>NC_056663.1:154159209-155478793 GCF_018350195.1 Panthera tigris
CATCTCTCCAGATCTCAGTGAACTCATTTTCATTTTTAAGGTACCTTTTATTAATATAGGACATCACAGTACGTGTTACAGATGTAACACAAGCCTTACTTCTCTTTCTTGGCATAATACTTAACACTCTCTTCTTGAATGAAGGTATCTATTTTGCCCCAGACATGATAATGATTTTTTTTTTTTTTTTACTATGACTTGTATCAGTTTCTATCTTTTGGTAGTGAACAAAGACTTTAGTGTAATCTATATTAAAACTAAATGAAAAAAATACTGGACCCAATTTTTTTGTTTGTTTTTGTTAAATTTTTTGAGATACAAGCATACTGAGTGTTAGGAGATTCGCATATTATTTAAAAAAATCAAAGCAATCACCTTTTAATTATTTACCTACAGAACAGTATTCAGTTATCATGGCTGCCAGATGATAGTTCAGTTTTTACTGTGCTTTTTATGTTCAATAAACAAATGTAGGAAGTATGAAGAAGTAAAAGACTGATCTAGATAAATCATAGAATAGACACAGTACCTGTAAACAATTAAAAGCTAAATGGATTTGATGGTCAAAGTCAAACCTAGAAGAATCATTGTTTATACCGATGTAAAGGCCACATTTTTAAAGAATCTCATGTTTAAACGGCTACATTTTTTTCAAATTTAATGCATAAAGCACTTCTAGTGTGTTTTAAACCTATCATACACATAGCTCAGAAAGTGCTCCAAACCTAGAAACAATAGGGAACATAAAACAAGTCTTTAAAATTCAAATAAAGTTTAAAGTGTTATTTACCCTAGAATTTCATAGAGTGATCATCTATGTTAAAATGAATAGAAGTAATGCCATGTCTTAGTGAGCAGAACATTTCTACTTCACAAATATTCTGTTTGTATTTGGTCTTATCAGATGTTTAGTCAATAACTGAAACATTTATTCATAGCCAGGCAATTATAACACCAGGAAATCAGCCATTGAATAAACTGTGCTATTAATTTTCCATCAGAGATTCATGTTTGAATGACCATGCATTTCACAGATTTAAATACCAAAAGGCTAATTATCTCCAAGGCCCTATTAAAGGGATAGCATAGATTGCAATCAAAAACAATCCTAAAATTGCTAAAAAATGATCTTCAGCTTTCATTGCTGAAGAATACTTCAATTTCTCTACCTATTATACATATTAAGAGGACAGGAGATATATCTTAAGGGAATATACATATAAGATATATATATATATATCTGATATATATCTTATATATATACATATATCATATATATATAGAATATATATATAAGATATATATATATATATAAGATATATATCATATATATAAAGGGAAAAAACAAAAAAACAACTGAATGTTACTTACATTCAAAGATTCATAAATTTATACAGTAAAATGCACATTAAAAGCTTATCTTTCTAATATTTGTTTGATGTAAATTATTGTCCCTCCTCTTTTTTGAAGCCTCAAGTCCTTATCCCATTCCTTAGCTTAGAATAACATTCAATTGCCTGACTGCCTTCCAGTTCATGTCTTTGGGGGGTTCCTGTACATCTGGAATTAAAGTTGTTTTTTTTTCCTGTTAATCTGTCTTATGTCAATTTAATTATTAGACCAGCCAAAGAACCTAGAGGGGAAAAAGGAAAAAAAATTTTTTTCAAACCTCTACACTGCCTTCCTGCCTTGTAAAAATAACTATAAAGGTTGTTTCTGCCATTCTTTTCACACAGACCCCATAAACAAAGTAATGGTTTCTACCCTGCTTAGAAACAAATTACAACATGTTAGCTGGAGAAAAATTATATTCATATCAGGACTAAAATGTTCATAATGGGTGGGAAGGTAAGACAGTCACCATGTGGGTGGAATATTTTGGTACAGAAGCACGATGTTCCAAGTATTCTGGACTATTCGTTGTCTTATATGGCTGATTAAACGTCATTTCTGAATGATTTGCTACTCAAATATTAGCTGGCCCAGTGTATTAATGAAATGCTTTCACACACACACACACCTCTGTGAAGAAATTAGAGATTTACGTATTGCACCCAACTCACCTTTTAGTTATGATCAAAATTCTCACATTCCAAGTTACACCTCCTTGTTGGTCTGTGTTCATCTCGGATGACAGAGCATGGGCACTGCCAGATTTCTTTTCTGCACATACCCTTTCATATGTCTTTCTGTCCCCACCCTTCATGCCCTCCCTGAAATCCCTTTAGCTCAACAGGGTACGTTACCATTTTTCTATCAGATGCCCATCAATGCTATCACCAACAGAGACAATTCAACAACTTAACACATTTATAAAAACGCAGAAAGTACCTGGACATAGGCTCTGCAAGAGCGCTCTCTTTTCTGAAGCTGAATCCATTAAGACAGCAGATTAAACACAGAATAGAAAAAACAAGTTAGTGACAGAAGAAAACAAGAAAAATAAAAGAACGCATCTACACAAAACACCTTATTCTGTTGTGCACTACTTTCTAGAGGAGAATGAAAGCTAAGCAGCAGCAAAATGTAAGCCATGGCTTGAAAGACAGTCGCCAACGCCCTTTCAGAATAAGCCAGGTGGAAACTGTATGGCATAAAGT
Organism: Panthera tigris; assembly: GCF_018350195.1. NCBI lineage: Eukaryota > Metazoa > Chordata > Mammalia > Carnivora > Felidae > Panthera > Panthera tigris. The sequence goes on from NC_056663.1 coordinate 154,161,810, forward strand.
TGTTAATGATGGGAGGAAATCTGGGAATAAATGTAGTAGAAATTAGTAATAATCATTACACTTCAGTTATTTGAAATGATTCATTTCACATCAGGTTAGCGGTTAATTCATGGGCCACAAATGAAGACATGAAGTTAAGGAAGTTATATCAAAACTTTGGAACCCACATTGTTTGTGGTTTAGAGATTATAGAGACGGTTAATATGCACCACAAACCGTATGTTCAAACACAAAAAATTCTGTTTATCAGAAAAATAGAAATGTCCATTCATTATGGTTATTTGATACCAAGGGAAAGATACCAACAGATAAGTAACTTCTGATTAGAAGAATGTGATTCATCTTCTGACTTATCACTGCTTTTATTTCTTGAATAATTTCTTCTCACAGTTTTGACCAAAAAAATTTATACATTTTAGAAACTTCTGTGGGATAAGAAGCCTGTTTTTATTTGTTTGCATACTGAGTGATGTTTTTCTGGGCAAAAGGTTAACAACAACTCATATTCAATCCCAAACATTTTTTTTTTCTGATGATGGAATGAATAATTAATAAGTTTAATTGCCCTGTTTAAATAAATGACACAAAATTTTATAAATTCGATTGTGATTTTCTCCCACTTCCCTATTTTTTTTTTTCCCTTCAGTAGCCTTGATTGTTGAAGGAGAAAATTACCCAGGTTTAAGAAGCAGTTACTCTGATGCCTTTTGTGTGGCTAATACTCTCCCAACTTTAATTCATGCATTCTTCAAAGAGCAGACTGCAGTTACTTCTCTACAGAATTAAGTGAGGAATGAGTGCGAGTAAATTGCCAGCGCTGTCATTTGGATCACTGACTCGCATCTTGGTGTTGCAGGACTCTAAACCCTTCAGAATTTCAATGTGGAGTTCAATTGATTTGTACCAAGTTGACTTTGCAAATCTGATGGGTTATAACTGCTTCGGGGAACAGTGGGAACCACAGGATATGAGAGCAAGCCAGCAAGCATGTGAATAACCTTTGCCCTCCCATCTCCTTACCCCATCATGCAAATTAACATATGACAAACCACATTATATAAACAACTGAAAAGAGCCAAATGGGAAACAAAAGAAAGCATTAAAAAGCTTCACAAATGGAAATTTGCCCATTATGTAGTTATTTGATATTCAGAGTAGGCAAGCTGATTAGCTGTAGCCAGTTAGAATGTGACATTAATTGCCAGCTTTACCTGATATTGTCAGACATCAACATCATTTTTAAATAAAGATACAAAGTATTGCTATAACAAGTAATGTTATGGATATGTAACATTAATAGAAATTACTACCTCCAGTACATTAGGATAACAATAGCTGGCGGCAATATTCATTAATAGCATCCAGTCAGCCTGGGTAATAACACATTAAAATCACAGCATGCCCAGATTACATAGGCCGCTGTGGATTACATTTTATCAGGGACTTGGTTGTGATTCTGTCAGGGGTATAAGTGACAAAAATAACTCCTTCATGTTCAGCATGAAAAAAAAAAAAAAACAAACCTCTAATAATAATTTATATCTACTAGATAAAACAGAATCTGTTTTCTGAGGATGAAACTGCAGGAAAAACTGTATTTGCCAGATAAAATAGTAGGCTTTCCTATATCCAACCATCATTATTGGAAAAAATTTCTCCATCTTTATCAGTGAGACTTTAGTCTAATAAGACACAAAAGAACTTAACATATTAAAACACCACTCAGAAGTCATTTATCATTCTAAAGGGGAATGTTCATTTAGTGAATTCCATTGAGAACTTTAGTCTGTTACTGCCAAATTCTTGCTTTATAAAGTAGTAGGACTATCAGACATTCAAGGCCTTAAAATCCAGTTTCCATAATTGATCACTTCCCCTGCACAAATATCTTTCAGGGAACATATGTCATTTGATGGTAGCAATTCTAGTTTGTTTTTGATCATGGAGTAATTTCACCATGTGATTTTATAAGTAATAAATTATATTCCTTATAAATATGTAAAATATATTGTATGTATTTTATGTAGTTATGTAAGTTAAGTGCTTATATGGTGTATAGGTTATATACAATAAACAAAATGCTTGTATATGTTTATATAATGTATATAAATATAGTGTATATTTATAAGTATCAATAAGAATATATAAAATGTATCTCCTCTGAAATTTAAAAGTGTATTATTTTTATTATTCAAATTTGCGAAATACAATTAAACCTTCTACGTGTTAACATAGTGAAGTAAAATCTGAGTAATTTAAATATCAAAAGGAAATACAAATTAAAACCTAATTACTTGCCTCATGAGTTTTTAAGTATAATATTAATTAGATTAAGTCATTTCATTTTTAAAACATCTTTAATGAATTGCTAATATCCTTTCTCATTGTTGCTATTTTCTAAATTTATACTTATTAGACTTTTGTTTATTGCAATTAGACATTTGTTTTATTGTAATCATTTTAAAATAAAAGTTTAAAAGGAAGAAAAGAAGCAAAATAAATCACATTTACTCGTATTGACCTTGCCAGAATTTAGCATTCAAAACAGTAAACACTAAAGAAAATAGAATTGTAAATTCAAAAAATTTACATTTTTTGTAAAGAGAGAGATTATCATTTATTGTGTCTTTAGAGGCCAAATAGGGTGGGTCATCATTAATAATAAAATAGTGAAGCAGACTGAATGTAACTAGTGATGCTCTTTAGAACGAACAAATTTTATAGAGAGAAATTAACCAAGGAAGGCTCACTGATCCTACTACAGCTTTAAAAATATATAGCTGAAGTCCTTACCTTGTTCAAACTCCGTGCAGCACTATCTTTTCCACCTGGGGTCAAGTTCCGGAGTTGTACATCTAGGAGCCCTACCAGCTGGTCCATGGCACGGACTGAGTAGGTGATGTCTCCAGCATTCAAATGATTTCTTGTTTGTTCAGCCAGCTCTCTAGCTATGTTGGCAGCTGTCTCTCCAGATTTCAACTGCGGTTTTTTGAAAACAGAATAAAAAGGAAAGAGATCTTAAGTAAGGGATTTTATTGGTCTCTGTGAACAATTGTTTTTGCATGGGAATTATAATCATCAAGCCAAGACATAGTTATTTAACTCCGGCTTCACCTGGAAGATAGTCTCAGGTTTTCCTACTAATCCATCTTTTCCCACAATACCTAACTTGAAGTTCATATCTTTAGGAAAGTCCCCTTTGAGGAGTCTTCTAAAAATTGTTCTCACCCTAATTATCCATTTGAATGGTCACATCTAAGGTTTGCCCTATGATTTTCTCTGTGAGTTTCTAAATTGGATGCTGATGAGTTGTGATGATGCAGTTGTGAATCCCCAACCATATTCTAAGTTCTAAGAGACAAGCACAAAGTTTCCATTGTGCCTAATTTAGCACTTAATACACAATGTATACGGACTGATGCTAAACTCTGTAAAAATTTGTCCCAAATACAATCCCTGTTTTTCAAAGGGTCTTCATTTTCTTCTTAACTAAATATGGGATTTTGTTCCCACTGCACTAGGTAGCAAATTACTGCTGTTTCTAGCATCTTCCTTTTCTGAAGCTACATGCTTATTTTTCAACTATATTCTATAAAGATATATCAAACTGTCAATATCCCAAAGATGTTATTTAAAAAGACAGATACTAATAACCCATGCTCACGTGAACAAATTTGATAGCTTTGGGTAATAAGAAGATAGGGATATCTTACAGTGTTACAAGTTAAATATATAATAGTGTCATGTTTAGGAAACTTTTTTTAATAAATTTTTTTTTACGTTTATTTATTATTGAGAAGCAGAGAGACACAGAGCATGAGTGGGGGAGGGGAGAGAGAGAGAGGGACACAGAATCCGAAGCAGGCTCCAGGCTCCCAGCTGTCAGCACAGAGCCCGACCCGGGGCTCGAACTCACAAACTGCGAGATCATGACCTGAGCCAAAGTCGGTCAGCCACCCAGGCGCCCCGGAAACTTTTTTTTTTTTTTTTTTTTTTAGCACAGTCCTATATAAAACTTAGGGTCACACAGAGAAAAGTCCTTTCTGTAAGGTTATCTTCTAGCAGGTATTCAGGCTATAAGGAGCAAGACTAAGACTCTTAGTCATGTAAGTTAACACTATCTCCTCAGGAATGCTCAATAAATATTTATAGCAGGATTGACTATTAAGAAACAAATAAATAAGTTAGGGTTATTGGAACATCTATATCATTAATAATCATATCCTCAAGTATATTTAAAAATCCAAATTGAAAACGAAGCAAGTATAGTAACACAATGTTGGGAAGGATTTGTGGAAATGTCTATCACCCTCAGAAACAGCTCCTGGGCATATATATTTGTATAGGCCCCACGTAGAATTAATTACCAGTGTCCATTAAATTTTGTAATGCGAAGACTATATAACTGAGGGATTTCTCTTATCACTATCAACCATAACAAATAATCCCACAGATGTAAAAGAAATATTCAAAGATGTTTATTCTAGCTTGTTTAAAATACAAAACAAAATGGATTATGACCTGCAGAAAACTGCTCATGTATATAAATATCATGGAATATTGTACAATGGTTTAAAAGTATAAAGGAGATCAATGTCATTAACATCAAATTTCAACATGCAATGCTGAGTTAAAATAAATGCAAGTATAAAAAAGTATTTATTTAGGCTAATATCTATTAGCATGCTAATTGAAATAAAAATACAAAATGTAAGTAGCATATAAACATGCTATCTATGAAAAAGAAATACAATACATAAAACATGATATTTTTATGTGTTTATTTTACATATATTTAAGCACAAAGTCTGAAAGATGGGAATCAAAGGAAAAGTCCTTTTCTGTAATGTTTAAATTTTACAAGAAGAATGGTTAAAGTAGTTATTATATATAATCATTGTTTTTTAGAAATCCTTAAAATTATAAACACCCATACTAACTTTAATAAATTTGTAAAATATGGTCAAGAGCTACATAGCTAGATATCTGTAACCAAATGGAACATATTATAGGGTTCAAGGATAAGAATTTGATCCACAAATTCAATGTGGATCAAAGTAGCATTCATGGCCCACTGACTGTCATGAAAGTATTTTCAAGTGGTCTCAGAGTGAAATGAATGTGGTTATAATTCATACATTTTAATTTTATATACAATGTAAGGCTGTTTACTGGTAATCCAATAATCAATAAGTGATTTACAAAATTTAGTATTCGTTAATTTAAATCAGTGAGAAGCTAGGTATTCGCAAAGATTTCAAGTTCAGTATTCCATTCAGACTTATTGAATGGTGCACATGATACAAGTGCCTGGTAACTTTGAAAAACTCTTAGTGTGCATATGAATATCCAGTGGTTGGAATTCCCATAATTTTCCAAGAGGATGTTCTTTTAATCAACACATGATACACAGTGGGCTGGCATTTGTTGTAGTTTCTATCTATGCTATTCCTCTAATAATGAATATATTTGTAGAATTCTATGGTTTTACTTTGTTAATCACTGTTGTACAATTGTTCTTTTTAAATTTTTTTTTAAATTTATTTTGAGAGAGAGAGAGAGAGAGACAGTGTGAATGGGGGAGGGGCAGAGAGAGAGGAAGAGAGAGAGAATCCCAAGCAGGCTTTGCACTGTCAGCACAGAGCCCAGTGCGGGGCTTGAAGTCACAAAATTGAGATTATGACCTGGGCAGAAAGTGAGAGTCGGACACTGAGCCATCCAAGCACCCCTGTACAATTGTTCTATACCTTTGTTGGTTGTTATATTGTTTTCTTCTATTTCTTTATTGACATGTATTAGTTTTTCTATGAGAATGGTCAGGGCAGATGGACCTCTAGAGTCTTTTGATTTACTTAAATGGTCCATGTTGAACAAAGTTTGAGAGGCATCTGGGGTTAGAGGCATACAAGTAAATAACATTAATGCAATGATGCAATTTTATTTTATTTCTTATGTTTATTTATTTATTTGTGTGAGAGAGACAGCACGAGCAGGGGAGGGGCAGAGAGAAATAGGGACACACAGAATCCGAAGCAGGCTCCAGGCTCTGAGCTGTCAGCACAGAGCCCAATGCAGGGCTCAAATCCACAAACCGTGAGAACATGACCTGAGCCGAAGTTGGATGCTAAACAGACTGAGCCACCCAGGGGCCTCAACGAGACAATTTTAATAACAGGATTGTATATGAGGTATTATGGGAATATTAGTAGAGGGGTAGAAAACATCTGGAAATGGGGTGGGAATGCAACCAAAGTAAACAACTATAATAACCATGGTTTGGGAAGACAGGATACTGTAGGTACAACAGAAAGGAAAAGCACACTTTTCCACCTTCAGAACTCAATATTGATACCTACACAGTATAAATTATATTGTCTATGAGGTAAATATGTACTGTATCTTGCTTTAAAAATAGGATGAATGTCTCTATAATTTCAACAGTTATTCACTCTACATGTTCATTTGCTTTTTTAACTAAAATTTGAATTTCTAATGGCATCATGCTAAAGTCTGAGGCTATAATACTAAAGAAAATGGTTCCCAATAAAAAGGAGCTTACGTACTAGCAACGGAAAGAACTCTTAATAAATTAGCTACAAAATTATTTAATTTTAATTTTGTGGAGTGCAATACAGAATCCAAGTTTAAGGGCCTTTTACTCGACTGTATGAAGTTAGGGAATAATTTAGGAAATGCTTTTCTAAGGAAGAATGTTTCGTGTGAGGTGGAGGAATGTTTCGTGTGAGGAAAAGAAAGGATTGGGTTAGGATATAGGTGAGGGCCTCTAGGCAGAGAAGACACTTTCAGGAGGGAGGGGCATGGGGTCCTAGGGGAACTGCACAAGGGGTGCTATAACTGGAATTTAGGTGGCCAGAGAAGTGAGCAAGGGGCAGATTAAGTTGTCCCCTTCATAAGTCATGATGAAGATTTTGTGGATCATGCTAAGATCAAGGGAAGGTACTAATACGTCTAAACAGGAGTGATCTAATCAGAGTTGTGTTTGAAATCAAATGCAGGAGAATGGATTAGAGGGTTCAGGAGTGAATGAATGAATGACAGGGTACTTGCTAAGAGGCTACAGCAGCAGAAGCTATTGTGGGTTAGGGTAGCAGCAGTGGAGAACAGTGGAAAGTGGCCTGATTTGGGAGAGACTTATAAGTACACTGACAGGCCTACTCTCTGAGGGGAGGAGAAGGGAAGAGAGGCACTCCATGGTAATGCCATTAACTGGATTCTCCAACAGCCATTATGACCTCAACATTTACCGCTCAGTTCAAAGGTTGCCTTTCCAGATAAGGCTTTCACTGACCATATTCTTTCCAGTGGCAGCCAGAGGTTACTCCCCTGTCCTGATGGCCCTATTTACTTCTCTCACCCCAGCAGTCACGGACCACAAGTATCTCATTTCTATACAACAAATACATGCATATCTCGAATCTGCCTCAAGCTTCTGCACAGAGGCAGGGTTGAAATAATGTTATTCTGTATATCTTAGCTTACAGACCTAACGAAAATGTCTGTCTCTAACATTTCTTTCACTAAATTCTACTGAAGTTATTTCTCAGCAATAAGCACATACACTGAGAAATCTTACGAGTTCTGTGAGGATTAGTAAATTAATACCTGTATTGAAATGGTGGGATTATATTCAGGACTTGAATAGGGGAAGGTAAACCCTGCAGCTTTAGTTGAGGATAATTATGACAGAGATGGATACTATTTACATGTCAAATTTTGACACATGTAAAAACAATTTTCTTTGAAATAAGCTTTGACATTTTATGAGATTTATTACATCAAACATTAATCGGGTGCCAAACCAATTCATGAAGGAGTTTCTCATAGTGTTTAAGTATATAGCTATCATTTCTTTGAAAGATCTACTTATGCTATTTTGCTGTAAATCAGAGTCAAGTAGGTATAGAGACAATTAAATGCTTCTATCTTACAATTGAAAGTAGGTTAAATAAGCCTGAAGTCCTAGAAACCCTACCAATCTCTGATAAAATTAAGAAGCAATTTACAGAATCTCTATGGAGATTAAAAGAATGGAGAAATTAAAATCTGGGTGACAGGATTCGACTTTTTCCTCCAAGGCAGGCAACTGGCTTATTTTATACAATTACATAGCAAAAATTCTAGGTATTCACATCCTTCATTAGAAAACGCAGGGAGAACTCTACTTATCTCAAAATCTGTCAGTAGCTTGTGAACCAACAAAAGACAAGACTCTTCAGTTTGTTAGAAACAGAAAGACTATTTTCCAGTGACAATTCAGTCATTTCTTTTCCATATAATAGTTGAACTAGGCAATGAAGGAGGAAGCTTACCTCACTTCACATGCAAAGAAATATGAAAGCCATTCAAAACTGTAATTTCAAAGAATTTTAAATTGACTGGAGGGAGGGTAAAGTGCAATCAGCTCTTTAAAGGTATGCAACACAGAAAATATAAACTCCTTTCGGAGAATCTGAGTCTAACCTAGAGATCAAGCTGAAGTGAGAAACTGTATTTTAGTAAGCAGTCATTATGGTGAGAAAATACGATATTTTGCTATATATGTGTGAAGAGGCCGAGCTCTGAACCAATCTGCTTGCTGTCAAGAAAAGCTCGAAAATATTTTAAAAAATTAATTTGAAGACTAATCTATTTTTCTATCCACTCATCTATTTATCTTTGAACCTGCCTTTCCTTCTATCCATCCATCCATCCATCCATCCATCCATCCATCCATCCATCCCCCCACCCATCTAACCCTTGACTCATCTATCTATCCACCTACCTACCAATTTTTCTCTCTCCCTCTCTCTCCCACCTCCCTCTCTGTTGCTGCTGGAGTAAAGGCCACGTTGTGCACAAATTTTTGCCTTGCTCTTTCTGTACATATTATGCTTTTATTAAACCTCATCATTATGAAAGTATTCTTGCTCATTTGTAACAAATTTCTTCATGAGATTCTGACTTCAAAGGCTTACATTTTCGCTAATAAAATATAAGCTACACTTTATCACCACACAAAATTTAATCTATAATTTCACCAGTATGGAAGTGGCCTGAATTCATTCATGGATCAGAAGCCATCAAAATTATTTGCCCGTTTTCTCCCTTCTGGCCTGACTGCAGGGGTGGGGGCAGAGGTGTGTGTGCATAACTCATTTCTTAGCAAACATGAAAATATAGTTTGCATTTTCAAACTAAAGTAAGCATCCTGATGCATGTACTTGTGTATACTTGCTGTCTACAGGGGTGCCGGACACACAGTGGGTGGATAGTGTTAGTGATAATGAAAAGAATAGTCCTCCCTGTGGTATAGATGCTGAGACTGTGATCCAGAAGTGTTCTTTCCTTGAAAGCCTTCAGGAATTCCCTGAGAAGCACTGTACAGTCATAAGGGAGGTGCCTCACAGGCTATGATGCATTCACTCAGGAGCTCACGAAGATGGGGACATTGAATACACTGTTTATACTGAATCACTCCCTCCTTTCTTTTCTCATCTGTGCTGTCATTGGGGGTCAAAAATGTTCCTTTATTTTAAAAGTTTGAAGTTCACAAGACTACAAAAGGGGGAAGAGAGAAGGAATGAACCATGAAAGATAACTCTTTCACTTTAATTTTTCAACATGACAAAAAAATCCACTAGAAAAAGGGGAAAAGGCCACTTCCTGGGTCAAGGCCACTTTCCATCCTCCTCCATCTTGCTCTCTGCCCTAGAGGGTGAACTCAGAAGGATGTTATTCAGAGCGCCCCTCTTCTCTGGCTTCCACTGGGCTTGTCCAATGGGGAGGGTGGGCAAGGGAATGGAAGGAGGAGGGAGAGTGAGGTCAGTGTATTTATTTCCCTTTGGTCTTCTTCTGAAAAGTTGCCTGGGGCTAGGCTGAGTCTCTTGTCTGTAGGCCATCTTTCTTCTCAGAGACATCCGCTTGCAATTTTTTGTCACTCCATTTATCCAGCAACAGTGGGCCTGGGGTTGGGAATAGCTCCACCTCTGTTACTAGCACTGGGCTCTTGCTCAATCCCTCGCAGTTCACCTTTGCTCCCCCAATACTGCTAGAAACAAACCCTTTTCCAATGTTCTATCTGTTGTTGGGACTCAGGTACTGAGGGAGGAAATGAGCAGAAGTATGAATTCTGTGAAAGATGCTTTGGAGAGTTAGGGAGATAATACGGACAAATCTCTCAGTGAACACTGCACACAAATTCTCTCTTGGAGGTTTACAATGTTAATATTTAAAAGTGTTGGAGTTTTATGGTAAAGAAACCTGTTCAACTACCCTTTATATTCAACGGATAGCATAAATATTTGGAGGTATGAGGGGCACACCAGGTAAAAGCGTGGACAAAAGTGAAAAGAGACTAGGGAAGTAAGTGTGATGTAAAGGCAGGAATTCTGTGCAGTTTAACCAGTATTGTGGCTATGCGTGATATCTTGATAAAAGTAGACCCAGCTAAAACCCCAGCTCCAACACTGACGTTGGGCTACTTATATAATCTGATTCAGACTACTCCAAATCCTCCTGTTATTTTTGAAGATTTTATAAACTTATGAAAACTGCAGTGAAGGTATTATTATAAATTCTCATTGCCTAAATTCTATAATCTTACTATAATTATAATCTTACACAATTTTACAGACTCTACAGGATTAAACAGAATTGCTCCAGAATAATGGAACATATTTGTTATATTAAAAAAAAAAAAACACCCATCCATAAATCAAATGGGCAACAGCTGTCTGGTCTTTGCAAAGAATTATCTCTTTTGTCATAAGATTAGGAGGTCTGCAGAGGAAAGAAAAGAATTAAGCATCATTATCAGTTAAAGTCACCCAGTAATTCCTGCAATGAAATAGTCTAACCATATTCAGGAATTATCATGAAAACACTCAGCTTTCTAGGTGAATTATTACTGAATTAATATCAACCCCTGGGCTAAGTATGTAGGGAGTATTTTTTAAAAGTTGCTAATGTAAGGAGATATGCTACTGATCTCTTAATCTGATCACATCCAGCAAGAGTTATTTGCCCTGGGGTCTGAGCTACACTGTAATAAAATCAAAGGACATAAAAACTGTGGCAGGAACAGTGATGAAATTGGAGAAGCATCATTATGAACAGCAACAAGTGTGGAGATGCATATGTAAGAGGGTAACTAGAGTCAATATAACCACTGTTCTCCATGATTTAGGGTAAATAGATAGTTATGGCTCATCTGCTAAATAATCTACTGGGTAGATATTTATGGATTATTATTCAGTATATTACTGAGGATCAGCCTGGTTAAAAACAAATAGAGAAAAGGGCAAATGGCACAGACAGGCTTTTAGAAAGGCCATCATTCGTAATATTTCTCAGGAAAAAATCTCTTTCAGAAATTCCTCAGCATAGCTAATGTGCCATAGAAGGACTCTTCATTTTAGGAGTGCATAAATCCACACAAATTGCTATAATAAGGATTCATCCCATAGCCCTTTTGGCATAAATGCACATCTGGTCTCTGTTTGTAATGAAATCAATTCAAAGCCCCACAGTGCATTAATAATAAAAATGTTCAACATATTGCAACCAAATAAGCCCTGAAAATTTGAGTCTGCAAGATTTTGTCACACGTACATATACTTTTAACATTGATAAATGATTAGGTTACAGAACATTTATCAAATAGCTTAAGATTCCAAAGGTAGACTTTTTTTGGTAATTGTTATTTTCACAGGAAAATCCATATGCATGTATGCTAGATGTTTTGCTTGCTTGATTTATAATACCTCTTGGACTTTTATACCTATAGTTCACAATACCATAAAAATTTTATTATTAATAAAATTATCATAAGCAATACTGCCTGGTTTAGAGGAAGTTCATGGATTTGCCCTTTAAGAACAACAAAATTCTAGATTAGCTCATCGCATATCAAAGGGTGTCTTTAAATCTTAAATAAAAATATAATGGAAGAATATTTCCACATTAATTAAAAAAAGATCTTAACCAGTTTGTCTGCACCAGCTAGAGTCAACAGCAGAGGATCTAAGTTTGGGAAAACCTTCCTTGTCAGTCACGTGATTTACCTTTTGTGTTATTTGGTTGACCCAAGGAGAAGAACAGTTGCTAAGATCTGGTCCTTGGGGATCCCAGATTCCATCAGGAGCCAGGCATAGATATGTTGACACTCCTAGAACAATGAGAGAAAAAGGTCTGCTTTAAATACTCAAACCATGTTTCTTACAATGACTTTATATCCATGTTATGTTTAAATATGAACACAGGCAAAATGGAGATCATTAAGCTAAGCTAATGTTTATTGAAACACCACATCCAAAGCCTGGCAGACAATGGACACTGGAGAAATGCAACCAACCAAACAAAAACGTTCAATATTTTTAAAGCACTTGCTGGCAACTACACCAGTTACAGAGGACAATTTCATAAATGAGATAGATGCGGTGCCTGCCGCCATGGGGCTTATCGTGTGGGTTTTCACACAAGGCAAGGTAGCAGTTGAGTCTTAAAGGAATCAGTTTGCAGGTTTTTCAGGAAGACAAGGTAGGAAAGGGCACTCCAGGTGCAGAGAAGATATGTTGTCCTTGGGAAACCTCAAATGTTTTAAATTGAGGTCTACTGTACAGGAGAGTTATGTGTAACGGGCTTGGAAAGGCAGGCATAGTGAGATCATAAACTGCCTGGTCTGCCACCTGTGGGTGCTGGAAAATCAGTGAAAATTAAGCAGAGGAGAGAAATGAGCTGATTAAGGTTTTAGTAAGATAACTGTGGCAGCAGCAGAAAGGATGAATTTGAGGGGGAGATGTGAAGGTTTGGGGGACACTATCGCAAAAATTCAAGTGACAGCATGTGTGGGTCTAAACAGCAAAGGAGACAAAGAAAAGGTTAAAAATAAGATTTCAGTATAGGCACATTCACCTGGGAGGGCTCTAGAAGGCTCCCTTTAAATCTCTCTCCCAATTTTCACAGAACAATGGTGACATATTTCTGTCGTGCTTTCAAACTGCTTTCAAATAAAGTACTTCACTAACCTTCACAACAAACATTTGACGGGGTGGTGGGGGGGGGCTGTTATTATTTCTCTTTTAGAAATGAAGGAAATGAGGCCCAGAACGAAGGGGACAGTGCTAAGAGGCAAGGTTTCAAACTGTTGGAATCACACTGATTCCAGTAACACAAGTGAACTGCACCCTTTCCTAAAGGGAAAAAAGATTTCAGAATATTTTTAAACACTTTGCTGAAAAAAAATTAAATGTGCACTTGTGTAAAAGTCAATATTCTTTTTGGTCTTTCTACCAGTTCATATACTATAGAATTCAGAATGCTATATCCCCACTGGAACAGTTCTAAGAGAAACCTGTTTGAAGCAACCAGATCAATAACACCCAAAGGCGTAGTCACTATTGTTAGTACAGTGACATCTATTGTATATTTGCTTTCTTTACATATTTTATGGAATAAGGCACATTTTATTTAGTGTATCAAGTATTAGCTTTATGAAGATCAATGTATGTGACAATAAGAAAACCAGGCATTTTCTGGCTTAAAGATTGTAAATAATAATATGGTTACCAATGGGGGATGTGATGAATCGCAATAGTAAAAAAAAAAAAGGGGGGAAGTAGAGTAGAACTATTTAGCTCTTAACTGTCTCTCAGAGGAAACAATGAAGCTTGCTCTCTCTAGTGGATATTGAGTAGTGGGAGTCTGACTCCTGTCTATGTGAAGAGCCCTTGACTGTTAAGGGATGGCTATGATGACTTATGAAAAGGAGAGTCAAACTTCCTCTTCCGTTAAATTTTAGGTAGTTTCAATGATCATCTTCTAATGTAAAAGTCCTTGACCCCATTTTCTGCAATCAACAGTTGATGGTCGGTGCCAAGGACGAGAACTAACTCCCTTCCAATCCATTGATTCGCTCTGGGCTGCTGCACAGAAGGGCTGGCCTTCAGGAGTAGCCAGGACATGCACAGCCTAACTGCAACTCCACCCAGGGACCTCCCCCCGTGGGCGAAAATACTGACCTCACGTGTATCCCCACCAAATCCTCACCAGTGACTTCTTCGGAATGTATTTTCAAACTCTGAAAATACACTGCTTGAAATCGTCACTCAGCTGAGTTCAGAATTCAAGTGAACTAACAAAAATATGTAGTGACAAACAAACAAAAACACTAAAGAAACAATTGCGAGAAAAGCAAGCTAAAGCAACAGAATACCTTTCTTTAGCTTGGCTCTAGGACACACTTACCTATAGTTCCTGCAGGGCACGGCTGCTTTGCCATCTGTCCTTGACGGGTCTTAAACCACATGATTTCTCGGGCTTCCACGGCTTCACAGCTCTCTTCCAGGGCTGGGATTTGGGACGCTGCTGATGGCAGATGTGTGGTAATGTCGTCAAGCACCTCCACAGCTGGAGATGGGGTGCTGGTACTCCGGTTTCTTCTTCCTGACACTGATGGGGTAGTACTCCTGCCTGGGCTCCAAGTTGTGGTCCGCAGGGTGGTACTGGTGGTGGTACTTCCCATGCCAAGAGGTCCTGTGGTAGAGATTTCTGAAATAAAATTCAAAAGAAAAGACCTACATTGCTTGCTCATCGCCTCAAGGTGTCCTCATACTTCAGAAACCATTTTCATTTGAAAATTCCAAGAGCCCTCCACATGGGAAAAATAAGCCAGTGCCAAGGTATCAAAGTGGCACTTCAGGATGATGACGGTCAGCTGACCAGTGACAAATGAAGGCTTGTTCATGGTTCTACTCAGCTCGAATCGCAGAAAAAAAAGTTAACAGCATAATTCAACTCTTTAGTAAGCTTCTTAATGTTTCAAGCCTTTGTAACAATTAGAGGATTAATACTTAAAGCCCTCACCTTAGAATATTCAAACCTGGTACATAGAATGGGAGAAAGCTATCTAAACTAGACTTTTCACATTAAGTATAACATGAGTTTCTAAAGATGAAGCAATTAGGGGGAAAGGATCGGAAAAAAAGGGCCTCAAAAATTAAAGCGCTCTCAAGCTAAAAGAGAAAAGACAATTCTGAGTAGAGTCTCTTTAACTTGACGATCTACCGATGCTCTTAGAACTGACCCATCTTAACAAAACTGTGTGAAGTATAAGTGGTTTCCAATCAGTCGTGCCATTAATTATTGTCTAACTAGATTTGTTAAAGTCTAGTATGTATTCCAAATTCCAAATAAAACTAGTAAGGCTCCTTGACCAGATGTTAATAGGTTATTAAGCCTATGAAGTACTCAAAGGAATGTTCTAACAATACTATGGAAATAATCACTGCAGAGAATCACCTTTCTGGGAAAATATATTCACATTTCCATCATAGGAATGCAAGAGTATGCCAGTCCTCCACGTACATACATTGCATTCCTCACTGTAAGGTTAGAAACTACGCTTAACCTCACTTACTTGCAATAAACCTAGGGACACCGGCTCTAACCAGATTCAAAGTAGCTCAGGGTTATGGAACTCAGGGAGTCCTGTGCTAAGCCTCCAGATGTTTTGTCATTCATTGTCTGCCGTCTTTAACATGTCATCAACTTGACTCTGCTATCCCAGAAGAGAAGCCACATCCATCACAGTGTATTTAGTACGTATAAAGCTTCCCCAAACAAGACAGAGATCGCGGTTGCAAGGGGGTATGGATTTCCTGAACATTTAATCACTGAAATTGTAGCATTTTCTGACGTGATGCTATTTTTCTAGCTGTCTTGCCTGTTCTGTTCCTCTTTGCAGCTTTCTTTCTTTCTCTTGTGTTTTCTCTCTATGTGAATGTAATGTTCATAAATTCATTGACTCAAAATTCATAAAGGAAGAGAGGGTATCTTTTTTCCTCTTCTTCCATTTATACCATATTCCCCAAACTGCCAAGTCTTGTTGATTCTGTCTCATTTTTTTACTTTTCTCTCTCCCCAATCACCACTATCTGCATTCACCCCACCATCATCAGTGGATGAATACAATAGCCTTTTAACCTTTTTGCCAGTGAAAGCAATACTAGACCAGAATGGCAATACTGGTGTTTCAGTATCTATTTTTGCAAAAGCAAAATTCAGAACTCATAAAATAAAATTGACACAATTTAACACAACTCAAATATAAAATTTAGCAACATAACTAAAGTTGAATTCTTAAAATTATAAATAGTAGAAACATGAGTCTAATGTATGTTGTTTGCATTTAAATTTATTGAAATATCTCAAAAAGAAAAATAAAACTAAGAAATATTAATAACTTGAAATTAAATATTATTTAACATTATATTATTAAAATAAATTAATATTAAAATTAAATAATATTGTTCTTAATAATATTAAGTATTAGTCTTAAAAATAACATGTCAGTGGTGTCATGGCTGGGATACAAGAACCTTTTTGTGCAAATTTTTCTGGCTGATGGAAAAATTCTCCTTAACTTTATATTACTTGATAAAATAGTAAGGCAATAGTTAAAAGTTAACGCCAAGTATTTTTTCTGGCTCCTTCAACTTAAAAAATGCCATGTCTCATTTGTAGTTTCTTGAGAATTACATAGATACTCCAGAATGCTTTCTAAATGAGTGAATTTCTTTTCATTTAGATATTTTAATTAGCATACAATGCTCTATGAGGGAGGAGATTCGTTTTGCAAACATTTTTGCCCTGATAAAACTGCACAATACCCCATGTAGCGAAAACATGGACCAGCCTATTGTCTCAATCACACAAATCATAGGAAAGGAATGATGACACATTATCACAAGATGCTTGTCTGCTGTGACTCTGGACTTGCCAATTTTGAATAGATTTGTCTTTTAGCATAGATTTAATATATATATCCTATTTAAATGATTGGGATTTCAGATTTTTAAAGACTACAGTATCACACCAAAAGGTACTTAACAATAGCACAGCATAATGGAAATCAATGTTCATTATTTTTCTCTAGAATTATCCCATTGAAATAATTTTCTACCTTTTGCCAGAGGCATCTTGTAGGGTATAAATTGAAATGTGTTACTCCCCAGATTAAAATCCCTTAAATCATTTCTGTCTGCCCTCTGAACACAGATTGGACTCCTTTTCTTCGTGCCTTAAGCCCTTCATGAGTTTATTCCTCTAGCTCATTTGTAATGCTTCTTCATCTTTCAGCTCTACTATTAACCCATACAAAATTACCAGTAATTCCCCAACTGCACCCTGTTCTTTCTGCCTCAGGGCTTTTGCACATGCTGCAGTGTTCCTGCTCCCATTTCCACCTGGCTAATTTCTGTTTAGCCTTTGGGGATTGCTTGGATGCCATCTCCACCAAAGAACCTTTTCAAACAACCAAGATGAGGTTATATACTAATATGTTTTATACACGATTACTTCCTCAGCTTTTAGCTTTTTGTCTGACTTACAATAAATTAGGTCTTAGTCAAAATAGATGACTATCAGGGATAGGTGAAAGAGGCAGGGGAGAGTCCAGTTCTGAAATGTCACACAAAAAAGGAAAAAAAGATAAATAGAGGGAAATAACAAATGGGGTCATTAAGAGTCCTTATAGTTGATAGGCTAAAAAAGTTATTTTATAAATGCATTTTAATGCTATCATTAAGAAAATTACCAGATAACTCAAATGAAAAGGAGCAAGAACTCTTCTTCCCCAAATTGACTCTATCTCACAACATTCATATTTAAATTGAATACACTCTTGTGAAGCAATGATACCGATAAAAGAGATTTTTTAAAAGTTTGATTTGTTATGCAGTACATCACAAGGACTCAGTTTAATACAGACATACTAATGTTCAGGATCGATATAGAACTTATTTCCTTGGAACTGTGCTGCAGAGAGATGTATACAAGCAGGGCCATTTCATATCATTGGACTTTCAGCAGAATAAAAGTCAGATTTAAAAGCTGTTCCTGATTCCCCAACCCTTCTATTCCATTTACTGCCATGTAAGACTCTCAAGAGTTTTGTTCAGTGCCATCCTTCGGCAGAATAAGTACTAGTGATATACATGTCATCACCAGTGCCCAAGAAAGAACCTGTCTTATTGTAGATACTGTAAAAAAAGATGTAGAATCACTGAAGAGTCATAGCAGCACACTTTGGCCAAGTTCCAGCCCATACCGTAAGCCACAGGAGTTTGTATTCTTCTATCTTCCAGTAAGGAAGAAATGATATGACACTTTTTCACTAGATTCTGTTATCGAGTCTTACCTGATAATGTAGCTACTTTAATAAAACTATGTTATTAAGTGCCTCGTGTGGTTGTGTATCAGGGAAAGTTTAAAAGAATATAAAAGAAAATAAGTGCAAGTGACTATCTGCATATAACACTTTATCAAGCTTGGGTAATTTTCGTTACTATTTTGTCATTGCTATTGTGTTTATTGTACTTATGTAGCTTAGCATTTTCATAAAAGTAACTAAACTCCACATTAATAATTTCCCTCATACTTAACCTATTTCCAGAGGAAAATTTCAATTCTCCTGTTTACTGAAATATATTGCCCATGGTCTATTTCATTCTTACATTTTGGTTTATTTTGTTTAATTTATGTCTCCTTCAATTTCCTTGAAAGGAATAAATATTATTTTGAATATTACTACAGGTTATAGTTTGTGGAGTACACTCATGGAAAACAGTGAAAATCACCAATATTTGTACGGTGCTTTACATTTTTCAATGTCCTTCTTTATCTCTATTATCTGACTGAATTCATTGCAGAATAATTATAACTATGAATTCCTTATATTATAAATGAGAAAACATAGGCTCAAATGGTAAGTGAATCATAATTAAACATATAGAAAGTAAATCAGTTTCCTCTAATTCCTCCATGTTTTTATAATAAGCTATCAAAATGACATTCTGAATTGTTTCATGCATTCCACAACCATGAGTCTATCATATGCTTTAAGAAGGGACTTAAGTAAATACAATGATTCTAAAAAAGACATTACTACTCTTGATCACAAACCATATTTATTATTTTTGAGATGGACATTGTTAATTTTCCCCCCCAAAGTCGTACATTGAAGCCCTAACTCACCTATAACTACATTTGGAGACAGAGCCTTTAAAAAAGATAATTAAGGTTCAATGAGGTCATAAGTGTGTGGCCCTAATCCAACAGCATTGTTGTCCTTAAATGTGGAGGAAGAGATACTAGGGAGACATGCTCACAGAATGCTCATTTTGATAGCTTATTATAAAAACATGGAGGAATTAGAGGAAACTGATTTACTTTCTATAAAGGCCATGTGAGAAGGTAGCCATCTCCAAGTGAAGGAGTAAGACCTCAGGAGAAACCAACTTACCAGCACCTTGATCCTGGACTTTCAGTTGCCAGAACAGTGAGGAAATGAATGTCTGTTGTTTAAGTCACCTAGTCTGTGATATTTTGTTATGGCAGCCCTAGCAGAGTAATACAGGCATCTTCTAAAAAACTATAAAATTTAAAACAGAAGATTAAACTTCACAGTAGAAGAAATGTTTACCTTCTGCTCATAAAGTGCATGAACTTTCTTTCTGATTCGCCTTTATTTTTTCCTTTCTTGTCTAAGATATGTATCCCCCTTCATGGTTTTCCCTTTTCTAATCTGTGTTAACTTCATTCCAACATATAACATTTGGCTAACTACAGAAACATTTCCTTCTCCCCACCCTCCAAGTATTTATTTAAATCCAAGGTCAGTTATTGAAGAAATCTTCCCAAGGGTTTGATATAGGAAATAAGAAAACTAAAACTATAACAATACTCCAAGTGGCTTTTGGTTATTTGTGTAGTGCTCTGGGTAGAAAGAAATTCTGCCTGGTCTCCATGGATATCAGTTGGTGGCAGCTGATTTGATTATACCTAGTTTTAAAAGAGAAACATCAGTTTTATCTGTCATGAAATTATCCAATTCTCTTCAGAATCCATTCATTATATTTGGCTCAATGGCCTCTTAAGATAGTGAAATTCCACAAATTATCAGCCATGTGAAGGAATATTTATTTTTGTAATTTAATCTATTTACATTTTCTGATTTTTTCATAGCCTATCATTCTTATTGCAAATAGAGGAAAATATCTGTTCTAATTAAACATGAATTTGTAATAGACTTATTATGTAAAATAATAAGCTAAAATATGGGATTTAGGGGCAACCTATTAAAATTATCTGCTACATATTGAGTCCTACTATGCCAGGAACTATGTGGTATGCTTTATATGTGTTCTGATTTAGTGCTCCTAACAATCTTTGGGTAGATATATTTACCTTCATTTCAGAGATGAAAGAAGTCAAATTAAGTAACTCTCCCAAGCTTATAGACTGTCCAGTGACAGAACCAGGAGTCAGTCCATCAAAGTCCAAACCAAGTCCATCAAAATCCTTCCCTTTTCATTAGGACGGTGGTGGTGTTAACCACGCAGACAAAATTTAATAACAGAAACACATATGTAAAAATTCTTAATGAATGTGGAAATTAATTTGTCCCAAACACCACTCACATGTACTTTTATGGGTATTACTATGGTTCAGACCTCTTGGGCACTTAATGAACTCTTATTATCAGATCAGGCACTATTCTGAGCACTTTACAGGAATTGGCCCATTTAATTCTGACAACAAATCTGTGAGGAGGTACAATTAATTGCCTTCATTGTACAGATGGTGAAACTGAAGCACCAACAGATTCAGTAATTTCTCAAAGGTTAAAAGTACATAAGTAGAAGAATAGAAAAACAACTGAGGCATGGTTAGAGAGACCTCACTCTTAACCATACTAACCTGGAGGGAACATTGAGAGCCTAAACTTGATCCACAAGAAAGCAGCCTGCCCTCTGCTGTTAAGAATAGAGGAAGTAATCATCTTTGAGCTAATTTCTGTTTATCATTTCTAATTCTCCTAAAGATTCAGGACTGGCTGAGAAAAAAACTGTAGAATCCACAAAATTTAATACATTACTCAGCATTCAAGTAGATAATAAACAAGCAGCAAATAATAATGTGAAATAATAGTTGGCTTTTTTTGAGCATATATTATACACCAGGCAGTGTGCTAACACTTTACATGCGAAATGGAAGTACAGAGAGGTTTTGTGAATTTCCTAGCTTCACATAGTCCATAAGTGATAAAGCCAGCATTTAAATACAAATAGTTTCACTCCCAAACCTTTGTGTATCTATGTTATCTGACAAAAGGTTTAAAGTCCTTTTTTTTTTTTTAAGTATTATATATGGTATACATTATGTGCCTATAAGGGAGTTCAGTTCTAGGAATTACAAGATAAATTCATTCCATCCATATTTATTAATCAACTATCATGTGACAGGAGTTGTATTGGGAATACAATGTTGAATACAGTTATCATGTTCCTTGCTCTCATGATGCCCCCTCTAAGAGGCTTTTACAGAAAACGCTACTGAAAATGATAGGAAATAGAAAGAAGAGAAATACACCAACTATATTTTTCATTTGGTATACATTTAATAGTGTTTGTCTCATATTACACATTGTGCTGGGCACCAAAGATCCAGAGGCAAAGCAAAGAGTACCACCCTCAAGAAGATTTTAATATACTGCATTTTGTTGAATATACAACATCATCAATTATTCTTTGTACCACTTATAAAAAAAATCTCTAATTAAACTCTGACATGTCTTCAATTGTTAGGTGCACTCTAGCTTATGAAATATTAAAAGGTGAAATCATGAGAATCTTAAAGTTGGTAAAACACTATAATAACAGAAATGTCTTCTTTTAACACACTTAGATAAATACTCAATCATTTAAGAGAGATGTGACTTTGAACAAATTATAATACTCTCTGTGCCTTAGTTTTTTTTTCACTTAGATGGAGGTAATATATATACTTATTTGAGAAAAAAATATACTTATTTGAGAAAAAAATGGCAGTATGGATTTAAAGTACATAGCAAACTAAATGACAGTGAATAATACATTAATAAATATTTACTATCAGTAATAATATTTTTACTTATTCCTTGCTTCAACCAAAAATTACTGATTGCTTACTATGTGCCAAGTGCTATTCTAAATGCTGGGGACATAGAAGTGAACAATAAAAACAAAAAAAGTAAAAATCTCTGTCCTCATGAAGCTTACATCTTAGTAGGAGAGATAAACAGGATAAAAAATTCAAATATACAGTATATTAAAAAGTACTAACGATAAAAATAACAGACAAAGCAGGGGAAAATAATAGAAAGTGCTGGGAGAGGGCAATTACAAGTTTTAATTGGGTGTCAGGCATGGACTTGTTGTTAAGGTGACAAGTGGCGGACTGAGAATCAGGAATAACAGGGGGCCTTCCAGTTAGAGGAGTCAGCCTCTCTAAAGGCCTACGCACAGTGAGGTGGCCAGTGTGGCTGGAGGAATGTGTGTGAGGGAAAACAACTATGAAATGAGACCAGAAAGGTGGTGGGGACTGTAGCACATAGGAATTTATAGGTATGGTGAGGACTTTGGTATTTATCTGGTGTGGAAATTCACTGGAAGGTTCCGAGCAGAGCAGTGACATGATCCGACTTAGGTTTGCTTACACTGCCGTGGTTAAGAGTAACTGAATGGGCGAAGAGCAGGAGTAGGAAGAACAAGTGTTTGTGTGGCCATACATCTGAGGTGCTGGTGACGATGATAACGACCAGCATGCTGTGGGGATCTACATATACCCACGAGAGCACGGGGTCTGATAGAGGAGGTGATGGCTTTTGGGTCTGGATACGATGATCCTCATTGACACATAGTAGGCCTTCAATAATTGTTGACTGAATTGAACTGATTTAACAAAAGGAGAGTTAGTCCTTCTCATGTGAATTCTTCTCTAGCTCCATTCAATTATTATCATTTATTTAAACTTAAAACAACCACATAAACATATTGATCTCATACTGTATAAAAATATTCCTGAGGGCTCCTGAGTTATAATCAACAGAAGCATCTCAGTGTGCTCTTTACTGTAAACCTTCTAGAAGTTTTAATTTATGAGAATATTAAGTAAACCCTGGTGGTGACAAAACCATGCAAACTGGGGAAATCAGTTCAAGTGGGTTTGAGTTTGCTGATTTCTCCACGACCAGTAAAACATTCAAGA
This sequence comes from Panthera tigris, assembly GCF_018350195.1. Classification (NCBI taxonomy): domain Eukaryota; kingdom Metazoa; phylum Chordata; class Mammalia; order Carnivora; family Felidae; genus Panthera; species Panthera tigris. The sequence continues at coordinate 154,184,895 of NC_056663.1, forward strand.
AGGGGAAGTAGTTGAATTGCTGTTAGGATTTAGAATAATTCCTTACTTCTAGCCTCAATATTATGTTTTATTCCCCCAGATTTGACATCATTATTATCCAGTTACTGGAGTTATTGCCTGAGATTTGCAGTGACATATGTTTTATTATTAACTTGTGAATTGTAGTTTACCTACAAAGATAAAGTGATACTGAAATAGAAGGGTTATTCATGATTTATTTATAAGCATAAAGTTAAAATAAATTCAAGAAAAACAAAATTATCCTCTGTATTTGGAAATGAAATATTCAAGTGAACAGGGAAGAAGCGTTCATCATTTACGCTTCAAGTTTTTTTTTTAAGGAATGCAATTTTAGTAATTTTGATCTATTGCAGATGTTTGAAAAATATATACATCCTTGTCCTTGTTACCTTTGCACAAGTTTCTAAGAAACTGATAAAACGTAAGCCTCTACTATGGGATAGCTACTGTTCTTGGTTATTTGTTTTTGTTTATGTTTACGGTCTGGAAAAATAAAGGATATTACATTGCTATTTAAGTATCTTGAAATATTTCTTAACCCACCCCCCCTCCAAAAAACTCTAGCATTGATTTTTCATCTAACCTGAGAGTGCCATGAATAGGAGTTCCAACTAGCTGCTAGAATGGGCATATGAGTTTGCATAAAACATAGTCCTTCTCTTCAAGGAGTTTACAGGTTGGGCAATCTAATTTTATCATCAGTTGTAGAAAATCAAAGGGTGGCTCTTCACCATGCCCATCATTTCTCTCACACTGGTGAGTCCAGGAAACAGTCCATTTTTTCACATAATTTAAATAATAAAAAGGAAGGCCGCTGTGTAATTGGCATATAAATGATTAATTTCAAATGCAACCACAACCATATTGGATAGCCTTCTAAATGACTTACTAATCAACATATAGATTAAAGACTTGATATATGAATTAAGTCTATCTGCCAAAATCGCAATTAAACTCTACAATTCTTCCTGAGTACAGGGAAATTTGACATTCTATTTTGTTTCCATGCAAATATACTACCTGGGATACATTGAGTACTCACTCATGCATGTTAGGTGAGTGGGAATAAATATCTATGCTTTATTTTGAAAAGAATTTTCTGAAGATCTATGTATATATACTACTATATCTGAATTACATTGACATTTTGATAAAGTTGGATTAAATAATTTGATCAGCTACTCCAGATTACATTTTGTAAGATTTGATATACAACAGTTTCAAATTTTTACATACACAATATTCAAAAGCCAAACTACAACTGTCAGAAACTATATAGACTCAAGAAACTTAAATATTTAAATAGATGCTATTAATTTATAATTACTTCTCTTGAAAATAAATGTCTTTAAAAAAAAGGCAATATACTCAAAATGGAGTCCATTGTGCTAAGTCCCAAGTCAGCAAACCAAGACTTAAAACTTAACCTAATTGCAGTTTCAGCAGCTCCTAGGAATGTAACCTTTAGCCAGTTAGTCTGGAAATACCTGGTCAGCGTTAATGACTAACCTGCCCTGATAGACTCTTTCTGTTCCCCATAGGAAGGTCACCTTGCTTAAAATATTCCACTTTTCGCCAGAAATTTCCTTTTCCTGTTCCCTTCTGTCTACAAAAACCTTCTACTTTGTATAGCCCCTTCCTAGATGGTGTGCTGCCCAACTCATGAAATCATTGAATAAAACCAATTAGATCTTTTACCTCAGTTAAATTTTGCTTTGTAACAAAGGAAAGGGTAAAAATAGCCCTGTTGAACTGAGAATTAGGCAACTGAATGATTAGGCCAAGGTATTTTCTGTTATAGACTGAGGAACAGAATTCAGGGCATCTAAAGCAAATGTTTCAACTAGTCCTCACGTTGAGAATTTAGCAGCTTCTCCTCACTCATTTATGCACCAAACTATTTTTCTTTCAACCATCATGCCAACCATGCCTACCCATCACCTTCCAAATTAATAGGGTAATAAAACCTCCCGATTTTGCTTTCTCCTGGTTATTACTGTTATTTAAGAGGATGGAGTCGTGCACTCCATAGGTAGTGATAAGTAGGTCAGAGAAGCAAATTGCTTAGGGGGAATCTGCCCACAGGATGATGATTCTCAGGTTTTTCTATTAAAACAGAGAAAGAAAATATACATGTATCTGCACAAATACATGCACATCACACATATATTCCAAACTGCTAGGGAAAAAAAGTAAATAAAATGGATATTTTTCTTCTTGAAAAGAATTATGTTCATTTTCAGAGATCTATGAAGAAACCTCAAAAACTTCATAAAACAGTGCATTTACTGTATTAATAATACAGTAAAAGGCAGTGGTATCCTGGAAAAAGCATTGATTTTAGGTTCAAATATTAGATCATCATCACTAGTTATTTGGCTTTGGGCAAATTAATCCTCCAGAAAGTCAAAATTTCCTTATCTTTAACAATGTGGATCTCTATGTTTACTTTGATAATACTGACACAGGATAGACCTTCAGTAATAATATAACATTATTATAATCAAATTCAGGTTATCCCAAGATGCCATCAACTTTCTTTCAGGAGAATTATCAACAGCCATCTAACTTATGAAGGTGAAATACTTTTTGCGAGTCTATTAACAGAGAAGATAGGCCAGCCTGAAATAAAATCATAAAGCTTATCTTTTTCACCTCAGTCTCTGAATGACATTTAAAACCCCCGTAGTAATTTACCACCCACTTTATCCAACCCAGCTTTAGAAAAGACAACTGAGATTGTTAGTTGTGCTCCAATGGGAAATTATTTTTTAAGACAAAAAATAATATAAATAAAGAAAAAATTACTTCAAAATCATGTGCCTGCTCTGTGGTATTTCAAATTTTAAGATGATCAGATTTGGGAGCATAAAAGATATTTCAAAACATTTAAAAAAATTAGTATTTAGCTTTGAAAGTAAAATGGGGGGCTTGAAAGAAAAGAACAATTTTAAGTCAATATTGAAATATATAATATGAACAAAATCACGCTATTTTGGATTCAAAATTGTAGACAGTCCATATAATTTAGGAGTCCACAAGTGATAAAATTCTTCCTGGAGCCTGATCTCTTGGAAATACAACCTGATCTTAACGTAGAAGAGTGTCAAAATTTGTGTAACACTCTCTGCAGGCCAAGTAGCCCAAAGGCCCCATGAAGACAGACTGTTGCTGTTTTGCTTGACCACCATCCTCAGCGACTTGACACAGAGGAGAGGCTCAATTAGTATTTGTCCAATAAATGTACTTTATCATCAACTGCCTTGATTCACTGCAAAATATTCATAACAGGACTTGCAAATTTGATCACTGATGTGCTGAGAACATTGCTTTACTTATTCTTCATCACTGTTCCCATTCTTTAAAAAGCCTGTTCTATTATAATAGTCTTAAAAATGAAACTTTTTATTTTGAAATAAGTATAGACTCATAGGAAGTAGCAAAAATAGTAAGAACAACCCCTTCCTTCAGCTTCCCTCAATGACACGATTTTATATAGCTACAGTATAATCTCAAAGCCAGGAAATGGCATTGGTACATGGCTGTAGCGGTCTGACTACAGACAGGCTTTATATAGAGGGTTTTACCTGCATTCATTTATGTATGCATGCTTATGTTCTATGAGATTTTATCTCAGGTATAGATTTGTATAACCACTGTCACATTCAAGAAGCAGAACTGTTCCATCACACAAAAGAGTTGCCTTGTGCCACCTCCTTGTATTCAAATCCGCCCCCACCCTCCCCATAGCTATCTCCTGGCAACCACTTATCTATTCTCCATCTCTATAGTTTCATTCTTTCAAGAATGTTACATAAATAGAATTATAAGCATGACACCTTTTGAGATTGACTTTTTCCACTAAGGATAATGTTCTTGAGGGCCACCCAGGTAGTTGAGGCTATCAGTAGTGAAGTCATCTCCCGACATCATCAAATGAATACCTATAATCTATCTTTCACCTTGTACCTGGAGTGATCTTTGAAAAATGCAAATCTGATGCTGTTGCTCTTTAAAAGCTCCCAACTGATCGTACTATAAAGTCAAAATCTTTAAACATGACCTAAAAAGCCCACTAATCCTCAGCTCGCCCACCTCTCCAGTCACCACTTAAGCCTCCCTGCTTTGCTCTCTCTCTCTTCTAACCATCCTGGATTTATTTCCTGTGTCCCCAGAAAGGCCCCTTCTCATCTTCAATGATGCAAATGTCTTTCTGGAACACTCTATGCTCAGTTTTAGGTATTCTTCCATCCTGTGTCCCACTCCCTTTACTTGGTTAAATCACTAATCCTTTTGATATCTGATTTAAAGTAATTGTAAGCAGAAATGGGAAAAAATTAATGAAGTTGTTATTTTAGACTACTCATACTTGTATTCAACAAATGTTTATTATTTTTAGGATACAAATTCACAACAAGAATTTAAGATTGCATTCTTTCTGAGAGTGATCATTTATTACACCACTAGCCACATAGAACCACATGAAGAGACATCTGCCTATAGGTACTAGCTCCTGTACATTCTAGCTATGACACTTTGGGCAAATCTCTAAACCAAGATGAGCATTAGTTCTCTTTGAAAAATTTGGCAAAGTAGACTTATGAATGATAATGCAATATTCTACATCCAGTATAGTTCCTGGCACATAATAGGTGCTTAACAAATGTTTTGTGTACTTGCGAATATCCATTGAAGATAAGCAAATGGTGCGAACATAAAAGGAAATCATATGAAGGAAACAAAAAAATCTATTTGTATAATTTCCACATCCCCTAAAATTATGCATTATAAACACAAATGATATAAACTAGAAATTCTGAATTCTCCTATGAAAGTGAAAAGCACACTTGGTACCTATGATAATACTTTATTGGTCATCACATATATATTAAATATCCCAGAATATGTCTTATAGCATATTTAGTACATCAAATGGTATCTGAAAAGAACAATACTTAGTTACACATCTTAAGAGGACACAAATGGATAAAAGATTCGATGTAATCATAAAATTCTTATTAATATTTGCACCTCACTGCTTAACAATGAATCTCTATAATACTACAACCTTTGTAGTATTACATTCCCATCACTAGCATTAATTTCCAACAATGTAGAAATTAATATGGCTTAAAGACAAAAGGAAACATAGCTGCATACAAAGAATAAAGATGCAGCACACATTTAAAGTAAAAGTAAACAGGTACAGTTCCCCAGCAAGTGCCCAGTAAACAAAATTCATTACAACATATTTATTATAACAAGCTAAATTTAATTTATGGAAAGAGGGATTCAATACCTATTTTTGTGTTATGTAACTCACAATACTTTCAGTTATTCGTCATTCAAGTTATCCTATTTACGATTACACATATTTTTTTTTTATTTTTACTTTTTTTACAGTTATGTATTTTAAACACAGAACGATCTTCATGACTCACTAGCAGTAATGGACCCAAGACGGCCTTTCTGCTCCCCAAAACCCCCAACACCAACCACCAAATGATGTGAAGATTCTTAATACAGAGAACGAAAATGAAACCAACAGAGAGGTAGGCAAGGTAAAAGTGACAAAATATAGGTCTACAGAAAGAGAGGAACAAATAAACTAGGCAATTTTGTGAGTTGATTATAGAAAGAGCACTTTGATTATTTCAAATATTCTACACATGTGAAAAAAGTAGCAGTGATAGTCACCATGTGACAGTCATCTGTGATCTCCTTTTTAGTTCCCTGAATGACAATATGTGTATTTTACCGTCAAGTATCTTACATTTAGCCAATTAACTTTTAATGGATAGCAACTATTTTTTTTCAATTGTCAAGTTAGTTAACATACAGTGTAGTCTTGGCTTCAGGGGTAGATTCCCGTGATTCATCACTTACACACAACACCCAGTGCTCATCCCAACAAGCGCCTTCCTCAATGCCCATCACCCATTTTCCCCACTCCCCTCAATCCCCTACCCCCCATCAACCCTCAGTTTGTTCTCTGTATTTAAGAGTCTCTTATGGTTTGCTTCCCTATTTGTATCTTATTTTTCCTTCGCATCCCTTATGGTCATCTGTTAAGTTTTTCAAATTACACATATGAGTGAAATCACATGATATCTGTCTTTCTTTGACTGACTTACTCCACTTAGCATAATATCCTACAGTTCCATCCACAGTGTTGCAAGTGGCAAGATTTCATTTTTTTCGTTGCCGAGTAGTATTCCATTGTGTATACATACTCCATCTTCTTTATCCATTCATCAGTTGATGGATATTTGGTCTCTCTCCATACTTTGACTATTGTTGACAGTGCTGCTATAAACATTGGGGTGCATATGCCCCTTTGAATCGGCACTCCTGTCCCCTTTGGATAAATTCCTAGAAGTGCTATTGCTGGGTTGCAGGGTAATTCCATTTTTCATTTTTTTGATGAACCTCCACACTGTTTTCCAGAGTGGCTGTACCAGTTTGCATTCCCACCAACACTGCAAGAGGGTTCCCCTTTCTGCACATGCTCACCAACATCTGTTGTTTCCTAAGTTGTTAATTAAAGCCACTCTGACTGATCTGAGCCACTCTGACTGATCTGAGGTGTTATCTCAATGTAGTTTTGATTTGTATTTCCCTGATGATGAGTGATGTTGAGCATCTTTTTATGTGTCTGATTGCCATCTGCATGCCTTCTTTGCAAAAGTGTCTATTCATGTCCTCTGCCCATTTGTTCACTGGATTATTTGTTTTTCAGGTGTTGAGTTTGATAAATTCTTTATAGATTTTGGATACTACCCCTTTAGCCAACATGTCATTTGCATATATCTTCTCCCATCCTGTCAGTTGCCTTTTAGTTTTGTTGACTTTTTCCTTTGCTGTGCCGAAACTTTTTATCTTGATGAGGTCCCAGTAGTTCATTTTTGCTTTTATTTCCCTTGCCTATGTCAAGTAAAAAGTTGCTGTGGATCAAGGCCAAAGAGGTTGCTGTCTGTTTTCTCCTGTAGGATTTTGATAGTTTCCTATCTTACATTTAGGTCTTTCATTCATTTTGAATTTATTTTTGTGTATGGTATTTGAAAATGTCCAGTTTCATTCTCATGCATGTTGCTGTCCAGTTCTCCCACCACCATTTGCTAAAGAGACTGTCTTTTTTCCATTGGATATTCTTTCCTGCTTTGTTGAAGATTATTTGGCCATATATCTGTGGATCCATTTCTAGGTTCTCTATTCTATACCATTGGTCCATGTGTCTCTTTTTGTGCCAATACCATACTGTCTTGATGACTACAGCTTTGTAATACAGAAATAGCAACATTTTTAAAATGCAAAAACAAACAGAATATATAGATTCCCTATGATAAACTGTTAAGTGGCCCCATGATCAGTACCTACTGGTGTTCATACTTTAGTGTAATTCCTTACTCTTGAGTGTGTGTGAGATCTGTACTTGCTGCTACCCCAGAGAATATGGCAAAATTGATGAAATGTATGTGATCATGTACATCATTTACATTATATATTGTCTGCCTTATGAAAAAAACTTATCATTTTGGCTTTGAAAAAGTAAGCTGCCATGTTGTGAGCTGCCTTTAGAGAGAGTCAGAGGACAAGGAGCTGAGGATAGCAAGAAACTGAGGTCCCAGAGTATATAATACTGCCCATGACCACATGCTCTTGGGAACAGATTATTTCCCAGTCCAGCATTCAAATGAGAACTCGTCCCTGGGTGGCACTATTATTGCAGCCTTATAGAAGACTCGCCGAAGCTGAGTCTGGACTCTTGACCACAGAATATCTGAGATGATACATAGGCATGTTTTAGGCCACTACGTTTGTAGCAGCATTGTTATAGACCAGTAGATAATACAAGCCCTAACTCTTTTCCCAGTTTTTGTGAATTAGGATGTGATTTGGCTTCATATCTTTATTTACAGCAAGAATTCCCAACCTTGGTACTATTGACATTTTAGGATATACAATTTCTTGTTGTGTGAGTGTGTATATGGCGTGTTTTCCTGTGCATTGTAGAATGTGTAGCAACATCCCTGGCCTTTATGCACTCGATACTGGTAGTGCTCACTACACCTCCAGTTGTGACAATCAAGAATATCTCTAGAAATTGCCAAATGTCCTTTTGGGATCAAATTAGCTCTGTTTGAGAACTACGGATATACAGGAATTTCTTCATTTACCTCTAATCTGTATTTGTTCAATGAGAGGGCTACTGCTTGCTGATAATGGTTTTAGGATATTTTAAATACAAATGAATCTACATATGAAATGGCTCCAAGGTTGCTTCTCAACCTGAGAAATGGCTCAAAGGCTGTAAATAAAAGGAAGTTGAATGGGTTTCAAAAACACCAATTCTGCCTTTTCAATTTCAGTAATTCAATGTGCCTAAGACACGCTTCCACAAATCACACATTAATATTTAAAAATTGATTTCATTTTGCTGTTTTACTTAATGAGGACATGCATCACAATGTAACGGGAAACCAACGAAAACCACAAAATATGAAGCATCCCAATTGCATGCCTGAATGCACTCAAGAATGGGGGTGGGGGAAGGAGTTAATGAGAGAGAAATCAGGGTGGCTTCATGTTTTCTGATTTCAGAGATTACACTACACAGAATGAACTCTGCCCGCCTCTTGCTTGTTACAGTATGTCTGCCTTCCAAAGATGTTCAAATGCCTCTCGTGTCCAGTTGCTTTCTGAGTGAGATATCTGAGGATGACACTTGTTGCTTCATTGCTGCTCCATTCAACGATCACAAATTATTACCTTTCACATAAACATACCTCATAGATGTGTTCTCAAGTTAAACATTTAAGGAAGAAATCATGAAAAACACACAAACTAGCTCTCTGAAACTAGTTTATATCTTCCCCTTCCCATTTATTATACAGTCGGCTTCACATCATTAACATGCAAATCATACTGCACTACAGTGCATTTTAAACAAAGAACTGAAAGCAGAGCTTGTAATTTCCTTATGGGTTGATAAACAGATTTTGCTCTAAGAGCATAAAATAAACTCTGATCACTTTGTGTGCATTCTTTGGATGATGTAATAATTTCAAAACGAAACAAAGAAAATTACTACTTTTCTCACCTTGCCCATGGTCACTGGTTAAGTTGCCCCAATTTTAGTGGGAAAATCTAAGTAGTGTGGTAAACAAAGTTAAATTGGAAAAATAATCTCTTTGTTGTTGTTTGTTTTTTTCTGAAAAATAAAATGTTTTCTCTTGCCCGAATTTCTATTCGTTCTTTAATAAAGTTAACATTGAGACTAGAAACTGACTTGTGAATAGATTTAAATAAAAGTCTGATTGAGGCCATGGGAAAAAAGTCCAAATGAAATAGTAAATAAACGTATGTAAATCATACTACCCATCATATATCTTCAGTGTCACCTTTCTTCTAAGTACATGATCATATAAACTATTACAGATAGGGTAGGAAAATAAAAAATAGTTTCAGAGACACTCTCTTACTTGAAAGAAAGACAGAGATTGAGTGAAAGAGAAAGGGGGGAGAGAAAGAGAGAGACACAGAGAGAGAGAAAAAATTTTAAGAGACACACAATTGCCTGCCTTCGAGAAGGCAACACAAGGAACAATGATCACCTCATTCCCTTGCTCCCCTCCCTTCCATGGTTCTCTCCTATTTATAGCGTCTACGATTGAACTCCTTCGTGTGTCTGTAACAGATCCTCAGTCTCAGGGCTTCTTCCCTCCACAGATCACCCCTCTGATCCAGCTATTTGAGAACCAATGGTACTGCCCAAACATACCAGGTTGCTTGAGATCTGGGTGTATCTGTCACTTTTTTTATGTGAACAAATATGTACTGAATATCCACTACATGCCAGGCATTTTCTAGAGACTAGAGATAAAGCAATAAAATCAACAAGCAAAAGTTCTTCCCTTTTGCTTGGCAAATAATAAATAAGATAAGTAAAATAGCTGCATGTTAGACAGTAATACATGCAAAGGAGAACATTTTGAAATTTATTGGTGACCAAAGCAGGCCTAACTGAAAGGAGACATTTGAAGGCGATGAAGCAGTGAGCCACACAGATAACAAGGAAAGCTCATTGCATACAGAGGGGATGGCAGGCAAAAGGAACATGACTCTCTGCATCCTTCTTGCTTTAACTTTTAAAAAGTAACAGCTTTCTTGAGATGTAATTCATATACCCTATAACTACGCCATTTGAAGTATACAATACAATGGTTTTTAGAATATTCATTGAAGTGTGTATCTATCACCACGATCTATTTTAGAACAATTTCATGGCCTGAAAAGGAAAGCCCATACCCATTAGAAGTCACTCTCCATTTTCCCCATACATAGCTCTAGGAAACAACTTGTCTGCCTTCTACCTCTACAGATGCGCCTGTTCCTGACACTTCATAGAAACAGAATTGTGACTGGTTTACCTCATGTAGCATAATGTTTTCAAGGTCTGTCCATGTTATATCAGAAATCAGTACTTCATTATTTTTAGTGGTGAATAATATTCTATTTATGAATATACCACATTTTATTTATCATTCATCTGTTGACGGACATTTGGGTTGTTTCTACTTTTTGTTTGAGTACACTTTTCAATGTGGACAAATGTTTTAATTTTTCTTGGTTATATACCTAAAAGATCAGTTGCTGGGTCATATATAGCTCTATGTTTAATCATTTAAGGATCTTTCAGACTCTTTTCCAAGGTGGCTGCACCATTTTATAATCCCACCAGCAGTGCAAGAGTACTCCAACTTCTCCATATCCTTTTCAACACTTAGTTATCTGTCTTTTGAATACAGCCTATCCAATGGTTACCAAGTGGTATCCCATTATAGTTTTGATTTCTATTTCCTTGACGGTTGATAATGTTGACAATCTTTTTGTGCTTGCCAGACATTTGTATATTGTTTTAAGAGAACTACGCCCAATTTTTAATTGAGCTATTGGTATTTTATTATAGAGTGGTAAGAATCCTTTATATATTCTGAAGACACATTTCTTATCAGTCATGTAATCTGCAAATAATTTCTCCAGCTCTGTGAGTTGTCTTTTCACTTTCTGGACAGCACCTTTTGCAGCACAATTGTTTTACATTTTGATGAAGTCCGATATACCTATTTTTTTCTGTATTACTTGTGCTTTTGTTGCCATAGCTAAGAAACCACTGCCTTATCCAAGTTTATGAAGATTTATTCCTGTTTTCTTATAACAGTTTCACAGTTTTAGCTTAAAAAAATATTCTGCCAAATTCTGTTCTTTACATTTTGGTTCTGTATTACATACACTTTGCTCCAGGTGAACCAGTTTGTGGTTGTCATACAGGTTTTATCTAGACAGGTTTTAATGAGATTATTTGGTTTATGTTTACTGTATTTAAACTGCCATTTATGGGGCACCTAGGTGGTTTAGTTGGTTAAGCCTCTGACTTCGGCTCAGGTCATGATCTTGCAGTTCACGAGTTCAGGCCTTGTGTCGGGCTCTGTGCTGATAGCTCAGAGCCTGGAGCCTACTTCAGATTCTGTGTCTCCCACTCTCTCTGCCCCTCCCCTACTTGCGCTCTCTCTCTCTCTTAAAAATTAATAAATAAATAAATAAAAACATTTTAAAAAGATAAAAAATAAACTGTCACTTACGTAGGTCCCAGAAATTATTCCTAAATTATTTTAGTTGTAATTAAGAGTGATCTCACCTCGTAGTTTCTTTGCAGAGGAAGTTAATTATTTAAAAAAAAAATGTATGAATTTTACTAGCTAGTTCAAATTGGTCAGTTTATTTCATTTACCTGCATGTTCTTCAGGAAATTTCACTGTTGTTCCCACATATTCTCAACTGAATTGTTGTAAGGATTAAATATCATTGTAGATATGAGAATCTAGCATTTCAACTGACATGACTGCCCTGCATACAGTAGGCACTCAATAAATGTGAGATACAGGGGTACCTGGGTGTCCCGGTTAAGTCGGTTAAACATCTGACTCTTGATTTAGGCTCAGGTCATGATCGAACAGTTAGTGAGTTTGAGCCCTGTGTTGGGCTCTGTGCTGACAGTGTGGAGCCTGCTTAGGATTCGGTCTCCCTCTCTCTCTCTGTCCCTTTCCCCCCTCCTCAAAAATAAATAAATATTTTAAAAAATTAATGTGGGGGCACCTGCGTGGCTCAGTTGTTAAAGCTTCTGACTTCAGCTCAGGTCATGATCTCACAGTTCCTGAGTTCGAGCCCTGCACTGGGCTCTGATGCTAAAAGTGCAGATCCTAATTGGGATTCTCTCCCTTTCTCTCTCTCTCTTTCTCTCTGCCCCTCTCACCCACTTTCTCTCTCTCTTTTTCTAAAAAATAAACATTTAAAAAATTTAAAAAATAGTGAGATAGTATTATTTTTTTTCCTGGAAAATAATAATCACAATACCTACTACCTCTTAGTGTTATTATATAAATTAAAACATGGGTCCTTTCCCCCCTTCCTTCCTTCCTTGCTTTCCTTCCTTGCTTTCCTTCCTTCCTTCCTTCCTTCCTTCCTTCCTTCCTTCCTTCTGTCCTTCCTTTCTCCTTCCCTCTCTCCCTCTCTTCTGTTCTTTTTTTTTTTCCTTTTGAGACAGGAGAGCAACTCAGAGATGCCCCAGTCATGAAGACAGTGTGCTGTGGCAGGAGGCAGAGGTGACTGAACTGGTGTGGACGAAAGCACAGGTGCCACAAACACACAAGATACAACATCCCTGTGCCTGATAGAGCAAGAAAATAGCTTGCTCCTATCACCAGCTGGGCTGAAGCTTCTGATTTGCTGTCTGCCCATTCCTCCTTCAGATCAAGTATCATCTCAGTGAGGGCCTTTCTGGGTACATTCTCTAGAATTGCCACACACCTCTCTCTTCCTTGCTGGCATTTCCCTTTAGCTGTTATCATTACTTAACATGTTTTAGCTCTTATGTTTAAGATGAATTTTGAGTTCATTTTTGTGTATGGTAAGGTATGGGTCCAACTCCATTCATTGGCATATGGATATCCAATTGTGCTTGCACTATTTGTTGAGAAGACTACTATCCTTTTCCCATTGAATTGCTTCGTCCTTAAATTCTTGTGTCTGACTCATCATTCAAAGCAACTCAACTTCCATTCATGCTGTCAACAGTTATAGAATTGTGTGACTTTATTGTTTAAATGTTTATTTTTGAGAGAGAGAGAGAGAGAGGAGAGAGAGAAAGAGAGAGCATACACAGTTGTGCACAAGTAGGGGAGTGGCAGAGAGAGGGAAGGATAGAGGATCCAAAGCGGGCTTTGCACAGACAGCAGAGAGCCCCACACAGGGCTTGAACTCATGAGCTGGGAGATCATGACCTGAGCCAAAGTCAGTTATTCACTGGCTGAGACACCCATAGAATTGTGTAATTTTAAATCTCACATGAGTGCAAAGAGTTTCCCAAGAACAGGAACTATGTTTTTGTTTGTTTGCCTTTCTTTCATTTTGAATCTCTCAGTGCCTGTTATATAATTGGCTCTTAGTAATGCTGGATAAGTTAAAGAAGGACATTTCGAATGGATCTCAAATTATTGGTAGTACTCTGATGATTAATGGTACCAGTGAAAGGATTTAAATTTAGGTTGCGAAGTTATGAAAGTGGGTTGAAGGGATACTTTCCAGTATCTTGAATGTCTTGCTAAGGACTTTAATTGCCAACTAAATTAGAAGTGAAAGATTCTGTGGAGGCTTAGGAAAAGAGAAGGAAGTTCTGTTTTAGGAAAATTAATTTCGCTACAAAATGTGGAATATAAGGGGAAAAAGGAAGAAGAGGTAGAAAGAAGAGTATAAGGGTGATTATAATAAACAGTAGAGTTAAAACAAAATAAGGTCACAACAGCACTAGTAATGGAAAAGATAGTGTACATTTTAAAATGCATTCCTATTATTAGTTTGTTATTGAAACAGAGATGTCAAATGCTGAATTGGAAATTCATAACCAGAGCTCAGAATAGGTTTGGGTTAGATGTGTAGATCTGGTAATTATCTATTCAAATGCGCTAGCAATACATGTGAGGACAGATGAAGTTAATGAGGAGAGAAGGAGGCAGGAAAAGAGAGAAATCTCTTGGTGTTTAAAAGAATCAGAACTGGAATTTAAGATTTCCTGAAGCCTAAAGGGAAAGAAAAGGATGGAAAATATGTGAAGAGCTAGAGAATCTTGATGAAAGTCTTAATCACTGAATTGCCTTCATATTTCTAGGACATTTATAAATGGAAGACATATTTTATTCATTTGTAAACAAAAGCAAACACATTCCCTTGTCCCTGGGAACATATATGTCTCAATTCACATTTTTTTTGTTATGTGTGCATATCTAAAACATTAGCTAAGCTGAATTTTCTATAAGTAAATAGATTAAAATAGGATATTATAAATTTTCAAGCTAGATAATAAACGATAACATACACAGAATGGAAAAAAAAAACCACAATACAATCCTTTCTCTTTATGGTGCCACTTAAGGAAATATATTACAAGAGAATTTTATGAAAGAAATCCATATATTTATACAAAGTGATGCATATTCATACTGCATATTAGAGAAGAGATGAAAAAATGCAAACACGGTGTGAGAAAGTGGCCTCCTGATTATTGCCACTTTGAAAAGTGCAAAAGATATAGTGATAAATATATAACCTACACAGATATACCTAAGAGTTTATACAAAATCTAAGAAGAAAAAATTAAAAAAAAGTACAAGACCCAACAATACGTACCTAATTATTATAAACATCTAAATACATGCTAAAAGGCATAGTTTACATTTCTGGATTGAATTATGTAGAGATGCTAAGTAGTCAATAGAGAAAAAATCTCTGCTGTTCATATTATTCTCTATGGGCTATCTTATATTCTTTGATTTTATCCCAAACTCTTTCACTGGGAATTAAATACATGACTATATTTATAGGTATGACTTTATATAGCAATGTTATCAAGAATATTACATTTGTCATACCAATACTGTAACTTATTTAAATCATGTGTATATCACTTATTACCCTAATACTGAATGAGAAAACTCTACAGCAACAACAACGTCATTCTTACTCTTATATATTTAACTAACCTAAATAAAAGATTGTCCTTTTCTGTAAACCTGCATAATATGACACTTAGGAATTAAAAAATAATGTACAATGGCAACATTTCAGTTAAGTGATATTTCCCCTAAATAAGAAAAGATATAAATTCACCTTTATCATGAAGGCAAAAATCCATTATCTCTCATCAAGTACTCCACATGTATTTAGTAAAACTCTAAGATAAAAGTTATTTAAGGAACTTCAAAAAAAATTAACAAGTAATACTGTTTTTTCTCACTAGAACAACTTCAAAGAGCAAACCCAAACTCTTTTCACATTTTATTATAAACATTGGACAAATTTAGCAGTTTAATGTGCTGCTTAAAAGACGCCATACCATGAATGCATGAATCAAGCTGCATTTTATAACACCTACTTTATTTTTTTATTTAAAATTTTTTTTTTAACATTTATTTATTTTTGAGACAGAGAAAGAGAGAGCATGAACAGGGGAGGGTCAGAGAAAGAGGGAGACACAGAATCCAAAGCAGGCTCCAGGCTCTGAGCTGTCAGCACAGAGCTCGATGTGGGGCTCGAACCCACAGACCGCGAGATCATGACCTGGGCCGAAGTCAGACGCTTAACCGACTGAGCCACCCAGGCGCCCCAAGCACCTACTTTAAAGAATGTATACATTATTTGATGTTAGACGCCACTAGCTCCTCCTTAAAATCAACTTCATTTAAATTCATTTGTTTGGTAATGTTTTGGGGAAAAAAATATGGCAACCTTTTGGAAAGGCAATGTCAGTAACTATCAAAAACAACTACTTAGAGGGGTTCTTGGGTGGCTCAGACAGTTAAGTGACCCACTCTTGGTTTTGGCTAGATCATGATCTCACAGTTTCGTGGGTTTGAGCCCCGCGTCGGGCTCTGCACTGGTAGCACAGACTCTGCTTGGGATTCTCTCTCCTTCCCTCGTTCTCTGTCCCTCCCCAACTCGTACTGTCTCTCTCGAAATAAATAAATAAACTTAAAAAAAAAAAAAGCTACCTTAGAAATATTGCAGGGAATCAAAACAAGGTCTGTCTGACTCCTAAGGTGGGTCTTCTCTACTTAACTGGGTGAAATTTGCTACTTTCACCCCTTACTACCTTGCTAAGTTCCTGATCACATTTTACGTGCCTTAAAACCCTCTCACAGGCTTCCCTTCTCCACCTCCTGTCTCTCCACCCTTCATGATAGTCTTCCTCCTCTTTTCCTCTTAAGTTTAATTCCTTAACTTACTACTGGGTGTTAATATGAATATCTCAAAAAATATTTCCATTTAGATGTAGGTTTCTGTTTGGTTTAATCTAACCCGTAATAATGCAAATATTCCTTAGCATATCTGTTAAAGAAAACAGATATGGGCTAATATAATCCCTTTTCTGTTTTTTGGTTTTTTTAACGTTAAAAAAGACAGAATTTGAAGCCCAAGTGTTAAAGAATTTTCTGTGTTGTAACCAAGAGAAGCTGGCAACACAGTAGGATACTTACACCGTCTGTACATAATCTCTGCTGTGCCTATAGTTGACTCTCACAGTACAGCTAAATGCCTTAAGCTTCAAAAGAGCAGAGGAGTTTTTCTTTTATTTGGTTTTGTTATTTAACAAGTACTTGGGAGAACTTGTGACACTACCTTTAATCCCTAAAATAGAACTACACCAGAAGTGAGAAAATAATCTTCCCTCCAAGAGGGCTTGAGGGCATGCTCAGGGGAGAAATGCAGTTTAGTTAATGCCAGAAAGGGGAGAGTCTTCAGTGAAAAGAGTTGAGTATAGGGAGTTCCTTAATTATGAAGCTTCCGAAGGCACAGTTGAAAGCTTGGAGACATTTTGAAATCTGAGTGTTTTCCTGACTCACTGTTGACAAGAAGAAGAGAATAGAGTAGCTTTGAGCCAATATCAATAGCATCTGACTTTCTCCTCACATGGAGAACATCCATGCTCAGTCACCAGCTCCAGAGAAGACCAATCTGATGTCATTAAAGACTGCAGACAATCCTAAGTAACGAACATGAAGAACATACTACAGCAAGCATGGTGAGATACTCCACCATCAAGACTAACTTATTTGTTTTCCCTTTGATTAAACCTAATGAGAAAGGATTTATGGGAGCTCAGTATGTGTGCTCCAGAGTCTGGGGACAAAGAGGAGAAAGAAAGACCAGGATGCACAAGGAATTAGCTATAATTCTACTCTAAAGATGAAAACAAGGCTACATGAGTTTATCAGGGACCAAGAAGGGATGGGGGCTGTCCTTGAAGCACAAGGTGACTTTTTGGAGGTGAAAAGTGGTATCTACATTCCCAGGGGCATAAGGAGGAAATGTAAGTGGTCAACAGCTGAAAATCATTCATCTTCACATGAAGCACAGTCAAGTATTTTTCAATGGGGCCATTTGGCTTTCAAAAATCTGCCCAAGCCAGAGATTCATCTTTATGCATCTTCCTAAGAGAAAGCTATTTTGACAAGACTTTTCCTGTGCCTTAGCCCCTCTCCCCTTCTCCCCTCCCACACTTAACCATCTAGGCACCAACAGGAGAGAAGTGGAAGCATTAAGTGAACAAAATGGAGAGAAAGCCTCTAAGCATCCATTTTGCATGGCAAGCATCCCACCTACATCACTGAGGAGAGGGGTAAGTTATGAAGAAATTTTATTGCAAATGAAGTTCAGAAATTTTGCTACATATGGAACTATACATTGAAATTTTAAAATTGGATTGTTCTTAAAACTAAAAATTATGATCATGAAGCAAAGGTGGCTATAAGGGCAGGGGAAGCATATGGTAGAATTAGAATAAATGTGTTTTACGATTGGACTCGGAATCTTTATTGAATGTGCTGATTGCAGTCAGTTGATTATTTTGGTAGATTGAAATGCTGAACCACAGCCTTTCAGACATCCATGCTGTTTTAAAAATCTTGTCCCAGGTACTACCAACTCCAAGTTGATAGGAGGCAAAAGCCTAATAATATTTTGAAGCTACTATGACCTGATATTTAGGGGCTTTTTGTTGTTGTATATTTGTGTTTTTTTTTAAGTAGCTTTGATTGTAGAATGGGGATAGGAGGCAATTGCTAACTTCTTTTAGTTACTAGACAACCAACATATCTCAGATACTCTGGTCTAAAGACAATAGACTATTAAAATAATCATTCATAATACCAATGATATGTCAAAAAGCAAATCAAAACAAAAATCACACCAAGAAATAACCATTATAAAAATAAATGTTGCTATTTATGCCTTGACCAACCTTCCTCTGTGTGAAAGTTATTTTAAATAGCTAAAATATATTAGCAAATTTATTATTTATTTTCATTAGGGAAAAAAAGAGATTAGCCTCAAATATAGTCTAGGAGATCAGCAGGTCTCCATAGGGACAATGGCAATATTTAGAGATATTTTTGATTATAAGAACTGGGAGGGATGACATCCAGTGAATAGAGGCCAAGGATCTCCCACAATGTTCAAGACAGCCCATTAGAACAAAGAAATATCCCACCCCAGGTGTCAATATGAAAAATAGGCATATGCCCAAAGTGTTGAGGTTGACAAAAGGGAGTTGAGAAGTAGGCCAGAGGGAGAAAAAAGGGGGCATAAACTATCTTATTGGACTAATTTTTGCCATTAAATAAAATGTGTGTGTGTGTGTGTGTGTGTGTGTGTGTGTGTGTGTTGTTTCAGGGATACTTGACAAATTTACCTGTTAATCTGAAGTGGAAAAGTGTCAGATGAGTAAAAAATTATCCTACATTAGTATGATTAATAAAAACAAAGTCCTGCTTTGCTTTCTGTGTTGAATATTTGTTGACTTTGCTTCCCTCTTCTTGGGTAAGCATTGCATTTTGCTTTGACAAACTGTCCATCCAGCCTATGTGCCTACAAACTGATAAAATGCCACTGAAGATGCCCTCCCCTTCCCTGGACCAGAAGTGGGTCTGTGAATCAAGCTAGACCCAACTAGATATACTGGGAATCTGCATCCTGGGTGAAGTGATATCAGGGTACGAAGGAGTTAAACTAAAGCCCTGAAGAAACAAATTCATTCAATTCTATTTTGTTTTGTTTTCCCTTGGATGGTTTCAAGTTTCTTACCTGAAATATTCATTTTGTTCTTAAGATCAAAAAAATTTTTTTCATAGTTTATGCCTAGTTTAAATCAAACTCATTCAGTGAGGTATAGGTAAAATATTTAGCAAATTACATTTATATATAAGTAATATCTTCTATATTCCTTTAAAAAATATCTTTTCTATTCTAACCTAACAGCCTAAAAATAGGCTTATAATACTTTCTGCATTATCATTTAGATATTTAGGCCATTCTGGATCAAAGTAGTAAACATGTGACAGTGTATGTCTGCTAAACAAAACCACAAAGTACAATTAAATGAAACAATAATAGTATATAAATACTATGTTTCTGATTATTGCATTTTAGTTCAACAGATTCACAATTTTATGTTTTTCCAACCTGTTCCTTTTATGTGTCTCTGTGACACTATTCACAGAAGCCTTTCAGTTCAGTAAATGTAACATTTTTTTTTCAGTCAGTTCTATACAAGATTCAAAAGAATCTTGTTTAAAGATTCCATTTTTTGCTCCAGTTTCTGCTGGTGACTTTAGCTTTATTTGGTGCCTCACCCGTATGAAGTTATTCTAACTGCAAATAAAAGGAAATAGAAGATCAAAATTCTGTCCTTCTAAAGCCAGAATTATTAGTTTCTGCATGTGTTTTAGGCAGTAAGTGATGGTCATAATAACATCTAAAAGCTTGGCTTTCTGGTGAATGAGCTTGATTTAACATAAGTATCTAATACTCTGGGGCTTTGAAAATGTTCAAATCAAATGTGAGATAAAGAACCAAGATTTTACATCGGACATGCCAATATTTACGGAGACTCAAGAAAGGCCTTTTGCACTGAAGAGAAAACTAGTTAGCTTGCCTTCTTGCTTTGATAGCTTGAATTTAGTGGGGAAATTGTTATTGGCTTAGAGAAGTTATCTGTCTAGATCAATTTCCAATATCACTTGCCAATTTACTGATAAATTAGAATACATGACAATCATTCATGAGTAAATTGATTTGAAATGGATTTTTCAAAAGTTTTTACACTAAAGACTTTAATTCAGTAACTGAACTTGTTTTTAATATTTATGTATTTATTTTGAGAGAGAGTGTGTGTGTGTATGTGCATCTGGAGGGGCAGAGAGAGACAGAGAAAGAGAAAGGGATAGAGAGAATCACAAGCAGGTTCCCTGCTCAGCACAGAGCCCAACTCAGAGTTTGATCTCATGACCATGAGATCATGACCTCGGAAGAAGTCAAGAGTCAGACGCTTAACTGACTGAGCCACCCAGCCACCCCTCAGTAACTGAATTTTCAAGGATGAGATACGTAGATACAGCTCCTTCCTGTACCAGCTAAGTGTTCACCATCTTTCACTTAAATATATTGATACTATTTTCAAGGTTTTGATGAGAGCCTAACTACTAGTCATATACAATGTACTTTATAATAAATTTTGTCAACACAACAACACTTTCCTTGCAGAGCTAAGCGTTCAGAATAATCGATGCTGACCAAAGCTTCACATGGATAACTGCATTTCATTGCAAACACCTGTTAGAGTGTAATTAATTTATAGGTAAAAATCAGTCTTTTCTACAACTATGCCACATAAAAACAGATGTTTATGAAGTGATGCTTGTATGTTTTCAATTGTTTAAACTGTGTCCTCATGCTGGCAGTGAGGTTTTGTGTCTTTATTGAAAATAATGAATCACTGCCCTGAAGTTAACAAAGTATCTTAATTCCTCCTACAACTAATGTGATGTATTTGTAAGACTTGGGTTAAATAATGCTTGAAAATAAAGTAATTACATGTGTACTTAAGTGTGTGCTTGTGTGTGTACTGCTATCAACATAAAATATCCACTTTACCCCGCTTGCCTAAAAGATGTCTATGCCACTATTTCCCCAATCTACTGAAACAGGATAATTCTGGTGATGAAACCTAGGAAGCCGAATTCAGGGTGATTTAAAACCTCCTCCCACCTCCTACTCATCCTGGGATGAGTAACGCTACCCCAGTACTTGTGTTGGAGCAAACTTTCTCAAACTTCAGCAAACACAAGAATTGCCTGGAGAGCTGTCTAAACACAGCGTCCTGGGTCACCTCCCAGTGCTTCTGATTTAGTCAGTCTGGGATATAGTATGTGAATTTGCAGTTCTAATAGGCTCCAAGGGGAGGCTGATGCTACTGGTCCAGGGACCGTACTCTGGATTGCACTGGCTGTGAAGAACAAGAGGATCGGTACATGCAAAGACTTGGAGCAGTGGTTTCCCCGGGGTAGTGTTGGCAGTGGGGCTACATGTAACACCAAGGCCATGTGTGAGCAGACAAGAGTAGGCTTTGTTCTCACCCAGGGCCAGATTACTCAGTATCTTATCATCATAGGCCGGTCTCCTCTTTTAACCCACATTTGACAATGCCAACAAACAACTCTAGTAAAAAGTAGGTCAGGCCAGCTGAAACAAGCCAATGCCATTGGTTGGCTGATCCAGACTCTGGCTTGACATAGTTACGGCTCTACTCCATAGTTTCCATCTTTGGTGCAGACGTATTTTGAGCAACAATATCTTCCTCCCAAGCTCTTTTGAATGTGATCTTGCCACAGAGAAATCAAACTGTCCTGGTTTTCTGGGACTTTCCTTTTTTAAAACTGAAGGAATTATGTCATGGTAACTCCTTCTCAGACCTGGGGAAACGTAGAGGGTTGGCCACTCTACCCTGCCATTTCCCCATCAAAAAAAGAGTCTAATTCACCTTCCTTGAGTCTCAGCTATCTGTCCCTAATAACTGCCTTGCACCAAGAAAATGTTCCTGAAGTGATTTTATATGACTTGCAGGTCAAGGTCAGAAAAGTTTATGAGGTTTCTACCATTCTTTTGGGACACGTGTTGAGTGCCTTAATTGGGACGCTTTCTTTCAGAAAGCAAAACCCATGCTGAGAGAAGTCACTTCCACATGGAAACACCATATGTAAATGGATGCTCCAGTTGTCAGCTTCCAATAGTGTGTTTGGCCTTCAAGTAAGCAAGCCCCAGCAGTAGCCATGTGAATGGAGAAGTTTCTAGATTATTCCACCTCAGTCATTCAAGTCACCTCTACTGTTCAGGTCTTCTCAGCTGGGACCAAAAATATCATGGGGCAAAAGCAAATCAACTCGACCATGCTCTGGGTGAAGTGCTGACCTCAGAATTCATGGGCAGAATAAAATGAAAGCTTATGCTACTCTATTTGGGGTGGTCTGTTATGCACTAATAAGTAACCACAATCCCATCTACTCAAAAAGGTAGTGTCCTTGTTTCTATTTAGACTTGGTTCTGTGAAGACTGTTGCTCAAGCATGCTGCTTCGCTATTGCATTTAATCTTCCAACCCTTTGAAGCTTTGATTTAATGTAATCCAGCACTCTACTCTATCGGAATACTTCTCTAAACATTAAAAGCGCTGGCTATTCACTAGGCATTACCCTAATTCAATAACCTATACTATTTTATGCGCTCTTCCCAACACCCTGTGATGCTATTATCCCCATTTCACACTCAAGGGGACATCTTATTGGCACTGGATTCCGAATTCAAATATGTGCTTCATTCCCAAATCTTTGCTTTTAACAATCATCTTTCCCCAGTCCTTACCTGGTAATCCTGAAACCGGTTTTCTTAACTGGACTTATTTTTTTGAATGTTTATTTATTTTTGAGAGAGAGAGTGCACAGGGGAGGGACAGAGAGCAAGGGGTACAGAGGATCTGAAGCAGGCTCTGTGCTGACAGTGGACAGCTCAATGTGGGGCTCAATCTCATGAACTGTGAGGTCATGACCTGAACTGAGCCACCCAGGCACTCCTGGACCTGTGTTTTTTTGAAAATACAGGACATAACTGGGGTGCCTGGGAGGCTAAGTCAGTTGTGTGTCTGACTTCAGCTCAAGTCATGATCTCACGGTTCATGGGTTTGAGTCCCCGCATCGGGCTCTGTGCTGGCAGCTCAGAGCCTGGATCCTGCTTTGCATTCTGTGATTCCCTCTCTCTCTGCTCCTCCCCTGTTCACACAGTCTCTCTCTCAAAAATAAAGATTTTTTAAAAATTAAAAAAAAAAAATCAAGAGCACATAACTGCCTTTCTATACCTCTCCTATTCCAAAATTGTGTCTTCTGGCACAAAGCAGCACCCTCCCTACATGCTCACTACACTAGGAAATAGATTTTAATATTTCATATGTAGACATGCTGTCCAATTCGATACAATGTGATGAGTGATTTAACAGAGTAATATTTGGCAGCTTGGCTCAGGGAAGAAAGCAAAGAACTAAGGATTAGACCAAATATAGTTCTTATCTTGGCTCTATCGCTTTCTATTGCTGTGTAAGTTACTTTCCACTTGCTGACACTTAATTTTCTTACTTGTAATAGAAGGATGATGATGATGGTGATAGTGATGATAACAACTACCTTGTAATATTGCGATGATCACTAAACGAGAAAATATAAAGTTCCCAAAAGAGTAGTTGCCACATGACAGGCACTCTCCTGGCAGCTATTAATAACATGAAGGAGCTCTGAGAGACGACTGCCCTGCAATGGAGCATTTCAGTGGCAACTCTGAGCGTAGCACCCAGGGGAGGTACCGCAGATGGAGTGGAGTGGATGAGAAGATTGGCATGATGCTGGCATCAACAAAGGGGCCCAGATATTGGCATCAGCGCACTGTGTCAATGCCAGCATCGTAAAAGTCTCTGCTCCACCCAGATTCAGAGAGATAAAAAGATTAGCTGGCAGCTGTTGTTATCCTATCTCTGCTTGTGGGCAAATTTGTTCATTTTCTGATCAGTAACGCAAATAATTCCACATTTCATTCCAACTCTGATAATATGATTTTGGACAATGCGAGGAAGTAGAAGGGCTTAAGTTTATCTCCATATTGTTATGGAAAAAGACAAAAGAAAGGAGAGAATGGGTTAGTTGTCCCACCATAGACATGGAGAAGGAATACAGAAGTGCATGTACACACACACACACAATACACAGCATACCAAAACACATCACACACACATACACACACATCGTAACAACACACACACACACGCACAAATACCACAACATACCCAGCACACCCACCACACCCCCTGTAGCCCACGACTGTGTTTCTTAACTTTAAGCTGCATGGTTAGAAGGCCCCTAGGGAGCAGTCAGAGAAAAGACAAATACCACATGATTTCACTCATATGTGGAATTTAAGAAACAAAACAGATGAACATAGGGAAAGGGAAGCAAAAAATAAGATAAAAACAGAGAGGGAGGCAATCCATAAGAGACTCTTTTTTTATTATTTATTATTTTTTTAACTTAAATCCAAGTGAGTTAGTTAACATATAGTATAATAATGATTTCAGAGTAGAATTTAGTGATTCGTCACTTACATATAACACCCAGTGCTCATCCCAAGTGCCCTCTTTAATGTCCCTCGCCCCTTTAGCCCGTCCTCCTTACCCAACACCCCACCGGCAACCCTCAGTTTGTTGTCTGTATTTAAGAGGCTCTTATGGTTTGTCTCCCTCTCTGTTTTTATATTATTTTTGCTTCCCTTCCCTTACGTTCATCTGTTTTATATCTTCAATTCCACATATGAGTGAAGTCATATGATGCTTGTCTTTCTCTGACCGACTGATTTTAAGATGCAGCATTGATATTTGATATGCATTGTTTCATGATATTTGCAATTTACATTATAAAATCCTTCTGTATCAAAAAAAAAAAAGAAATTAAATGCCCTGCTGACTCAATCCTACTGAATCAAAACTCTCTGCAAGTAATTCTGAAGTATATCCAGTAGTTAGAAGATTTGTTTCAAAACCACAAACATAGATATGCACCTTAAATTTCTATTTTTCAAGGTAATTATAAAGATTTCCACTTTGAAAGATATCCATTTTCTTTTAGTATGCTGTTATTTTATTAACATAAAAGCAAATGAGACCATATTTTTCCAACTAAGACAAGCATCAGAAAAAGATAATGTTACTTTTTTAACATAAATGATCAGGCACTAACTTGCCTCCCTTAAAATTGGTTTCACTGATGAGATAACTGGCCGTGTTTAGTGGTTCCCTCTTGACTGCAAATAATGGCACTGTCATGCTACATACTGTAGAAATAGATGATTATCACAGATCCCTAATCACAGCTATGTCCCAGAATTTAATCAGAACAAAATTATAAATACATGTTTAAAAAAATTTAAAAAAAAATTTAATGTTGATTTGTTTTTGAGAGAGAGACAGAACATGAGCAGGGAAGGGGCAGAGAGAGAGGGAGACACAGAATCTGAAGCAGGCTCCAGGCTGCAGGCTGTCAGCACAGAGCCCAACGCGGGGCTAGAACTCATGAACTGCCAGATCATGACCTGAGACGAAGTCAGATGCTTAACCAACTGAGCCACCCAGGTGCCCCTGTTTTAAATTTTTTTGACCTCTGAATTTCCTCTACTTCTTACAAAACTGAACTAAGTTTTTGTTTCTATGTCATGCTTTTCAACAACTTAAAAACTGGAAAGAGGGAAATAGTATTGAGAAAATACAGAGTTTGGTTTAATAAAACTTACTTGATGATTAGGGTCTTAATCACTTTTAAACACCACAAAATTACAAAAAATGAACAAAAACATTTAACACAGTACTAATTTGATCTGAAAATTATTTCAACGATGACAAGAATTTTAGTTTCTTTTCTGCTTCTGTAGGTAGGCAGGGGAAAAACAAAAAACAAAAAAAACAGCTCCCAAGTTCAGGTGTGAAACAGTTCTAAATAAGGCATCACAATCTAACCATCCATGCCATAGACGTTTTTCAAATACCTCTATTGCAGGTGGTGCATTAAGCACTGAAAAATACACAAAAGGGTGAGGCAAGAAACGCTGACGGAATAGTAAATATTTTATATAGCTAATATATTTATAAAATAATTACGGGATTATCCATTACAAAACAGGATTTGTTTTACTTCCCAAATCTCTCTTATTGACTCTTATCTCTTAAATTCTGGTGGTTCCTTAGCCATGTCTCAGCCATACTCTTTCCTCCATCAGTTCCTAGGTGAGCTGGTATTCACAACCATCACTTGATATGCTTCCTTATATGCTGATAACAAAACCATTCCTATCCCTACAAACACATTTCTTTGTAGGTCAGGGGTCAGCCAATTAAGGACCTTGGGTCAAATCTGTCCACTGGCTGTTTTTGTACAGTCCGTAAATAATTTTCCCATTTTTTAATAGTTGGAAAAAAATAATATTTCAAGACATGTGAAAACAATATAAAATTTAGATTTTAGCGTTCATAAAGTTATAGTAGAATGCAGCTACACTCCTCTGTTTACATATTTCCATTGCTGCTTCCCACCTATTAAAACAGCACTCAGTAGCTGTGACAGAGACCTTATACAGCCTTTAATGATGAAAATATTTAACACCTGCTTCTTTATAGTAGAAGTTTGCCCAGCAGCAGCTCTAGATCATTTTATTTACTGTCCTTTGGGCATGGTACCTCTGCATCCCATAGATAGCTCAAACTCACTATGTTAAAACTGAATTATCTTTCCTCACAAGTCAAAGTCTGTCCCTTTCAATAATGAAGTCATTTGAGACATCTTTACTCTTACCACTTATCATGGATCAAGTTCCAAGAGATTCTGCCTCATTGAAGTTTCTTGCATTTATCTTCCTCTCTATCATTATTGCTAAAGCCTTAATTCAGACCTCTCACATGGGCTATTAAAAGTCATTCAACACTTTCTCAGTCGTCTACAATCTCATCTCCCTCTAAAGTTGTTCTCAACTTCCTATCCCATCACACTTAAGGGTTGTTGTAACAATACTCTGAGGTGTATTATTTCATCATAGTGGAGGAAATTAGTAGTGTTTGGGTGGTAGAGAGATAAAATATAGTTCCAAGACACTCCAATAGTCAAGGCACCCTCATTGTCCTTGATGAACAGCTGCTAGAATGACTTGATCACATTATTACCTTATTTAAAACTCTAGCTAGGCTTATAAGCTCCATTATAACTGGCGTATGCATGCATTTCCAGGATTTTCTTTTCTAGAACCTTTCTCTTATACAAATTCTGCTTCCAGAATGACTGAGG
Organism: Panthera tigris; assembly: GCF_018350195.1. NCBI lineage: Eukaryota > Metazoa > Chordata > Mammalia > Carnivora > Felidae > Panthera > Panthera tigris. Next base: position 154,212,223 of record NC_056663.1, read on the forward strand.
AATTCTCAAACACTAACGTTGCCTAAGTGTGACCTAGTGCTTCTGGATTATGTCTATGCCTTTGGTTTCCCAGATCTGTTGGCATGGTGAAATATACCTAAGCATTGGGACCACCTCTTCTGCAAAGCCTTTTCAGCTATCCCTGATCTCTAGAATTGAGGACTCCTTCAATGCTCTCAATGCACCCAGACAACTAACTTACTTAATTGCTCTTATTGACTGTATGTTCATTGTCCTTTACTAGATTATAACCTCCTTGACATTAGGGACTAAGTTTGTATCCCAAGACATAGCAATTCGTAGGCATTAGAGAAATGTTGGCTGAAAAAATGAAGGGAACTGCATCTATCACCTTTCAGATGACAATTCGGTAAGTATTCTTTTCTTCATTGATAGCTCATAATCCTCACAGAACTACCTCAGATTACTTAAAATGGATTATTAAGTCCCAATGTGGGCCATTTGTCTATGTTATTGGTAACAAGTTGCTGGTATGTAAATCTGTCAAGGTATTTTCAATAGTCCCAGGAAATTTCTTGAAAGTAAAAAATAATCTTTATTAATATTCCCTATTGATATTTCTACATTCTTTATTGATAGTTCACTCACTAAACAAGGTCTTTTATATCAGAACTCTTATCTGTTGAAAGCAAGCAAATACCATACACTTTTTCAGTCTTTTTTTTCTTCTGGATTTGAATGCTTCCAGAAAGTATTGAATCATACAAAAACTTAGTCAATTCTAGAAATGTGAAACTTTGGTCCTGTAATTTTACTTATTTTCTCTTTAATTACCTTTTTATTATGCAATAAAAAGAACCAGGTTCTAGTTATTACATAAGAGTTGTATAGATTCTTTGCACCGGATTCCTATATACGTAGCACTCAGTTTCCCCTATTTTTAACGTCTTACACCACAATTGTAAACTTGTCACAAGCAGTAACACACACATACTGAAGATGTTAAGTAGATTATGCTATCAGTAGTATACAAGTATTCAACAATTCTGTTGTACACCTGAAAGTCATATGATGTTATATGTCAATTATGCTTTAAAAACTCCCACCAGTATTAACAAATTATTATTAAATATAAACTCCATAGTTCATTTGAATTTCATTAGTTTTTCTCTAATGTCTGTTTTCTGTTCTAGGATCCCATCCAGGAAATCACATTACATTACTTGTCATATTTCCTTAGCTTCTTCTGGACTGTGACACTTTTCCACCCTTTCCTTGTTCTTACAGATGTTAACAATGATCAATGCTAACATCATCATTGATAATTACATCATATCAAGTGTCTATACTATTAACATGTTTTATCGATGATGGTGTTAGCTTTGGTCATCTGAGTGAGGTAGTGTTACCCAAGTTTCTCCCCTTTAAACTTACTTCCTGTTTGTTGTTGTTGTTTTTCTTTCGTATTGTAGTTTTTGGTAGCAAGTTATTAGGTGTGACTCACACTAAAAGTGTGACAATTAAGCTCCATCTCATTGAGGAGGGAGTATCTACATAAATTGGAATTTGGAATTCTTTTCCACAGGAGATTTGTTTCTCCTGTCCATTTCTTTATTTATTCAGTGGTTCACTTGTATCAGTATGGACTCATAGATATTTATTTTATACTCTGTGATGTAATCCAATGCTATGTTATTTAATCTGTTGCACAAATTGTTTCTGTTTTGGCTATGAAAACTGTTTTGGGTTGGTTGCTTTCTTCTCTTCGGCATATTCCCATCATTTTATTTGTTGAGCACTTCCTTACTCTCTAGTACTACAAGATTCTCCAGGCTCATTTTCATATTTTCTGCCCAGCCCCAGACTCAGACATTTTTCCAAGGAGCCTAGTTCCCCCCTTTTTTTTAATATGAAATTTATTGTCAAATTGGTTTCCATACAACACCCATCCTAGTTCCTTTTATTGGAGAATTCTATTAGAAACCAAGACGTGGGTGCTGGATGGTTTCTTTTATTTTCTACTTTGACTTCAGTTTTGTGAGGAAGGTATGGACCAGTGAAATTTCTGGATGTCCTCCATTACAAAGCAATCACTCCTTCTAATGAATATGAATACAATATTCACATACATACGTACTTCTACAAATAAAGAGGCAATAAATTCCCAGATATAATGGCTTAAATATGCAAAGATAGAAGATTTCTTAGAAAATATACCAAACCATATCTGAAAATGATAATTATAATGCATCAACACCCATCACTACCCAAAAAGTTAGATATACTTTCAATGTCAAGCAACAGATCTACTAAATACAGGCCTCAGAAGGGTCTATAAATAAAAACAACTATGTTCATTATAGGTCATACTTCCCACATCTGGCTCTTTCTTGTTGAGTTTTACAAATGAACCTATCCCTTGAGACTATGATTGAGGATACTGGAAAATAAGAATAAATCTCAAATACATATAAATATCAGTGTAGGAACGCAAATCATGTAAAGAGAAACTGCTTCAGTAGGTGGGTCAGAGGCAGAGGACAAAACGTGCTTCTGTAGTGTCTGTAGGAGAAAAATGCATTTTAACATAATTAAAGTAATAATAATACTTTATAGACAGAGAGTGTATTTAAATTCTTCCAGGTATTTTCATAGTCATTATGCTGAAGCCAAAACTGAAATTGTGTAGTAAAATATAAGAAAATTAGCAAATGACGGGGCAGTAGTTCAGTCTGGTTTATTGCTTTTGTTTGCTTCACACTGTGAAAGCTTACTGGTGGTTTGGGAGATAAAAATAGAGTAATAATATTCCACTCTCCTCAGAAATCAAATGGTGGCATGAAAAAAAAATTGGTCTTGTCCTCAGTAACTGGCACAGAGCTCTGAAAACCCTTGGAATTTTTCAAGCGGATAGAGTGTCTTTTATTATGCATTAAAAAATCTTTCTAGCATACCTGAGTTTCTGCTAATGAGGTGACTCAGGGTGGATACCCAAGATAGCTTCAGGAGGAAGCTGGTTAACAGAAAGACCGAATACATGATTAGAGTGGATGTTTTAGTCTCATCCACCAACCTCCTGGGAGGGGAGCAGGGTCTGGAAACTGGGTTGTAAAAACTCTTGAACAACAGGTTTCGAGAGTTTCTGGGTTAGTAAACACAGTGATATGCCAGGAGAGTTGTACACTCAGAGAGGGAGGAACCCCACCCCCTCCCCATACACTGCCTTATAAAATACTTCCATTTGGCTGTTCTTGAGGTGTGCCCTTATATTAAAGCTGTGGTCATAACTGGAGAATTTTCTTGAGTTCAAAGCTCTATGAGCTTTGTTTTACCTAATTACTGAAACTGAACTTGTAGTCAGCTGGGCAGAAGTAGCTTGGGCACCCACTTGTGCCTGGCGTCAGAGGCGTGGACAGTTTGCATGGCCTGAGTCTCAAACCTGTGTGGTCTGCTCTTATTCTGGGAGTTAGTATCAGAACTGAATTGAATTGTTGTAAACCCAGTTAGTATCAGAAAACACCACATACAAACAATATGGAAACAGACCTTAAATAAGTGACAATATTTATTAAAGATACAGCATTCAGTCCCATTAAGTTCCATTAAGACTTTCTTTTTTTCGTGCCTTCAATTCGGTAATAAGAAAAACAAAAACAAACCAAAGAACTACGAACTATTGTTATTATTTTGAAATTACAACTGAGAACTTTTTTTTAAACATAATATTAGGCACTGGTAGCATTCTAAATATATTTTTAGTCAAAGGAAGGAAGTAGCAAACTGAGAGAGAAACACTAGGGATACTTTTTTTCACAGAAATTAAAAAGGAAAAAGCACGATCATGGGCTATGGATCGTTAGCCACTTAGGAGATTGGGCAGTTATGATGCAGTTATGATGCTACAAAAACTTTAAACTTTAAATGGAATGTTAAAATACTGCATGCTTCCAAACTCTGAGAATTTGAAGGAGGCCATTTTATAAATAAATATAAAAGCAGGGAGTAAATCCTAAGGAAGCTCTTGAAAAGACCGCATAGCTAACTGCCTAGAACAGTGGTTCCCAAATGCCAGCCCAGGAACACATACCAATCCATTTCAATTTTTACCAGAACTCAAAACAACATCCTTATATCCTTATTCTGAGACTGTGACCTTTATTCTCCCCTTCCCCAGTAAGAAAAGGTCCAGTACAGGTTCTAATATATTCTTTATGTGTGTATATATATACATACACATATATATACACATATACACAAATATATACATATGTAAATATATATACATACATATGTACATATATATACACTTGCATACTTATATATACATACTTACATATATAAGAATATATATAATTATTATCCTTATTTGGCAAAAGTAAAAACTGGTCAATCTTGTGTTTCTTATCCCTTTTTTGTGTATACATATATTTACTTGGTTAAGTTTTACGGTTACAAGAAGTCTCCTTTAGGGACTTTAGGGCCTGTAATTGTTAGCATTATTTGGGTGAGTTGTGCCAAGGATAGTAACAGATTAAGAAACAAGGCTGGAGCACAGAGTTGGATTTAAAACAATCCACAGTGCATTTCTTAAAGTTACTTAAGAACAGGCAAATGTCTGTGAGGACTGTTGGTGGCTGTGGTCATCACTGACTGTAGAAAAGGGGTTATTACCACAAGAAGGTGCAATCTTGACTTAGACCATTTTCCTAAGGGGAAAAGTGCGAGGGTGATTAAGAGGATGTTTGTTCCAAGCTTGCATTAAAAATCACTGCCATTCTAGTGAGAGACATTAACTCATTGTTCAGTAGATATTAGACTGCACATGTATTACGTCTATGTTAGTTCGGTCTGGTTTATTGCTTTTGTTTGCTTCACTCATTTTGTGAAAACCACTTGAGGGCATTAATACTTGTTAAATAAATATTGAAAACTTTAAGGCAAGGGATTTCCATAAATTCACTTATTAGCTTTGCAATTTGGGACAAGTTATATTCTCTGGGCTTCAGTTATGCTTTGCCTGCAAAACAGAGACATAGTGCCTACTGAATAAAGTTGCTCTAACAATGTAAAAAAAGGGTACTTAAAAAAAAGTGCATACAGTGCTGCCTGGCACATGCCCCATAGTTAATAAATATTAGTAACACGAGTCGGCAATAGCAGTAGTAGGGTTAGGGTCAGGATCAGAGGAATAAATGGGCTTTGATTATAAAAAAAAAAAAAATTCCTAAAATGTTTGTTAACAAAGCAAATTCTCTTTCACCATCACAAACCTAAAGAATCAGAACCTCTGAGATGGGTACTGGAATCTCCATACCAGATAATCCTTATGCATATTAAAATGTGAAAACCATCTTAAATAGATACTGGTTTACATTTATTCTACAGATTTATGTTTCTTTTAAAAACATATTAATTGCTTGAGGCAATCAGTGAGAACCAGAGTATTAAATTTTGCCCCCAAGAGTCCAGACTATAGACATTGTGCTAACCAAGGAGCGCAGAGAAGGATAAGGTGCAGATGGGGACACACTTCTAGGGCACAAAAGAAGTTTCTTCTATAGCCAATAGCTGGTGATGATCAAAAGAAGGGAGTTAAATGCATTTTTAAAAAGCAGGAAGTTGAATTCTAAAACTGGATTCTTTTGTGGAAAAATATACCTTCCCAGCAGTTCCAAACATTTTGAGACTTGATTCAAAGATTTTCCAGATTTAATTGTACACATTCTAACTAAATGTACTAAGCAGACTAAATAAACTATGACATCTGTACTCCAAAAACAGGTTTTTTTATGATACTAAACGATGCATCAATGTAATATCTATGCTAACTAGGCAGAGTTTAGAAAGACAAACTTCCACTTTTTTAATCTTAAAAAAAAATCTGTTCTAACAAGGAAATGAAAACAATAATATGACCACCCTCAAATTTGTTATTTTTCATCCTGGAAGCTTCCCAACATGTAAACTTTAAGACCTAAACTTTAAATTGTTTCAGAAAAACTTAAACACTAACAATATATATTTTAACTATGACCTTTTTTTCTCCATAAACACATACATAACTACATAATCAGTTCTGGACGAACTGAAAGTTATGCTGATCTTTTTTTCTAGGTGTATGGCAAAACAAGTCTTCACTATGTTGTATGGTGACAATGTCATTTAGATCTAAAAGGTAAATCTATTGCATCCATTATTTTCTACCCAAAACACATAAATTATTTCACATATCATTGAAGAAGTTGATTCTATATAATATCTCAAAAAGGAAAACAATCTTCAAAATATAATTTCAGGGAAGACCAGTTTAGAGTGATATCCTTTTTTCCCCCCTACGTTTATTTCTTTTGAGAGAAAGAGAGTGCACGTGAGTGGGGGAGGGGCAGAGAGACAGAATCCCAAACAGGCTCTGTTCTGTCAATGCAGAGTCCAAAGTGGGGCTGGATCCCACAAACCATGAGATCATGACCTGAGCAGAAATACACAGTTGGACACTTAACCGACTGAGCCACCCAGGTGCCCCATAGTGATATTCTTAACAAAATCTCTACCAGAGTTACTCTGTATAACTGTCACCTACAAATGACACTCAAATGCATGAAACCAAGAACGTTAATTTGTTATTCACACTATAGGTACTTAATAAATGCTCCTGAAATGAATACATATCTCTTTCTGAGCTATACATACCTGCTCACTTAAGTGGCTACTAAGGATTTTCATAATTTTTCTGCATAATATGACTTTTATATAAATCACTGTATTTAAAAATAAATAAAACTTGGATATTAAAACAATATATGTGATAAAAATAGTAGATACACAAGATAGAATTACATCTTTTAGAGTAATAGATATGAACTATTTAATTCAAATTTCCTTTTTTACGCTGAATGATTAAAAATGCCATTGACTCACTTTTTAGTTCACTTTCATTATTAAGAAATGTGTTTTTTTTTTTTTTTTTTCCAGTAAGGTAATGCCTTGGGGGAGATGATTCCATTTGGGGATAGAATTTCCTTTTTAAGTGTTTATTTATTTATTTATTTATTTAGAGAGAATGCATGCATAAGCAGGGGGAGGGACAGAGAGAGAGGAGAGATTCCCAAGCAGTCTCTGAGGTGTAGGCACAGAGCCAGATGGTGGGACTCAATCCCAGGAATGAACCCTGAGATCATGACCTGAGCAGAAACCAAGAGTCTGTTGCTTAACTGACTGAACCACCCAGGTGCCCGAGAACAGAATTTTCAGTAGTAGTATATCTTCATAGTAAGTGATTTATAAATTTGCTTTATCTAAAGTTATTTTTTTTGTCTTTTGCCCTTTGTTGCAGTATATTTTTCACTTAATTACAATCTTTTGTGACATGGAAGATATTTAATGCTGCTACAAAGAAGTCACAGACCAAACCCAAATAGATTATCCACTTCAAGGGTAAAATGCTGAGGGAAAACAAACAAACAAACAAACAAAAGGTGTCTAGAGAGATTCCAGAGAACCAGTGCTGTCATGCTGACATTTTATCTGTCATTAGCAATACGCTTTTTTCTTTCACAGTCTGAAAATCTTTGGCCTAGAACAAAATTAGGCAAAGGATCTAAAATGGATGCGGAGTATTTAGTTAGTTCCTCAAGTTAAGTTTGTCATCTCAGTAAGGATGGTACGAGAAGCTCAAGTCACAGCAGAACCCATTCTAGTGTTTTTATTTCACTGCTGATAAGTTTGTGTTAAATGGAATAATAGCATTTAAAACTAGAACAAGAAACTTGATTACTTAATTCTTCTAGGATTTAGTGTCTATACATATAAAATGGAAGAAAAAATAGCTCAGAACTATTATGAGTATAAAAGGAGAAACAAACACGAGGTGCTTAGCAGAGTGCATAAGGCCCATGGTGTATCCTCAACAAATATTAGCGCATGTGAACTGACCATCACAATGTTCTGAATTAAGGAGTTCCTCTGCTCACCATTTTCATCCAGACCTGTATCAGATGACAGTACATATCTATTAGGAGTTCAGATTCTGATGTCCACAAAAGGAGAAGGTAGGAAAATGCAATAATGCTGAAAATCTGCCTGAATATGCTATATTATGCCATACAACTCAAGTGGATATTTTTAAGTCAGTCTGCTTTGCAAAAGCATTGTTTACATGTAATGTGTTTATACTTAAAATACCCAAGGCAATGTTTACTGGAATATGAAAATATTTTAAGCAGTCCTCAAATTAAGAATAAACTAAATGTGTTTAGTTATGTTGATTGCATTTTCTCTTTGTTTGTAAGAAATGAAGTCACAGCTGGCATTTAGATATTAAACGGATATAATATCTATGAGAAAGAATTAGAAATTTAACCCAAAGAGAATTAAAATCAGAGACAAGGAACAGAAGATACAGAACTATCTCTAAAGGCTACATATAACTTCTATGTAAAATGGATAAGAACACCTTCCAAAAGTGCTGCACAGAGACTGTTTATTGGGGTTACATAGCAGCTGACATGCCAGCTTGTGCTCATTGAATGAAGGGGGATCCAGTGTTTGAACCACATCTCTCAAAAATTATATAAAACATCACTGTCATCACAGAAAAGTAGAAAACACACTGGAATCTATCTTAATGATACAGAGAGCTTCAGCACTAAGTGAAGTTTGGTAATAAAGAGAGCAGGCAGCATTTAGAAGTTTGTGCCCTAAGGAAGCAATACTTCATTGGTAATGCAATCTTAAAAAAAATATTGAATTAAAGTGAAATTTGAGCATTTCTATGGGCAGAATGGGATTTTCACAAATTGTAGTAAGGGCCTTAATAAAGAAAGTGACATACATTTTCATCTTTTTGTGAGAAATGAAAAAAAAATAATAAAAACAAAACAAAATAATCAATAGAACTTACAGCAGAAACAAGGAATCCAGACCAATTTAAAATGAATAATATTTTTAAAACAGTGGCTAAGACATTTCACTAGAAGAAAACTGGTTATTACCATCATAAACTTCACTGTGTATTGCTAAGAGCTTAACTTACTAGAATGTTTATACTATACTTCCTCTTTATCCAAGCCGATTCAGTAATTATGAACTATTTAGACAGTTACATAAAGCAGACCTTTAGTGATATGGACAGAAATATGAATACACTGGAGCTCTCTTCACCGCCTTCTGCCATGATCTAGATGCCTGTGACATCAGTAGCATGTCTCAGAAAATTCCTCAATATATTTCGATTTTTCTCTTATTTGTATGCAGGAGAGTTGTTGAAACAGTAGTCATAGGATGCTAAGTTAAGCTTTTAAAAAGTATGATCATTTAATTAGTTTCTCCTTGCATGAGGTAATACTATTAAAATTATCAACATAGGAGGAAAAACTACTATTATCTCATTCCCAAAACTAGTTATAATATATCGAAAAAAAATTTGGATACATGGTATTATGGTTTGACATGTGTCTTCCAAAAAGAGCTTGGTTAAAGTCTTAAAGTTGGTACCTATAAGTGTACAAAATAGCATCTTGTCAGATACAATCAAGTTAAGATATGGTCAAACTGAAGTTGGGTGGGCCATAAACCCATATCCTGGTGTGCAAAGACAGACAGAGGAAAGGAAGATGGAGGCAGAAAAGGGAACTACACTGATACAAGCCAAGGAACTCTTGAGGCTACCAGAAGCTTGAAGAAGCAAGGAAGGATCTCTTCCTAAAGACTTTGGAAAGATCATGGTCCAGCTGTTACTTTGACTTTGAACTTCTAGCCTTCAAAATTATGGAGAGAATAAATTTCTATTATTTGAAGCCATTAAAATATAGAGTGCTTTGTTACAGCAGCTCTAGGAAACTAATACACATGGTTTCAGAATTAAAAATAAGAACTACTATAACTCAGCACCAAAAATAGGACTGGTTTTATAAGATAAAATTTTAGATATAGGACTTAATTAAAACATTAGAACATTCTGCCTTTCTTCTATCACTGTTTAAATATATATGTGTATATATGTATACATACACATATATATTTACTTATATTTATTTATTTTCATTTAATATAAATTCCTACTTGGGACTTTTCTTTTAAGATTTTATTTTTAGTAAGCGCAATACCCGATGTGGGGCTCGAACCTACAACTCCAAGATCAAGAGGTACATGCTCCACTGACTGAGCCACCCAGGCAACCCCTCGACTTGGGACTTTTAAGCAACAGAATTCTATGATAAAAATTTAACAAATCTTCACAAAAAAAGTGTAATATCAACTTTCACACCACACACACACACACACACACACACACACAGTACCTCCCCCTTGAGTTGGCAAACTTTTTTTTTTTTTTTAATGGTTCTACAGAGTTGGTAAGATTCTGGGTAAAGCTCTGTCTGCTTCCCCATACAGAGCTGCTTAGATTATAAATTGGTATTATATTTCTGCAAAACAATTATCAATGAACATTTAAAAAGGTATTATGGCATTTTGCTATTGTTTAGACATTTCATTACTTAAAAATTTTGTCTAAGGACACAATCATGGATATTTACAAAAAATATAATCATGCAGTTTGCAATATTTATGGCAGTGCTATTTATAACATGAACTAATTGGAATTATCCTGTGTCCCATAATATTAGATTGGTTTAATACATTATATTATACCCCTACAAATAAAATATTATAACAACATGAATAATTTTGTAGAAAAACATTTATTGATGTGGACAGTTTTTCCATGACCTATTTTGAAGTTGATAAAATAGGTTGCAAAACAGAATGTACAATAGTGTTCCCTGTATAAATAGAACAGAAGGCTAGGTAGCTATAAAATAAGATAATAATATCAGTAACTTCTGGGAAATGGGTATACAAGTAATTTTGAATTTTATTCTTTTTTTTAATATGCTTTACATGAGTATGTGTATTGTTTTTTAATTTTTAATGTTTGTTTACTTTTGAGAGAGAGAGAGAGAGAGTGAGCGGGGAAGGGCAGAAGAGAGGTAGACACAGAATCTGAAGCAGACTCCAGGCTCTGAGGTGTCAGCAGAGAGCCTGACGTGGGGCTCAAACTCACGAACCATGAAATCATGACCTGAGCTCAAGTCGGATGCTTAACCAACTGAGTCCCCCAGGTGCCCTGAAGCATGTATATGTTTTTAATTAAAAAGTAAGACTTTATGTAAATATAAAATTTCACAAAGAATAAAGGATAAAAAAATGTTATGCCAATAAATGCTGTGAAAGCATACTTAAGACTACACATCAATAGAATAGTACTGGTGGAGACAATTGCTGACAAGAGTTGGCTTACCTGCCATCATGTAAATATCTACATTGTCTCAGTTTAAATATGTTACTAGATCCCTCTAATCTCTTCCGATTTTCCCCCAAATTGCCATATTTCCCAGGAAACTACTGATTTTTATCATTAAAGGTTCATAATACTACTGAGCCAATTCTGGGTTACTAAACAGTGCACAGTGGAGTGATAATTGTTAATAAAAGAGAAGAGAGAAAGATAATGAGAGACCTGACCACTTTTCACGAACAGTCTCTTGATTGTCCAAAAAGGAAGAGGTAAGGTGGTGTTCCAAGCGATTTTATGCCTCAAAGAAAATTAAAATGCAAAGAAAATACCAAAACACAAAATTATAATAAAGCTGTTTGTCATACATATTAGAATGTATTCGATGACTGCGCTTATCCACATAAAAATTTTAAAATAAATATAAACTAGAAAGCTGGCTTTCTTAAAGAAAAATCTCTTCCTTCTTTCCTACTGTCCGTCATTCCTTTTTCTCTCCTAATTTTTAATGGGCTGCTACTGTGTGACCATTAGTCTAGACACACAAATATCCTGCAGGAACAAACAGTTCAGTTGTCTTTGGCTGACATATCAACAATAATTGCACAGTGTGTGGTTAAGTGTTAAAGAGAGATAAATACATGGTAGCACGAGAGAAAGAGGAAGCTGGTCAGAGAAGGGAAAGAAAACAGTCCAAAAGCAGTGAGTGCGGTTTGAGTCTGTTGGAATAACACAAGTGAAGAGAGTTTGCAAAAAGGCAAAGGTAGTTGGAATAGATATGAAGGCTACATTAATGGCAGTATTTAAAGCAGTTCAAACCACAAAACAGTGAGTTTAATGCCAGCACTCACTTTTAGACAGTCTTTTCCTAATTTAGAGAGGAAAAAAAAAGTATATATAGTTAATTTTTATTCTCAAACCTCTTTTGACTGCTACTTTTGTTTTACTGACAGCGACTGCTATCAGTAAAACTAGCACAGGAATAAAGGAAACAAAGATGAAATAGAAAACACAAAAATATATATAATTTTCACATTTGTTATGCATTTTTGAGAGGCAGAGATCCTCGTAAACGTGATATAGGCACAGTCTACTCGTGAAACTGTTATTGGATCTTATGCTAGTGTATAAAAGATGAAGTTTCTCTGTTAGTGACAGAAAATCCAACATAACAAATGGCTAATGCGAAGGATCATTTTATTTCTCTCTCTTAAAACAAGTTTCTGGGCTGGTATGGAAGCAGGTATCTTCTATCATGTTCTTTACTTTTCCTTAATACATAAGGGTCTATTTTGTGATCCATAATGGCTGCTGTAGCATACTGCAACCAGCCCATAGGAAGAATAAAAAAGGGAGGGAGAATGACACCTTTATTCAAGAACAGTTCCAGATATGTGGAACATATCATTTCCATTTATGTGCTATTGGTTAAATCATACCTTAGCTGCAAGACAAAATCTCTTTACTCCCAGTAGTCAGGAGTCCGGCTAAAAATGAAGGCTCCGTTATCACAGAAGAAAGGGCAAACAGATACTAGTGGGCATCTAGCTAGGTGTCTATGCTACATGGATTTTGCATCTCTATAAGTTTGTATCTATAAATTAAGAAACAACATTGACTTTGACCCACTTTCTAAAAGTGAAAGAAATTAAACCATTTTATAGCATGAAAAGTAAATCTGTTTCTCTGTCTCTGTTCTATTACACCCTTCCCACCTAGACCCACATTTTGAAAGATTTACTCCCCTGGTTCTCTTTATTTCCCTTGCCCATTTAAATCACTCAATACTTGTACAGAGGGGGTAATTATTATAAGAATTGTAAGTTGCTCTTTTTCTTTTCTTGCACATATTTCCTCATAGCCTACTACTGAAAGCAATTTATAATAGCCCTTTTAGGATCAGCACTGGAACACCTGTTTCCAATCTCCAATGTATAAACTACATCTTCAGTGCAGACCACATGCAATCATGATGAGAAGCATCTATTTAACTGATCTTTTTAAGAAAATGATACCAAAGTCATCAGCTACTGAAAACAGCAAATGATGCATCCTCATACAAAACCCAAGCTGCTTTTGAGTAGAGTTTATGTAGACTCATCCTCTAGCCTTAGGATTATGATAAAATTGATGGATTTTATTCATCTGAAATCAATACATTAATAAGGTTTTGGTTTTCTAAATGATATGGTAGGTTTTTTTTTTTTTTTTTTTTTTGAACCGCATACACCTGAGAAGATGGCTCTTTGGCCAGATGCTTTTTTCTCCTGCAGGAGAAAGTCCACAAGTGTCTTTGTGCCTGCGTAACCAAGTGTAAAAGAAACCCAGCTCACTGGCCTTTTCAATCAACCAGTCACTTAAATCTAACCTCTGAACGTACCAAAGCAGAACTATGAAGACTTACAGCTTTTAGAGATATCCCTTTAGTTGTTTAAAAAGTAGATATCTTGTGGATCAAAAAATCCATTAGACAATAACAGAATATAAACTTGATTATATACTTAACTAGGAAGAAAAATTCACAGGAAACAAACAAAAACAGGGTGGGGGAGAATGGAGGGAATATTAAAAAACGCTCCTAGCCAAAATACGATTTTCTTAGCCATCTGTAAACCTTTACCTTAGTTCTCTCACATGAATAATATTTTAACTTATATAATTTATTTTCACATTTCTCTGTAAGATACTGCTTTTGGTATTTAAAGGTCTCAACTATACAGTGCTTTTCACTAGTACCTTTTTTACATCTCTGTGTTATGAAATTCTGCACACATAGAAATACAGATTTAAATTTGGCTTTGGGAGTTTGCCATTTCATAAAATTTTCCCTTAGGAGTTTCAGCTAATTAAACAAATGATTGCAAAATACCCACAGCGTCAACTTTGCTGGCTCTTACAACTGACTCAAGCCCAATTTCAGTCATCTATCTCTATGTATGCCTGCTTCTCCCCATGCCCCACACCCTCCCACTACAAGTACTTACTACAATAACAACGTGTGCCAAGGTAAGAGTGAAGTTTAGGCAGCAAGGAATTAAAAACTTTCAAGAAAACATCAGCACCTACACTTAACTTCAGTATTCATACAGGCATGCAGCAATGGAAATCATTTTCTCCTCATGGTAATTTATTTTACTCTATGCGACAAAAATTTTTCTTCCATTCTACAATTTTGAAATTATCTCATGGGTTGAATTATTTCACGGCTGTGTTCCTTCTCCTCAAAAACACTGTGTCCTTCTTGTGTGACATATTCATTGAAACAAATCTGTCTTGCCCTTACAGGGAGGCAGAATTTGCCACCCCAAAATGTGCCACTTTGGCACGTGGATTATTCCCAGTTTAAGTCAATCAAGACCTAGCAGACTCAAGAAAACCTTGCACCTCGCCTTTGAGTACCTAATAGAATTTAGATAGGGGGCCTGTCCAGAAAGAGGGCTAATACCAGACGTAATTTTTTATCTGAAAGCCCTTTCTGCTTGGCAAGACAAACATCTAATTAATAAACATAGACTCTTCTCATCACCTTGTGAATTACCCTCTCCCCATTGAAGTCGCAGGCCTCCAGCTCAATCCTTAGTTCAGGAGGTATATAAGCCTCAACTGACTGATTTGCTCTTGAGTTTCATATCTTTGGGGTCCCCGTACAAATAAAATTGAATTTGCTTTTCTCTTGTTAATCTGTCTTATATCAAATTATTGATGAAATCAGCCAATAAATCCAGAAGGGGAGAAGGGAAAGTTTTTCTGCCCTTATACCTTCTTTAACTTCTTGTTCTCATTTCCATTTTCAAAATCTCTTCAACTATGTGGTGCTGATGTAAAGTTTTAGGTCACTTACAATGAGCAGTTAGCCGAAAAGGTATGGAAAATAGACACTTCAAAACGAATTTCTTTAATGGCACAAGCTACTGTGATTTTGACTTGAAAATCACCTGAGAATATTTGTAAGGCCTAAGGATGTATATGGAAATTTAAGAAACTACATAATTTATATGCAAATATATAAATGAGCCTCCAGCTTCTTGGAAAGTCCTGGTGGGAACCAGTAATTTTTAGTTATGCCTAAGGAGTTTCATACTTTGAATTTTCAAATATTCAAGGTTTAAACTAGGATTTTTATTGTTGTCATGGTTGTTTTTGATTAGGCAAAATGAGAGACAGAAAAAGGAGAAAGACCTAGAATATAGAAAGTAAGAGGTGAAGAAAGACAAGGGGCAGGGTCAGGGCTGGCAGACCAGCTAATGGCTTGTCTTTCAGAAGAATGTTAGATATTTGACTTTAAAAACCTATCCAATGTAAATTTTTAGTTTACGCTGGTAACAGACACCTGGAATTTAGTTATTACTGTCCCTAGAGATTAGAGGAAGTTCAAGGAGGAAATCTTCATTAGACTTGGAATAGAAAAAGAGGACAGAGGGAGGGAAACAATTCTAAAAGATAAAATTTAAACCCAAACAAACAAACAAACAAACAAACCGCAAACAACTTCTGGTCCTATCAATGAAGAGGGAAACTTTGTCTTAAGTATCATATTTTGGTAGATTATCCAGAAGTAGCAGTAATTCTTTTAACCCTTTCCTTCTTCCAAATTCAGATGCAAACTCATGAACTTGGGCTATTTCCCAAATTATCTGACTCATTCTTTTAGGGGAAAATTCTCATTTCAAGAGGGGACAGTGGGAAAACTAACAAATAACAGCAAACACCTTTATCATAACCTCCCAAAGGCCCCAGCACAGTAACTAGTAAAATAAACACTGAAAAAGAGAAAAGTGAAAATAGAGAAGTTCATTCATGTTTGGCCAGTTAAAGTGATTTAGAAGAGTGAGCTCACACTTAGACTCCCAAAAGGGTATACTCCAGATGTGTTATTACCACTCACGAACTCTTAGACCTTCCCTTTCCCTAATCTGTTAAAACGCATGCCAAAAGGCCCCAAGTTGAGTCATTTTGCTAAGCCTCATATTACCAAACCAAGACTTAATTACAGTTTTGGCTCTCCCAGAAATGGAACCTTGAACTGGTGAAACAGGAAGTGGCTTGGTCAGCACTAGTTAGGTATGTGGTCTAGGTCTGATAGGCCCCTACCATCCCCTGTAAGGAAAGTAACCTTGCAGTATCCAACCTGCTTTTTTTTTCCCCCTAGAATAGCAGTCCCCTCCCCTTACCTGCATTTTCTCTTTGTGCAGTTTCAGTTATTCATAGTCAACTGTGGGTCAGAAGCAGATGATCCTCTTTCAGAACCACTATCGGAAAGTCAGTAGTAGCCTAATACCACATCACAATGCCCACCTCATTCACCTCACTTTCTGTCATCAGGTAGCCATTTTATCATCTCACACCATCATAAGCAGGGTGAGTAAAGTACAATAAGATATTTTGAAGGACAGACCACATTTATATAACTTTTATTACAGTATGTGTTCTATATTTTTTTAAGTTTTTTTATTTTGTGAGAGAGAGAGAGAGAGAGAGAAAGAGAGAGAATCAAGTGGGGGAGGGGCAGAGAGAGGAAGAAAGAGAATCCCCAGCAGACTCTTCACTGTCAGTGAGGAGCCTGATGTGGGGCTCCAACCCATGAAGGGTGCAATCATGACCTGAACCGAAATTGGAGGCTTAACCAACTGAGCTACCCAGGTGCCCTTGTTCTATTTTATTATTAGTTGCTGTTAATCTTTTACTGTGTCTAATTTATACATTAACCTTTACCACAGGTATGTATAGGAAAAATATAATGCACATAGTGTTTACTACTACCCGCGGTTTTAAGCATCTGCTGGGGGAACTACTGTATAATTTTCTTGTTCCTTTTCCCTTCCGCTCATAAAAATCTGTCATTTTGTATAGCTCCTTGGTGTTCTTTCTATCCGCTCGATTAGATGCTGCCTGATTCGAACTGAGTGTTGCTTAAGTAAACTCTTATTTAAAAAAAAAAAAACAATGCCTCAGTTTATCTTTTCACATATGTAAATAGAAATTTATATCATTTCATGTGTGTTTGTGAAAACTAAATGACACAACTAGTTAAAAGTTAATTCCTTTAAATAAAAAAGGTAACATCATTCTATGATATTACATGAGAACCTAGATTTGCCTTTTTTTTTTTTTTTTGGCAGACTACAATCTTTCATGTTTTATCTCCAGAACCTATAACTGAATCAAAAGCAACCAACTAACTAAAAGAACCAGATACACTATGGCAATGAAAAAGTTACCATGAGAATAATTTTTCTCATTAGTTAATTCAAGTACCACAGTATAACTACGAACTTTAGTCATATAAAAACAAAGAATACCGTGGGTAGCAGCACACATTTTAAAACTACCACAAAAGTATGAGAGTTTTCAATACTGTAGCACACACCCTCTTCCTGCTCCACTCCCCCACCACACCCTACTTACCAAGTTTCTTTAAAGAAAATCACTCTCTCAACCCAACTCTTCATATTAAGCGATGGTGAAGATCACTTTTGTGTTAGTCTCACTAGGATTCAACTCAGATTTTTTAAAAGATTGTTTCCATCTGCTTTAGGCACTTAGACACAGAAATGAATGAGAGTTTATAGACAGAGCCATTTAGTTCTCATTTGATTGAACCAATCCTTTTATCTCTTCTACAATAAAATATAACAAAAGGAAGTAATCAAATGAATCAGCATCTTCAGTCTTACTCTTAAAGATGAAGGACACAGACCTTTTTCACTTTCAACCAGAGAAGTCATAGTTTTTCTTGTGATAAGATTTCAGTCATTAACATAATACAGCTGATGATTTTTCAATTTTTCTACTCTAAGATGTGACTGATATACATATTTATATATTAGATATCTTTATCTATAGTTAACCAAATTAACTCAATTTTACATGTTCCTATGCAGTTTTAGTTTACTCCATGTAAATAAAATTTGAAGTTTCAACAAATAGGAGAATGGTCTTGAGTTTTACCTGCTTGACAATCTTATATTAAACAGAATCCTCAATAACACAAATGCTTCACCACCATGAAAAATTCTATAAAAATTTCCTGTTTATTTCTAAGTTTCCTTTTTTATAGAGCTAGGTTTACATTGCTTCTGGTAAGTCATTTCAAACCCCTGTAAACACACTCTTAAAATAGCTCTGCATTTTCAGAACTACTCACGAGGTTTCTTCATTTTAAATTTGATATTTATCTTTATATATAATGAGATGGTCAAAGTGGTTCATGAACACTTCTTTCCCCCTGTGATGAAATCCAGAAAGTATAATTATTACTAAAAATCATCACAATGTGGTTTATATTTAGCTTCAGCTTGGGGTCTGGGTAATGTGACCCATTGTAATGAGAATCTGATGAGAAACAAACTTTATCAACAACAACAACAACAACAAACAACACAGTTCTAAACCTTACTCCTGACTGCATATAAGTATCTGACAAATGGAATTCAACTCACTTCTTTTAACTCTGAAATAACAATGCAAGGCCATCCCCCTGAAATCCTGTCTCTGGGAAATAAGGCATAATTACTGATAACAGTGTGTGTGATCTTGGCTGTTTAGAAGGCTATCTTAATTTTAATTTTTAGGTTGTTTCCTAAGACATACTAGTATTTTGCTACTTTTGTCATATCTTTTACTCACTACAATAACAGTATTACTGTTTACAATCTTTTCCAGAGTCCTGGCTCTAATACTTAATAGTTCTGGATAAGCGACCTCATCTCCTCTAAGCCTCAGTTTCTTATTTGTATAATGAAGATGATGATACTACTTTCCCAAGTTTCCATGAGAATTAGATATAACCAAATGAAGCACCAAACACTGTACCAGGCTTAAAATTGCCATTCAGTCAGTGGTGACCTTTCTGGTTCTTATTTTATTTGCTAATGACATTTCTAATGATGTTTCCTAAGTCTTGGATTTCAATTTTTCTTCTATTATTCAGTGTTACTCCTATAGTTACAGTTGGACAGAAGCTGAGTAAAAGTCATATTTTAAATTACATGTTTATAAAGGCAAAGATTTCACATGACCGAATAAATGGAAATCATTACCTTTTTTTTCCTAATTGAGAATGTATTAGAAAAGTTCCACAGAAGTAAATTTGTTTCATAATAAATACTGTTGTTTAAAAGCAAAATGTTAATAAGTGCTATAATAAGCATTCATGAATAACATTGTTATTCAAGGAAAAATATTAGCATACGGAAGACATTTGGGTTTTACATTTCTCTTGACTTTAAGTTATGGTACTTTAGATTCATATAGTTTTAGAAATGAACAATGTCCTGAATATCACACATTCAGGATCTGATTGGTAAAAGGAACAAAAGACTATAAAGTTTCATTTAATCATATAACACTAATGATTTAAACATATAGCACTACTCCAAATCATACAAGAAAAAAGAAAAACTCCAGTGGATTTTATAAAGGAAACGATGCACTTAAATGGTTTCCACTTGGCTCTATGACTTTAATGATGCCAAGGTCCAAATTATTTGTGTAGCAGATACGATTTGAACAGCACATACAACAATGAGTTTACATAGCTTGATAGAACCTTGTTATAAAACATTTTTCTCAAGGATCACAGGATTTTGAAACTTTAATGTATGAATGTTTTTTCTACTCTAGAAAATAAACAGATCAAGTCACTTGACCTATATGAAACATAAAAAAAGAATAAATCAATAGTAAAAGTATAAATTCTCAAACAATTATGGCATTTTTCTTTAGATATTATTTAATCAATTTCTGCAAAGAAATCCATTATTCCCAAATCCCAGTTTAATGGATATGATTACAATAATGGTCCTAATTATACCCAAGACGGAAAAGAAAGCTGCTTACATTTTGGAATTACTCCATTTCTTACTGAACTGAAGGTAATTTACATTTAGTTGCCCTATAGCTTAAAAGAGATGCTATATCTCAAAGTTGGCTATTAAATTCATCAAAAATTTATTGGATGACTAGTGTTCAAGGTAAGATATGTAAATATCATTATAGTCTTTTCATTGTGACCATACGCACCCTAAATAAATTATAGTTGACCCTTGAACAATGGTTTTGAACTACATAGCTCTAGTGATATACAGATTTTTTTTGATACAGTACAGTACTGTAAATGTATTTTCCTTATGACTTTCTTAGTCACATTTTCTTTTCTCTAACTTACTTTATTATAAGAATACACTATATAATACATATACAAAATATGAGTTAATTTTTTCAATTATTTGTAAGGTTTCTAGTCAACAGTAGATGATTAGTAGTTCAATTTTGGGGAAGTCAAAAGTTACATGTGGATACTTGACTGAGGGTGGGGGGGTGGGGTTGGTGGCCCTAACCCCTGTATTGTTTGAGGGTCAACTATATAATTGGACCACAGGTTTCTTCCATGTTGCTGATTGCAAATGACTGCTATGGTATTTTCCACTCTGTGCTGTTTCATTAAAGAAAAAAAAAATTAAAAAGATTTTCACCTTTAATAATAACATCTTCTCTTATTAAACACTTAAAATATTTTAAAGTACATTTTCTTGCATTTGCTTTGTCACTTCGCAGGGGTTAAGCCCAATATCAGGGTCTATGATAACTGAAACCACTCACATGGTTTTCAAAGACCATAAACATAGGTAGAACAAAAAGGCAGTATTTACCACTGCACAATTTTAGTATGAACCAAGTGCCCTTGCAAGAATTATGCTAGTTTCCAAACAAAATCTCAGTGGAACCCACATTTTTCCTACCACTTATATAACATGATATATGCTTCTATTCCCAATTTAGTCTTGGCAAAACCAGTAACAAATAAAATGAATTTGAGGATAAGTTTACAAATAAATGTGTATTTTTTCTTTTATTTTCTACATGGTAATATCCCTTAATGGTTTTTACTTTGCACAGAAGAGCAATCAAGGTCTTGCCTGCAGACACCGCAGAAACTATATGCGCCTCTACATAAAGCTGATGCTCAGAAAGGTAAGAAAAACAATGATTCTAAACCAGTCAAGTGATTATAAAAAAACAAGTTTTCCAATAAGGTTCCAGATGAACAAGCTAGATATCTGATGTGGCAGATCCAGTGAAGCCGTGAGAAAAAAATAGATGTAAGATAATGGGAGAAAGGACAGTAATTTACCAGAGGTCCCTGCCAAGTACCAGATCGGTGGTTTAGAACAGGCACTGAGGTCTAGTCAGTGTCTAGTGCTTGAACTGGCTCAGAGCTCTTCTATGTGAAGCTTACTCTGCAGGGTTTGGAATATTTTGCTAGCCAAATGCGACTGGCTGCCAGCTCCCCCCTGATTCTGCTTACACTTGCCCAAGAGTTCAGATCTGTAAACGAGTGCTGTCTTCGATCCATTCATCTGGGGAGTTTGCATCCCTAAAGAGTCTCAGCTAGAGTAACTTTAAGTCACCTTAGTGTGATTTTTCACCAAATAAATCTGAACAATATTTTCTGGGTTGGTCATTAAAAGATCATCTCCTGTAACCTGAGTATCTTACTGGGCTTTACACTTTACAGTCATTCAAGTCAATGGGATAGTCTATAGACTCATGGGTCTCTTGACCACTGGCAACTACAGAGTAGAAATCAGAGGCAGTTAGGTCAATGCCAAATACAAATTTATTAGTGCAATTGCATTCTTTCACAGTACCAGGGCTTTGAAATTCTTTAGGATATTAGAAACAAATTCACTGTTATATACCACCTATAGCATTTTCCCCTTATTTCTTCTTGATGACATCTTTCAGTTGTGTAAGACAAACATTCTAAATACATGATTCCTTTAAGCTTCTGACTCCATGGAAGAAGTCAGTCTTCGGCCACAATGCTTCCAGTGCAAGTGGTACCATTCATCACCCTGAAAGCCAGAACTGAGTGGAAGACAGCCAGGTCCATAATATTATGACATAGGCAGAAGCTTCTTTTTGGCAGCTCTGGCTGAATTTCATATAGTAAAAAAATAATCCTGCTATGGTATTGGTAGTAAATGTAGATTCATTCTCACACCACCCAACTCTATTATCAGTCTGTTAATATTTTCCTATCTGTAACACTGTTTCCTTCTAATCTGGTAGGTCCAATAGTTTTATTGATTGTTAAATAGTTTTTGAGATTTTTCCCCCCAAATAGTGGGTCTTACCACCACCCCAGTGCTAATATCATTATACAGGAGTTGAGACATCTCTAAAGGGAACTTTTTCATAGATAATAATTCATCAGGAATCTTAACAAGAACTGAAGTTCTAAGAGTGATCTTGAAAATAGACACATACACATAGACTGTATGTTCTCACATTCAAAGAAAAGGACCAGAAGATTCTGAAGATGATAGTAGAGAACACTGATTTTGCTTTTATTTTTATTTTATAGAGAGCGAGTGTGAGCAGGGGAAAGGAGCAGAGAGAGAGAGAGAGAGAGAGAGAGAGAGAGAATCACAACCAGGCTCCATGCTCAGCACAGAGTCTGACACGGGGCTCAATCCCACAGCTCTAGGATCATGACCTGAGCCAAAATCAAGAGTCAACTGCTCAACCAACTGAGCCAGCCAGGTGCCCTGAGAACACTGATGTTAAAATCCTACAAAGTAGTTCCTTTGCTCTTTCTCTCAGCTTCCCTCTCATAAACCTATGCTTCTCTTTTCTTTTCACTCTCTGTCCTGTATATATCAGCCTGTTTGATGACAGTGCCACCTGTGAACATATACTTGTTTACGCTGTCCAGCGGAAAAGTTTTTTAATTGTGTTAAAGAACACATATAAAAATTGACTCTTAACCAAATTTTAAACGTATACTACAAAATTGTTAACTATATGCACATCGTTGTACAACAGATCTCTAGGGAGAAGTTTGTTTGTTTGTTTGTTTCTTCCCTAAAGCACTGTCACTTTACCAAAATCAAACTAAAGTTCCTTAGTAAAGAAAACTGAAAAACTGCACTATTATTTTGGACAGATTGGTACATTCACATACGGAATTTTATATCATATGTGATTCACATTTGCTCTTTTCTCAAATTTGCTAAATATAAACAAATAGTTTTGTATTCTAAAACCCCAAAAAGGTATCAAATTATTTAAATGTGTTTGCAAAAGGGGCCAGCATTAGGAGAAGGAAATTTACAGTGAAAGTGACATGAATGGACCATTCATTTGTATGGCCACTAATTCCATAGGGCAACTGATCATAAATTAAGTGCCTGACATTCAGTAATAGATGATTATATCTGACATAATGAAGTTATAATGGAAGGTGTTCGCACACTGCTTGACTATTAAGTGCCCATTTATTGTCCCTGCACCAGGTGTGATAGTGATAGGCTATACAAATCATCCAGAAGAAATGTCAAAATAGACTCCTTTGCTGATAAAGCACCACACATGTTTATTAATACAGCAGCTTGTCTTAGAACTGGCCCATCTGCTCATTTAAAACGAATCTTTTTCCTATAAATATTTCAAAGTTAAGAGCATGACCACTCATAATAGTTTTAGAGAAGTAGGAATGGAAAGAGGAGAAAGGCAAACTCAAATAAAATATTCTGCTCTTCCTTTTACCTGAGGTACGTTTAACAGAAGGGGCAGGGAGGTAGTTTTTAATGTGGCATTTGCTTTAGATTAGTGCTGCATGAGTGTAGGCCATTGAACACGGTCCAGGCTCCAGCTGTTGCTGGTGCCAGGTGGGAAATGGCAAATTTCACCAATGTTTTCAAAGTACACATTTCAATAAAGTCCAAAATGAAGTACTCAATTAAGAAATTCTCCAGAGCAGTAGTTCATATGCATTTAAGCTCATCAGAAAATATTTTAGCTGGGTAGATTTTACAAAGAAAAATAATACTACAAATCTTTCTTAGGGGAGATGATTTTAAAACTCTGAGGGTTTGCTTCTAAGTCCATTTTTTTCTAAGATTTCAACGTCACATTTTTATGTAAGAGAAAAAAAAAAAAACAACAGAAGCAAAATGTGAATGTTTACCTCTCTTCTTTTTAAGAAATCACAAGTACAAAGCTAAGACATTTTCCATCTGGTGTTCTGAGTTTTATACTCTTGCTGCGCAGCCTGTATGTTCTTTGTTCTATCTTCAAGAATGGTTTTATCTAACCAACAAACGAGTGTGCCCTGAGGCACCCCTCTCAAATGAACACACACATTTGAAATGAAGAAGTAAAATCCTTCAAAATAGTGAAACAAAGGAACGGCATGGACCATTTGGTAACCAGAGGTGGTTTTCACTCTATAGCCTTGGCTTCATTTATTCATTCATTAAAACCTAAATAAAGTCTGGCAGGCATGCCTTTCAGGTTCCAGGAAAGAACTTTATCAGACTCAGTATCACATAAATCCACTAGTCATACTTTTCTAAATAAATTACATCTTGTGATAACTAACCACCTGGTGACCAGAGGGCCAATTCAATTACTTGTAAAAGGCTAAAGGTCTCAGATACCCTTGAAATTATTTTTTTTACATCTCCCATACACTGAAAGGAAACAATTTCCAATCATGTTTTATGTTACATGTATTTCCAAAAATTGATAATGGGTGATCTTTAGTTTGGATATGAATTACC
This sequence comes from Panthera tigris, assembly GCF_018350195.1. Lineage (NCBI taxonomy): Eukaryota > Metazoa > Chordata > Mammalia > Carnivora > Felidae > Panthera > Panthera tigris. The sequence continues at coordinate 154,237,045 of NC_056663.1, forward strand.
TCTGTCTTCCAGAACACCATCAATATCCACCCAAATTATCCAAACTGGAAATCAAATAATTATCTCTTATTTCTCTCTCGTATCCAATCACCAAGTCTTATTATGCTTTAACTACAATGTCTAGGAATCTATCGTGTATTCTTCCTATTGCTACTGTTTTTTATTTCGCACTTTCAAGAAACCTTTCTTGAAATAACTTACTAATCTCTCTGCTCCCAATCCATCCTACACACTTTAATCAACATTTCTACGCAAATTATGCCTTCTATGCTTATGTCCTTTGTAGTTTCCCAATGTCTATAGGACACTTAGAAATGCTAGGCTTAGTACACATAAAAATCTACTACAATCTGAGCTATAAGCCCTTTTGCCAGTTTCGTCCTTCGCAGTTCATACCACATCAATTGTGGACACAATTGTGTCTAGTTCCAGAGGCAATTCAGACTGACCTGACCAACAGATTAACAGCCTCCCAATCACCAGCCAAGAGTCTCAAATGATGCTTGTTTTAACAGAATCAGTATTCTGTGTGTAGCATGAGAATATGATCCTTATGGGTCTAGCAAATGTAGTCTTTTCATTGCTTATGTATTAGTAAGTGCTCTTCTTCCCTGCAGGGACTATAACCCCTCGCTTGGGCATTTATTGGAATCCAGGCAAGTGTTCTATCAGGTCCTGCTTCCAAAGGGCTCAGCACATGGTCCCACAGCAATGTGAATTTGCCTGTTTCCAAATCCTTCTGCTATTTCTTAATCACAGAAGAGAAGTCACACATTATCTTAGGCTAGTAATGTGGAAAATGGAAGGGACAGAAGGGAAGGGAATCTTCAGAGAATTTAAGTGGCAAGAGGGAATTCTGTAAATGAAATTTTAAGGAAAAGCCATACCAATATGATTGGATTTATCTCTCTTTAAGCTACTTTCCACCTAGAATCATCTTTTAAAAATTGAAATCAGATTATGTAGTACTCTGTGTAAAAACCCTTCAGAGGTTTTTAAACCCCTCAGCAATCTTAAAACCCTAGCTCTTGGGGCAACCGGGTGACTCAGTCAGTTAAGCATCCAATTCTTGATTTTGGCTCAGGTCATGATCTCATGGTTCCTGATGAAGGTGCAGGTGTAGCCTGCTTGGGGTTCTCTCTCTCCTTCTCTCTCTGCCCCTCCACCCCCCACGAATAAAAAAAAAAAAAAAGAAAAACAACAACAACAACAAGAACAACAACAACAACTCAGCTCCTTTCAAGACCTACTAGGCTGACAAAAATTCTTTGCTTGACCAAACTTTAATTAGACACCTGAACCTTCTCTTATGACCCTCTGTGCACTTCCTTGTAAAATCCAGTTACAGTAAGAACCCTACTAAGTCATGTCAGCCACAACCCCCCATTCTCTCCATATCTGATCACCCTCTGTATCTGATCATGTTCCTCATCCTCTACCAACCCCTTGGTGATGTCTGATCACTCTGGCCTGTCTTTAGCAAGAATCCTATTAAGTTGCTTCCAGAGTCCCTCTGGCCCCTGACATTTCTTCTTAATAATTTTCCATCCAGGGATCTCCTACCCTGTTCCTTGGCTATGCATGTCCACTTGTCCATGCTGTATTTGAAGTTGATGCCCACTATATACCAAGGTTTCTTTTCTCCCATTGCAATAGTTCTGGGAAAAAATGTGTTTATACCGTTTTAACTACTGTCCATCTTTGTTTTTATCTTTGGAAACAAAAAAAAAGTGCCTGATCTGAACCCTATGTAAGTACTCTGTCTATATCTCCAGTTGCTCATCTCGCTATGTTCCAGAAGTATCATGTGCATTTATCTGTTTAATTTTTGTTCATTTTAACTTCTCTCCCCTGTCTAGAGTGTATGCTTAATGAAAAGCCAAGTCTTGACAGATTTGTAAACTGCACAATTCCATCAAATCCTGGCATATATGAGGCCCTAATCAGTATTTGCTTAGCGAACAAATGAATTAACATACCATGACTATTCCAATTCAGGGCCCTGATCATACCATCCTTCGACTTCACGTGGCTGACTCATGTTCTTTTGTTTGTTTGTTTGTTTTAAATCATGTTATCATTTTATTTTCTTTCTTTCATCATGGTAAGCGTACTCTTTCATCTCCATCCCGTATTTCCCCATCCCTCCAGCCACCTTCCTTCTAGTAACTATCATTTTGTTCTCTATATTGAAGAATCTGTTTCTTGGTTTGCCTCTCTCTCTTTCTCTCTCTCTTTTGTCCTTTGCTTGCTTGTTTTGTTTCTTAAATTCCACAAATGAATGAGATCATAAGGTATTTCTCTCTCTGCCTTATTTCACTTAGCATTATACTCTCTAGCTCTATCCATGTTATTGCAAATGGCAATATTTTATTTTTTTCAATGGCTGAATAATATTCCATTATACACACACAAACACACAGACACACACACCACCACCACATCTTTATCCATGTATTGATAGACATTTGGGATACTTTCATAGCTTGGCTATTGTAAACAGTGCTGCAATAAACAGGAATGTGTGTATGTCTTTGAATTCGTGTTTTTGTATTTTTTGGATATTCAACCATGCAATTACTGGATCATAGAGAATTCCATTTTTAATTTTTTGAAGAACCTCCATACTGTTTTTTACATTGGTTGCACCAGTTTGCATTCCCACCAACATTATAAGGGGGTTTTTTCTCCATGTTTTTGACAACACTTGTTTCTTGTGTTTTTGATTTTAGCCAATCTGACAGGTGTGAGTTACTATCTCATTGCAGTTTTTATTTGCATTTCCCTAATGTTGAGGGACACTGAGCATCTTTTCATATGTCTGTTGGACATCTGTAGGTCTTCTTTGGAGAAATGTCTGTCCATGTCTTCTGCCTATTTTTAATTGAATTATTTGGAAAGAGAGAGGACCCAAATAAACAAAATCACTAATGAAAGAGGAGAAATAACAACCAACACCACAGAAATAGAAACAATTATAACAGAATACTATGAAAACCTCCATGCCAACAAACTGGACAACTTAGTAGAAATGATTAAATTCCTAGAGACATATAACACCAAAACTAAAGCAGGAAGAAATAGTAAATTTGAACAGACTGATTACTAGTAATGAAATTGAAAAAGTAATCAAGAAACTCCCCAAAAACAAAAGTCCAGGACCAGATCGCTTCACAGACAAATTCTACCAAACATTTAACTTTTTAAAAAAATTTTAGAGAGAGAAAGAACACACATGAGTGGGGGATAGGGACAGAGGGAGAGAGAGAGAATGTTAAGCAGGCCCCATGCTCAGCACAGAACCTGATGCAGGGCTGTATCCCACGACTCTGGGATCATGACCTAAGCTGAAATTAAGAGTTGGACACTCGACTGACTAAGCCACCCAGGTGCCCCTCTACCAAACATCTGAAGAAGAGTTAATACCTATTCTTCTCAAACTATTCTGATATATATATATATATATATATATATATATATATCCTATATATCTATCTATCTCCTATATATATATATATATATCCTATATATATATATATATCTCCTATATATATATATATCTCCATATATATATATCTATAGATATATATATCTCCTATATATATATATCTATATATATATATATATATATATATATCTATAGATATATATATATCTTTTAAATTCATTCTATGAAACCAGTATCACCCTGATACCAAAGTCAGATAAAGACACATGATACCAAAGCCTAATAAAGACACCACAAAAAAAGAGAACTATGGGCAAACATATTTTATGAATATAGATGCAAAAGTCCTCAACAAAATATTAGCAAACTGAATCCAATAATATATTTAAAAAAATCATATACCACCATCAAGTGGGATTTTTTCCCAGGATGCAAGCGTGGTTTAAAATTCACAAAACAATCAACATGATATGTCACATCAATAAGAAAAAAAGATAAAAACCATTAAATCCTTTCAATAGATGCAGAAAAAGCACTTGACAAAGTACAACATCCTTCATGATAAAAACCCTCTGCAAAGAAGGTCTAAAGGGTACATACCTCAACATAATAAAGGTCTCATATGAAAAACCCACAGCCAACATCATAGTCAATGGTGAAAAAAATGAAAGCTTTTCCCTTAATGTCAGGAGCAAGACAAGGATGCCCTCTCTTATCACATTTACTCAACATAGCACTGGAAGTCCTAGCCACAGCAATTAGACAACATAAAGAAATATAAAAGGCACCCAAATTAACAAAGAAGGAATAAAAGTCTATTTGCAGATGACATGATGCTATATATATGAAAATCCTAAAGACTTTATCAAAAACCTAGAACTGATAAATAAATTCGGTAAAGTTGCAGGATACAAAATCAATGTACAGAAATCTGCTACATTCCTATACACTGAAGCAGCAGAAATTGAAATTAAGAAAACAATCCAATTTATACTTGCACCAAAAACAAACAACCAAACAAAATCTAGGAATGAACTTAACCGAAAAAGTGAAACACCTGTACTCTGAAAACTATATAACATTGATGAAAAAATTCAAGACAATGCAAAGAAATGGAGTCATTCCATGATCATGGGTTAGAAGAACAAATACTGTTAAAATGTCTATACACTCAAAGTGATCTATATGGATTTAATGCAATCCCTATGAAAATACCAACAACATTTTTCACAGAACTAGATCAAACAATCCTAAAATTTGTATGGAACCACAAAAGATCTTAAACAGCCAAAGTAATCTTGAAAAAGAAAAAAAAAAAACTGGAGGTATCACCATTCCAGATATTAAGTTTTACTACAAAGTGGTAGTAATTAAAACAGCATGGTATTGGCAAAAACCAGATAACATAGGTCAGTGGAATAGACCAGAAAACCCAGAAGTACACCAACGATTATATGGTCACTTAATCTTCAACAAAGGAGGAATAAATGCACAACGGGGAAAAGATCGTCTCTTCAACAACGGTGTTGGGAAAACTGGACAGCAACATAGGAAAGAATGAAACTGGACCACTTCTTTCACTTTTTACACTTATACAAATATAAAGTCAAAATGGATAAAAGACCTAAATGTGAGACCTAAAACCATAAAAATCCCTGAAGAGAGCATAGAAAGCAATCCGACATAGCCTGTAGCAACATTTTTCTAGATTATGTCTCCTAAGGCAAGGGAAACAAAAGCAAAAATAAATCATTGGAACTACATCAAAATAAAAAGCAGCACAGCGAAGAAAACAATCACCAAAATTAAATGGCAACCTACTGAATGGGAGAAGGTATTTTCAAATGACATCTCTGATAAAGAGTTAGTATCCAAAATATATAAAGAACTGATACAACTCAATACACATTCACTTTCATCCTTCACAGTTCAGCTGATAGTCACCTCCCTAGAGTGGTTTTTCTTTTCTTTTTTTTCTTCTTCTGATTTTTTTAATGTTTATTTTACCTTTGAGAGAGAGACCAAGCACGAGTGGGGGAGGGCAGAGAGAGGGAGACACACAATCTGAAGCAGGCTCCCGGCTCTGAGCTGTCAGGACAGAGCCTGACATGGGGCTCGAACCCACGAACCATGAGATCATTACCTGAGATGAAGCCGGATGCTTAACCGACTGAGCCACCCATGCACCCCTTGATTATGTCATTACATAATTGATCTATCGTTGACTTTCTCCGATACACGGTAAAGCCCATGTGGGCTGTATTGCCAGTACCCTGTAAAATGCATGGCAAATAGCTGGCAGTATAGTACTGTCACATCAAAATTCATCTGACTTAAATTCAACGATATGCATTCAGAAAGAATTTGGGGGAAAATCCACTTAGCATTTTAATCAATGACAGCATGGTCCAGAGTGACAGGAGGATAGGGACAGTGTTCCCTCAGTTCTCTGTTTCCCCACACTGTTCACCACGCATTGCCACAGCCAAAGGAGGTTTTAGGTATTTCTATTTTCACATTTCCTGATATCGAGGAATAACTCACTGTTGGATATATTGTATTTTATGGATAATTTAGAGGATGTTTGAAGATGGGTTATATTTTTGTTTTTGTTTTGACCTTGCTCACTAACTTCAGAATCTAACCCATGCATAAGATGCAACCGCATAGAAAATATTTGGTCAGTACTGAAGGAAAGTTAGTCTTTCAGAGGGGCACAGAGAAAAGCTAACATATAGTTTTCTTGTCTGATACGTGCTTGAAATTAAAGGCATAGACATTTACAGAAAAAAAATATGGTTATTTTTAATGTAAAACTACATCATAATTAAGCCAGTAGGATTTGAGGAGGATAAGAACATTGCAAACCATCTTGAGGACTTATTTTCTTGATCTCACCATGTCTGAGCTATACTGAGTCTTAGACTGGAACGATAAAGATTGCTTCTAAATTATATTAAGCAATATTTACATAGCATTTTATAGGGTATGGGTCAGTTTCACATATAATATTTGTTATTTGATACTTAAACAATCTTGGGAAACAGGTTGTTGCTGTGGCTATGCAAGTTTTTCTGTGATCATATAGTTAGCAACCGGGGTGGATTTATCAGATTAACAAGCATTAATATTTAAGCTGTATACTTCCATGTAATTCCATCTAGGAGAATGTGATGCCAAACTTAACAGGAGCATCTGCTCCAGTGAGGGAAATTGTCTTTTTTTTTTTTTTTCCCCTGAACTCAAGGACTGAAAATAATTGCTGGACGCAGAAATACAACTAACAGAGAAAAGTACTTCTTAGTACACACTGGGGGAGATAAGTGTCTCTTGGTGTGAAGGTAATACTCTTTGGGGTGTTACAGGATGAATAATAGCCAAAGTCAACACTTTCAATAGAGAAGAATGTGCCTTTTAGCAGCGGAAGAAACAAGATCCTCATTTGCTGACTAGTGATATGTAAGTGGATGTTGCGTCCTTAACAGTCCCAACGCTTACTGTCCTTACTGTCTAGGGATCCAGATGTATCTAGAGAAAAGAGATCTTACCTAATCTTAGGCAACTGACTCAGAGTAAAAGGTATTTTAAAATTTAAGGACTTATCATATATAAATTTTATCATGTTGTCTTTTACATCTATTGTAAAGAATTGTTATATTAAAGAAGATACTCTGGAAGGGAAGGATCATGTGCATGAGTACACCAAAAAATTGGAAACCCTGCAGCTGTGAACATTCAGTAGGTGGGAATAAGGGTGACTCTTCCATCTGGAAGTCAAAGCCTCCTCCTTTGTCCCACGCCAGGCTTTGGTAGTAGCAGTCAACACGACTGTCAGCTAGCTGTCTCCTCCAGGCAATAAGACAATTATTTTTAGTATACTAGTATAAAATTATTTTCATAAATAATAAGAAGCATTTGTGGGAGAGAATATTTAAAACTACAAAAATAGGATATTTTATCACAATGTCTGATTTCTTGTTTTATGGTATGATTTCAAATATTTCTGTTGAGAGAAACAGAAAGATATTTTATGAAAAGAGCAAAAAGGAACAGTGTAACATTAGAACAAAGATATTCTACTTTATTGAAGACAACAGACACACAAACAACTTTTGTGCCATATTCTGTTCTTAAGATGACTAATAGAAAAGGGTGAGGATTTTTCTTTAAAATACCATACTGTGGATAGTTAGACCCCTCCCACCCCATCCTTTGTGGTAATATGTTTCATTACTAATTACTGGCTAAAGTATGTTGTTTTGGAAATTAAGTCATAGTTCCTTTTGTATAAATGAAAAACTGCCAGAGCAGATTTTTTATAGATGCCTGGGCTTGAACCTGGTTCCAATGTGTAATACTTAATCTGACCTTTATGAAGTTAAAAAAAAATCTCTCTTCGGCTCAGTTTTTTCATTCACAAAATTACAACAAGAATACTACCTGCTTCATGAGATTCAGGAAATTAATGAAATAACGATCCATATCATATGCTTCAAATACAGCCAGGCACAAATGTTATGTGTAAATATTAAATGTTCTAACCATGTCCACTCAAAAAAGATGGTATCTACTGGAATATTCAGAAAAATATTATGATTGGTTTTCTATGGGAATTGGGAGAGAGGAGGACATATGGATAATTTTCAGTTTGTACAATTTTTAAAAGTTAATTTGAATAATAAATGTTAACTATTATTATTATTACTATCATTATTACTGACTAGCGATAAGAAGTTGTGACATTCAGAAAACGCTGAATATTTTCTCTATGAACAAGATAAAGCAGCTACACTCTCATCTTTTTGAATGAGAATAAAAGCCAAATAAAACAAAGATAAGTCAGTCCTGGAATCCATAGGAGCAATCATAGGAGGGCTGGGCTAGTGAGCAATCTTAGGAGAGAAAACAGGGAGCTGGGGAGGGGCATCAGGTAGGGAAGTATGAAATTCAAGGAACTGAACCCTGGTCATAGCTGCTTAGACACACATCCTAGTTCCAGAGACTTTCCATTCCCTGAGCAACAGGCTCCATGGAGGAAACATCACATTTGAGTCAAGGATCATTACCGCTGGATCTGCCACCAGCCACACTGAACCTGAAGGAGGATGTTCAGATCACAACGATATCAAGCCTCTATTTAATACCTTTTGAGTACTAAGAATATCATTCCATGAGCCAGTGTGGAAGTAGAATCCAAACAATCTCTATCTCCCTTCTCATGCAGGTTTATTGAGAAACTACCAGAACAAGATGACCAAGAACCTACTGCAAAAAACTACCAGGTCCCACTACTCCCTGGAATAATTATTCTCAACATATGAATTATGTACCACAAGGGCCTGCAGGATTGTGCTAAGTTGTTTCAAATGATAAATGTTGGCTTTTAAATAATAACTTATATTTGCAGAGTATGTTATAATTTATAAAACAGTCACTTATCCTTACAATATTGAATAAAAAGTATATTTTACCATTTAGAATTTAATTTCGATTAAATCCAACCCAATTCAATTATTACCATACAGTGTTACAGGAGTATACATGACTCTAGAAATACGATGATGATGACGAGTAAGTCTGAATGAAAAAGTGATAGTGTCCTTGTAAGACTTAAATGAGACAATGCAGATAAAATACTTTTTCCTGTGTCTGACACAAGACACATACTCCATAAATGGGAATGATGTTTACCATTAACAAGCTCTATATTGTAGGTATTCGCAGTGTACTTTAACACACAGTACCAAAAAATGTTTGGCATTTACAAGTGAGGGAAAAGCACGTTATTTAACGTGGTCAAAGCAATCTGTTATATGCAAGTTTCATGTTTATTCCCTTGGGTTAAGGGTGGATAAAACTAGGAAATTATGTTCTACCATATAATGTCTGCTAACAAGATAAGTTAGAAAAAAAAAAAAAACACACGAAGAATACTAAAAAATAGGCCTGGAGTCTCCTCAATAAGAATGCCAGATGTCTTGTTCTTATTTTATTTTAATCAATCTCAAATGTTTTTACATTCCACTAGACAATATCGTGCGCTAATGTCTCTAATGTGTGATGCTAAATCTTTGGCTATAGCCTATTTTTAATATAGATGCACCAGGCAGGACCATCTGTTTATTTTGAACTTTACAAAATATTTTCAACGTGGATTTGCTGAATGTAATTCCATTTGCACATGAAACTTAATGCCTGGCATTATTCTAGTTCATTGATTATGTGCCAATTGGACCATATTTATATTACTCTATTATAGCAAACTAAAAAAAAAATAGATGTAATCTTCCAATTACCCAAATATTCTAGCTTATTTGACATTAGGCTTCTAATTAAATATAAGATCTTACCTAAAGAAAGATTATACAAAGTAAACATACTGGTTTCGCCAGCTTTATTTCTAGTTGTTTACTGTATTGGAAGGTGGAGAGTACCAGTAACTGTCAAACTTTTTATACAGTAGAACATCAGAAGTATCATTCAGACTTTTTCAGAAAATAATGTCTTTTCTTAGTTCTTGACAGGAATTTATCTAACTTGAACTGCTAGTGATGTTATGAAGAATTCCTAGGTTGGGTTCTATAATTGCTAAGGCTCTCACACAATTATACAGGAAAACCATGAAGCAAAACAACATCAAAAACAAAACAATAAAGTCTCAACTCCAGGGCAGGCCTCAACTGGTGTATCTGAATCTCAAATAATAGACACCTCTGCTGATAGGATTCTGATTCAGCTTCCAAACAAACTCCCACCCAAGCACTTCATTGAGTCATTCTGCCCATAATACAGACACACTCTGGGGTAAGAGGTTTTGCATTATGAGTACTAGGGAGGCAAACGAAAGGTCAGGGACAAAGCACAGTTGGAGAGGACACATGACCTTCAGGACTGCAACTTGGTTTGTTTTTGTTTTTCCAGAACTGCGACTCTTAATGAATCTTGCTAAGAACTCCAATGCGTTGATTCACAAATCTGCTACAAAACCACTGAAGTAGTTTTTCATTCCCAATTATAGTATAAAAAATGGGGAAACATGTCTCAAAAGCATGTAGAACATATTTGCATTCAGAAACATATAATCAATCCCATTAAATTTACTAGAAATTATAACAAACTTGTTTTAATAATGAAAGGTTTAAAAATAATAGTGCTTCTAGATGAGCCTATTTTTTTAAGTCCTGATTAACGAGACATATGGCAAGAAAAATTACTATAGTGGTGAATGCTGATTCAGGATCTTATTTTTATTAAGTAGTTTATAGTGAGGGCTGTGACAATTTTTCTATTTATAGTGGCAGCTCTGGTTAATTACCTTGTAATGTATTGTGACATTAATGCACTAGTAAACTATTGGAATTTACACCCTTATTCAGTAATAAAATCTGTAAATTGAAGAATGCAGATAAAGCCATCACAGGCATAAATTATGTAACCAAATGCCACGTATGATTCCATTAGACTTAAAGAACAGAACCTCTCAAATTTACTTATCTGTGGGTAAGTTCCACAGAATTAATAAACTCCTGCTATTTTGAAATGTAGATTACATTTTATTCAAGGCTATTTAGTAACTTGCTAGTATATTTTCCTATGGTTACTAAGAGCATGTTGGTCAGAATTAAAATGCACAATCCTGAAAAAGAAACATTATGACAAACAAATGCATGAATGTCGTATTTTTTTTCCTAAAAAATGATAGAAAGCTGAAAGAAATCAAGACAACCGAAAGGAGGGAAAATAGGGACACGTGGATTAAAATCAAAATGATTCACAGGTGATAAAGAACTTGAGGGGATAAAAAAAGAAAATATGATAAAAATGTGATTTTTGACATATAATAATTATTATCATTGGTTTATTTTTATATTTTTAAGTTTATTTATTGATTTTGAGAGAGGCAGAAAGAGTGCGAGCTGGGGATGGTCAGAGAGAAAGAATCTCAAGCAGGCTCTGCACTGTCAGTGACATGGGATTCAAACTCACAAAACTGTGAGATCATGACCTGGGCCAAAATCAAGAGTCGGATGCTCAACTGACTGAGACCCCTAGGTATCCCATTATTACTTTTTTAAATGTTCATCTATTTTCAGAGAGAGGGGAGGAGGAGCAGAGAGAGAGAGAGAGAGAGAGAGAGAGAGAGAGAGAGAGAGATAATCCCAAGCTCTGATGTGGGACTCGATCTCACTAACTGTGAGATCATGATCTGAGCTGAAATCAAGAGTTGGATGCGTAGCCGACTGAGCCACCCAGGCACCCCTGAGATATAATTATTTAATTATTTTTCAGAATATTATTTCACAACACAATTCCAAAGTTACCAATTATTAGCTCACTATCTCAAATACTCAGAGCACAATCACTATATATACATAAAAAAGTACCAACTAATTCAAAATATTTCAGATAAGAACAGAATAAAATGACAAGATATCTGAAGCAATCTGATGTGTTTCTGAGTGTTAGGTAGTTAACATTTTCTATTGAAGAGTCCCTTGTGTTAATATTGGTAACCATATTAATAACATTTTAAACATTGCTGTTTTATTTTTTTTTTTTAATTTTTTTTAACGTTTATTTATTTTTGAGACAGAGAGAGACAGAGCATGAACGGGGGAGGGTCAAAGAGACAGGGAGACACAGAATCTGAAACAAGCTCCAGGCTCTGAGCTGTCAGCACAAAGCCCGACACGGGGCTTGAACCCATGGACCACGAGATCATGATCTGAGCCGAAGTCGGACGCTTAACCGACTGAGCCACCCAGGCGCCCCGAGACATTGCTGTTTTATATGGCTACTTTAATGAATGTCAGAAAATTAAATATGCGTTTCTTATAAAAATATAAGCCTACAAAATACATAAAGAATTAACATATAAAGCAATAATTCCTAAGACATCAACATGCAGGTAGACTAGTGGAAATTGGTATAGGAAGGGAAAATAAGATAATATAGAGACACAGAATATAGACTTTGAAATATCAGCTCAAATGTCTTATATTCTCAATACGTATATAATTATAGTAGTAGAAAAATAGAAAAAGGAAAGCAGGTTAGGTAATGTCAGTTTTTAGATACTTCAAAGGATATTTTTATATATCTCACATAAAAAAATCCAAGTATTGGAGCTAGAATTCCATATTATTTAAAGAACCTGATATCTTATTGTATAAATTCTTATAAAAACCTAGAATATACCTCAGAATTTCTCTCTGTATTAGATATAGACAGTAATAGACATATCTAGAGTTCATTTATATAATTTGACTGCATACAAAATATCAATTACAGTATATAGTTAATTAAAAATAACAAATGAAGAGGGGTGATGGCTGAAAGTTGAAGGGAAATACGTTGTAGCTCCAAAGTAATGGCGTTACTATGGCAACTCTATCCCATTATTAATATTTGTTTTTAAATGAATTACTAGTTTTTTTTAAAAGGCCAAGATTTTTTTCAGTGTTACGGTGATTTATACAAATCTCTTTATTTACCTATTGAAGTGTCCTCTTTTGAATACTGCAGTATTGTGGCACATGAGCTAATAACTCTTAACTGTAATTGTATTAATCACAGAACAGTCTAGGAATGGCTCTGGGTCAATGCATGGAAAGGAATGCTAAGAGAACTAGCAGTTATCAAGACAATCATTCTAAGAGTGCGATTTGAGGGAGAGAGCAGCAGAGACGAGTGTTGGATTCTAGTAATTCATTCTTTACCAGGTCAATACCATCACTATTTTGACCAAGATGATGTCATTTTATTTTATTTATTTTTTAAAAAAGTTTAGTTTATGTTGAGAGACAAAGACAGAGAGAGAGGGAGAAAGGGAATTCCAAGCTGTCAGTGCAGAGCCCAATGTAGGGTTTGAACGCATGAACTGTGAGATAAGACCTGAGCTGAAATCAAGAGTCAGACACAGGCACCCCAAGACCATGCCATTTTAAGGGGTAACTTTTAATAATGCCTACCTACCTTCTAACTCTTCAGGGTCTAGTTTATGTCAAGTATTTGCCAGGAACTTGATACTTATTATTTTATGTAATTACCCTAATGAACTTGGCTCAGGTGACATTATTATCCTTGTTTTACAGATGACAGACAGAAGCTGTCTAAGGTCTTAACTGGTTTGCCTGGCTTCAAACTCCAATTTCCTCCCATATGCTATAGAAGTGACCACAAAAGTACATAGTAATAGCCACATTTTTTATCTAGGGCCTACCACACGACAAATTCTATTCTATATTATCCCTAATCCTCACAAAGACACTGTAAAGTTGTTATTTCTGATCTTCTGCCTAGTAGTTGAGGAAACTAATGATAAAATGTCTGGAACTCCCATGTTTAAGTTAATTGCCTCTAAATCCCTTCATTTTACCAATGTTTGTCTTATTTCACTCTAAATTCATTTTACCCTTTTCAGCTTTGCTATGGTAGTCTGAAATGATCCCAGTTCCCCTCTTTTCTATATCCATGGTCCTTTGGATTGTGGCTTCCCAATCAACATATAGAGTCTTTTTCTCCCTTTTTATGTCTGGGATTGGCTATGTGACTTACTTTGGCCAATGAGACATAACAAACATGATACAAGCAGAGTCTTGAAAAATATTTGATCTTTGGGACTTGTCTGCCTGTTGTTGGGAATCCTGTCATAATGAGAATGAGCCTGTGCTAGACTGCTTGGTGATGACAGCCATACGGCCTTCATCCCAGATGACATTAAGGTGACTATCAAGCATGTGACTGAGTTCCTTCCCCTATAAAACCAACCAACTTGCTAGCTCCTAAACATCTAACTTCAGCCAAGTTAGCACACACACAACTCAAGTAAGTGTGAGAACTATAATAAATGTTTCCTGTTTTAAACTACTACATTTTGGAGTGTACTGTTATACTACCCTATGCCTGATTTTACCACACTCTTCCCAAATCAGACTGGGATGTCAGAAGAAATGAATTATATTAAAGTCACCAACTTGCATAAATGGACCTCCATCTTTGGTAGGGACAATATTCTACTAAGGATTAACATGTCTAAAACAATGCACCAATTTAAAATTCATCTATTCCTCATGATGAAGGATTATGTCTTAAGCATCCAAGCAGTTAATCCATATTAATTTAGAGGCATTTCTGCTCCTTTTCCCTAAGTCTGTTCACTCAAATGCTATGTCTCCTCAGTATAAAATATGCATGCTGAATAATAAGACATGGATGTCTTAAATGTAATAACTGAGGCAAGCACAGGAGACATTCAGAGAACAGATACACTCCCTTCTCCCTAGTGCATAGCCAAGGAAGCCCTGACAGAGGAACTGAAGACCTTGCCATAGTAGCAGACACGTTTCTAATTTCCCAGTAATCTTTTACCCGGATGACTGAAACTCCCTCCCCTCTGTTAATCTCTTCTTATCTACACTGGCTTCAGAGATCTTTTTCTTATACCAAGAACATAGTGTTATAATGCAAAACCTCACTAATTTAGAAAAACAATTTTTATTTTCATTTTATTTTAGAAAAAATATTTTAAAAATTAAAAGTATTGCAGGGGTGCCTGGGTGGCTCATTCAGTTAAGCATTTGACTCTTGGTTTCGGCTATGGTCATGATCTCATGGTTCGTCGATTTGAGCCCCCCATTGGGCTCTGCACTGAGAGCATGGAGCCTGCTTGGATTCTCTCTCTCCCTTTCTCTCTCTGCCCCTCCCCTGCTCACTCTCTCTGTCTCCCTCAAAATAAATAAATAAACTTAAAAAAAAAAAGTATTTCGTAACCTTTTTTTTT
The DNA here is from genome assembly GCF_018350195.1 of Panthera tigris. Taxonomy (NCBI): domain Eukaryota; kingdom Metazoa; phylum Chordata; class Mammalia; order Carnivora; family Felidae; genus Panthera; species Panthera tigris. Next base: position 154,252,275 of record NC_056663.1, read on the forward strand.
TCCAGGATAAAATATAACCTTGCCATGTGATACAGAATCCTTCCCAATCTGCCTTCCCACATCTTTTCAGTCTCTTCCTTGAGAACTGCTCTCATTTTACTGTGCACCAAGCACATTTCTTTAAAATGTCACAACTTTCACAATTTTGTGTTTTGGTTCATTCTGCTTCCATTTCATGGAATTCCATTATCATCCTTTCTTCCTTTTCTTCTTGAAAAAGGAGGATGCATCCTTCAGAACCTAGGTTGTCACCTTCACTTTCAGTTACTTAAAAATCAGTGTATAAGTTCCTCCTATGTCCAAAGCATAGAGCAGTGGCTGGAGGAGAAATAATAATTATGACACGTTTTGTCCTTGAGGACCTTACAGAAGAGAAAGGGAAATATGCATGCTGAAAAATAAGACACGGATGTCTTAAATGTAATAACTGAGGCAAGCACAGGGGATATTCAGAGAACAGATACACTCCCTTCTCCCTAGTGCATAGCCAAGGAAGCCTTTACAGAGGAACTGAAGATAAAGCAGAGCCTTCAAACACTGGCAGAAACTAACTGGGCAGAAAAGAAAAGGTAAGAGATTCCTGGCAGAGGAAAAAACATGTATAGAAAACTTGCTCATAAAAGGCAGACCTAATGACTTTTATTGTATCAAGTGATTGATACTGTTGAAGGTATAAGAAAATATCCTGAATCACTTAAATCTGAAAAAACAAATTAACCTTAGAATATTTGGTATTTATAAAAAAAAAAGTCTATATCAATTTCATCAACTTTGAACATTATAATACATTTTGAAAATAATTAATAATATTTATTTAAAGGTATAAAAATTCTGTATTTAGATATGGGAAAACAAATGTTACTTTTAATTTTTATTTTGTATGGCTGGTCATTTTTAAAAATCTTTAAACTGATGGTATCAATTTAAAAAACGTAATTTTAACATATATTTTAAAAACTAAATGATGATATTAATGCCATAATGATTTTTTAAAACATAATAAAATATAAAATATCATGTTGCAAGGAAATAAATGTCAATATGACGTAGTTTAAGGCATCTTAATTTCTTTTAAACCAAGTAGAAGAAACTTTTAGTGAAAAAAAAAAGTAATGGTTATCTGGTGATCTCTGAATCTAGGTTAGTTTTCAACTAGTCCTCCATTAGTTGAGTCACAATATAGCTCTATTTCTTATTTTGTTTTATGAATATTTCTCAGAACGGTATTTCATATTTTAGTTTATGAATAAGATTTGCTCTTTCTGTTCTCAAATTCTTTATACACAATCCCCACCCCCCACCCCTGCTTTTTAAACAGGTACTGTATTGCAAAATACATATTTATAACTATCTATAATTTAATTGTCTCCATCAAAATAACAAATAGTTTCTTTTTCTTTAAATAATAATAACCATAGTAATAGTAATAATAATAATAAACAACTCACCTCTCACAGGGGGTCTTTCTAGCTCTGAGTCCAGGTGAATTGGAGGAGAGATGTATGACACCTGCCCATGATGTGCCTGCCCTGTTGACCCAAAAATAAATATTAAGAAGACATTGAAGTTACGCCTTTATACATATATATATTTGATTTGTGTGATATCACATTATCTTTCTTCACACTGAAATAACTGTCATCAAACTGTGTCGACAGATCTATTCAAACACAGGAGCATTATGCATCATCCAAACACCAACCAATCACATCAGTCCTTTTTTTTTTTTTTTTTTTAAATGTTTACTTATTTTTGAGACAGAGAGAGACAAAGCATGAACGGGGTAGGGTCAGAGAGAGAGGGAAACACAGAATCCGAAACAGGCTCCAGGCTCCAAGCTGTCAGCACAGAGCCCGACGTGGGGCTCCAACTCACGGACCGCGAAATCATGACCTGAGCTGAAGTCGGCCGCCCAACGGACTGAGCCACACAGGCGCCCCATATCAGTCCTTCTTAACTACCATTTGTTTCTTATTATTGGATTACAGACTCATTGTGGAATGACACTTTTAAAAATACAATATAAATGATTTACAAAAAAATAATAAAATGGAAGGAAAAAAGACATGAAAAAACAAGTCCACATTTTTTATTGTTATTAAACAGACAATACGTAATCTGTCAATTTGCCCTGTTTCTAAAGACTTATTCTCAATTTACGCACTTATTTCATTGCAGACCAGTAATATACAGTCTTCAGACTGGCATCAATGTCAAATAACACTCCGATAGCACTTACTTAGATAACTTTATAACTAGTTAATTTGTATTTTATTTTTTTATAATTTACTTCTGTTATTTGAAGAAAAGTACCCCTTCGTGCTAAGTGTATTTTTTGGAAAAAATAATAATTAGCCATGATATAAAAAGTAGGCAGATTGTGGCACCTGGGTTATTCAGTCGGTTGAGCGTCCAACTTCAGCTCAGGTCATGATCTCACATTTTGTGGGTTTGAGCCCCATGTCCAGCTCTGTTGTTGACAGCTCAGACCCTGGAGCCTACTGCTGTATCTTCCTCTCTCTCTGCCCCACCTCTCCTTGTGCTCTGTCTCTTTCTGTCTCTCAAAAGTAATAAATAAATGTTTAAAAAAAAAGTAGGCAGATGAATTCATTTTCTATTCCTTGTAAAACATTCTGCCAGCTCACAAACATATTTGTAATATACTTTCTGTCTTACGAGTTAAGGTGTTGATTTGAAGGCCAAGATGCTGATTGAAAAAATTGCTAGCTTAAAAACTAAAAATTTTTCTAATGTTCAAAGTAGCTACTCGTTGCATACTTATGATTCTGTAAGCAATTAGAATCATGAGGTAAGAAAGCACGATCACAGAGTCAGTCCAATTGCTAAAGCTACTTTTTAAAGCTATTTCTAAAAAAGGTTTGGGTATGAGTGGAAGACCCACCACTTTCCTTCTACAATGGGAATATGCAGTTATATTTTACACATTTACTATAGCCATTTACAGGGTTGTTAATCTCTTTTCCTAAACAAGGAAAGTTAATGATACATAGATTATGATAACAGTTAGAGTAACCTTCCCGTTTCAAGTAATATTCGACTTGTAATAAACTCTGCTGATTCCTCTTATGAGGCACATTTCAAATAATTAATATGGCTCCCTGTTGATAGAAGCTGCTGTTCCTCCCAGCATTTTTCTAGCTAACGGCAGACACAGTGGAGACGTAATATACAGAGCCCCTCATAATAGTAACTAAGAATATTGTACATTCATTGGCCATGTTTCAGTGGAACACTAAAGGCACTGTTATAAAAGAAGTAAGACAGTGACTGTGCACTGTTAGCAGTCCATGTGTAATACAGCTTATTAAAAACTTCACATTATCTTAATTATAAAAATGCCTAATATTTACCTTATTTGCACACTTGATTGCAAAATCACTTTTTATTTTTAAGGTCCTGTGTCATTACAAATGAACTGGTTTGAAACTTTATTGATCATGTAAATAAAAATAAGCATCTTTTACATTATGTTGATTCAAGATAATCTCAGCATATAAAATAATATTGATTTCATATCTAAGCAAGGAACATGACTTTCACCACGTATAATAAGTATCATGCATTCACACAGACATCATCTCCATTTATGCAACCATGTCACTATGGGAATTAAAGGTAGGTATTATGTCAATATATTCATATTTTAAAATCAAAGGAACAAACAGAGGAAATGGAGTAACTTGCTCAAGCACACACAGCTAGTAAATTGCAAGGCCAGTAGTATTTTGACTCTGAAGTGTTTTCAAGTAAATCAGAATATTTTTCTCAAAGAAGGTCTCAGTATACTAAACCTGGGGAAAAAGTCTATAGATTTTAGTGATTAAACTCTGACAAGTAACTGCTTGTGCAACTGTCACCCCTACATTCAGTTTGAAGTAAAAAGTCCCTTTAAATGTCACATTTGCCTCTGTTCTTGGGATAAGCATGTAACTTCAAGAGTGCTCAACAGGGATACTTCAGGTAGCACGAGATGTCACTGTGTATATCCCTAAGGGGGTTGGAATATCAAAGAGGCAGCAGAGTGGGATGAGGATATTGACAGTCAAGTCCTGAACTTGGTTTGCTGTAATTTCCATTCTCTCTCCAATGAGAACTCTAGCAAACTGTGGCTGAGTTGTGGCGGGAAGAGCCACAGTGGCAGGAATTGACAGGGGCTCTCAGCCTTAGAGGAATGGCAGAAAGGCAGCAATAGACTTCAATTTGGTGATTGAGATTTCTGATCCATAGAATAAAATCCAGAAATTTTGGAGGTTGCTGTTGATTAACTACATAAACCAAATACTGAAAGAAAGATTTCTGCTTCACTTTAGATCAATGATACTCATGCATTTGTCTCCACAAATATACATAAAAAGTTATAAAACCTATTCTAATCTGTGCTTAACTAAGGTAATGACTCTCAGGGAGGTAATTACTTCTCATCAGGGACAGCATTGCACAACATGAGGAGTTACAGTTTGTAAAAAACAAACAACCCAATGACTATCAAAGATCTATCCCCTCATTAAAAATTACTGTAAAATAATAATAATAATAATAACAATAATAATAATAAACTGTGGTTAAAACAATAACTAACTTCCATGTATCTTCCTCCTAGACATTATGGCAAAGAATATTCAACCAAAAATGTGAAAACCAAAAATCTCCTAAAAAACAAGAGTCCAGAGCTGGACAGCTTTCCAGAGGAATGCTATCAAACATTTAAAGAAGAGTTAACACCTATTCTTTTGAAGCTGTTCCAAAAAAATAGAAATAGAAGGAAAACTTCCAAGCTCATTTTATGAGGCCAGCATTACCTTGATTCCAAAACCAGACAAGGACCCCACTAAAAAGGAAAACTGCAGACCAATTTCCCTGATGAACACTGATGCAAAAATTCTCAACTAGCCAACTGGATCCAACAATACACAAAATAATTATTCACCATGATCAAGTGGGATTTATACCTGGAATGCAGGACTGGTTAAATATCTGCAAATCAATCAACATGATACATCACCTTAATAAAATAAAGGACAAGAACCACATGATCCTCTCAATAGATGCAGAGAAAGCATTTGAAAAATACAGCATCCTTTATTGATAAAAAAAAACAAAACAAAAACAAACTCAAGAAAGTAGAGATAAAAGGATCATAAAAGCCTTACATGAAAGACCTACCGCTAATATCATCCTCAATGGGGAAAAACTGAGAGATTTTCCCCTAAGGTCGGGAACACAACAGGGATGTCCACTTTCACTACTGTTATCCAACATGGTATCGGAAGTCCTAGCCTCAGCAATTAGACAACAAAATGAAATAAAAGGCATCCAAATCAGCAAGGAGGAAGTCAAACTTTCACTCCTTGCAGACAACATGATACTCTACATGGAAAGCCCAAAAGATTCCACCAAAAAAAAAAAAAAGCAAAAAAACCCAAAAAACTGCTAGAACTGTTCCATGAATTCAACTAAGTTGTAGGACATAAAATCAAAGCACAGAAATCGGTTGCATTTCTATACACCAATAATGAAGCAGCAGAAAGAGAAATCAAGGAATCGATCTCATTTACAATTATACCAAAAAGCATAAAATACCTAGGAATAAATCTAACCAAAGAGGTGAAAAATCTATACACTGAAAAGTATAGAAAGCTTATGAAAGAAACTGAAAAAGATATAAAGAGTGAAAAAAATACTCCATGTTCATGGATTAGAAGAAGAAATTTTGTTAAAATGTCAATACTACCCAAAGCAATCTACATATCAAAATAACACCAGCATTCTTCAAAGAGCTAGAACAAACAATGATAAAATTTTTATGGAACCAGAAAAAAACCCAAATAGTCAAAGCAATCCTGAAAAAGAAAACCAAAGCTGGAGGCATCACAATTCCAGACTTCAGGATGTATTACAAAGCTGTAATCATTAAGACAATATGATACTGGCACAAAAACAGATACTTAGATCAATGGAACAGAATAGAGAACTCAGAAATGGACCCAAAATGTATGGCCAACTAATCTTTGACAAAGCAGGAAAGAATATCCAATGGAATAAAGACAGTCTCTTCAGCAAATGGTGTTGGGAAAACTGGACAGTGATATACAAAAGATTGAACCTGGACCCCTTACTTACACTATTCACAAAAATAAACTGAAAACGGATGAAGAGCCTAAACATAAGACAGGGAGTCATCAAAATCCTAGAGGAGAAAGCAGGCAAAAAACCTCTTTGACATCAGTCGCAGCAACTTCTTACTCAACATGTCTCCAGAGGCAAGGGAAACAAAAGGAAAAAATGAACTATTGGGACCTCATCAAATAAAAAGCTTCTGCAAGGTGAAGGAAACAATCAGCAAAACTAAAAGGCAACTAAATGAATGGGAGAAGATATTTGCAAATGACATATCAGATAAAGGGTTAGTAACCAAAATCTATAAAGAACTTCTCAAACTCAACACCCAAAAAACAAATAATCCAGCGAAGAAATGGGCAAAAGACATGAATAGACGCTTTGCCAAAGAAGACATCCAGATGGCCAACTGCACACGAAAAAATGCTCAACATCACTCATCATCAGGGAAATACAAATCAAAACCACAGTGAGATACCACCTCCCCCCTGTCAGAATGGCTAACATTACCAACTCAGGCAACAACAGATGTTGGTGAGGATGCAGAGAAAGAGGATCACTTTTGCACTGCTGGTGGGAATGCAAACTGGTGCAGCCACTCTGCTAAAAAGTGTGGAGGTTCCTCAAAAAATTAAAAATAGAACTACCCTATGACCCAGAAATTGAACTACTAGGTATTTATCCAAGGGATACAGGTGTGCTGTTTTGAAGGGGCACATGCACCCCAATGTTTATAGCAGCACTATCAACAATAGCCAAAGTATGCAAAGAGCCTAAACATCCATTGACAGATGAATGGATAAAGACACACACACACACACACACAATGGAGTATTACTCGGCGATCAAAAAAGAATGAAATCTTGCCATTTGCAACTACATGGATGGAACTAGAAGGTATTATGCTATGCAAAATTAGTCAGTCAGAGAAAGACAAATATCATATGACTTCACTAATATGTGGAATTTAGGATACAAAACAGATGAACATAATGGAAGGGAAGCAAAAATAATATAAAAACAGGGAGGGGACAAAACATAAAAGGCTCTTCAGTATAGAGAACAAATTGAGGGTTGTTGGAGGGGTTGCGGATGGGGGATGGGCTAAATGGGCAATGGGGCATTAAGGAAGACACTTGTTGGGATGAGCACTGGGTGTTGTATATGGGGGATGAATCACTGGAATCTACTCCTGAAATCATTATTGCACTATATGCTAACTTGGATATAAATTAAAAAAAATAGTAATAATAAAATAAAATAAAAATGTGATCAATTCAAAAGAGCATAGGAAGATAAAAAGCAAGGCAAATGCATACTGGTTTTAAAGATTTGACTAAAATATTTTAGACAGGGAATATACCTGCCTTCTCATTTATCACTTTCTTTACCATGCTCTACTGTCTTACACTAGACTTGTCCTGTTCTTGTAACAGAAGCTTTATATATCCAAGTGTGAAACCACTGCTCCAATTTTTCCCTTACTTTTCCAAATTAAAAAGATATAGATTTGTTTACTTTTTTTCTTCTGAATTTTATTTTATTTTATTTTTTTGGATTTTAAACTCAAAGAATCATATTGAGATTTTGATTAGAATTGCACTAATTCTTTAATTTGGAGGATAAACTTTTAAAATATTTTGTCTTCACTTTCTTTTAAATGGATCTCCATTTTTGATCTCCAAATTGATCTCCATTGTTTGAATTGTCTTTAAATAAGTTGGAATAAGATAATTTTTGAAAATGTTTGTATTTTGGTTATAATAATATTTCATTGTTTAATCATTCTATTTTCCCCAGTTAAACGAAATTTTGAAATTTTCTTAATAACTTTCATTGAACTTTTTTGATGGCTATTGTTGGATTTATTAGTTATTGACTTTGATCTTCTAGTTCCTTCAAGGTAGATACACTGATAACCAAGCTTAGTTATTTTCTGTGATCTTTGTTTCTTATATGAAATATATTCCCAGGTTAAGATTTATCTATATACCCTTTTACTTAATTATTTTGTGCCATGGGATTTAAATTTCACACATTTATATTATAGGATTAATGCAATTTAGAGGAGTTTCCTGGTGCTGCTATTCACCTGTCATTTTACCGTAAGTTCCTACAAAGTATTTACCAAAGGAATAAACAATACTGAATGATAGGTTTCATAAAAGAATTAAAAGGGAGAGAGAAAAAAAAGCTTCATGATTTATTGCTAAAGAGTCAAGGAAAACAATGGCAATAGGGAAATTGTTGGGTAGCTTATGGATTCTGGAAAAGCCATTAATGTTTTATTTTCCATGTCTTTTTCAGCTTTCATCTAATTTCTATTTTATTGAGGAATCCTGTTCAATTTCTACCAATTTCAAATATAGGAAAGGCTTGACTAGCATTAGGTAGAAGAGAAAAGCTTTTTTTTTTTTCTACTGTCAATACTTTACTTGTACATCAGAGCACAGAAATACATTTTTAGAACCACAGAATTTGGAGGGAGAAAGATATTTGATAGCTTATAGCCCCAACCCACATTTTAGAATGAGGAAACTGACACCTTGAGAAGTTGGTGACTTTCAAAAGTCAAATCAAGGTGGTAGTTGTCAAGAGGATGGTAAGAAAGGGATGCTTTACAGCTAGCCTGCAGAAAAAAATAAACATACCCTCACTGTCTTTTAACTCTGAAGCTTTATTTAGTAAGCCATTATTTTCAAGGCATGTGGGGCATAATCTTTCAGATGTGTTAAGACATTAATTATTTATTTATTATGAAACTACATACATTTTTCTCCTGTAAGGCTATATCTAAAAACCAAAGGCTGTTTAGTATAAAAATAAGATCATGTCCTGGGCACAGAACTACCTATGTTGGTATCTGGACTCTGCCACTTTTTAACCATTTAACCATTAGCCATATAACTAATCAGCCAGGAACTATCAAGTTGTTTAACTTCTATGTGCTTCAGTTTCCTCATGTGTATAATGGGGATTATAATAGCACTTACTTATAGGGGTGTTTTGAAGGTTAAATGAACTTATGCATATGTAGTAATTAGAACAGTGCTTGGTACATAGTAAGTACTTAAAATTTCTAGCTATTATTATTATTATTACAAATTCATTATATAATTAATTAATTTATCAGCCAATATTAGTTGAGTACCTGATACATGACAAATGCCTTTCTAGATACTTGGCATACGTTATACAACAAATTAAAGGCTAATGCACAGTCTTATGTAAGGGGAGACAGTAAGCAATTAATACAATCAATAATACATCAATGATACTTTATGTACAAGATGGGGCAATGGAAACAGAACACACTAAAGGGGATCTAGAGCAGCAGAGGCAAGCTGCAATTTTAAACAGATGATCAAGGAAGGCCTAATGTGATTTCCATGAATAGCATTTGAAGAGTTCAAGAGAAAAGTGACAATATCTGACTCTGATAGGAAACTGTTAAAAGATAAAAGTACAGATAAGGGCCCAAATCTAATATTAATAATGAAGAATAAAATAACACAATGTACTGTATCAGATGCTTTTTCCCCATGCTTTTGTATTTCAAATTGTACACATATTGATAAACATATTAATACTATCACCAATGACCGAAGAAGAAAAGAAGACATAAATAAAATATGGGTATAATTTGGAAATGAACACAACTTTCTTCCTAAAGCAAAAACACACTTCCCACCATAAAGTCCCCATTGGTTTCTCTAGTTACATCATCTTTCAATTCAAATTTTTCTCATTTTCTATACAGTAGTGTAAACAAGTTTAGTAGTATATGGCCCTCTAGGCAGATTTCATGCCTTTTGTTTGTTTGCTTTAAATTTTCAACTGCTAAACTTGATTATTTCCTCTAGAGGCATGACATTCCCCCTCCTTAAAAAACAATAAAATAGATCTCACATTTTTTGCTCTTGAAGTTTTAAATAATATTATCATTTTCCTTTTACAACCTTTAGGATGAGAGCAGGTTACATCTCTGAATCTCTCTGTCCTACGATAATAATGATTTCATGCGGAATGTGGGAATCTACTTACTAAACTACAGTTAAGAATGGCATATGGACTTTTTCTAAGTTTTTCAAACACTCTGAAAGTAGCTAAGTCTCCTTCTCAATGGTAAAAAAAAAAAAAAAAAGTTTAGTTTCTTGTTGAAAATAATCTCAGCTACTGATAAAAAATATCAGAGGTCAATATGTTGTTTGTGCTGATGGAAAATTGGGTGTGCCTAGCATTATAACAGCTTGCTTTTTTTTGTCTTCAAATCCCAGTCTGACTGTAACCATCTGGCATTTATAAAGTCAGCTTTAAGGTAAAGACGTAAACACCAATCAAAAGTAATCATCAAAGAAAAGAGCTGTAAAGTCGCCAATTTGATACTTATCTTTTTATACTGACTTCCTTTTACCCCTTTATCTTATTATTCATACTTATTCTCAGTGAATTTAGTAAAATATGAGGTAGCAAAGAAATCACAACATGCTTGACTTATTGAAGATATAAAGTCATTGATGGAGGCGCAAAGGTCACTGATGGCCTTCTCCCCAGTGGATATTACTTGCACACAGAAAACAGATGGAGTAATCTGAAGCAAAAGTAACTTTCTTGTTTGTGTGTACATGTGTGCATTTCATTCAGCAAATGATTTTTCAGGACTCACTTCCTTTAGTGGCCAATCTTAACCATACCATATAAGCAAGATAATACGCCTCCACGAAAGAAATTTAGGTTTAGATGTGGATTAAACAACAATAGTGAAGCATGATACATACTTTGATAGAGATCCGAGAGAAGGGCAGGACAACAGCATCTAACTGAGGTAACTGAAGTAAGAAAAAACAGTACCTGGAGGACACAATGTCAGGTGTTGAAGAAGGAGAAGGAACATTACACGTGGATGCTTACAGATCATGTGACTTAGAGGGATAGGGGACAGGGAAAAACAGGTGGAAGCAGGCAAAAAAAAAAAGATGATTTTAAAATAATAAACATTTTCAGAAATGTACCTCCCCCAAAAAGAATAAATAATATATCCCTATTACCCAGTTTAAACAATGGTCAATTCAGGGCCTATGTGATTTCCTCTCTGTCCCTCAATGCCCCCTTCCTCATTCCAGAATGTTTTGAAGCAAATCCCAAACATCATATAATTTCACTTGTACATTATTTGAGTATGTATCTATAAACATAAGGCCTTTTTAGAAACAACCATAAGATCATTATGATACCTAAATTAAGAAGTTATATTATGAAAAATCAATTTAATGTCAAATTCAGGAAAGCAACTGTCTGGAAGAAATCAACAATCTGAAAGAAACGAATTCTGCTGGCCTGCAAAATATCTCATTGGTCCTAGTGTTGAAATTGTGTTGGCCTGAGGAATGCTTTATATTAATGATGAATTTCAGGAGCTCACAAATATAAAGGGAAATGTATTTGACAAAACCACACACATATATTTCTCTCTTTCACAAGCATGAAAAATAGATTTGGTAGTTAAATGACAAACATCGAATTCTGGAAGCACCACTTCAAAAATTATTCCATGAAACCTCAAAAACCTATTGTCGCAAGCATTACAACAATAAACCAAAAAAATTGGGGCATTTATCTTCCCTGAATTTCTAGTTTTTTATAATCCTCCAAAAATAAATGGGAATGAATACATTAAAACTGAAGATCGTGTTAATAAAAATGATTATTTTCTAAGAGCCTAATACTAAGAAGCACCCGGCGAGCCAAATATTGTTTCCTATTTTAAAAACGTGAAATCTAAAGCTCAGTAAGGTTAAGTGTATTTTCAAAGGTTACACAATAGTGTGTGTGGGAATCAGGTTTCAAATCCAGAGACCATGTTCTTACTCTATAACTCACTGCCTTCACATCCTATAAATATACCAACGGGGGTGGAGAGAGAAGACAAATATACTATAATTTATGAAACATTAGAAATTTTTAGTTCTCTATTTCTAGACTACCTAAATTTAAGTGTTGATATTACTAAAAGACTAAATCACAGAATAATCAGGATTATAAAATTACTTTTCTTAGACGATGAGCAAAACATTAAATTCTCCTCAACAGGAATGTAGGTATATTAGCCCTCTCCTGGCTCTTTTTTTTTCTTTTAAATGGATGCCTTCAACAGGGCTAGGGTTCAGTAATACAGATCTCTTTGAATCATTCTGATTTCCAAAAACTGGAAAAAAAAGACTTCAAGTGGACTTCAATCCCCTCCTCTCCAAATTATACACACACTCACATCTTTGCTGTTTTTTTTTTTTTATCATCATTGTACTGAGTTCATGTTTGCACATGGTAAAGTAAGAAGAAAATGTTTTACTATCCAAGAGGTTAATATTCAGATGTATAGAACTGAGGGTATGTGTGTTCAGGGTGGGCAGCTATGATAAACTAGATTAGAAAAGATTTTGAGTAACGTAGGCAAACCTAATCAGGAGAACTGTGATGTTAGCAAGAACTTAGGGATCAATAATTCCAGTTGGTTAATTAACAAAGGACATAAAAAAGGCTGTTCCTAAGCCTCCTTCACTGCCAGAGCAACTCTGATTTAATTCTGAGTGTCTGAATTACAGTCACTTCAGATACTTTGCTTATAGCTTATGTTGGGTAGAATAATGGTCCCCCTAAAGATGCCCACTTCTTAATCCTCAGAATCTGTGTCTGTGTTATCTTAAGTGTCATAATGATTTTGCAGACATGATTAAGGTTGAAATGGGAGATTATCCTATCTAACGATGTGAATGCTTGAAAGTGGAAAAGGGAGGCAGAGGAATAAGAGGGATATATTGCAAGAGAGACAAGGCAAGTCATTGATGGCTTAGAAGACAAAGGATGTGGACCAGAACCAAAGAATGATGGTTATTTCTAGAACCTTAAACAGACAAGGATCCTTCCCAGAGTCTACAGAGATAACTGATTTTAGCCTGGTGAGACTCGTATTGAACTTTTGTTCTAGAAAAATATAAGATGATAAATTTACATTGTTAAAGCTTCAAAGTATGTGGTGATTTGTTCCAATATACAACTTAAGAACTGGCATTTATTTTAATTCTAAAAACTCTTGTTATTCAATGCACTAGTTATTTGAATAGATATTATATGTACATGATACATATTCAACTGGGACAAAATGATAGCATCTAACCCACCTGCTGACTTCCCACAGGCAATATCTCTTTCCAGTATTTTGTATATCTTTGTGGAGTTATTCAATATCTTTATAACACATACCTGCACATACACACATATGCTCACATGATCATATATATATATATGTATATATGTATATGTATATATATATATTTGAATTGTTGCCTATTAAAGCACACTGATATTCTGCATTTTGTTAAGCCTGTTCTAAAAGGTAGTTTAGAGCTTCAATTGTTTAACCATAATTTTTTTTTAATGTATATCGATCCCTACATTGCATTTTAAGAATGCACCATGATCTAAAATGTCACCAATGGCACAGATTTCATGATATTCTTTTAATCAGAAGTAGAACATTTCAAAAGTCAATGTAATAACTTAATGATTGCAAATAAATGGGTGGCAGAGGAATGATCACAAGAAGGATGCTAGAACTCTGTAAGACTAAAGTTGTTATGTTAACTCTCCTAATTCTCTTAATATTTGGGAATATGATTGGCCATATTACAAAGTGCTTTTGAAGAGAGAGAGAAAAAAAAAGATGAGGTGGTTTTTTGATATTTTACCTATGGTTAAATACTACATAAAGGGCATAGTCCATGAATTTCTTGAATCTATATTTTTACTTATAATTCAATTCACCTATCAAAACAATGTCAAAAGAAGATACCAATTATTTAACTTTTTTTAATATGCAGCCTAGGTATCAAATTCCAAAAAAACAAAAAGAGTGAAATAAGCTTTATACTTATTTTATCTATTATGATGGTTAAAAATGTGTGCTCTCCAGAAATTGTGTACCACATGAACAACTGTAAATGGAATGTATGTGTCTACATTTATAATTATATTTATGTTCACATATAGGTGCACAAACATCTAGGCTACTTTCAAATTATTCTAGGATTTCTTAAACCTATTTTAACATTTGCTATAATTTTATAAGCAACAAAAAGGAAACAGCCTTTCCCTTTTCTAATCAGTCTTAATTGGAATAGCAATCTAAATGTACACGTCTTTTAAAACTTTTATTATTTTAATCTTATTTATTTTGAGAGTGAGAGAGAGCGTGAGTGGGGGGGGGGGCAGAAAGGAGACAGAGAGAGAGAGAGAGAGAGACTGAGAGAGAGAGAATCCCACGCAGGCTCCACACTGCCAGCACAGGGACTGACATGGGGCTTAAGCCCATGAACCGTAAGAACGTGATCTGAGCCAAAATAAAGAGTCGATGCTTAACTGACTGAGCCACCTAGGAGCTCCTAAATGTACACATTTAGTAAAGACTTTACAGAGGACAATTCAGATATAAAACTCTATGAGGGTTGGAAGCATAGGAACTACAGTTTCCATGCCTTCTCTGTCATCCTAGGACCCACTTGAATGTTTCAGACACTATAAGAACTCAATTCATTTCTGGAGAAACTTCATATTAATGACCTAAAAGAAATTAAGACAACTATTAACTTTGTTATACTTCTAATCATAAATAAGGCAAAGGGTAAAGCTCCAGGAAAATTTCTTTCAAAACTGGAGACAAATTCACAGTGCAACTAATTTTGCTTACTTGAGAAATGTTACAAATTTGATAACTCCATTAACTTTCTCAGCCTGCTCATTTCTCACAGAAAACATTCATGGGGTTTCTGAAAAGGTCTTTGCCAAAGGACACACATACTAATTCCCCAAATATAGACTTTAATTTAGTGTATTTATGTAAAGTAGATTTAAAAAATAGTCTTTTACCAAACATCTAAAGAAGAGTTAATATCTATTCTACCAAACATCTACTGATGTATTTTTATTGATCTTATTTTCCCTGGTAAAATAATTATTATGTAAATGGCAATTACATCATTATGAAAAACTGTGAAAAGCCTGGATAAAGTGACACCATATTTCTATTATTTATCTGTACGTAATGGAACTGAAAATAGTTGATGCCATTAAAGGAAAGACTGAATTTCTCTTTTCAGGAGAAAAGGCTATGGTGCCTGAAAAGTGATATTAAAATTACTTCAAAGGAAAACTAGCAGGTGAAAATTTGCTTCTAGAGCCACAGAAGCAAGTGGCAAGAGGAAAAGTATAGACCAGGGTATTTACAACAAAGAGGTTTGTTCTCCAGAGTACAGAGCCAGGAAACTGGCCTGCTGTGCTTATGTTTTTAAAGTTCTGCTTCAAAGACTAACCCAGCATGCTAAGAAAAACATAAAATGTTAAATTTTCCTGTCCTCCCTGCTGATAGATCAGAAAACATCAAGTAACACTAACTCAAAAAGAAGAATGGTAAAGCATGTTAAAGGTACCTGAAACAAGGTTCATAAATGGAGAGCAACAAAACGGTTAACACCTCCTCTATAGCCACCTCCCCTCCCAAGGAAGGGTCCAAAATATGAAAAGTAGCAGCCTGGATTGGACTGAATAAATGCTACCAGTGAGGAGTATGATGAAACAGATCTCAAAGTAAAAGCTACTCATCATGTGTTACTCTCAAATGATGCCCATCAGGCATTTTTCCTGTCAGCTTCCAAGTAGGTAAAACTTAGAGAAGGTAAATTTATGGGAAGGTTAGAATGAGACCTTTGGATACCAGTCAAGGTAAATTAAATGTACCTCAACTTACTTCAGAGAAGAGTAAAAAAAATTCAAATATATTACAGGAACAGTGTTCAAATTTCTTTATATGTATAATGATAGAATGAGGCAAGATAATGAAGAACCAGAGGAGGTTTTCACAAGAATATATATAAGATTTGTGAAATTAACTGGTGTTTTTAAGAAAAGAGACAGGGAGACACTCATTTCCGCCACAATTAAGTCAAAATCTCTCCTTTCTTTTTTTTTTTTTTTTTTTAAACACAGGGGCACACCATGCAATTAGCTCTTTTATTTTTTTTTAAATTTTTTTTTTAACATTTATTTATTTTTGAGACAGAGAGAGACAGAGCATGAACGGGGGAGGGTCAGAGAGAGAGAGGGAGACACAGAATCTGAAACAGGCTCCAGGCTCTGAGCAGTCAGCACAGAGCCCGACGCGGGGCTTGAACTCACATACTGCGAGATCGTGACCTGAGCCGAAGTCGGACGCTTAACCGACTGAGCCACCCAGGCACCCCTCTCCTTTCTTTTTATCAATCCATGTGGCCTGGGGGAAAATCTCTCAAGAAGATAGCCCAGAAGGAGCTGCCAGCATGGTCAGTTAGTTGAATGAGATCAACATATGCCCCAAGTTACCTGGTTTCAGAAAATTCCACACAAAAGTATTATATGCATAGCCTTACAAAAGGGAGATAAGAATGACCCAAGCATAATAAGACCAGATTGGCACATGGAGAAATAAAAGGATATGGGTATTCTCTTAGGATGATGAGAGCAAAATTTACCACCTAGTTCTTTTCAATAAACTCTAAAATATATCATTCTATAGAATGAAACTGCCTGTAGTGAAATTTTGACAACTCCCCTCTGTGTGCTAAAATGCTGTCAGCTGAAAAATTTGAACTCTTTGTGAAAATTGTTCATTTTTGACAGATTTATCCTACTTTTATGTTTGCAGTCTTAATCAAAGGAATTTGAAAAAGTTAGAATTTAGCTTTACACTCAAAGTCTTGGAAGCACTATTAGCATAATTTAGAGGCAGTAGGGCATTTACAGTTATCTATAAAAACTGTAATTATCATAGAAATGAAAATATTTAAAAAGTAACAATACCAAGTTCAAGATTACACACACACATTCACACACACACACACACACACACACACAGAGCCTGTTTCTGTTTTATTCCTTTGCTCATTGTTACTAAATTGTTAAGAAGCTTAGTCTTGGCTGGACCTTACAAGGCTGAGCTGAGATAGGTTTCACGAACCCAAATCAAAGTCACATATTCTAGAACACATAAGCTTCCGTGGTGAAGCAGTGTCATGTCATGGTTAAGAACACAGGACTTTAGAGACACTCGGCCTGCATGTTTTCATGTAGTTACATCACTTACAGACTCAGTGGCCTTAGTCATACTCATCTTTTAGTGTCAGTTTCTTCATCCGTAAAAATCAAACAATAATAATCCTGTTTCACAGTATTGTGGTAAGGTGTTTTTTTTTTTTTTTTAAGACATATATACGAAGCAGAAGCAGTGTGCCTTCTACAGAAGTACCTAAATGTTGAACGACTGTCATTATCCTTGTTTATATCATCATTATCTCACACATGTTTCCTCTGAGACAAACAATACCAACACAGCTAATCAAATCCCTTTGAGCACAGGTTGTTTTTTTTGTTGTTGTTGTTTTGTTTTGTTTTCTTAAGTTGGTGATTAGGAGATGGTATTTGGAGTTGATCTTCTTAGCTGAGGATCAAAGCACTGTCTTTAAGTGAGGAACACCAAGCAGATTGGTTAGCCTCTGAGAGGTTCCACGTCTCCATCTGTAACACGGGAATAGTGATAGATATTTCATAGACGAGGGGACAGCCAACTACAGTCCACAGGCCAAATTTGGCCCATGCCAGATTTTGCATGATCTGTGTTCTAAAATTGTTTCTCAATTTTTAAAAGGTTAGAAGAAGAAAAATAAGTATAAGGAGAAGGGGACGATGGAGGAAGAGGGCCACCAACAGTACCAGCAGCACTAGAGACCAGGTATAATCTGCAAAATCTAAAATATTAACTATCTGGGCATTTATACAAAAAGTTTGCTAATCCCTGTCTTTGAATTACTGTGAATACGCAAGAAGCCAATATAGGAAATATGCTAAACAGAAGACTTGATATAATTGTAGCTATGTTCTTGCTACTGACATTCTAAGCATTCACATTAACAGTAAAGGAAGCAGTAATTCTTCTTGGGCCACCTGTAACTGCTAATGCGGAAATCTCTTATATTCTAAACTCGTTAGAAACTTTCAACAGTGTTCCTTCTCTGGTTAAAGAAATATGCTAAATAAGGCAGAGGCAAATATACAATATTATTTTTGCCAGGAATCATTTGGCAAAAACAGTTTGGATCATTTTGTTTCATGCAGCTTCACTTAATGGAGTCCTACATCAAAGATCTCCATCAAAACATAAGAGACTCTTAAAAACTGAGAACAAACTGAGGGTTGATGGGGGGTGGGAGGGAGGGGAGGGTGGGTGATGGGTATTGAGGAGGGCACCTTTTGGGATGAGCACTGGGTGTTGTATGGAAACCAATTTGACAATAAATTTCATATATTGAAAAAAAAGATCTCCATTCAGAGACACATATACACATAAACTCACACACACATACAAAGTATTGTGGGTGCTGCATTGTGTGTACCTACAGTTTGTTCAATTTTGTCATAATGGACTATCACATACTATGGCAGTCAGAAATGATAAAAAATTTCCAATGTTATTTGGTATGATTTTAGCTCTGAGAAAATTTTAAAACTAGTAACTGTTGACTGTCTCTCTTGCTATTTTATTGCTAATCAGTACAACAGAAGACAAGAGAGTGGGGGTTAGTTGCTTCATAAAATGTATTCTCCAAATTTTGTCCAAAAGGTACAAAGGTGAAAATGAAACAGTGTGAATAATAAAGATGAGATACATTTTCTAGGCATTCTTTGATCTTCCTAACCCTTCTACTTGCCAAATGTAATAGAAGACTATGCTTTCCGATGTTAATACATAGGAGTGATCTAGTGACTACTCTAAAGTCACAAAGAGGGCCACAAGAGGTAGGTATAAAAATAAAATAGCTAACAAGAATGACAATATATTAATTATTTAACATTAATAATGATACGGCCCCTGATGTGCAAGTTGAACATGAAAGAGAAAATTAATCCATCTATTAAGAATTGGGAGTTCATGTACATGATACTCAAATTTAAACTAAAAAGGGATATGTATTTATGGTTCTCCCCCCAACAGCATGAACATTTGGTTAAACATGGAGACTTTTTCTTGGTTTATCAATTGGTTTGTTTAAAGACAAACTGTTATAGAGGTGCCTGAGTGGCTCAGTTGGTTGGGCATCTGACTCTTGATATTGGCTCCTGTCATGATTACATGGTTTGTGAGTTTGAGCCCATATGGGGCTCTGTGCTGACAGCAGGAAGCTTACTTGGGATTTTCCTCTGTCTCTCTCCCTCTCTCTCTGCCCCTCCCCTGCTCATGTACTCTCTCTCTCTCGCAAAATAAATAAATAAAAATAAAGACAAACTGTTATAAAGGTAATATGAAAATGAGGATAATGAAAAAACAATGAGGATAATGATAACATTGATGATATTTGTTGAATATATAACTCTGCTAAATTCTGTTAAGTATTTTATAATCTCATGTTTATCCTAATAATAAATTTGAGTTGGTTACTATTGTTATCCATGCTTAACCAATGAGGACACTAAGTCTCAGTTTAAATTATATTTGTTTGTTCTTTTCCCCCACATATTCTACCTCAAATCTGTGGCAATTTCAGAGAAAACAGAACCTCCCAAATAAATACTAAGGACTTTGATTTAGAATACCCTTTTGAAGGTTACTTAATGTCCATATTCATCTAAAATTAAGTAATTATTTTGAAACATTAGTCATCATGTGTCATAAAGTCTGAATATCCAATTTGGATACGAGAGTTTAGCCAAACCTCTGATTTTCTTACATTATAAATTTACCTTCCTTAACTTCTCTGTGGATGCAAAGCCATCAGAGAGCTGAAAGAAGGAAAGTATCACCAAATTTTATTCGAATTAGTCACGTAAAGAAAAAAAGGCAAAGCCTTTTGAGAAATCTCTTTAATTCTTTGAAGAAGCAAAGGGGTGCTGTATTTGAGAAGCAAAGGGAAAGCCAGTTTAAGAGAAGAAAAAACAAAAGCAAAGGCTATAAATGCTGACCTTCAAAAAGGGAAAACAGCTCGACCATGAAATCACACTGTTTAATTATAAAACCTGAAATATAGAAGGGTCAAAAACTCCTCTTTTTTTCCTGTTTTTGTTTTAGAAATCTGTTTCTATTTGTTAGAATGAGACCCATCAATTTTTAAACTATTCTAAGGAAAAATTTAAAATTGTATGTGGCACATAACTACACAATAAACCTATACCACAACAAAATGAAACTAACACAGCTAACTAAAACAACAAAACTAAATACAACTACAAACACAAAAATGGGGGGTAGTGTTTAGATTTAGCATGAAAAAAAAAACTGAGGTAAAAGTGAAATCAGTAAACCTTTTTCTGTCATAATACATTTAATTTAATTTTGGAATAGGTACCTCTTTTATTAATTCATCAACAAACATTTATTAATTCCATATAATTTGTTAAGCCAATGATTATCTAGCCACATCTCCTTCAGAATCACCTTCAAGGCATTTTCAAATTTCATAAGACCTCTGACTTCAGTTTCTTTTCTTTATTTTAAAGTTTACTTACTTTGAGAGAGAGAGGGTGCACACATGAGTGAGTGGAGTAGGAGGCAGAGACAGAGGGAGAAAGAGAGAGAATCCCAAACAGGCTCTGTGCTGTCAGCTCAGAGCCTGATGGGGGGGCTTGAATTCACAAACCATGAGATCATGACCTGAGTAGAAATCAAGAGTTGGATGCTTAAGTGACTGAGCCACCCAGGCACCCTGAGACTTCAGTTTCTGATGTGATCCCTTCATCTTTAATTCAGGGAGAGACACCTCTCCATCTCCACCAAGAATTATTCTGGTAATGAGGCACAGACACTGATGACAGGAGGAAGTCCCTTAAATATTTTGGGGTGGAAAAAAACTGTGAAGAAAGTATGACGAAGATTCAGAATGATTATGGCATAAGAACCTTTCCTAAAAGATCCCTTCTAGTGGGAGAGACAGGCATGTATCCAGACAGTAAATTTACAATGTGTTAATTGCCATAAGAGGTACAACAGCAACAAAAATAGGAAACAAGCATCCCTGTTTTGGGTGAAACCATCACAGAAGAGATAAGGCTCCAGATGGCTTTCAAGTAACGTGACCATAAGATCCTACTGACACCCACATTCAGACTTCCTGTTTGGTTGACTCCCCTTTTTTCTCAAATGTTCCAATGTGGGTGATAAATGGTAAGATCATCACAATCTTAAAAAGTCCTGAGGAGTTCGCCTCTTGAATGAGGAAAGCAGCATCAAGGTAGCACCCTGTGGAAAGATTCATTTGCACGCAATAGCACAGGGAACACAACAGTCCATTGTGTTGGGGTGCAAACTACTAGGAGTTATGAGATAAGAGCCATAAGCAGGATCAGATGATGGCAGTCTTTTCCAAAATGTTGCAGAATAACTGTTTGGGGGAGTGAAATTAAAAAATAATAATAATCCTTTTTCAAAAAGTAAGTTTCTTTGGGTTTCTCTCTGAATTCAGTACACCTCTAAGAAACAATGGAACCCCAGGAATAGCTGAAAAGTATTCCTTTGAAGAGAGTAGTTGGTACACTGGACAAGTAACTAATTTTCATTATATATTTTATTTTCAAAGTTTGCATAATATATATACCTTTTAGCCATAGTTAAAGGGAGAGGAGTTCAAATGATTTCTTCAGGGTCACATATGAACTGAAGGAATGCACCTCAAGAATTCTAGTCAGTAGTCACTCACTAATCATTCTTGATCTGTTCTTTTTTCAATCCAGGGTGAGCTCAAACTGATTCTTTTCATTTTTTAGAAACTAGTTATTACTGACCCTATTTGATATACAGAAAAATCCAATGAATAGCTCTTCAATTTCTCAACAGTGGCCTGACATAAAATTATTCACGTAAGATGCATTTATTGCTCAGGAATTTTTCTGAGCTGCTTAGGCATGAAAAGAGGTTAAGAGATATGAAGTTATTTATGTGGAAGTAACTGTGAAAGCAACAGCAATAAGTGACTTTCTTAGAATAATTTGCAGTTAAGATCTATGCCAAAAATGGTCATTAGTTCACAAGCAAACATGACAGAAAATTGAAGGAGCCATCACCTAAGAGTTTACTTCATTTTAGCTCTGTGACTTACAAATGAGCAAGTGCTTCTTATAACTCTGCTGCTCTATTCTTCGAGGCAGTCAATCATTGCCAAGTATATTTGAGTTCCTCTTCACTAAGAATATCTCCACGGGCAATAGTGAACAATCACTCGTCTTTCCTTTCCAGGAAACTCAATAACAGGAAGTTTTTATTTGTTTCAAATTGTGAGAAACAGATAACCAGAAATGAATCACGGCTATTCAGATTATCATCATCTTTTAAACCTAATTCACAGGAAAACATCACACTCATTATTTAAGAAGAGACAGGTGTTCTTTTTTAGAATAATTGGTTTAAACCAACCGATTTGGCCTTTTCAGAAAGTATTATAAGCAGAATTTCCTTCCTGTTTTGAATATGTTAGTCAAGTACAGTTCCACTGTACAATCTCCTACAGTGGAAAAAATACTAAGGACACCATGGTGCAATAATTCATCCACTTACGTGCTTACTTTGTGAGGACAAAATTATCCCCTGACTAATGTTTGGGTAACAAGTGATCCCCTTTCCCACAAACAAGCTTATAAGTAGAGGAAATAGCAAAATGACATTTTGTGTGAGTATTGTCAATGAAACTAGGTCCCAAGTTTAAGACTCTTTTAACCACATAAAAGAAATATGATCTGGGTGGTTCTCTTAAGGCAATATAATGTTATCAACTATGACTGTGTCTATAAAGTAAGTTATGGCATCATGAAGATGGCACCTAGCATCCTTTTGTGTAAAGCAGATTACCTATGATTGAATATGCTGATCGTTATATATACTATTAGGAATTTATTCTACCTTCTCAAGCTCTTTAATGTATTCAAAATCTATTTTTTAAGTTTAAGCTTAAATTATTATTTTTCTTTTTTAAACATCAAGTATACAGAATGCACTCTCATTTATAATATGAAATTAGATGACATTATGACTGCACATTGTTTTTGGTATAGACTATGAGTTGAGGTCATATTTCTTATGATAGACTTCATAGGGTTTTTCATAGAACAATAGGGAGTCAAGAAAATAAACTACAGGATTTAAATTATTGTTTTGAGTTTAGGAAATATTTGGTAGTGGTAACACAGGACAATCTGAGAGTGGAAAGTAAGGTGGAGAGGAGTGTTGGAGACTAGAAACTGGGACTTGAATTAGTTGTTGTCAAGAGGATAGGCAAGAGAGGCTGGGAGCCTGGGATAGTTTCACTTTTCACCCTTCAAATACTTAAAGGAGACACACTTCCATCAGAAACAGTGACACATAATAGCAGCCATTCTCAACAGGTAAAACTCTGAAGGATGAAGGGGTTTCAGACTCTTGATGTGTATTGAGGTGATTATAATACACTGATCCCTCCCACCTCCCACCTGAATAGAGAACCAGTCGTTGAACTAATACAATGGGAGTAGAAAGGGGGATTCCAAGAATATGTGATTAAAAATAAATAAATAAATAAATCTAGTTTTCTAAAATTTAAAGAGAATGGATGCAAGTTAAGTGTTTTTACTGTGTCAACACTATTCTACCTTCTGTTTTTGATGATTTTAAATAATATGGCAAATGCATTTCAGTGTAATCCAAATAATATGATTACATAAATAGATGTAGAGCCCAGCTATTGTCAGAAGAGCTGTGTGATATTCCCAGAGTTTAATTTAGAATTATAACTGTTTATAATGAATATTCGTTTTAAGTTATGAGTAAACAATGTCACAGTAAAGAAAAGAACCTATTTATTTTTAAATGAGAAATTTAAATATGAAATATACAGGACAGGTCAAAACCTACAAGCATAATGATCTGGAGTGACCAAGAAAAAGTTAAAAGTTAAACTGAGTTAACTTTGCTAAGGAAAAAAAAAGTGTCATGTAAAGATTTTAGAAAGGATCATTCCAAAATGATTAAAATGTATCTTAAATGTTGTAGTGCTTAAAATTCTCATTTAGATGGAAAATTTATCTATTCAGAATGACTCATTTTCTGAGGGATTCAAATAGGAAAACTTTCATTCTATTTTTAATGATAGGTGCTGAGAAAAGGGCATGGCTCATTTATGCATTTGCAATTTACATTGTATATTCCAGTTTTAATTATGCAACACTTTTTCAGTATCTTCAAAACCTTCAGCAGTTGAGTTACATAATGTATGTTCTAGTGTATGAACATACTTTGGAAAAAATGAAAATAATTAAAAATTAATTACATCTTGCTGGTAATGAAGACTTATTTCACCCCTTAGAGAATTCTTTGAAAGTGGACTATCAGTCATTTTTATTATGAAGTACCAATTAAATACTTAAAATTCAAACTTGTCAATTAAAAAGAAGCTTAGTATTGCTATTATGTAGCAATAATATCCCATGCATAATTAGAAAAACTAAACAAACAGTAATACATTTTAAACTATGAAGAAATAAACTTTTAAATGTTATATAATTGCCAACATTTTCGATAGAATCAGAAAAGAATCTGAGATCTTCCTTTATCAAACCATAAAGCAATTGTTTTCCTCAGCAAATTCGATAATTAATTGGTCTGTTTTTAAGGGTGTCATATAAAACCCACATAGGACATTTCTGCTTTCTGAGAGTTTCTTCTTTTATTAATAAAGACTTGATAAAGACCTTATATCCATATTTTTCACTTGAATCATTTAGTGAAAACTATGCCCAGAAAATATAAATTCAGAAAATATATACTTTTTATTACAATAATAGGTCTGTTCTAAAATCTAAGGTATATTTATTTTAAGAAAAATATTCTGAAAATAAAAAGTGAACAGTATAAATAGCACCATTTTAATGCATGTGTTTATGCCATAAATGGATACATTTCTAAGCTTCTATATTAAAATTCATTAAATGATTCCTATTCTCTGCTTAAACTTTAAAAGTGAAGAACTGACTTCATATAAGATCCCATAATTTGACTGAAGTTTTAAAATATGTAATATACATACATATATATATATATATATATATATACACACACACATATACATATCTGGAGGAAACATAGTTTGATATTTCATAGAAAGAAATCATATTTTGGAAAGTTGTAGTTGGTTTTCTTAACCATAAACTCATCATGAATCAACAAAAGGATGCAAATGTTTAACTTTAATATACCTTTTTTTCTATGTTAAAATGGTTTAGTATTCTGAACAAAGTCAGATGTAGATTAAAATCTTGGCTACTAGACTTACTAGCTATGTGATCATGGAGATAGAGTTAAGTCTTGTAGTTCCCAGTTTCTTTATTTGTAAAATGGGAAAAATAAAACCTCACAGTTAATTGAAAAGTTCAAGAAATTTTAGTGGTTACTGTTGATTGTCAAACAACCTCTACAATGATCACATTATAGGTCTATGTTGGGCCTAGTTTGAGAATGGAGATTAAAAAAAAGAGAGAGAGATAAGAAGTCTTGGGAACTATGTCATAAAGATACATGGTTGAATACTAAGGATGTTCAGACTGAAGAAGAAAAGAGGAGACAGGGGCAATTATTAAGTTTGTGATGGGCCATTCTATATTTTTAAAATGCTGATTTATTGCATCCAGCTCCAAAGGGAAGTGGGAAGAACTTACTATGCTGGAACAATGAAGTCAGTTCTCTACAGTGGAATCCAATCTTAAAAGTGGAACCCACATCACACAAGGCAGAAAAAGGATAACCATGGACATTTACAGCAGGTATTTCAGTATAGGGAAAGAAGATGGATATAATAATAGCTCATTGTTTTGTCAACTCTAGTACTTCATAATTATGTATAAACACACATACATGCAGTTACATATATAATTATATATACATTTTATTTATAAACTTATTTATAAATTTTAAATTTATATATATATTTAAATATATATATTTATATTATTTTATAAATATGTTATATATTTATATATTATAAATATGTTATATATTATATATTTATTAAAATATTATATTTATATTATACTATATATATATACTTAAATGTATGTATATTTAAAAGCTCATATTCTCATTTATAGAAATGGATCCTTATTGTCACAGTTGTGGCCAGATATCAGGTTATGTAGTATGCATTTTTAGCATCATTAATTCTTTACATTATTTTCTTTATTTTTCTTAGTCTTTTTCAGTTTTAATTTATGTGCTCTCATTCTGTTTTAAGTACCAATGTAAGCCATCTTAACTCTTTCTGGATTTGGGGGGAACTATTCTATATCTTCATTCTGGTAGTGAATTCATGACTGTATTTTCCAAAATTGGCAGAAACCTACACCAAAATGGGTGACTTTTGTTTACTATGTATAATTTATTCTGTCATTAAAAAAAATGAAAAGACATTTTTAAAAGAAGGTAGAGTCTAAATAAAATAAAGAAAATAACATATCTCATAAGAAATTCTGGCAATTTACAATTTCACAATTCTTGTAGACTGTAAGAAAAACAGATTTTTTAATAAAATGTGCATCTGTTTATTTTGAGAGGGAGAGAGGACAGAGGGTAAGTGGGGGAGGGGCAGAAAGAGAGGGAGAAAGAATCCCAAGCAGGCTCCACACTCAGCACGGAGCCCGTGCAGATCTTGATCTCACAACTGTAAGATCATGACCTGAGCCAAAATCAAGAGTCAGATGCTTAACTGACTGAGCCACCCAGGCACCCCTAGAATTACTTGTAATGGGTTTGCTTTAGATATTAAATTCCATTGGATTGTTATTTCTCTTCACAGGCATAAACTAATACTGAAATCCCTCAAAACACTAAGGTGTTACTGCATAATATTATAAAGAACATAACAATAAGATTTTCAAAGAACACAGTGCTAGATATGATCTGACAAAATATTATTTAATTCAAATTCACTGTCAGATTCTCTTTTTTAATATGAGTATACATCAATATTTACTAATTTGCTTTTATCAATAATGATCAAAAACTATCCTATTAATTTATAAGGTTGTCTGTGGGAAAACAAAAAAAAATCATTTTTTTTAAATATTCAATGTTCCCACTCTCCAACATGATGATGTCCTTTTCAGGTAGGTGATATGTTAAAAGGTAAAAACAAACAAGTATATACATATACATATATGTGTATATATATATACGTATATATATGTGTATATATATATATACGTATATATATATACGTATATATATACGTGTATATATATATACACATATATGTGTATGTATATATACACATATATGTGTATGTATATATATATACGTATATATATATACACATATATGTGTATGTATATACTTATACGTATATATATATACACATATATGTATGTATATATATACGTATATATATATATGTGTATATATATGGAATATAATACTTGGTTGGCTAAAGGCAATAGTAACCAAAGTAAGGGTGCCTTATCAAATATCTTTTTTTTCCCCTCTCCTTGCTCTCTCACACCTTTTACTTTTTTGAGTACTATTTCATCATTTTATAAATACTTTTCCTATCCTTTCTCCATTTGGTTACTCATTTAAAGTCTGTGTCCTGAACTGGACTGCATTCATTTTTGGCAAGAATCATACTTTTATATATGTTAAATCCAGACACGATGCCCACCAAATAACCTCACTCAAAACAGAATGAATGAATCCATGAATGGATGCTTGAACTTTAGGAAGAAGAATAAAAGAACTATATACTGAATGCTAAAAACTTTTTACCAATCACATTCCAAACCTTACACATTTCTAATAAGAAGAAATGGGTGCTTTTGAAAACAACAATGGATGAATTTCTACTAGCATTAATGTAGATACGTATCAGTGGAGACACAAAATTAACAATTCTACAGATGAAGCTGTAAAAATTGTTCAGCAAGTAAATATAAGAATATATCACTATCTTAGATATGTAGCCTTCAAGTTTCTAAGGGAAATCTTCCATTGTCCAATTATATAACACTACACATCTAATATCACCAAGCCAGTGTCACTAGATGTGGCAACACTCTTATTTTTCTGGATTACTTATGGATCACCTAAAAATATCGTAGACTTAGCATACCAGGAGAAAAAATCAATTCCCTTTTAAATACAAATCAAAACCACACTCAGATATCACCTCACGCCAGTCAGAGTGGCCAAAATGAACAAATCAGGAGACTGTAGATGCTGGAGAGGATGTGGAGAAACGGGAACCCTCTTGCACTGTTGGTGGGAACGCAAATTGGTGCAGCCACTCTGGAAAACAGTGTGGAGCTTCCTCAAAAAATTAAAAATAGACCTACCCTATGACCCAGCAATAGCACTGCTAGGAATTTACCCAAGGGATACAGGACTGCTGATGCATAGGGACACTTGTACCCCAATGTTTATAGCAGCACTCTCAACAATAGCCAAATTGTGGAAAGAGCCTAAATGTCCATCAACTGATGAATGGATAAAGAAATTGTGGTTTATATACACAATGGAGTACTACGTGGCAATGAGAAAGAATGAAATATGGCCTTTTGTAGCAACGTGGATGGAACTGGAGAGTGTGATGCTAAGTGAAATAAGCCATACAGAGAAAGACAGATACCATATGTGTTCACTCTTATGTGGATCCTGAGAAGCTTAACAGAAACCCATGGGGGAGGGGAAAGAAAAAAAAAAAAAAGAGGTTAGAGTTGGAGAGAGCCAAAGCATAAGAGACTCTTAAAAACTGAGAACAAACTGAGGGCTGATGGGGGGGTGGGAGGGAGGGGAGGGTGTGTGATGGGTATTGAGGAGGGCACCTTTTGGGATGAGCACTGGGTGTTGTATGGAAACCAATTTGACAATAAATTTCATATATTAAAAAAAAAGCAATTCCCTTTTAAGGAAGTAATTTTTTAAAATATCATTTTAAAAGCTCCACTGTTTCTTCATGACCAGGGTTTTACTTTGAAAATGTTAGCATTTTCATTAAATTAATGCTAGAAAGAGAGGTTACACTTAAACTATTAAGAATAATCAAGCAGTATGAGAAGGATGAAGTCACTGCAGTATGACCAGTTACCATAAGAAATCTCTGATAATGTTAGTAGGAGCACTGCATTGATGAGATTTTATTTGGTTGAAGAAAAAGAAAAAGAGAGACCAAGAATATTATTTGAATTTATTCTGAGAATCTCTGGCAGAAAAGCTCCTGGAACAGATTCTATGGCTTCTGGTAACCTCTCTAAGTCAGTTCTATTATCAGTTAATGGGAAGTCATGACTCAACATGGCATATACTCAGTTAGATTCCAAAACATTATTAAGAATATATTTTGTTTCCATGTTAGGAGTTAATGATATTTCTGAAGTTGGGGCACCTGGTTGGCTCAGTTGGTTAAGCATCTGACTTCGGCTCAGGTTATGATCTCACAGTCCATGAGTTTGAGCCCCGCGTCAGGCTCTGTGCTGACAGCTCAGAGCCTGGAGCCTGCTTCGGATTCTGTGTCTCTCTCTCTCTCTGCACCTCCCCTGCTCATGTTCTGTCTCTCTCTGTCTCAAAAATAAATAAAAACATTTAAAGAAAACTAAAAAAATATAATATTTCTGAAGTTTGTTCAGACCCTAAAAACACTGTCACCTACTTCGTGTGAAGGTCTCATGTTGCAGACTTGTTGAAGCTAATTTTGCAGATTCTGCATCATTTTGGAAGTGACCAACATTTAGGAAGGAGGAGAGCATTGTAGGGTTAAAATTGGCTGAATTATCTTTTTAATTAAATTATGTTTTAGAGAAGAATGTTTATCCTCACCCTATGGTTTTGAACCACTTGCTAATGCTGCCTGTAAAAAGAATGGAGTATAAATACTTTCACATCCACAGAGTTCTCTTCAGATATTTGAAGACACCTTTTCCTTTCCCTCCTAAGCCCCCTTATTTATTTATCAATAATCTCACTCTCCATCCACGTATCTATCTAGCCATTTATGCAGTTAACCCTTGTATGTCACCATGTTATATTCATTATAACTTACATACATATATATATTAACTCACTTCTCCTCAACAAAACTGAGAGGTAAGTACTATTACAATTCCCATTTTATATAAGAGGGTACTGAGGCAAGAGAGACCAAGTAAATTGTCCAAAGTCACACAACTAGTAAATGAAGGAGCCATTTTCAAACCCAGGCAATCAGATTTTATAGACTTTAGCTAAATATTCCAATCATTCAAACTTTCATCAAATGTATCATAGTTCCCAGAATATAAAATAATGGAGATGCCCTCCATTAGATGGCATTGAGCTTAAAATCTGGTGCCCAAAAGTTCTGAACCAAGTTCTTAGGAACCATATCTTAGGAAATGGTCTGACCAAATGGGGAAAACATGAAATTTTATCCATTATTCTAAGTGCTGTATCTTCGTTGTCGTCGTCGTCATCCACATCAACACTGTTGAAGACTGATTTCATCTTTACCACGTCATACCGCAAAACACTGATACAAATTTAATCTGTGGTTCTTCAAATCCTGTAAGCTGGTTACTGACTGACTGTTGCGAGGATTGTTCGAGGTCTTGCATCCCCAGTATATTACGCAATGACTGGCAAAGAGTTAAGTCAACTATTTGTTGGCTGAAAATGACTGAAGTTCCCCTCCCCACTCCCCTTCCCCCATTGAACAACTGTCTAGCAAAATCTTCTCATTTTGGAATTATATAGCAAACAAACCTAAACAGAGGACTTTACATTTATCTGTGTTAGATTTCAACTTTTTCGTTCTAGGTCCTTGATAAAGTCTGTCCATACCCATTTGATTCCTGATTTTATTATCTGGTCTGTTAGAATATTCTTTCCCTATAATCTGCCATCCAGCATTGCAAATTGTCACATCTTCTATATCTTCATCAAATCTATTGATTTAAAATATTGACCAATGACAAAGTTTGTCAACATGCCCAGAAGACCACCGTCTAGGCAGACTCTGATCAATCTTGCAAGATTTATTATTTTATCAAGATTTATTACATTAATTTGGTAGGCTTTATTAAAAAAATAATACAAAATTTGGTTACTTGCCATGCCTAGATTTTATTCAAGAGTGCTATCTCCCTAACTAAATTATAAGTTTCTCATCTATGGGGCCCACGCTCTTACATCACCTCCCACGACATTCAGGGATGCATTTCGCCCACAACAGATATTCACTAAATGATGAAAAAATGAAATCAAATATTTTTGAGTATGGTCATGACTCATCTAACAAAGATTCTTCATTGGCAGGCTTTATATACAATTTCCTGGAACTATCTATTTTTAAAATATTCTCCTATCACCAATCTAACTTCCCTTTGATTTAATAACTTTTGGCACTTCTTATTCATATGAAGTCCATATATAGGACATTTATAAATAAGAAAAGAAATCCCTTTTTCTGATTAAAAGTAACCTCTCCAGTCTATGGGAATACTTAATCACCCATTCAGCATGGCCTGGAGAGGAGACACTGCTGATGGTGGCATGAAAAAAGAATAAAGTAAAGTAACATCACCTGCCGTAATCCTAATGCATTCACAAAATCAGTCATAGTATCTGCTTAGTTATTAATGCCAAGAAATATAAGTTTAACCTCTGTTTGGCCCTTAGGCAAAATTGATGCTGTATTAACATACTCCAGTATGAGCATTTTCATATCATTATATCAAATACTACATGACACTCTAATGCATAGCCAACAAAAATGAATTTCTGATAACACCAGGTCTAGTCAATGGAGCCTGGGAATAGTTCTCTTATCAAAATCCAGAGTTCTTAAGTGGGCTTATGATGCATCAAAGTCACTTATAATTAGAGGAAAATATCAGCAGTAACTATGGGATTCTTTCCAGTTATGGATTTCCTGGTGCTTGAATTAAGATTTCTTTGGCTCTAACATGAAGCAGACTAACACACTCAGACTATGTCTATCAATATTTCTGGGCTGGAGAGCTCATAGAATTTCAGGATTCTTGGTAAGCTGTCTGACTTCTTTACTGGAAGAGTCTTCTTCTATCGGAGTGAATTCGTTATTAAAAGATAATTGCTTATTTTTTGTTAAAGTAATCTTCCCTTTTCTACCCATGTAGTAGCTTTATGTTACGGAAAAACAAAACAGAACAGGGGAATGGCAGTCACTGTCCTCAGACATGAATGAGTATGTGTTTATCTGTACTATTCTTTTGAAACTGAAAGCAAAGGATTCTAACCTAATTTTTCTTGTAATCTGACTGTTTTCCTCATTTGTCTGAGGCTTATTATGTGTATCTGTGGATGACTACTGTAATATTTTTAGCACTACTTATTAAAACTCATCTCTTGAAGTCTTGCTCAATATTGCTAATTAACTTCTTCATTACCATAAGCAGGCTGCCCCGCCACACTACTGTCATAAAATGTTTTAAATGAATAAACAAAATCATGGAATATAAACAATGATACAGCTGCTCATTGTTTATACAGCTCAGCAAATAATAGCCAAGTGCTGCAGACTGAATCAGGGAATATTATTCCTTCTCATTAATGGAAAGAAGAAAGGAATTTAGTATAAGCATGTCAAAATAAGAGAGTGCTCACAAATTCAGGATGCATCAGCATCGCATCTCTGCCTCCGGCACTCATCGATACTCTGCCACATGATAACTATGCCCTGCTCATCCCATTTCAAAGAAAATATAATCAGTCCACTTGGAGGCTCAAAAGAATAGCTTCAGAATTTAAAAGAATCAATCCCATCACATATTCATTCTTATTCATTTAAGATCTTGAGTACAGAGCTAGACACAAAATTAAGAATTCAGCAAGTATTTGTGAATAGCACATTATATAAAAAAATTTTAGCTTTATTATATAAATTAAGGAAATCTAAAAGCCCTCCAAATTATCTCAGAGCAAATATATTTAGTATCTAAAATAAGTAATCACGATGACTAATAGTGAAACAAGAAACTGATCCACCTTTTAGATTTTCCTTTCTCCTACAGTTTAGAAAAAAACTTACATTTATGTGAGGCTTTAACATCATTTTATTGCTTTTACTATTTCACATTCTTTTAATTTTTTTAATGTTTATTTACTTTTGAGAGAAAGAGAGACAGAGCATGAGCAAGGGAGGGGCAGAGAGAGAGGGAGACCCAGAATCTGAAGCAGGCTCCAGGCTCTGAGCTGTCAGCACAGAGCCCGACATGGGACTTGAACTCGTGAATCATGAGTTCATGACCTAAGCTGACGTCAGATGCTTAACAGACTGAGCCATCCAAGCACCCCTATTTCACATTCTTTTAATTAGGGATAATAGCAGAATTACCTTACATCCTAATCAGAATACAGTCTAAACAAATAAATCAAACTTCACACAATGAGAACAAATGACTGCATTTTTAGCTTTAAATTGGGGGGAGAGTTGGCATAAAATTAATAGAATTAAAGGAAACTAAACAAAAGATCTTTAGAACAAAGAACTCCTACTCACCCTAGCCACTAAGCCAAATATTTCCAGGGATAATTCTGATGATACGTAAAAAAATAGGTGACAGGAGAATCTAACATAAAGAAAAGCTTCTCTTAAAAATAGTTGCTTCATTAAGTGAGATAGCACCCCCATGCACAATTTTAATTGAAAAATGAAAAAGAGATACAAAATTTTGAGTATCCTTTAGCATATCAGAATATTTAATTAAACAGATTCACGTCTGAAAATGGCTTTTAAAGTTTAGAATCTTACTGGGTCAAAGCCACCAGATATTTCTGTCTTAAAGGAAAAAAGTCAGAGCAGCACGGGCTGGCCCAAAGGTTACACATCAGCCTGATTCAGGATGGGCACATTCTCTGCACTTACCCAGATCTCAGCTGGCAAAGCTGAGGGCCACTCATGGCAGCCCTGAACAGCCAGAATAAATGACCACAGTCAGAAAGAGTAATTAGAGTCAGGCAGCAGCACAGCATTTCCAAACCCCTCACACCTCTTCCTCTGTCCATGTTTAGGAAAGTCAGTGGACATGGACAGAAGAAGAAACCATCATGTGCCACAGACTATGTGTTAGTACATGTGGAAAATTACAAACATAAATGAAAGGTTCAGAATTCTACCAACTCCTACTTTTGAGTATGAAAGAAACCTTTGCCTTAAATTAAAATATAGAAGTGTGAGGTTCTGTTCATGGTGAGGATAGGATTCTACTGCTTACTACATTCCTTCAACTATAGTGACAGGACTAATTTATTTTGCTGCTCATTTTTCACTTGTTTTGTTTTGTTTTGCTTTCCCAACCCACAAACAGACCATGAGTGGTTGCAAAGCACTGCATGATTGCCTAGAGTCTTACTGCTGTTCTCACCGTGTTAATTTATTCCATCTATTCAAGGTGAAGATGAATGGCACCTTGCTTTTGCCAGGACAAGCTTGAGAGGGGACGCTGTTCTTTTCTGTCAACCACACAGGTAGTAATTCTATGAGGACACAAAAGAGGCTCATTTAATAAAGCAAAGTGATACATTTTACTTCCAGAGTAGCCTTAGCCCAGAGAGGGGGTAGTTAGTATATATTTGCTCTACAGGTTCTTAATGCATTAAGACAATATTTGTGCTAAAATGTAAATTCTGTTTAACCATTAGGGAATCTAGAGGAGTGATTCTTTTCCAAACCTAGAACCACCTCTAAAAAACCCTATCCCTGGGCCTCATTTCATATACTGAATCAATGATGGGGTGGGAAACAGACAGGAAACCTGCATTTTAACATGTTTCCCTCAGCAGTGAGTTATATGGCCTCTTTCCAGTAGTCATTAGATAAGAGATGGGGAAACACTTACTTAAAGGTAATCAACAAAACAGTCACATAAATTCTAAAAAACAAAACAAAGCACCTGTTTAATATGTTTATTACACTCTATAGTATATACTAACCTTGTAGGGGTTATGGCACACACAGTAATTCTCAAATTTAGCAGGTTGTTAAAAATAGATTACTGGGATTCATCTCCAGAGTTAACCTGGGATGCAATACGACAATTTGCATCTGTAACAAGTTCCTTAGACCACACTTTGAGATCTATTACCCCATATAACTTAGGTATCAGTTACTTATAACTGATTTGCAGAGTGAAGTTTTATCATACAAAGAAATATAAAAAGAAGCTTCCAGTAAACCAAAATATTTAAACCCACTGATTACTAGAACAAAATTACTTGCCTCCCAAAATAATTACACAAAATTGTGATATAACATTCTAACACTTTCTCTACAATAATTTTTTAATATCATTATACCATGAAAATAACTATTAGTGCTTTTCTCTCATCAAAAATATTCATTGAATAATCTTGTTTTGAAAGCTAAAAGTCAATGTTCAAAGAACATACTTAAGTACCCTTTCCTAGGAAATATAAGGATGGGCATAAAAAGGGCATAGTTGTATACATAAAACAAATAATATTGACTCTTCCTGGTGGGTGAATTTACCTGTTTCACTGTCAAAGCTAAAAGAAAAAAGACTTGTCAATTCTGATTAGAATAGCTGACTCTCCTTTCATTCATATTCAATGTTGGCATAGTTAAGCTATTAAAAAGAAATGACAGACTCAAAATGGAGTCACTTGTGCTAAACCCACATCACTAAACCAGGGTTTAATACTTAACCCAATTCCAATTTCAACTTTCTGTGGGGATGTAGTCTTAACCAGTTAGTCTAGAAGTTTCTAATTAGCACCAATAAAATAATCTGCCACATGGACCCTCTCTATCCCCCAAAGGAAGATGAGGTAAACTGTTCTTTCCTTAATCCTTCCCCTTCTAGCCTAAAAAGCCTTCCATTTTGTACAGCTCCTAGTGCTCCTTTCTACTTCCTAGATGGCTTGCTGCCCAATTCATAAATTGTTCAATAAAACCAAGTAGATCTTAAAATATTACTTGAATGAATTTTTGTTGTTTAACAAAGCTTAGTTTTCTTTTTATGTTTTTTTTTCCTTTTTCAGTGTTTATTCTTATAAGCAACTGGTGAAAACTGCTGGTTTTAACTGTTTAAAAGTCAAAATCAATAGAGAGTACCACTAGACCAAATAATGTAATGAAACATTGGAACTATTTCTAAGGTCTCTGGAGAGATCAACCTACTCTGTTATTCCATATTTCTGTACGAGAGTAGATTCAATCTGGGTTACATAGTTTTGTAGGGCTCTGTAACCAAGGAGTAGAGGCAAAGTTTCTAGGAATGTCCAAGAAAAACTACACGTTTTTCTTCTTTAGCAAAGAAAAAAAAAAAGAAAATACCAAAAAAAACTAACAATAGATTAGGTCTTCTCTCTTTTAGTTTTGCTCTGTCAGTACGACTTTGGCATTTTCTTATTTGTGTCCTAGTCACCAGGGGGTGCTAATTAGTTGAGTAACTATCCTGACACAATTTGAAGGCCTTCTTACATTCCCTCATAGAATTCTAAATAGATTATCAGTATTCTATTCATGTGGATCAGTTTTCAGAAATGTATTTCACTACTTGAAAGACTGAACATATTCACTAAAGAAATTTGGTAAAACCCAAAAAAGCTCAAACCTGAATAATTTAGAGCTTAACTACCACTAAAATTCTGAATTATATGCTTATTAAAATACATACTACTACTAGGACTGCTAAAAGGCTTGTCCTCATAAATCATTTTTAAAGCTTTATATAGAAATTTTCAAATATAAACAAAAGTAGAAAAAAGTATACTGATCTAAATTCCAAATCATTTAAACCTGCTTAAAACAACAACAACATCAACAACTTTAGAAGTACATAATGAACATTTCTCATATTAAATATCCTTATACCATATAACCTTCTTAGTTGCCTTGTTAAGATATTTTAATCAATGATACAATAATTATATGGAAGCTTAATTGGAAAGTAAAAGTCAATATATTCAAGAAGAATAGATGTATTGTTTAGGGGGAAAGTTCTCAGAGAAAAAAATTACACAGAAATAACTATGGGACTCTGTTAATATAGAAGAGTTGCATCACAGATACATTTAACTGACATTAATTCAAGAAGTTATGTTAGGCAATTAAAATACTATAAAATATACTTTGTAAATGTACTTTTTAGTATGTAGAATGTACACTGCATAATAATATGTCATATTATATCTGTACTCTATAGGGATATGTATGTTAAAGATTCACTGTATTTTATAAACTATAAAGGAGTTTCAAAAATCAATTGCTTCTCTTTAATTTTTACTTTCATACTTTAATGTATGATGCAACTTCACTAGATTAATATTTTTATATTCTTTATGTGAATTTTGTCTTGAAGTTCAACATTTTATGGCACATCTCTTTTGATTGGTTTATCTTTTTCATTAAACCAGAGAACTAAAACCCTCATCTTCATTCATATATAAATCTTCCTGTTCACTGTTTGGGTTAGACAATTTTAGCTTTTCATGCTTACAAAAATGGGTACTTGAACCTGCATTGTGGTATTTTAAATTCCTAATTCTGGAACATGTTCAGGAGTCCTGTTCATCCACTGACATACTCCGCCATGTTCCTAAAAACTTAAAAAGTATGGTCATACTAAAAGCTATCATGGGAATCCAGAATGCATGGCAAGTTAACACATTCATATTTAGGAAAAAAAATTCAGTGAAGGTGATATAAAAATAATTTTGAAGAAATTAAATTCTCAAGAATTGCTCAATACATTCAATAGCTGCAACACATGATAGCTACTATGGGTCATGCTTGATTAAAATTCCAGAGTAAAAATTTACTTTTCTGACAAGAGTGGGCTTCTTTTACTAAAAGTGTAATGATTTCAAAGAAGGAGGTAAAGGATGTTGGTGCTCTGGGGAAATTATAATCCTGGCTTCTTTGAGTTATTAAAGCAACATGGGGCTATATGACTAGAAAGGGGAAATGCCACTTGAAGATTTTTTCTGACTTACCATTTCATAGGTACCAACAGTTGATTTGATGTATCAGTTTCTAAGGGAGGAGTGATCACATTACCTGGTCAGTGTGGATGGTAGTGGGACTCTGCCATCCACACTGACCAGGGCTTTTAAAGTCTCTGGTGCCAGCCAGATAGCTGTCACATCCATGCCTTCTATTCCAGTTGCTTATTATACACCTGTGCAACTGCACACAAGCCTCTCTGTCATCCTTTCCTACCATGCCCTGTACCCTTTCACGGAATGAGGGACGGTCTGGTATAATCCACTTTTATGTTATTTTATACGGCGCTATAACGAACACCTTTGTACAAGCCTGTCTTCATATAAGTATGAAAGTTTCTCTAGGGAAGAAACCTAGAAATAGATATGCTAACATACAAAATAAGCCTATCATTTAAATAAGGGTTTTACCAGACATTGCCAAGATGCTCTCCAAAATGGTTATGACAATTTACATTCCAACCATAGAGGTATAAGCATTCCATACTTTGTCCTTTATTTTATCTTTAACCACTTAAGGTAATTAAATCAATCTTGGAAATAGCTTTTTAACTTTTAAAGGCATGTTCCTTCATCACCTTCCCTTTGAGAAAGGGAACTCATTCATTTCCTGCCCATTTAGAAAAAGTTTCATGTTTATTTTATTTTTGAGAGAAAGAGAGAGAGACAGAAAGAGAGAGAGCATGAACAAGGGAAGGGCAGAGAGACAGAGGGAGAATCTGAAGCAGGCTCCCGGCTCTGAGATGTCAGCACAGAGCCCTATGCGGGACTAGAACTCATGAACCATGAGATCATAACCTGACCTGAAGTCGGACTTTTAAGCAACCGTGCCACCCAGAAGCCCCTCTTGTCCATTTATTTTTAGGAAACAAAAAATATTTATTTCCCTTTTATTTCTCTCTTCCTTAACTTCTTCCTTCATTTTGCTTTTCACCATTTTGCCAATCTTACTTATAGAAAACATAAAAGTTGTGCTAGCCATACATCTAAATGATAAAAATTGAAATAATAATATATGTTAACTAGAATTGAATCTAATAAAAGCCAGTCCCCAAATCTCCATGTGGACCTTCTAATTGTTCAGAATTTCTGCAAAAATTTCTAATTCTTCCAATATTCCAATAATTACATCTGTTTCCTCAAGCATTTCCAAGAACACACATACATATCTCCCACACCATATCCATGCACCATTATATCACATTTTATTGGATGCTTGTGTGCATTATAATTTTTTCCATTGTAAATATAAAATGTTGTGGCTCCATGATTCAGTCAAATAAACCTGAGCTTCTTTGAAATCTAC
Source organism: Panthera tigris (assembly GCF_018350195.1). Lineage (NCBI taxonomy): Eukaryota > Metazoa > Chordata > Mammalia > Carnivora > Felidae > Panthera > Panthera tigris. The sequence continues at coordinate 154,291,778 of NC_056663.1, forward strand.
ATTACAGGATTCCCTGGCCAGGTGACTATGTTTCTGAGACTTAGTTTCCTCACCTGTACCTCAGACCATTTTTTTAAGGGTGAAAGTGTGTGTGTGAAACCTAGTGCAATTTGGTGGGGATGACAGTCCCCTCCGGTACCAGTTGCTGTTTCTTGTCCTTACTCTAACTGAAGGTCAGTGCGTCCTTGCTGCCTTGCATTTCTACTTCAGCTTAGCTGCTTTACTTACCTTCTAGTACATGTATATTGCCTCCCTGCCTTCTGCCTTGCTCCTTATGCCTCCCTGCCTTCTGCCTTGCTCCTTAGCTGTGGTACCTGTATTCCTTTCAATCACTGCCAGATGCTAAAGGACATAATAGAAAGTCAGACAGACTAGGATTCTAACCGCAACCCTGGACCATGTATGTGATGTTCGTGTTATTGCCCTTCTCTGACCCTCAATCTCTTCATCTGGAAATGAAGATGGTGCTTTCTTTGCATGATTTTTGTTTGGGTTACATTTGATAATTTAAGTAAATGGCAAGAAAAGGGAACATTCAGTAAATAGTACGTGATGCTACTATTTTTTTGACACCCCCTTTTCTATTTCTTTTAATTTGTTTTTAATATTCTGTAATCTCTGTGAGGATAGGGTCATAGTTCATAGTTGTAGCCACAGAGCATAGCACAATGCCTGGCCTCAACTATACTTAAAGACCTGTTTCCTGAGGGAGAGGCTGGGAGGGAAGGAAGGAAGGAAGGAAGGAAAGAAGGGCCAATCAATTATTGGTCTGACTTAAACCCAGTTTTGACCTCCTGCTTCTGCTTTCTACAGCAGGTCAGATTTTGTGGATGAATTTCATCTCTGGCTTTTTCTTAGTATTTCCAATTCCACTTTCAAGCTTCCTTTCCACAAACGATTACCACTTATGTCTCTTGGTGGGCTTCTCTATAAAATATAAAACTCTAAATATTTTGTTTAATATGTAAATATGTCTGCTATATGGCAATCTTATTATAGATTTTGAAAAGTTTACTGTTTTAAAAATCAGTCTGTTTTATATTTTTATTAAATACAGGTTTCCAAATAAAAGTGCCATTTTCTTTTTTTCTCCAAGGAAAAAGTTTCTTCAAAGACATTTCTTATCTTTTAAAAAAAATAGCATAAAAGATCAATTTAAGTCATGAAATCAACCAATACCTAACACTTCATTCATGCTTGTGTATTTTTGGTAGAATTGTTTTTTCTAACATTATTTCTAAAAATCTAAATTTTAAGGCTAAAATATTTCCATCACAAGACACTTTGGAGAGAAAGGACTGGATAATTTTAATTTGTATCTTACCTGAGATATGTGGATGCAAAAAGGTTGCCCATGAATTTGTACTACTGAAAAGAATAACGAGAAACAGGCAGAGTTCTTATTAAGCAAATAAAAGGGAAATGTTCTCCACTTGTTTTCAGGAAAATCTGACATGTTTCTTCCCAAAAATTATACAGCATATATTTTACCTATCATTTATGCATCTTAAATTATTTGGTCATTAATCAGTATAATTTGAGAATTAGGCTTCCTGATGGAAAAGCCATTAAGAAGGAAATACCTTGGTCCTTATATTCGTACTTTTGATTGTCACTCTATTCTCAAGTACTTGAACATTATCTAAAATTTGAAAACAAAACAAAACAAAACACAAAGAAATAAAGCAAATGTCAGACTTTGCTTTATAACAAAATCAATTCTCATTTATCCGTGGCACTGTGGACGGAAGCAGAGCATTCTGAAGCAGAAACTTTGGATAATCAGAAATCTCATTTTAGTCACTATCACCAACCCTGAGGAGATGTGCTAATAACGAAACTATTTCACTTCCACCTGTCTGCCCTCTGCTGGACGTGCTAACGAGCAGTGAAATGGCTACAGAAGGGACAGCTGGTGTGAGTGGGAAGCTTATTCACAAGTCATCTTTTTATGACTGTGTGTTACATGGAGAAATGATTTTGATTACACTTCTAATAATGCTACATTTATCAGGGACATCACTCTGTAGGGAAAAAAATATAAGTTAGTATCATCTGTGAACCTTTTTATCCTCGGCATCTTATCTTCTACACATCAGATTAATGGCTAACACTGGACTCATCTGCTGTAGAAAGGCAGGTCAAGTTTTGCTTTGTACAGGACTGTGGTTTGATATTCAGAGCCTGAGAAGCAAAAGGTGTCATTCTGAAAGGGTTTAACCTTCAATTATGAAGACAGAAAATACAAGAAAAGTAAAAACAAACACAAGAGAATTCGGCTGGTGTGAAACGGCAGCGGAATAGCTCTTGCAAATTTTGCAAGTTTTGGCTGTGCTCCCTGAAAAATCACCAGCAGCAACGCCCTTCAGGCAGCAGCTGTCACTACAGGCAATGAAGCAGCATTGAGAGGAAGAAGGGGGGCTCCTCTGCAGACAGGGAAACAGCTGATGCATAAAAATACAGACTGGGATGAAATTAGCAACAAGTAGCTGACTATTTTTTCTTTTTGTAAAGTTCACTCAGTTACTAAGATAGATGTAAATTAAACTTTAGAGACAATGTGGCATCTCAAGTGGAACTGTGAAGTAATCATAACCCAGAGGCTCAGGACAAGTTTGATTTAAGATCACACTACTTTCAGGCTCTGTTTTGTGATTAGGGTGCATCATATTTAACTAAACCGTTCAGGAAGCGAATTCAGCTACCTATTAAACACGTGACAGTTTCAAAATGCTCAAGATTCTCTGCCCAGCACTCACATTACTCAGCTGTCAAAGTAAAGGGCTCAGATATATGATGTGAAAATTACATTTTAACGAGGTGTCATGTGTGTTTAAAGTTCTTATTCATCACTACATAGTCACAGCTTTTACTGGAGACGCAAATGCACCTAATTAGCATATTATAAGGACAGAAGGTTCACCTTATCTGCATTGTTAAACTGTTATGTGTAGGCTTTTTGTTGCTGTTTTAGATTCTATTATCCTCAGCATATATAAGAATGGATACATTTACATAATCTGAAATGGCTTTCAAGAAAATATGGATTGTGTTAGGGAAGCAGAAGAACAGGCATAAGACAGTAACTACATGTCTTTATTGTTCTGTCGTTCATACTGATTGTTTGATGTGTTTCACTAAATCTCAACCAGTAGACTTTGAGATGTGTTAGGCATGCTGATTTTAGGAAATTTTTGGAAGTGAGCTTCTCTGCCTATTCTTACTGTCAACCTAATCTACTCCCTCCTTCTTTAGTAGAAAATACTGGAAAACATCTGTATATTTGACAAGGGAAGTACAGATGTTCTGTGGGCAGTTTAGAAGCAAACTGGAAAAGCCAACAAAAAGGTCCCACGTTCCACTGCCAGTCATTAATGAATAATGGACTCAGCACAAGGCGGTTTGTGACAAAGAACTAAAGAGTTAAAGTCAGTCTATATGTCACTTATAACAGCTAAAGGGAAGTGATGCCACTGATTCCCCCACACTGCATGTATCAGGATTCAGGTAGTTCTAGAATTATTTATAATGCCAACCTGAGAATCATTCAAATAACCTGTGAAACAGCTTAGTATTGTTTGGAGGGTTTTAATGTCTATCTTACAAAACAGCTAACTGAAAGCAGTGAAGAATGTATAGTTCATATTGAATTTTTTAAGATAGGAAGGATAAAGGCTTAGTTAAAAGTGCATCTGAAGAAATTTCTAGATCTGATAGCTCTAGGTTTGGTTTTCTGCTCAGAAAAGAACAGAGAAAGCACTTTTGCATTCACGTTTGCATTTACTTTATACTCAGGTGCTAATGCTTACACGCATTTCTGATACAGGTGCCCCGAACTGATTCAGCTGTTCAGACAAAATGTATTTTGAACAGAGCATGATTATTACTCATTTCTGAATATGCCACACATTCCATTTTCTCTGAGTTGAAGAAAATCCTGGAACTCGTCAACTGAAAAATTTGGGAATACGTTCTGAATGTGAAAGTCATTGAACAGTTGCTCACTTTCTTCCCTATTCTAAGACTAGTGACTTTAATTTCTTCTAATTACTTCTGAAAGAAAGCGCATTAGGTGTTAATGTGCTTTGGCACTTCTCCTTAACACCTGCTCAACTTCCTTTAGGTTACCAAAGCTCAATATAATCTTCGTGAAGAAGGGAAGAAGCTGGGTGCAGGTGGTGGGGTGGGGAATAACTGGGATGACTCATAAAACTTCTAGATTATAGGAGAGTGCGGCAAATAGTGAAGATGACAACCTGAGAGGCATATGTGCGACTTTTTCTTTTTAAGCCTATTTAGAGAGAGACAGAGAGAGAGAGAGAGAGAATCTGTGCGAAGGGCACAGAAAAAGGGAGAGAGAGAATCCCAAGTGGGCTCTGAGCGGTCAGTGCAGAGCCCCAACCAGGGCTCGAACCTACCAACCGGTGATCATGACCTGAGCTGAAATCAAGAGCCAGACACTTCACCGAGCCAGCCAGGCGCCCCTGCATACATGTAATCTTTTTTTTTTTTTTAATTTTTTAATGTTTATATTTGAGGGACAGAGAGTGCACGAATGGGAGAGGGCAGAGAGAGAGGGAGACACAGAATCTGAAGCAGGCTCCAGGCTCTGAGCTGTCAGCACAGAGCCGACGCGGGGCTTGAACTTGCAGACCATGAAATCAAGACCTGAGCTGAAGTCGGAGGCTTAACTGACTGAGCCACCCAGACACCCCATGCATACATGTAATCTAATTAAACAAATTTTAGGACTAATATTCTTATTTTCATAATATTCTGAATATTAATATGTATTTTAATGCATTCTTGTATTTCCAAAATCATTCAACAAATCTTGGCAGAGCACCTACTATTTATTTACCAGGCACTCTATAAAGACCTGTAAACCAAAGTGACTGAAGCTATATCAGCAAGATTATTTCAATGTGAATCAAAATCTCATTAGTTCTGGAACAAAAGCTTTTTATAAGCTGGAAATTCTTTGCATTTGTATGTTCTTTACCATTTGAGGCAGAACTCTATTATTAAAAATTGTTTTTACAAAATGTGCAGGTATAAATTATGTGAATAGCAATATGAATAAATACGGACTCATTTTCCACTACATTCATGCTGGAAAACTACAGAAAATGCTGGCAAACTTGCATTAATATAATGCAGAATAAATGATGACAGTTTTGAAAATGTTTTTAGGCAGAAAGGAGAACAAGTTTGAAGCATTTTAAAACTTTGTCCAGAGGAATAGGCCCATTAAAGCACTTTTCAAGGAGAAACTTCACTTAAAATTAACAACTGAGCATTTGAAAGACAAGTTTAAAAAATAAAATTAATTAATTTAAATGGCTATGGTTGAAAACAACCTGTTTCACCTACCACCATTCCCAGGATGGTTTCATTTGAAAAACAATACAAATAAATGTCCCTAACAAAAGGCAGCGGGATTAGCCCTTTGAGAATGGGTGCTGGGAAAAGTAAGGGAGCAAAGTGAAATGACTTCTGAAGCTACTTTTTAGGATATTTCTGAGACACCATTTTCCTTGATATTCTTCCTTAAAGTTCACCATTTCAAAATTTTAAAAAGGACTCTTGTTAAAAAAGAAAATGCATCTGATTTCATGGCTGAAGAACAGATACAACTTTTTAGAGCACACATCTACAGCAATGTGTGAGAACGACTACAGTGAGAATGACAGATTAGATTTGCATCTAGAGAGTGCCTGGCCTGTGGGGATACTGAGGTCACTTCCACCAGAGGAACAAATCTGGCGACACTGCCTCAGGAAACACACTTTCCACAAGTGTCACAGGAGGGAACATGAATCTGGAGTTGAGCTGCCCTTCAATCACTGGGCAGGTTTTGAGTAATATGAGTTATAGTGACTTAGTTTCCTCATTTAGAAAATGTGGCTGGAAATGATTTTTGTAGGGTTGGTGTGCAGCTGTTTGATTGTTATTGCATAGATCGTCTCATTAAAATCTAACAATAATTTCCAGAGGTAGGTGTTATTTTTTCCATGTTATAGTTGAGAAAACCCAGACCAAGAGGCTGAGCAATGTGTCCACAGTCAACACCACAGGCAGAATTCAAGACCAAGTCCTTCAGACTCCCAGGCTTTTACAGAGCTGCATGCTACTTGTGTGGACGTTTCACCCAAGGATTGCTATATATACAAGGGGAACATGTTTGCCCCTTAACTTCTAATACCCAGATCTTTCAATGTATAGAAAAGTGATATTTAGTAGAAGTAGAGCACAGATACCCCTTTGCATAAAAGCTTCAGAAGTGTGAATTTTCATTGATTTAGAGCAAAAATAGCCTGCTTCCAACAGATGGCAACAGCAAACACGCTTCAGATTACAAACTCAGAATTAGACTTCTTGACCCTAACATATTCATGGGGAGTTGGCTTCTGTACATAAACATGTAAGAAGATCCATAGTAAGAATTTACTACAGGCAATTTCTTTGAAAAATGTTAGCCTAATTTACTAAAGAAAAACACCCACCTGAAACTGTCTGTGAGGAGTAAGACAAACAGCCTCTATCAATGCTAATTGAAATTCTCACATCCACACCGACGATGCATAAAATTTACTTCTACAGTTATTCTTTCACCTTTAAACTGCAGTAAGTCCACACCAAAATACTAGCTTTTCAATCTCAGCATTCATGCATGGAAATTGATAATATTTCTTGCGATTATATTTACAAATTTAATACAGATGAAATCTTACTCGTTGCAAAACAGACAAGGTCTTCATAGATGGAATCTTACTCACTGCAAATCAGACAAGGTCTTTATTGTCTTATAAAAAGAGAGAAAACTGAATCTCCTGGCATAAGTTAGGAATTTGTTTCAAAAGCTGAACTTTATCATTTCTCAATGTTTACCACTTTAATATCATCCTTTTAACAAACCTGAATACTAGTACGTTTGGGCAAAATAGTTCATATTTTAACTCCCATAAAGAGACAGACACATAACATCAAATGAAATAGTGCACTTTTCCTTATGTCCACAATTACAAAGACTTATCCTATATATGTATACACACATATGAGTTTATTACTGTACATTAGAAAAATCTTTGTGTCATTCATCTAAAATGAGACTATGGTATCACCTTGCTCTTTAAGGATAATTTAGAAAGCTAAGAATTTGCTTCAATTCATCAAATCTAAATCTAGAATGCTAATTAAATATAACCTATTCATTATTCTATATAAAAATAATGTATAATATTTTCTATAAATAAAATTTGAAGTATGTTACCATCCCTTCTTCACTGATTAACCACAAAATATGAATTATTATTTCTTTGGAGGCAATTAGAAATTACGTCCTAATGTAATTTAAACGTCAGAAAAGGCTAAGAACCACACAGAGAGTTTTCACTAACAAGATATAAATTTTAAGAATATCACAGCTATGAAAAAAATATTTTCTGAGAGTACTGCAGATGGTTGATTCTTGCTTAGGTTTTCAACTGAAGGGTGTCTTGAATTGAAAAAAAAAAAACTTACCTATACAGTGGTGAGCCAGGTACTGTACTAGGTCTAGGAGATTTTTTGAGGATTTAGTAAGGAGAAGTTGCTTTTGTTGCTATTGCATATTTAGGCTTCTCCTTCCATAGGAGGTAGTTCAATATAATACCAGCATCGCTGGCCATGGAAAGAACTGCTGTCACTCTGACCAAGGCCTTTCAGATTAGAGAAAAGGCCAACTAATTTCTCATTCTATCAGAATAAGAAGTGGAAAGCTATTCATTCATTCATTCATTCATTCATCCACTTATTCAACAAAGAGTTACTAACCCTTTATTTTATATATGCCACATATATACTAGTGTCTGATAAAGCAGAAATAATGGCCATATTATATATATATATATATATGTATATATATGTATATATACATATATATATATATAAAGGATGGGTAAAGGTCACTGGCCATATGGAACTTAGAATCTATTTGTGTAAGAAGATATGTATATAATGAAATAGTTAGGAAGCAGAATGGCATGCTAGTAAAAGCATGGTAAAAGCAATGCAGAAAATAAGTAATATTAACATGTAAGCACTGAAAGACAGAATACAATCTATGAACTGCTATATTACTATCAAAATTCAGATACCTGTACCTTAGTTTTCCATTACACTTTATCATGAAGAAGAGCATTATTGGTAGTTAAAATAATTGAATCTCTAAACTAAGATAATTCTTTTCAGTTATATAAATAAAAGTTTAAGATAATAGAGCAATTTGTCACTATCTTTAGACAATATTAAAAGGAAACAGTATGTCCTAGAGAGGAAAAAGACAATTTCAAATAATTAAAATTAAAAACTATTTGTGGTTTGTTCAAAACAGTGTTTTGCATTGTTGTTTCTTACAAAATTGAGGTCTGTTTTTTCCTCTATTTACCAGTTATAAACATTTTTCTGTATACGTCCAATTAGGTACACTCAGACATATCTACACGCGAACTGACAATGTTCCCAATAGGAGTGGTCATATACAAAGCTGTCTGCAAAGTGAATATATTGGCATAGGGCTCCCGAAGCATCATATCAAGGCAGGCCTTGACATTTTTCCAAGTGGAGAGGGCATGTCACAATTAATTAGACAGGATGGCATTCTATTTTAGCAAAGCTTTTGTGCACTTCCCTACACAAAGAGCTAACCAGCTGATAATAAAAATGTCCTTCAAAGAAGGACTTAAGAGTGGAGACTAGCTATACAAAGAAGAGAAAGTTTCTTATACCTTTTTTTAACAGCTGAAAGTAATTAATGACAACATTTTTAGACGAAAAGACAATGAACAATTTGCAGGTACATAGGCCAGAAGGAAGACAATAAAGGTAGTCTAATCATATGTACAAGAAACTTATTGAAAACAAACTATAAATATTTCCCCCTTGAGTATCATTAAAAGTCAAACTTACCTGATCGACTATCCAGAGGTCCAAAATCCAAAGAGTATTTCACGACGTGATAGTTGTTCCAAACATAAAGAAGGTTGTCCCTGGGGTTGTAATCCACAGCTGCTATGTACTGGTATGAATTGGGAAATGGTACATCCACCAAACTATCCTTACTTTGGTCAGTGTTATAAATGTAGTCAATCTTATTCCCTGTGGCCTCATTGTCATCATCCTCATATACAGATTTGACCACATACAGAATCCCACAAATCATAAATGCGTTGGAAGCTGATCTTTTATCATATGCAGTATCCCATGTCCCTTCAATCCGTAGAGTATAAGGGTTCAATTGACTAATGACAATTTTACCATTGTTTTGTTCTGTTGCATAGATCACCCAGAGCCCATTTTCATCCACTGCCAGGTCTATGTCAGATTTGCCTCCCCATCGGTAAGGAGAGGTATCATGGTAATTGGCATTTGCTATGATAGCCTCTCCACTCTTTATCCTAGTCCGCAAATCAAACTTTACTATGTTCCTGGTGCGTTCTTTGTTGAAAAACAAAGCTCCATCATACACTACAAATCCTGTGCCATCCACCCTGTGAGGGAGCTTGTAGGTTGTAGTTGGCCTTCCAGCAATGAAGTCATCCTTGGATGAGTACTCAGTCAGGGTATCAGTTCTGTAGGGAGTCCAGGGCATATAATAAATCTTGTCAGAAGCCTGCAGAGGGTCTTTGCACCATGCCCCAGACTGGTGGTCAGATTCAAACAAATGTTCACTCTGGTATACTCCTTTTAGTAGTCCAGGGCAAAGAAAAACTGTTGGAAGGGAAAGAGTTAAAATAATAAATATATTAATTTGAATATTGTCACATATTCTTAGTTTTTACCAAACGGACTGTACTTCTAACAAGAGATACCCACCACCACTTAATTATTTTGCTGCATTCTTCTGAGTATGCAAACCGTCTTACATATTGATTTTGACTTTTGTTCAAAATCATTTTGATTTCATCTGCTGAAAAATGTGGCCTCTCCATGAGTAGTTGTGTTTTCCTTTGATTTTTACCTTTGTAAACATGTTATACAATATTTTTGGATATACATATATAGATGTGATGTACGTCTATGTATTTTACAAATACAAAGGTTTATATAGAATATTTTTACTTATCTTATTTGGAAATTAAATATATGTATATTGATTTCACTCTGATATTAGCCATTCAATAATTTATCATTAAGAAATAAATATAAATCCAATAGTAAATAAGTATAATAATAAAGGAAAAGCAAAGCCCTGTAGTACAGGCCACTGAATCTTCTAGCAAAAAAACTCTTAAAGCTTCTATAGCACACACAGAGCATGCAACCCATACAATTAAAAATGAGTGATGGATGGATACTGGGAGGAAAAAGAGAAAGGAAGAAAAAGAAAGGAAAGAAGGAATAAGAAGAAAAGATGAAAGGTTACAGAGAAGAACCCAAGATCTAGATTTTAATCAGTTAAAAATGTCCTGTTAAATACAGTAGTATTGGAACTTAAAAACATGTACCTTTTACTGTTACATGAGAAGAACATTAAAAAACAAGATTACTTGCTACAATATTTTGCTGCTCATACTTCAGATCGAAAATGGGCAGGAATTATCTGATTTATTTGATTTTTAGTATGATTCAGTAGCGCATTCTGTGAATAGTGGTAAGAAGTTTTGGCTGGCTTGTAATGAAGGGACCATAAAGCAATGTTTCCCAGAGAGTGGTCCTTGAAGCACCTGTTTCAAGTGGATATTACACAGAAAGAAAACAGAGATCCTTAGCCATATGTTTAAGAAATATCGTATTAAATAGAATTGTGGCAGAGACTTGAATAGCTTTAGTGCATTAGCGAATCTCCAAGGCAGAAGTGGCGGGGGGGGGGGGTGAGCAAATTTCACAAACTAATTTGATCGTGGAGCCCCCTTCCACAGAGCCTGTTTAAAGTGTAGTGTTCTGTTGAACCTGCTATGGGAAACACTGCTCTAGTATTTTTTTGCAAAGAAAACACACTGAAAAATAATCATGCAGTCCACTGTTATGTTTGAAGTGATTAGAACTGTATTGGATAGAGCAATTAAGAAAGCATAAGGAATTTGAATGTTGACCCATATTTTAATGATTAAAGTATTATTCTCTTGTTATTAGTGATTAGGTCTTCAACAGCAACTATAAGCCTGGATCCAATGGAAAACAATCTAAGATAAAACTCAGCTAGGATGTGCAGGTTATTAAAAAGGAAAGTATATTATTAAAGTGCCCAAAGTTTTACTTTTGTAGAAATGAAAAGTTTGAGGGCAAAGTTGGCTACCAAAATCTTCCATAGCAAAGATAGAGGGCCATCATCAATTTATACTCAATAATAAAGTTGATGATTAGAAGAATTTCACAGGATTCTAATATGATGGCTATAATTATAAAGAATTGGATAGGCATTGTGTCACCATTGCATATAAACTTTAGGTTTGTTAATAATCAGCCCATGGTAACTAAATTAATTTATAATAAGGCATTTCAGAAAACTATCTCCCCTTTTCCCCCAGTAGTTAAAAATTAAAGGAATGGGGAAAATCACACCAGAGCTATGGAAAATTATCTACTAGAGAAATAAAAACAGATCTAAAGTATTCACTATCCATCATCGTCTACCGGATTTCTAACTACTTATTTAAAAGTAAAGAGGAAGAAAATGCACGGTTGAAATTTTTACATGATTAAACTGTTTTAGGATAAAAGGATCAAACCAGCACTGGTCATCACAACAGATTAAAGTGAAGTTGAGCAGCAGAAGTAGTAAATAAATTTTCATAAAATCGATAAGAATTAATACAAAATTATTTTAACTAAATGTTAAACTGTTAAATAACTTAGCCTATAAATAGTATATAATTTATGAAAGGTATTTAATTACCTTTTTGTTCCACTTCTATTGGAGAGAGAGAAGTACAGAGAGAAAGGAGAAAAGAGAATAGATTAATGGTACGGTATTGGCCAAGCACTTTTTATTCACCTCTTCCAAACTGAAAGTTAATAATTTACTTCATTCACACTTGCTTTTTGAACATAATGTTTTTTTTTAAAAAAACATTTCCCTAGTAAAATTATTTGTTAAAAAAGCAACCATATTATAAACTTAAAAAAATATAGTACAGACTTGGAAAATGTAAGGCAAAAGTTAATCAAGCTAAGATTGAAAAAAACAAAAAACAAAAAACAAAAAACACAACATACAATTCCAAACTATAGACATAGGAAATTAAGATTCATAATAAGAACACCAATATTTCCCTTTTAAAGTTAGGAAGGTAATTATACATATAAAGCTTTCAAATAGTTTGACTTGCCTCATTTATAAAATATTATAGTTTATATCACCATTTAACATAATAGTCTTGCTTTTTACCCATCTCAAGGATTGATCTCTTCAGAAGAAACTACTCTGTAACTTGTTTCATAAGGCCTAAGATTTTCCATGTCAGTTTTATGAGAAATAAACCTCATGTGGTACACATTAACACGGAATTTCCTCACACTAAATAATGGATTCAGAATCTTTATTGAAGAAACTTCTCTCCCTCCCACTCATCAATATTTGATATTATGGAAAAATATCTTTCAGAAAAATCTGTTATCAGAGGGTTGACATAAATCATGAGCCACCTGTTCTGGCCTTTTCTGAAATTCTTAACTGAATCAACATACTCTTGTAAGAATAAATTCAGATCCTCAACCGTGTTATGGCTATGCATCTTTCAAATTAGATCCCATATTATTTTTAAGGTACTGACCAATTCAGGTCAGGGAAAATTCTGGGAAATTGTAGCATTCATGTAACCGATCAAGCAGCATCTTGTTTATCTTATGAACATTTCTCTCATTAGAGACAATTTGCCCAAATCACAAAAAGAAGAAAAAAGGACCAACAAAAAACAAGAGGAAGAGTTGGAGGGAGAATGGGTTCATAACACAAACTTAAAAATCACAGATTGCAAATGATAGAAGTCTAAAAAACTTTCAACAGAATGGATAAACCAAAATAGTATTGCACAATAAATAAAACTCTAAGGAAGTTTCAAAACACAGGAGAAATACTGTTTGGGTAATTGCATTTAGGTGAGATTTTGTGCTTTGACCTAAGCTGTTGTCTTCTATTGTCAAAATCACATTCATTTCTCCCCATTCACTTTTTTGAAAGCTCAATATTACATGTGTTAGAACGCAAAGCTAGTATATGCCAAAAGTTATGCTTAAGAAGTTGCAAATGTAGTTTTTTAAAAAGATTCCTTATCTCATTAATACACAAATCTTATTTTAATAGTATTTCTAGGACTCTTTTAGCAATTCTATACTCTTACAATTTATCATTATGTTCAATCTTTACTGAGTGACTGCAGTGTTCATTGGACTATATGCCTCACTACATATCAGTTAAACTCTTAAGACATGCACTTCATGCTCTGAATAGAATACTAACAAATCTGGGTTCAGACTGACAACTAGAAGAAGCATAACTAAGCACCTTAAGAAATTATTCAATCAATAGTCTCAAAAGTTTGGACTCAAGGCACATTACAATGAAAATGGAGGTTGGGAGTGGAAAGTCATACTAAAGTTGACATTTTTTCAACAACTAGGTTACAAAAGAATTTCTAGAACTAATTTTGTTCCTTGAAATACATCTAAATATATATCCTTTTGAGAACTGTATATAGAAGGTTTATACTCTGAAACATCAAATGTGTACTCATACAACTCGAGTTTTATTTTACATAAAACTCTTCATATTATTCTAAAGCACAGTTACCCTAACTTCTTGGCAACTAGTATTTCCCTTTTCAACAACTACTAAATGAGGAAGATGGGATATGTGATCAAAAGTATTGATATTTGTTATTCTCATCGCTTCTCTGCCTTTTGGCTAAGATCAAGTGATATTTGTTATTCTGTAAATACTATCTTATAATTTAATGGATATTGTTATTATTTTTAAAAATTTTAATGGTTATTTATTTCTGAGAGAGAGACAGAGTATGAGCGAGGGAGAAGGCAGAGAGAGATGGAGACACAGAATCTGAAGCAGGCTTCAGGCTCTGAGCTATCAGCACAGAGCCTGATGCAGGGCTCGAAACCACAAGCTGTTAGATCATGACCTGAGCCAAAGTCAGATGCTCAACCGACTGAGCCACCCAGGCATCCCTGGATATTGTTATTTTTAAAGAACTTTTACTTCTATCTTCTCAATTGTCATTAGGTAAAATTTTAATGCTCTGGTCTCAGTCTAAGAATTGGTATAAGCTGTGGCTTAAGTAAAGCGTGTTTCTGTTACTTGCTGGTTACTCAAAATTAAGATTTATTAGGCAGTTTCACTTTGGAGAAAATTATTATGTTCCTGCCTATGTCATGACTGGCTGTAGCTCATTTATCATTTATTTGCTATTTTCAAGACTCTAGTAAAACAATCCTATAATTTAAGTAGAAACAAGCATACACAAATCATATTCCCTTTAACAAAAACTGGCAAGGCAAACATAATTTGTCACTGAAAAGCTTAGTAAGATCGAGGATTAGCCAGTCACTGTCCATCATGTGGTTCTGACTCTAGAAGCTTCTTTCCCCTGGGGAAACAAACAAACAAACAAACAAAAAACACTCATACAAACAAACTGTATGGACACAAGTTAACACCCTTGACACTATATCCTTCATAATGCCTGGTGCAAAGTACTCAGTGAATAGCTGCTGAATTAATATATAATCAAAATAGAGGTGATTAATTCTGCTTCTTAATGTTTTAAGCATGTAGTAAAAAGAAAAAAAATGGTGAAAAGAATCTAGATTTGCTATATATAATCATATGTGCAATGTATTATCTGTACAATGCCTTTGTATTTTAATGGATGTGGAGGAAGGTGCAATTCATGTGCAATATGTATCTCCAACTAATTAAGTGTAAAACTGGAGGGAAAAAAAGGGAAATAAGAAAAACTATACGAATAGTCTTGAGAATTATATCGGAGAGAACAAAGTGTTGCTATAAAACAGCCTGTAATGATCTAAAAACACAGACCAAAAATACTCCCTTCTCTCCTCTCTGTAATGAGATCATAAATAAATGAATCGTACGATGAAAACTGTGTTCAGCCTTCTTCAGTACCTCCTGTCTTTTGGTCTGGTCCAATATCCTGAATTCTGGCATTATAGTGTCACTGTTCATTTCCAATCCTCTGTGGAACTAGTTACTCTCTTTTTTTCTCTCTTCACTTTTAATCCCCAAACTATTTTTATTGTCCATTCAGCCTCTGCAAATATGTTTATATATTTCCTCAAAGTGATTTCATTGTTGTCCTTTGTCAAACTTAATGTTGTAAGCTATATCCTGTGGTTAGAGTAAATGACAAATTCAAACTAAGGGTAATTTTATTCTGTATAAAAGGCAGAAACAGGAAAGAAAAAAAGACTAGTAAGTTTTCCCTTTATTTCCCAACAGCTCATAAAAGAGAAATAATATATAGCCAATAGCCATGTTATTGTTTAGAAAAAATAAGATGTTATTAGTTCTATCCATATCTATACCATATGCAGTACTTTTGAATTGCATTTTTTAATTAGAAAAGGTATGGATGAGAGAGCATATGCACGCATTGCCAGTCTTTTCCAAATTGCATTGCAAATTACAGAGAAATAAAATTGTTGCATGCTAAAAATCGTTAGAACTAAATTGTCATAACTAAGAACTATGAAATTGTATCTAATTCTAATATAGGTTAAATTTTCTTTTATTTTAAACTGTAAGTCGTACTAGATATTTCCCATCCATGTTATATAATCCAATGATGCCTCTATATTTCTGTAACATACAAATAAAAATATTTATGGGGAACAAGAGATAGTTATACAACATTAAAAATTATAAGTACCTTTTTTATCATTTAAATTTATTATTATTTTAAACAGCATTATTTTCTTGGTTACATTTGGCTTGGACTATTAAAATACCCTTATCACTGGCCAGCTGGGCAGTGAAGGAGACAGCAATAAAGGAAACTGAGTAATAAAAAATCAGTCTTGGATGAAAATTTGCTGGTGTATCATCTATAAAAAAGGCCATCTATAAGTGAATAATCAGAAGTTTACAATAATACTTTCACTTCTATACCACTCTATACTTTAACAAAATGTTTTCATATGAATCACTTGATTTAGTTCTTCAAACAACACTGTGATGTGGTATTTGTTATTCCTACATCAAAGATGATTCAACAAAAACTCAAGGGTTAAAGGAGTTGACTAAGAACAACCTTGACAGATGGAAGAGTCTGTCATTTGTGTAATAAACACTGGCTCTCACTACCTGTAAACTCAATGAAAGTGTTTGTTGCATTCTTGTTCTCCATTTCCTTTCTGTCAAGAAATTCATGTGAGAGTGCACTTTGGAGGACATATTCAACACAAATGGAATCTTCCTGAGGGTAAGCACTCTGTTACAAGAACATTCGCTAAGCATGTGCCATGTGCCATATATTGCCCTGAAGTTTTTCATACAGTACTCATTCAATCATCTCTGAGAAACCTTATGAAGTAGATATTCTCTTTATCTTAACTTTTCAAATGAAGAAACAGGTCCCTTCCATCTGTCTCAAAGAGGCACTGCTCTCTGATTAGTGAGTGGTAGAGTTGAAATTCAAATACAAGTGATCTTATCCATTGTTGCATCTCCAATATGCAGCACGTAAGAAAAGCTCAATTAGTGTTTCTTAAGCCTCCATGCAATGATGAGACGTACTGTAGTATTTTCAGGGAATGAGACTGCATGTCATATTTTTCAGGGCTTTTAACCCTGAGACTACTGATGCAAAGCCTCTCCAAAGAAGACAAAATAATAATAATTTTCTAAAAAAAAAAAGTTTCCTCATTTCTTGCCCAAGGAAACAAGATGTTTCTTATCACCAGAAACAAAACTGTGCTGAATACCTCATGTCCTGTTAATTCTCATTATTCTGAAACAGAGAAAATTCTCTTTTTCTATTTCACATACACCAATAAAATACAGAAGCACTTCAGTAAATAGAAATAAAAAAGACCTGAAGTTCATTAATTTTGGTATACTTCATATCAAAAATTCTGACAGACATCTGTCTCTTTCAGTAAATAAGGTGCTAATCCTTTATTTAATGAAAAGACATGGGTAATCTCTGCAGCTCAGCTTCTAAATTATGTTTTTCAAGTAATAGCCGTGCACTGGTGAATAAAAGTGCTGCCCAAGCACCTCTGTATTACAATGGCTTTATATAATGTGTTTCCAAAATTATTACCTTCTAATGAATTTCATCTTGGAGTGTGTAGACTGAAAATGTCAATAATTTACAAGATGCTTTCAGTAGCCACATTCTAATTCAAACACTTAAATACAATATCAATAGAGGGTGCAGAAACTGAAACTACTTTTTATTTTGTATTAACTTGCCATCCTTTTGATGGATCTGTAAAATCTTCCTGCTAATTTAGCCTTTTAAAAGAAAACGGTGCTATTAGTAGGCTCTTTGGAGAATATATCAGTAATAGCTTCTAGTAAAAATAATAATTTTTCTAAAATATTATTGGTAGTAAAGACAACATTACATTTGGTTCATCAATGATGTACCCTCATCATAATGACCTGTTACCACTGTGTAACAACAGCATGGCATTTAAAGTTGCTGAACAAGAAACAAAGGCAGAGTCCCCTCAGAGTGTGTAAGACTATAATGTATATTTATATTAGGTCCACTGAATGTACTTGTTATTTGCAAGACCTTTAGAGCTGTGAATACAGAGACATGTAATTATAATCATAACACCTAACTTACTGAATGTGTAACTATGTGAATAGTTTTCCGGAGGATCATTTTATTTAATCCTCAGAGAAACTTTGTGGATTTGGTGGTTCTTTTACAAACATGTTACAGAGAAGGAACTGATCTCTGCCTCAGGAAAAATTGCAGTCTAACAATGGGTGATTTTCAGTGCACTTATTTACCAACAATAAGCTATTTTTAAATGCTTGCAGAGGAACTTGTGTAAAGAGATAAAAAACATACAAAAATAGAAGTGAGTAGCAGAGAGAGGGCATCGTTAAGAGAAGTTGTAGTTAAAAATAAAACAACAGTTTGACTACAAACTGTTCTAACTTCTTGTGTAAAATGTCATCCATTTGTTCCTGAGAAATATATTTTTGACTGATTCCTGTTACTAGGTTCTATGCATCCAGCTCTGGAGATGCAATAAATGAGATCTTTAAAATTCATCTAATCTAATCCTACATATTTAGTAAATATGTTGTAATTACTGTGGTTTGGGGGCTGAATTCTTTTAGATGTCATTTATTCTCAGCCAATATGTTACAAATAAAAAAACAAATGAAGCCAGAGAATTAGATATTAGCCCCAAATCACAATTTACTTTTAAACTCTTAATAGTATTAAAAACAAATCATTAAGTAATGTAATATTTTTTTTATTTGTTTCACAATTTTATGTATTGTGAGGGCAGGAACGACTGCTCTAATTTTACTGATGAGAAAGATCAGAAGCTGAAAGAAATCAAGTTACTTTACTTTTTTTTTTTACTTTATTTTATTTTTTTAAATTTTTGAGAGAGAGAGCACACACAGGATTTTTCCATTTGTATGTCTTATTAATCCTATAGCCTAATCATATTCTTCATAATGGTTTATTCATTCTTATTTCATATACTCCACACTTCCATATATTTTTCAACTTTCTCTCAGTCTGTTGCCCTTGTTCAGAATGCCTCACATCTTCTCCTATTTCTAGTTAAGCCAAATTCTACAGTAGGTTCGAAGTTCTTCCTTCATGATTACTGCTTTATTTAGCAGTCCCATGTTGAATAAATGTGTGATTTCAGCTTAGTTTGTGGGGAGGGAGGTGTCCAATAATGTTCTAGTCTGAGGATTGGCAAGCCTTTTCTGCAAAGGGCCAGATAGTAAGTGACACTTTGAGAGACACATACAGGCTGCACTGCATAGCTGCTGTCATCACCGTTGTTGTCGTCTTCTTCTTTTTTTTTTTTTAACATCTCTTAATTAAAAAATGTAAAAGGTATACTTAGCTCATGGGCTAGTAGAAAAACAATCCAATGGATGTTTATCCCATGGCCACTGCTTGCCAATATCTATTCTAGTTCATTTCAATTATACTGTCTCATTTACCATTCTCTTGGCACCCGATATTTTTGCCTTCTCCTAGAAACATTTGAAGGTTCTTGAAGGCAGAATAGTCTATATCATACACCCAGGCATTACTGGGTTAGATTTCATTGTCCTGTTATAAGTGGTGGTAAATAAATGTTGGCACTGACATGCTTTTAAAACCACAGGCAAATGGCTCCAAATATAAACTTCGTATGGTTTTTTCAATGATATCAACAAAAGAGAAGAAGACAAATCTTACAGATAGCAAAGCGTGTCTTTTATTTCCGCTAAGAAGGCACAAAAATTCTCCGTAGGTAGAACATCTTATCCCTCTACAGTGGAGTCCGTTATCTCTTTAGCTATCTATACAACTGCACATTGCAAAATATTTATTCTACAATCAATTGCTAGGATGATTTTGTAATCTCTGTGAAGTTTCTCCTTAATATTAAAACAATAAGTTTTAATATTAGTAAAATAGTAAATAATGCTATTTACTTAGCATTTATACTATATTAGCCTATTTGTCAAATATATTATCTATATCATCTTATTCAATCTTCACAACAACTCTGTTGAGATTATAGTCACCATTATACAGATGGGGAGACTGAGTACAGAGGCCACTAACTAGCAATTGGTAGAGGTGGCATTTGAACTTCTAAGCCTACACGCTTAACCTCTATGCTTTGCTCTTTGGCTAATAAGAAAGGGATTAGGGCAAAAATAATGAGGATAACTAATATTAATTGAGTGCTTACTGTTTACTAGCTTATGGTTTTAAATAATTTACACATATTATCCACTTAACAATTACATTACTGCCATAAAGTAGACAGTATTACTACTTCAATATTGGAAAAAAAGAAACCATGATACAGATAAATTAACATGGCAGACCAGGATCCAATGCCAGGCCTCTGATATCAGAAACCAAGTGCTAAACCACTATCTTACAAGTACATGGTACTTGCATTATTTGTTATCATTGAATAATTTCATTAACTGAGCGAGGGAATAGAGTTCTCACCTACCTCTATTACTTTCTAAGTGCCAGCCCTGCTCCACCCATTAAGTTATATTTAATGGGTATAGAAAATACCGTTTTTGATGTCCTGCTGTCAGTGACAATATCTGATTGTGATTGCAACAAAGAAACAAAAAGTTTTTTAAAGTTAGTATTAATAACTAGCAATAATGCATATTGAAAAAAATTATTATACTGATTTTTTGCTAAAGAACTTCTCAGAACCATCTAGTTAAGATCTGTTTTCAGACAAGAGGCTTTCTCTGGATATCTTTTAGGGCAGTGTCAGATTCCAGACTCACAAGGCACAGTTGGTCACTGTAAAGTGAGGGGCCAGTGTTTGACTTAAATCAATAATGTCTGCAGAGGTGAAACAAATGCAGGGGTAGAAGGATTAAATGTGCCAAAAAGGAAAGTGGCATACATAAAATCGTTTGCTACTTTTTTTCCTAATTGAAGGGGAAAAAAACATGTTTTATTAATTTTGGAGCTTAGAAAACTATAGAAGTAGCAGTTTTCTCATAGAAGTTTCCTGTTTCTTTAATTCTTCAGGGTCCATCATAGTGTATCTGTGACAATTCTGTGTCAAGATGCCCTTGGCCCAGCCAAACATAGTTAATTGTGTAGTAAACAATTTCTACTTATTTCCGACTTGCAGTGGAAAACATTCACAATGGGGTCTAGCTCAACAATGTTATAATATTTGACCCAGGAACTGTGTGCTCCTGAGAAAGAGGGCGGATTCTTCACAATCTGGTTTCCTTATGGACTTATGTCCTTCCTTTGAAAGACAGTGACAGAAGGAATAAAGATTCCTTAAACGAGAGTTGTGCATTAGCTAGGTCAAAGTGAGGTAACAAAATGAGCAGACAGCCCCCCAAATGTATGTAATGCAGTACAATACCCAAAGCTAAGATATTAAATCTAAAATTAAATTAAAACAAACAGACAACAAAGTGTGTTTTCCCTCCCATTCTTTATAACACTCAACCAACATCTGTTCAGTAATTCACTGAATGCACTTTTTGTTTATTTTACTGAAATGTGTCAGTTGAGAGGAAAAACAGAGTTTTAGGGAATGAAACAAGTCATTACATTATTCTTCTCCTATTGGACTGGTGGCAACATACTTCACTGTCTGTTTAAACTAACTAGCCTCCAACTGTTTGTAGAAGCAGCTCCCTGTAAAGGATCATAAGAATGAATTTGCTCGTTAGAGCACCACGTAAGGCACTATCAGTGGTATAATATTATTAGTGTCTATTGTTGTTGTTTACTTTTTAGTGAAATAACCTTCCTTGGAGACAAAATTAAATAAAAAAGCAATTGATATCTAGTCAACTGCAGTTGGTATTTATTAAAATTTTAATTTCTTATGTGTAGGCACAACATGAAGTATATACAATTTTTATGAAGTATTTATGTAAGTACTATTATTATGTCTACTGTATTAGGTCATTATTTTAAAAAATACAACATTAAATACAAATACATTTCAGATAGAAAATATATCTCCTTAGAAACCCTCACACTGTGACATACTCTGTTAATCTACTAGAAAGTTAGTTGTATATATTCAAGGACTCTCTCCATTTTCTTCACTGCTGTGTCCCACCAGCCAGAATAGTACCTGGAATGTGGAAGCTATTCAGTAAATAGTTTGAATTCGTTGAATCAGTACATCTCTTACCTTTGATGCTTTTGAATAAATATAACTTTACTCATAAGTAAATAAGTATAACTTTACTCATATTACCAAAGGCAAAATAAAGGGAAACGAAATTTTAAAATAAAATGTAGATGTGGATTGTGTAACTGCTATGCTGAAGTGAATATTTTCTAAATATGAGGTTTAATAAATCCATGTGATTTTTAGCTTAATATCTAATTACTAAAACAAAACAAAACAAAAAACTACTATACTCTGTTCCATTGTGCTACATTTTACAATAATGAATACTGAAAACAAAATAGCTTGCAATTTTGGGCATTTTTAAATATGAATGAATAAATGCATAATTTGAAACAAGCATTTATGACAACAATAGCTAACAGTTGTTGAATGTTTACTGTGTGAAAACACTATTAACTCATTTAATTATCAAAACAGCTCTTTAAGGTAAGTATATATTGTCACCATTTTATAGATGAAGAAAGTATGGGATAGAGAAATTAATTAACAAATCTTAAGGTCACAAGTCTAGTAAGAAACAGAACTAGGATTTGAAAAAAGATAATCTTGGCTGTAAGATTTATGCTCATTGGATGGTCTGCATAGTCTCCCAAGAAGATTACTGGTCATTTTATATTGACTAATTTTTCTCACCCAGAAAATGAAGTAACACAATGGTGCGATACACTATTTCAAACTTAACAAAGTTTGAAAAATAGATTCAAAGTATGATATTTTGCATGAAATCTCAAGTTGTGAATTTTGGCTGATTTGCCACTTATCGAAAAACTACGTGACCTCCGAATCTGGTATCTACTTTTATTCTACTTTGCTTTTACTTTATTTTATTATCATTCTTTTAAGAGAGAAAGAGCATGTCAGTGGGAGAGAGGGGCAGAGGGAGAGGGAGGGAGAATCTTAAGCAGGCTCCATGCTCAGCAAACAGCCTGACACGGGGCTCCATCTCACCACAGACCATGAGGTCATGACCTCAGCCCAAATCAAGAGTCAGAAGTTTCACTGACTGAGCCACCCAGGAGCCCCTGGTATCTACTTTTAAGTAAATGACATATACATTTGGAAATAGAGTATGGAGGTAAGTTTTACGTTTCTTAGATTTCTCACATGGTATTTTTTCATCCCAAACAATGGCGTCTTAACTCACAAGTCTTCCCTGAATATCAGCTCACTTGTTACATGTGTAACATGGGTTCATCAGATCATGGTGAGGTTCTATGCTCTATTGTGTCTACCAGTTTTAGAGAGGAGAGATGTGAGATGGGAAATAATAAATCCTTCACAACAACAGTAAGAATCAAGAGCTTATACCATCAAAGGAAAAAGAGAATATAAAATTCTGGTGTGCAGCAGCCTATGAGAATGGGTTTTCCTTCTTTTTGAAATCAAATGTAGTTTCTACAACTACTGAAGAACTGATGTCTGCACATCATGTCTAAGTTAAATTTATGCATTTGAGAAGCCAGCAGGTCTAATGAATCTTCTCCCTCAGCTTAGTCAACTATATATTGTCTATTTGAATTCAGGGCCATTAAATACTTGCAAAGTGTTTACTGCTCTATACATATTATTGGTCCTGTCACTGAACGGTGCCCTCTCTCTGTTTTATAGCTAATGTAGCATTTCTCCATGGCATCAATAGATTAAAACATTTACTACCAGAAAAAGTATGTGAAAACGGAACAAGCTCATTTTGCTACAAGCTAACTCAATAAATCTGTCTAGTTTACTGATGTTCACTTTCATTTAAAATTGGTACATATTTATCTTGCACACTTCAAGAAGGCACAGAGATAAATTGTTTTTCTGCTTTTGCTTCTGGCAGCAGTGCTACTTTGTTAATATTAATAAATGGCAGTTTAATAGGACCAGATCTATATTTCTGATATGTACTTGGGAATATTCAGAAAGGGCCAATGAAGGGTATATTAAGACTTTAAAAGATTTTATTTATCGTTTCTAGAGCTATATGACTCCTTCACTAGAGAAAGAAGCAAGACAGCTGAAGTTAATTGGTTTAATTTTATGACGTTTGATGCCTTTCTTAAAGCTACCACCAGAAAAAAACGGGTCATTAACAAACTTAGTTTATTTGCATTTGGACAAATAAAAATTTAAGCAAATTCAGTCCATAGTCTTAAACTCATAATGGAAGGATAAACAAAATGTTTGAAATAGTCAGCACTTCTCTTGACAGTATTGTAGAGGGAGAGGGGTTTTTTTTGTCTTTTTGTTTGTTTGTTTTGTTTTGTTTTGTTTACTCTGAAGACAAA
The DNA here is from genome assembly GCF_018350195.1 of Panthera tigris. Classification (NCBI taxonomy): domain Eukaryota; kingdom Metazoa; phylum Chordata; class Mammalia; order Carnivora; family Felidae; genus Panthera; species Panthera tigris. The sequence goes on from NC_056663.1 coordinate 154,315,924, forward strand.
CACATTCTTGCTTTTTCCGGTCCCTTTCCTCCCACAGAAGATGGTTGTAGACATGGTTTATGTAATTGATCCTCCACAGCCATTCTGACCAGGTAGTCAAACACGCAAAAGTTAGAATAGGTGCATGGGATAATACAACCTGTGTTCTCCCAGTTCTGTGATAATTACTTTATCCTTGGTTATGATAATACAATGGAAGAAAAATATTGATATTCATCAAGCCAGATCATGTATGCAAATGTAAAATAGCTATACTACATCTTTTACACACCTACAAGTCCAAGATATCTAAGTAAATATATGCCAGCATTTTTGTTATGACACATTTTATTTTCCCTCTGAAAAGCTGTGTGTGAATGGATGCCTTGCTTTCATTTTTATATACTATTTTTTTTGCACATAAACTTCCATTTTTACACAAGAAAAAGCAAGTTGGTTATAGGACTACTTTCTCCCTAAGCATCTCTTTTGGATGAAACATAATGATTCTCCTACATCTGTGCCCTTGCACATACCGCTAATTTAATACTGACTTTCACAGTCTCCAACACAGTTATCTAAAATTGGGTAAAATCCCTCCTCTTCTACAAAGTTTTTCACAACTTCCTATGTGAACCATACCTTTCAAGAGAGCCTGCTTTTGAAAGATAAGCTTTAGGTAGAAAGTTCTGCTGAAATTGATCACCTTGAGACTTCTGGAGTAAGACATCACTCCAATTAGTGTGCTACCAAGAAATTCAGTAATCAGTAAAATGGCAGAAAGGCACAGATTCTCATAGTATCGGCCAACTGTTTCAAACATGTAAGTGTTACTTCACCAACAAGATGACAGTTGCTTTCCAAGAAGGTAGACAGTATGTTAAATGTTAAAAGAGGTGGTAAGAAGATTAACGTTTTGTCAAATCAGATTTACAAAAGGCTGTGTGATATTTTCCTAATAACACTAAATAACTAAATGGTTGGCAAATACTTATGGATTGATTATGCCTACAAATGTTTGGAGGTATTCAAACATAATCAACTCAAATGTTCCTATATGGCATAATACTCTCATTTGGAATCCCCAGAAAGTAGAGGACAAGGTAAGGACCTTGATGCAGGTAGTTTATTTGGGAGGTGATCCCAGGAACTAAGTGTTAAGCAACAGGGAGAGAGAGATGAAAAAAGAAGAAAAGCTACAATATGTGTTATTATTGAAGTTGTCACTGTTGGCAAGGAGGACCAAATTCTGCCCAGATCTCTGAAAAATATAAAACTGGGGTAATGATGCACAGGGCTTTTCTGCCAGTGACTGAAAACAATCTTCACTGGCATGAACTTCCCTGCACATAAGCAGATGGGTGCTAGCTGAGCAAACTACTGGTCCTCAGGAAGTCTTATGGCAGAATGCTGAAAGACAAGTAGGAGGCATTTGAGTTGACAATTAGGTCACTGGGATAGGCCTGAGTGCCAACAAAATAGTTCACTCTGGGTCTGGGTGAAAACAGAGTTGAGCCAAGGGAATATTATGTATGCCAGAGGCATCTGCTAAGAGTATCTATGTAGTTTCTTACGACTACTGAAGAACTGATGTCTGCACATCATGTCTAAGTTAAATTTATGCATTTGGAGGAGCCAGCAGGTCTAATGAATCTTCTCCCTTAGCTTAGTCAACTATATATTGTCTATGTGAATTCAGGGCCATTAAATACTTGCAAAATATGTGTGTGTGTGTGTGTGTGTGTGTGTGTGTGTGTGTGTGTACGCGCACATATGCACATATGTAAGCAAAACAGTACCTACCTTAATCTTGAACTTTTTTTCATAATGCCCATTTTACATTAATTAGTATCATTTCGATTTTGGATACCACAAAAATTTGTTTTAACATAGCAGTTTTTCTTCACTTTTTCTCCAGGTCAAAAAAAAAAAAATACTACTGCAATATTTCTAGCTCATTTTTGTAACAGCCTTTCCAGTTACATACAGTTAAGAGTGCAAGTTCAGAAAAAGATTGTAGCTAACGGTCGAAATCATACACATTCCACAGAGCTACTGCTACAGGCACAGAAAGAGGAAAAATAGAACTTGTTGTAGCTGATTCTGTCTACTCTCATGTCAATGTTGGGAATGGAGAAAGAAGATAAATCACTTAGATCATGACTCTTGAGTTCACAAGCAGCTAAGGCTCAACTGACAAGTGGAACTTCAGCAGAAATAATAATTATTTTCTATTACTTTTATGCTATAATAATGTTCAGTTAAATGAAGCCCTCAGATTGCCCTTCCTATTCTGGTAAGAGAAAATGTGTTTAGAGAGGCCTCCATCATAAGAAATTATTGAAATACTTCCCACATAAAAACCATAGCTCTTTTTCTAGAGCCTTACTTCTTTGGCCTTTTAAAATACAACATAGACCAGCTAGTTAAAACACAGTGCAACACTAGCAGGATTCTTGAATAGATAGTATGAAAGAGATAGGCATGCTTGCAATTTTAATTTATATACTTTCATTTACTAACTTATGTCTGGAAAAGTGAGCCCTTGAAACTTTTAAGATTCCAGGAGAACATAATTTAAATCTATAACTAGATCAAGGTCAATTAATCTACACAGTGAATTAGCAAGTAACTGAGATATTTATAAGCAATTTAAAGGCAACAAAATGCTGCTTTGGTGAACACTGGGTGCACAATAAATACTTGCTGATTTATTGATGTAATGAACATAATGATGAGTTAATAAAAATTAATTTCTAGACTAAGGAAAAACATACCAAAAAAAGGGGGGGGGGCATACTCAGTCCTCATCACAGAAGCATAATTGGCTCCAAAATGTTTTCTCATTGGAGGGAAGAAGCAAAAACAATGATTAACTACTGATATAATTAATATAAAACAACACTAGGTGCATGAATGTAAAAATAGAGTCCAGAATCAAGTTAGTGATATGGTAATAGGCATTCATATTTTCATACTTAAATAATAATAAAGTCTTATCATTATATGTATATATAAGTACTTTTTAATGAGGAAGGCACTTAGAAATAGTTGCAACATCAGTCCCCATAATTTTCCAAGTATCTGGGTGTTATGCAACTCAGATACCTGAGTTTAACTGATAGACAATCTTGAAAGCATATGACAGTCATTTCTGTCACAAAGGATAATCTTAATTTTAAAACAACACATTTCAATGCAGAAATGCAGAACTTAAGTGTACACATGGTGCTATATCAAGAGACAAAAGGAACTAAAATCACAGCAAAGAAAAAGGCTTCATTTGTCTCTATGCAGATGGCAGCCAGCTCTTGAATTTAAATAGGTGACAAGTATGCTCATATAATGGCATCAGCCATGTAACAGTAAGGACCATGAATGGGATGAGAATATCCTTCCTTAAATATGGCACCTTGACATATTAAAGATTTTAAGCTGAAAGCTTGTGTGAAACAACAGGTGCAAGAAGGACTCTCTAACCTTCCCCTCATTACCTGAAGCAGGTCATAAGGCCCTCTTATAAGAGGTGCCCTCTCTGTAACCAGAAAAAAGGAGCATCCTTATCTCTGAAGACAGAAGGATGTCAAGAGGAATCCAAGAGAACAGGCCTAAATTTCCTCCGGTTTATTACCCTTCACTCATACCCTTTTAGTATATCCTGTTTTCCCACAACTTTCTGCTCTTTGTCAAACCTAGTACAAAAACTCAGGTTTAACATTTCATAAGGTCATCATTTCCTTATAAAGATTCTATTGCCATATAGAACTTATATTAAATTTGTGTGTTTTTCTCTTTTTAATCTGTCTTATCAATCCACCATATAGGTTCCCACCCAGAGAAACTAAACGGGTAGTAGGAAAAATAATTTTTTTCCTCCCCCTAGATAACTGTAAATAAAAACTTGCAAGAATTGGGATACACTGTAGTACATTACACACATTAATTTTTTAAATTCCATTGAGTTGAGTGATTGATTACTATATACTGGGCACTGGGTTAAATATTTTACATATAATTTCTCATTTATTCGTTTTGTAGTTATAACTTCATGTTGGGGTTGAGGGATCTAGGGCTCATGAGCAGAATAGTCCAAGGACACATAGCTCCCAGTTGACAGGCTTGGGATTTCAACCCAGATCTGTATGATTTCAAAACCTATACTCTAACTAAAATGATATGCTGCTATTTATGGATATAACACAGGATAGTATCAAATGCAAACATTTAATATAACTTTATGTGCAAGGATTCCTAAAACTGTCCAAAATGTTTTTCCCTGATACTGTTTCAAGCCAGGGGTATTCTAATTGACTTACTGGAACAGTGACATCTCTTAGTTTTATAATTACAGCAAAATATCTGAGGCATATGTTTTGAGACAGCACTGTTAGGTTTGCAGCATACCCTATTGCCAAATGGATCCTAACTTTAATAATGCACAGAAAGAACTGAAGGAAGCACCAGCAAATATTGTCTACTCTTTATGTAGAAGGAACTCAACATTGCAGATGAAACACCATCTATAAATGGTGCCGTGAAATACATTCTTCTAATAAAATACCAGACAAATAATATTTGATCACATTGTGATTACTGACAATCATGCTACACTAGGTGTGTTATGAAAAAGCAATCTCTGATATAAGAGGAGCTGTATTAAGAAAATTATGTCTAGGGGGGCTTGGGTGGCTCAGTCGGTTAAGTGTCCAACTTCGGCTCAGGTCATGATCTCGCGGTCCGTGAGTTTGAGCCCCATGTTGGGCTCTGTGCTGACAGCTCAGAGCCTGGAGACTGCTTCAAATTCTGTGTCTTCCTCTCTCTCTCTTTGCCCCTCCCCTGCGGTCAATCTGTTTCTCTCTCTCTCTCTCTCTCAAAAAAAATGAATAAACATTTAAAAAATTAAAAAAAAAAGAAAATTATGTGTCTAATAGGTCATTGAAATAATGGGATTGGTCTTTACCTAGGAATAATATCAACCTTTTGGTAACTTTCCTACACAGTTGACAGAAGTGTATATAACTCATTATATATCACAACTCCTTCACATTCTGTGCTGTCACATTTTGATCAATGTGCAGAATATATCATTAATACATTAATAAGAAGTATTATATCTGTTGCATGGGGTGTTAAATTGAGTGGAATCATGTGGTAACATGTGGGGCACAACTTATTCCAAGTATAGCCAACACCAAAATAAAACAAAATAAACAAAAACCCTGTAATATTTACTTGAAATGTATGAAACTTGCTTCACAATTATGAAAGTGTAATAGGTCAGCAAATAGTTATGTTGACAGGCCAGCACACTAAATGAATATACAGTGCTATATTTGTGAATGAAATTTAATGCACTCAAGAGAACCACCAACATTCTGGTATTTGGATGTGATTTAAATATACACAAGTTCACAACCACTGAGGTATACTCTAAGCATAATCTATAATACCCTTACTCAATATAATTCTTTTGGAATTAGACCTGTTGGCCTGCTACCTGGGCAGACAAATTAATAGATCAGCCATCCAGGATAAAGGCAATGGCTCCTATGGGCAGATACCTGGAATACTGCAGGCTAGGGCCTCCAGAAGAGTAAAGGGACATTACGAAGACAGGCCATAGAAGGCCAGGGTCTCCCCATCAATAAATTTAAGGCTATTTTAAAGTTTAAGACTGGATCAATGGCTGTTCCTCACCACTGACCCCATTGGCTTTTCTTTGTGTACATATCACACAATATCACACTATTGTTTCTGAATAAAGTTATTAAAAATATTTCTTTTATAAATACAGAAATACAGAATTTCACAGAGCCTTTAACTCCAAAGGCTAGGGCAAACGTACCACGTAGCCACTGAATTCAGAACTGCTTTTTTTTTTTTAATGTTTATTTATTTTTGAAAGATAGACAGATTGTGAGTGGGGGAGGGGCAGAGAAAGAAGGAGACACAGAATCTGAAGCAGGCTCCAGGCACTGAGCTGCCAGCACAGAGCCTGACGTGGGGCGGGGCTCGAACCCAGGAACTGTGAGATCATGACCTGAGCTGAAGTCACTTAACCGACTGAGTCACCCGGGTGTCCCCAGAACTGCTTTTAATGCCATTGTTTAGATATTTGGATAAGATGAAATACCCATCTCATGTTCCATTAACCAAATTCAGTTTAAGAAATAGTAAGCTTGTTTTCTGTTAATTATTTCAAAGCTTCAACCATAGCAAAACCAACTTGGCTATAGCAAAGCCTTATGCTTCTTCAAGTAACTGTTGCCTAGGGAATAGCATGCCCACATCCTGATAAAGGTCACTGGGACTCACAAGTCACTCTAGGAAATTAGAAGTATTTGCCTACCTAAATCCTATACAATTATGTGTAGCTCCATATGCCTAAGTATTAACACCTTGAATAAGGCAGTCATTTGATTTGCAATCATTAACAATGGTTATACTAATCATTACTGGCAGAATTCAGACTGATCTATGAAAAAATAATTTACTCAACAAATAATTCATTGGATGGTTTATTTTCTTTGGCAGGGTAGTGCAGTAGTTGAGAGAATAGGCTTTGAGTCACAATAGTTTCAAATGAGGTCAAATCCTGCCACTACCACTGCATAGCTGTGTATCATTGGATGAGTTACATAATGTTTCTGTGCTTCAGTGTCCTGGCTAAAAAAAAAAAAAAGTATAATAAAATTCTCTACCTCTCCAGCTATTTATGAAGCTTAAACAGAGCCTGGCATAGAGTAAACACCTGGTAACTACCAGGTATCATTATTACTATTGTTGTTTGTTTGATAAAGACATGATTCCTCCTCATTGAATAAGTAGAACATTAAATACATCGGAAAAATCAATAACATTTAAATAGGAAATAAAGTACCATGTAAAGTATAAACTGGGCTAAGATAATTGGCTAAATTTATGAATGTGATACAAATTGTCAGAAGGGTGTAATATCAAGATCAATTAAGACTCTATGAAATGTCTATGGGTAAAGTAGGGCTTAAACAAAATTCAAGAATTGTTAAGAATGGAATAGATAGAAAATCTTAAAAATCTCATCAATTTTCATTTATAACTGAAAAAAAATATAAGTAAAAAACATCATCATGTATTTCTCTGAATTTTTCTTGAATTTTCCTATTTCTACTTAAAAAAATAGATCTAAGAAAGTCTGGATTTTCAACTTGGAAATTTTGCATTAAAAGGAAATCTGAGACCTGAAGAATGTAAACAACCAATAACTTAGGGGGAAAAAAAAGTACCTGTAGAAACATGTTTTAATCCTCCCTTTAAAATATTAAGAATGCTCAAGTTTTTTTGGTAGTGATAGAGAAAAAAAAAAAAGCACCCAGCAACTGCAATTAAAGAAATGCATTTGAAAGGTAAGATTTATGACTGTGATACATTTTACTGTACGTAGAATGAGACAATTTATTATAGCTCTAAATCCCTCTACATCCCAAATGACACTTATTGTTGGCACAGACGCCACCTTCTCCCAGTGCCAGTGTAAATTCACATGATATTTTTTATGAATAAACATGAAAATGTCAGCAATACTAAACAAAAGGGAGATGGCAAGCTTGGAAATAAGCCAATAACTGTGCCAAATGACCCATGAAACTTGAATTTCAGAAGGGAGTATCTGAAATTTGGGTAAGTGGAAAGCAGCATTCTGAAGAAAACTTAAATCGCACACTATAGCCACAAAAGAAGGGAAAGAGTAAAAATAAAACAGGGTGACCCACACTGAGTTTGAAACAAAGCAATGCAAGCAGTGACATGGTGAGGTAAGCCCTCCATGGTGCCTGTTAACGGGGTCCTGTTAGGCTTACATCAGGTATGTGCGCACATATGGGCCTATCATCAGGGGGTCTCAGAACAGTGGATGATCTTACATACCACAGAGTACGTGCTGGGATACACATAAAGAGAGAGAAGCACATGAAACTCTGGGTTTTCATTTCTTACCCATAATTAGTTTTCATTTGCTTAAAAAGATTCTCAGTACACTTATTTGTACGTGCTTCAAAGAATTTCTAAGCTCTGATTAGGCACCTAAAGATGTCCACATGCTTGAACAGGGTTAAAGCAACGTAGCCTTAAGAAAATCAAGGTCAAGCACATGCCTTTAAAATCCGTTGAAAAGACAGTAATATCAACACCTTAAAAAGAAATTTAAAAACTGCCATTTAATTTTTTAAGTCAAAACTGTCAGTCTGTATTTCACTTGTCTTTGCAAGTATTAGTACTCACAGAAAGGTACGTCATGTGAAAATGTTTACCGATTGGCAAGTGGAGAGACTGGTACATTTTTTTCAATCAATCATCGATTTGCCGTGATATCAAATAACAGAGCCTGGGCCAACCTGACCTTCTTTAGCAATTATAATTTTTATGGTCCCATTAAAATCCTTCAGCCAGTAATGGTGTTGCCCCATGAAGCACTGGTAATTAGATTTCAAAACTGTTACACATTAGGTCTTCTACAGAGCACTGGAGCTGTCCCAAAGAAAGAGTACCCCACTCAGCACTTTTGGAGCAGGTGATTCTGGGTCCTCAATGGCAATTGACTCCTCCCTCCTCCTAGGGCACCGATACTATTCCTCATCTTTCGTCCATCCTGGCTTCCAAACAAACCTTTCTTTGTCAAAAGGAAAATGGCTAAAATAAACATCAAAGCAAACAATAGAAGAGACATATCATAAAGGAGCATCATATAGTCTGGTGGAGGAAGGGGATATAGATTCTCTGGTGACAGGGTTTGGTCTTTTTTTAGCACCCATTTCGTCTGTCTCTCTGACTCACTGCCCAGCAAGACCGTCCTAATTTGCTCTCCCTAACAATAGAAATAACAGTCTTGATGTCTACCACTTTTATAAATTGATCCATTTTTCCCAATACCAGATCCTGTCTTTCTAATAATACCTGGCATTTTAACTTCAAACTCAGAATGTTTGTGTTTTCAGATGTTGGATGGATAAGCAAAACCCTGCATCATTACATATTTTAAACTGGATGGATGTATCCCACATGCTGTGTGTGTAAAAATAATTAAATACTAGGTTCCCAGAAAAACCCTTACACTCCTCAGACTTAGTAACTGAAGGGAATATTTTGTATTTATTAAACCATTTACAGTTCCCCAAAGCATTTTCACACTAGGGTCAGAAATGGGTCATGTTTCTTAGTCAAGATTAGTGTACCAAAAAAATTAAAAGCAATATTTGTTGAGCATTTACTTTGTGTAAGGTACATTCTAAGCATTTCAATTTATCTAGTTCTCCAACAATTTAATACCATAGATAGTATCATTATTCCCATACTACTGATGAGGAAACTGGGGCACAAAAAATTTGGGCAAATTACTCAAGAATCCAAAGCCACTATGATAAAACTGCTTCACAAATGAAGTAATAAAACACAAAGTCAAGTTGTGGGGAAACAAGACAGACAGGTGCCTTTCGTACAAAGAAGGAAATGTATGCTTAGAGAAACATATTAGTGACATTGAGTTAAGGCAAATCAAGATTCTAACATGAATAAGGAAATGGCTCCTAAATGCCTAAACATGAAAATGGAATCACTTACAAACTGTATCAAATCAGTACAACTTTCTTTATAGATAGAAAATCAGAAAACTCAGGTATAAATATTTTACTGGACTCTAAACAGTTTTGACAAAGTTCATTCTGATACATAAGTGGCTAGAACATAGACATAAAACAAAACAAACAAACAAACAAGAACCAAACAACAACACCAACAAAAACAATAGGAATGACTGATTTAAGAGGATTCAAAGGGACACCCAAGGGGTTGGGCACAATAATTGTAGCCAAAGAGATTCCTGGGTAAGTTAAAGTCGCACAATTATTTCTTGTGGCTTTCAGCAAACCTCTGTCCTTCATACTGATCATTTTAATATTAATATTCATTTGATGAAATCAAAGACATAAAAGTAAAATCTGTTCACACAAAGCTAGGAGCTCTAATAAAAAGGAATTCAGAATGAATATTTGAAAAAGTCCTTTAAATGCCAGGCAAGAATAAAGGGCTGATAGTAATAAAATGTAAATGCAAATTCTAAAGTAAAGTTATAAAATAACCTTAAAAAGGTGTTTCATTCATGTATAAAAGTTGTATAATTACTAGAAGAATTTTAAAAATTCATATAAATTGAATACAATTGACTGAAATTCAAAGGGAACAAGCCCTCTGATCATGTTGTCAAAGGAGATAAAACACACAGTGCCTTAGAAAAGACAACTGAAGTACTGTTTTCAGTTCTGAGCAACATATTTTGAGAGCAACATCCATCAAGTGGACAAGACCAAAGAATGAAACTGGAAAGGAATGGGATCCAGAAACCATGAAAAAAGAAACCGGAACAATTAGCAGGAGGAAGTCTGTCAGGGCTGGTATTCCTACCACTCTTTCCACATCCCAAGTCCCCTCCAGTAAGTGGGCTTTGTAACTGACCTGGCTCCAGGGAGATTTTATCACTCAATCATCAGACTACTGGCTTTACCCTTTTGTTCTAATTCCACAATTCCTGTTTTGTGAGTTTTCTTCATTTGTTTATCCCTAATCCTCATGCTCAGATTCAAACTATTCTTTTATCTCATATCACCCCCCCCTTTGAACATTCCTCATATCTTAATAACTAAAGAGCTTCTCTCTATTGGAATCCTTGTTCTATCACCAAACATGATCCTTTTATAAAAATATTTTCAAATATGTATTCTCTAGGTTAATTTGTTTTCCATTTTATTTAATTTTAGAGAGAGAAACAGACAGCACAAGCCGGGGAGAGGGGTAGGGGGAAAGGGAGAGAGAGAGAATCTTAAGCAGGATCTACGCCCAGTGCAGAGCCCAACACAGGGGGCTTTCACAACCTCGAGACCTGGATCTAAGCAGAAATCAAGAGTCAGATGCTCAACCGACTGAGCCATCCAGACACCCTTAAAATTTTTTTTAAAAGGAAGATGCCTCTAAGCTACCATGGGGTTAATAACTTCCTTTAATTATTTCCCCTTGCCTTTAATGTCCTAATTTGCATTTGTGGTTCTAGAAGATGAGGGGAAAGAGGGTAGTGAGAGCTTATTATTTTGTGTCCTATAAACTTATTTAAGGATGGATAGAATCCTGTCTCCCTTCAATGTCCAGCATGGTTTATGTTCCATAGAATGTACTTTGAGAAATGCTGCTCTACAGAATTCTATAAAGTAATGTACTTCTTTCTCTTTAAATTTCTTTCTCCTGGTTTTTGTGACATTAGGTTCTTTCCTAGATTTTGGATTAACTGGTTTCAACTTTGACATACCTTCTCCATATACATCTTCAGTTTGTTTTTGTTCTCCAGCCCATTAAATTTTCCATATTTTGTTGTCTACCTTTTTTTTTTTTTTTGGTTATTTTCAGACATTCCCATCACCCTCGAAATTTCACTTGTACCTTTATACCAATGATTCTAGGATGTTTAGTCCTTCCTAAGCAGCAGCACAGAGGTGTGGTTCAGTGTATTGACTCTGAAGGAGTTCAAATCTCAAGTCTATGTAGTAGCTGTATGACCTTGGATTTCAGTACTATTTGCTCAACAAGTTTTGAGAATTAAATTAGGTTTCAGGCAAAAACATCTCAAATACTTATTATTAGCTATTATTTTTCTTTCCTAAGCCAAGCTCTATTCTGACCCTTCAGGCTGTCATCACTGTAGAACACTGTAGACGTCACTGGCACCTCAAACTTAATGTATTTAAGACTTCCTTTAAACCCCAAATCATTGAACTCTACAAATCAACATTTCTTGATTTCCTATTGTAAATATTGGTATTAGCACTTGCACGAACACTACAGCTCAAAACTCAGTTTTTTACTTTTTTACCACATTCAAGACTTTGTTAGTTTCTGGGGCACCTGGGTGGCTTAGTCTGTTAGGCGTTGGGACTTCAGCTCAGGTCACGATCTCACGGTCCGTGAGTTCAAGCCCCGCATCGGGCTCTGGGCTGATGGCTCAGAGCCTGGAGCCTGTTTCTGATTCTGTGTCTCCCTCTCTCTCTGCCCCTCCCCCATTCATGCTCTCCCTGTCTCAAAAATAAATAAACGTTAAAAAAAATTAAAAAAAAAAGACTTTGTTAGTTTCTGTCAAATTTTCTTTCCACCTCACCCCAATCTCATTCCTTTTCGTGACTGTCATTGGTGCCTTGGCTCAGGTGGAATTACTCAGCATTTAGATTGTGGCACTCATCTACTGATTCATTCACCTACCCATTCTTACCAAAATCTAAGGCATGTGAATGTAACTGACGTAGTATTTCCTAAAAGTGTTCTGGCAATACTTTTGTCGTTTTTAAATTGATATTTAAAAGGAAGATTTGTCCTCTCTTCAATCAAAACTTGGTATTTTATATTCTACTATTCTCTAATATAAATTTTCCTTGGGTTCTCTAGTCCTGTTAAATTTCTTCTTTCATATTGCCATTTGGTGGCACTCAGGACATTATGTCTACTAATTCAAGTGTTTTATGAAATTACTTACTTATTTTGATAGACCATAAGCACTCTGAATATAGAAACATTGTCTTATTCACATTTATATGTTCCTTTTCCCCTTTAATTCCAGTGTAGTTAACATATATTGTTATATTAGTTTTGGATGTACAATGTAGTAATTTGATAGCTCCATATACTACTCAGTGCTCATCAAGATAATTGTACTCTTACTCCCCGTCACCTATTTCCTCTTAAATCACTTTCCATAGTGTCTGGAAAGTAACTGACACAGTATGTGAATTTATTTATGTACGTTTCATGAATTGATTCATATATAACCTCTTTCTCTCTCAATGGTAGAGAGAGTCACTTCTCACTAAAGTAATGGTTTTATTTTCAGAACTCCTACAATACCATATCTAGCCCACATGACACGTATCTGAGCACTTTCCTATCAGACTGTAACTTCTTGTAAACATGATTTATCCATAATACTTTCTTTTAAATTAAGCAATTTTCAAGTAGCTCCCGAATGAATGCAATAGCATATTTTATTAGAAAATTCAATACATTTCACATTACTTATTCCTATATAATTGAATAGATTTCTAGAAGTGACTATTATCTGTTTAGGAATCATTTAGCATGTGGTTAAGTGATAAAAGCAACAACAACCAGTATACAATGTTAGAAATTAAAGTCCTAATGGGTTTTCTATGTTCGTACTCTTAAATCCTCTATTTCACAATTTGACTGAGAATGAATTTTTAAATCCCAAGCCTGCTTTAAGCCCTTCAATAAACTTAAATCAAGTCTAAAACCTGCTCTCTAGCTCACAGTACCTATAGGATCTGAATCAATCCTATGTCCTCCTCTCTAACCTCTCCTGATTATATTTTGTTTCCTGCTGCACTTCATGCATAATACCACAGGACACAGAGTAGCCAGCTAATAAATTACTTAAAAAATGATAAAGAAAATTAAATGCTAGAATTGATTAGAAAAAAAATATTTCTCAAAACATCATACACTCTTTTTCAGTACATCTGATATTCAGCTTACTCCTTCCAGTTTTTTTTCCTCATTTTTAAATGTTCATTACATTATAATCAGAATGCCGTCTTAAAATCGCTTTTGGAAAACTGAGCTTTTCTCCTTCATCTCCTTTTTCCATCTGTAAATCTGAAAGACTCCTTCTCAGCTTGTGGCTATGTCTCACGGATGTAACATTGCAAACATGAACAAGGTCATATTGGAAGTGCTCAAGACTTATTTGGATGAAAGATGTTACCAAGTAGAAAGTATTATTACCATTTATGATAGGATTACATTCTGATTGGGAAAGTATAAATGGGAGTCCCTGGAGGAAGAAGCACACTAATGGTTTAAGTGAGATGCTGAAGCCTCAAGATAAACTAATTTAAGTCAAAGCTCCAGAGTTAAAAAAGAAAGTAATTTTAACTGGATTAAATAATGCCACCCATCGCGTAAGAATACTCTGCCATTTACATAAGATATAATTTTAAAGTGGATTTTCTGGAAGTCTATGTAATATGCAATTATCTCAGTTTATAAGCAGGGGCTGGAATCAAAGATCGAAATACACTGTGACTGGATGAAGACGCACTCTCCAAAATGATTCTCGAACATACTTCATCACACATTTTTCCTAAGAAAAACTCACATACTACTAAAACTTATGCATATAATGTATTTAATGTGTAATTAAGAACATTTTCAAAATAAGTATTTGAGAATGTCAAAAGAACTTGAATGAGTATAATCTCTTTTCCACTCTGCAAGGCCAGCAACCAACTGTTTTTCAGTTTGGGCCTCAGCTTTTCGCCCAATGTCTAGCATATAGCACTCAAGCTCAGTAAGTGATTTTTTTTTTTAATGAATCATAAATTTTACAATCATTAAAACTGTATAACTACATATAACAAGTCTGTTTGGGTACTAGCATATCAAAGGAAGAGTCAGAAACCCAACAGACAAAACTAACATGAGTAATGCTCTCTTCTCCAAATCCTAATTTTCAATTGTGGGAAGCACCTTGAACAGCATTTACTTATTCTAAACATCCCTCCATACCTGAGAGATAATGATACAGATCACACTGCTCTGCTACAGTCGAGTGATCTCTCCTGGGCTGCATGTGGCAGAAATGTCTCTGTGGTCAAACAGCAAATGTAACAAGCTACTTTCAGAATAGTTAAGTGAGGTTCCATGTAATAGCACAGGCCCTCTGAAGACGACTTGGAGCAGAAGCTTTGTACCTGCCTTATGGGTTTCCAAAGAGGGCACTGGCTCAAGTTCAAAGACACAGCAAAGTCTCTTAAGTAGAACCAAACTATGGTACAATTCTTAGGCCAGCTCTTGGAGAATTTAGAAATGGACAGAAATCCAGGTGATACAGTTTTCTTGAAAACACCTCTGCTTCTTGTACAGGGTGCTGTGATGGTTCACTGAAATTTTGCATGCCCCCTCATGGACAAGAAATATATAGTTCCTGACCACGTGGGACTTGAGGGATATATCACTTATTATTCACACCAAAGGCATTTAATAAATATTTGTAGAAGGTATATGAGAAAACTTTTCTTCTGTATTAGGTGGAATTTAAAAATATAGCATGTGTTACAAGTACAATTAAAATAGAACCTCGTTGGACAAGTTCCCTAAATAATTACATTAATGAATTATCACTTAAATCCATGATAACAGTGGTTAAAAAGAAAGAAAGTAGATAATTAAAATCACAGTTGGCCTACTATTTCTTATGGAAGGAAAATGACCATGAAGGTTAAGTATCACCTGCAGGTAACTGGTAAAATTCAGATGGCTAAAATCTTGTCCTAGGAGGCCAACTGCTTCTTGGAATAGGATATGTCCCCTGACTTTGTGGATTCAAAGTCAGATGTCGATTTGGAAATAAATTTAATTAAGAAATTTAACCCTCAAAAATGTACCACCAAACATTTTGCTAGAGCCTTCCTTTGTAATATGTATTACAAATGTAGTTACTGACTATATTTAATGACCATTTGCTACACTACAAAGACAACATCTTAAGGGCAAGAATCTCTTCCATTTTATTCATTGTTCTATGATGATTCCTTAGCGTGATGTCTATATATTAATTGCATACAAGATTAAACTATTGTGCAAATTTTGTAACTTTTTGAGTAAACCAAAAACATAACCTTATTGAGTAAACAGAATATTCACACCTCAAATGTGACCAAGTTTTTCGTAAATTAAATTTCTAATTGTTTCTTCTTTAGACATAAAGTCAGAATATTAAGAAAGTGACTATAAATTTTTCGATAAGGCACGGCAAAAAAATGAGATCATTATATGATAGGTGCTGGATTACAAGTAAAATGTGGAAGACATGCTGTTTTGAAATCATTTTCAGTTGCTTGCTTCAGAAATAATTTTGAGAATTACATAATATATACACACATATACAAAAATGCCCAATATTTGAAGAAACAGGGTATATGGATTATCATAAACCAGTTAGACAATAAATATAATATGTAAGACCTGCAGATACATTTCAAACTTTCAGCACTGGGAGACTATTAGAAATCATTAACCACCTTGACAAAGAATTTGGACTTCTTAATGTTCTCTTAAATAGACTCACAGTATATCTGTTCCATATTACTGTACATAGTCTTTACCAAATTTCACAAGATGCTATTTAATATCAAGCTGAAGAAAGCTGACACGACCAGTCTTTTCTTGCCAAATATTGGAAAATTTAATTAAATAGACATTTGACTTCAAGAAGGCAATGTTGAAAACTAAATAAACTTTATCCTTTTAACCTTATTGACTGACCAAAGTAACGTGAAAACATCAATACCTCATCCGCAATGAGAACTCATATTGGATGAACTTTGTCTCTGTCAGGGATGTGATTACTAATGGAGGTGGTGGAACCAGACTTAAAATCAAATTACTCTGATGTGACAGCTTCATCTCAGACTTTACATAATCTTGATTCTACCACTTTGAAACTTCTTGGTGATTTAATAATACTGAGTTTAAGGGTCTAACATTACAAGCTTTAGGCATGCCAGTTACAATTCTAGTGTGCTAAATCTTCAGTTTGTCTAAAACGCATATGAAAACACAGAATAAATTTTGGGGGGACTAAAGTTACCCACTTGCTTCGAAGCTTTGGAAGAGTGAACATGACAGTTAAAGTATAATCTGGTTATTTTATGTAGGAAACTTAAATAAACAGTGTTAACAGTGAGTGAAAGCATGATAATACAATGGTGTGAAACAAAAGGACATCCTTTGTGTTATTTTTCCAATT
Organism: Panthera tigris; assembly: GCF_018350195.1. NCBI lineage: Eukaryota > Metazoa > Chordata > Mammalia > Carnivora > Felidae > Panthera > Panthera tigris. The sequence continues at coordinate 154,332,737 of NC_056663.1, forward strand.
ATTGCTTTTCTTTTCATAAAAGCAAAGAGCATTAAGCCCTACAAAGCTAAGAAGAAAACAACAACAAAAACTGCCCTTAACGTTAAGTACTTCTGGCCATGGATTTTGGCATTTTCCCCCCGAGTTCTAAATTACTTCCACATGGGGAAGCTTTACAGAAAATGACATTATACAATAGTTTAGGGACATGAAGGGATTATTACAAAGCAATAATAATATTCGTGGTAAAAATTCAAACGTTTCCATGCCAGTCAGGAACACACTGAAGCTACCCACCACACGTTTATTGAAGGAGCAGAATCATTGAATTCTTCAAAGTATAAAAATCCAACTAAGTACAATAATTATAATATGAGATTGAACAGGAGAGGGGTTCTTCAAAATTTAAAGACATACTGACACTATCAATGAGAGAGTTAGAAAGACTGAATGACCAATGGTCAGGTAGAACATACATAAAACTCCAACAACCAGGACTGTGATTTTATAGTTTTTTACATGGAGTCTGAGAAATAGAGGGGAAAGAAAGAAAGTACAGAGAAGAGGGAAAGAAAGAAATGCCAAAAAGAACTAAGAAAGAGAAATGAGAGAATGCAACTAGATATTATGTAGAAGATATTTTCACGTAAGTCCGAGGAAGAATTTAGTAAAGGAGGAGGCGATACATGGTCACAACCACTGCAGAGATAAAGATGACTTCTGTGAAAAATGAAGTCTGACCCAAAAGAAAGTTTCAGATGATTTTTTGATAAAACATTATCAGTAAATTCAGGGAGGCAAAAGACTGCAAGGAGGTGGCTACTAAATGCTTAAAGTGTGTCATTGAGGTAAAAAATAAAAACAAAATGTCCAGCTTTGCTGCCACTACGGAAATTAGTTCATATGTGTCACAGTCCCTCCTTTTTTTGAGTAGTTCAAAGTTATTTTGCTTCTCCTTTGGTACATGTTTTCATTCAGTGATCTGCACTACCTGTGACAGATGTTATGAGGCACTCCCACAGTTTATGTAATGACAATTCTCCAAATCAAATGACTGTACAGGTACATAAAACATATGTCTCAAACATCAGCAAAGGCTAGAAACTGTCAATAGTATTGGGTCAGTCACTTTGCTGGAGAAGTAAAGGTCACAGTTTCAATCCCGCTTGGCTTTACTCTATAGCTTGAACCATTAACTCTGGTCAGCAGACAAGTTCTCTTGTGTCAAATGGCAAATATCTCAATACTGTTTGAAAAGTAAGATAAAACAAATGATTCTAGCACATCAAGATAACCTTACTAGTAAAGATTTTAACATCATTCACCCTATGATATAAAGAAGCAATCATAATAATAATAATAATAATAATTATAATAATAACCATGATCAAGTGGGATTCATTCCTGGGATGCAGGGATGGTTCAACATTCGCAAATCAATCAACGTGATACATCACATTAATAAAAAAAAAGAGAAGAACCATATGATCCTGTCAATCGATGCAGAAAAGGCCGTTGACAAAATCCAGCACCCTTTCTTAATAAAAACCCTTGAGAAAGTCGGGATAGAAGGAACATACTTAAAGATCATAAAAGCCATTTATGAAAAGCCCACAGCTAACATCATCCTCAATGGGGAAAAACTGAGAGCTTTTTCCCTGAGATCAGGAACACGACAGGGATGCCCACTCTCACCGCTGTTGTTTAACATAGTGCTGGAAGTTCTAGCATCAGCAAACAACAAAAGGAAATCAAAGGCATCAAAATTGGCAAAGATGAAGTCAAGCTTTCGCTTTTTGCAGATGACATGATATTACACATGGAAAATCCAGTAGACTCCACCAAAAGTCTGCTAGAACTGATACATGAATTCAGCAAAGTTGCAGGATACAAAATCAATGTACAGAAATCAGTTGCATTCTTATACACTAACAATGAAGCAAAAGAAAGGCAAATAAAGAAACTGATCCCATTCACAATTGCACCAAGAAGCATAAAATACCTAGGAATAAATCTAACCAAAGATGTAAAAGATCTGTATGCTGAAAACTATAGAAAGCTTATGAAGGTAATTGAAGAAGATATAAAGAAATGGAAAGACATTCCCTGCTCATGGATTGGAAGAATAAATATTGTCAAAATGTCAATACTACCCAAAGCTATCTACACATTCAATGCAATCCGAATCAAAATTGCACCAGCATTCTTCTTGAAGCTAGAACAAGCAATCCTAAAATTCATATGGAACCACAAAAGGCCCCGAATAGCCAAAGTAATTTTGAAGAAGACCAAAGCAGGAGGCATCACAATCCCAGACTTTAGCCTCTACTACAAAGCTGTCATCATCAAGACAGCATGGTATTGGCACAAAAACAGACACATAGACCAATGGAATAGAATAGAAACCCCAGAACTAGACCCACAAACATATGGCCAACTCATCTTTGACAAAGCAGGAAAGAACATCCAATGGAAAAAAGACAGTCTCTTTAACAAATGGTGCTGGGAGAACTGGACAGCAACATGCAGAAGGTTGAAACTAGACCACTTTCTCACACCATTCACAAAAATAAACTGAAAATGGATAAAGGACCTGAATGTGAGACAGGAAACCATCAAAACCCTAGAGGAGAAAGCAGGAAAAGACCTCTCTGACCTCAGCCGTAGCAATCTCTTACTCGACACATCCCCAAAGGCAAGGGAATTAAAAGCAAAAATGAATTACTGGGACCTTATGAAGATAAAAAGCTTCTGCACAGCAAAGGAAACAGCCAACAAAACTAAAAGGCAACCAACGGAATGGGAAAAGATATTTGCAAATGACATATTGGACAAAGGGCTAGTATCCAAAATCTATAAAGAGCTCACCAAACTCCACACCCGAAAAACAAATAACCCAGTGAAGAAATGGGCAGAAAACATGAATAGACACTTCTCTAAAGAAGACATCCGGATGGCCAACAGGCACATGAAAAGATGTTCAACGTCGCTCCTCATCAGGGAAATACAAATCAAAACCACACTCAGATATCACCTCACGCCAGTCAGAGTGGCCAAAATGAACAAATCAGGAGACTATAGATGCTAGAGAGGATGTGGAGAAACGGGAATCCTCTTGCACTGTTGGTGGGAATGCAAATTGGTGCAGCCGCTCTGGAAGGCAGTGTGGAGGTTCCTCAGAGAATTAAAAATAGACCTACCCTATGACCCAGCAATAGCACTGCTAGGAATTTACCCAAGGGATACAGGAGTACTGATGCATAGGGGCACTTGTACCCCAATGTTTATAGCAGCACTCTCAACAATAGCCAAATTGTGGAAAGAGCCTAAATGTCCATCAACTGATGAATGGATAAAGAAATTGTGGTTTATATACACAATGGAGTACTACGTGGCAATGAGAAAGAATGAAATATGGCCTTTTGTAGCAACGTGGATGGAACTGGAGAGTGTGATGCTAAGTGAAATAAGCCATACAGAGAAAGACAGAGACCATATGGTTTCACTCTTATGTGGATCCTGAGAAACTTAACAGAAACCCATGGGGGAGGGGAAGGAAAGAAAAAAAAAAAAAAAAAGAGGTTAGAGTGGGAGAGAGCCAAAGCATAGGAGACTGTTAAAAACTGAGAACAAACTGAGGGTTGATGGGGGGTGGGAGGGAGAGGTGGGTGGGTGATGGGTATTGAGGAGGGCACCTTTTGGGATGAGCACTGGGTGTTGTATGGAAACCAATTTGACAATAAATTTCATATATTGAAAAAAAAATAAAAAAGAAATAAAAAATTAAAAATAAATAAATAACAAATAATAATAATAATAATAATAATAATAATAATAATAATTTCCACCAATAGGGGAATGCCTAAATACACTCTCTACATCAAACCAAGAACTGTCTTAAAGACCTTAATAATAATTAAATAAAATTATTCCAGCTGACTCATGGGGAACTTCATAAGACATCATATAGTGAGACATATATAGTGAGAAAAGCAAGATGTATATAACATGATCCTGTTTTTGTAAATATATACACACACAGACCTACTTAAATCAGTATCCATGCAAAAGTCTCCAAAGGACATCTGAGTATATAGAGAACTATTAAGAATATACACTAGGTGTGTGTATACATGTATACACACATACACACGGGCGTACCTATAAATATTTATCCTTCCTTGAAACGCATTGTGTGTACGTATGCATGAAGTGATGCCTAAAAGAATGGTCATTACAAGATTAGTTGAATTTATGTCCAGTGGTCGAAACTCAAGTAAACTTTACTTTCTTCTTCATACGTGGTTATCGTAGCATTTTCATTATTTGCTTATTTATTATTCAGGTAACCAGAAAGACAAAAAGGCATTATATTGTAGGATCAAAAGGCAAGTGGCTTGGCTTCAATTTATCCACCAGTCTGAAATCAGCATGGACTGCCCAAGTCCACTTCCTCCTAGATATTATATGAGTATTCTGTGATTACTGATACTTGATAATCAGGTATACTTGATTATTGAGAAACAGAAAACAGACATTTCTCCAAGAATGGCATGCAGATGGCCAACAGACACATGAAAAGATTTTCATCATCACTTACCATCAGGGAAATGCAAACAAAAACCACAATGAGGTATCACCTCACATTTGTCAGAATGGCTAAAATCAACAACACAAGAAACAGCAAGTGTTGATGAGGATGTGGAGAAAAAGGAACTCTTGTGCATTACTGGTGAGAATGCAAACTGGTGCAGCCACTATGGGACACAGTATAGAGGTTCCTCAAAAAGTTAAAAATAGAACTACCCTGTGATCCAGCAATTGCACTACTGGATATTTACCCAACCAATACAAAAACACTAATTCAAAAGGATACATGCACCCCTATGTTTATAGGAGGATGATTTTATTCTTTATTTTATTTTTTTATTTTAGGGAGGGAAAGAGAGTCCACAAGCAAGGGGGAGGGGCAGAGGGAGAGAGAGAGAGAATCTCTCAAGCAGACTCCATCCTCAGCACAGAGTCTGAGGCAGAGGTGGGTGGGGTTTTATCCCATGACCCTGGTATCATGACCTGAGCCAAAATCAAGAGTTGGATGCTCAATTGAGTCACCCACCTGCCCCCATAGCAGCATTATTTTACAATAGGCAAGATACAGAAGTAGCCCAAGTGTCCATCTATCGATGAATGGATGGATAAAGAAGAAGTAATATCTATATATCTATATGTGTATATAGATACCTATATTGATATATATAGAATATTATTCAGCCATAAAAAAGAATAAAAATTTGCCATTTGCAACAAAATGGATGGATCTAGAGAGTATAATGCTAAGTAAGCCAATCAGAGAAAGACAAAGACGGTATGATTTCACTCACGTGTGGAATTTAAGAAAAAAAAAAAAATGAGCAAAGGGAAAAAATTGAGAGAGAAACCAAGAAACAGACTCTTAACTATAGAGAACAAACTGATGGTTACCAGAGGGAAGGGAGAAGTGGGAGTGTGGGTGAGATAGGTAATAGCGATTAAGGAGTGCACTTGTGAAGAGCACCAGGTGTTGTATGGAATGGCTGCCTCACTGTATTGTACACCTGGAATTAATACAACACTGTAGGTCAAAAAAAGAGTTTCACATGTGTTCTGTACCGAATTAAAGTTTTAAAAATAACCATCTGTACTTAACTAAAACAAACTTGTGGTGGTCTGAATTATGTTCTCCCCACCCGATGTCCACACCCTAATCCTCAGAACCTGTGAATGTTTTAACTTTCGAGGCAGAAACATGGTTTGGACTTTTTCAAATGTGATTAATTTAAAGATTTGAGATGAGAGGATCCTGAATCACTCAGGGGGGCCCAATCTAATCACAAGGGTCCTTATGCGAGGGAGGCAAGAGAGTCGATGTCAAAGAGACTCAGGTTGGAGCGATGTGCTCTGAAGATGGAAGAAGAGGCCACGTGTCATCAAATGCCAGTAGGTTTTGGAAGATGGAAAAGACAAGGCAACAGGTTTTCCCCTGCCACCTCCAGAAGAAAAGCAGCCCTGTCGGTACCCTGATTTTAGACTTCTGACCTCTGTACCTGTAAGAGAATAGACCTGTGTTGTTTTAAGCCACCATGTTTGTGGTACTTCAATATAGTAACACTAGAAAACTAGTGCAAAATCTCAACTATTAACAGCAACAGAATATTATAAATAATATCCAATTCAGGACAAGAGTTACAGACTAAGCGATAACGACCATTCCACTCACCAACTGCAGTTTTTCTCCCTACTTGTTCTAATGCTAGGCTCCAAACAGTGATTCTTACTTCCTGATGAAAAGTCATTTAAAGTCAAGCACAAGCCACTCTGGAAAGCAGTGTGGAGGTTCCTCAGAAAATTAAAAATAGACCTACCCTATGACCCAGCAATAGCACTGCTAGGAATTTACCCAAGGGATACAGGAGTACTGATGCATAGGGGCACTTGTACCCCAATGTTTATAGCAGCACTCTCAACAATAGCCAAATTGTGGAAAGAGCCTAAATGTCCATCAACTGATGAATGGATAAAGAAATTGTGGTTTATATACACAATGGAGTACTACGTGGCAATGAGAAAGAATGAAATATGGCCTTTTGTAGCAACGTGGATGGAACTGGAGAGTGTGATGCTAAGTGAAATAAGCCATACAGAGAAAGACAGAGACCATATGGTTTCACTCTTATGTGGATCCTGAGAAACTTAACAGAAACCCATGGGGGAGGGGAAGGAAAGAAAAAAAAAAAAAAAAGAGGTTAGAGTGGGAGAGAGCCAAAGCATAGGAGACTGTTAAAAACTGAGAACAAACTGAGGGTTGATGGGGGGTGGGAGGGAGAGGTGGGTGGGTGATGGGTATTGAGGAGGGCACCTTTTGGGATGAGCACTGGGTGTTGTATGGAAACCAATTTGACAATAAATTTCATATATTGAAAAATAAAAAAATAAAAATAAAAATAAAAAATAAAGTCAAGCACAAGGCTACCTTTTAGGCACCAGAATAGAGGGAAGTAAAATACTTAACGCTTAACCGGCTGAGCCACTGAGGTACCACCCTTATTTTTATTTTTTTTTAATTATTTTTAAATGTTTATTTTTGAGACAGAGAGAGAGAGAGACAGAGAGACAGACAGACAGACAGACAGAGAGCATGTGCGAGTGAACAGGGTAGGGACAGAGAGAGAGGGAGACAGAGGATCCAAAGTGGGCTCCACAATGACAGCAGAGAGCTTCATGAACTGTGAGATCATGACCTGAATCAAAGTGGGATGCTCAACCAACTGACCCATACAGGCAACTTACCCCACACTCTTATTTTTAAATGGGAATTGTACCACCTAAATAAACAAATTGCTGTGAGAAAAAATGATATTTTACACAAAGTAGTTAATGTAATATTGACACTTGGTACTAGCTCAGTGAACCGTATCTATTATCAGAAAAAAAGCTCTTATTTTTCTTCCGAAATTTTTCTTTCCTTTTTGATTAGGACAAAGAGGAAGAAATTAAGTTGAGGAGTTATAGTCTGTTTTTATTAAACACCTCAATATATTCTTTTTTCAATCACTTGTTTCCTGGGTTGTCAGCCTCTAAGTCATTCCTGTTTCCACTCCAATCAGGAATGAGCTGCTAAATGTTTAATGATTAATTTGCATCAGAGAGTTACCTAGCAACCACCACTAATATAAAATTAGATCAGAGTCTCTGTACAAGTCTATAATCTACTAAAAGGATTCAAAGATAGATGAATACTAGTCAATGTCAGAATTTTAACTCTTAAAAACACACCCAGATAATCTCAAAAGCTCATATTGGGAGGGTACAATATTTTTTATATCTTGGTATTCAGAGTTTTATGGCACAGTGTTTTCAACAATAAGCTAAATATCTATATGGTAGGGAAGACATTATAATAACAATAGCAAATTCCTATTGAGTGCTAATTGTGTGCTGGAAACTACAGTGAAACCTTGGTTGGCAAGCATAATTCATTCCAGAAACATGCTTGTAATCTAAAGCACTTGTATACCAAAACAAATTTCAATAACCATTGGCTCAGTTGTGATCATGTGACATTCTGCATCACGTACTACTCATATTGCAAGACATCGCTCGTTTATCAAGTTAAAATTTATTAGAAATGTCATCTCGCAGAACACTTGTAGACCAAGTTACTCACAATCCAACGTTTTACTCTAATTCTACTGTGTATATCACTTATTTTAAGTAAAAGTAACCTTGACGTGTTTGGACTGAAGATATAAATCACATTTCAAAAGCATTAGATTCATTTGGAGATGTCTAGTAAATAATTAGACTCTTCACCCTAATATCCAACATAGAATTAAAAATAAGTCCTGGCCTTCCACTATGTAAGTTAAATAAAATGACAATCATGGTCTTCCCATGTTGGTTCCTATCAACTCTGGATTTTCAACAGTTAGAACCTATGATAAGTAGGATTTTTAGTGAATAGCTCCTACTGGTGTTCAAGATACTGCCTAGGGATAAAGATAAGGTATTTCATCATTTTAGAAAATATCATCTTATTCTCACAAGGAGCAGCAGCTGGTATCCAATCAACTAATATAACTCATCATAAACTCTCGGATTTTATATTAGAATCAGGGCTCCTCACAAATTGAGAGGCAAATATTGATAAATGAGGATTGCTGAGTCCTAAAGACAAAGAATAACATATGTTTCTTGCTTCACAGAATAACGTGTTTCTTGCTTTACACTTATCACTCATTCTTAAAAAGAGTAAAACAAGTCATCTGCTGCAGGCCAGTTATTCATAATTTAGGAGATTCAAGCTTGGTATTTGAACCCATTTAATATGAGTATTAGAGAGTTCATGATAAAGAAGGGATGGGGAATTCTTAGAGCTCTGACTTGTAAATATACCCAATAATATTCTTTTACCCGGAAGTTTTTTTTTTTTAATTATGCTTTATTAGGTATCTCTTGGTAAATAAAAGATTAGAATAAGACCAAAATACTGCCATTAAAAAAAAAACCAGCCTTCTATTAGACTTTGATACACACAAGTAGGCAGTTATCAGTTCTACTGGCACTTGGGCAATCAGAATGAATCCAGAAGAAATAAAATGGATTCATTGTTGTAGGAATAAATGCATTTTGTTTCCAACAAAGTTGAATATGATCTCCCTCCTGAGACTTTCCTGTTATCTTGATGAACTTAACTCAATGAGTTCTCTAAGAGGTCAGGAGAACAGGAAAGGGAACAATAAGTCAAGGAAAATAATAGTAAAGGAAACCTTATGTTCTGGTTTTTGGGGAGAGATTAATTCTTCTATAATCCCATTAGCTGTGTGTGTGTGTGTGTGTGTGTGTGTGTGTGTGTGTGTGTGTGCATTTAACTGTGGATAGTTTTTGACATCTATGAAATTTCACTATTACTGAGCACTGAACTTATTTCAAACTGTTCTAAAAACTAAGACAAGAAAACATTTGTCACACAAATTTGGATGCCTATTTGAAGGCTTTCAAAAAGCAAATGGTTAGTGTGTAGTTATTTGGTATATAGCGAACATTAAAGCAAACTGGACAGCCAACCTTCTCTAAAAATGTTTACTCAGGGGCTATCTGGAGGTGATTTTGAAATAAATTTATGAGGAATGCCATGCAGCTTAAAATCTAGCTCCTTTCACAGAAAAGACTATCCTTTTATAATATGGAGAAAGTTGGATTTTTTGATATCTCAGCATGCCATCATTAATTGTGTTAGTTATGGGCTATATTGAAGGCAAACAAAAACCAAATAATCAAGCAGTCACATTAGGACCATTTTGAATTCTAAAAATTTTCTGGAAGAATTTGAATTAAAATGAGGAACTGGGTTAGACTGCCAAATTTCATTTAAAAATGATATATTCAGATCATTTATATTTTTGAAGGTAAGCTTACTCACTCCTTCCATCTCTAAGCTACAGAAAGACTACTTGAAATAAAAAAAAAATAGAGTAGCATGATGGAAAAAGAACTTGACTGACAATCAAGAGCCAGTAAGTTCTAACTACATAAACATTGATTATTTTACTTATTCTGAGTCTCAGTTTCTTCACCCATAAAAAAAAAAAAAAATTAAAGATGGGTTTAGATTGCTTTAAAATTGAATTCCACTGTTATTACCTAGAGACAGTATGTGAAGACTCATATAATAGAGGCTCAACCAATATTTGTTGAATGAAATAAATGAATGTAGTCAGGATCCATCTGGACACATTTGAGTACATTGATACATCCTTACCTCTTGCTGTCTATGAGAAGAAATAGGGCTGGAGATAAATTAATTGGTAGTAAAAGCTAACACCAATGATAAAAGTATGAAAATAAAAGATACTATGCCCAAACTCCACGGCAAGCTTGGTGTGATTTATGCAATTGCCAGTACCAGCAGTCAAATCCAAAGAGGTGCAGAGCCTGAAATTTAGGTGATAAAAGAACTCACAGAAACCCAGTGGGCTGAATGTGGATTCAGAAAAGTTGCTGGACAAGTCTTAGTTATCACTTTGGGATTAATAAGAATATCCCCATAAGAAAGAACTGGTTTAAAATCTAAATCATATGCCAGATGCCCTGATCGAGCTCTGAGAAGGACTCAAAATCCAGAGGTGATCTGAAATGAAAAATGGAGAATTAAGACAGAAGTCTGGGAAAATTATACCAGTAGTCCAAAGAACTAGAGAAAGATGTAACTCTACAATGCCTGGGGCTCCCCAAATCCTGGGATAAGTTAATAGCATTAAATAATTTCAAGCCGCAGTGCATGATGGTACTGATTGTCAAAAGACTTTGAAAATGGCTGAGAGGCAACAGGCATATTAAGCTGAATAGCTACGATATACTGGGCATTTCTAATGTGGCTGTCACTGTACAAAGCTTTTAACATATATTTCATTTTAATTTTAAGTTTCACCGAAACTCTGTAAGTTGATTATCATCCCTATTTTCTCTGTGAAGGGTTTCGTTCACAGAGCAGTAAAACAACGTCATTAGGACATAGCTAGTAATTGACAAAATCAGAACGTAAATTCTAAGACTGTCATTCTTAACCACTATGTTATATTCTCCAATGCTTGAGAGAACTTGGTAATGCGAAGACAGGGAAAATGTGGTAGGAACTGATAAAGAGCAGAAGTAATATGTCTTTGCCATAGAGATGCACTTAGAAACAGCCACTTCTTTTTCTTCCGTATCACTTACTATTCTATTCTGCCCTGGTTTCTGTTCTAATTGAAGCTGAGAAGCAATAAGCATAGAAAGAAGATAATATGTTTATAATACATATTAATAAAAACTAAATGGTATTGAGTTTCCTTCCCAGTCTTTGATTCTACATTGATGTGATTACTTGAAGGAGGACAGAATGGTGAGTAGATTATGGGTTCTTGGAAGTTAGGAACCACTCATAGTTGGAGGCATTATTATTGGAGGCATTTGAACACTGTGCAATATTTTGAAGATAACTAGGTTTTCATTAAATGTTGGTAAAACTAAATTATATTAATACATACAGAACAGACTTGGAAGGCCATATATATGCGTTTGATTCAAGTATTATAAGTCAGTTATTGTGAGAAATTCCTCTTTAAAGATACAAGAAAATTTACATGGAAACTCACTACATTTATTCATACTATTTATGTAGTTCATATATTCACAATCAACTCCTTATTTACTGAATTCATTTTTTTTTTGCTGCCTCACATAAATAGTAGATATGTGTAATATAGCAAAATTAATTATACTAAATACCAACTTGACTTGGGATTGCCTAGGGTTTGATACATTTATAAAAAGAAGTAACATGATTTCTGTCTATAATGACGTGCTGCATATCCTACATCTAGCAAGTCTATTACAGAAAGTTTAAATGGTTTTCTTTAAAAGTATCATGAGAGGGGCACCTGGGTGACTCAATCAGTTAAGCATTCAACTTTGGCTTAGGTCATGATGTCATGATTTGTGAGTTTGAGCCCTGCATTGGGCACTCTGCTGTCAGTGTAGAGTCTGCTTCAGATCCTCTGTCTCTGTCTCTCTCTCTCTCTCTCCCCCTCCCTCTCTCTCTCTCTCTCTCTCTCTGTCAAAAATAAACATTAAAAAAATAAAAAAAATAAAAATATGAGAAAAATACGATAATCTTTACTTAGAAAGAAAAACTATGTCTTTGTTAGTCCACATCCTAAGTAAACAACGATTAAAAAAACAATTTAATAATTTTAGGGAAAAGATAATATAATAAGTTTTATTGGTATCCTACTGCTGTTGTAACAAATTACCACAAATGTAGTAGTAGATTCAAACACTTACATCAGAAGTCTGGTGTGGGTCTTAAGGGCTGCAATTAAGAGGGTGGCAGAGGGGCACTTGGGTGGCTCAGCCAGTTAAAGCATCTGACTCTTGATTTCTACTCTGGTCACGATCTCACAGTTTGTGAGTTTGAGCACCACCTCGGACTCTGCACTGACAGCATGGAGCCTGCTTCAGATTCTCTCTCTCTCTCTCTCTCTCTCTCTCTCTCTCTGCCCCTCCCCACCTCATGCTCTCTCTCTGAAAATTAATAAATAAACTTAAAAAAAAAAGAGGGTAGCAGAATTACGTTCATCCTGGAGGCTCTAGGGGAAAAATTATTTCCTTGTTCTCTCCAGCTTCACAGAGGCCACCTGCATTACTTGACTAGTGACCCCTTTCTGTATCTTCATGTACTTCACTCTGCTTCTGTTGTCATATATCCCTACTTCTAACACTGCCTCCTTCTTATAAGGACATTTGTGATTACAGTCAATCTACTTGGGATAATCTAATATAATCTCCCTAACTCAAGATTGTTAATCTAATCACCTCTACAATGCCCCTTTTGTCATTTAAGGTAAATATTCACAGGTTCTAGGGATGAGGATATAGATTTTTGGGGTGGCATCATTATTGAGTCTGCCATATAAGAATTTAATTGTTAAAAAGTCTTTGGGCTTACAGAGGGTTTTAAAAAATTATTAAGCAATTAAAAATGTTTACAGCGTTCATAGGAACTGTGATATCCTACCATTTGAGAAGTTTCTCAAAAATAAAACAAAACTATTAAAATTTACATATATTTTCCCTTTATCACTTTATTATTATTATTATTATTTAATTTAAGTGGGCTCCAGGCCAAGCACGAAGCCCAGTATTGGACTTGACCTCATGACCCTAAGATTAAGACCCAAGCTGACATCAAGAGTCAGAGACTTAACAGACTGAGCCACCCAGGAGCATCAACACTTTAGCATTTTAATGAGATATTGTGCTGAAATTTTAATATTTGAATGAAATACTTTCAAACCAACTGATTCAATTTTTCTAGCTTCATAAAATTAATGATTAAAATACAAAAAAAATAACTAGGCGCTTTTATAGTATTTTGATTTTACATGTATTTAGAAAAAAATACCTGGACAACTAACTCCACAGGTAAAATACATCATGATGTTTGCTACAAACCCTTTTTAGCAATAAATACTTTGGAAAATAGCCTTACCTTCACATGTTTTCACTAGTTTTCTTCCCATATGCAGTATATTTTAAAAACAAAATGCTATATTCCATGTCTTTTTTAATCCTACATGTTTATGCAATTCAATTAGAGCACCTTATAAAAATTTCTTTGAATTAAGTTTAAGTGCACAAGCTCTATAATTTTACTATTTCAAATAAAGCAAATGAACATACTTAAGCTAACCTCTCAAAGTTTATTTATGTCTATATAACATTGTAGTTCCTAAACCAAATCTTTTCCTGATTCTGGCATTGCAATTAATTCTTTAATACCCTCAATTTATCTTCGTCCCTTATAATCAGCATCTAAGCATACATTTACATAATATTAATCTACTCTAACTATATACAAAGCTTACCTCGGTATTGATGCCATGTGACATTTGGCTTATTTGATGAAAGTTTACCTTTATGTTACTGTAGAATCATGCAATATGTTTCACAATATATACTTTAAAGAGAATGCCAGTTTAATTTCATTCAGCAAACATACTTTGATTCTTAATAAATCCTAGAATCTTCAAAGAAATTTCTGTTTCACTAGCAATGTTATTAATAATATTAATTGCAGGCTTGTAGCTCTCCAAGCCACTGGCCTCCATCTTGACTGGACTGTGGTCACACCGACTTTCTATCAGGTATGAGAGCTGCCTGACCTCTTCTCCACCTGGCAGTCTTCATTGCTGCTGCTCTCCCTGCATTAGAAGTTCTTTCCCAGGCTCTTTGTCTGATTGTCCTATCCCCATTCTTCAGGTCTTTCAGAGAAGTCTGTTACCACACCTTACATTATAAGCTGGTCCTTTCACTGCTCTCTATCATACAGTCATGTTTATTTTCTTCTTGCATTTTATTGCTATCTTTGATGATTGTATGTACTGGTTCATGTGTTATTTATTTGCCTTATCCCCCAAGCCTGCCAGCTTCACAGGGCCGAAATCTATTTTTCCCCAGCACCTAACATAAGGACGGACCCATACTGGGCACCAAAAACCTTCTGTTGGTAGAATTATTCTTGGTATAAGAACTTACTATCTTTTGAAAATTAAGAAATATAGTAACAATTTAGAGTGCTTTTACATGTATTAGCACTGATTATATCCAAACTCTAGAACAAGAGTTGCAAAATTTAAGTATCTTCAGAAGCCAGGAGACATTTTAAGTGATTATAGTGAACCACGTAAAATACAATAAATGCTGGATAATACAACAAATAGAGAAGAACAGACCTTATTTATGTTTAAAAAAATTTTTAGCATTTATTATTTTTGAGAGACAGAGCATGGCAGAGAGAGAGAGGGAGGCACAGAATCGGAAGCAAACTCCAGGCTCTGAGCTGTCGGCACAGAGCCCAACATGGGGCTCGAACTCATAGACCATGAGATCGTGACCTGAGCCAAAGTCCGACACTTAATCAACTGAGCCACCCAGCTGCCCCTTATTTAAGAGGGAGCAGCCCCCAGCCAGCTTCAGTCTATCATTGCCCAAGGAAATGCAGGCCCAGTATTGCTCCAGACTTTATGTTAAATCTGTCTTTCCGGGGTTTGAGAGGCTTACGGAATCCCTCTGCAGGCTGAAGCTGGCCCAGAGCCACTACAGGACAGGTTTGCACCCGATTCTACGGAGGGATCTGGTCCTCCTGATCACATTTAGGCTCTTTTCCAGCCCCACTGTCTTTGTATGAAAACACCACCTTGATACTAGATGTCATGCAGTCTTAATGTCCCAACCTAGATCACTACAGGAATTACACCAGATGAAACATTTTTAGAACTAATTCATCTGAACATAATAGAGCCCTTAAGAGACTCTCCACCAGTTCTTGTTCTGTGGCTCATGGGATCTTATTTTTCTGGACCTGGTTGTTACCTGATTCTGGAACTGCTACTTTGTATCCCCCACCACCCCCCCAAAATTTTTTTTTAACTTAAACCAGTCAAAACTGTTTTTTTAAAGATTTGCAAGCATGTCTTATTAACATATCAGTTAATTGCCTTCAGAAATAGTTTTACTGTCTTTTCTGTGATCCACACTGCAATAAGTAATTAGGTCTCACAGGGATCACAGCATACACAGAGGTCATGATTTCCACCTGCCAATCGACAGGTTCATCTCCTGTCACTGTTATGTTCTGTATTTTATGAAAACACCAAACACTTTTGGTTTTACATTCACCATACAGTTTCTTATCTTACATGGTCCTGTCTGCTAAAAACGACTGTCGGGGCGCCTGGGCGGCTCAGTCGGTTGAACGTCCGACTTCGGCTCAGGTCATGATCTCACAGTCTGTGAGTTTGAGCACCGCGTCAGGCTCTGTGCTGACAGCTCAGGGCCTGGAGCCCGCTTCGGATTCTGTGTCTCCTTCTCTCTCTGCCCCTACCCCGCTCATGCCCTGTCTCCCTGGGTCAAAAATAAATAAATGTTAAGAAAAATTAAAACAAACAAAGAAACAAACGACTGTCCTTCTCACTGGAGTCTACTCATTCTTTAAGACTCAGCTCAAGGGTCATCTCCTCTAGAAAACCTTCCCGGAAGATACCCATCCCCATCCCATACTAGCCGCTATGGGAAGGGCGTGCCTTCTCTGTACACTGCTAACGTGAAATGCTCCTTTGCTTTGCTGAACTAATGACATTGTAACTTTGGGGACCTTGAGCCCCACCGGACTAAATTCTTTGAGCACAGAATCTTTTTTCAGAGTTTTCTATGCTAATATGCAGCAATGCCAGGTATATCACAGATGTTGAGTGACGACAGATAAGTGGGAGGTCTTCAAAGCAAATGACATCATTTAGTTGAGAATAATTTCCATAAACATATGAGCAGATAGACAGAGGTACGAGAGAGTTTAGGATTAGGACCTCCAAGAAAGTACAGTCTATCCAAGTTTCTTGTTTTGTACCAACGAGGGCAATTTTTAGGCATATAAGCAGAACTTAAATTAACTATCAGCACACAATTTATGGATTATCTGTTAGGTACAAGATATTGTGAAATAAAGAAAAACTATTTGAAAGAGAAAGACATAAACTGGGGGGGGGAGCAAAAGGAGAAAAACAAAGAAAGGAAGAATTTGGTTGCTTTTGTTACAAATATCATTCTAAAAAAGAGAATTTAGATAACTGCTCTTACAGATGGAATAATATTTATGGGACAATACTTGCTATGTTGCATGGAGGCATAGAGAAGAATAATGTGAAAAACAAATGGGTTGCTATTAGCATTCTTGAGGAATACAATCACCAATTTGGAAGAACTAAAATTCATATAATCTATATTTTTACCATAGATCTTCCCTCTGAACTAATAAGGTATTTTCTGTAGATAAGAGCTTCTTGAATTTATCATTTGAGCAATAAATAGAAGGAGCCATTTTGACTAAATTTTCTTTTTTCTTCAATCATTTAATACATATTTCTTGAATGTCTCCTATAGGTCAGAAACTCAAAAAGGTGGTGAAGCACTGTTATTCAAATTATATCGTGACATTTCTGTGACATCTTAAAAATTAAACATATGGGTTAATTTCAGCACATGAGTTTTAAATTTTTTTAAAAACTTTATTCATTTTTGAGAGCAGGAGAGAGAACATGCAAGTAAGAAAGGGGCAGAGAAAGAGAGAGAGAGAGAGAGGGAGAGAGAGAAAATCCTAATTAGGCTCCATGCTTTCAGCATCAGAGTCCAATGTGGTGCACGAACCCACAAATTTTGAGATATGACCTGAGCTGAAATCATGAGTCAGGTGCTTAACCGACTGAGCCACCTAGGTGCCCCTCCGCACATGATCTTTAAAATCTGTATTTTTTACATGATAAGAATCAAAGAATGCATATATTAAAAATGAACTGATTTGACCATTAGTTGCAAAAATATATTTAGTTATTTATAATTAAAGAATTGGTCTGTTTCAAATGCTGAAGAAAAGCGCAGCACTTTTTCTTACAGTAAAAGAGATGAAACTAACAGATTATGAAATTATTTGTAAATACTGATTTTCCAACAAGATACATTTTGCTTGTCTTTCCATAGACGACCACAAATAACTCTTCAGATGGCTAATGTGTATGGTGAGAAAGCCTGCAAGTGCTATATAACATGATTGGTTTAATCAAACACTCATTTCGAATAGCTCTCCAAATCGTGTGCTTCCTCCTCCTCCCATTTCCTAAGAAAATCCACCATGAGAGAAGATTGCTAGAATAACTAATAAGTGCTTTGTATTCCTGAAAGGAAGAGACAAAGAACTGAAGAGAAAAGCTGGCTTGTGAGAGAAGACAAGCACTTTGTGAGTGTAATGCGCGTGAAATTGTATGCCTTGGAAGAAAGACAAATTGTCAGCAGGATACAAAGTAAAGATTCTCTGTTCAGAAAAAATACTCCACGTAGGTGGTTAGTTGTTTTATTGTTTTCTCCCTAACACAAATCTTCCCTGTAAACCTGCTAAACAAGGGTAAATCTACTGGAAGATGCCACAATTTCCATCCCCAATCAGGCCAAAAGGGATGGAAGTGAGGCAAGAAGGGGGGGGGAGAGCAAAAGTGTGGCCCCGGTAAACGCAGAGGTTTAACCTCTGGAATATCTGGGTCATCTCCCGGGAGAAGAAAAAAAAAATCAGTAAGGAAGAAAAACCTCAAAAGAAAATGCGAAAGCTGTAAAAGTCACACTGGAACTAAGGTGTGACAAGAACAGAGAAAAGTATTGATTTCATCTGTCCCAAATTTGGTGACAAACAGGGTCTCTGTGAGCCGAAATAAGAAAATACAGACTGGAGGGAGAAATTGAGATTTAGAAAAAATTAAATATAACTTTAGTGATTCAGAAAAGTTGACAAGACACTCTAAGAAAGTGGCCTCACAAAATTGTTTATAATCACTATTTTTTTCTCATTTTCTTTCCCATCAGCATCTGAAAGAAAGAAAGAAAGAAAGAAAGAAAGAAAGAAAGAAAGAAAGAAAAAAAAAGTCATACCATTTGATTCAGGTTAAGGTTCTTCTAGAACTGTCATTGTTTAACCATATACGTATTTACTGACTCCTAAAACTCTGTGCAAAATTTATTGCAAGCTCACTTTAGATATTTTAACTCCACGTTCCTTGTGTGATACAAAGAATTTTGCTGAATTTTTATCTATATTACCTGTAATATGCTTATATATCATTATTTATATGCTTTCCCACATATTTTTTCCTATATTTCTTTCTATATTTTCATTCTTTCTATGTTTTTCCATGGGGAAATATCATCTTAAAAATCAATATTACCATGGGAACACACACACAGGACATATATAAAAAAAGAAAATACCAATACTAACATTTTTTCCATAGGTTAATATTAAGAAGAAAACATTCATAAATACCAAATGCATCGCTTATATACAGTGAAGTTTTTTGTCTTAAATTAAAAATGAAAATGGATATTACTGAATTGTATAACAAATAGAACCTACCATAATTTGTTTATTCAGTTGTTCAAGCAGAAAGTTTTAAAATACTAATAATGAATCCTACATCTGAAGTTTACCTTCTAATCATACATTAGGGATATTTCAATAAGCATATTAAGTACTAGGATTTCTCTTATCATACAATTGGTTTAAATAACTTCTTCTTAAGGTACTACTTAGATAAGAGCCTCATTCCAAATTGTGGGTGGCATTTTAACAGCACAAACTAGTTTTTGCCATTATGCTTTGTTACGTGTTTGAGGAAATGGAAGTTTGCAGTGATTCAGCGGCCTGAAGAAAGGCATTAAAACCTCTTAAAAGTAAGTAGCAAAAGAACAAAAAAACTCTAGGCTTTTGAAGCATTTGTTTTCATCGTGTGCCATTGCTGTACTGATAACAATTATAATGGTTAAATACTGAATGAGATTAAATAACTCATGAAAATATCAGTGGGAAACTCTATGGGGAGAACCAAAGCTGAGTCCTTAAGAACAGGTACTTGAGACAGGCTCCACTCTTGGCTCAGTCATTATCCAACTATTCTTTGTTTTACATGAAACGTTAGCTTATCCTATTGTGCTTAAGTTTCTTCTTCAGAATAGCAATACTCATACCAAACAGGGAGGAGGATATTGTGAGAACTTAATAAAATAATGTATGTAAACATTTAACCCATGTGGTAAATGAGATGTAGTAAGTGCCAAAAAATGGTAGCTATTTTAAGTAAGTGATTTTTTTTTTTTACAACATTGAAAAAGTCTGTGTATTTTATGCTACAGATAAGAAAAAAGAGCTTAGGGTTGGTCTAAATCACAACTTACTACAGATCAGGGAATAGGTCTACAAGGTGAGATCCAGAAAATTTTAATAGCTTCTCAGCTTAAGGACTAATGCTTTTTGTTAAGTAACCAGACCATATTCTGAACCCACGCTCCCTGATCTCTGGTCGTTTTCTACTAAATAAACCTCCCTTTCAAATAAGTCACTATACTTTATTTCATGGTTTATATGTTCTTTTGCATTTTTTCCTATAAAATCATTTTAAATTTACTAAGTGAATGCCTATTTGTACATTACACTTTTAACTGAAGATAATTTAAACAAACACAATCATGCTACACCGTATAAATCAAACCAGCATATAAACTGGCGAGTGGCTGCACCTAAGTTTATAATTCTTATTTAATGAAACAATCAGAAAAATATCTTAATATAATACACATCCTTACTAGACAACCAGTAAATTTTTAGGATTATCAGAAACCTGTATAGATAGGATATTCAGGAATCAAATTGTTTATCTCTGAAGATTTATAAGAGAGAAGGGAAATGTGTAGTAAACCACACTCCTTCTATGCAAAAGCATATGAACAAATTCTTATTTATATTGAAATGATTTAAGTAATGATTTTTCAAGATAAGTTTGGCAGAGGATTTTGGAGGAACTATCCTCAAAGAAATTCTGAAGAAATACAGAAAATTGAAGAGACAGCTGTGAAATTCTTTAATATTTAAAAATTGTGAAAAAATCTAGCTTGACAGTTTCTACTTCAGCTTTCACGTTTCAAAAATATGATTGAAAGTTTCCTCAAACTGTCTTTAAAAATGAGGTATTCCTTATGGTATATTTTTATAAAATGCCTTTGGAAACAGCTATTCTATATAATTCACAAAGATCTTACTATATAATCCAAATATAATTGTCGAAGTTCCAAAAAGGACTACAAGTGTTCTTTTTTAAAATTTCCCTAATGAACAATAACTGGTCAGGAAGAGCTTTATACTTTCATAGAAGGGTCCCTAGAGATAACAATATATACAAAGCATAAATTCAGTTGAGATTTCAACAAAACCTATGCACTCATGCTGTTTTCATAACAAGGAAAATTAGCTTATAAAACATCACTAGATAAACTTTCTCTAATCAATCACACTAAAAAAGCAAAAATGAAATTCTCTCTTGATTGCTTGCATTATTATTTTAAAATTTCAATTCATTTCTTGCTGGCCAATTTGCTCTCTATTATTGGATTATGCACACTTACAGCTTAGGAGTAATGTGTTGCTTCTTAAATGAGCAGAAATGCGGCAAGCTGACAACTATCTCTTAGCACAACAAACTTGTTGATCCTCAGGTACTTTCCTTCTGAGATGTCAAAGGAAGTTGGAACCTGGGATTTACTTGTGATCCCAGGTGTTTTGAACTTTGTGGATGAACTGATTATCTAATATGAGAATGTAGGATTTCCTAGGCAATCTTTACTAAAGAACCCCATGAACAATTAACTGCCAGATCAAAAATATTTTTATGAAATGGTGATTCTTCCTTTGGGTGGAAAGTCAGAAAAAAATGTTCCAGTTTTGATTGTTTGATCCTTCATTACTCCTGAAGAAAAAAAAATGATGTTGTTGGCATATACCATATCTGACTTAAAAGCTGCAAAGACAAACTTCTTGAGGCTGCAAAAGATAAATTCTGAAGAGTGCTTTAGTTAATGTAACTTTTGTAATTTCTTTTTAGTTTATTCCTTCTGGATGAATATATTTCTAGTCCTCCAAATGTTGACAGCACTTATAGATTAGATAATACAACTTCTACAAAGTTCAAAATTTATCAATTTCTATACCACTAATGTAAGTATAATAATATATATTATATCATATAGACAGCCATATATTATATTATATTATATTATATTATATTATATTATATTATATTATAATACTTATATAATATAATATGCAAGATATTATTCATTTTCATTGCTTGTTTGCTTAGACCTAGAGGGAGGCAGTCTCCTTTTTTTTCCTCTTAACACTTTTCTAAACGTTTTATATTCTTGCATTAAGAAAAGGTTTAGAATAAGTATGGATATACAGAAATGTATAGTCAAAATGAATACTTCAGGATCATTCAGGCAACGTCTAATTCTTCCAATGGTGGGAGGATTTATGATCCTGAAAACTTAAGTCTTTAAAAAAATGTATGTAATACTTCTTACACTTTCATGGAGAATATTTGGTCAATGCACGCAAAACAATGCTTAATGTCTTTTCACAAGAAAAGTACAGGAATATACATACTGTAAGGGACACATTCATACTGCACTTCAAGGTATTTATAGGTTCCTGGACACGGGTCTGGAAAAACATCAGGACCTGCCACCACTGCGCACTGTGTTCTGTTATTGCACCTGAAATCAAAAAAATAAAAAAGAAGAAATAATAAACTTATGGGAAGTGAAATCATGATTAATACCAGTGCTGAATTTATTTTGCTTCTTGTTATAAAAATTTAAGTATGGTTTTGCTCAATTTAGAGTTTTAGACTTTGGAAGGAAATATCTGTAGTATACTCAAGAAAAAAAAACAAACCTAGAAATAAAAATCAACTCATTCAGTTTACTCATACTAACGAATTTGATTTTTCAGTGAACACAGTGCAACTTTGAGTTAGAAATTAAATACTGCTTGAGCAACACTGGTTCTTAGGATGGCACCAACGTGAATACAAATAACTGTTTGGTAGGAATCACTCACTGTCGTTGTTAAAAAAAAATTGAAAAAATATAACCACAGAGTTTTATCAGAAATATGTAAAATACATTCAATGATTATCATGACATCCATTTTAAAGGCAGTCAAAATATAATGTGGAAATGCTTTGGCCAAACCTAAATCAATAAAAATTTAATATTTGAGTATTAAAATCTCTTAAAATTTAATTTATATCAATTAATATATTACTAACACCATAAGTAAAGCCATTTTTATGAACTGATTCTCATGTTCCTTGTGTTTGGCCAAATAATTACACTAACCTCACAGATGGCTGTTCACAAATACCAATATCCTATAACTTAAAATAACTTTGAGTCCCCAAAGAGAATAATCAAAAACCACTACTAAAATAGAAATATACACTAGGCATCCTTTGTGGCAACTCGGCTAAACAAATCTGGGCTACCCAGATTTAATCATGGGTAAGTATACATATAATGAAATTGATTCTTTGATTTGGAGTGGCTTTGCTAAGGTAAATTTTACTCAGAAATTGTCTACATTCAATAATTTATTGATAGGTACATTTTTCTATAGAAAAAAAATGTTTTCCAACTATTATATTGTCACTAAGTGTACAGGATGAGGCATTCTACAGTTATCCTGTTGTATGTTCTTGTTTATTCATCTCAGAAATATACTACCTCATGGCTAGAATTTTCTGTTATATCTACTTGAAGATATGCTTTATTCTATGAAATGACCAATACTTCTGAATCATTGTTTGCATACTGGTGGAATAAGGGAGCACCGAAGGAAGAACTCATTCTGATTTACTGTGAAAATACCTTGGGTTTGCTTGAGGCTACCATTTGTTGGCCTTAATGAGGATTTTTCTTAGTACCTAAATTAAAATTGATTCATTAGTGAATGTTGTAAGGTGAAAAATATATTCTGTGCTTTCAGTGGAAGATTAATAAAAGCCAATATTCTATACTTTTTATGCAATTTAGCATGATAGTTAATCCTGAGGAACAACATGTCCCTAATGTTCTCTTGTGTAGATTTAATGTCTAAGGATGATTGTAATAACGGTAATGTAAATGTGGCTGGCCTCACACATAAGAGGCAAGGAGACACCTTGCCATTTTAGTGTACTCAGACTTTAAAAAATTGGAGTACTTCCCTTTTACAAAGAAAATCTTTTGGAAGGAGATGTCTCAAAGTCAAAATACATATTTCTTTGCAGTTAAGGCATACAATTTTCATATCACACCTGGAAAAAAACTCATAAATCTATCTCAGATGTTTATAAAAGGAGCAGCTATATAATCTTAGTTATTTCTGTAATTAGTTAAAGAAAGTTATCATCAGGATTGCATTTGAAGTAGTAATAGTTAATAATGAAAGAAGTATACATCATAAAATTCAATGAGATGTAAATATTTTGTAAATGTAGTATTTCTGATCTACAGTTATTAAATCATCGGCTTTCTTGGTCTACTCTTGTTTTACACCCTATTATCAACCTTTCATTCTGATTTCTACAGCTGATATAATAAAATTCATTTAGAAGTTGTGTCTATTCTTCTAATTCTCAGATACAGAAGGGCAACTACATATCTTTTATTATTTAATCAATGTTTTATATCAAAAGACAGATTACTACTCTATGCCCTACTACTTTATGCCCTATTTATGAGTAGGGCATAAAAGTTAAAATTTATAATTATGGAAGTGTTTGTTGCACAGAAAGTGGTCTTGAATCCGAGATTTCACATGGTTATGTTTGAAGAGTCTCAATTAAAAAATATAATATGAACACTATTCTAATCCACCTATCCATTTATCTATCTAGACATGCACACCAAACAGTATTCATACTACTTATTATTTAAGTTATAAAAATATAATTTATTTATGCATATTTAAGAAAATTAAAATAAGTGACCATTTGCTGTAAAAATAAGCCAAGTAAGCCTTCTAATTAATGAGATAGTATATTGAGGAGGTATATAAATAAAAACATGCTATACCAATAATATATTTGCAGTCATTATCATCATTGTTCTGGATCAAACAACAAGGCTTTACAACATTAACTTTTCAAAATAATTACATACTTTATTAGTATTTATTAGTATATTATATTGCATTATATTAAATGTTCTTTATAAGTTAAGATTCTTAAAAATCAGGGAGACAGGTAGACAATCTCTAGAATATTTTTATATAAGATACATTAAGAATATTATTTTTGTATAAGATACATTATAACACTGATTGCTTGAAGACCAACTACACTTCAAAAACAGAAGTTTAATGGTTCTGTCTTCTGTTTTAAAAAATTTTTAATGTTTATTTATTTATGAGAGAGAGAAAGGCACACACACACACACACACACACACACACACACACACACACACACAGAGTGCAGATGGGGGAGGGGCAGAGAGAGAGAGGGAGACACAGAATCTGAGGCAGGCTCCAGGCTCAGAGCTGTCAGCTCAGAGCCTGACATGGGGCTCAAACCCACAAACCATGAGATCGTGACCTGAGCTGAAGTTGGAGCCTTAATCAACTGAGCCATCCAGGTGCCCCCTGTCCTCTCTTTTTGTATGACATCAGTTACTATAAATTAAAATGAAATTAATTATACTTTTGATTAAAGATTATTGAACAATGAACAGTTTACACCAGTGAGAGTACTTTTATAGTTATAAAAAATAAAGTAAATTCATTCTAAAATATTAAAGATGATAAATGTGAAATAATCAAATGTTCTCATGTGCTTTAAACTCAGATTTTTTCATTGTTTACTTTTAATATACATATAAATTAAAAAATGATTTTCAGTATTCCTGATATTAAAGATACTTCTATAACCCACAATAAAGGATGAGAAAAGACTGCCATAATATGGTTAAAGCATCCTAATCCACTAATATTCACAGAGAAAACATCATAATCTTAGAAAGTATTAAGGCTTATTTACAGTGATAAAAGTTTCAATATTTTTTCATCAGAAAGCCTATGCGGTTAAAAAAAAATCCACTCCAACAATAGTTTTGAGGATAAATGGCTGAAGGGGGTCAAAAGTTATACACTTCCAGTCATAAAATAATTAAGTCATGGGATACAGGGTACAGTTCTGGGACTCTAGTTAATAATCCTATACTGTACATTTGAAAGTTGCTAAGAGAAGACAGTCAAGTATAAGCAGATGGCACTGACAGAATTCTCAGAATCTCTCGGAGTTTCACTTTTCACATATATAACATGGAGCCAGTTATTTAATTACTGCACAAAGTTGCTATGCTTATAAAAATTCATTAGGAAAAAGTGTGAAGTACCATATATATGCACAAAGTATACTTTTGGTTGTCATAGCACAACTATTATCATGACTAACATTAGCCATTTGTTTCAGGATAGGTTAATAATACTTCATTCCAAAACACTGGGTCTTTTGAGAGGAACTTAGAGTACAAATGAGATAGCACACAAAAAAGCAGATAAACTATTTGGGTTTAGAGTAGAAACAGAAGAAAAGTAGATTCCCATTTAAAAAAAATCAAAACTGTAAGCCAGATCATTAGTTATACATAAATTACCTAGGACATACTAAGTCCAAAATGTAGAGTAACAACGCCCTATATCTGTGTAACCTTTCAGACTTGGAAAGCATATTCACACAAATCCTACTTGTCACTTCTTTTATCAGATGAATATTATTACCTCCAATTTCACAGAGGAGGGAATAGGTTTGAAAATGTTAAATGACTTTTCAGATTCTCAGAATTCAAATCATGGTTACTGGACTGCTGAACAGTGACCTGAAAACCATGGGACTGCTGTCTTCTGAGACTGTGAGTCATGCATTTCATGGTCACTTTGGGAAACTGACTTAATTCACTGATAGGTTCTCAGGAGTACTTGTGATGATCCGATGAGGTACAGACCAGGCGTAAAATATCTAAGTGGCCCAGGATTCCTTTGGTCGTGATGTGCATCAGGCATTCCAAGGAGATCCCGAATTCAAATTAACATTACACAACCAGGCCCCTGCAATCCAAATTGGTATGTAGCAACTGTAAAGATCAATCTCTGAGCATAGGAGGAAGAAAGGATGAATGAATATTTATTCAGACGTTTCCAAAAGAAAAGAACAACATCATGTCCTTTTAATTCAACCCACATATAAACCTTCAAGGTGCCATCTACTGATCAGGTTTATTTAGTAAATGTTATTTAATATGTTGGATGCTATTATTAGCAGTAATCTTAAAGCAATATTGTTTAATTTAAAATAGTGTGTTATGATGACTGCCAGGGAAGACATACATAATTCCAGGGCTAGCAACAGGATACAAAATCATCACAGTTTACTAATTCATTCAGAACATTCACAGTTTACTAATTCATTCAGATATGGTTAAGAACAGTACAGGAACAAAATTAGTTAAGTGTGATATGAAGAAGTCATCTCTGGGGAAAAAAAATTCCTCTATTTGCAAGCTAGGGCAGCATATAGTGAAAATGATATTGCTGAGTTTATGTGTATATCACCTATTCAGATAAGTTCTTATTATATATAAAATAAATTAATTAGCCTATTTTCTGTTAAATACAATAAATTTATCTTTGTTTTAACTTCAATACCCCAGATAAAAATTAGCAGCTACTGGGGTGCCTGGGTGGCTCAGTTGGTTAAGCAACCAACTTCAGCTCAGGTCATGATTTCACGGGTTGATGAGTTCGAGCCCCGCATCAGGCTCTGTGCTGACAGCTCAAAACCTGGAGCCTGCTTTGGATTCTGTGTCTTCCTCTCTCTCTCTCTGCCCCTTCCCCACTTTCTCTCTCTCTCTCTCTCTCTGTTTGTCTCTCTCTCTGTGTCTCTCTTTCTCTCTCTCAAAAATAAATAAACATTAAAAAATTTTTTTAAATAAAAAAAATCAGTGGCTATTGTCTCGTGTTTGGTTACAACATATTTATAGGTTAAGCATATAAACATGATCCTTAACTATATTTCTTAAAACTTCTAATATAACAGATACAAGGATGGTATTAGTTGCTTCTACAGCTCTAATAATTGAAGTAAAATTTTGTATTTATGTACTGGGGGTCTAATCCACTGGTGTTCTCCATTAATAATCACTTCAACCACATATTCTTATTACACTCTAAAATCAGTGTGTACAGGGGTGCCTTGGTGGCTCAGTCGGTTGAGCGGCCAACTTCGGCTCAGGTCATGATCTCATGGTCTGTGAGTTCAAGCCCCACATCGTCGGGCTCTGTGCTGACAGCTCAGAGCCTGGAGCCTGCTTCGGATTCTGTGTCTCCCTCTCTCTCTGCCCCTCCCCTGCTCATGCTCTGTCTCTCTCTGTCTCAAAAATAAATAAAAACACTAAAAAAAATTTTTAACCAGTGTGTGCAAACAAGCCATTCCCGGGAATGTTAAGAAACTTTTCACATGATGCCTCACCCATGTAAGTGTTAAATGTGTAAAACTCCACTGAAAATCACTGCAATGATAAGCTATGATAGTGGAAAAATAAGTGCTTTGTGTCTTTTTGTTAGCAAAATTAGTCATTTGAATTTACATTATCGCTTTTCAAACAGCATTTATATAAAAGCATGTATGTGAAGAAATACACATACACTTAGTAGACCCAAGTATTTCCCAGTATCTGAAATATGGCAGATCAGTGTCTGAATCATATAAGACACTATTCTCTAAGAGGAAAATATTTTAGAGATAGGTTTATGCCAAAAACAAAACAAAACACCACCATCATAATACTTTAATGTTTAAAATATGAAAACAGTTTAGGTAATCAAGTAACTCAATTTTTTAAATGCTCATGATAGAATGTAGCAATATAAAAATGCACAGATTAATGTGTGAGCATCAACAATATTTTGCTCAATGTCAATCAACAGAACAACTCTTACACATTCTTTATTTTCCACTGCCTGTCACTCAGGGACCTGCTGATCTGGCATTCATTTTGAACTTAGAGGCCTGGAAATGAGAAGGCAACTATTTCATGGCAGAATATGAATATATACATGTCATAAAGAAATCATCTAGATCTCAAATGGTAAGAGAACTAAGTAGTCTGAGAGAAAGAAATCAATCATTATTATTAAAAAAAAAATTAATTCTGGGGTGCCTGGATGGCTCAGTTGGTTAAGCATCATCCAACTCTTGATTTCGGATCAGGTCATGATCTCACTGTTTGTGGGTTCAAGCCCCACATCAGGCCATGCACTAGCAGTGTGGAGCCTGCTTGGGATCCTCTCTCTCTCCCTCTCTTTCTCTGCCTCTGTCTCTTTTCTCTCTCTCTCTCTCTCTCTCAAAATAAATAAAAAAATTAATTCTTACATTGTAGCCATACACTTAAGCATTTACAAAACAGTTTGGCAATGCTGTCTACTTTTTTTTTTATATGTTACAATTTCTTTTTTAAAAAATTTTTTTTAATGTTTACTTAATGTTGAGAGAGATAGAGGTAGAGACAGAGCGTGAACAGGAGTGGGCGGAGATAGGCAGACACAGAATCCCAAGCAGGCTCCAGGCTCTGAGCTGTCAGCACAGAGCTGGATGCCAGGCTCAAACCCAAGAAATGAGAGATCACGACCTGAGTCGAAGTTGGATACTTAACCGACTGAGCCACCCAGGCACCCCTTATGTATTACAATTTCATTTAATTTTTATATATTTAAATATTATATGTATCTCATGTTGCCTATTTTGTATTTTACTTATATTTTTATAGTAATTTGAATCAGTTATTTTTCACCCCATTTTTCACATGAGAAAACTGAAGCCCAGCAGGCTTAGATAACTTATCTAAAATCCTGCAACTAGGAAGTGACAAACAGAAGGCAAATGCACCTCTTCCCACAACAAGGAATTGTGCCTTTGAACTTCTATGTCAGCTCTTTGGGTTGGTCTCATTCTCACAACTAGGGTGTGACCAGAGGCCGAGTTAAGTGGCAATTTAAGAAGTAAGGAAAGTGATAAGGCCCCTAATTTGGTGTTTTCATTTTTGAGGAATTTATTCTAAATTATAAACTAAAAATAATGCAAGATCTCATAGAACAAAAGTTGATACTGTATGCACTTCGCAAGGTAACTGCCTAACCTCAAGTCTCTCATTTTCTACATTCCTTTACATTGAATTTCACAAACATTCCTTTACATTAGAAAAAGGTAATCTGACACAAGCAAGTGAAAACAAGACCAAAGTGATTAGTGAGGAGCATAGAAACTAGGATACTGTATTAGTCTTCTTGTTGCTTCTGGGACTATAACAATCTATAACAAATTTAGTGACTTAAAAACAACGCAAATCTATTCTCTTGTAGGTCTGCAGATCAGAAGTCCAAAATGAGTCTTATATGGTTAAAATCAAGCTGTTGGCAAGGTTGGTGCCCTACTGAGGTTCTGAAGAGAATCCGTTTCCTTGTTTTTTTCCAGTTTCTAGAAAGAACCTGTTTCCTTGTTTTTTTTTTTTTTTCTAGTTTCTAGAGGCTGTCCCCTCATTCTTTGGCTTGGGCCCCACATCACATTACCTTTTCTCACTTTGACATGACATGATCTTCCTCCCTCTTTGACCTTTTGGCTTCCCTATAAAGACCCTTGTGATTACATTTAAGATAATCTGCCTATCTCAAGAGCCTGAATATCATCACTTATGGAAAGTTCCTTTATCCATATAAGGAAATATTCTTAAATTATAAGGATTAGAATGCCAGTTCAGCATATTGCCTTCCAGCACTTAAGTAAAAAAACATGTTGAAACTCTCTCCTGAGGTGATCACCTTCAAGAAGTCTTACATAATAAGATGCATGTCACTGCAGTAGAGCATGGCTAAGTTAGTGTTCATTGTCTCCATAAGGAACAGTTTTATTTATTAAAAGAATGAATAGGCCTCCACTTACATATATTATCTCCCAGTACAAATAAATGTTTTTAGTATAATTTGGCTAAAAGACATCATATTAAGCGTTTGTTTTCTTTGATCACCAAGAAATTCTCAGTGCATAAATCTTGTTGCAATAGATGTGGGAAACTAACCTATATTACTTGACAGAGGCAAACTTTTAAAGCATTTTACAGAAATTGGAATGTAGTTTGACTTTGGACCTATATAAAACCTTATAAAATATGAAGTATCAAAAAACACTAAGAAATTATTAATGAAGCCCATTGGTTCATATTAAACTGAATTTATGATTCTGTGTTACTATGCCATTCTATAAACAAATTAAAAAATGACTATTTCATGTTTATGGACTGAAATAATTTTATTTTGACAAAACCCAATTTAAAATAATAATTCTCTACTACACTAAAAAGATATTGCTTTCTTATGTTCTAAACTTTACCAGTAGCAATTTAAAAAATAGAAGCCTTTTCAGATTCTCTTCCTACAATACAAATTTACAAACTTATGAACCTTAAGGGCTTATTCCTGGGAATTTTTCAAATTGATTTAATAATACTCTAAAAATATAGAAATACATTTGAAAATGTGGTAATCTTATAAGGAAGTCCAATTTCCCAATGTTCTACATATTTCTGGGTAATATTTGAAAGAACAAATTACCATAATCATCAGTCAACATCCATAGAATATTTATGGAGCCCATTCCCAAAATAAAATGATTAGCTATGTCAGACACATGAGTACAATTCATAGAGGCATACATCCATAATAAATGGAAATATGCTTTTAAAATTAACATATTCACAAACATTGCTTGGAAAAACATTTGAGTCCCGTTCTGTACCAATGACTTCTAAGCTATAATCTTCTTGTAGCTGAATGTTATAACAATGGGAATGCTATAACAATATAAAGTTATAAAGGGCCTTTTCAGTTAAAAATAAGTAGCATTGCATGTGTATTAGTGTATTACCACCTATGTAGGACAGCATTTCAGAGCTGAACATTCTTTACCTGAATGTATGGTTACCAAATAAATCAGTGTGTGTCTGCATTCATTATCTGAAAGTACACCAAACAGTGGTATTGCTTATTTTCTCCTAACTAAAGAGGAACAATATTTTATATGCATATATATTATATGCATGTTTTTCTTAAGTGAAGACAATGTCCACTTTACTGAGAGCTAGTTAGGATACTTCTATATATTTTTTCCAAGACTACTTATGTTATTGTACTTTCTCTTTTTTTTTTCTTTTTTTCTTTTTAAGTCAGAGACAGACTTACTTCATTATACTTCCTCAAACTTTTGCAAGGCATTTTTTTCCTCCATGAGCCACAAAAAGGTCTTGTCTGCATGACTGGGCTAAGACAAGGAATGTTATCCTGAGACATATAGTTAAATCTGTTTTTTTTTTCTTTTCAATATGTGGCATTTCTAAATCAAACTGTTTATACATGAGAAAAATAAAAATATATAAAATAAAACTTCAGAAAGAGAATTGCAAAGAAAAAAGGAATTTTAGTAACATTGGATACTGAAGTGAGTTAACCTGAAAGCCTATAAAAGGATCAAGATGAGCTGAGAACAATGCCTTTGGCTTCCTCACATTTGCTTTTAATAAAGTGCTAAATGAAAGCAAGTGAAAACCTGTGTGTGTGAATGTGTGCATATGTATGCATGCCAATAGTATACACAACATTTATATATTAAAAACAAGACTTCCAAAGCAGGAATACACAGCAGAGAGAAATGATGTTTTCTGTTTAACTCTGTCCTTATAAATTTTTTGAAGAGTTCAATAGTGTTTTTTTTTATATGACATAAAAATAATTTTAGTTGTCTTCATAATTTGTAAAGATAGTGTAACAGACATGGTACACAGTAACTAAGAAAGAAAGCCCACACCTGCCAGTGATTGAAGACCAATAATTTTCATGATTTTCATAATTCAATTTCAATAATTTTCATAATTTTCCTCTCCCCTTAGATGTTTCATCTCTCACTTCTGGCAGCAGGGCTTCTTAGGCTTACTCTATTAATTCCACTCATGACCTCAGATAGAGATACATGTCAAGCATAGATAGAGATACATGTCAAGCATATCTCTTTCTTACCTGCTTTGATTTATGGTATCACCAGAAAGCTATAAATACAAGAGAAATGCTATGACATTTCTCTGTATCAGAATGCTTTAGGCTGAAAAAAAAATAGCAAACATAAATAAAAGTGGCTTCAAAATAAGGCTTGCGACATCTCGCGTATTAAAAATTAGAATATGGTTTGTTACAACTTGGTTAATTCGGAGATTTAACAGGCATCACCGTGGCTTGAATTCTATGACAATCTGTTGGATTTTGTCTTACGGTCCTAAGATGACCACTTGCATCTGCAGGTGTTACACAGAGATGATACAATCTTGAAAAAAGTAAGTCCTATCTTCTGTTTTATTTTAAAAGTAAGGATGTTATATACATAAGCCACTCACCACCATTCTTACAGAACATTAGCCAAAAGTAACCAATGCCTATGCGTATGTCAGCATGCCTGTGCTTAAAAGAGTCACACAAGAGAAATGAAATCCACATGACTGGTTTGCCCAGTGAAGGTTCATCATCACAGGGCCAGAGGGGCACACAGAATTCTCTGAAGGACTGCACTCTTTACAGGAAAATGAACAAATCAACCTTTTGCTAGTGAGGAAGAAGGGGGGAGTGGTTAGAGAATGGATTTTTGGAAAGCAAACAACAGCATCCGTTTTCTCAGTTTCTTTCTCTAGTGAAAACACCTCATATTTAAGATATTATAAAGTTTATAGCACAATTACTAAAAAGAAGAGACATATAAGAAAGTATTTTTCAAATTTAAACACAGCATTTTACTTTGAAAGAATATGGATAAATACTGTGATGTATAGAGTCTGGATAAATACATTAAAATACATCTCTATTATTGGATGATAGACAGCCATGAAAAGTGATGAGGCCAGCATTACCCTAATATTAAAACTAGATAAAGACACAACAAAAATAGAGAACTACAGGCCAATATCTCTGATGAACATAAATGAAATATCCTCAACATAATATTAGCAAACCAAATTCAACAATATATTAAAAAAAATATTCACTCCGATTAAGTGGGATTTATTCCTAGGTTGCAGAGGTGGTTCGTTATTTGCAAATCAATCAATGGATACATCACATTAGTTTACAGTGAACATACCTCAACAAATAAAGACCATCTATGAAGAACCCATAGCTAATATCATCCTTAATGGGGAAAACCTGAGAGTTTTTCCTCTACGATCAGAAACAAGACAGGGATGGCCACTCTCACCACTTTTATTCAACATAGCAGTGGAAGTCTTAGTTACAGCAATCAGAGAACAAAAAGAAATAGAAGGCATCCAAATAGACAAGGAACTAATAAAACTTTCACTATTTGCAGATTACACGATACTATATATAGAAAACCTAACAGACTCCACCAAAAAACTGCTAGGAATGATAAACAGACTCAGTAAAGTCACAGGACATAAAATCAGTGTACAGAAATCTGTTGTGTTTCTATATACCAATAATGAAGCAGCAGAAAGAGAAACTGAGGAATGGAAATGGAATCTTGCCATTTTTAGTAACATGGATGGAGGTAGAATAAGTCAATCAGAGAAAGACAAATACCGTATGATTTCACTCATACATGGAATTTAAGTAGCAAAACAAATGAGCAAAGTGAGGGGAGGAGAGGAAGAGAGAGAGAGAGAAGCAAATCAAGAAACAGACACTTATCTATAGAGAACAAACTGATGGTTAGCAGAAGGGAGGAGGGTCTGGAGATGGGTTAAATAGGTGGTGGGGATTAAGGAGGGCACTTGTGATGAGCACTGGGTGATGTATGGGACTGCTGAATCAGTGTATTGTACACCTGAAGCTAACAGTACTCTGTATATTATTACCTAACTGGAATTTAAATAAAAGCTTAAAAAAAAGAAAGAAATGATGAAGTAACTCTTCCTTTACTAACCTGAAAAAAATCTTCTACATTAAAATTTAAAATGAAAACATTAAAAAATAGTTTTATAGGTGTATGTATGTGTAAATGTAGAGAATAACTCTGAAGGACTTGTAGCAACAGTGATTATCACTGACATGTAGGATAATTGTTATTTCTTGGTCCATAGTACTTTTTCTCCCTTTTAAAACAGCGTGAACATTTGTTATTTCATGATCATTTCAAAGCATATTTAAAATTTAAAGGCAATGATAACTCTTTCAGGATTATCCATATTAATTATTTCACATTCTTAGATAACTTTCAACTCTTAAAATTTTACGTAATAACACCTATAACAATGCAGCTTTCATGTAAGTTATTTTTTTGCAAATTTCCCCAAAAGATTCTCTGAGACTTACTGCACATCTATCTCTAAAGCATTACAATTATTTTTTTATATTGAGATGAGATATAGCCTTTTTCTAGAGAAAATTAAAAGATGTAAGTCACCTAGGAACTCTGGCACAATGGAAATCAACGCTGCCAAATACCCAGCAAGCTAGTACATATCATTTACATCTCTGTGATGGTTGCTAAAGGCTTTAAGATAACAATGTTAATCTATCTTAGAATGACGACAATTATGACATCTTATCATGAGAATAGACAAAGTCTTCAGGAGTGTTTCATATTTGTTTTTTTCAGACTTGTGGACCTGTTCCATAACTTAGAGAATTATATCCAAGTGG
Source organism: Panthera tigris (assembly GCF_018350195.1). Lineage (NCBI taxonomy): Eukaryota > Metazoa > Chordata > Mammalia > Carnivora > Felidae > Panthera > Panthera tigris. The sequence goes on from NC_056663.1 coordinate 154,367,950, forward strand.
AGTTGTAATACTTACTCAACACAACACAATGAATTATCTGGGACACGTGCTGCATAATATATGCATGATTGAGAAAGCCACCAACAATTTAAGGTTTGCGGTGAAAGAGAAAAAGGGGAAATCTAGTATCACAAGCTATTTTTTAAAGAGAATAAGCAACCGTTAGGTAAATATAATGTATTTATTTTCTTGGTTGCCATTATCAATGCTTGACATTCTTCCTATATTTGGAAGAGATAGATAGATAGAAAGATAATTTACTGAATATCTCAAATATACAGTTTGAGCTTCAAGTGAAAGAACTTTGCGTTACTGAACAAAAACAAGAAATATAAAAACACTTTTATATTTCATTAGTTTCCTTTGTGATTATGAAATCACAAATATGAAATATAAATATGTAATAGAATGCCTAATGCACCATTGTAGAAAAACTTATAATGAAATGCACACAATCATTACCCTCTGCCTTAAAACAGAGCTAAAATACCAATTAATATCTATATTTTTTCAATGAATATTGATATTATTCAATAGTCATTACATTATTCTTTCAAGACTGTTTCCTTTAGAGAAACAAAGTTTCATAAGTACTCTTGACAACTAGCAAACACACAATAAAAACTAAGGTTTTTTATGAGTACTTACTATGTGCCTATCATGCACTAGATTCATTATTCACATATATTCTAACACATAAATTAAATTCTAACACACAAAGATTGCTCTAATGTAAAGCAAGCTTTTCAAGAAAGAGTCCTTTTCTATTTTTATTTATTTTTAATTTTTTTAATGTTTTTATTTATTTTTGAGAGACAGAGTACCAGTGGGGGAGGGGCAAAGAGAGAGAGAGACACACAATCAGAAGCAGACTCCAGTCTCTGAGCTGTCAGCACAGAGCCCGAGGAGGGGCTAGAACTCTGGGCCGAAGTTGGACACTTAACCGAGTGAGCCACCCAGGCACCCCAAGAGTCTTTTTTTAAAAAAAGAAAATATATTGGGGCACCTGGGTGGCTCAGTCGGTTGAGCGCCGACATCGGCTCAGGTCACGATCTCGCGGTCCGTGAGTTCGAGTCCCGCATCGGGCCCCTGTGCTGACAGCTCAGAGCCCGGAGCCTGTTTCAGATTCTGTGTCTCCCTCTCTCTGACCCTCCCCCATTCATGCTCTGTCTCTCTCTGTCTCAAAAATAAATAAACGTTAAAAAAATTAAAAAAAAAAAAAAAGAAAATATAGTCCCTCCTTTTCTAAGAAAAATATGATTCTAGTACAGAATAGTAGCTGCAGTTTGATTGATTGATTTTGATTGAAAAAGTCTGTAATCAAAGTGATTGTTTTATCTTTGCTATTGTTAAATGGATTTATATTGTATAATTCACAATGGATTATATACATATTTGGAAAATATACAAAATATACCAAGTATTGAGGTTATTGACAATGCTTGAATGTGAAATAATATTAAGATTCTTAAAATGGTTAGATACCCCTCGTGATATAGAAAGTGCCCTAGAATTAAACTCAGAACTTACATTTGAACCTACACTATTGCAAAAATCAAGACAAGATACATAGCCTCTCAGGGCCTCAATTTCTGCTTATTTGTAACTACAATCTATGATTATTTTGAGCTTCAGAGCAATAATGTATAGGAAAACACAGCACAGAACCTGAGATGGTGTAGGCACTCAACAAATGTTAGGTTACTGAATTGAGGATGGATGACAGTAAATTACAGAGAATTAATAACATAATAACTCTAAACATAGAGTTAAACAATTAAAAAGGCAAAAAATAAAATAACCTTTTCAAAAAAAAAGAGAAAAACAGAGAAAAAGCCTCTTGTAAGTATTTCATTTGGAATTCCAAGTAAAATAAAACCACCTCAAGCCTCGTGGTCTCCCTTTTGATCACCTGGGTTCAACTTAGAAATGTTAGTAGAAAGAAGCCACTTAGTACTATGTGCCTCAGTTTTCTTCCTTCACACCGGATTGCCATGAACTAAAATTAATACATAGTGACCTTTACATCACTACGCCATCAGATTTTATTCATGAACAGCTTCATTAAAATGCTCTTGATTAACAGAGACAAAAATAGAAAACCATTTAGTTTGGGACAATTGTGCTCCACTTTAAAACCATGTTCATCTCCAAATACATATAGTATTTTTTGACTTTACAGGACGGTAGCTCTATCCCCGAAGATACATAATGATTAAGAAATATCTGTCGAGTTTTAGTAGTTAGTAAAATGGGCTATATGTATATAGTAAAAAAAAAAAAAAAACTAAGGTTAAAATTACATATATGCTTTACTTTAAGAAAGATTCTGAAAAGACCGGTTTTAATAAATATAGAAGCAAATCATTTATCCTTCTGAGTTTTACTCTACTCATGTGTAAAACAAATGTAGCACAGCTTTACTTCCCTACATCAAAGGTACTAAAAGTGGGGAACAGTGAGGGAAATGTAAATATTTTATAATTACAAGGTATAGTCACTTCAATAGAGGTCTCACTGATACACACTTAACACAGAGAAAACCATGTAAAGCCTCTTGTGTTGATCAAAAAATATCATTCTACTGAAGTCTGGAAAGTTTAGGTTCCAGTATCTATAGCATAATACCTGGCATTTGATAAGGTTTTCAACAGATTCTGCCAACCATACTTCCTGAATCCCTTTCTCCTCCCTACCTCCTAACATCCAATCAGCCTTGAACCCTGTGTGTGTTTCCCTCATCTCCAGGATCCCCTCCTAACCAGCTTCAATAGTGCTTCTTCACCTTTTCTCAAAATCTTCACTTGATAGTGATGACCCTTTATTCATTTCCTCCAGGTGAAAATTCAAACATGACATATATAGGACCCTGGGAAAATAACTAAATTCTCTTTGTTCCTGATCCAAGGTATTCCTACTTCCTTTCTCTTTGTAACAACAGGAATATATAAATCAGATTGTTAAGCATTATGCGACATTATCAATCCTTGTAATCTTTTGTATTACAAGACCTGTTTTTTAAATGGTGAACAATGTTTTGTTCATTTAACTGACATGTATTGAAAGCCTACTACGTGCCTGTGCTAAAAGATAAAGATAGATTGGATATGGCTCATGCTCTAAAGAGCTTGAAATCTACCAGAAGAGATACACACCTCAACAGGTTATTAACATATGATGAATTAAGTGCAATCACAGATATATGTACGTACAAGCATATCACAGTGACATCGGGTGACATACAGTCACTATTCTAGATTGAACTGTGTCCCCCCAAAAGATATGTTTAATTGCTAACCCCCAGTATCTCACAACATGACCTTATTTGGAATTAGCCTTGCTGCAGATATAATCAGGTAAGAGGAAGTCAGATGGGGTGGGGCGGGGTGGGTCCTTAATCCAATGTGATAGTGTCCTTCCAGGAGGGGGGAAATGTGTACACAAATAGAGACACCTTGGGAGAACAAAAACTTATGACAGAGGCACAGATTAGACAGATGTAGCTGCAAACCAAGGAGCACCAAGGCCTGACAACCACCACCAGAAGCTAGGAAGAGGCAAAGAATAATTCTTTTTTTCTCTTTTTGATGTTTATTTATTTATTTTGAGAGAGAGCGAGAGAGCAAGGGAGGGGCAGAGAGAGAGAGAGAGAGAAAGAGAGAGAGAGAGAGAGAGAGAGAATCCCAAGTAGAATCTGTGCTGTCAATGCACAGCCCCATGCAAGGCTTGAGCTCTCAAGATCATGACCTGAGCTGAAATCAAGAGTCAGAGGCTTACTCTACTGAGCCACCCAGGCACCCCAAGGGAAAGAATAATTCTATCCAAAGTCTCAGAAGCAGCATCCCCTGCTGATTTCTCAGCATCTCTGTCTTTCAGAAATGTGAGAGAATACATGTCATTGTTTTAAGCCACCTGGTGTGTGGTACTTTGTTATGGCAGCCCTAGAAAACTCATAACAGATAGTTAACATGGACAGAATAAAGGGGATTAGGGCAGGTTACCTGGAGAAGGTGACACCAGAACTGAGTGCTAAGAGCGCTCACCTGGGTTAAATCAATGAGACTAGAAAAGGAATTTCAGGCAAATAAAAACAGAAAGGGAATTGAAACAGCATGGTAATGTAGAGATCTAGAAGCCATTTGGTGCTCTTGGAATAGAAGCAAAGGCTGACAAGAGAAAGGTTAGAAAGGTGACCAGAGGTTTAGATATAGCGATTTTGTATAACATGTTCATAAATGACAGTAGCTAACATGTATTGATTGCTTCTCTGTGTTCAGCACTGTGCAAAGTGCTTTAGGTATAATATTGCATGCAATCTTTACAATGACCCTAATGGAGATGTGTACATGCGTTAAGTGAGAAACCCAGGCTTTGAGAATCCATGTGATTTATGTAAATGCTGTCCAGATGCTTATTAAATGAGTCTAGACTTGATTTATTTGGTTAAGTGGAATCATGGAATGTGTTATAAACAAGGAATTAATACGCTCTTATTGCTTTTGATATAGGTTAATCTGTGATTTCTGTAGACAATGAATCTGTGGAGGATAGGCCTACACACATAGGGATCTCATAACAGAAATGGAGAAAATGGGTGAACTGAAGAAGTATTCAAGAGAGTAAAATTAGAAGGTCTTCCTAATCGGTAGGAATGCCAGGAATTAAAAGGAGGCAGGAACCAAGGAATATTCTAGGCTTTGGAAACAGAAAGGCTGGTGGTGCAACACACTAAGACAGAGAATACATGTGGGGGCATAAGTTACAGTAGATCTACATTAGAAGGTGACAGAGTACTGGTTCTGTGTTGATATGTACACAATAGGAGCTCTGAATGGCTGCTGATTAACTTCCTGTGGCCCTCAGCAAGAAATCACTCCTCGGCTATATTGTACTATAACGTGGCAGAGTGGCAGACGACAGCACTCTATTAAACAGACTCCCGTCCCTTGCTCTTCAATGTTTATTGTCCCCAAAGAGATTAAGATATAAACTTAAATCTCAGATGTCAAAATCAAGAACTTAGGTATTCGTCCTTTGGTTTTTTAATAGATAGTCTGAAATACTTAGCAATTTCCAATAAACCACACACACATTTATGTAATCACATTTTGCTGTTGTCTGTGCTTTCTCCAAAGAAAGAACCATTTCCAAATTAGCCAGAAAGACTTGAATTTCTCAGAAAAGCAATTACAAGACATGGTTTAAGTAGTCAGCTACAGAATGAAAAGGAGAACCTGGTTTCTTCAGTCTTGTGTTAAATGGGAATTTTTACACTACGTTTTAAAGAAATGAGTCTCTAGAGAGAACAATACCTATGTGAATAAAATTCTCCTATCATCAGATATTGATTTGAGTTACCATCGGTTAGCAATATATTTTTGAACATATGCAATTATGAACAAACTTTTATTTACCTAAGGCATATATAAATATCTGTAGATTTAGCTCTTGAGGGTTATGATGTTTGAGTGCGTTGTGGAGATGACAGACAGTCCCTAAAGGCAGGAAATAGGTGGCTGTTTCTTTCTGCAGCAATCCCTATGGTCTAATTATAGAGCGATAGGATACTTGCGTCAGCTTGAGTGAAAGCCACTCTCTTGGCTTCTCGGCTGGAAGCAAGTTACATAAAAATGATGGAAAGAAAATGGAGAAGCCTAAAAGCAAAGTATAAGAATGGACAGGAGCAAAGGAGAAAAAAAAACACATATGTTTTTTATTGGTTACCACATTTCAAGCATTTTAATCCACTTGATAAGTAAACACATTTTACAAATAAAAAGTATCAAAAGGACAGACTTTTGGCAAGTGTATGCAAACTAACGGATTTGTTTGCTGCTTTTGCTAAGGGAAAATAATACTGGGAGACTGCCATTAATAGCACGCCAACTTAGAAACCCAGTAGAAGTTTAGCAAAGATAGAAAACAGAAGGGGATAAAAATTAAGTAGCTGCAATGGCTAACTGGATCTGAAACGTCTGAATGGACGTGGACAAACAGTCAACTAGCAAGTACGACAGTACACGCTGTGTGACAAGGTGGATAAAGCTAGGAAATGTACTGTTTCAACTCTCCATTTAGAGAGTACAATGACTTTTCTTGACATTAGTGTGGGACTACTCTAGGAAAGTGGCATGCAACTACCACATCTCAACTTGCCAAAATTTACAAAATGGTAAGACAAAATGTTAAAAAATAAAAACCCTTTTCTTGACTTGTGTTTCACCGAGGAACCAAATAACTCATTTATACAGTCATTCGTAACATGCAGTTCACAGATTTAGATTCCAAAATTATGGTATATACGTTTCAGTGAATACTTATTCTAATCCGCAAGGTCTTGCTGAGTTGATTGCATGCAGCAAATGAAATAAAGTGTACCTGAGTACATTTTTTGTATGTTTCAACCAATTCATATAACTTTATTGAACGTTTTTCCCCCCGCTGGCAAATGGTCACATATAAGTTTAATTCGTAAAGAAAAACTAACTTAACGATTCATATTAATCTTTTAAAAACATTTTAAGATATTGTCTTACAGTTATACATGTAAGCGATGGCATCAAAAGAAAGGTGGTGAAAGACGGAAAGTCTGCTTCACTAAAATAACGAATGCCCCTTTGGCAATAAAGGGAACATTTAATGCTTTATTTCAACAACAAAAACATACGATTGCAAAAGTGCATCCAAAGCCACTGGAGAAAATCAAACAGATAGGGACTAAGTCAGTCACCAATCCTGAATTTCAACTTTGACAAGGAAGCAGGTTTTTTTTCATATCAATAAGTAAAATATATTCCAAATTTATCTAGAATCACAGTAATCCAAAGGAAATACATGTTTTTGCTCAAAATATAAAATTATAACACTGTATTTGTTTTAATTGAATTAAAGTTAACTGAATATTTAGCATTCCATAAGAAGAAAAGTAAAATAAGTCTTATTTGAGAATTTGTCTTCATTCAGAGGTCTTAGTTTCCATTTTATACCACAATTTACTTCAATAGTCAGCGTACAGAAATCGCTGATTGGAAAAGGTTTTGAATGAATCCATAAAACTAAAGAAAAATGAAGGTGTCAGTTGCTAATAACCACCACCTCAGTTTTGAGCCAAAAATGCTAAATAGGAAAGACAGGTATTTGCATAAAAGCAGGCTAATTTTGAGGCTAATTTTTTCCTCTTGTAAAGGTATATTTTAAAGATGTTTCCCTGTTTTTTATTTTAATTTATCTTAGTTAATACTGACTCAGTTGTAAGCATGAGGAAATACTATTACATGCAATCATAAAATATTTGCTAGCAAAGATTTTATATGTGTATAAGTGCTTTTATTATATTGATTTTTAAGTTAGATAACAGAGGTAAGAAGCCATCCTTGCATAAGTTAAAAACACTTGCTTAAAAATTAGTCATAGTTGAAAAAGAATCTTGGGTCCATCAATATCAGCTATTATTATTATATTATAATTTACATAAGTTACTTAATGTCTCTAAGCCTCAAATTCCTCATTTGTGTAATACAGATTGCACCCACACCTCAGGGGGTTCCCATGTCAATTAAAAGAGGCAAGTCATATAGTATGTGTAAGTACATTCCTGCTCACAAAAAAAGACACTTTCTTTTAGGTATCAATGGTACTGATGATAAGAGCCATACAACAAATAATAGTAAAAGCCAGCTGACTTAGAAAGAACATGTCTCTTGGGGGCGAGCGCCTGGGGGGCTTAGCCGGTTAAGCATCCACCTTTGGCTCAGGTCATGATCTATCAGTTTGTGGGTCCAATCCCTGTATCACACTCTGTGCTGACAGCTCAGAGCCTGGAGGAGCCTGCTTCAGATTCTGTGTCTCTCTTTTTCTCTGACCCTCCCCTGCTTGCTCTCTCTCTCTCTCTCTCTCTCGAAAATAAACATTAAAAAAATAAAAAGAAAAATCATGTTTCTTGGAGAACTACATCCTTAAAACATTGTTTCCTTCCCATCTCTATATACTTACATATGCAACAATTAAAGAATAAAGTTTTCTTTAAAGTAGATTCAGGTCTTATTACTATACAATACAAATTATAGAATCATTTCTATTTCAGGAAATAAGAGAACATGACATGGAATAGAATTCTAAGTACAAAGGTGTAAAAATCATTTTACTATTTAATTTGCAAGTCAATGATTTATCCTACAGTGTATTAAAAAATTGTATATATTCATCTGAAAATGTTTAAAACTCAGCACATAAGTAATAATAAGAGAATTGAACTTAATATAAAAATCACATCATATTTTTATTTACATTCTATAATGATTTTCAGAAATTTTATAGTGATTTTGGGAAATTTTGGTACTAAGAAAAAGTTCAGATATAAATTTTTTATTAATAAAAAAAGTCACATAGATTACAAAAATTTTCATTATCAAGGACATAAAAAACAAAAGTTTACTGAAAGTTTCAATTTTGAAAACTAACTACCAGGATGTACATAATCTGAGAAATTCACAATTTTACCATTACTGTAGAAAATCCTAAGTATATGGATTTAGCGCATTATTGCAGTTTCTCTAGAACAACTTTTCATGTTAATTGAATGTCGCTGACATCTATTTGCTCACCTAGCACCTATCCTTATAAGAGCATCTGGATTTTGTTCTGTATGTTCTGTAGAATCAGTTGCCCATATTCTCAAGCCATTTGGGCATGTCTACCATGCCTACCTAATTCATCTCCCTGGTCACAATGATTAGTCAATAATGTCCAAACTTGGAATTTTTGCTGAAAACCCTGGGAAAAAAAAAAAAAAAAGATGGCTGGTAACCTAAAACTGAAATTAAAAGATCAAGCACATAAGCCTGGCGCCGCTGTGTGCCAATGCGCTGATACCTTTAAAAGGATGCCCAACACAAAGGATAAGAGAAGTGGAGAAAGACAGACTTCTGATGTATCCTAAGAGCACCCGGATGAAGACAGACCTAAAGTCAATTAAACCGGGGGTTTTTCAGTTAAAGGAGTAATTTCTTTGTGAGTCATTTTAAGTTAGGCTTGATTGAGCTCCTTGCAATGGAATCTTCAGTAGTTGACTTTCCTTCAAGCCAGATGACATGTTACCATTGCAGAAAGAAAGGCTTCACAGAGACACAAATAAGTAAGTTGTGTTACGACAGGCCTAATTCGGAAGGAGGGCCTTTTGCTTGCTGTCCCCTGCTTTGTTTAATCAGTCATTTTTTATTTCGATAATAATAGTGATCTTTAACTTTTAGACCAGGTAAAAATTAAGGTGAAAAAGTTATTAAAATCTTATGCATTCTATCATTAAATAACACACAAAAAATTACCCCACTTTAATTATATAGTTACGCATTCCATTCATACGTTGGTATCTAAAAGAAAAAAAACTTCAATATTTTGCAATATTCTGATGAAATTATCTGTACTATCGGCCATCCCATGGATACTTGATAAAACATAGAAAACAAATTGTTTTCTCTTATAAATTTTCCAGTTTCATTATAGGGCATTAAAGACATTCTTTATTAATATGCATATACAAACTCTGTCAGAAAGATTGGCTAAAATACATACATATATACATATATACTTAATCTAATTACCTCTTCTTTGACTTAATAAGCATTTAAAATTTTTAAATAAATTTTTATTTTTTTTAATTATTTAAAAACTTATCTTAAAAAGTAATTTATTTTGAAAAATATTACTCCAATAAATGTTTTAGCCCTCCCCACAAGAAATACTAGTCTCTCTGAAGAGTTCTCATTCCAAATCCTAAAAGCATTATCACTTGAAAAGTGTTTTCAAAAATGCCTTTGTTGGATAAGGCTTTTGTATATAAGAAGTGCTCTCATTTAGCAGTTAAAGACACAGAAATTTAAGTAATTTAGTGATTTTTAACTTATTTAAAACACAGTTATAAATATATTTAGTGATATTTTAGTAATTTTGGAAACAGTGTAAATATCAAGGATTTATTTTCATTGTGCACACTTACCCATTTTTATCACTCCACTTGCATTGTTTGGGGACTGTAATTACCCTTGCAATATGATCCAAAAAGGATCTGTTTTCTAATGGACCATTAATGACTTGCTAAGATTTCTAACCTCATTCTCATATGGAAAGTGCCTCCATAAACTAAAACCTTTCCTCCCAACATTTTAAAACTATCAAATTAGCAGAAAAAAATAATTCATTTTGTCCAAGAAACACAACGATGAGGTGATCATATTATTTAAATAAATGTCTTTGTCCCTCCACTGATCCTTGGCTGTATTTTTCTATTACTCCTTTTTGTTTTACTTAAGTAGGCAATCAAAAAGATATTCAAAAATTAAGTTTCTAAAATTATTTACCACTCACTGTCCAAAATAAGCATGGATTTTGCCAACTTACTCTTACTTCACATATAAATATAGGAACCATATTAACTTTCATTATTTTAATATTGTATTTTATTTAAATTACTTTATGTACTATGGTTAAGGTGAAGGATGATCTCTATCATGACCTTGTGGCAGATAGTCAAGCTATTCCTCTCTAATTCATGATGATCTAGGTCATAGTATTAAAAAATATGTAAAAAAAAAAACCTAGAAAACATATTAAAAAGACAATATAAAAATATAAAAAATACATTTTTTATATATAAAAATAAAAATATAAAAAATATAATATAAACAATATAAAAAATAATAATAAAACATGAAGGCTAGTATTCACAGCTTTTTAAATAAAACTTGTGACAAAAACAATAAAATTGAAATTTACTATTTAAGTTTTAGTAATATATCATCACAAAAAATATACAATGGAAAAACTTTAGCCAATATAAGAGTACTAATAATAATGATTGAATATTGAGCCAGATAAAGTCTTTGGAAGCTTTATATGTTTCTATTCGATACATTTTTTTCTAATTTTACTAAGTATGTATTGATAACAATTACAATCTACTTTTTAAAAAGTATTAAATATTTGAGACTTTTTCAAAGTTTAATTTTGATTATAGTTTATAAAATGGTATTTTATTTTATTGATTGTCCTGCTTAATGAATTTGCATGGTACATCCTGATAACATAAGAAGATATATGACAACATTTACTATTGTTCAAGCCACATACTGAAAGCTGATATTTTGGGGCTCCTGGACAGCTCAGTCAGTTAAGCGGCCAACTCTTGATTTTGGCTCAGGTCATGATCTCATGGGTCATGAGTCTGAGCTCTGCATAGAGCTCTGTGCTCACTGCACAGAGCCTGCTCAGATCCTCTGTCTCCCTCTTTCTAGCCCTCTCCTGCTCATGCACATGAGCTCTCTCTCTCTCTCTCTCAAAATAAATAAACATTAAAAAATTTTTTTTTTAAAGCTGATATTTTCCTTGGTAGATTCAGTTGCCCTAAACTGCTTCTCTACTTCCACATTGCCAGATGCTTACTTTATATATATAGATATGTAGAGATATAGATAGATACATATAGATGTATAGATATCTCTGTTACCTGGGTCACAAGACTCTTCCATTCACACAGTGGATTATAGTTCTAACTCCAATTGCCCATCCTGAAAATGGTCACAGTGAAGGCTAGACAAGACTAGATCAGTAAATTTTTGTCACTTCTAGTGATTTTGTCACTTCTAGTGACAAGAATCACAATTCCCTCCTAAAATATGAAGGATCACTATAACAGGAAAGAAAACTGAGATGCGCACTCGTATGCATAAAGGCACACACATACACTAGGTGAGTATTTTGTAAAGCTAATAATTTACATAGAAGCTGCACCATAGGTACTTTGTTCTCATCCTGACTTTGCTCCTCATAGGTTGAGGAACAAACAGTGCGACAGATACATGAAAATCTTCTCATCTATAAGGGGATTGGACTCTCTCTAAAATTTTCATCTTTAACAACCAAGGATGTAAAATCATAAGACAATCAATCTTTAGGATTAGCCTCGAAAAGACTCTATGTTTTCTTAAGTGCTAAATAAATTTTTACAAAAAGTATAGATCTTTAAAATGAAACAATGTGACAGAATGCTAAACCCTTCGACAAAGTACATAAATAAACTATAAATCTAGCATAAGAAATAAAAGACCTCTAGAAAACAAAGGATAGTATAAACAGGCAAAGCAAAGTTCAACCTATAAATTCACTGAGGACTGAAGGCATAAAAGATAAATATATTCTGAGAATAAAGAGAAAACTACAGCCCTAAATTTTTTATTTGGCAAATTTAGATGTTGCTGCTACTAGGGATGAATTAATTATAGATCTGCATATTATTAATAAAATACTGAATACTACAGGGATGCATATCTTGTTATCGTAGTATAAAAACTTATGAACTTGATTTTTTCATTAATAAATAAGTGATTGCACATCCACAGATAACAAGATAGCACAATATTTATTAACATGCACTTCCAAAATGTGTTTTTAATTTCAAATACCTAATTGCAGAGCAATATACATAGCAAGATCCCTTTATATATAGAAGGGGATATGTGTAGTATGAAATAAACATGTGTAGTATGAAAATATGACTGCTAAAGTGGTTCCTTTTAAGGATTAGGATTTGGTGTTGGGGAATATTATTTCTATAATTTAAAGAACTTAAAAGAGGGAAAGATAGCATATGGAATACTAGAAAGGGAAGAATGAAGTCATAGGAAACTGTTCTTATGATGTACCTAGTACTTTTAAAGGTGTAAGACCATTTTTAAAAATTACCAGATCCATTAGCCCTCAATTTCCTTGTCAATAAAATTGGAACAATATCTAAATGACCAGATTAGATGAGAAGTAATTGAAATGATATATGTAAGGTGCCTAACAATGTCTGGCACGTAGCAGCGACTACATGAATGCCAATTTGCTACTTTTCCTCCCTGTTCATTAGTGAAGGGTAATAATGTTTCATATTGTAGACTGTTCTTTCTCCTCTAATTAGAGAATAGAAACGTAGCTTATTAGACATTTAGCTTCACAGACTAGAAAGAAGATTATTAAGCACTGGGAAAGACTTTTTTAAAACCTAAAACAAAAACCAAAAAAAAAAATTTCTAATACAAAACTTGTTACCTGTTACTGATAAAAATGACAATGGAGACGAATCCTTAACTTGACTGTTTTAATCACTTAGGAAAGGAATGTGTGTCATTCCAACATAGCTGAACAGAAACGCACTCTGTAAGATTGTTATCAATTGAAGAACTATATGCAGATTTCATTCCTCAACTATTAAAAGGTACTCATAAAACCCTAGATTAAATATAAAAGATTTAAAACTTCTGCTCTGCAAAAGATAATGTAAAAAGAATGAGAAGACAGTCTAGAGACTAGAAGAAAATTTGCAAAAGATATATCTCATAAGAACTATTATTCAATGGGCTCCTGGGTGGCTCAGTAGGTTAAGCATCCAACTTTGGCTCAGGTCATGATCTCATGGTTTGAGCCCCACATCAGGCTCTGTGCTGACAGCTCAGGGCCTGGAGCCTGCTTCAGATTCTGTATCTCTCTCTCTCTCTCTCTCTCTCTCTCTCTCTCTGCTCCTCCCCTGCTCACACTCTGTGTGTGTCTCTCTCTCAACAATAAATATTAAAAAAAAAGTATCCAAAACATACAAAGAACTTTTAAAATACAACAATGAGAAAACAACACAAATAAAAAAAGGGTCAAAGATCTTAACAGACGTTTTGCCAAAGAAGATATACAGATGGCAAATTAGCACATGAAAAGATGTTCTGCCCTATATGTTATGTGGAATGCAAATTAAAACAAGATACTATTACACAGCTATTAGAATGTCCAAAACGTGGAACTCTGACAGCGCTAAGTGCAAACAAGGATGCAGAGCAACAGAAATTCTCCTACATTGCTGGTGGGAATGTAAAATGGTACAATCACTTTGGAAGACAGTTTGGTGGCTTCTTATAAAACTAAACATACTCTTGCCATAAAATTCAGCAATTACATTCGGTATTTATGCAAAGGAGCTGAAACTCATGTCTACAGATGTTTATAGGAGCTGTATTCATAATTGCCAAGATGGTCTTCAATAGGTGAATGGATAAATAAGCCATGTATATCCAGACAACAGATATTAATTATTCAGATCTTAAAAAAAAAAGGGAGAGAGAGAGAGAGAGAGAGAGAGAGAGAGAGAGAGAGAGAGAGAAAGCTATCAAGCCATGAGAAGACTTGGAGGGAACTTAAATGTGAAAGAAGACAATCTAATAGATTATACACTAGGATTCTAACTATATAACATTTGGGGAAAGGTACAACTATGGACATAATAAAAAAAAGATCAGTAATTGTGAAGGGTGGGTCAGTGGCAGGGGTGAACAGGCAGAACACAGAGGGTTTTTAGGGAGGTGAAAATATTCTGTATAATATTATAATGATGGATGTTTCCTTATATTTTTTTCCAGATCCACAGATCTGGTATGCAACAGCAAATGTGAATGCTTAAGTATACTATGGATTTGGGGTGAATATGATGTGTCAATGTAAGTTCTTTGGTAAAAAATATATGATTCTGATGAAGAACTGGGATGGCTATGCATATGTAGAGGCAGGGGGTATCAGGGAAATCTAACTTCTTCTCACCTTTGTTGTAACACTAAAACTGTTTTAACAAAATAATAAAGTCAAAAAATTTTGAAAGATGTATCATTTAATCCAGAATACAGAGTATTTGGAGAAAATTAAACAGAATCTCATTCTCTCAAACTCTATTTAATTCACAAAGGAAAATAAATTTAACATAGAAACACAAAGCATTTTTGTTTAAAAGAACATAAAGAGCCCATCCAAGTGTAGCACAGGAATAACAATTTGACCCACTGATCAATATGTATAAAGAATATTAAAAATAGGTCTAAGTATGAAGTGGTAGAAGTCAACAAAATTTTCTTTTTTTTAAGTTTATTTATTTTGAGGGAGAAAGAAAGAGACGGAGAGAGGGAGAGAGAGAATCCCAAGCAAGCTCCGTACAGTCAGTGTGGAACCTGATGCGGGGTTTGAACTCACAAACCATGAGATCATGACCTGAGCCGAAATTAAGAGTTGGATGCTTAAATGACTGAGCCGCCCAGTCGCCCCCCAGATTTCCTTAAAAAAAAAGTGTTATACACAAATACCTGAGTGCTAAATATGTGGCAAGTCCTGAGCCAGGGATCACTATGATAGATAGATAGATAGATAGATAGATAGATAGATAGATAGATAGACAGACAGACAGGCAGACACTCATAGGATTAATTCTATGGAGAAAAGATGGATATTGACAAATCAAAGATGATGGAAATGTGTCACAAATATAAGGTCACATGGAGAATACACAATATTTTGCTCACAAAATCCCAGATAATGCCCTAAAAAGGCAATTATGCCTAACCATGTATGTATATAGGAATCTTCTGCAAGGCAACATTAAGTTTCTCACTTCAGTTCACAGAAGGCAAAGATGGTCTCCAACGGATGTTGTCGGTGTCAGAATGATCTGTTCTGTACCTTATTCTCAAAAGATGACACCTGCTAAAAACATAGTATTAGTATTTAATTACTTTTGTCTTTCTTTGGTCTATTCAAAATAAAGGTATATTCAATTAATTCCTCTTGCCATATTCTGTTTTAATAGCTTTGGCTGGCAGCAGCATGATCTAATCTGATTATTTGGCCACAGCAGTTTAAATGATTCTGAGTAGTTAGTCTGCTAAAAGTAGCAAGAGGTGTTAACTATTCTGAACACTTCTTGCTTAGGGAGATAAGGATATTATACTCTGAACTGCTCCCCAGATCCCAGCTGTCGCAGGAGAGTCAGAAGTCATTTATTCAGACAATTCTGTTCTCCTTTAATGAGTGTGAGCATTGGTTAGCCTTTTTGAAATATAGACGGTCTCAATTGTTTTTCCATGTAATCTGTAATATGAAGGACGAAGTAGAAATCTAGATGGATACTAAAATGATTTGAAAAGATGGTCAATATTAATTAGGATTTAATATGGGGTATGTAACTGAAGTTTAAAAATTAGGGTTATGAACACATAATTCTGAATGAGAAATATGTGTGGGCTCATTCTCTTTAATTTTACCCACTACTGAGACTACGATTTTAAAATCCTTTTTAATGAGATTTTATGACCTCTCTGCTACTTCAGTTTAGACTTGCTTCAGTAGAGTCTTCAGGAGGAGATTATAATATGTTTTATTAATTGAGTAAAATAAATTCCCCTAATGAATCAGTCCTATTTTAGATGACAAACCTACTTTCCAGAGAGATTTTAATTTATATTCACCCTTTTCTATGTTGAGTTGCAAATGTAACTCTTGAATGTCCTTTTTGAAATCTCATCAGGATGTAAGTTTTGATAACCAATTACAGAACGCAGCAGTAATGTTTAATTCTATTTTTGGAGAGAGTTCTTCTAATTAAAAAAAAATTGTGCACGATCATTTTATTATTAAGGGAGTAAATTATTCACATAATACATTAAACTTCATTCCCAAGTCTTATCCTCCTCTTAAGAATGTTGTAAAGACCTAAAGTCTCTTAATAATCATCACAACACACATAACAGCCTTGGGGAAGTAGGGCAAAGGAGATGGCAGAAAAATACAGTTTAAAAAATGGGTTTTCTACTTTAGAGCATAAAGATACTTCGAGTTGGCGTATTGTCTACTTCGGGACCTAGGGCATATACATAGGAAATAGGCCCAGTCTTGTCTCTGGTGTCCTGGCTGCTTTCAATAAGTAGGTTTTCATTGAGGGACATGTAGGTGCCATGTAACCAGCTTAGGGCAAATGGTCAGTTCAAAAAGTCACCAAGCCTTTTGCCCCTGGAAGCTCAAAGAGAGCTCCTGTACATAAATTAGACAGAAGAACAAGCAAGTTAAGTGAGGAAGCAGGGGCAGGGGGTGGGGGGACTAAATTTACATACTACTGAGCTTTTAGTAGACGAAATTTACTGAAGTGAGTCAGAGTCAAAATACCATTATTTAAGAATCTTGGCCACTGATTGCCTCAATGATTCTGAATAAATAAGCATGAATGGCATTATTCCCTCCATAAAGAAAAGGAAATCATACTGAGCCTTTCCTGTTTAACTCAGAGTAGTTTTGAAGCCTGAATAAAATACTATGTATGTAGAATACTTTGTAAACCTAAACTCAGAGTATAAGCAGTAATACAATTTATAGCAGTAAGATACTACTAGATTAAAACATAGTGTACATTAGCCCACTGATAAACTCCAAAACAATATCAACAACAACAACAAAACCCCAAAAACTATATGCCAGAATAAGGAAATGTGAGGGTGTTCTTTATTCCAATTTCTTTCCTTTTTTTTTTTTTTTTTTTTTTTTTTTTTTAGTTTATTTATTTTGAGAGAGAGAGAGAGGGAGAGAGAGAAGCAAAGAGAGGGAATCCCAAGCAGGCTCCTCACTGTCAGCACAGAGCCCAATGAGGGACTCAAACTCATGAACCATGAGGTGAGGTATGATGACCTGAGGTGAAGTTGGATGTTTCACCAGCTGAGCCACCCAGGCAGCCCTCCCATTTATTTTCCAAGTTACATAAATACAATGAAGAGATCTTAAAAGTATTTCAATCAGTTTTGACAAATGCCTAGATTCATCTAACCCAAACCACTGTGAAGCATAGGATATTCCCTTTATACCAGTTCCCTCACATGCCTTCCTACTGGATCCCCACTTGGCTGGCACAAAAAAAACCCAAAAAACCTGATTTCTATTACCAAGAAATCTTACAGTATATACTTTGTGGTGTCTGGCTTATTTCACTCAACTATGTTTTGGAGAGTTATTAATTTTGTGGCATGTATCAGTAATTTCTTTTATATTGGTGAGTAATCTCATATTGTAGGAATATGCAACAGTTTATCCAATCTCCAATGGACGAACTACTATAGGCCATTTCCTGTTTGGGGCCACTATCAGTAAAACTAGCATGAACATCTTCTATTTTTTTGGATATCTGTTTTCCCAGATAAATACTTAGGATTGGATTTACTGGGTCATTAAGTTGATGCATGTTAATTTTTATGAGAAAATGGCAACCAGTTATCCAGTCTGACAATTTCTGCCTTTTAATCGGACTATATTCTATGCATTCATTATAATATTTGGATTTAATTCTACTATCCAGGTGTTTGAGTTCATTTCATCCAATCTGTGTTTTGTCTCTCTGTCCTCTTTTCTGCCTTGTCTGGGGCATGGGTAAATCCAGTCTTTTCAGTATTTATTACCTCTTATCTTTACTGACTTTTCATTTGTGCCTGCATTCGTTTGCTAGGGCTGCTGTAACAAAGTACTACAAACTGGTGGCTTAACCAATAGAAACTAATTGTCTCACAGTTCTGGGGGCTAGAAGTCCGAGACCAAGGTGTCAGTAAAACTGTTTTCTTCTGAATGTTGTGAAAAATCTGTTCTATGCCTTCCTCGTGGCTTCTGGTGATTTGTGGACAATCACTGGTGTTTCCTGGCTTATTGAAACATCATTCTGATCTCTGTCTTCATCTCTGCTTGGCATTCTTCCTGTTGTTTGTGTTCAAATTTCTCCTTTATATAAGGATACCAGTCACACTGAATTAGGGTTCCATGATCCTCCAGCATGACCTCATCTTAACTAATTATATCTGCAATAATGCTATGTCCCAACAAAGTCACCTTGTGGGGTACTGGGTTAAGACTTAAACATATGAATTTGAGAGGAGGGGACAGAATTCAACTTAGAACAATGCCTCTCTGCGTTGACTTCAGTTGTTGTTGAAAACATTACTACACATATCTTGAACTCATCCCAGTGTACTTTCAAAAAATATTCAATTAGTTCATAAGAAATATAAGAAACCTACAATAGTATATTTCCAATAATCACCCTCCCATCATTTGTGTTATTTTATTTACTTATATTTTACTTACTTTATATTTTACTTCTATATATGCTGTAAACGTATTAGGTTGCTTTTCTTTTTTGTTAATCAGAGAATGTCTTTAACAAGATTAATAATATGTGTATATATTTTATTGTATAAAAATATGCATGCATATATTATGTAGAGATATTCCTGTATGTGCCTCTCTATATATCCATATATAATAATAAGTTCCTTTTTATATTTATTGACATGTGAATCTTTGAGGTGTTCTTCACCTAGAAGATTACCAGGTACATAACTGGTATCATTCCCTGAACTGAACAATTTTTTTTTTTTTTTAAGCATATCTTGTAGTGGACTACTCTTAGAGAAAAATTTAGCTTTTTTTTTTTTTAATTTAGAAAAATTTCTTCATGTCACCTTATTTTTTGAAAAATATTGTTTGTGGAATATTAATTCTAGGTTGACAGATAGGTCTATTCTATTATTTCATGGCTTCCACTGCATTGGATGAGTAACAAAAGATCATTCATATCACTTGCCTTATATCTGATGTGTCCTTTTTCTGTGGTTGCATTCACAAGTTTTCTTTATCTTTGATTTTCAGGGTTTCTTTAAGTCATGCCTAGATATGTCTTTCTTTGTGTTTACCCTGCTTGAAGTTACCTGACTTCTTGATCTGTGGGTCAATGTTTTTCATGAATTTTGGAAAAGTACTAGTTATTACTCAAGTATTTTTTTTTTCCATTATTTTTCTCTTTTCTTCTTAGGATTCCAATTTAAAGATAATCATACAGAAATCAGTTACTCTGTAATAGTTCTCCCTGTGTTTCAAGTTAGGAAATTTTTATTGTCTTGTGTTTGGCTATGTTCACTGATATTATCCTTCAGGTGTCAGATTACTGTTAAGTCCATGAAAAGAATTATTCATCTCCAATGTAGTAGTTTTCATTTCTGGCATTTACATTTGATTCTTTTTCACAGTGTCTATATCTCTGCTGAAATTCCCCATCTGTTCATATATGTGGTCTATCTTTTTAAATAAGTTCCTCAATACATTTATCATAGGTATTTTTTTACTTTCTTTAAAAATGTTTTTAATGTTTATTCATTTTTGAGAGAGAGAGCGAGAGCGCGCAGGAGAGGGGCAGAGAGAGGGAGACACAGAATCTGAAGTAGGCTCCAGACTCCAAGCTGTCAGCACAGAGCCTGACGCGGGACTCGAACCCATGAGCTGCTAGATCATGACCTGAGCGGAAGTCAGCCGCCCAACCAACTGAGCCACCCAGGCGCCCCTCTTATAGGTATTTCAAAATCCCTTCTAATAACTGCAATATCTTGACCATGTCTGGATCTGGTCCTGCCAAAGACTGCTCTGTTGGCAGGGCAGCACATTTTCTTGCTTTTTTGTGTATTGTGATTTTCTGATTGTAACCTTGTGTGCAAAAGAACAATAAAGACTGAGGTAAATAATATTTAGACAGGAAGTGTACATCTCTTGTTTGGGCTGGTTGTTAGTATAGCTGGTTGAGTCAAGCTAGTG
The DNA here is from genome assembly GCF_018350195.1 of Panthera tigris. Classification (NCBI taxonomy): domain Eukaryota; kingdom Metazoa; phylum Chordata; class Mammalia; order Carnivora; family Felidae; genus Panthera; species Panthera tigris. The sequence goes on from NC_056663.1 coordinate 154,388,404, forward strand.
TATAGCGTAGATAGATTATTATGAGTTCAACTGTGTCACCTCAAAATTCATAGGTTGAGGTAATCCCCACTACCACTCACAGTGGTTGAAAATAGGGTCTTTAAAGAGGTAATCAAGGTCATATGGTGTCATTAAGGTGGGCCCTAATCCAATATGACTGGTGTCCTTACAGGCAAAGGAAATCTATACACATCAACACACAAAAGGAAGACCATGTGAAGACAGAGGGGGAAGACAGCCATCTACAAGGCAAGGCAGAAGGCTTCAGAAGAAACCAACTCTGCTGACACCTTGATCTAGGACTTGTAGTTTCCAAAATCATGAGAAAATACATTTCTGTTCTTTAAGCCACTCAGTTTCTAGCTGTCTGTTCTGGCATAGCTCAAACTAATAAAATGGGTTTGGACCCTTTTGTCCTTTCAATTAAATTCAGTTCACCACTGGCTTAAATTATGAGAGCAAAATACAAAACTTTTCTTTATCAGGACTTGGAGTCCAAGTGTCTTTTTCCGTTGCTGTTGTACTTTGTCTTTGGATCCCTCAGAGGTGTATTTCAGCTCTCCTTTCCCTACCCCTGGGAGACACGGCCCCTTTCTGGTACTTGTGCTAAGGCCCAGAGTGCCTGTGGGGTTTCTCTCAGTTCCCACCTCTGCCTTCAGGGTACTGGCAGCCACCTCTGCCCCATCTTCATTTAACTGGCTCTGTGCCATGTGTGACTTAGAAGACTTCTCTCTCAACTCTCCGCTCCCTCCTCTGATGGAAGACACACACTGACTCACCCAAGGGAGACCCCTGTGGGTCCTTTGCTTTCCCCTTGCCCTCAACCACTAGCAGGCTGCATGGGAAATCTCAGCTCTCCTAGCCCTTTCCCACCAGCACTCAGTTTAAGGACCAGCCTTGTGTGTATGCATCTCAGATGGGGGCAATCTCTCTGTCACTTGTTCAACAGAAGGCCCAGACTGCAAAGCGTTACATTAGTTCTCATTCTCCGCACTCTGCCACTTAGCGTGCCTGCAACTCATCCAGTGCCCTTTCAGTTCCCTTGCTCTTGCCCCAATGTCTTTCATGAGCTCCCAGTGATGACTGATGGAAAAGAGAAAGGGACTAAGTAAAGATTCTCCTTGTATCTTCGACTCCTAGGAATTCTAAACTCCTAGACCTGCCTACACTTGGCATTTAAAAATTTCAAAGTTCAGCTGTGCTATTTTTTTTTAAACTGCATCTATAGTGACTTCTTCCTCCCACATCTCAAAATTGAAAGCAGCCATGGGTACTATACATCCTAGGAGGGGTTTGTCAAATCTTGGATTTTGATTTATTCAACTGCTTTGGGCCTGGCTCTTTGATGGGCTAAAATAACTGATCTTGTTGTTTACTTGGCTTATTTTTATGGTTAGGTTGGGAGGGATGTTCTCTTGCAAAATTCTACATCCTAAATAGAAACAGCAGCCTCACCACATTTATATTTAATTATCCTTTCTCATTTCCCTGTTCCCCTCACTCTTCTCTTTTCTTCCTGGCTATGTGTTTTCATGTTCCAGGGGTCACTATATTGTTTGAAGTTTTCATTCTATTTTTTTTTTCATAGCTAACATTACCAAGTGTTCACTAAGTAAACACACTGTATTGACGGCATTACAGATATTATGCCATTTAATTTTCAGAACCACTCTATAGGGAAAATACTTACTGCTGCCCCCTTTACAGGCAAGAAAGATGAGTCTTAAGTAACTTGGGCAAGGTTACAGAGCTTAAAAGGGGTGAATTTAAACCCAGATGGTCTGACTCCATAAGGAATTCCGGACTGATAGACTTTTAACTTCCCAGAACACTAGCACTTGTTTCTTTTCTGTGCCGTTAGAAGATGGGAAATCATATGCTTACAGAGTACTGCAACTGAGAAGTGATTTGCAATCAGTATTAATATTGAGATTCCATTCATTTTATTTTTTTTCCATTTTATTCACTAGAAAGAGGAACATAAAAGATAAACTTAGAACTGTATACGAAATAGCTGTTAAGCCTAAGTGTGTATGCCAAGTAATTTCCCATCCTATAAAACCCAAAACTGCAGTATGAATCCGGTTTAATCAAGTTACTAAATCAGGAATAAAGGAAGAAGAAAACTAGCTTTGGAGTCCCACTCCAAAAGTTACTATGTGTGTGAGTACACAATGTAATTGATTCTCTAATATGCAATTTGTTCCTCAGTTATAAGTAATAATAATAATATCTATAATCTTCACAGGGTTACTGCAAGGACCAAATAAAATAATACATGTGCAGGCACACCTGAAAACCTGTAAGAGGTGAACATCACTGTTATTACTGGGAAGCTCCAAACTTTAAAAGTTGTCAATGTTATTTCCTAAAAACAAAAACAAAAAAACCTCAAAAAATGTAATGAGCCTTTTAAAATGTCAATAACATAAACTTGTATATAGTACATCAATGCCACCCATAAATGGTAGATCAACTAAGGTGAAAAACATTCTGGAAAACCAGAGAGGTCATTTACCTCAGCCAATAGTAATAGTAATGTACTGATAATTTATATTTACACTTTTAAGGAAAGTAATAAGAACTATGTGCAATTATCCTTGGCAAGAGAAATAAAATAAGCATGAGAACAGAGAAGTTGTTTGGGGGTAATGAGGCTCTGAAAAGGGAGACAATAATTAGCTTCCTGATATAAAACATCAAGGACCAGTATCTAGATCATTTTTATCATGGACTTAACAGGCATGACACCAGACTCTACATCTAAAGGCTGAACAAAGACTCTTTCTAAGCTTCTAGGCAGAGGGGGGAAAAAATTGAAAGTAGAAAGAGCAACACAGAGGGCAGTTCTCTCATTGATTTTTAAACAATATATGCTTTGATGATGACTATTGCTTCCTTTCATTAACTTAAAAGAACAAGCTAATCCTCATGGAGATTTAAACACTCAATAACATATTCTCACTCTTAATGTGACTTTCATAATATTTATATAGACATTTTCTTGAACTTATAAAAATTATTATGGCCTTAAAATTTCTAGTACACAAAGTTAAATATTTTGGGGGACAGCAATTTAAAAATGGAAAACATTTCCTGGTATTGTCATTTTAAATAAAATCATATATGTAGATATAGGCAAATAAAAATTAAGGAATGAATGATCAAAATTAATATGGTTTGACTTATCCTAACTATCAGCAATTATTCCCTTGGAATTGATGTGTGTTATAAAAGCTGTATAGATATTTTGTTTCATAGTTCTCTCATAGACACCTTCCTGATATACGTATGTATATAATAGTTTTTACGTTTTTTTTTGAAATTAACTTGTTTATTTTAAAAGTAACCAACATATGTTATATTTTAGCAAATAATTTGATTTTAATTAAACTCGTGTTCTTCCTCTAGGTAGTCTAGTCCACAGAGGTTTAGTAACCATTTTCTATATGCCTACTACATAGTGCTATTTCATAATTATTTCAATGCAACGTGTAGAATGCAGAGGCTCAGAAAGATAATAAACAAAGAGAAAGCAGTTAAGAATCCCTTCTAATGGTCGACCTCAGCGTTTTCCAAACATTGATCTACAGAACATGAATCTCATGAGATACCAATAGATATTCCATGATAAAAGGATTCATTGGTCCAACGCTTTAAAGCAATGCTGGGATAATCAACATTAAACAGGTTTCTTTATTGTAGAACTTCTCAGAGCACTAATGTACACTGTGAATCTCCAAGGAGTGATAGAATATGCAGCTTGACCAAATTAATTTGACCTTAGAAATGTTTGTGGTTGGTTTTTTTTGCTGAACACTCATTAATATCTTGGTGGATATGACAATTCCACCAAACTGAATTTAGAAAGTGCTGAGATAGATGAAATCAGAATTAGGGAGATACCATTGGAAATGCCTAGAAAAGTGTAAATTCATTAAGTATGGTAAAGAAATGACAATAACTACAAGAAAAACCTCTAAGAGTGTTGTAAAAGAGCATTAGAGAGAAGGACTAGTCAAAGATAACTGCCATGGTGTTTAGCTTAGGAGATGGAAAAAAATGGAATCATTGATGTAAATTGAGATTCTGATAGTTGTGTCTAATTTCCATTAGTTCAATTATTTAATCATGCAGTAAATATTTATGTAGCACTCAGAATTATGGAGACTAGGAAGAGGGCCTGTGAAGGAAAAATTATCCTTTTTTCAGTAAGCTATAGCTTAATGACCAAACTACAATCTCATCTAACTGATACAATCTCGTCTAAGCGATAGGCAGTGTGTCTGCCTACTTCATCTTTCAGAACTACTGTCAACATCCCTGTCAATAAAAAGGCTCCATGTCTATATATGCACTTTGCATGTATTCATATATCTACTTTGTGGCTGAGATTTATAATCTAACCTAGGTCGGTTTGTTCCTAGGTATTTGGCTAGCCAGCCTTGTTTGGTTTTTTAAACTGCATGACTTCTATGGGACTTTTTAGCCATGCACACATATTAGCTGTAAAAAAAAACAAAAACAAAAACAACTCCCCCCAAAAAAACCCCAAACTTTTAACAATGAGAAAAATAGAGTGGAAAAAGAAAGAGAGAGAAAGTAAGGGGGAGAAAGAGAGTGGGGAGAATATGGAAAGAAATGTAACTCTTGGGTTCCTGATGTCTTTATAATTCCTTCTTTTCTTAATTTTGTTAATGTTTATTTATTTTCATTTTTGAGAGAGAGATGGAGAGACAGAGTGTGAGTGGGGGAGAGGAAAGAGAGAGAGAGAGACAGAATCCAAAGCAGGCTCTAGACTCCACGCTATTAGCACAGAGCCCGATGCGGGGCTCAAACTCACAAACCATGATACCATGATATAGTGACATAAGCCAAAGTCAGACACTCAACTGACTAAGCCACTCAGGCACCCCTTTATAATTCTTTATTATAGAGCGATGTGAAGTCAGTTGACAGCACAGTACTTTTCCAAAAAAAAATTCCTTTTTAACCAATAGATTGTTTACTCAGATCCCATTATCTGCAGTTAAAAGACCTATGATTAAAACAGAAATGTCATGCATAATAGTACATATATGAAATTCTAATAATGTCATTAGTGAAAAAAAATTACTTCACCTTTAAGTCACATTATATTAGTTAGGAGGGTTAACGTATGCCTGAAATATAACATGTGTATACACATATTACAATAATTTAATAGCCAATTCAGTTCAGAAAACTGTTCAGATCTATACAACACCCTGAAAGCCATGCAAAGTACAATATCCTTTAAGTACTGATTTCACAGGATTAATATTTCACGTTTAAACAAGGTGGGTATGCAAAATACACAGATGAAGAAATCTGTCATGTTGCTCTCACTCTGGGGTGTTAAAATGGCAGTACTGGGAGGCATATGCCCAAAGATTGGCAGGAATTCTGTCAACAACTTAGCATAGTAATTGATGGGAAATACAGAATGTTTAGACAGAATTGATTAGAATTAGTCTCTACAGAATATCATGCCAACACATGGATACAATTAGGACACATGTTCAGTGAAAATGACTCTGATTCTGGAAATCTGTATTGTGATTTTTTTGATAAATCCAAATTATTTAGATTTTCTTAGAAATGGAAGAAAAACACCTAATAGAGCTTCAGTGCTAATAACTGATGGCCCTGAATAAAGTTAAAACACATATGTGTTAAAATTCAAATATAAGCTCATAAATAAGGGAGGGGGCAGAAATAACTAACCTTATCAGGTTGATATGGAGATATACATTTATCCCCACAAGCTATCATTATTTATCATTTGTAGGGATAAGCTATCATTTATCCCTATAACTATCATTATTATTCGTTGCTAGTGACTTACAAGTTGTCCCTTCAGAAAATGAAAAATGAATCTTTTTTTTTTTTCCTCCAAAGCAGTTTTAAGGCAAAAAGGTTCCTAAAGTGAGTCTCCACTGCATAAGGTAAGTTGCACTCATTCACACCTTACTGATCTGCAAGTCATATCATTCTCACCAAAGTCTCACTGGTCTTCTCAGCATTGATTTGTTAGTGGAGTGAGGTCACAAGATCTCACACTCCAGAGACTTAGAGGCTCTCATGCAGGCAAAGCTGTATTTGCTTTGTAGGAAAGAGGTGCCATGTAAACAGAAAGTATCACTACCATGTCCTGGCAGCACCTACTCTCTGGGGGTTTTATATACTGTCAAAAAGAACAACATCTAATTTTATTTACTTTGATACTAAGATTCTTAAACAGGCCTGTCCCTCAACTTTATTTTGAAGTAAGAAAAGTTGAGTTTCGGCAAAGCAGTTCCTTAACTTTACAGACATCTCTTTGAGAAATAAATACTGCCCTCAAAACCTCAACAACAAGAACAACAACAACAAAATGGAAAGAACAGTCTGTAAAAAAAAAAAAAAAAAAAAAAAAAGAATCAACTGTCTTTAAGCCTGTGGAACCACATCCAAACTTTCTCATTAGGCAGGTAAAGCTGTCAAACTGTGATTTAAACTCTTACCCTTCATTTATAATTAAAGTCATCATTAGTGAGATGTACAATGTTAAATGCAATTGCTTTCATTGTGAGTAAGCCACATTATAAATACTCAATATTCCCCAAGAACTCCTTTACTTTGTCCAAGAATCTGAAACATGTATTATTTTCATCCTACTGATTACTAAGTCACCACATTATTAGCAGTAGGTTGGGGCAGTCTCATCAGATTGGCAGTGTGGGGTCATGGTTAAGAGCAGAGAAACTATGGGACCACACCTGCTTAGCTTGGTATCCAGGTTTCAGCACTTGATGGCTGTGTGATAACTGTCCAAGTGAGTTGACCTCTCTGTGCTAGTTTTCTGATAAAATAGTATCAGACAGTAATTGTACTCATATTTAAGGGTTGTTATAGAAATAATTAAATTGATAGCAAGCCTCACAATAGCCATGTTATGTGGGTATTAGCTACTATTATTGCCATTATTAGTATACTGTATACATCTTTCTACCATATAATTAAGTTAATTCCAATAAGGGCTTCCATGTAATATGCACCAGTTTGGCCCAAAAGTCGCTGTTATTCAGCCTTGCTCCCAGCATTATGCCCTTGTTTCTTCATTTCCTTTCTTCTCTTTAATCCCTATCATACCCAATCACAAAAGATATGACAATGACTCAAAGATAATCATTAAAGTAATGTGTTCCTATTAAAAAAATTAATGCAAAAAAAGGTATAAATGATTGGAAAGTTAAGGCACTATACACAGGCAGGGTGGGCTGAGGGAACTGTCCCTTTTGAAGCATGACTCATTCTACTTTGTAAAATGCAGTCTGCTATTGTAATCCAATATACTGAGGTAATATCTGTTGTTAATAGTGATCAATGCACCAGCTCTGAAGGAAAATATGTGAACATTTCAGAAAAGAGGGGTTTTATTTGTCATAAGCTATAAGTAGAAAATAAGGCAAAATGAATAGAGATCGAGATGCAAAATTCTGCAGCACAGCAGAATTGCAATACCTCCTGATATGTGAGGGAAATGATACTAAAAATTATGAAAATTAATCAGAAGCAACCCAGAGTAGAAGGTTTTTCTAATTTATCTGGAAAAGAGCAATATCTAGATTAAAATCATGAACTGATGCAGCATATGATTGTTTTAGGTGGTTGAATATAATGGCGCCCAATGAATTTAAGAAAGGAGGACAAGAAGTCAAAAGGAAATATAATTGTACGCTATCTTTTATGTCAGATACATTGCAGGGTGACTAGTATATGATATTTCATTCAATTTTTTAAAAAGCTATATATTTGATATTATTTCCATTTTAGGATTGAGGAGAGTAAAAACCAGGAGGATTAAAATAAGGGAATTTCACTGATAAAGAAAAATTGTTATGCAACTTAGGCACATACCCCTTTAAAGCCTGTGTTCTTCCATCAGACCAAACTACTTTTAGTGTTTTTGTTCATAAAGGTAACAGAGTGTGCAATTTAAAAAGGAGGTGATTTGTAAGCATAAATAAGAAAACATATCATTAGAGCTAAAATATAATTTTTAATTAATGATTAATTATACTGTTGTTGCTCTTGATCCCTCTTGAGGAAGAAAAAAATTTACTACTTCAACCCTGCCAGAAGGTAGAAAATACTAGCAGGATAATATAAGAGAGGTCCAAAGGGGGGAAAAAAATAGCCTTTTTAAGAAGTTTGAAGAGAATGTAAATAGCATATCGTCAATAACTCCTGTTTTTTACCTAGCTTTTATGTTTGAAGAAATATGCTGAATTTTGAATTATATGAGAGTATAAACCAAAGTGGTTGATAAGTGGCTTCATCCAAATATATGGGCATTGACAGAAAAGGAAACAGAGCTCAAGACACAAAGAGAAAAAGTTATTCTGCGTAACACATTCATTTAATCACTATCAAAGTAAGATTTCTGGATAAATCATTAAATTGTATAAAAATAAACCCTGAGAAATTATTTAATATCTCTATCTATAGTTTTCTTACTAGATATGAAGACCAAATAAAAGACCATGCCAGCATATTCTAAGCTGTAAAATGCTGAGAAAATATAAGTCAATGGCATTTAACTACAAATACTTAGATTTCTACTTAATAAATAGTTAACACACTTGCAGAACTGCTTGATCCTTGCTCAATGGTACACAGCCAAAGAATAAAGCATGGAGCAAAAGAAAATACTGTCAATCAATGCAGTATCTTTCCTTTATGTATTTACTGTTAAAAAACCCCACAGTTTTAATGATATGCGTAGCATGCCCACAGCCACGCCTTTATTTGGCTTTATTCTGCCTTCAAGTAGCTTGTATCTTCTCTGTGAAGTGTTCTTCACCACACTGTGTTGAATCACATGCTTCACCAGTGTGATCTCCTATCACCCTGTGTTAATCCTATCCACGTTCTTAGCTTTGTATTGCACATCTTGTTCTGCCTGACTTCTCGTTAAAACTACAAGGTCTGAGAGGAAACAACTGATCTATTTTCTAATTCAAAAATATTCAAATTAAAGAGTAGAAAACATTTGGGTTTGGGGTGATATATGCACATAGCATTTTTTAACATTTTAAATACAGTGTAACTAATATGTAGGAATATATAAAGCAATTAATATACACATAGGCTTTATTCCATTTAGCACTCAAAATTACTACCCAAAAAGAACAAAACATTATCATGAAAATACTTGAAGTTTATAAATTAAGTTGATGTACTTTTTGTAACAAATACGATCTTGCTTATGATTTTTTAAGAAGGGCTTTTCTGAACACCTTATATGTAGAGCAACTTGGCCTATACCATCCCCAAAACATATTTTATCTGGTTTGTTCATTGATTTCTCCCAGTGCCATGAACACTGCTTGGCATATACCACACACTAAATAAATATTAAACGGATGAAAAACAATACTTTATACCTTAATGTAATTACACTTAGGGTCAAAGTCAGGTGGCACTGTTTCACTTCCTACATCTCATTTTCAACATTTAAGGCTCTCTTGGGATCTTTATCACCATCTAAGAAATTTTCCAAAATACTTTCTAGTTTTCTACTTCAAAAATAATAAGCTATGCATACTTCAAAAAGAATTGCAAGTGTATCACATTTGCATTTTTTAGTAGAAGACAAAAATTCAGCTCTAAAGTATCTGAGAAAGGGTACATTAATGATACATAGCTACTACCATAGTGTAATTTTTAAAAGATGTTTTATAAGTTTTTAAAATGTATTTCTTAACTGCCTATAATAAAATATGTAAGCTGCTTTGGAGGTATCCTAACTATTAGATAAAATTAAGTTGCTGTAGTTAATCTTGTCATGGGAATGATTTTTCTTCATATCAAATGCTTAACGACATCTCTGATTCATTATGTTCAGAACATAGGTAGAATGCTATGCAGCATGGAACAACTCGGTCTTTCTCAGCTGAAGTTCTGCAAGATAATTAAACCTTATGTAGTGACACCTGGGTGGCTCAGTCAGTTAAGCATCCGACTTCGGCTCATGTCATGATCTCACCATTTGTGGTTCGAGCCCCGCGTCTGGCTCTGTGTTGACAGCTCAGAGCGTGGAGCCTGCTTTGGATTCTGTGTGTGTCTGTCTCTCTCTGCACCTCCCTCGCTTGCACTCTGCCTCTGTCTCTCTCAAAAATAAACATTGAAAAAAAAAAAAGAACTTATGCAAAATGACTTGATTGGCTATCTTCTCAACTTCTTCCAAGGAAGGTACAAGATTAGTTTTACTCTAGACATACAGAAAAATAGTAATTCATTATATGCAACAAATGCTTTATGAGGCATTTAGTGTTTAATTTTTTCAAGAAACTCCGGATGGGTAGAGCTTGAGTAAGCACTCAATAAATATTTGCTGAATCCATCTTCTGCCCAAACCTTGTCTTCTAATTTTTCCTCTTTACTATTATCTACTGAGCAATATAAGCCAAAATAAACAAACAACAAGCAAACAACAACAACAAACAGAAGTCATCCTGAACATTTCTCAATGTTCCTCTCCATTACTATATCCTCTCCATTACTATTTGTCCAACTGCTTATTGCCTTTCCTTTAGACTCTAATCAGTAAGAGCTGTCTTCTTCTTAAGTTTCTTTATATTTTGACAAAGGGACAGAGAGAAAGAGAGAGAGAGAGAGAGAGAGAGAGAGAGAGAGAAGGACGGGCAGAGAGGGGTTGGGGGGAGAGAGAGAATGCCAAGCAGGTTCTGTGCTGTCAGTGTACAGCCTGATGCAGGGCTTGATTCCATGATCCATGAGATAATGACCTGAGCTGAAATCAAGAAACTGATGCCCAACTGATTGAGCCACCTAGGCACCCTAATAAGAGCTGTTTTCTGACTTCAACCTGGATAGCCTCCCATCAAACTCCACTCTGAAGCGAGATCTTTCCAAAATGCAAACCTAACAGATTCATTTGCACCACTGCTTAGATCCATTCAACAAATCTTTAATGTTTTTAGGTTTATACCAAAATGCTATAATGTGGCCAGTAAGACCTTGCATGATATGACACATTCTTGCATCTCTAATATCACTGTGTACTCATTCACCACCTTGCACTCTGATCCCCAGTCACACACTGGAAAGTAGTCTTTAAGTTCCTTAAAAAAGCCTTTAGCCATACTATTTCCTCTTCTTTAAACACTATTCCTATGTGAACACCACACACCTCCTGACTCTTCTCCTGTATTTCAGTTCATTTCTCTTTAAGGGTGATTTCCCATACATGCCCTTACTCCCTAAACTAGCTTAGATTCCTTTGTTAAACACTTACAGAATAGTGCTCCTATCTTTCAGAGCACTTATATCAGACTAATAATATACTTGTTGGAGTTATTATTCGATTGTCTTCTTTAATAGAGACTATGTTCTCCCTATCACTTAGAATAGTGCCTAACACATACCAGGAACACAGTAAATATTTGCTGCAAGAATTAAGATCAGGGACAAGATGAACACTCATTAATGGTGAGCACAGGGAATGATGAAAGAGACTGTATCAGTACCTGAAAGATAAATGTGTATTATCTTTGGAGAAATCTAGGAGTATTTCTTAAATTCAAACCTCATAAAAGAAGATAATACAGTATTTTGTGTTGCTGATTCACTCATATTAAAGTCTTTTCAAATTATAGGGTTGTGACCACATGAATCTGCTTGAACATAATCCCTCTTCTTTTTTCTTTATTTCAAGTTACTTTTTGCCTTTGTTTTATCCACTTTTGAAAGGACCAAGGCATATTGATCAGAATAGTCTCTTGGAAAATGAGGACATGGCTGTGTAAGGACTAAATTTATCAGAAAGGTGTGAATGGATGCCACTGCATCAGGGAAGAACAACTCAGGACCTTAAGTTGGAGAGGAAGACAGGTGGCAAAGACAAAATGGAACAGCAGAGTAAGGTTTGAAGAACAGGAGACTGGGTCATTTCCTCAAATTTCAGATGCTACTCCAGGCTCCTGTGTGGGAAGGAGCATTAATTTGTTAAGCAGGCAACAATTCCATGTTAGCTTTCCAAATCCTTACCTATTTACTAGCCTCCTAACATGACCATGGTAAGATACTAAATTTTTTTTTTTCATTTTTATTTTTCCTTTTGAGATGAAAAAACTGCAGACTAACCAGCTGGTTTTCTCCACTTTTGCTTGAGTCTTCCTCAGAAGAATGGCATCATAGGTACTTTAGGTGACCAAACTTGTCACTGTGGAGGAGGAAAAGGGGAAAAAGACTACCACAGATAGAGTGGGTTCCAGTAAAGGACTAGCTTGACTGAACTGCACTGCTTACTAGCTGTGTGACTCTAGGGAACATTTTAAACTCTCTCTGGTTCAGTTTTTTTGTTTTGTTTTGTTTTGTTTTTTAATGGAAGCAAAATTTTATCTAATCCTTGTGAGGATTGAATGAGATAATAATAACGTAACGTGCATACCAGAATGTCAGGCACAGCAAACGATAAATGTTAACTATCCTTCTCCATGATCACCCTACCACCATCACCACCACCATTATCATCATTTTATCATTATTAGTGTTACTTTCATTACCATTATCCCACCACATGTATAAAAAGATACCTTGGGCTCCTGGGAGGCTCAGTCGGTTAAGCGTCCAACTCTTCATTTTCGGCTCAGGTCATGATCTCATGGTCTGTGAGTTTGAACCGCACATCAGGCTCCATGCTGGTAGTACAGAGCCTGCTTGGGATTCGTTCTCTGCCTCTTTCTGTGCCCTTTCTGCATGCTCTCTCTCTCTCTCTCTCAAAATAGATAAATAAATAAACTTTTAAAATAAAATAAAATGATACCTTAACAGATCAGACTGATTTCTGAGAAAACCTTTGGGGAAATGGAAGCTAATGGTGAGAAGATAGGAGTCCTTTGTAACACCCAGGGAGGAAATTACATGGACTTTTTTTTTTTTTTAAATCTGATGGCCATAATACTAATATCAATTTTGGTTTGGATTAATATTATCTTCGTTTAACAGAATATCCCCAATCTGAATATGGAATGGTTAACACAAAGTTTTAAATTAAAATGAAGAGATCTGGCTCACTGATGTCAGGTCAGTGGTTGTACATAATTTTTGTTTAAAAGACTATCTTCTTATTTTGCAATGTTTAAAAGAGATGCAGTCCCAAAGTCTTCTTTGTTTTGTACACATGCCTCAAACTTGGCTTTGTAAACTCTCAGAAAACACTGAAAGTGACATCATTTTAAGATAAATATACCAACAGCAGCCACAGACATGTAGGGACCTCTTGATGAATTAGCACTGTGGTCTAACTGTCTGACTGAAATTTTGTTTATAAGTATAGACATAGATGAAAACAGCAATTTTTTCCACCCTTAGTCTTCACTTAATAAATTCTAGAGGTAGAGAGTAATTGGCTTTTTCCTCTTTTAAGGCAGGAAAGGAGAGGTATAATTCTTTTTCTTTAATTTCAAATTTCACAGCAAAAATTAGAAATACTTTTTTTAAAAATTTTTATTTATTTTTGATAGACAGAAAGAGACAGAGCACAAGTGGGGGAGGGGCAGACAGAGAGGGAGACACAGAGTCCAAAGCAGGCTCCAGGCTCTGAGCTGTCAGCACAGAGCCCGATGTGGGGCTCAAACTCGGGAACCTTGAGATCATGACCTGAGCTGAAGTCAGACACTCAACTGACTGAGCCACCCAGAGGCTCCTCACAGCAAAAATTAAAACCACAAACAAAACCCTAAAAATTGACTCGTTGTACTCAGGTTAATTAATCCTGGTGACAGTAAGTGAAAGGAAAATTAGCTGTTTGGAAGAACTAAGCAACCATTAAGTAAAAAGAGTAATGTTGGTTATACTGGGAATGATTAATACACATACAAAGATTTTATTAATGTTGAGTGTAATTTTTTTTAAAAAAGTTGAGGGAAGAGGAAAGGAACACAAATGATAAAATCCCAACATTAAAAAAATGAAATGAAAAAAAAATGAAAATTAACAATTTTTTTTCCCATTAAGTGTTACTAACATCATGAAACGTACTCTCAAAACTACAAATGCTAACATTTCTGGGGAGCTCACTACATTGTGAGGTGAGATCCACTGGGGAAAAAGCAGGGGGTACAACATCTTTCTTAGAAATGATCAGTTATTACTATGCATTTATCATCATTGCTATTGTTCAACTCCAGACAAGAACTTAATCTGTGATAATTTCATTATAATCTTCAGGCTTCAATTGATCCATGTTGTTAAAATAAATTATATAATACAGAAGGAATATAGGTAAAGAAGCAGCTAGGAGAAAGTAAGAAAATATGTGGGAAAAGGTTAAAAAAGCATTAGTCAAAATTAAATCAAACCAGAAGAGTATTCAGTATAAATGTACAACTCTTGGGATAAGGGAACTTCTCCAGAGTCCTAAGGAGACTTTCTTGTTTAAAACAAAAAGAAGCCAAAAGGAAGAGAAACACAGAAACAAAAACAAAAATAATAAACCCAAAAAATCACAAGAGTTACTAAATTGAATTATTTTAAAGCACGTCATAATCTACATGACATACACAATGCACCAGAGTTGGGCATCAGTCAACTCAACTGTTTCTTTGTCTACTACTGCAAAAGAGATGAGGGAAAGCGAACAAAAGGCATCTAAGAGACACTCGTGTGGATTCAAGTACTCGGACTTCTCTGAGAGTCTGGCTTATTAAGTAACTTTATTTTAATTTTATTGTCCACCAACAGAAGGACCTGGTACTATCAATCCCTGCAGATGCAGTTGGTTTTAGGTTCCCCACAATGTCATTTTAGAACTGAAATTTCTCAGGTATGCTCACCCATCTACTTTCAAGCTTCCCAAATCCTCTAGCTATTGTTTCCTTTATCATCCTTCCCATTGTTGTAAAATTTATGTCTTAAAAAAACCCTTTACTCTCAGTTTAGTATGGGTTTCAGAAGGTAGAGACATTAGTTTTCTGAGTTAAACAGGCTACATTTACTGGGAAGTGTTTTTGTTCATGTTCTGTATTAAGAACCCCCAACTGCTTTCTTTAAGAAAAAATCCTAAAGCCACCCTTATTTAATTTACATATATTTAAATTTGTTATTTATTAAATTAAATGTATAAATACAAACTTTTATATAAATATGTGCATATACTTCTTAAAATATGAAAAGAAGAATCCTGAATTATTTAAGAAAGCTTTTAAGTACTTTTCAGTTATAATTTTACTCTGCTCTGTTCTTTCTATTTCTTTTCACTGCTCTATTCTTCCTAACCCTAACCCTGGTTTCAAGTTCACCAGAAACTTAATGCAGACAAAATTTTAACTATTTGTTCTTACTAAGATGAGTACCAGTGAATTTTTGCTTAGTCAGCAGTTCCCTTCAGAAATTAAATTTGCCTTCCCCCAAATGTAAATTATGTGTTTCTCTTGAAACAGTTGGTATATTTTGAGTAAAGAAAGAAAGAAAAATATGAGCTAAGTTCAGCCCCCTGAATTTCTAAGTGTGAACTGCTCTGAATGGCACCCTGGTGGCCCAAAAGCAGCAGTGAGCACCCTTGGGAGTTTCAATTACTAACCAGGAGTACCTTGGACCCTAAGGAAAAACTGGATCAAAAATATTATAAAAGTTGCTATCAATCCAAAAGCATGACAGAAAAATAAATCTGTAACACCTTCTACAAAAGCCTAGTGATCAAGCTATTGAAACCAGAATATTTCAAATATGGATCTGAGTGCACAGAAATGTCTTTTAAAAAATAATGTCAATATCTCCTTTCAAAGAAAATAATTATTTTCTTGCCTTTGATTTTTTAGAGAAAAAAGGTATTTTGGGGAATTTGTTTATGGAAGATTACAATAAAGAGGCTAAGTAGAAAGGACAGAGGAGATGTACTAGGACATAACATGTATTCAGTTATTAGTAACAAAAGCAAACAAACAGACTGGCCCTTCTTGTTCTAATTTATAACTAATTATTGGCCCCAAGGCAAGCTGGAATGTGCTTCTCAATGTGAAAGCAATACAATGAAGAAAGAAAGAAAAAGATCATAAAACTTTATAAAGCCTACAGTGTGACTGGTAGATTGCAAAGCCAGCCAGAGAGTTTTCCTCTCCTTGTATAAATGATCTTTTTGTAAACTGAACTGCAACTACTCCCTTAAAAAGGTAGAGTTCCTTTCTCCACAAATTGTCTCTGGAATTGGCAATAAGACTGCTTTGCCTAATGGTTCATTAAAAAAAAAAAAAAAAGACTCAGGCAAGGATTTGAGACATGCTTGTGCATTGGGCTTTTCTCTGGCTTGCAGCTCTTTGGAACTTTAAAACAATCACTGTATAAAGAAGCCTGGAAATCGGGGGCACCTGGGTGGTTCAATCAGTTGAGCATGCAACTTCAGCTCAGGTCATGATCTCACAGTTCGTGAGTTCAAGCCCCACATCGGGCTCTGTGCTGACAACTCAGAGCCTGCTTCAGATCTGGGGCAGCCCTCTATCTGCCCCTTTCCGTCTTGCACTCTTCCAAAAATAAAAAAAATAAAAAGAAAGCCTGGAAATCAGAGACTAAGGAAAGCTCAGACAAGCAGCCCTATTTGATCCCTCCAGTAACCAAACAAATCACTCTGCCAACCACTAGATATATGGGGAGAGCCATCCTGGGCCATTAAGCCCCAGCCTAGCAGGCCCAGATCATCTCAGAAGACCTACACAGCTAACAAACAGAACTGTGGATTTGATAAATGCTTATTGTTTTAAGATCCCAAGTTTTGGGGCGAATTGTTAAATAGGAACAGCTGATAGAATAATTTTAGGCACTATCCTAGTTTGCCTAAAATTCAGAAGGATAAAAAATATTTTGCAACAATTATTAAAAATATACAACTGTGGGTGTCTGGGTGGTTTAGTCAGTTAAGCAACCAACTTTGGCTCAGGTCATGATCTCACAGTTCATGGGTTTGAGCTCGTCTGAGCTCTGTGCTGACAGCTCAGAGCGTGGAGCCTTCTTTGGATTCTATGTCTCCTTCCCTCTCTGCACCCCCCAGCCAACCCCATTCAATTTGTCTCTCAAAAATAAATAAAAAATGTTAAAAAAAAAAATAAACAACGGTTTTTATTTAAAGAATGTAAACCACAGTTTTTTCGCATATTCATTCTGTTTCACATCTCTGGGCTTCTGCTATTAGAAATACCTTCCTACTTTGCTTATTTTTCCAAGATAGAATTTTTCTCAGGAAGATATCTTTCAATTTCAAGATTGGTCCAATAATTTCTTACTGGATTCCACTAGAACCCGATCACACCTCAATTCCAGAGCTTACAATATTGAAATTATCCAGTAATGTACCTTTTTTCCTCTCACTAGATTTTAGAGTCTTCAAAAGCAGGAAGATGTCTCATTGTCACTGAAACTCTAATATTCAGTCAGGCATTCAATATTTTTAAATAGTAGATATTGAATCTATGTTATTGAGCTGAATTTACTAGCATGAGATCTCAGATTTGGCTGATACAGAGCAGTCAGAGAGACCCTAGGTAGGTCATAGATGTAGGTAGATGATTCAATTAGAATTTATTAAAAACAAAAATACTGAGCAGGTTGAGGTTTTTTCTGTGATAAGGAGATTCCAAGCGTGTCTTCAGAGTTCAAGCTACGTTGCTGTGCAGTGTTGGTGGTATAGTGGTGAGCATAGCTGCCTTCCAGAATTCAAGCTATGTCAATAAGATCCACAGTTCAAGAAATACAAAGTAGAGCTGTTATTAAGAAGCACTGACGTGACTTGAGTTGAGGCCGATGTTGAAGTATTTGCTGCCTCTTACTTGCCTGTTCTAAACATGGAGCAGCTTTGTAGGAGAAAGCTCTTTCTGATTGAGGAGCGGAGGTGCTGGCCTTAAAGGAAGCCCTCACACTAATTGCAGAAAAAAGTGAGAGGTGGAAGAACTGGTCAGTGATCATCAAGAATAATGGGAGAAATTAAAGATCTTGAAAGAAAGTGTTCACGAAACGACTTAGTGAAAGTAAGTGCTTTGGGTTTTGAAGTTTAAAAAAAGTATATGGTGTAACAGGTTAAAATGAAGAGAGAAGGGGAAAAAAATGAAAATATGAATATATTCAATCAACGACCAAAAATTCTGAAGGCCTACATTTGTCATGAGTTACATACACATCAAAACTGATAAACATATTAAATAAAAATGCTATGCTGTTTAAGGTTATATTTTCACATATTCAAAATATTTAAAATATCCCATTCTGGGGCTCCTGGGTGGCTCAATTGGTTGAGCCTCCGACTCTTGATTTTGGCTCAGGTCATGATCTCACAGGTTTGTGAGATTGAGCCCATGTCAGGCTCTGGGCTGTCAGTACGGAGTCTGCTCGGGATTCTCTCTCCCTCTCGCTCTCTGCACCTCCCTCGCTCATGTGTGCACATATGTCTGCACCCACTCTCTCTCCGTCTCTCTTCCTCAGAATAAATAAAATAAAAAGAAATCTCATTCTAATGAACAACACAGACTATCTGCATTTTGTAACCAAATCCCTTAGGATTCAAAATCAATTAATACTATGTCTATAAAAGTACTTGTGCAACTCCAGAGTTTCCTGAAATGTAGTAAACATAAGAAATATCTGATGTATCTTAAAGATTTTATTTTACGAAGGAATCATAAAGTATAGAATCATGTTTAAATAGTAAAAATCCATCCAAATTAATATCTTAAAAAAAATTTTGGACACCAACATGAGTGAATATAACTTATTTATCATATAAAAGCTTAGTCATTATCATTAGTCACATGGTATAGTATGGAGAACAGAAGTGAAAGTCACAAATTGGTATGAGAAATACGGCCTTTCCTATTCCAGGAATCAATCAAAATTATAAAGGAAATCCTTGTCAATGTGGGAGGTTGTAGTCAATAGTTGGATAGAGACAATTTATCCAACTGGTAAAATAGCACTGCTTTAAAAAAAAAAGAAAGAAATCTGCTGTTTGTGAAAAACAAGCCTTCTCTTCATATTGCTTATAATTCTATACGACATCTATTCAGGACCGCAAAATTTAAATTCTTTTCTCTTGATTACTGAAGTAAAAATCAATCTCCAGTAGTGATGAAATTGTTTTGCCCACTGAACTATTCAATAGCTTTCATTCTCAAAATAAAAATAAAAATGCCCTTAAATTATACTTTAAAATGTTAATTGGGTGAGTTTTAGGCATCCACCATGCACATTTTCATATTTTTAATAACACACTGCTTTTAAAAACTTTTATTTCTAATAATGTTTTGGTTTCCAATGTATCCCTAAGTTGCAGTAATTATGTAACTACTAATCATTCTGATTAAATAACTTATTCAAGTCCACCTTTTCCTTCCTACCCCTTATATCACCAACCTCTTAAAATAATTATCTTTTGAAGCATTTTATTCGTGTCTAATTCCCTCATAATTTTCAGTGTGATCTTTACTATATTTCCAATGTCCTTCCTGTGATTAAATAAAATAGCCAGTTTTATTGAAATGTGTATTTTCAGACTCTCTGAGTTATAAACTCTCTCCACATATTATTTTCTATAGAACAAATTTGTCCTTTATATCAAGGTGTCTTCAAAAATTTTTGAACAAATTCTGCCTTGATGGCATATAATTATGAAGAAAAATATCAGACTGATAAATTCAAATATATATATATATATATGTATTTGAGGTTCTTTTTAGTGTATTTATGTATTTTCAATAAAGAAAATCTATGAAAACAGCTTTCAACAGAAGTCATAAATTCACAACAACAAAATGAGTCACTAAATTGTATCAGACAATCACTTTATTGACACTACTATTACTCTTAGCTCAAGCCCTCATAATTTATTATCTCCCATCGTTTCTCTGATGTCCAGGGACATTCAGTGTACATAAGAAAATAGCTTCTCTCTTATGCATCTAAGAATGGTATTACCCACGGATCACGCTTGGAAGAATTTCCAAGACTCACTCAAATAAATTTCTACAGGACTTAATTTTCTCACAAAAGCCTAGCTGAGAAATTCAGCTTAAATGGTAGCCCTAGTGAAAATTCAAAAGAATGTCATATAAAATTTGGCAGGTGGCAGTTGACAAGAGGAGGGACTGTAGATGATCTGTGGTCATGATGTTTGGAAAAAACCATACAACACGTCCCCCATCTTAGAGATGCATGATAGACATAAACATACTGAATTTTCTCACAAGTTCTATAATAATAATAGAACAGCACTAACAATAATACAAATAATAAACCTGTTTATCTTTGCTTGACTTAATATTTCTAAAACATGGCACATTGTGCAATCCTTTTTCACAAACTCTCCATGGACACCACCTAAAACCAGTGTTTGATTGAAACTTTGGGACATACTGGAGAGCTGAAATACCCATCTCCTACCTTGTCATATTGTCTCTCTCCACATTCTGGCCATAGAAACAATTTTTTAAAAACCCAAGCCTGTTCAGGTTATAGTCCTCAGCTTAAAATTCTTTGCCAGCTTCCTATCACCTAGAGAACAAAACAAAAATGCATTCTCTAATCTGGTATTCAAAACCATAATTCTCTCCCTTTCTCTTTTTCCATCAGAGTCTTCTGCTATTTTGTCGCATAACACATACATGATTCCGACCAGAATACACAAATTCTTTCTCACATCTTTGCTCCTTTTTGTCTTTCTGTCTAACCAACCAACACAACCCTATTCATATTTCAACATCCAATTGAAATAGAACCTCTTGCTCAAAGTTTTCCCTTTACATTACAAGGCTGTTCCTACTTTGTTCCCAGAGAGTCTTGTACTAGCTTCCATTTTAGCACACACAGTATTAATTTAAATATTTTTTAGTTGCTTTCAACCCTCTCTAGACTGTATACCTGAAGGGCAAGACATGTGTTCTACTAATCTTTTTATGCCTAATGTCTAATGCAATGTCAGGCACATTAAAGATAATTTAATAATTATTACAAACAAGTTTTAGCAGTCATAATTCAGGATAACAACAGATTTCATAATATCTTCATCCTTATACATGCCTCATGTTAGTTTTTATTCCCTTTCAAACTGCACTTTTTTTCCCCTTATCATTGGCCTATAAATGAATAGTTTCCTTTTCATTATAAAAGTTTTTTTTATAAAACATTTTCTATATTATTACATTGCTTATAGAAAGTTCCTTACTTTTGTTCCAGTGAGAAAGAAGAACAATACTGTACATTCCTTCTTAGCCACACCATTCAAAAAAAAATTTTTTTTTAAATGTCTTTGGGGCACTTGGGTGGCTCAGTCAGTTAAGCATCCAACTCTTGATTTCAGCTCAGGTCATGATCTCATGATTCATGGGATTGAGCCTGGCATGGAGTTGTGTGCTGACAGCGTGGAGCCTGCTTAGGAGTCTGTCTCTCTCCCCCTCTCTCTCTGCCTCTCCCCTACTTGCACATGCATGCACACACGTGTTTTCTCTCTCTCTCTCAAATAAAATGGTTTTTTTTTTAATGTTTCTTATATTCCAATATTTTAAACACTGGTATCTCACCATGAGCAAAAAAACAAAGTCCCCATCCTTACAGAGCTGATATTCTGAAGAAAAAAACTGAAAAAAAAAATAGATTACATTGACTGGTAGTCATGTCTAAATTAAATCAGGAGAAGGAGACAGAATGAGAAGTGTGTCTGATGATGTGTGTGGGGTAGAGGGATTGCTATTTTAGACAGGGAAGTTAAGGAAGAATTCTTTTATGAGGTGAGTTTAAGCAGAGACTAAATTAAGTGAGCATCATGCCATGTGCAATATGTCCTTTCTTGGCACCCTGGATTTTTTTCTCTATTAGACTTGAATTTACCTTAATTCTCTTAGCAATAGGGTGATTACTATGCTAAAAGGTGCTTCAAATCCAGTGTGGCTTGTTGAAACTATCAGAGACTCGCCTTTATATTTTAGTCATCAGGATCCCAATTGATTGCTCACATCCTGCAGTGAAAGTTTTCGCAGTAGGGATGAATGGCACACAGAATAAGCAGTGACCTTAAGCATCAGGTGCCTCATAGCAGACAACAGCAGTTGTTTAACAAGATCAATCACTTTCTTAACTGCATGCTACAAAGTTTGGAAAGAGACCCTTCTGAAGTTCGCCACTTGGGATAAATTCAATTTTTTTGAGATCATTCTCAATGTAAGCATGCATAATGCTATTAGTGAAAGTAGTGTATTGAGTAGGATGCTGGCAGCCTTTGAGGGTTTTTTAGTGATAACTTTCAACTTCTGTGCGGGTTGGTGACTGTGAATATCGCAAATACAATGAGCAGTAGTACCTTTTTACTTTGTAGTATTTTCTGGAGCTCTAGGTATTTTATTTTCTTTGTTATAAAATACTTCTTTTTTCTAGTCTATTAAAAGTTGATCATTATCCATAAGGCATTCTTGTTACTAAGTTTTGGACGAATTCACACGGATGATTCTGATACATACCATTTAGGAATTTGACACGTCTTTCTTTACAGCTGGAATCTTGCACTCAACTGTGTCTAGCTGTGACGTGGCTGTCACAGGGTTCATTTTTGTACATGATATCTTCCTACATTTGCATCTCAGTTTATCCAATTCATTTAACATTGTATTACCGTTGTTACCATTAAATCTACTACTGCAACATGGAAGTAGGACACACTCCTGACGGGTTTTTTAAATATATAACAGTTCTTAGAAACATCAGTGAAAATTTCCAGATGAACCCAGGATTGTACACGTAGACCTGAAATATATCATCCTTCATAGTAAAATATTCAAAACAAGACACATAAAAATTATGTTCTCATTTACATTGTCTTCAAAGCTTCCTCCACCTAATATAAAGAACAAATAATGAAGGAACATATCCAGGACCCTAAACGTGTGGGCAGAATTTGGTGAAAATGGGGGAATACAGTGGGAGATGAAGTCAGACAGGAGTTGAGGGTTCATATCATATTAAGTCTTCAAGGCCATGCAAGGCACAAAATATGATTATTTAATTTTAAGAGGGAATCTATTCCTTTAACATGTTTAAGTTACTCCAGCTCCATGATGATAGGGACTACCATATCATATCATTTCATATCAATATGAAATGGGATGATTGAGTGAATTGGAATGATTGAAAAAAAAAAAAGAAGAGAAAAATGAATACACCCTAAGATATAAAGAGGCTTAAGAATGTCTTCTTCCCTTTCTCCCTTGAAGTAGACAGCAGCTCCCAGTCATGCCCTGGGGTCTACATGTCTTAAAACCTCATGTGGGGCTACCAATCTTATGCTCAAACTGGCTAAAGTGGCGAGCACGCTATTTCACATTTCAGACATCCATGTATATGACAATGAATGATTCAGCAGTGCTCAGGGAGATGAAATCTATAAATGGCTTGTTACTTTGCCTACTAGGTTGCAAAAGCCAAAATCTGTAACCTTTTTGTAGACAGCAACGTAATCCATTTTCCCATTAATAAAAAAAGAAACTGATGCTTGTATTTAGGGGCTTTTTATTTTTATTATTATTTTTTAAGTTTATTTTTGAGAGAGAGAGAGACTGAGACAGAGAGCAAACGAGAGCAGCGGAGGAGTAGAGAGATAGAGAGAAAGAGCAGGGGAGCAGAGGGAGAGACAGAATCCCAAGCAGGTCTCAAACTCACAAACCATGAGTTCATGATCTGAGCCGAGACAGACACTTAATCAACTGAGCCACCCAGGCTCCCCTTTAAGGGCTTTGTAAAAGTACCTTTACTTTTACATTGTCTCTCAAAGTGTGTTACAATATCTACCAGAGGTCATTGAAAGCAAGGAGAAGATTATAGCCATAGGTGAGCTCTTTAGAAACTACTTTAAAAAAACTTCATATTTTTGGTTGATCCAACAAATAAGTAAGGGTATATATTTTCAGGACAAAACACAGGAATGGACCATCACTCTTCACTACTACAGTCTGGGGTGCCTTTGACTATTGTTTCTGATTTCTAATGAGTCTTTTAGCAGGCTGTATCACCTGGAAAGTTTTCAAAGGTGAAGAGAACAAGTTTCCCACCAGTAAATGCTTTATTTGATACAATTCACAATAACTTTATGGCAGAAAGACAAAATGATATCAAAATCATGCCATGTATTATGCAATATTTGCTTTTGTTTCTAAAGTTCTTGTATTCATCATATGCTTAAAATGGTTGCATTTCAATTTGATGAGAATAAAAGGTTTTTTTTTTTCTTTCAGCTTGTAAATTAGTATGAACTTTTTCCAACAGGCAAATTAAGCAAACCCTTTCTCATGTTTTCAACTTTTATTCTCTTTAAATGATCAAATTTCCATCTTGTAATGTGCTAAGTGAATAGGAAATGTACATGGTTTATACTAAAACAGCAGGGTAGATGAGTTATCGATTACTAAGATTCCTTTCCATTAAATTTACACTTACAAATTTAAAAATACAGTCAAAATCTTGGGGCGCCTGGGTGGCTCAGTCGATTAAGCGTCTAACTTTGGCTCGGGTCATGATCTCACCTTTTGTGAGTTCAAGCCCTGCACTGGGCTCTGTGATGACGGTGTGGAGCCTGCTTGGGATTTTCTCTTTCTGCCCTTTTCCCACTCGTGCTCTCTTTTTCTCTCTCAAAATAAATAAATAAATATTTTAAAAATATGTATATGGTATTAATTCCAAATGTAAAAAGGGTATTCACCGAAGGTATTTTTTCCCTTCAGAGGCCCAGCTCACCTCCGTGGAAGTACTACTCTGACGGCTTGTTAATACTCATCTTTCAAATGGACTTTCACTATCAAATTAAATTTACCACAGTTACTATGGTAGAGACAGCTGGTTACTAAAAAAAAATAATAAATAAATAAATAAATAAATAAAAATTGTGTTGTTTATTCCAAAATGTGGGGAGTGGCCGCTCAAAGAAACCATAGAACCGAACATGTTTATCAGGAGTGGCTATGTGACTAGTTCTTGCCAGAGGATTGTGATTGGAAGCGAATGGGTGACCTTTCCAAGGCCAGGGTTTCCGGGAGCTGTTAAGGGATCCTCAGCATCTAGCCCATGTCTGCCCTCCCAACAGGCAGGGGACTCCCAGGCCATTGGGAACAAGGAAATCACAAGTTAAAGGAATCCAGGTTCTTTGATAACCATATGAAAGAAAATTACCTGCCAAAGCATCAACTGTGAAGTCTTATATGGACAAGAAATACACTTCTGTGAGTTTAGCCACTAAAATTCCAGGGTTTACCTATGAAAGTGTCTTGAACCTCCCTGATACAGAATGGTTCTATGTATATTGGCATTTTAACATAACAGACTTGAAGTGAACAACAATAACAACAACAAGAATATTTTACCTATGCCTAAGAATATGAAAAGATTTTGATAAGTAGTTGTCACTTTTTAGTCAAATTACTAATGCTAATTATATGCAAATACTCTTTACCTCACTATCCCTTCAGTATTTATTTACATTTTTTTCTTATTGAAGTATGATTAATATGCAGTGTTATTTTAGTTGTAGGTATACAATACGATTCAAGAATTCTATATATTACTCTATACATTAGTCATTATTTGTCTTTTTGACCTCCAGGAAATGAATTTCTAACTTAGAAGAAATAAAAAAAAACTGTCACTTTCAATGTATTAATGTAATGTTCTGCTCCCCTGATTAAAACATTTTTTTTTCCTTTTTTCTTACCACTAACAAGCAGATAACATGCTAGAAGAATAACATGTGAACGTTTGCCTATATCCTTACTAAAAATCAGCAAAAAATTTGATCTGTTGACCATCTCACTATAATCTCTGTGAAGTTATTTCTAAAGGACTTCCCTTAAATATTTAGACTATGGTTATTCTTTTAATCTGCTAGATCATTTACGCTACCAAAAGATTAGGCTGTATGTACCTTAAGTTGGAAGTAATTTTTCTCTGTCCATCATGTCCTTTAAGGATCAGTCCTGCTGTAAGAAGGTGACCTATCATGTCTAAATTTGAAATTACACATCTTCTAAACTGTAGGTTGCTGACTTGCCCCTGGGCAATCTTTGGAAATAGAACCCATGATAGATGAAGAAACAATGCATTACTCATGTAAGGTTAGAATTAAGAATGGCTTTCAGGAATGTGGCAACTATCTCAAAGAAGAGTACTAAATTAGTCAATAAACCTATATATTGAATGTTTGCATCATAGATTCCTTTACATTAAAAATGAAATAGTTTCCCTTTATGAAAGAGGCGTAGGTATCATTTCCCTTATTTTAACATGAAGTGCTCATAAAGATATAATTAATTCTGGTGGCTAGAATTCACATGCCATTTAGGCCAGGTCTCTCCTGGTACACATCTATAATCTTGATGTAATTACTAACACCGCCCACCTTTGCTTTCAAAAGTGTCTCTGTTTAGATAAAAATACATATCATCCTACATGTGACACACCTTTGGTAACTATTATATACTTGTTTCATTTCAATTTATTTTTTGGAGGGAGTTTATTGAAAGCAACAAAAGAAATCATGGATAATTTATGCCCATTTTATTCTGTATATGAAAACCAACTACTCATGGGCCATTTTTTAAATTCAGATCAGAAGCTGGAGGGTCCTAATTTGATAAATTTGTTATCACAATGTTACACATTTGAAAATAACACGGGGCATACCCCAGGGAAGAAAGGATTAAGACATAACAATATTAGGTGCAGCTGAATTGCATAATCAGGACTGCACATATAAATACAGGAAAGGAAATGCAGGAAGGAGAATTCTAAACTATTGAAATACAGAGAAGCTGAACTAAATAATATCAATTAAGGCATGAAACAATCCTTCAAAAATGAATCCTAAATATTTTGGGTCTTTCTGCCATGAACCATGTTTATGTCTTCAATTTTAAGAGCTAAACTATTAAATATTAATAGCCATGAAAATTAATCAGACACATTCTTACTCATAAATGACTTTATGAAACCTAATAAAGGTTTTAAAATAGTCTTTAGGGTGTAGTCCAAAATAGTATATACAGCATATTGTACTTTGCTTATTAATTATATATTCGCACATGTCTGCACAGATAGAATTTATTATTTCAGAAGGTGAAGGGTAACACATGGGCCTATATTTCTCTGGGAATACTGATGAGTAAATTTTAATTAATCTCAACATTAAACAGTTTGGAACTCAGATATCTTTTTCCATGTAAAATTGGCAAATGGACTAACCAATAAGAAATTGTTGGCAATGATTTCCCTGCCTTATCCCTGCTGTGACTTCCTCTATGCAGTTAATAGCTTCACAGTTGATAAGGCTTATCTACATAAACACAAACAAATAAGCATTATCATACATTCTAACAGAATGCTAAACTGTAAAAAAACCAAAAGAAACAATTTTAGCGTGCACGCACACACACACACACACACACACACACACACACACACACACACACACATTATTACCTGTCACCTTAATCTTAAGAAATTCCAAATAAATTCACAGATAGTCAGTGAAATATTAATTTTCCCAAAAAGATAATAACCTTGTTTCAAAAACACTCTCACATGATTGAGCTGATTGGATGCCACTAGCAATACCCTCAGGTGCATTTCTAATCTCATACCTTTATGCTGTCGTATATATCAATCATATAGAACATTCCCAATTAATAGTATAAATAAAAGGCACGATAAATTCCATATACCTATGACCTTGTAGTGTTTCCCATAAAAGACTATGCCCATAAAAATAAAACAGGCACATGTTTAAAAGATGAAACTAATGGATGAAAAGTTCACCTCTTTCTCACTCATACAATCTCCTTGTTCACATGAGGTAAAGTATGTGAAAAGGCCAGCAAAAGCATGAAATAAATAAAAGAATAGCTAAGTAACAAATCTCGGGTGTCTGGTGCCTGAATAAGTCATATTTTGAAAGTCACGGTTATATTTCTATATTTTTCAACTATGAAAAATCAAAGATCATTTGCCCTGGTTCATTTGATTTACTTAAGCAACATCTTCTCAAATTACAAATAAGTGAAAGCATACCATTTCTAATGACATCATGTCTGAGGGAAAACAATTTCTAATATGGCTATAATAATTTATTACTTTACTATCTGGCTCTGACCAAATGCAATTATGAGGACCTAGTTTTGACAGGACTCCAGTATGTGCTGCAAAGTTATACCCCGATGGTCTCCACCTCCTCCTTCCACCACCACTATCCAAAATAACCCTGGAGTATAACTGCATGCTCTGATTTTCAAAGTAAACTGAAACAAATTCTGAGATTGTCCATTGAACTTGAGAGATTGCTTATACTAATTAAGACCCCCGAATGGCTGAACTGCACTTTAAGTTAAAAAATTAAATGGAGCCCCATTCATTGACTTCTTTTTTTTTTTTTTTTATTTTTTTATTTTTTTTTTTCATTGACTTCTTAAAGTAACCATCATTCATAATAATTCATATTTTTATCCTCAGATTCAGTAAATTACAGTAATATTAGAAGTAAAATACAAGTTGAATCTCTTCTTCAAATTTAACTTGTTTGAACTACAATGCATTCTTTAAATGGTGCAAATTTAAGAATTTAAGAGATTTTCATAAAAATCCAATTTCTGGCTTCTTGTTAATAATAATTTAAAAAAAAAAAAATCTAACTGCACATGGATAGCACTCCAACATAGCAAACTTTCTAAACAGTGCACATATCTTCAGTTTCACACAATTCTTATCATTAGTCCCCCTAAGGCCATCAGAATTTATCTTTATACTTCAATATATAAATAAATAAACACAAATTGAATGAGTTTGCAAAATGCTGTTTTCCCTTCTACATTTCTAATATTTGCCTCAGTTTTTGTGTGATTGTTTTGGAATTTTTGTGTTTTCTTTCTCAGTTTATTTTATAATGCTGTCTGTACTTACATGTTTTTCTATTTCTCTGTATATACGTTTGAAATTGTCTACAGCATTTCACATTAAGTTAATGGGAACAATGTGTTGTTAACTTGGTCAATGAAAGAACGAATAGCATCATTAAGCGGTTTGTGTCTGTCATGTTCAAGGACACCATCATGGCGGGATCCGAAGAAGCAAAGAGACAAGATCAAAAAGGCAAAGCTGTGTGTACACTGAGGGATCCAGTTGTATAGGCTATACGGGTACTTAATCCCTTTTCATGTAGGCCTGTTCTCCTGTGGTAGTACCATCATCTATTTTCCTAAGACAGAAGCTTGAGGTTTATCTTTTCATTTATTTCTTCTCTCACCCTCCGCTTCCAATTAATGATGGATTTCTCTGGACTCAGTCTTTCTCCATTCATTCCACAATTGCCAAGAACAGTCTCATATCTGGACAATTTGTTACATGTTTCTAACTGGTCCTCAGGCCTGCATTCTTTTTCCCCTTCAAATCTATCCTCATTATGCACCTAGACACAAATTTTTCTAACGCAGGATTTTATTTCACTTCTTCACTTAAAATCTTTCAGTGGTGCCTCTTCAAGCTTGTTATGGACAGACCTGTATCCCTACCAATTCATGTGCAGGCGCCAATCTCCAATGTCTATGGATTTGGATTTTTTTTTTAATTTTTTTTTTTAACGTTTATTTATTTTTGAGACAGAGAGAGACAGAGCATGAACGGGGGAGGGTCACAGAGAGAGGGAGACAGAGAATCTGAAACAGGCTCCAGGCTCTGAGCTGTCAGCACAGAGCCCGACGCGGGGCTCAAACCCACGGACCGTGAGATCATGACCTGAGCCGAAGTTGGACGCTTAACCGACCGAGCCACCCAGGCGCCCCTATGGATTTGGATTTTAAAGAAGTAATTAAGATTAAATGATGTCAGAGGGGACAGCCCTAATCCAATAGAACAAGTGTCCTTATAAGAAGAGGAAGAGACCCCTGGGATGCACATGCACGGTGGTAAGGCCATGTGAGGATGCACAGAAGCCATCTGAAAGCCAAGGACAGAGGCCTCAGGAGAAAGCCAACCTCCCAACACTTGGATCTTGGACTTCTAACTTCCAGAACTACGAGAAAATAAATTTCTGTCGTTTAAGTCGCCCAGTCTGTGGAATTTTGTTATGGCAGTCCTAGCAAGTGATTAAAGTCATTATAAAATCTAATACTCTGAAAATAATGGTCAAGGCCATTATTTGCCTCTATATGCCTCATCTTTTACTACACTCTGATTTATACTTTAACTTCCAGTGTCACTGAACAGCATCTATGCAATTCCATACTTCTCCCCATGTCCATGCTAGCCCCTTAGCCTCCAATGTCCTTCTGATGCCTGTCTCCTATACACCCTAAGACTTAGCTCAGATTTCATCCTCTGTGTTTCCCAGTACACCTCAGGCTACCCTAGGACCCCTGATTTTAGTCCTTAAGTTATCCACATCACTCTCACTGCATCGGCCCCATTGAGTCGATGTAATTGTTTATGCAACCCTCCCCCCAACTCCCATTAAGCACCCTTATAGTGAGGAACTCTTTTCGTCATGTTAAAGTTCCTGGCATTTAGCATGATTCCTGACCCAGCAGCCTATGTGGAAGCATCTTTAGTAATAGCTTATCTCTATTGTTAATTTGAGTCAATTTGTGCTATCAAGCCTGGACTTGCTCAGCATCAGTTTTCAATACTCATTTCACATACATAAGCTCTTAATAAATGTCTACGCAATACAGAAACTCTGGATATTTGTCAGATGTTTGAAAAATGAAACTTGAACTTTTTAAAGCAAAGTGATTTTATTGACAAAACAAAACAATAGCCTTTAGGTTTTTCTTACTTTCAGTTTGAAATCAAGGATCCTAAACTATTCATAATTTAACTGTATCTCCAGACTACAAGTAGCACTACATGTCCATCACAGTGTTAATACAGAATATGCAATTACTAAAGAGAGTGCACATTCTTGCATTTATGATGACCTATTCAAGTGGAGTAGCTTGATGCTTCTAAGACGTAGCACCACATTACCTATTCAGTATTGTTGCAGATACTCAGTTGCTACTGTTATTTCTGAGTAAAGGTCAAGTTCTCTCTCACAAAACATAATAGTCTTCTTCACCCAATACATACACATAAAAGGTGAAAAAAGATTACTTTTTGAAGATCGAAATTCTGCAAAATGTACTTCCTTCTTTTCTTTTCTCTGTTTTATTTTTTCGTCCACTTTGGTGGATACTTTGTCCTTTATGTTTTACAACCAAAGCATGTTGCCATAACAGATCACAGTTAAGGCAAAAGAATAAGGAAAATCTAGACAAAAATCCTATTCAGGTGGTAGGAGGAACTGAAATGCCTTCAATAAACTACAGTCTTTTGACCCAATCTTCTGTGAACATCTGGTTACCCAAGTAACAGATAATCCAGGTAACTGCACTTTGGTTTGGTAGGTATCATTTTACCTTTATGATAAATGTAAACCCTGCAGGTTGTTTACTTCAGCCTGACATCAAAGTGATTTAAAATCCCTTAGAGGGGAAATGGCAAATGGTGAAGGATGACAAGCAGAAGACTGGCTCTTGTGGACACTAGTCCCAGGCCAGACACACACAGCAAACGGAAGCTGCCTCTCTGGTCCTGCCCTATATATAGCACTCTTTTCTATCCTCTCCTTAGTGTGAAGAAACCCACATGACCTTTCTCCCTTTCTGGCTTAGAACCTTGGCCAGATACCAAGGCTGACACCTTGGAGGTAGATACTCAGTAACATTCTTTTAGGACCAGAGCTTTGGATAGAAACATGTTTTTCTTTCCTCTAATATCTGACTCTCTACTTTCTTGTCTTTTCATGATGAAACAAGTTTAAAGGCTTCCAAAAAATGGAATAATTGGGGCATCTGGGTGGCTCAATCGGTTAAGCACCCAACTCTTGGTATCGGGTCAGGCCATGATCTCACAGTTAGTAAGTTTGAGACCCGCATCGGGCTCTGTGTTGATGGCATAGAGCCTGCTTGAGATTCTCTCTCTCCCTCTTTCTCTCTGTCCCTCCCCTGTGCTCTTTCTCTCAAACTAAATAAACTTAAAAAAATGGAATTAACTTTTAATTTCCATTTTAGTGCATGGTAGTTTGTTCCTATAATGAAAATGTTCTATTTTTTTGTAGATTAATAGACCTCATGTGTTTATAATATTAACTTACAATTTTTTAATTCATAGTTAAATAGAAAATAATTTTAATGTGATAATTACTGTTAATAGCAATATATGTATATATGTGTGTGTATATAGGTGTATGTATATATTATATATATATACATATACTTTTTCTGTTAGAAATGAATCATACCATGTGCTGTGGGATATCTAACAATGGTTCATTTACTAGGTGTAAACAAAAGATGTTAGGACTCTGTAAAACTGCAGCAATTACTTCTATAGTAGAACATATGGAATTGTTTCATCGAGTTTCAAAGTGCAATTTGAACTAGAGGAAGGGGAAGAAAGGATCATTTGAGATTTTACATTGTTTTAAGACTTTTTTTGTGCTGTCACATAATATGCAATTTCAACAGCTGAAAAAATTCAGAATAGAATTCATTGTTATTTCATTCCGATGAGCAAACTATGATGATATTTCTCTTTTTAACTTTTTGGACACTTTATTTCAGAGGGAAAATACCATTGATTAAAACATTAAGTAATTTTAAAAGCTGTGTTGTTATAAAGTCTGGTCCATGATCCCACACCCAGTTTCTTTCATTAGCTTGACCTCCACAACCTGAAGTGGAGGTTCAACACAGCAGGTTGCAACACAGCAGGTGCAACACAGACACGTGTCCAGGTCTCAGCTCAGAAGCACTGGCTCATGTTCAGGGGAGAGGACCAGCCCAAAGCTTCCATGTTAGTCTCCACAGACCAGTGATGGAAAGAGAGGGAGAATTTGCAAAAGACTGAGATTCCACCTTGTAACAAAACTAAACTTGAAATTTAAATTTAATTAGTACCAAACATTTCTTCTTTCCTGCAGAATCTCTGTCAGATGGTGGAGCATCCAACACTCTAATTGCTGCAAGACTAAAACTAAGGCACTGGTTTTCTTTCTTTCAATGCTGAAATACTAACGTGGGGAAAATGTTTGCCTTCTTTTATTAGTTTGGTTTGGTTTTTGTGGGGGGAACTGGTACTGAAGAGACCTCAAACACTCTGAGTGTCTGAGGCTTCCATTGGCATTGTTATTTGTAGTAAAAGGTAAACCACTTTGTGATATTCTGTTTAAAACACTGACTTGCCTTTGGAGTACGGGATGGAGAATTTTCATGATCTCTCCAGCATCTATTTATCTCATTTTCTGTCAAGAACATACAGATTTCCTTTTGGTAACCATTCTTCCTTTATTTTTAGGAATGTGCTTTGCCTGGGATTAGAATCATGCTTAGCCATGGTGCCATTAAACTGAATGCCAGAAGGAAAAAGGGCGGGGGGGGGGGGTAACTAAGAGGAAAGGGAGTAAGTTTGGGTTTTCAAAGAGCTTCTGTTTCTTGTTAATTTTTCTTTCTGAAAAGATTCTGAATGCTGAGAGATGGGTACACTATTCCCAGATCCATGAGCTTATGTAAAAGAGCCTACTTAAATAATTTTTTCTCTAGTCTTATGGAGAAGGGTCTTCACAAGGAGAATTCTGATCCTATTTAGGCTTTGTGGCTTGTTAGCCTACACATTGTCCAGCTATACTAGAAAATGTGTGGTAATATATATTTCGAGAGAACCCTAAAGTTTTCGAAACTCCTAGACTGGGTTGTCCAAGAAGCATCTCCTTGCAAGAGTACTTCTTATCATTTTTACTAGTAGCACACTTTGTATTCAAACCCTTGTAACACTTAATAGTTTCTGTTCCACAATTTGACCTGCTGGGTTTAAAAATGCAGTTGGCTTCCCACTGTGCCTGTTATTTCATTAAGAGGAAAATGTTGGAGTGGTGACAATGCCTATAATCTCTCCTAAAATTCTCTGTTAATTACTAATGTAAACAGTATGTGGGTAACTGTTCCTTATGTGGTCTATCAAGATGTTTTCAACAACACTGGCAGAATGGCATGATACTGGTGAGACAAAATTCACAAGGATAAGACCTCCTTTTCTCTAAAAACCTATGAAGGTTATTGTTTGGGACCTATCTTACTTTAAGAAAACAGAGAAAATTTATAAAACTTGATTATTCAATCTCGAACCTAAAGGAATGATCTGTGGAGACACTTCCAAGCCACATTCTTACCAATCTAGTGACATTTTCACAGCTCAAAACACAGCCTCTTGCTGCTGTGTAGATGAACTCCTAAGTGTAAGGCAAACACTCTGGAGAGACGCTAATAGCCCTGGTTATGTGTGTAATCTACAGGATGATGCCTAGCATTGTTATTTCTACTAAAGGGTGAACCCTGTTGCGATGTTTCAAATACAATACCAAATTATCTTTGGATGAGGGAATGGAGAGTTTTGATTATCTCCCCAACAACCATTTTTCTCATTTTCTGCCAACAACATAACAGATGTACCTTGGATGAGCATTCTTTCCTCATTTTTAGGCATGTGTTTTGCCTGAGACTGGAATCATTCATAGGTCCAAAGACAATTTTAAAGTAAGACGGTGATGACATTCTTACTTAGGACTATGAAGCCGAAGAAGTGGGGTGGAAAAGACAGACTGTGCATACGAGAGACATGAGACCTGAGGTCCCAGGAGTTAAAGAAATGAGAGCGCCCCAATAAAAACTTATTTGACTTTCAAAGGTAAACTTAATGTGCTTTATGGATTTTCCCAGAATCAGAACTTTTTACCCATAAGTCATAAAATAAAAGAATTAAAAATAAGTAGAGCAAGAAAAATATTTACACATGTAAATACATCATGACATCTATCTTTATAATATAAAACTGATGTATTGTTGAAGTCATACTGGGGAGATTTTTTCTGAGACAGGAATTCTTTAAACACTTCTCTTTCAACCTACACAGGAAAACAAACATCAAAATCCAGAATGGCACCTCTTATTCAACAATAGAGAATAATGGAAAACCACGTATCTCCAGGAATAGTAAATAAAAACCACATTAGCACAGTGCTGCTACACATGTGGAAAAACATAGATTTTACTATCTTCATTATGAGTCTTCCAGGTAAGTAGTTTACTTCTAAACTGTTCAGTGAGACAACATGTAGTAAGACGCAGGGCTTGGGTTTCAAACCAAAGTCTACTGCAAAGATTTCAAAGTGTATTCACCAAACAGATAAGATGAGGCATAAATATCTGAAGAATAGGGGGTATTTACTAAACATCCTCACAAAACCAGAACAATTTTGGAGCTCCAAAAGACGTTGTTTTTCTTAAATAGCGTCTAGACAATTGTTGAATATTCCCTTTCCAATGTGTTTCCTGTTATAATTAGAAAAACATATTTTTAAATTGTAAAGTCTAATGATTTCAGCTAAGTTTTCTATATTGCCAACGAATAAGAATATTTTATAATATCAAATACCAATTATTCTGCTTTCCAAAGAAACTAGTTCTGAAAACATATTTATATAATTAAAATAAAAGCACAGGGTCACATTTAACCTTGGATCACTTTGCCTGTGTGAGCATCAATACTGTCAATAGTAAAATAATTGTGTACGCTCTTCCTAACAAAAATATAAATATTTTCAAACATAAGAATAAAATAAATGGATCAGAAACATATTCCTTTACTTCTTAATAAATGAGAGAAAAAGTAAACCTGATATCTTAAACCATGAGATAATAATTTAACCATTTGATTCCAGGGTAAATATATGGTATTTTTCTTGAAATTCATCCGCATCTTAGCAATACACATCATAAATACCCTATACATTTATATCTCAGAAGTTGTGTCGTGTGTGTGTGTGTGTGTGTGTGTGTGTGTGTGTGTACGTGCGCGTGCGTGTGCGCATGCGCGCATTGGCACAAGCATGTCGGCAGGCTCGGCCTACTACTTTCAGAGTTGCCCCTTTTAAGGATACACTGAGCTCATGCCATCCCCATCAAAACAACATTTTCTTCAATTATTTTCTGCAAGAAATTGTGACACAACAGAGTAAAAGAATCTAGGAGATAAGATTTTATGCTGCAGCTTCGTTTTATCATTTTCTGCTGACATGCTTTTGTAATACAATTACAGCGATCCCATATGCATCCAACCACATCGCAGGAAGGATTACCTTTTCCTTTGTGTGCACTAACGTGTAACACTTTTGATATGTGTTTGCACCTCACAACGTTCACTGAGACACATTTTTGGTTAGTTTGCAGAAGGAGGCTCATATCTCATTCCAATATCCATGTGAGCTTGTCCTGCTCTTATTAATTTATTCCTTTCCACTTCCATGACTTTCATTGAAATATTATACCACACATAATGTTTGTTGTTATAGTTGCAGATTTTTTTTTTTTATGTCACAGCAGGGAAATGCTATTGGAGGAAATAATTAAATGTAAAGTCATTTGAAGGACTCTACATTTTCTTTAGAAATGAAGTTGGAAAGTAATTCAGAAGCCTATCTCCTCAGGCAAGGATGATATACTTGAATTCCTTGGAAAGGTGAAAGGCCTTTTATTAGGACAAATTTTGCAGAGACTAATTTGTGAAAAAGGAGTACATTTTTCTGACCCTAATTTCTAAAATACCTACAGAGAAATAATTCCCACATTCTAGAAGGTTGTAAGTGATGAAACTGGTCATAGGTATTTTTATACCATAATGAAAAGAAAAATATTTGTGGTCTGGGTAGAGAAATATAATAGAGTTTAGTATATAAGTTAAAAATACATAGATATAAACATATATCAGAAGTACACAGGTAACATGCCTGAAGGATGTGTTGCCTACGGCCAGGCTTTGGTGGGTTTCACAAGTATAATTCTAAAAAGAAAATAAAAATTCCTATTAATATGAAACAAGTCAATGCTACCAAAATAGGAAATAATATTAGAATATTATGTTTGATAAGATGCTCATATTGATAGAGGCCTGTCATGAATCTTTTACAAAGCATTAATATACTATATTTGATAAGTAAATTCAAATCTTCAGAAGTAGATTAATTAAATGTAAAATATCCAGACTTGTTTAGATGATCAGTGGTAAAGGTTGGGAACCTCAAAGTGTATCTGAATAAATTAACAATATCAATAATTTTAACTGAAAAGGTTCTCCTCATTTCAATTATCTACTCACCTTCAAACCCATAGCCATCTAGTTTCCTCCTTGTGTAACACCCATTGCTTCTTGCCTTTTTTATTACTTCTGAAGTATGTTTTCCTCTTTTTATTGCAATCTTCCTGTAGACTTCATTTTGAAACATTTACTTCCTCAATACACAAATAAGTCTAAGAAATAGCTCCAAATGTTTATTTTCATAAGGTTGATGGTACTAACAGTTATGGGTAATAGCATTTTGGAAAGACTTCAAGTCTTTTCATGCCAAAACACACATACATATATTTGTCTATCGAAATTACTCCATACACATGAAAAACATATTTTGCTTTTGCCATTTGGTAAACTTAATCACAAAGAAATATATTTCTGATATACATGTGATAAGGTAAATATCTAGTTTTATGGAAACCATCAATTAATGCAATTTTTCACATTAACAAATATTAGGGATTTAGTTATTATGCAACAACTTGGGAAATAACATTTCTCTCAGAGTTAAAGTACTCTCACATCAGCACATAACAGGAAGATTCACAATGTATTACCAAGAATGATTTACTAACTATATTTTTTGTAGTTTTTTTCACATTTAGCTGTATTTGATAATATTCTTAATAGTAAAGAAACAATGAATCAACTAAAGCTTATGGCCAGTAGAATATTCGTGGAGGCAAATTTAGCAATATTTTTAGCATAACTGAATTTTTAGAGGATATGAAAAATAAAACAAAAATATTAAACAGGCATAAACTGATTATATAACAAAACAAACTAACTATAGTGTAGTAAAAATAAAGATCCGATTTCATCTTTATGACTTATTAGCAAAAGCTTTGTAAACATTTATGCCATCTAAAATCTCATTATACAAAACATTGGAAATTTTAAAGCATTCTGTTCCTTATATTCAAGTTTAATTAAGAAAGGCTGGCATGATACATTTTCTCATTTGCAAGTATTTCAAAGTACTCATGTAATGTATTTAGTTTTCTAACTCATGAGCCTGCCCTCTTCCATAGTTTATATATGAAGTGACATTCATTTTCCTTTATTTTCATGAACCATACAAATTTCTATTTAATACCCATTATAAACAATATGTACATTTTTACTGAAGTATTGCTATAGATAATTGTGTCACCATGAAATCCAAAATGTTAAAAACAAAATCTTATCTCACAGATTTTTTTTAACTGAACATTTTCATTACAAGTACTTAAGTGTTTTTGCCTGAAAATTTATCCTAAGGCAGAAAATAAATAAATGCCACATGATTTAATAAGTTCCATGCCACGTTTTCATTATTTGGATGTGTAAAAGATAACCAACCTCTAATAGCATATGTGTGTGTGTGGGATGAACATGCACGTGTGCATGCGCACACACACACACACAAACACGCACACACATGTATATTTTCTTTTCAGTTCTAGCGACTGGTTCACAACTGTTTTTTCATTTAGTCTATTTTATTAAAAATAGTACACACTTTATTTATTTAACTTTTTTATGTTTATTTATTTTGAGAGAGAGTGGTATGAGTGGGAGGGGGCGGGGGGGGGGGAGAGAGGTGGGGGAGAAATCTCAAGCAGTCTCCACACTCAGCAAGAGCCCAACTCAGTACTTGATCTCACAAACCATGAGATCATGACCCTAAGCCAACATCAAAAAATGGATACTTAACCCACTGAGCCACCAAGGCACCCAAAAATAGTGCACATTTTAGACAAAGCACAGAAGGTAATGGATTGCAATATTTATCCTGAATTTTGGAGCTGGATTGCCTAGGTTAAAAAAGAAAGCTTTATAGGAAACTATGTACCTTTTGGATGTTAATTAAACTCTCTATGCCTTAGTTCTTCCATCAGTGAAGAAGACAACAGTATCCATTTCACAGGAGTGAGGGAAGAACTAAATTGGTCAATTCACAGACAGTGCTTAGAACACTGTCTGGCTTATAGGAACTTCTCAAAACATCTCGCTTTATATTTTTATAGCTAGAAATATTTAGCATTGGTAATACAATCAGCTCTGTTCTATCAATGCTTGTTTTTCCAAGAAGCACTACATTACCTAAAACACTTTATAAGCACAATTGATTCAAATAAAAAAGAGGTTTAGAGTCTGGAGGATTTCAGATTCACAATTATTAAATTATTTCTACCCAAGACTTTAATAAAAAATGTGTGTACAGCTGTAATTGGATATTAATAAAACCAGAGTCAAACCAATTCCAAAGTTTGATTGAATGTTTGCATGAGAGAAAATGAGTTTCTTTTCTTATCATCATGATCATGATCAGGAGCACAGTTCTTAACTTTTTTTGATACTTTATCATTTTATCACCCTTGCGACAATAAACAAAGCCTCAAATCTCTCAAGCAAGACAGTACATTGGCTTAAAATAAATTTGTCATCAAGAAAATTTCTATGTGCTTTAACTACCTCACTGGTACAATAGGAATGATAATAATGGTTATCTCTTAGTGTTACGGGGAAATATTAATGAACTAATGAAAGGTAAATTCTTTACCAGAGTTCATGGCAAATACAAAGCACACAATAAAAGTAAATAAGTATCATTATCACCAGTAACAAGTGAATGTATTTCCTATTTATACAAGCACATCATACCCTGAATATTAAAACTACAGCTAAAGGTAAAATTCCTGAATAATCAGCAGGCAAGGAAAGGATATTTTCCTAAAAATCTAACCCAATGGCTATATCGATCAATTTTGTAAGGTTGGCTTCTTATTAAAACTTTACTCTTCTTTAACCAACAGATTAATTGAATTTATAAATTGTGGATGGATTTGAAACTTTCACTGGCTTCTTCTGATGTACTGAGAAATGAAAAGAATTTTTCTGATAACAAAAATTATTTTTAGAATCTTCGAAGAAGAAAAAAAACAGTAAAAAAAAAATCATGGGCTACATACATACCCAAAGAGTGCAGCCATGCTTACGCCATTGTATAGTAAATAATTTTAGGTGACTTTTTAAACTCCATGTTCCTCAGTCTCTTCATCAGGAAAATGAAACCTAGAAGGTAGTCAAAATACTTGGAGACTCACTCCCTCAGTAGCCTCAGCAATCTTTAAAATTACTAATGACAGAGCAACTGAAGTATCATATTGAATGGCTGCTAAATATCACTACCACTTAGTTTTCTCCAGAGTCCTGCGGTATCCAATAAATCAGTGACAGAATTTATGTTCATAATCTGCTTCGTTCTTTTCCTTATAAACTTAAGCTATACTAAAGATAATTACTAGAGTGTTTATACCCTATATACTCTCCTTTTCAGAAACTTATCCTTTTTTCCATGGTGATATCTTCTAAATATCTTCCACAAGATGTCAAGTTCTTCAGACTGACCACAAAGTGTAAAAATAACTAAAGAGCTGGAGGCGGGGAAACAATTAAGGTGCTCATTCAGTATATATATTTAAAAAATATTATACTTTATAAATCAAATATACAACAGAAATATAGTCAATAATATTGTAATGACTTTGGTAGCAGATGGTTCATCCACTTATCGTGGTGAGCATTTCATAATGTATAGGATGATTGAATAATGATGTGGTACACCTGGGAACTAACATAATATTATATGTCAACTATACTTCAATATAAATAATAATTAGCTCATGAGGGGTGCCTGGGTGGCTTAGTAGGTTAAGTATCTGGCTCTTCACTTCTGCTCAGGTCACGATCTGACGGTTTGTGAGTTTGAGCCCTGTGTCAGGCTCTGTGCTGACAGTGCGGATCCTGTTTGGGATTCTCTCTCTCCCTCTCTCTCTCTCTGTCCTTGCTACACTCGCTCTCACTCTCTTTCTCTCTCTCTCTCTAATAAATAAAGATTTAAAAAATAATAATTAGTTCATGAAAAAAACTCTAGATGATTTTAAAACAAATACATTGAGTATTATGCAATGTAAACATAATGAAGACAAAATATAACTAATTTTCAGCCATAAGTGGAAGTGAAAAAAATATTTGCTAAGTATCAATTCTCCTACCCTTTGTCACTCTTTAAATCATAGAATTATTAAGATTCTAAAAGACTATTGGTTTATATGAGTTATATTATTATGTGCCATATTAGCAATTAAAACTGAGAAATTTTTTAAAGTACATTATTGCTACTGTCTTTATCCCTGCTAAGATGGGATCAGTTTCACC
The DNA here is from genome assembly GCF_018350195.1 of Panthera tigris. NCBI lineage: Eukaryota > Metazoa > Chordata > Mammalia > Carnivora > Felidae > Panthera > Panthera tigris. The sequence continues at coordinate 154,429,849 of NC_056663.1, forward strand.
TACCACTGCTTTGGCATGATGTCTAATACAATAAAAAAGGCAAATAATAAGTCAGTATTGTTATGAAAATAGTTTTGGCCCTCCAGAAATCCCTGCAAAGAGCTCAGGAATTCCAAATTTCCATGAACCACACTTTGGGAATGACTGCACAAAGGGTTAACATTCCCCATGGCCAGTAACAGACAGACAACATAACTCCCTTTAGCTTTTATCTTAACCAATCCTGAGATATTTTCATCATTTACTAAACTCTTAAATTTCAAACACAATTCATTCAAATTTCATAACATAATTTCATTCAAAATTAAATGTGGATAGCAAGAAGTACTAGAAAGCATTTTAGTAGGACATTCCCAAAATATATTCTCAGAATTGAAATAGGCTGAAATATTAAAAAGGAGGTAAATGGCTTCCAGAAAGGAATTTCCCAACTTCTCCATATTCTCTACGTTTGGGAATTGATAATTACCTTTCTTCCTTCCTTCATTTACTTTTTTTTCTTTACTAAACATGCACACAAAAAGTAATCCTTAAGGCAATGAGTTACATATAATAGTTTCTATACTCAACAGCTCTTTTTACTGCATAGAATGTGCATTCAATGGAAAAGTACCTGATATGAGGGATTATTTTTGATCTGTTATAATTCAGAAGAAAAATGCAAGATATAATGTAATAATTTGGTGAAAGGAGCAAAGGAGAATACTCAATTGAAAAACTCATGTATGTATACACAGTTATTGCAGAACATTTACTCAGTTACATACACATAAAAACTGCCACTGACATTTCTTCTTTGACTGCTATTTAAAGAGTTCTTAACTTCACCAGGATAGAATACAACAAAAGCCAAGATCTTTTTGTAAGCTGTAAAATCCCCTGCAGTGGTACTGATATAAACTGAAATATAACTTTTTCAGAAAGGTGAGAAACAGCTTTCTCCCTCTCCCTTCTTCCCTTCCTCACTCCTTCCCTGACTTTTTTTTTTTTCATGTTCCTGATGTGAATATGACATGTGAAAATGTAATCTTGCTAAAATGCTGGTAGAAGATGAAAAGTAAAACCTAGATCACTCATTGAAATAGAAAAAAAAAATCATCCTACTTTATATATTTAACATTTCTACTTGGTAGAAAACTCTAGAGGGTATTTGTTAAATGGCTAGATTATGATCTTTGATTCCAAGAGAATGCAGAATACAAGCAACATATTTATATCCATGCCTCCAAAAATAACTGCTATTTCTTTGATTTGTCCCCACTGAAATGCCCACTAAGTCTCACTTGATTTCAAATATTCACTTTTTAGATTGAAACATAATGCATTAAGAATAGACATATATAGAGGCACCAGGATGGCTCAGCTGCTTAAGCATCTGATTTTGACTCAGGTCATGATCTCACTGTTGGTGAGTTCAAGCCCCACGTCAGGCTCTGTGCTGACAGCCTGGAGCCTGTTTCAGGTCTGTGTCCCCCTCTCTCTGCCCCTCCCTTGCTCACACTCTGTCTCTCTCTTTCTCTCTCTTTCAAAAATAAGTAAACATTAATTTTTTTTTAAGAACACACACACACACACACACACACACACACACACACACAAAAGAACAGACATACAGACAGAATATACCTTAGTCATTGCATGGGGTAGGAGGGAGATGGGGATTATCACATGGGCATCAGACTCTCAATGTGGTGATGGAAATATTCTAAAACTGATTTATGATGATATCGAATCACTTGGTAAAGTGGTAAATTTACTTTAAAAATCATACTCTTGAAATGAGTGAATTATACAATGTGTAAAAATGCTTCAGTAAAGTTATATATAAAAATGAATGCAAGGAATGAGAGAAGCTAGACATCAAAAATCATATACTATATGAATTCATTTACTTAAATTATAAAATGGGCAAAACTGATTTAAGTAGCAGCAAAACACAGGGATGTGGAGTATGGCTGGTGCAGAGCAGAAAGGGCCACATCGGAGGTGCTATTAATGTTCTGTGTCTTCAGCTGGTTGTTGTTTAGATGAGCTGGGTTTGTGAAAATTCATTAAGTTGTATATATTTATGATCTGTGCACTTTCCCATATGTATATTATACCTCAATAAATATACACTATGTACACATATATACCTGTTTGCAAATGCCTTTTCAATTTGAAAAGTGTAAGCAATTCTACATAAAGTAAGACTGTATACCACATACTCAAAATATGTGTCCAAAGAGTTGGGATGAGCATATCATACAATATTCAAACTTCCCACATTTAGATGGAATTTATGTCCAACTATAAGGAGTAACTCCAATAGGACTTTGTATTGACAAGGGGATAGATAGCATCAAGTTAGTTTATCATCATATTATTAAGATTTCCTTTTTGTTTTTAAAGTTTATGTATTTATTTCTGAGAGAGAGACACAGCATGAGCAGGGGAGGGTCAGAGAGAGGGAGACACAGAATCTGAAGTAGGCTCCAGGCTCTGAGCTGTCAGCACAGAGCCCGACGTGGGGCTCAAACTCACGGACCGTGAGATCATGACCTGAGCCGAAGTCGGACACTTAACCGACTGAGCCACCCACACCAATAAGCTTTTGAAGCCGAGGCAGAACAGGATGGATGAAGTGTTATTGAAGGGAATCTGTTTCCTCATGTTCTTTTTTGGTGCCCAGGCACTCATATTTTATATATCTACTATCACTTTGGTCTCTTCTGGTTCCACCAATGCTGCCATCCTTCAAGGATCAGCTTAACATTCTCTCTTCAATGAACATTCCTTAATATTATCTAGCTGAAAGAGCTTTCCTTTTTTTGAACTCCTCAATAAATGTAAATGAGATAAAAATAAAATATTGAGCAAACAATCTAGTTGTTTACTTTTATCTGCCAAAGAGCTATAGTTTTGTGGGCAGGGACCATGCCCAGCTTATTTATCCACCAAACTCCAAAGCTGTCATGGTGAACTTCATGTTGTGTATTTTCAAGTGTTAGTGGAGTTAAAAATGGAAATACATCTATTAATAACTGAAGATAGCATGAAACCTCAGCTGAATTCAAAATGTAAAATTTCTGCAGTTATCAGTTGCCAACAGTCATTTTCACATTTAGATTCTAAAGCTGTATATACCATTTTTTTAAAACTCACTGAAGTGTGTAAATGTAACACAAAAAGAAACAAAAATCATTCAGAAATAAGAAAGCTTCCAAGTGGCATCACACAATTGGAGAGCAGATTTCCTTATTCATTTACATAGCATTAAACATAAAAAGTTAGTTTTAGGTAAAACCAACAGAAAGTCTGCCCTCTAGAAGCCTACAATTTCCTTTAGACAAGGCAATTGTCTAGGATGTGATAATATGGGTTTATTAATGTTTAGATGCAATAAAGAAGGATGTAGATAATAGCAAGTGAGATTAGAAGTTCCAAGAAGGATAAAGAAATGTGCTCTGACAGTTTAAGAGGTCTTCTAAGTAGGATAATGAAAGAAGAGGTAAAAGCTCAGAACTTTCAGAGAGGATGAAGGCAAAATGGTATAAGAAGAATCTGGCTCTCCTGGAGCAGATATCAGACTGCATAGTTTTCCTGGGGAAAAATATGGAAATCAAAATAACTAACAGTTATTGTTATAGATACATACATAAAAGTAACAATTTTATGTATGTATTTGTTCAATGTGTATTCAAACATCTACATGAATAATATTTCATGCCTGTCCTTGCCTGTGACATCCAGCTAATTCATGAGGCTGAAGTAAGTTACAAAACCTTTTTAACAAGGTTATGCAAGGATACACAAAAACCTTTCACATTTTGTAATAATAATCCTCCAATCTAGAGACATGCTTAAAAAAGTTTAGACACCAATATAATGCCTTTCTAGAAATTTAAATGAGAGAAAACAATAATTATCTAAGATATTTTTTAGAAAAAGTTTCCTCATAATTTTAGTTTCAAATGCATTATTTAAACTGTACATATCATTATGAATATGATACATCCATATCGTAATTAGAAATTATTAGCATTATTTAACATGCTGTCACTGGCATGACAGTGAAAGCTCATTAATTATAAAGCAGCTTAAACAGACATGGCCATCTTATCTCTTGGGAACTTGCAAGATGGAACCTAATTTCATCTATCCAAGAGTCAAAAGCATTTATTTTGGCCAAGTGTAAATGTAGTACATTTAATAGTCAAGATACAACCAAGGAACTTGCCTCCACACAAAATTAACCACAGTTATTTCAGCTGACAATTCTCACTTTGAGAAACCACCAGGGGGGCTTCCACAAATGACTCACTCAGGGTGCTTAAAGCCATTTCACTCTGCAGATTTGTCACTTTCCAGACACATCCCATCTAATTCAACCGCTTGAGAGGATCCATTGTAACTATTTTTTTGCAATAATTATAAGATTAAGGGCTTATTTTGGGAGCCATTAATAATATCAATAAAAGGATTAAAACATTTTCAATGAAAATCATAAAGAGATCAAAGAGCTAGTGAAGTTAATGCTTCTGCTACATTGAAATCAAAAGCTAATAACCACTGAAAAGCAGAATTTCCTCCTCAACCCACACTTCAAATGGATTCAAAGAATCCATTTTTGTATGTTGTTCTGACACAAACAAATAAAATAACAATTTAGTCACAGTGCCCATTCATTCTACTCATGGAAAACCAGGCAGGACAGACCTGTTACCACCTTGCACACGATGATAATTCAACTTTTTTAAGCAGATCATCAGAAAATTTAATTATAGTTGGAGGCATGTCAAATGTATAACAAGAAGAGATCCACAATGAGAGAGAAACACATGAAGAACCAAATGAAACCAAATGAACTTATATCAAGAGGAATCCCTAATTTAAAAATTTTATTTCTCATTAATACTCACCTTATCATGACTTAGGTTTTAGAAACAAACAAAAGCCCTCAGATTTGCTCAGAGAGACCATTATCCTTCAAGTGTAATACAGATGCTTTGTTCAAAAACCTGGCATGTTGTAATTTCAATTAATAGCCTATATAACAGTAATTTATAGAAAATAAGATAGTGATTCTACCAATTTATTAATCACACACATAGATATCAGAATTTTAAGCATCGAGAAGACAAAAGGTTAAAGTTATTGATTTTGTTTTTATGTACTTAAATTTGTTTATTTTTACGTATGTTATGATTTCCCCTATATTTTAAGAACACTTGAAATAATAGAAGTGTCTAAATAGAAAAATTATGAAAAAAATTCACTAGATAGGTCATTTGATTAATTATTTAAAAATTACTTTGTGAGCATATAGTCAGAAAGTATGAATGCTTATAGTAAATTAATGACTTCACTAATTTCTGAGAAATCATAGTAATAGTGAACAACTATTTGTAAGATATGTAATATTTAGCCAATTTATCAAGAAATTTTAGTATAATTTAAACCTTTTACAGTATGGATTCCTATTGACCAGTCTCTGCAGAATTGAAGACCTTCTTTTCCTTTTCCAGTGATATCGTATGATACCTTAACTTACCTTATTTGAATATGGTAATATTTTGATTAGTTTAAATGAATTACGTAAACTAAATAATAAAGAAATAATTTTTCATTGTTTTCAAGGCCAAAAAAATCATGAATCAATAGTCTTTTGCTACATTTTGATTAATGGCTATAAAAATTGCTTATTAATTTTTATTCTTTTTCCTACACTGAAAGGAAATATTTATTAGCATTAAAATAATTTTTCTGTAGCTTCTAAAGAAAATTACATAAAAGTCTGTTTTTGAAAACTGTGAAAAATAAATTTAGTTTCTCATCTAATCAGCCCAGTTCCAAAGCACTCAGAGTAGACCAGGCAACGTAATAACTAATCTAATAAATTTTAATAACGTCCAAATGCCATTTGCAATTTCTAATACTAGCATTTCAGTAATATGGGGAACTAATTTGATATGGAAAAAGTAGTTCAAATGATTCTAAAACACACATACTATTTGTGTTCTTACTTAAGGTCAATAGGTCACACAGATGCAGGCTGAGAGCTTACATTAAATGCGTCCAAGAAAAAGATTATTAGAAGTATCATACCTTTGGGACATAATCTTATAGGCATCTGGCAGATAGCATCGTATATTCTCCATCTGAGCAGGGTCAGAGTCACAAATTTTGTCATCAGTCCTCCCATAGTTGGCACTTTCTATCATGATGACATCTGTTCCTGGACAGCGGAGCTCAATGGGGTAGCTCTCACAGGAGAGCTCTCTGCGGACCACAGCCATCGGAATTGGGGCACGGCTGAAAGCTACAGGAAGGAGGAAGAGGAAGTGTAAGTCGTCTTTATTATGCACAAAGGAGAAGTACACGTGTTTGCCTATCCAGTGTTTGAGATAAACTAACATCAAAAAACACAAACCGGGCGCAATTAACAATTTTAACTAAAATAGAGTATTTCTCACTTCAATAACTTTACAGGATTTTTAAAAATCTAAGAATAACAGATATTTCTTAAAAATACTATCTAATACAGTTTTCGTATACATGGGGAAAAAAACCCTCTGGATTTTCTAAAATTTTGGCTGTTATATGAAATAAAGACTATAAAGAAATATTACCCCCCTCTCCCCCACTCAAAAATATTATCCAGTTTGTAGAGAAAGATTCTCAGGTAAATCTCAGGGGTATCATGCATGTGTTTTGTTTTATCTTATAGAAAGTATTACCCCAAAATTGCATTTTTGTTGAGTCATATCGTCTTAAGTATTCTATTTCAACTTTAAAACAGTTTTCATTTTTCAGTAATAATTAACATAATCAGTGCACTTTATGATTTAATTGTAGGGATAATAAGTGTTCTACAAGAAAATAGAGATTTGTATGGAGAAAAAATAAATTTTCCTTCAGCTCCCTCCACACACTTTCCCCAGCCCCCACCACCACTGTCAAGAGATAACCAGTTAGAACTGTGATGACTCTCTTACTGAATTTTCTACAGAAAAAACAAATAGACATTGTATGGTTCCTCCTACTCCTTTTTACATTTTATTCAGGTATAGCACACTACACATGTTGTCTGATACCTTTATCTATTTATTAATTTAATGGATATCTCTTTTCATCTGTGTATTGTAGCCCTCAGTTTTAATGGCTGCATTATATATATCTATAAACATTATACAATTGATCTTATATTGATGGGCATTTGGGAATGTCCGAGTGTTTTAGTCATAATACTGCAAAAAAGCATAAACATATCTGTATACCTTAGCTATAGTATTTTAGAAAAAAATATAGTTATCCCAATATATTTTATGGTATATTTTTATACCATAAATGAAATTGGTGGATCAAGAGGGAAATACATTTCAAGTTTGGCAAATGTCAACAACTAGATATCCAAAAAACTTAATAAATATGTACAGCTCTACCAGGATCACTTTTCATTTCAAAATTACATATTACCAATTCCCTTAAATTTTGCCAATGCGGTAGACGAAGAATGATACAGTGTCCTTTTTAAATTTTTTCAGTATTCTATTTGTACAATGAAACATATTTTCATGTTTATCATAAAATCATATCATATCATATCATAAATCATATCATATCATAAAATCAAATCATATCATACCCTTCATATTCCTTTTATTTATGAATTGTTTGCTTATATTTATACATGGTTTGCTATTGTAAAAGTTCTTTTTATAGCAAGAAAATTTTAAAAATATCCTTCATATTGGTGGCAAATATGTTCTTTTAGTTTGTTGTTTGATTTTAGATGTTTGCTGAACATATATATTTCATCTTTATACAGGGAGTTTCCCATCTTTTCATGTCAAGTTTAAGTTTCCCACTCCCAGATTGTGAACATAATTAGTATATTATTGGAAGAAAGTCAAATGTTTAATTGTAATAACTCAGGTTTTCTTTTAAAAGCATAGAATTGAAATTCTCAATTGTTTACCAACTAATAAGTTGATTTCTACATAAAAGAATTAATTATGGAGATAAATGGGAAGTATAAATATGCATTAATATTTTATTAATTCACTAATGTGTACATATATAAAAATATGTATTTAAATAAATATATGCAACTTTTCCTGTGGCTCTCTTACTAAGCACGAAATGTGAAAGGAAAGGAAGGGAGGAGAGGAACAAGGAAGTGAAAATAGAGTAGAGGTGGGTAAGAGAGAAATTTTATTCTATAAATATTTTCACTTGAAACTTAGAGGAAATATTTGGTTTGTGAAACCATAACTATTATTTCAAAATTGAGAATGACATTAGTTTTTACCTCATTTCTATAATGTTTTGGAAAAGCTATAACTGTACCATACACCCCATGCATAACTTGTGAGCAGGTCACTTAAAGTTCTCAAGAAGCACACACAGGTAATTCCATTCTGGTTGTCATTCAACATCTCCTTTGTGTCCTCTCTCTCTCTCTCTCTCTCTCTCTCTCTCTCTCTCTCACACACACACACACACACACACACACACACACGCGCACACACACACACACACACACACACACACACACACAAGAATCTAGCACATCCACAGCATTCATGGGAGAGTTAACATAATTAGAGGTTGGTTGTAACATTATTTTTAACATTTGGTCTTGAGCCAAAATTTTGACAGGGTATTCCCACAATAGAGAGACAATGCATTTCTATTGTTTCTAAAATAAAATATCCTTGTTTATCTATCACTCTGAAATTAGATGGCTGTTAAAACATGAAGTCCTTTTTAATAGTGAGATTCTATTTTTAAGGATAAAGATATTTTCATTACTGTACTTAGTATTTTAAGTAATGGAATCATTGAATGATAAAAATATTCCAATTTGGCAATCCAGTTTCCTGATTTGGTCAATTTAAATGGGATCATAGAGGTTGTTTTTGTTTCTTTGGTGTTTTTATTTTTTGTTTTTAATAAAATGTTTTGAAATCAGAATTTCCAGTAAATTTTTTAGCATTTGCTAAAAGGCAATTTGTTTCTTAACTTCAGTATAACTATTTAAAAAATACCATTGAAACTGCTTCCAAACATTGAATTGATCTGGCTATATTTTAACTTAAACAATTAAGTTAAATTAAGTTTAAAAAAAAACAAGCTAATTTAACAAGGAAACAAAACAAATAAGCAAATCATACAGTCAAAGCATCTGTTTGACTAAGTGGACAATTTGGTTAATTAAATTCATCAATTTTTGTCAAAACATGTGTATGTAGACATAGCTTTATTCTGGTTCTCAACTGTCAAAAATATGATTTAGAACCAGACACTAGACAGTTGCAAAGTCAACTAAAATGTGGAGGCCAAGATTTTCCATGTATCTCTTCTGACCCTGTAAGAATTATGCAAAAGTTATATATATATATATATGGCAATTTTTACAGAGAGCCAGAGTTGATTTGTGGATGCTTTCTTCCATTTAACATATAATTGCATTTGTATCAGTAACCTAGTGATAAATTGCACTCCTAAATGATGGATGCTTTGTTTAAAGGAATGTATTACTGGAAACTATAACATTATCTAATTAGCTATTTAAATTACTTTTAATTATGTTGCTAAATGCTTTAATCAGCAACGAAAGTCCAATGGGGGAAAATATGCTTTAAGTTAAAAGTTGTGTTGTTTCTTGTTTTTTAACCATTCAGTTACTGTGCTAACAAGAGACAGATTTTCCCTAAAGATTAAGACATGGAAAATATCAACAATTCAAATGCAGGAGAGTCCGTGAAATCATCTATTACATACCGTATCAGAGTAATGTTACATTGGGCATTGTGAAGTGGCTGTGGAAAAATAATGTGAGGCAAAGAAGGCATATTCTAGAACTCCTTCTCACTTTTATTCCATTTGTTAATCTGTTATAACAAAAAATAGAGTATTATAATTTGATGTGTAATAGGTATTAGCTGAATAAACTGGAAAAATTTCAGATGTAAAATCTGATAACCGGGTACTATGTAGTATATACTATGGAACTACCCACTGACCATGGAACTAAGGAGTCATGGATGAAATTAATCTCCTCTAAGATGGCCAGAAACTCAGCAACTGCCCGCGTTCCATGGCAAACACACACCTAATGAAAAGTGCTCCTGACCAGGGATTAAATAACAAGAGAAGAAACCCCCTCTTCTTGCTCACTTGTTTGCAGCACAAACTACTTTCATGTTTTGCTTTTCTGAGGCCTCAACCACTCTGTTGTTGAAACCTCTTCTTTCTCTCTTTGGCCTCTCTCTTCTACTGTTAAGCCCTCTTGGTGACGTTTGACTCAAAATGCCCTAAGTCCTTGGTGAACTGTGGATGGTAATAACAAAGACACCGGTCTAGGGACGGGAGGTGGAGGTGAAGGCAGAGAGTAAAAGCTGGTGGCCAAATACTAGTCAAATGATTCTTTATGGATCCCAACCAAGTACGGGGCTCAGAGTCCTGCTAGGAGAACCTTAGGGTTTTAGAGGGGAGCTTTCGAAGAAGGGGATGTTACTTGAGACATAGGATTTTAGGGCACAGGATATCTGTCAATAAGAATAAGGCTAAACACAGACACAGAGGCAAGCAGCCAGTTAGGTGAGTGAGAGCATAACCCGGTGTAATTAATTATATTTTAAACGTGGTGAATTTAAGAAGTCAGAATAACATTAAAAATTTTTCAACTATTAATTGGGTTCAGAAGAAGAATACAGGCTAAAACCATGGTAAGGACATGAAGTGGTGTACTGGGTAGCTATAGAGAAGAAGGGAATGGCTGCAGAAGTTGGAATATCCATAGCCACTAAGGAGGAGAAGAGTCCCACAGAGAGAGGCTCTGTGGATCTATTCAAGGAAGAATCTGATTAAACAGACTAAGCTGCCTACCACTTACCACTGCTTTGAGGATAAGGAAACTTACTTATAGGACAGATGAATCTGTGTGTGTGTGTGTGTGTGTGTGTGTGTGTGTGTGTGTGTGTGTGTTTGCATGCACATGCATGCACAAGCACGTGTGCATTTCCCCAGGTCAAGTCTTCAATGCCCTATTTAAAGCTGGTTGGATTTTCCATGAATTATTCCACATACTTAAGAACCCATTCAAAAAAATAAAGCCTGTAGACTAATCTGCATTTAGCAGAGACTGAAATCTTCAGCCTGCTCTATATGTTTGTTATGAATATAAAAATATTAGCAAAACAGCTTATGTTTGTGTTTATCTTCCATTCCTTTACCTTTGTGCTTTGTTTAACCCAAATCCTGTGTATTGAAATAGAATTAAATCTACCAAATAATTTTTTTTAAGAATGGATAAGAGAATGCAAAATAGAAGGCTATTTTGTGGCAGTAAGGACAAGATGATTGCTTTCAATGAATAATGACAGGGAACATATTTGATCTATATTTAGGAACAAAAAGAAAACTGCATGATTTGGTGATTGGCTGAACAAGAAGAATAAAAGGGAGGGTAACAAAAATAACTACCATGCTTCTGGCATAAGCAAATGGCTAGATTATCGTGTCATGAACAGAATCTGGTAGGAAGTTGAATACAGGTTAATGACTCAGAAAGGAGATCTTTATAAATTTGAAAATTGTAAGGTGGTATCTGAAATCAGAGCAGTAGATAAAATAACCTAGGGAGGGAAATACAGATTTTCTTAAAGAGGTCCACATGGCAGTTTTCAAATATGTTTACAATTCTTTGACAGTTCTCCATTTTTATTCCCTTTTCATTTGAAAGGACACTACTTAGGCACTCACTTCTAATGGACATAATGTGGTAGAAATGAGTGTGTGATTTCCAAAAGTAGTTCATTAACAAGATACTGCAGCCTGAGGCTCTCTCTTGATCACTCATTTTGTGCAAAGCCAGTCACCACATCTTGAGAACACTGGACCAGCCCAATGGAGAGGTCAATGGAGAGGACAGCCAAGCAAGGCAGGTTGGTCCTCCAAATACCAGAAATCCTGTTTTTGAGGAAATACAACTCTATGAGAGACACTGAGCCAGAATCAACTAAGTAAACTACTCCCATATTCCTAACCTAAAAAACCAGAGCAGATGCTAAATGCTTATTGTTTCAAGCCACTGAAGAAATGTTTAAAAGGTGGACCCTGAAACCAGTAGATAGATATTGAAGAATTATCAAATCAATAAAAGAAAAATATGATGAATGACCCACACAGTCTAATATTACCATCCTTTTGCTCAAATGATCACTTAGACCACCAGATTAAATATATATACATATATAATTTTATTTATAATTTAATTTATATGAAAAAAATATACAAATAAATGTGTATACACACACATACGGTTTTCAGCACTTAAAAATGATGATTACTAGGTGCTAAGAATATTTTTCCCCCGTATGTCAATAATCATGGGGTGGGGGGAGCTCTTTTGAAAACTTTAAAAAGGAAAGAGATCGGTTTCTTATAAGAAAAAAAGTAAAACTATTTGTAAATCACGGTTAATGATTTTAAAGGTGTTTCTTAATTATGGAGAGGGACACAACTATCTGAAAGTGGGTTAGTTTCTACTTATCACCAATGACTTAAAAAAAAAAAAAAGTCATTACTTACATGCTGCCCCAAAGCAAATACGTCCAATTTTAAGTTTCAAGAGAACCTATGACATAATTTTCTTAAGTATGTGTATTTTCTCTGTACCATTTTACATGCCAGCACACTTATGCAAGTTTTAAAAAATGTGCTCTGAAAGTCAAGTCTGAAATATTTGGCAGCAAAAAATAACATTTGAAACCCAATGAAATATCAACCTATCATGTACTTTCTTTAAAAGTACATCTGCTGTTGGCAAGGATGTGGAGAAAGGGGAACTCTCATACACTGTTGGTGGGAATGCAAACTGGTACAGCCACTCTGAAAAACAGTATAGAGGTGTCTCAAAAAGTTAAACATAGAACGACCTATGACCCAATTGTAGTATTAGGTATTTACCCAAAGAATACAAAAATACTGATTTGCAGCCGGGGGGCGGGGGGGGGGGTAGACAGAATGTTGATAGCAGCATAATTAACAATAGCCAAATTATGGAAAGAGCCCAAATGTCCATCGACTGATCAATGGATAAAGAAGATACTATATATATATATATATATATATATATATATATATATAGTATATATATATATATATATATATATATGTTGGACGACCAACTTCAGCTCAGGTCACGATCTCACAGTTTGTGAGATCGAGCTCCATGTCGGGCTCTGTGCTGACAGCTCGGAGTCTGGAGCCTGCTTTGGATTCTGTGTCTCCCCCTCTCTCTGCCCCTCCCCTGCTCACTCTCTGTGTCTCTCTGTCTCCCAATAATAAATAAACGTTAAAAAATTTAAAATAAATAAATAAATAAATAAATAAATAAATAAATAAATAAACAAACAAAACTAATTAAAAACAAACTAAAGAAATAACCAAAGACAATTATGGTCTGAATGGAAAATACAAAACAAAGCAAAATAAATAAAATAAATAAACAAACCCCCCAAAAAACATGAAATTTAAAATTTCTGAAATTACATGAAAAAAAAAGTACTACTGAGTGGAATATTATAAAACAGTTAATGAATGTCAAGCTATTCTTTTGACTTAAGGAGCTTTAGCATGAGGGTAACATTAATTGGGCTTTTTGAGGATACATATACAAAATGGTGGTCTTCAAGTGAAATTGTGCACACAGAGAATGTCTAAAAATTTAGCAACTGTTTGAATAAATGAATTCATATCTACTTGTTATGACTTTTCAACATTCAATAAAATTATATTCCACACTATCTTCCAATTATATTCATGAGGGATAAAATTTCTAAAACTGTGTCAAATTTCACCTATAACAATTATTCCAATCTTTTTCTAAATGTCAAAAACTCAAAACTGGCTGTTCAATACGTTCTTAAGAGTACAATTTATAATTTCAAGATAAATAAAAACTCAGTGAAAAGAATTACACAATTAAAAAAAAATAAAGAAGATATGCTAATGTAATTCTCAATGCATACTGATCACCTACAATGTGGCCGCTAGGAGTTATTAACCATAAGGCATGGGTGTTGTTTAAATTCTTCCTCCACACTGGGGATTATCTCAGACCAAGGAGTGGTTCTGCACAGAATGGGATTCCAAAAATCTGGTAGAAGGAGCTTCAGAGTTATCACATAAAATCAAGAAAATGATGAAAATTCACGTGTGTGATGATTAATTTTATGTGTCAACTTGACTAGGCTACAAGATGCCCAGGTAATTGGTAAAATATCATTTCTGGGTGTGTCTGCGAGTATGTCTCTGGAAAAGAGCATTTGATAAAGTATGTTAATAAAGAAGATCACCCTTACCAACTTAGGTGGATTATCATCTAATCTTCTGAGGGCTCAAACAGAACAAAAAAGCAGAAGAAGTATGAATTTGTTCTCTGCTTGAACTGGTATAACCATGTTCTCCAACCCTCTGACATCAATGCTTCTGGTTCTCAGGCCTTTAGACACAGACCAGGATGCACACTTAGTGGCTCTCCAGATTCAGGCGTCTGAACTCAGACTGAGACTTACACCACTGCTTTCCCTGGTTCTCAGGCCTACAAGTTGGACTGGAATTATGTCACTGGCTTTTCTGTGCCTCTAGCTTGCAAACACTAAATCATGCGGGGCTTCTCAGCCTCCATAATTACATGAGCCAATCCCTCACAATAAATCTCTTCATATTAATATTATATATTAGAATATAATATAATATAATATAATATAATATAATATAATATAATATAAATGTGTGTGTATATGTGTATCTTTATATATCTGTATCTTTATATACATCTATATCTTTGTATATATATCTTTATATATGTCTATATACATATGTGTATACACACATCTATACACATATGTCTATACACACGTCTATACACACACATATATACACATATATATAACATATACACACATATAATACCCCTAAATATGGATCCATTTATATGGATAATTGTGATATATAAAATGTTATAGTTTCAGAAATTTTATTCATCAATATGGTTGGAAAACAATCTGGAAAACACAGACTAACGAGTGTGGCAAGTCACAAAAACCAAGAGATGGTATCCATGATTACTAAAAACAAAAGGTTACAGGATAATGACACCAAGACCAGAAGAGTAAAAGTCTGGAGCAAGGAGGACAGATGGGGCAGAGGATTTAGAGCAAAAGTACTGAGAATCTTCCTAAGTGTCTCCAGAGAACTCCAGAAGCTTGTAGTTAGAGAATGCACACACCTATGCAAGGCTTAAAACATCATAAAGCACAATGAATTGTGTAGAACCCATTAAAAAATAACAGAATGATAAATATGTGCTTGGGTGCTTAAAAAAGATTTCTTGAAGGCAGCAAACTTGAGTCGGACATTAAAGATGAAACAATATGTGAATACAGGAGGAGAAATAACAAAATATTCCATCCAGATCAAAATTCTGAGTAAAGAAAGAGGTATTCAGAGTTCTGAGAGGATTTCAAAGAAAGATCTGCACCTCCTTGTTCATTGCAGCATTATTCTCAATAGCCAATACATGAAAACAATCTAAGTGTCCACTGATGGACAGATGGATAAAGAAGGTGTGGCGTATATACATACATAATGAATTATTATTCAGTCATGTAAAAGAAGGAAATCCTTCCATGTGTGATAACATGGATAGATCTTGAGTATACTGTGCTAAGTGAAATAAGTCAGACAGAAAAAAGACAAAGATCACACTTATATGTGAAATCTAAAAAAGCCAAACTCATAGAAACAGGGAGGTGAACAGTGGTTGCCAGAGGCTGGGAATGAAGGAAATACGAGGACGGAGGTCAAAATCCATAAGCGTCCAATCTTAAGATGAGTAACTTCTTAGGATCTAGTGTATAACACAGTGATTATAGTTCACAATTCCGTATTATGACTTAAAGGTTGCTGGGGTAGATTTTAAATGTTCTTACCAGAAAAATAAATGGCAATTATGTGAGGAGATGAAGATATTAACTAATCCTATTGTGGTAATCATTTTACACACGTAAGTACATCAATCAATGCACTGTACACTTTAAACTTACACAATATTATATGTCAATTATATATCAATAAAGCTGGGTTAGAAAGAAGATACATTCACAAGGGAATCAGAAGCAGATGGCAGAACTAAGCAGTGGTCAAATCAGAAAGAGCATTAAAATCAGATTCAGAATACAGTCCAAATTATATACAGCAGTGTTAGATTACAGTGTAATATGATATCATAACTATATTAATATAATTAATCTTAAAAAGCATTAGCCAATAGATTATTCAAACAGTAAAAGATATCAGATAGTAGAAAGAAAGATAACAGAGTGTGCAATTAATGAGGAAGATGTTGTGATAAGGGTGAGATGATGATGATAATTGCTGACATTTATCGAGTGCTTTCCATGTGCTGGTGCTTTAAAAGTATTGCATTTCAAAACCAAACAATAAAGGCTTGGCAATATTATCATCCCTATTTAGTACACGAGGAAACTGCAGCTTAGCCAAAAATGGTAAGGATGGGAGGGATGACTAGAAACTTATGTAGGTAACAGATGCAATGACTCTCCTTGTGTGCCACACAGAGAAAACAAAGGAAGTGGGCTTCTCCTAGGAAATACATAAGGCAATATGAGAATATCACCCTAATAATCAGTAATACAAAGTTCACAGATTCTCACTGTTTTAGTGACACGAAGTCTAATTCCTGAATATAAAATGTAAAGTAAATATTCTATTTATTGTTCCTAGCAAGGTTTTTTGTTTGTTTTATTTTAAATAGCATAAAACATAATAGCATATTATTACTATTACTATTCTGACAATTCTAAGAAATTCTTTCCTAACACTTTGATATTATATCACAAAAATTAATATGAAAATTTCTTTGTGTAAAAACCGCAGTAAGATAGAAAATCATTACTTAATTTTAAAATGTGGCATTAATTTTCAAATGTAGTATTTTACTTTCACTGCAGCATATAAATAAGTAATGTTCTTTATTTCAAGTCAACAAACCTAAAGTTTATCTTATTATTTTTTATTTTTTTATGTTTATTTATTTTTGAGAGACAGAGTGAGAGCCGGGGTGAGGCAGAGACAGACGGAGACACAGAATCCGAAGCAGGCTCCAGGCTCTGAGCTCTTAGCACAGAGCCTGACACGGGACTCAAACCCACGAACTGTGAGATCATGACAGGAGCTGAGGTCGGACACTTAACTGACTGAGCCAGTCAGGCGCCCCAAAGTTCATGTTATTCTTATATTACAACTAAGGAAATCTGTAGTAATACAGATTCTGACAGAAGAAATGCGTAAGAAATTTAGTGAAGGGTAAACATAAAATTTTGAATGAACAGTGATGTCACAGATTAAAACGGAGCAAAATTTAGTTCTGAAGGAAAGAATTCCTAAACAGTGAATAAATGCTCTAGGTCACAGCACACACCATTCAGAAATACATAGGCAGCACTTCCACTGGCTCCCTCCTCCCCATCCCACCCCACACAATTCACCCGAAAGGATAAAGAGATTTCAGTAGCTTATAATTTTTTGTTTTATCCTAAAGAGGAGTAATACTAAGGCATTTCTTTCTAACACAGCAGCATAAATCTTCTGCAGAAGAGCCCTGGTAATAACCTCTTGGTGGGTAATCTTCAACACTGAAAAACATACAACAGTTTTTATGTAAATCATTCACCCACAGCTCTATAACAGCATATATATATATATATATATATATATATATATATATATATATATATATATATATCCACTCACCCAGTGTTGAACTGTTAGTACCTATGTAATCCACCTGGAAGTAGAACATTATACCTAGCCATAAAGAGCCTGACCAAATCTGTTAGCTCAACACTGTTACATTTTCTAACCAAACTTCTGGATCATCTGTTTAGAGCAGCTAAAAGTTAACATTCATGCCACTGGAATGTATTTGTTGGGAATAAGTATTTGAAAATTAACTGTGCTGCTTACAGAATGAAATGCTTATCCTTTATTTTATTCCCAGTGAAAATATTTATTAGCAATGTTTTCAAGCAAATAGATTTTCATTAAGAAGTTGACTCACACTGAATAGTAAAAGTAAATCCTGTCTTAAAGACTGGGAATCTCTAAATATTTAATAACATCAGTAAATGAGGAAATGTATTAACCAACCTAATCTCTCAACCTATAAAACGTCCAGTTCCTTGCCAAATACTCAAACTGTGGGATAGGAAGGGTAGCCAGCTAATTTTTTTTTTCATAAACACCGATGACAATTTTCTATCCAAAACAGAAAGAAAACAGAATGAGAAAAAGCCTAGCCAGAATGAAACTACAGATGCTAGGCAAAACAAACAAAACAAAACAACAAACAAACAAAAACAGCACAAACTGGATAATTCTGGACAATAAGTGAAGATCTTTTAAGTGAAAGTGAAATCTCTTTGGGCTAGTTCAAAAATGAATTCTCACCTGCCACCATTTTGAGGCAAAGCCACCAGAAACACTCTGGATACACACATTTTTATCTTCTTTTTAACAACAATAAAAACAACACAAATATCCTGAAAGGCAGAAAAGCAGCTCACACACTTAAGATTCTAAAGCCTTATAAACTGACTTCCAAACCACATTTGAAAAAAAAAAAAAATCACAGGAAATACGTGATAAAAGCTAGACCAAGGATTATTTGTATCCGTAAGAAAACTGTCATGAAATGACATAGGGCATACAGAGCACACTTGTATATTTGTTCATCTCAACCACAAAATATACCATTGAGGTTTGTAAAGCATATTTTCCCACATACAAAAAAAAATTAATTAAAATTCTTTATAGAATACATTTTCAGGGACAAAAGCAAGTTTCTTGAAATAGGTTAAAGTCAAAGTTACAAACATCCTCCCCAATGTTTCCTCAAATCATTAGACAAATAAATTGTGAACTAAACAGGCATTTTCAAAGTGATGGTTGAGAAACACATTCTGTTATGCCTCAATGATCAATATCAATTCTCCACATCAATGATTAACTTCATTTACTCATTCAACAGACATAAATTGGGCACTAGGGCAGTGTCAGACACTGTTCCAGGTTGTGGGTATTCAATGGTCAATAAAACATTGATTCATGACCTCATGGAATTTGCAATATAGATGGGGGCAAGGGATAAACATTAAATAAATACACAAATAATTAAGTCCCCAAATAACCATGCGAACCATGATGGAGAAATAGAACAAAATATGATACTCTGAGAGAAAATAGCAGTGTCACCAAATGCTAGCTTGAACAATATGTCTGTCTCTGGTGTACCTAAGAAAGTTCAGAGTGTCCAAAATGATTTTAACAAGAGAATTTTCAAAATTACTAAAGCACAAGTTCAAAATCTCATAATGCTGTTATTCAAAATGAATTACATCATTAAGTCTTGCTCAAACTCTTTTTTCTTTAATTTTTTAATTCATTAAGTGTACTCTTTAATGGTTTATGTTTATTTTTATTTCTTTTTTTTTTTATTTTTGAAGGAGAGAGAGCGAGACACAGAGCATGAGTAGGAGAGGAGCAGAGAGAGCGGGAAACACAGAATTCTAAGCAGACTCCAGGATCTAAGCTGTCAGCACAGAGCCCCATGCGGTGCTTGAACTCACGAACCATGATATCATGACCTGAGCCGAAGTTGGATGTTTAACCGATGGAGCCACCCAGGTGCCCCGATAAGTGTACTCTTTAACTCCCATCCCCTATTTCCCCTATCTCCTCACCCACTTTCCCTCTGGTAACCATCATTTTGTTCTCTATAGTTAAGAGTCTGTTTCTTGGTTTGTCTCCCTCTTTTTTTTTAATTTGCTCATTAGTTTTTTTTTTTTATTTCACATATGAATGAGGTCATATGATATTTGTCTTTATCTAACTGACTTATTTTGCTTAGCAGTATACTCTCCACCTCCATCTATGTTGCTGCAAATGACAAGATGTCATTCATTTTTATGGCTAAATAATATCCCACTCTGTTTGTGTGTGTGTGTGTGTGTGTGTGTGTGTGTGTGTGTGTGTGTGTATTACTTCTTCTTTATCCATTCTTCTATCAATAGACACTTTGCCTGCTTCTATAGTTTAGCTATTGTATATAATGTTACAATAAACACAGGGATGCATGTATCCCTTTGAATTCATGTTTTTTTATGGTGTTTGTTTGTTTGTTTGTTTGTTTGGTAAATACCCAGTAGTGTGATTCCTGGATCAAGGGAACTTTATTTTTAATTTTTTGAAGAACCTCTATGCTGTTTTCCACAGAGCTGTACCAGTTTGCACTCCCATCAAGAGTGCAACAGTTCCTTTTTCTCCCTATCCTTGACACTACTTGTTGCTTCCTGTGTTTTTTATCTTAGCCATTCTGATAGGTATGAGGCAATATATCACTGTAGTGTTGATTTGCATTTTCCTGATGATGAGTGATGTTGAGCAACTTTTCATCTGTTGGCCATCTAAATGTCCTCTTAGGAAAAATGTCTATTCACGTCTTCTTCCAGTTTTTTAAATTAGATTATTTGTTTTGGGGGCATTGAGTTGTAGCCATTCTTTACGTGTTTTTGGATACTAACCTTTTATCAGATATGTCATTTGAAAATATCTTCTCCCATTCAGTAGGTTGCTTTTTAGTTTTGTTGATTGTTTCCACTGCTGTGCAGAAACTTATTATTTTGAAAAAGTATTTTGCTTTAATTTTTTTTTAATGTTTATTTTTGAAAGAGAGACAGTGTTAGCAGGGAAGGGGTAGAGAGAGAGGGAGACATAGAATCTGAAGCAGGCTCCAGGTTCTGAGCTGTCAGCACAGAGCCCAACATGGGGCTTGAACTCATTATCTGAGAGATCATGACCTGAACCAAAGTCGAACACTTAACCAACTGAGCCACCCAGGTGTCCCTGTAGTATTTTTCCTTTTATTCCCCTTGCCTCAGAAGACATTTCTAGAAAAACATTGCTATGGGTAATGTCAGACAGATTACTTCCTGTGTTCTCATCAAGGATTTTTATGGTTTCATGTCTCACATTTAGCTCTTTAATCCATTTTTAGTATATTTTTGTGTATGGTGAAAGAAAATGGTCTCGCTTCATTCTTCTGCATGTGGCTGTCCAGTTTTCCCAATACCATTTATTTAAGAGACGGTCTTTTTCTTATTGTGTATTCAGTCCTCCTTTGTTGAAGAGTTACTGACCATATAATTGTGGATTTCTTTCTGGGTTTTCTGTTCTATTCTATTAATCTATGTGTATTTTTATTACAGTACCAAACTGTTTCAATTACTTCTACTTTGTAATATAACTTAAAATCTGAAATTGTGATACCTACATATTTTTTTTTGAGAGAGAAAGAGAGAGAGAGACAGAGAGAATATGAATTCCAAGCTAGCTCCATGCTGTCAGCACAGAGCCCGATGTGGAGCTCAATCTCACGAACCATGAGATCATAACCTGAGCCAAAACCGAGTTTAACTGACTAAGCCACCCAGGCATCCCACACAGGAGAGTCTTTAAGAGACTTAAATTTATTATGTTGAGATATGTTCCCTCTAGACATAATTTGCAGAGGGTTTTTATCATGAATGGAGGTAGTACTTTATCAAATACTTGTTCTGTGTCTATTGAAATGATCATATGGTTTTTATTATTTTTATTGATGTGACAGATCACATTGATTGTTTTGTGAATATTGAACCGCCCTTTAGCATACCAGGAATAAATCCCACTCGATCATGATGTATGATTTTTTTTAATGTATTGTGGATTCAATTAGGTAATATTTTACTCAGGATTTTTGCATCTCTACTCATGAGAGATGTTGGTCCATAGTTGTCTTTCATTCTTTCTTTTTTTTTTTTTTTTTTTTTTTTTTGTGGTGTCATTATCTGGTTTTGGTATCAGAGTGATATTGGCCTCATAGAATGAATTAGGAAGTTTTTGTCCCTTTTATAATTTCTGGAATAGTTTGATATGAATATGTATTAACTCTTAAAATGTTTGCTAGAATTTGCCTGTGAAGCTATCTGTTCCTAGATTTTTGCTTTTGGGGAGTTTTTTGACTATTGAGTCAAACTCTTTGCTGGTATTCCGTCTGTTCAAATTTACTATTTTTTCCCACTTTGGTTTTTGTTAGGTTATAAGTTTCTAGGAATTTATCCATTTCTTTTAAGATGTATAATTTGTTGGCATATAGGTTTTCATAATATTCTGTTATAATTGTTTGTATTTCCATGGTATTGGTTATCATTTTTGTTGAGTCCTCTCTCTCTCTCTCTTTTTAATGAATTGTGCTAGAGTTTTATCAATTTTGTTGGTCTTTACAAAGAAGCAGGTTCTGGTTTCATTGTTTTCTCTCTCTCTCTCTCCAAATATATATATTTCCTTCCTTCTGCTGGATTTGGGTTCTTTTTTCCTACTTCTTTTAGGTGTAAGGTTAGGTTGTTTATTTGAGATTGTTTTTGTTTCTTGAGGTAGGTCTGTATTGCTATAAACTTCCCTTATAAAACTGCTTTTGCTGCATCCCATTGGTTTTGGATTGTTGCGTTTTCATTTTCATTTGTTTCCATGTAATTTTTAATTTGTTCTTTAATTTCTTGGTTGACCCATTGGTTAGTATCATGTTATTTAACCTTTATGTATTTGTGCTCTTTCCAGATTTTTTCTTATGGTAGATTTCTACTTGCATAGAATTTTGGTCAGGAAAAATGCATGGTATGACTTTGATGTGTTTTTTTTTTTTATTTGTTGAGACTTGATTTGAGGTTTATTATGTGATCTGTTCTGGGAAATGTTCCATGTGCACTTGAAAAAAAATGAGTATTCTGCTGTATTAGGATAGAATGTTCTATCTGTTAAATCCATCTGGTCCAGTGTGTCATTCAAAGCCACTGTTTCCTTGTTGCTCTTCTGTTTGAATGATCTGTCCATAGATGTAAGTAGAGTGTTAAAGTCCACTATTATTTTATTATTATCAGTTATTTCCTTTATGTTTATTATTAATTGTGTTATGTATTTGGGTGCTTCCATGTTGGGTACATAAATATTTACAGTGTTATATCCTTTTGTTAGATTGTACCCTTTATTATTATATAGTGCACTTGTCTTTTGTTATAGTCTGTATTTTAAAGTCCATTTTGTCTAATGTAAGTATTTCTACCTGCTTTCTATTGAGGTCCATCTGCATGGTAAATGTTTCTCCATAACCTCACTTTTTTTTTTTTAATTTATTTTGAGAGAGAGAACATGTATGCAAGTGGGGAAGAAACAGAGAGAGAGAGAATCCCAGGCACTAATAGTGCAGAGCCTGATGCAGGGCTTGAACTCACCAATGGTCATTTCAGGACCTGAGCAGAAGTCAGATCCTTAACCAACTGACACACCCAGGTGCCCCCCATACTCTCACTTTCAATATACAGGTGTCTTTAGGTCTGAAATGCACCTTTTCTAGGCAGCATACAGATAGAGGAATCTTGTTCTTTTTATCTACTCTATCGCCC
Organism: Panthera tigris; assembly: GCF_018350195.1. Lineage (NCBI taxonomy): Eukaryota > Metazoa > Chordata > Mammalia > Carnivora > Felidae > Panthera > Panthera tigris. The sequence continues at coordinate 154,453,422 of NC_056663.1, forward strand.
TATATTATTTGTTTGGAGCACTTAGTCCATTTACATTTAAAGTAATTATTGATAAATATGTATTTATTGAGATTTTGTTATTTGTTTTGTGGTTGTTCCTACAGATTTTCTGATCTTTTTTCTCTTGCTCTCTTTGATGGTTTATTGGTTTTCTTGAGTGATATATTTGGATTCCTTTCTCTTTTTTTTTCTTTGAATATCTATTACTGTTTTTTGATTTGCAGTTACCATTAGGTAGCTTTCCATGTAACATCTTCTGTATATATCAGTCTATATTAAGTTGATGGCTGCTTAAGTTTAAACCTTTTCTTTATTCCTTTCCCCTGCAACATTTTAGGTATGTGCTGTCTTACTTTACATCTTTTTATTTTATAAATCCCTTGACTTATTTTGTAGAAGTATTTATTTTTACTGCTTTTATGTTTTTTACTTTCCATACTCTCCCTTATGGTCTTTCCTTTCCACTCAAAGAGTCCCATTTAATACTTCTTTCAGGGATGGTTCAGTGGTTATAAACTCCTTTGGATTTTGTTTGTCTAAGAAACTCTTTCTCTTTCTATTCTGAAATGACAGCCTTGCTGGATAGAGGACTCTAGGCTGCAGATTTTTTTTTTCCCTTTCAGAACTTTAAACATATTATGCCACTCCCTTCTGGCATGCAAAGTTTCTGCTGATAGTCTCATGGGGCTTCCTTTGTATGTCTTTTTTTTTTTTTAATCACTATTTTTTGCCATTTTGATTATTATGTGTCTGTGGACCTCCTCAGGCAGAATTTTTGGGGGCGGGGTGGATCTCTGTGGCTTCCAGATGTGAATATCTGTTTCCTTCCCCAGATTGGGAAAGTTTTCAGCTATTATTTCTTCAAATAAAATTTTGTCTTCTTATCTCTTTTCTGAGATCTCTATGATGTACATATTATTATACTTGCTCAAACCCTTAGTAGAGGAGGCTGAAAATGTATTATTATGAAAAGACATTTACTTGAATCAAGTAGTTGTTGAAGGAGAGAGCAGAAAGGATGATTACAGTCACAAATGGCTTTCTGCACTTCATAGCAAAAAAAAGGATAAATGAAGAGATAAATTGCATTTATTTCCCTACTTCAATCAAACCATATCACTTTGTAAGAATATTTAAAGAAACATGATAAAAAGAATATGCTCATGGGGCGCCTGGGTGGCTCAGTTGGTTAAGCGGCCGACTTCGGCTCAGGTCACGATCTCGCGGTCTGGGAGTTCGAGCCCCGCGTCGGGCTCTGTGCTGACAGCTCAGAGCCTGGAGCCTGTTTCAGATTCTGTGTCTCCCTCTCTCTGACCCTCCCCCGTTCATGCTCTGTCTCTCTCTGTCTCAAAAATAAATAAAAGAATATGCTCATTTATAAGTAGATTTTCAAATATTTGATCTAATTGGCATAGAATGTCGTAAATATTCTTAAGAAAGTAGCTATGAAAAGATGTAACCTTTAATAAATAATATAGAGGTGCCTTCTAATATTAATAATAAATTATATACTGAGGTAGTCTAAAACAAGTTTGCTATGCTATTTCTAAAAGATTTATGTGAACAAAGATATCTTACAGATTTTAATAAGTTCCCAAATTATTATTTCAGGATTACAAGGTAAAATGAAAGTTATTTTTAATGAATCATTTTAATACCTAGAAATTTGCCCAACTCCAAGACATAAATACATTATTATAAGTACATAAATCTAAAATTATTTCTTAAGTTGACACATTTTCCTGTCAACCATATTGCATTCACTAAACTGAACTTTAATTATATCTTGCCAATCAACTATTTCATATTCATTTTTCATTTGGATATCCTCTAGTATTTCCAACATCCTCATTTAATGTTGACTCTTATTGATATATTTCCTTATTTTTCAAAAGGATTCTGTTCTTAGTGTTTGAAGAAGATTTTTTTTAACTAACTTGTCCATCAAATTGATAAAGTGAGTCCAGAAGGCATTTTGCCAACTTTAATATTTTAAAACTAAAATTTCAACTTAATTACTAAATTTCTAAATTGATACATTGACAAATATTTATGAATGACAAGTATATGCCTCATTGCATTTATCCCACTTATGCTTGTTTTTTATGTAGAAGAATCACAAATCACATACTCACATACATGCATATATTTGCTTTATGAAAATGTGCAGTTTTAACCTATTTTCTTACTACTACTGATGGTTTAAATCTGACAGAGCCATATTCTTTCTCGTATTTTGATTTCAAGTATGCTTTTAAGGTGACCAGTTACCAGATATGTCTTAGTCATAAAACAGAGTTAGGCTGAATCACAGAGGTCACTTGCTTTAAGAATGAACATATTTCACTTTAAACAAACAAGTAAAAAATAACCATAAATGTGTTTTTTCAGTGTTCTTAATTTTTTCTTGTTTTTAAACTTACTTGGCCAATGATGTGTTTTTTCTTCTCCCACATAAACTTTTAAGAAAAAGAGATCCTTGGTTATAAAAAAAAATCAACTATCATTCCATAATAAAATGAGAATAATACCTAGTTTTCCACAGTTAACATGCTTTTGTCTGGTTATGTTTTATATCTGTCCAAGCCCATAGCATAATGAATACAATGTAGCAGTTTTTTTATAGATACATGTTGAATGCAAGCCAGTAGAGGTTTCTTTAAAGTTATTTTTTTATATTCATCAGTTTTAATTGAACAGCCTCTTCTTTCAAAGTCTCTCCAAAAAAGAGATCCTATTCTAGTTCATAAATTGATGAGAAAGTGAGAATCGTTTGACTTCTATTCACAGACATGTAATTAAATACGACATGAATGTCAATTTAGGGAAAAGAAAATCCCTTACATCATATAATGGATATAGAGGTTTTCCTGAAAGAGAATGGGGAGATGGGAAGAAGCAGAAATCATATATATGTTCACTCAGTCACTCTTACTCAATGTGCATTAAATGTCTATCTACTGTGCATGAAATATGTTTAGGCACTTGAAAGTTTGACAATGAAATTAAAATGTTTTCTATTCAGGGAGCCATGACTAAGATTAATGCAAATATATTTAAAGTGTGTACTAAAATAAAAATTAAATCCAATTTAACTAATTAATAGCTCTTATTTGGGAAAAAAAAACCCACAAAAACTTAGAGCAAATCTGAATCTTTCCTGAAAATTCAAGAGTATAAAATATTAGGGCCAATACAAGTAATACCATACATCATATTTATTTTATGGAATTATATTTTCAAATATGACAGAACAGATCCTGCTGGATCCTAATACCTAACACTGCTTAGCATGCAGTGGGTGCTCAATTTTTATTGAATAAATAAATGTCTTTACATCTCTAGTTTTCTGCACTAATAAATAACTGTCACATTGGGCCCATGATTTCACTCAGAAGACCCATAAATCTTATTTCAGAAATGCACTAAGAATTTGGCACATAAAAAAATATGAATTTTTGGCAAAAGATGATCATTTACATAAAGATGCTTGGAGATTCAAAGTACCAAAAGCATTTTGTTATTTGGGTGGTCTCAAAGATGAGGTCATATCACAGAATGGGACCTTGAAAACACATGGAACTTTCACATCTGCAATAATTATAAATCTCTGCAGTAATTGCACATGACATAAATTAATGCCGTGCTATTTATGGGGAAAATGGATTGCGACATAAGTAAGTAAGGTTTTATTAATCACAAGCTGCTGGTATATTACTTAATTTATAGGTTTTTGAGATACCACATTGCCATAAACACCACCAGTTACATGGTTTAAATTTCCTATGATTGGATAATGTGTTTTTCGAAATATGTATTAAAGAATATGTTCATCTTAGTCTCTGAGATAATTCATACTGTCTCATAAATTGCTCTATTAAAAAATATATACATATAAAATTGTGCTTCTTTTCTCACATTACATCTGGGTAAACTAAGAATTTTAACTTCTGAGTTCAAGGGCAGATTGAGCTATAAATTGATTCACAGAGCAAAATAGAAGACCATGGGAAGTTGAGTAAATTGTGGTTTTCAGTGAAGCAAAAAGATGACCCAAGGAAGAATAACTACACAAGACAGAGTTAAAGTCTCTTCTGTACTTATGGTCCTATGAACTGGTTCAGTAGAGGAACTGTAGGCCCACTGGAATAATGTTTGCACTTCTAAAAAAAGTGATGAATTGCATGATTATAGTGTTCTGTATAGTTTATGGTCTTGTTTACCATAACATTAAATCTCTTAAAGCAGGTTTTGCCAAGAAAAAGGATTTAAAAGAAGCCAACAGAATTTCCGAAAACTCCCTAACAAATATTATTAAAAATCTTCAAAAACACGCAAACAGTTCATTTTGGGAAAAATCATCTGATGTAAACCTCTTATTATTTGTAAGTTAATACAATTTATTTATCTATCTATTCAACCACTCATTCAACAAACAGCTGTTGAGTCTTATTATATGCCAAGAAATAAGCTTTATTCTCGGGGAGATGAATATGAATGTAATGAATATAAATGTTATGGTTCTTATCCAAAAGCTATTTATTCATGAGCAACTTTCTCAAACTTTTTAAGTTTTCTTCTGTATTAAATGAAGATAATAATTTGAACCTCCTTCATAGGAATTAAATCAATTGTCTACTATAGTGCCAGGCACATAATAAGTGCTCAATCAAAGTTGCGTATCTAGTCTGTTTTGATATTGCTAGGGCTTTAAGTGTATTTAAGAAATATATACAAAATCATTCCTAGGAGATGGAATGGTATAAAAGCATAGAGAGCCATCTGGGGTTTCTAAGAGCATCCAGTAAAATAACTATCTGCCTCCACGCTGTCCTAAACATCCATGTTCCTCTGGCCTGAGCCCACTAATTGCCTTGATATCTGCATATGTAGTTTCTTCTGTCTGCATTCTCCAGTTCAGTAAATCTTCTTTGGATTTTATGATTTTCCTCAGACCAAATCTTGTGTCCTTTTCTGTGTCTTCACTACCTAAAGACGTCTTTTGAGATACTCTTGATTTCAGAACCTTTTTGATCAACCCTCCTTCTAATCCTCAGCCTCAGTCTCTTCCATGCTCACCCATTTCTCCGTTTGGTTTCACTTAAATAAACAGTAAGAAAATATAGGTTTATTCAGGAAATGGCAACAAATTTGTCATATTTGCTCTAGCTATAGGTAAAAGACAAGAAATGATATATTTTACCAGTGAAAATATATATTAGGTTGTGTTGAACAGAGCCCAAGGTTTGGTTTTTACTTCATTCAACAAATAATTATCGAGCCCCTGCTGATAGTTCAAAGAGCTGGAGTGTAGGGATAAACAGACAAAAATCTCCACCTTCATGGAGTTTAATTTCTGAGTGGAGGAGAAAAAAATGAGCCATAAATTCATGTTGTGCCAATTAGTTGTAAGTGTTATGGTGAAAAACATAACAGACCATAGTGTAAGTTCCTGACATTAAGCTTTCTGATTGTAGTACAAGTGCCTGCCATTAAAGTTTTGATTGCTGAGACATCCATTTCAAAAAACATCCGTCTTGAATAAACATTGCCAGCTGTATGGCACAGCTACTAGCAAAACAAACAAGCCTAAGCCACCCACAGTCGTGACGTTCTCTTTTTCAGAAAACCCTGGGTAGCCCAGATAAATAAGTCCTGGAGAGACCCTCCTTATCCCTTCCAGAGTTCTAATTCCCATTCCTAGGCTTTATATTGGCCAATAAAGAGTGAAACAACAAAACCATAGACACCCACCCTTAGACCCAAATGGGAGGCAGAGACCCAGGCCAATGCTCTTTCTTTCTACCTGCAGCCTACGTGTATGGCCCTCGGGTATGCTGTGTACCCTCTAGGACCTATGAGTAATCAATCTTGTTCCCCAAAGTTCCCAGATAGGTTTTTTTGTTTTGTTTTCTTTTTTCTGAAGTGTGTCCTGGGATCATAGTAAGAACCACAAGGGCCAGTTCAGCCACAGCACTGACCCCTATGGCAGAAATGTCTATGGGCGCTCACTACAAGTAATGCAGGCCCAAGTGAGCACCTCATGTGTTCCCAGCTAAGGGTACCAATACCAATCAATACCCTCAGGATGAAGGGAGCATAGACTATGAGGGCAGGTAGGGAGGTGTTTCAAAGAGGTAGCATTGCTATCTCTGAGGCAAGTCTTGATTTGGTACATAACTGCATATTAGGAAGAATAATCTGCATGAGAAGAGCAAGATGGACGTGAGAGAATTTAGAGATTTAAAGATAAGACTTTCACATATAAAAAGGTTTAATGAAATATTTAGCACTTAAATCTGAAGCACATATATAAATCAGTCTTGGGGAAATATAAATGATGGTTATCTAAATTACAAATGATATGCAAAGTCCATAAGTTAAGAAAGATTGCCAACAAAAAGTTGTATAGAAATGTTCATAGTAGCAATATTTGTAATAGCCAAAAATGGAAACTACACAAATGCCCATCAATTGATGGATAAACAAAACATGGTATATTCATACAATGGAATATCTTTCAGCAACAATGTTTTAGAACTTGATATATGTGGTTGCTGCACCTCACTGCCAATATATTAAATGTCATATAAGTGTGTAATTTTAAATAGTTAATTTTATACTATGTGACTTGGACTTTGACAGACAAATTAAAATGAAGGAAAAAAACCTTAAGTACTGACACATGCCATAACATATATAAATTTAAAAACATTGCATCAAGTAAAAACAGTCAGTCACACAACAGAACATATCATATTATTCTATTTATATGACATACCCAGATAGGCACATCTATAGAGACAGTGGATTAGTGGTTGCCTAGGGCTTGGGAGTTTCAGGGAAAGGGGTGAGTGATGGCTAATAATTATAGTTTTTCTTTGTGGAATGATGAAAATATTCTAATTTCTAGATTGTGATGAGGCTTGCACAATTCTGTGAACATACCAAAACCACTGAATTGTATACTTACAAGGATAAATTTTATAGTATGTGAACTATATCTAAATAAAGCTATTATTTTTTAATGCCAAATAGAAAATCTAAACAGAGGAGTGTTTCAGAAACTTTTTTTAACGATGATCCTATAGTAATAAATACATTTTTATCTTTAACCCAATACAAACCTCATACACACAAATGAACAATGGAAAGAAAAGTCTCTCCAACCAATACCCACTATATAAGGTTCATTCAATTCTATTGTAGTTCATTAAAATAATTCTAGTCTCAATACATTAAACTAATTTTGTAACTCAATCATCAGTCATAATCCATAGATTGAAAAACATCTTCTAGAAGATAATAACATAGATGAGGATTATCTGAAAGATGAGACTGATTTTGGTGAACAAGGTAAAAATAGAAGAAGAAATAGTGAAAGATAAAGAAAGGGAAATTAAAGAAATAAGAGGAGAACGATCATTATGCTTCACAGAGTCAAATGGAATAAAAAGGATCACGAAGGAACCAGCAATCAATATCAGATCATGAAAAATTTTCAGTGATAAAGACTAAAAACGGCCATTAACTTTAATGCTATAGACTGAATTTTTGTGTCCCCACAGAATCATATGTTGATTCTTAATCCCCAATATGATTGTATTTGGTAGTCTTTGGAAGGTGATTGGGTCATGAGGGCAGACCCCTTATGAATAGGATTAGTGCCCTAACAAAAAAGACACCAAAAGGGGCGCCTGGGTGGCTCAGTCGGTTAAGCTTCCGACTTCGGCTCAGGTCATGATCTCACGGCTTGTGAGTTCAAGCCACGCATCGGGCTCTGTGCTGACAGCTCAGAGCCTGGAGCCTGCTTCGGATTCTGTGTCTCCCTCTCTCTCTGACCCTCCCCCGTTCATGCTCTGTCTCTCTCTGTCTCAAAAGTAAATAAATGTTAAAAAAAATTTTTTTTAATTAAAAAAAAAAAAAAAGACACCAAAAATATTCCTTGTCATTTCACCATGTGAGAATACAGCAAAAAGATGGCTATGAACCAGGAAGCAGGCCCTCATCAGACAACAAATCTGTCAGCACCTTAATCTTGGACCTCTAAGCTTCCAGATCTGTAAAATATTAATTTCTGTTGTTTATAAATCGCCCAATCTATGGTATATCTGTTATAGCAGCCCAAGAAGACTAAGACTGCTGGAGCCAAGCTATCCCAGCCTGAATGGCAAGGCCAGGGCTGTGGACGGATTGGTGACTGCAAGGCGGCCCACCGACACTGAAGCTTCTTGCACTCCCGCTTTTAGGTAATTCGGCCTTAAAACAACCTGGGGTATTGTCTGTTGGGGAATTGCCCTCGACAGGCCCCCTGGGAAAAGAACCATTAGGAAAGAAAATAAGGTTCCCAAGAAATTGCGCGGTCTTACGTTTAGCCCTTGCCATCCCCTATGGAGACTCCTTTACTTACAGGAAGGATAGCCTCATGCATTTGCCAGCAAAGGTGGCCAACAAAAGAGAGACATATGGATCTGAAAGCCCCACTCCAGTAACTAAGTAGTGTATCTATGGACGCAGGTCACTCTAACCCCTGGGCCCACTTGGCCCCCAGGAAGCATTCCAGATGATGATTGAACCTAGTCGGTTAAGGTACAGAATGGTTCATTCGTTCCTAGGTTCATTGTGTCTCTGAGAATGTATGAGGCATGGGTTTCTAAGGCCCTCTTGGCCCCCTCCTGGCACCTCGGACCCAGGCAAACACTTTTGTTCTTCAAAACCATGAATGGTTCAGGGAAACAACTAAGAGGTCATGTCCCTGGAACTGTTCCACTTGAGGTGTTGAGAGATAAATGACCTTTCATGAAAACAGCAAAGCAAATACTTTATAGATTATAAACATAGATATATAATAAAAACAATAACAGAAACTAATCAATAAGCAAAGGGCAGGAGGGAACGTTATGAGAAAACACTCATGTTATTCCTTATTGGGTGATAACACAAAGGAACAGTTTTAGAATTGGGTAATGCCAGAAAACATAGATGACGTATGCTACAAGGAAATCACTAGCATATATAATGCCACGTTTACTACAATAAATTGACCAGTTCAACACACTGGTGTTGTCTGTGTCCATTTTTATTTTTTGTTTTTATTTTAGTTTTTTATTTTAGTTTTGGTTATTTTCACTTTTTGGCCGACGCCGTTCACCCTTTGGGAACCCTGGACCTGCTGGAGCTGGACTCCGGCATAAGACGTTTAGTTAACCCCTTTGCTTTAGTACATTAGAGTGGGGCTAATATACAGAGGGTAGAAATTCTCTGTAATAGAATTTTGACTTCATTACTTTTTAAATATATGATCAATGTATTGTTTAATTCCTTATAGCCTCAGATATGAATGTTAGGATTTATTTCACAATGCTTTCATCTACTGATCAAGAACTGGTTCTATAGAATAGGAGGAAAGAAAGGAAAACATGAATTTGGATCCACTAAAGATAAACAATATATTCAGTTACAAATTTATCAGTATGAGTTGGAGAAAATGTATAAGAGGATAGGGTATATGGTATACACTTTTGGAAACCATCACCATTATTATTTTACTTTGTCTATTCTCTTGTTTGTTTCAGCATGTCTTGCTAAGAAAGCTTAAAAACGTTTATAGATTTTTGGTGTGAGGCCATGCCAGAAGATTAAAAATGAAAGGAAATGATTATATATTGAAAGAGAAGAAAGATTTCAAATAAAGTTAGATAATACACTAATAATATAACTTGGTAGATTAAAAGATACATGAAAACGTACTGAGGAAATATATAAAGTGCCATGATAAGTGGAAAACCACAACAAAACAAATTAGTAATTAGACTTAATTGACTTCCTGCCCCGACGCGAATGGTATACCAAAGACATCAGTGAATTCAGTAGAAAGTACCAGAAAGGGCTAAGGAGCAGCAATCTAGCTAGATGTTTAGATGATGGAAAGACAGAAGTCTTATCCTTAAACTTTAATGTAGTTTTTCTTCCTAATAAGCAGCTACTTACTCAAATAGTACTACAAATTAAGCTGTGACTAAACAGTCTGAAGATTGCAAATACTCTATTTTTCCCATTTATGTATGTATTTGCTTAAATATTTTTAGTAAGTGTATCTAAACACTTTAGTAAGTGTTATCTGGGGGGTGGGATGATGAAGATCAGGCTACCTAAAGGCCCATAAAACATTCCTTGACACTGAACTTGCTTGAATTGAGTTAGAAACTAGTATACCAGTTAAACTTGCATTTTAATATTTACTCTACAACTGAACTAACTGTATGACTTTGACAAATTATTTAACTTCTCTGAGCCTTAGTTCCCTCATCTGGAAAATTACAGAGTTGATAAAATCAAAGGTCATTTAAAGTTGTAAAATTAGTTGAATTTTTATTCTATAATTTCTGGGTTCTTGCCCTCTATTTTCTACTAATTGCATAGCATTTGGCAAGTCCCTTCTCTGCTTCAGGCATCTATTTCCTTATCATTAAACATGGGAAGTAAAGTAAATGATTAATAATGTTCTTTAAGCTTAGAGCCCAAGTTGAGTAGGTGATTGATGATACAATATGGGCAGGTCCATGTTATCTAAATTAGGATATTGTATTTTTGTTGAGCAAATAGATCAGCTTTCATCAAAGAAAAAAATTTTAATTTTAACAATCAAAGGGAATAAAATGGGTACACATGTATTGCTAATGACAGTAAAAATGGCACAAATTTTACACTAAATTATTTTTTAAAAACATTGTCTAAGTAAAGTTAAACTTTCCTGTATAAACTATTGCATGTTATATTTAATACTTAATTGTACTTAGGAATCCTACCTATCTTATCTTCACCAGACATATTAAAACTATTGAGTCCTATGCCAAAACATATTTTGTAAATTTCCTCTAATATACCACAGATACCAAGAGAAAACATTTATATTGTAAAAAATACCTTAAAATAGCAGGTATAGCCCTACTGGGAAAAGAGAAAATCAGTTATTTTTTTTGTTGTTGTTGTTTTACTAAAATTCAACTTTCCTATTATGTGTTGAATTGTGTCTCCTGCCAAAATTCCTAAGTTAAAGTCCTAACCTCCAGTATTTCAGAATGTGACCTTATTTGGAGACAAGATCTTTAAAAAGATAAACAAGTTAAAATGAGATTATTAGGATAGGGCCTAATCGAGTACAACTGATGTCCTTCTAAGAGGAAATCTGAACACAGGGACATGCATAGAGGAAAGATTGCATAAGAAACAGGGAGAAGACAGTCATGTGTAAGCCAAGAAGAGAGGCCCAGAACAGACCCTTCCATCACAGACATTAGAGGAAACCAACCCTGTGAACACCTTGATCTTGAACCTGTGGCCTCTGAAACTGTGGGAAAATAAATTTCTGTTGTTTGAGCCACCAGTGGGAGGTGCTTTTTACAGGATCCCTAACAAACTAATAGACTTCCTATAGTTCTTGGGCAAATTCTCTCATCTTCCTTTTCTAAGAATCAATAGACTTTTAGACTTTTCCCCCTCAAAACTATGAATTAGAAATTATAAAACTCAAGAAAACAGTTTATAACTCCATACAAAGTCAAGCAAATTGGGGGGAAAAGAGGGTCATTTTAGCAGTATTACAGATAATATTAATAGACCCCCAATCAAAGCACATTGAGGAAATGACAAGTTTAGTTCCAATATACTGTCAGTTCAGCAAGAGTTATTATTCTCTATCATCATTAGTAGTCCAAAATAATATGTGATTAAATATGATTTAAATATAAATTTTAAGTCTACTTAAAACACTAATACAGAGCTAGGGCCATCTTATGAGTAGTAAATTCACTCAGGCAAGGCTGTGTTTAGAATTAGCAAACCATAGGATAGATGGCATGATAAGAATAAACATTATGCCATATATATATATATATATATATATATATATATATATATATATATATCACTAAATGGGATCTTCCAGCCAAAAATAGTTTCTAAAGTCAAGAATTAAATTCTCTAAAGTGAGAATTAAAATAATAATTCATATATATATAGATAGATTTTTAATGAAATTTATTGGTTATAATTTATAAGTTTCCATGAAATAGAAATAGAACAACAGTTAGTGTGTTTCATAATAGAGAGAAACACATGCAGAGAATATTTGCCTTTCCTACAAGAACTTGACCAGTATTTACTTAGCATAAGGCTGTGGAAATTTCAGGTATTCAAAAATTCTTCTAGAGTTAAGTCAAATACCCTGAAGAGACTTCTGTTTCCTCCCTTCCCAGACTTCTGAATCATCTGTTTTAAAAAAAGCAGTAAATCAGTCATTTTTCTTCCTGCAGCAAAGGTGTTAGGAAACCTAACGTACCTAGAGTTAAATGAGATTACAAATGAGATACAGGTTGAAATAACTGCATCTTGATAATTAGAAGGCCTATCATCTTCCAAAACATGCATTACTTTATCAACAATTTTCCTAAACCAGAGAATTGGAAATGTTCTTTCAAAATTATGTTAAAATGGCATTGTTAAATAATGGAAGATAAGCAGAATTAGTTTCTCTTTTATCTACTACCAAATAAGCAATTCAACATGCATCCTAGTAGAAATGAGTCTTCAATGGCAGAATTAATTTTCCCCGGATGGCAAAAAATTTGTTGTGAGAGTTTGTAGTAAGTACTGATCAATATTATTAATAAGGTACACTCATACTCCTTAAGAACCTTGAAGGAAAGTTAAAATAAAAGGTACCATGTTTATTTATTTAGTTATATGATAGTATATCTTTCTCTATAGTCCAGATACTTAAGTTATTAGTAACTCAAGTAACCATGACATTTTACCTTAAAGAAAATTGCTACAACCTTAAATAAATCAGAAGATCTGAATTTTAATGACAATGAAAACAAACCTATTACTGGAGAGCAAACAGGCTTATTATCTCTTTCCCACCATCTCACTGCCACAATAAGGAGATTCATGTATAGCAGACCCTAAGCAGTGGGGGACACCATATGGAATCAGCCAGATGAAGATGAAAAAAAACTTCTATAGGTTGTTATAAAGAGGTAGATTATCTCCCATGTCTTTAAATTAAGGTTAAAAAAAATTTCAATGGGATTTGGAGAACTGAGTCAATTTGGTAGTACTGGGTTTCTCTATCCCTGCCCACTTAGTGACCTCCAAAAGCATGTGGTCACCATAATTATTTTAGGTACTCAGATTATCCCACCTTTTCCAAAAGACAATCACAATCATCACAATTTCAGGATATAATAATTTGACCCTTGGAAATTGAGATTCTCTTGGTGACTTACAGGTCAAGTATAATCAGATTACCATTAGTTTTTACAACTTCTACTTTGAAATATACAAGAATGATGTTATATACCAAGTCATTTCTAGATAGATAAGAGACACTCTATTAACTATTACATTATTACATTCATTATCTCATAAAACAAACAAGAATTTATTGCAAATGACAAGCTAGTCACCATACTAAGCACCAGCGATTTAAAATAACAACACAAAGACACATCCAGCATTTCTCCCCAGTTTGTACTTCTAGTTTGTTTCTAGACAAATAATCAATAGCAATATAATAGGGTAAATGCCATAATAGAGCCTGGCAGGGTAGGCCACGGGAGCAGCAAGGTATCTCTAATGTTGTCTGGCCAGGGAAGGAGTCATAGCACAGGAGGGCTTCTTTGAGAAGTAATGAGTCTTGAAGCTGTATCTTCAAAGATAATTAAAAGTTTGTCATGTGAATCAGAGGGGGATGGTTAAGCATCAAAGAGAAAGAAGAAGATTCCATGTCGAGTGAATACACATGAATGAATACGGCATGCTCACAGAGCACTAAGTGAACTGAGTTTCATATTCTATTCCTTCAAAACTAATTTTGTTCCATAAAATATGCATAACGCTAGACTAAAAAAATAACATGATTGTGATTGTGCATAAATACTTTATTATTTCCTCTTTAGGTCACCAAATTATGCACATGAATATGGACATAAGCAAATTGGGAAAAAGGCACAAATATTTTACTCTTGCTTTTCTTGTTTCCTACGTTTTTAGTCACACTTTCATCCCCTTATGGTACTGCCAGAAAAAAAAGTAACACATAACAAATATGTCCACACACTAAGCACAAAATATTATAAAGCATGAACATTTGTGCTGGAAAAACCTACTGCCAATGTGTCAGATGCACTGACTATTAGTGTACAAGTAAGAGCCAAATCCAGTCTAATCATACTAAATGCCATGGTGGGTACAATCCAAGCTTCTATTTTTAAACTTTTTTTCATTTTCTAATTTTTATTTAAATATCCAGCCAGGCCATAAACAAAAGCAGCTTATATTGGCATAGGGAGGGCAGCTCACAGAAGACATTCAAGTTATCATGCAAAAAATGAAGCGGACTGAAAAAGAGTTCATAGCCATGGATCCATTTATCTACAAATCATTTTATTTATCATTCAAAGAATAACATTTGGAATTTTAGGTAGTGAGAAAGTGACAGTGGTTGGGTGCTGATGATGGTGATGATGATGATAATCAAGGAGTGCCCACGCAGACAGCTTCCTCTGTGCCAAACACGGCACTGAATGTATTGTATCTTTCTCATTTATTCTTCACATAGCACAGTATGTGGTGATAATAATAATGCCTAAGTATGACTAAGCCCTCATTCTTCAACAGTACCTGTGCTGAGCACTATTCTTATTTAAACCTCAATGCAATGATCATTTACACACAGTAGGCTTCTTTCATTCTTATATAACCCAAAGGGTATTATAATCTACATTTACCAACGGGAAAAGAAGACTCAGAAAGTTTAAGTCAGTCACTATAATACCTTAAAAAAGATTTGGATATGTCAAATATGTTCTTCGTGGCCTAGAAAAAGGTACCCATTTCTACCAGGACCTTAACAGGATCTTGCTTTATAATAAAATGGTCCCATGGGAGGAATCCTACAAGAGTTCTTGAAAAACAGGGAGTTCTGTCTTAGCTCCTTACTTATCATAATCACCACCATCACCACCCCTAAAAGACAGTAGCACCAGGAACAACATTATGGGTTACAGGTTTACCAAAGGGCTAAATGTAAATGTCAGCATGCTATCTTTTCTTACTCAGCCTCTAAAATAGGCATCCAATAATACAAAAATAAAACATAAAAAATAAATTAGAAAAAAAAAAGATGGGGAGGGGGCCCTGGGTGGCTTAGTTGGTGGGGCGTCCGGCTTCGCTCAGGTCATGATCTCACAGTGTGTGAGTTCAAGCCCCGCGTTGGGCTCTGTGCTGACAGCTCAGAGCCTGAAGCCTGCTTCAGATTCTGTGTCTCCCTCTCTCTGCCCCTCCCCCACTTGCACTCTGTCTCTCTCTCTCTCTCTCTCTCAAAAATAAACAAATGTAAGTTAAAAAAAATAAAAAATAAAATAAAATAGGCATCCAATGCACACTAGAAAAGTCTACAAGGAAGCCAGGAACATGTAAGAAAAATGATTGAAAAGTGTTTCAATTCTATCAAAACCTCCATTCAACTGTACTCAGACTTTTTGTAGCCAGAAAATCCAAGATATTGTTATAGAACAGAATATAAATCAATAACTTTGAATTTTGAACTAACTCAATAGAGGCACTAACATGCAAGATATATACTCTGACATTCCCAAAACTCTGGATGCTTTTTAAATCATATTTCACAAGCCACATATCAAAATTGCTGTTTCACCCATAAGTTCTACACAAGGTTTTAAGGTAAAGATCCATATTATAACAACAGTTTTGTAAATATTCTTTTTTTTAAAATTTTTTTTTTAATGTTTATTTTTGCGACAGAGAGAGACAGAGCATGAGCAGGGGAGGGGCAGAGAAAGAGGGAGACACAGAATCTGAAACAGGCTCCAGGCTCTGAGCTTTCAGCACAGAGCCCGACACAGGGCTCGAACTCACGAACTGGGAGATCATGACCTGAGCCGAAGTCGGACGCTTAACCGACTGAGCCACCCAGGCGCCCCAGTTTTGTAAATATTCTTATCCAAGTAACCTTTTATTCCTTTCTCATGAAAAATTGCTGCACTTCATCATAGTTCTTAATAAATGTTGTATTTTTTTAATTAAAAATTGAAAAAAAAACCCTGAAAATCTGTTCAATGACTTAAGGTAAAATGACCAACGTATACACTTTTATACTAAATAAACTACACCCTTTGAAAGATTCCTAAGGTTAGATTGGAGTGCTCTTATTAATTCCAACTCTAGAGACCTAAAGCACGTTAGCCGTATAGAGTGAAAGACAGGCAGTCAGCCTGCTGGAGAATTTTACAAGTAATGACTTATAAATGACACTGTAAGGAGCTCTGTCCACTGGAACAGGCAGTGCCATCATTAAAATGCCCAATTCTGTGGACGGTACAGATTGATAATAAATGGGTTATCGACTTTTACTGCTTTATTTTTACTAAAACCACATAGTGAGTCTACAAACTCCAGCAATTCCTGGTGCCTGACGTCTGTGAATCAATGACATGTTTGTAATAAAAACAACTGTACCATGCATCCACTAAGGATACATATTGGAAATCTGTTTTAGATTATATATGTGTATGAGTGTTCCTGCTATTTAAGAATGAAGTATTCTAGAATGTGTATGTGTGAAGAATCATTTTAATCTGATAGCGTATTAAAAATCATTGAGACAAAAATGCTTTAATTTAGGTCATACTCACTATTGGATTATGACTAAATATTTTTGAGAAGAAAATTTTGATGAGCCTTTCACCTGAAAAGATCTAAATTTAGAGACTGATCTCTCTCCCTTTCTTTTCATTTTACTTCTTATTTCAGTGTTGAAACTATCTGCTTTATCCTGCTGTAGATTAGAAAATGCAAACTGGAAGCTTTCTGGTAAATCCTACCCTCAGAACTGCTTTAATCACCCCGACAGTAATGGACCGCAGAGTGCTTTAAATATATTAGTGTCCATACATCTAAAAATAAGGAGATTCAACAACAACAAAAAATTCCCATTTTGGCTTCTCTTAAAAAATATGAAGACCTAGCAATGCTTGGGCCCAGGTTACTACACTGTAAAACTGAAGGTGACCAAATGACTTCCTCTCCAAACTGGGCTCCCTCAAACCGACCTACCTAGCCTTCACAACTCCCTGGAATCTTCATCACTGAGGCTTACCTACCTACTGCTGTTTTTCATCTTAATCCCCAGCGGCTTTCAACACTTAGCTTTACTATTTCACATGATCTCCTGGCCCTGTAGGAATCTTTGTTTGTTGAGTCCAGTTCAAGGCGTTTAGCAAAACCTTTAATTCTTAAATTAAAAACTCTTAAATTCAGCCTAAGGAAGGTCTTTTCCCACTGCAATAGATGCTCTATACAGAGGGCAGAAGAATCCTTAGAAAAGAGAAAATCAAATCATGTGATTGCTCTGCTCAAAGTGCTCTCATTTGCCTCAGATCCAAAGCCTTTACTCTGCCCTATCTAATCCCCCTGACACACACCCACTCCTACCTCCAAAACTCTCCTATTGCTCAGTACCCATCTCATTGCTCAGTATACGTTAGGCACACCAATCTCCTTGCTGTCCCCCACACTCCAGGCTCACAGCCTTTTTTTACTTCTTATTTCTTCTGCCTAGAATGTTCTTTCCCAAAATGATAGGAAAAAGATAGGATAAAATAGGTAGAGAGGAAAAGGTTAGGACCTGAGGTCCCTGGGTGGGGAAAAACACATATTTTGGAACAATGCCGGGAGTACCTGACCACAGCAAACTTCCTCAGGTGTAAAGTTCTTCTTAAAAATGCAATAGACACCATCTACTCTCCCTCAGGTTTCCCTTAGGAATTTGACAATAGACTGGACTAAAAATAAGTAGACCATAAAACGTATGACCCACTAGGAACGGTATGGCCATAGACTACCCCTCATACAACAGAAACAAGCCAAACAAAAAGGAATGACAGCATTTAGAGTTACTTAGCCAATAAGGGTAGACTATGAAGAAACAAGGGAGAAGGAAAGGGGGCCAACAAAAACCTTATAAAACAAGGACCCTTGTCTATAGTCTATGGGTGTTAACTTTGGATTGTTCCCTTTCTATACAGAGAGGTTTCATGCTATTCTTACTTTATGAAATTATCTCTAATAAACTTTTGCCTGCTGCTCATTTTATTGTGTCTACCTCTTCATTCTTTGAAGTGGCTAAACAAAAACTCTGGGTATTAAGGTAAAAAAAAAAAAAAAATCCTGCAACACGAAGATATGCCATTGCTCAGAAGTCACTTTTTCAGTGAGATACTCTGTTTATATACTTTATACTTGCAACCTCCCCATATTTCTGCAATCCCTCTCCACTGCCCTATTCTTCTGCACAGCACTTATGATGAGGGAGCATAAGGCAGGCAGAGGGCAAAGTACAAGCTAGCACACCATCACCCCAGGTGAAATATGTGTGATATTCCTTGGACATTCCTGGCTATGCAAGGACAAAGGGAAGGACACAAAACAAATGGTTAAACTGATAGAGTCTCCATCAGTTTACAAATATCTTAGTAAATTACAAGAAAGAGGCAATCTTATCAATAACCTAATATCCAGAAACCTATAGACTCAGTGTCCTGGAGTTCCAACATCACATAGTGATGTGGGGAACAACGGCAAGAAAGAAATCACAGGTACAATTAAATTTCTTTATAACCTGCAGCCCATTGACAAACACTTGAGGCAGGCAGAGTAAAATGTTTCTCCAGGAACTCCCTATGGTCTTAATGTTAATGCTTCGCCAGAGGGAAAAACAACCTTACCCTGAAAATAGCTACATCTCCAGTAACCTGTGAGTCTTTAACATATGGAAAATTCCTTTAAGAAACCTCCTCTTGACTTTATTTGCCCCAGGCGCACAGTGTATAAGGAGTCACTCTTCACAACCCCCGTGCAGCTCTTCCTGCCCATGGGTCCTGTCCCAGTGCTTTAATAACATCACTTTTTTGCACCAAAGACATCTTCAAGAATTCCTTCTTGGCCGTCCGCTCTGAAACCTCACCATCACCCCAAAACTTCATCATTAATGAGGGAACATGGGGCAAGATGAAGGCAAAGTGCAGGCTAAGCGCACCCCCCTCCCGTGTGGGACAAGTGTGATATTCCTTGAACACTCTTGGCTACCCAAAAACGGGAGAGGACAAAAAACAGATGGTTAAACTGATAACACCAGTTTACCAGAAAAAAGCAATCCCATGAATGGCCTAAAGTCCAGAAACTCTCTACTGTCTTAATGTTTTGCTAGAAATAAAACAACCTTAGCTTGACAATAGCTAGGCTACTAGTAAGTCTTTAGAGTGTGAAAGTCTGTCTGGAAACTACCTCTGGACTTTATCTCCCAGATTCCGTAACACTGTTACCCCCTACACTTACAAAGCAGCTCTTTCTGCCCAAGGGTCCTGTCCCTGTGCTTTAATAAAATCACCTTTTTGTACCAAAGACATCTTCAAGAATTTCTTCTTGGCCATCAGTTCAAGACCTCCTGAACCCCACCAGCATCCCAAAACTTCATTAATATAATTACCATATTTTTAAACCATATTTTCAACTTTTTTATCCCTCTGTCTGCTAGGCATTTCCCTAGAATGCCTTCTCATGGGAGCAGAATATTCTGCCCCTTGCTCACCTCTATCCCACTCTGTGTTCTCTGCCATCTAAAACAACTCCTGCAGCAGTGGTACTCAATGTTTATTGAAAAAAGGCAGAATGTGTAGAATCTTGATTATATTTATTTATTTTTAAACCACTTCATATGTCTTTTGCATTCACCAAGACAAAGATGCCTGCTACTTTTTACTTGGGAAATAAAGACATACAATTCATTAAAATTAAAACATGGCTACATAATTTGGGAGACCATTCTCTTAGTGGACATTTAATGAAATTCTAAAGCAAATGAAAGGCATCAGCATACATCACCCCCAAATATGCCACAGTGGCATAAGAATTATTTTGAGCTGAGGCAATTAAGAAATAGCAAACACAGGAGGAGCTCTCTGCCCTCCTACTTTCCACATAAAAAGCAGGGAATAAATTTCCCTTTTGTCAAGGAAATTTACATCTGTAAAGGAAATTTCCATTTGTAAAGGTATCCTCCTCTCCCACTGTAGGAAGAAGAGAACTCTGGGAACAACTGTTATCACCTGAGATTACTGGACTCTGCATAACACGCCTTTTCATAAAGGACCCTCCTTACCTACATTTCTATTCACCTTATCCCAACTACCCCTGCCCCAGAAGTCTGAACACCCTTTTCTTCTACCTAGGGTCTTCGCCACACTTTTTCTTGCTTTGTTAAAATGCAATATTAGCCCCAGGTCTAATTCATTCCTTGAGGTTGTCACTTTGTTTCTGTTATACCCCATGTGCATGTGAAATAAACCTTTTCTCCTGCTAATCTTGTCTTTTGCCAGCTGAATTCAGAGGTTCCAACTTCTGAATCTAAGAGAGCAAAGTTTTGCCTCCTCTACACTGGCATAAATTTAAGTCAGTGTGCCCAGTAACAGTATTTTATACATTTAGATACAAAATTAATTTTCTTCTCCCTTTCTCGCTCGTGCATGCTCTCTCTCTCTCTCTCCCTCTCTCATCCCACCGCTCTTTCACACACACACACACACACACACACACACACACACACACACAAATGGTGGTTAGGACACTCCTTGTAGAAAATATCAATATAAATGAGAGAACTAAACAACTAAATTTAGGAGAGAAATTTTTGTAAGTTAAAGTAGAGCAGAATTCATCACCCCAATATACGTTTCTATGGCATAAGAATTATTTTAGGCTCATTATTTTTAAGAAACTACAGATTCAGAAAAAGCTCTTTACCTCCCCCTCAATTGCCTAAATTTACATTGGAAAGGGGGCCTGTACCAGAGAGCTATTCCCAGAAATACCTTCTACCCTAAGACTCTTATCTGTTTAACAGGGTAACCTCTGTTTTCCAAACACCTTGTTTCCCTTTCCAGTGAATGACCTTATGCCCCCTTGTGTCCCTAGACCCGTATCCTTTCCTTAGCTCAGCATATTGTAGAAACTTCAGTTGGTGGCTACACTTTGGGTCTTATATTTGTATGGGGCTCCTGTATGTGTCTAATTTGTTTTTCCCCCCATTAACCTGTGTTATATCAATTTAATTAGAGCAGCAAACAACCCTAGAAGTGAAGAATGGAAAATTTTTCTGTCCCTACAGTAGGTGACCAGGAAGGGACTAACTTCACCGACTAGACACTGCTCACTCTGAGGCTACTGCAGCCCAAAGATCCTGGGACTCCTAACACAAAGCTGGCAGGAGGTAAGAATTCTTACCACAGCAGTTTCCTGGACCTCTGCCTGCAAGGTCCAGTGGAAGTGAGAGTCCTATACATTCCCCATTTTCCTTTTCTAATGGAGATTAGCAGGAACAAAAAAAAAATTGTGGAACTAGTTTCTTGGGTACAACAACTCTGATAAAGATTTGTTTTGTGTACTCCTGTTTTCACTGATCTTTTTCCTTCTGACGATGGTCACCATTTTGCTTTGTCGGTCTGATGTCTCTCATTAGAAGGAAAACCACAGTGTAGAACATAGGCATGTAAACCTATAAGCCTATTATTGGAGCTGTTGTCACCAGACCAGCACCTGTTTAGATAAACTTTGCTGTGGGTTAATGTGCAAATTAGATAAAGGCTGTTGCTAAGGGACATCTTGGAAGCCAAAGGCAGAAAACTGATAGGCAGAGGCTGAGCACTTAAAAGCTATTATGGCACTCACCACCTAACTCAAAGACTCCCATGTTAAGAAAAATTGGTCATGAAATGAGTTAGATTGAGACTAGGTCATCCACCACCCCCAAGAAAATGTCCGTGCAGTAAGGTACTCTTTAAAACATCTCACAATTCCCACCCAGCAGCACATCCCTCTCAGGTATTAGTTTGGCTCCAAGAGACCAAAATCTTGGGTCTCCTTTTTTTTTTAAGAGCTTTTAAAAGCTCTTAAAAAGTGAATTAAAAAAAAAAAAAGGTAAGAAAAGAAAAGGAAAGAAAGAAAGAAAGAAAAGAAAGAAAGAAAGAAAGAAAGAAAGAAAGAAAGAAAGAAAGAAAGAAAGAAAGAACAGATGAGGTTTTCCTTTTTATCTTTTTCTAATCTAGCAAGCTAGGCTTTGTGGTCAGTGAGAATATTCTCTCTGGTCTCCACTAGCCAGAAGGTGCATGTACTGGCATGCATCTCGGTCGCCAATCAACTCTACAGAGGCCCTGAGACACGAAATCTCAAGTACACTCTTTCTCAATTGTGCCAGCTCTCAGAGGAATTCATCATAAGGGGTCTTGTCATTTCAACCTTCTTATCTTGTTAGTGCTAGAAAATTCCCATTCCAAAGCACCTGCCTGGTATCACAGATTAGCAGGTCTGTGATTAGAGGAAACCTGTATTATCATGGGAGACCAGAGACACCATTTTCACTATACAATTCTTAATGCCTGTGACAATGAAGTTCTTTTCTATCTTAGGCTAATTCTGAAAGTGAAATTTCTGGATTTTGTGACAACTGCATCTTTTTTACTCCCCTTTAAGATACCTCTTACACACATGGACATGGTTGAACCATGAAAAGATTTAATGGTTTGAGTCACTGACATTAACACAAGACCCTTCTTGTCAATGTCCAGATATGACAGGGAAAGACAAAATAAAATGGGTGGAGAGGGAAAAGTTAGGACCCAGGTCCCTGTGTGGGGAAAACACTTATTTTGGAACAATGCCTGAGCCACTGACCACAGAAAACCCCCTCAGGCTTAAGATTCCTCTTAAGAATGGAACAGACACCACCCACTTCCCCTCAGGTTTCCCTTAGGAATTTGACAAAAGACAACTAAAAATAAGTAGTGGACCTTAAAACGTATGACCCACAAGGAAAGGTCTGGAATAGCCACCCCTCATACAAAAGAAGCCCATCAGGAATGGACAACCAGTACCCAGAGTTATCCCGTCAATAAGGGTAGAAACTGAGAAGGAACAAGGGGAAAAGAGGGGGGTTGTTACCAGAACCTTATAAAACAAAGACACTTGCCTATAGTCAGAGCATTCACTTTCATATATCCCTCTCTGCAAAGAAAATTTTCATACTATTCTTACTTTCTAATCTTACACTCTAATAAGCTTTTATCTTCTGCTCATTTTATTTTATGTCCACCTCTTCATTCTTCAAATTGGGGAGACAACAAAACCTGGGTATTGAGGTAAAAAAAAAATCCTGCAACATAGACAATGGATCCTGTGAAGTGACTACATTTAAAAGAAAACAATTATTTATTGGTACCTATGTTAACACCAAATTAAAACACACACACACACACACACACACACACACACACACACACACGAGTATAATGGCAGCCTTAGGGACTCCCTTAACAAGGTGAAAGAACAGAAATTAGAATTTAAACAAAAATTAATGTTCACATCCAATGTAAGTCCCCCTTCTCAAAATCCAGTCCCATATGCCTGTTTCAGCTTCCCTTTTCTTAGAAGATTCACAAAGAGCACTCCAACCTGATCTCCAGGCCCAGGATATGAAGGTTACTCACATACATGCTAAATACCAGAAATACCTGAGATAGGCACTAAGGCTCACGTTGCTATTTCTTACAACTACTACTTTCCAGAGCTCTGTGAGCTTCAGGCTTTCTTATGCAATGTCTTTTGTAGATATATCCTACAGCCTCACCAAAAGAACTCATGTCCCTTGGACAGCAGCAGATTTTTTAAATTATAAAGCCCTTTCCCCTTGACATTCAGAAGATCCTACCAAATTTAGAAAGGAATTAGCATCAGATGGAAAACTGGGTTAAAAAAAATCTTAAATGTCTTCTCCACAAATATTAGTAAAAACCTCAACTATCTAAATAGGTAACCTTAATTTATTCCATCTGCCAGAAACATAGTTTGGATTAACCTTGTCTTCTCTCACTGTATAAAATAGTGAGTTCTGCATTATTTAATAAAAATATTTATTTTTGTGAGAGAGAGGGAGCGTGAGCGCGCAGGGAAGGGTAGAGAGAGAGGGAGACAGAGGATCAAAGCAGGCTCTACTGATAGTAGAGAGCCTGATGTGGGCTCAAACTCATGAACCATGACATCATGATCTGAGATGAAGTCAGTCACTTAACTGACTGAGCCACCCAGGTGCCCCAAGTTCTACATTATTATAACTGTCTCATGGCTAAAATTTTGAAACTGTAAGATCACTTAACTGACTGAGCCAACCAGGTGTCCCAAGTTCTGCATTATTATAACTGTCTCATGGCTAAAATTTTGAAACTGTAAGATCTGTTTATATCTCTTTCTAAATTGATGAGTGTCTATATATGTATATAGATATGTGACATGTTTCTACTTCTGAATGGTATCGCCAAAATTAATTTCTAAATTAAAAAAAAATTTTAATGTTTATTTATTTTTGCATGAGCGTGGGGAGCTCATGAGCAGGGGAGGAGCAGAGAGAGAGGGAGACACAGAATCCGAAGCAGGCTCCAGGCTCTGAGCTGTCAGCACAGAGCCCAACGTGGGGCTCGAACTCACAGACCGTGAGATCATGACCTGAGCCGAAGTTGGACACTCAACCGACTGAGCCAATTAGGCGCCCGATTTCTAAATTATTTTTTTGTTTATTTGTTTATTTTGAGAGACAGAGAGAAAGCATGTGCATAAGCGGGGGAGGGGCAGAGAGAAGGAGAGCAGAATCCAAAGCAGGCTCCACACCATCCACGAAGAGCCTAATGTGGAGCTGGAAACCACGATATGCAAGATATGACCTGAGCCAAGATCAAGAGCTGGATGCTTAACCAACTGTGCCATACAGGTGCCCTTTTTTTTCAATTATTTTTTTTAAGTTTATTTGTTTTGAAAGAAAGATAGAGTAAAATTAATTTTTAAAGAGCTTTATTTAATTAGCTTAAAATCAAGCACTTACAAATTAATTATTCCTAGAGTTCTCAGAAACTAAAGGAAATGCTTTTCAGGTTCATGTGGTCTCGAAAAAAATATTAGGTACTAAAGTTAAAGTTCGTTGTTTTAATTAAAACAAACATATCTCTAGATTTATCAACATTGAACATAATACAGACATACAATTTTTATTCTGCCTGGTTTACTAGCCAAATAAGTTCATGTTTTATCTCCTTCAAATTTTGTTAGCAAGAAAAATAGCTTAGGATGATAGCTGACTTTGTCTAATGTCTCATGTAGGTTTTGTGTGTCATCTAAACACAGTTGTTGGGAGAAAGTGATTTAGGTAGACATAAGTGGGATAAGACTTTTGGTGAACTTTTTAGTATAATTACATTTTATGGGAGGCATACTTAAAAATAGCTTCCAAACTAGTTTTTGGTAACTTGAAATGTTAGAGTTTTGCTGAGTGAAAATGAGAGAAATTCATCAAATATGTAGATTATTAGCAAATGAAATAAAATAGTGAAACATTAATTACTAAACTAATTACTGAACATAAATATATCTACTTTTGGCTTGCTTCTTACAGAGAAATGAAAAACATTTGAGCCTATTAGTATATATACCTTGTGCCCCATTAAAAGATGACACTATAAGGAAGTACATATTTCTAAAAATTGTGATATGTATTAAAAATTTTGCCAATCAAAAGGCTGCTGGTATAATAGTTTACAACTACTTACTTTTTTCTTCAGTTTTGTTAGAAATTAAGGTTTCTAAGAGTTAAGATTCTAATACATGTGATTAAAACTATTAGAAATAAAAAGGGAATATCTATATACAAGACAACTTGGATGTGTCTTTGGGTGAAAAAAAAAAAAAAGGTATGAGATAAGGATATCTTTTTGTTAAGAGAAAAGAAACTAAATTTGTCCTAAAGTAAAAGTGGTTATTTCAAAAATGGGAAAGGGAAGAATAAAGGACAAATTTAAATAGAAAGTATGGAAGAGAGAAAAAGAGAGTGTAATCAAGTGGGCTAAAATTGAATGAGTTTATTAAAAGGGTTATAAAAAATTAACCTTTAAAATTAGTAGTGTATTTAACATAAAGCTAAAACAATTTCCTTTTAACTGCTAAAAGGACAAAGATTTCCTCTACTGTTGGTCCATTCTTCATACTAAGATATTGTGAAAGGTTTTCCTTTACTTTTTAAGTAATCTGTCTAGAAAGCAAAGATTTTGTTTCTTACCAAAATAATTTCCTATTGTCTTAAACAGGCCTTTGATTAGTTAAGAAAATTGAGCCTTGTCAGTATTAAAAGAGTAAGTTTTGCTTACAACTATGTAACAATTTGAATTTGTCACTGAGATCTTTTCTCATCACTTTGGTTAATTAGATAATCAAATATTGTTTCATAATGGTCTGTGGTCTTCACTTAGTCAAGTGTCCCAATCTTTTGATATTTTTGACAAAGTTCTCCAAATTAAATTCTAAATAAAGTCTTTTGAACATGTAACTAACTAGGATTTTCAAGAGGGTCCCTGAAACATCTCAAAAGATTTGTTCTGTTTATAAAAAGAGATGTTACACTAATTAGGCTTACTTGATATGTGAAATTATGTGGGAGGCATTATCCAACAAGTGATGCTAAACCTTCTTAGATTATATTTGTGTGAATATAGGTTACTAATGTAAGTATTCTAAGAATTTTATGAAAGTCCTGGAAAACTAATGTGTCCTGGTACAATGTTATCAGTCATAATTCTAGGTATTATCTTAAAATGTTGGATGTCACAGAAATAAGCAAAATTCTTTGTCAAATGTATTAAAATGAACTCAGCAGATCTTTAATCATGGCCACTCTGAATTCTTTTCTCATTTACAGTTTTTTTATTCTGATGCTTTTGTAAAAGTGCTTTATCATTATTGAGATTCATGGAAAGAACTTTGAGTACAGATTTCTGATAATTTAAGATCGTACCATTGAACTGGGTAAGAATTTTAAAATTTTCTAATAGAAAAATTGGATTCATGAAACTGCTAACAACAGATCAAGATCAGCAAGAATTAATTACATGGGACTGAATAAATTAATGATGATTGATTATAATTCTTTATGACTTTTTGTTTGAAACATTGCTGGTTCTTTCATGTTTATTTTTCCAGATTTAGGATTTTTTTTCTCTTAAGCTACATATAACTTTAGAACAAGTATATCTTTGTGAACAAGAATGAAACCAATTTTCTCCTTACCTGATCCTTCCAGAATTTAGAACTTGTGGTGAGTACTCTTATTTTTTGTGACAATATATTTATTTGCCTATGTTCAATAAGTATCGGTCTTCTTGTTAACAGGACACAAACAGAAACTGGTTATATTATCAAGGCTTTGACTGGAATGTCATATTTGAAAATATACATAGAATCAGATATGCCAGATAGTTTTAAGGAACTAGATTGACTTTATGAAGCCAATAAAGCCTTTTGGGAGTCAGGGAGGAAAAACCAGCCTGGTACCTTTCTTACACAGTTCCCAACACCCTAACCAGATGAGTAATAAAGATCACTTCCTGGTAGATGCAGGAATCTCAGAATGTTTTGGGGACCTGGAGAAAAGAGTAATTTACCAAATCTATAGATATTACAGGGTAAGTCTGATGGCAAGGCCATTGCCTGGCCTCCTGATCCTCAAGAGACTTTTTAAAAGTCCTATCTCTTCCTGATCAAAAGTTTCAGTATAGCAGAGTTAAAAGAGCTTGTATGATCAGTCACTATTTTTGCTGCACTTACATAAATGATCAAGTCAAATTTAATGAATTAAAAATTATTTTCCAAAAAAGTAATATGAATTCGGTTATCTTCGGTAGAAATGAGGGTGATTTTAGAGACAAAAATTATGTTTCAGTAAAAATTATAGTACACACTTGTGGGTATCAGATTCTAGTTCTGTTAACTGTCCTTGAGGTTTTATTATTTACTTATAAACTGGACTGGATCCTAAATTCATCTAGTTTCCTTATCTGACTGTAAATCTCTAAATTAACATTTCCAATTTTCTCCCTTTGATGTGGAATCATTGAGAACTAAAGCTGCCCCTTTTCTTGAAGCTCTGCAAACTGGAGCTAGCCAATTTGATAGAAGTTTCAGAAAAATCACCACAATAGCTTATATGTGGACAGTCTTTGTGCCTGTTGCTCTGTGGCCACTCAGAAAGATCACCCGGAGAATTCAAACTGCAAACAAGGAAAATCTAGTAGATTGCCACTGTCTGCTCTCATTCCATCTTAAAATGCTTTGAGTCTGACATCTATAAATCTTCTTGACTGGCAACTCTCAGGATTCAGACACTGGACTTATAATTTGTTCCAACTATTCAATCTTTGTTTTTCTTTTGTTTCCATATAAATGCCTTATGTTAACTGCTTGATAATATAAACCTAACTTTGGGAGCCCACCTGCAAGGCCATCTCCCAAAATAAAACACAAAATGTTTCATTGTGCTGACCTATTCTTAAGACCAAAAGTAGTTTATAGGATATGGAGCAATCTACCAATTTAGCTTCTGGATTATGAAACTTCTTATTTCAGGGTCACCTGGGTGGCTCAGTTGGTTAAGCTTATGACTTCAGCTCAGGTCATGATCTCACAGTTTGTGAGTTCAAGCCCTGCATCAGGCTCTGTGCTGACAGAGCCTGGAGCCTGCCTCAGATTCTGTGTCTCCCTCTCTCTCTGCCCCTCCCCTCACTCACATTCTGTTTCTCTTTCTCAAAAACAAACTAACAAACAAAAATTTGAAACTTCTTATTTCAAGTTTTAAAGGTGGGACCAAAAGGAACCAACTTTTTTCATCCCAATATATGTCTCCTTGGCATAATGATTATATAGACTCATTATTTTTAAGGCACTCCAGATTAAGAAAAAGCTCTTTACCTACCCCCTCAACTGTCTAAACTTATATTGGAAAGAGGGACCTTCCCAGAAAGAGGGCTATTACCAGAGATAATAGGTCAAACTTTGTTTCCAATTCATCCCCTCTTGTCTTCCTGCAAATGGCTTTTTCCCCTGTTTGTATCCCTAGACTCCTACCCCTTCCTTTAGCTCAGGATGTTATAGAGGTTTCAATTACCTGAATCTGCATTTGGGGCCTCATATTTTTTTAGAGTTCTTGTACATACAAATTTGTTTTACTTCTATTAATCTGTTTTATTTCAATTTAATTTCACCAGCCAAAGAATCATCTAGAAAGGAAGAAGGAAATTTTTTTCTGCCCCTTCAAATCAAATAGGATCAAATTTTTAAAATGTAAAAAACGTTCCAAGTCTAATTTGCAGTTAAAGTCTATAACTAATATAACTTTGAGATTCTCATTAAAGACCTTTTATTCCAAATTGGGGAAGGCTAAAACTATATCTTAATAATCTTATGAATTAATGAGGATTACAATGAATTCCTAAAACAAAGATTGACAAAATTGACTTTTTTTTTCTTTGAACAGCTTTCACTCAAAAACATTCTCTTCAGTCTTCCATCAAGTAGAGGCAATGCCCTAGTACTAATTTAAAGAAAATTCCACATAACATTGATATGCAAATTCTGATTGCTTCAGCTCAAATGCTCTTAATTTGCATAAGCTAATTTAAAATGGGCTGTTAACTCTACTTTGAGCTTGAAAATCTGAAAACCCAAAGATGTCAATTGTAGAAGTTAATTGAGAAGTTTAGAAAATTTCCACCAAGTCTAGAAAACATCCTGTTGCCTAGCCACTGATTAACCAAATACTTCCACTGGTGAGATGTTTAGAACAACAGGCTAAGCACTTGAAAGAAAAACACTCAATAAATTAGAATGATTGCAATTTCCTTTTATGCCCACAATTATTCTTTGTAGCTAAATAATCATTCCTTTCATTATATTGTAAGGTCACCAATAATCAATAAGTCCATATGGGGGAAAATATTAAATAATGGTTCAAAAATCACAGTACCAACCAGTTGTGTAATCAATTGGAGAGGTCAAATCTATTTTAATGCTAAATAATTTACACTGTTTGGTTTTCTTTATTTAGCATTCTGGGACATACCGTATGTTTATGGGAGCATAATTAATAGTTGTGTTATTTTATCCAGCTAAAAACTCCTTTTCTCTTCTGCATAAAAATATGTTTTGCATTTTGTCTATTGCACTGAAAACTTATTTATGCTTATTTTTATTATTATTTTTGATCTGGGTTATATGTCGTAAGTACAGAAATGCTTATGTGCACAGACATGCTTTCTTTGGCTTTGGAATTTCAAACTAAAGGAGGGTGAGAAAACAAAGGAGTAAAAGCTGTTTCATGTCCATCACAGCACATTTATATACACTTTGATTAAGAGAGACCTGTCCAGGGAACATAGTAACATATCCCAATGTGAAATATGCACCCATAACCTACACCCATTTCTTTTTTTTTTTTTTTTTAATATTTATTTTTGAGAGAGAGAGACAGAGCATGAGCGTGGGAGGGGCAGAGAGAGAGGGAGACACAGAATCTGAAACACGCTCCAGGCTCTGAGCTGTCAGCACAGAGCCCGATGTGGAACCATGACTGAGCCATCCAGGTGCCCCACCTACACCCATTTCTAAAAATGACTGAAGGCAGCTTATACTGTAAATGGCACAGGTGCAATAAACCAGTGACCTTAAACATGCATTGAAATTGTCACTAAGCAAGACTCCCACTAACCCTGTTTCCTTTTCACAGGAAGGTTGACTTTATCTTTTAGAAGCAAAAAACAGGAAGAACTCCTACTGGTCTAGACCAGTTTGAGCTTGAACACCAACTCACACCTGCACAGATGGACAACGGAGTGTCCCATAGCTGTCTCTGCCTCATTATAATGCTAAAAATCTCTGTCCAATTAGGAGCACAAACCTCATTAACATAACATAGGATGCATGTATTAGACATGTTTCCTGAATACACATAGGCAACTTTATGCCCCCCCCTCACCTATGACAACAAAACTCCCTTTTCTGAATATTCATCCTGACCCTAAATATAAGGAACCCGCTCACTCCTGCTCAGAGAGTTACAGCTTTGGACATTATTCCCCATGATCTCTTTATTTGCTGCAAATAAATTTTCTGTTTTGTGACAACTTTACCTAGTATAGTCTTTACCTGTGACTTACCAGGGAATTAACTCACCTTAGTGTAGTTACAAAATTATTTATAACCATCATCAATAATTAAATCAAATTAAAAATACTTATTATTGCTTCCCCCTATTAGGCAAAGATTAAAAGACATAGAGTTATAGAGACAGAGACAGAGAGAGAAATAGAGACAGATTAATCTTTGTTTCCCAGAGCTTGACATGGCATTGGATACACTGTAGACTTGAAGAGGTTCAGGATAAGCTTTCCCAAAATGTGCCAGTTTGGCATGTGGATTATTTTGAGCTGAAAACAATCAAGGCCCAAAAAACTCAGAAAGAGTTTTCTACCTCTCCCTTAAATGCTTCTGAGAATTTAAGTAGAGGGCCTGGTCCAGGAAGGGCACTGTCACCAGCGATAACTACAAATAGTATGGGCTAAGTAGCAATAATACAATGAGTATGGGTTAGGGGGTGGTAAGCTGCAGAAAGCTGAGAAGCTCATATTTGTTCAAATTCCACTCTGTGTCCCATTGTGTCTGACTGGCATGACAAACATTTGTTAACCAAACATTTACTCTTCCCATCTACCTGTGAATGGTCTCTCTTCCCTTTGAAACCCCAGACTCCTAACCCCTTCTCCTTAGTGCAGGATGGCACATAAGCCTCAATTGTCTGACTGCTTTAAAGCCTCTCATGTCTTTGTGGGACTCCTGTACGTAGACAATTAAATTTGTTTTTCTCCTGTTAATCTGTTGTAGGTCAATTTAATTAATAAACCAGCCAAAAGAACCTAGAAGGGTAAGGTAAAATGTTTTCCTCCCCCCCCCAACAGACTTTTCATAAATATTTATAGAAATAGATAGGGCTTGAATATAGGATAGAATATGAAGAACAAACAAGAAAACAGAGGAAGAAGCTAGACAGAAAAGGAATTGGGGGGAGGAGCATACAAGGTCTAATAATATATTTATGGCCTTTGTATAACAAAGACAAGTGACACAAGCCTTCCACAGATTAAAAGGAAAATATGATTCAGTTTGGTAGTACTACCCTGTGATGCAAAGTTTAGTAATCTTTTAAGGATTTCCTTTTTTGTTGGTTTGCCTTTGTGTTTTTTTTTTTAATAAAAAATACTTTTAAATTACAAGGTCTGAATCAAATATTTGTAACTAGTACCTAAACTGCAGATTAGAAAGTTAAGAAAGCAATTGGTAATATATTCTGAGAGACAAGATTATAATGAATGATACTATAGCAGGTTCATTCAAATTGCATTCAGTTTGGTTGAATGAATTAATGAGTAAGGACGTGTATGAACCTTTTAATGTTACTAAGCTGCTGCTCCTATATTTATTGCATCTATTCCCTAGACAATCATTTATTCTGTATTTCTAATCAATATGTATCATAAACATTTAAAATAATTATCCCCAAAATTCATGGTGTTAAATAATTTAATCCATCTAACAAAAATGGTGGTTTCGTTTCTCCCTTAGTGGGTTGGCAATATTCCAGAATATTGCACCCCAAATATGTCTCTTTGGCATAATGGCTATTTTGAGCAGATTATTTTGAGAAATAGAAGATATGGAGGAAGCTCTGAAAGCAGAGAAGTTCCTCTTTTGTAAGGGATATTTACATTAATGAAGAAAATCTTCATTTACCAGGAATAGATGGATGATTAAATAACAAGAGAATCTTATCAAAGCACTAACTTAAATCTGCATAACAAAATTTACCTTTGTTTATCTTGCTTTTCTTGGTAAACTCCCATAGTTGACCTCCTATATGTTTATTTTGTATTTAGCTGGGAATGGTATTTTAGGTGGTGGCTTAGGCCACCACAATGAGTTGTTCCTGTTTCCCTGTGTATCTCCCATGTGTAAATGAGATGTATATGTTAATAAACTTCTTTTTTGCCATTCTCTTGTTAATCTGCCTTTTATTATAGGAGGCCTCAGCCAATCACTCAGAAGGGTAGAGGGAAAATTATTCTTCCACCTGTGCATCTATATTTATGATTAGATTAATATTACAGTTATATAATAACATATTATATAATATGTGGGTGTGTAAATATATATACCTGTATAAGTGCATATACAATGTGTATACAGTGTATATACAAAGTGTATAAACAATGCATACACAATATGTAGTTCCATGTAGTATCTATAAATTCAGCATTTTCAGAATATTACAAACAATTTTCTTTCTGTGATGGCCAACATAGGTTTTAAAAAATCATGTTCTCAGATTTTAGTTACTCCTCATCATTGTTTCTTTCAGTGATTCCTTGCAGTAATCCAGGCATGAGTATATTTGTTTGACATGAATATATAGTATAAATGCACTCACAGACTGTATACATGCTAACCCTACCTCGTATGAATACAGTGCTGTGCCTTTCCTCAGTTATCAAGTCCTTCAGTCTCCTCTAGAATTATAACTCTTATTTTTGATATATGATAAAAGCAAAATAAGGAAAAATAACCAAAATACTTAACATTAAGATGTCCATAGTGTCCATATGAACACCAATTTTGAAGAATGACTGCAGAGCTACACTTGTGTCAAGGCCTTGTGCTGGAGAAATAGCCTCAGAATCCTTAGTTTAATCTAGAAGGATTATGCACAGTGACCCAGTGACCCTTGGATCAAGTGTTTAGCAACAACCTACTAACAGATGAGATCCTAAGAGAAAAGGACAGCATTGCTACAATGTGATAAATATCTTCAAAGTGAAAATTTACAAGTGCCTAGTCACTCTCACACACAAGCTGACAAGAGAACTGAAAATCTTGTGACTAGTTCAATTTATAATGTAAATAGTGAAATATTTAGGAATTACCTGGATTTATTGTGTCATTATTTAACAGGGCAACTACTTAGTTGGCCAGCTCCCAAGATTAATGGCCCATAAATTAATAAATATATCATGGCTCTAAAACTAAGCATTAGCCAACCTCTCAAAATCAATTAGCCTTACAAGTAGGAATACATCTGGAATCAAATTTATATTCCTTCCTTTGTTATCCCTTGACTACTGCAAGTATCACTGATTTACCACTCACCATAGCAAAGTATCTAAAAAATGTTCTCTGTTGCTCCATAAAATGAATCAACAAAGATTATATGACAGTGAAATAATCTGTATTCCCCTAATATTTTATGGTTACATCCAAATAGAACACATACACATGCATGCATACATCTCTGAATTACAAGTAATTACAAGCAAGGCATGCCTCTTTCTAAGAAAGTACACAAATTTCAAAATTATCTTTTCTAAGAGAGGTGAATTATTTTATCACGGTGATTGTCATTATTAACAGTAGTCTTTTTTAGCATGTGCCAATTAGTCCTCTCATCCTAAAAACCACAAAAGGAAAACAGTCTACTTCCATGAATCTACTTAACTTTCTAGACCTCAACTGAATCCCAAAGTAAAATTATTTTGATCAAAAATATTGTCTGCAAAAATGAAGATACTGTATGAAGAAAATGAAGCAAACATATCTCATGTACTTAAAGCCCAGGAAGAGTTTCCTGTGTAGTTGATTTCTTCCACAACAAATATATACAGTTTCTACAGCCCAAAACAGAATAACCCTTCAAATGGTTTATTTCATGGTGTTGCTGTTTTGCCAGAAAGGTAAATACTTTTCTTTCTTCCCATACCATTTTGATATGATGAAATTATACCCTACAATTATTCTCAAGTCAAAACAATATTAGATTTGTCACAGACTGCCATATTTGAGTATTTTACATGTAATTTAAAAACCAAACGGCAATCTTTAAATGTAAACTTCTATGATAAAAATGAGGGGAAAAAAACCACAGAGAACTGCATTTAAACATAAGAATTTATGGCTAAGTTTAAGTTTGTATCACTATATTGCTGGAAGAAAATAAAATTGGCCAACTTCTTCAATAGCCACATTATTTATTAACAATCAGATTCAGGATCTATCTAGTTTTAATTATTCTGATTAGTTAAAAATATTCCCTAGTGTTTAACAAATGCTAGATATTGTTTAAGATCGTGTGAAAGCAGCAGTTACTAAGTCAGACAACACATGTGGTCTCTTACCTTTCATGGTCTCTTACAAATCTCATGGTCTCTTACACCCAAGAGGAGCAGGGTAAAATTTGGGAGGAAGATAACAAATAGCAACAATAAATACTACTACTACTACCATCTAGTCTTCTGCAGTGAATTAAAATAGAATGATGCAATAGACTATCTTGCTTTTTTGCCAGAGAAGGTCTCTAGAAAAGTAACAAACTGAGGACTGCAGAGGACATACCCATGCAAAAATAACCAGGAAGAACAACCTAGGCAGAGGGCATATCTAATGGAAAGGTCCAAAGTGAGAGTAAAGTTTGCTGAAAACAGAGAAAGAAAAAAACAAAGAATAGCATAGCCAGTTTAGAGGGTAAGAGCAGCACAGCAATGTGCTGATAAATGTTTAACAACTGCTTTCTAGTAATATACATGTGTGTATATAAAAACATACCTTAAGTATGTTACTGATACAAAAGATGCCCAGCACATACAATGGAGTTTTACTCAGCATTCAAAAATAATGAAATCTTGCCATTTGCAACTATGTGGATGGAACTGGAGGGTATTATGCTAAGTGAAATTAGTCAGAGAAAGACAAGTATCATATGACTTCACTCATATGAGGACTTTACGAGACAAAACAGATGAACATAAGGGAAGGGAAACAAAAATAATATAAAAACAGGGAGGGGGACAAAAAGAAGAGACTCATAAATATGGAGAACAAACTGAGGGTTCCTGGAGGGGGTGTGGGAGGGGGATGGGCTAAATGGGTAAGGGGCATTAAGGAATCTACTCCTGAAATCATTGTTGCACTATATGCTAACTTATTTGGATGTAAATTTAAAAAAATAAAATAAAAATGTAACTGGCTAGGCACAACCCACTGTGAAGTTTACTCTGCATTAATAAAGTTTTCTCCAACGATGTCGTCTGTTTAGACAATCATCAAAACAGTAAGTAAAGCCTGATGTATAATGTTTACCAATATCAATGATATAAATATTCCCTGTAGAGTTAATTCCAAGCTACCAACATGGCTTCACTGTATATGAAGTTGGAAAGAGTTATACAGGAGCAAATAATTATACAGTATTTCCATCATACACATTTAACATAATGAATAAACACACACACACAAAACAAGAGCACAGATAACAGGAAAAGGTGGTAAAATGATTAGAAAGTAATGAGCTCTGAGAATGTATTTCATTTGCTTGTAAGGCAGTTTACTTAATTGTAGGATTATATACTATTTGTAAAAGTTGGTTTTAACAACTGTATGCCAAATATCTGCAAATTTAACAAGTGGTTCTCACAGTTCATTGCTAGCTGACTCCTGCACTTAGTGTGGATATAGTGATATAAACGAGGCTGCAGATATAAACAGGGACATAGCTGCTAAGGGCTTTATAAGCCAATGCAGGGAGTTTTTATTTCATTGAAAGAATTTAAAAAAAAAAATCATGGGAAAGGTTGAAATCAAAAGAGAGGTATGACTTATTGTCTTTGAAAATGTTCCCTTTCAGTGGTCTGGAGAATTGATTTCAAGCATCTGTGAATAGGAAGGGAGGACCCAGAAAGATAGAAGTCACTGTGAAAGTCTAAGGGAGAGATAATGAGGGCTTCAAAAAGAAGATACTCCTTGCAATGATGTTTTGATGGTAGATGGACAGGACTTATTGATGAGGGATTGAAGGGCAGCACCTCTGATTTTAGACCAGATTAAGAAGACCCACATATCTCATTCATAGAAACTCATTTCTACTCCTTTTTAGGTCATAAGAAAGATTTCTGAAAGCTCAGTATCCAAGGATAATGAAAGAGAGAGACACAGCACTGAACTGACCACAGAGCACAAGAAGAGAGTGTGAGACTAGCTGGTGAGGTGGGGGGAAGGGTGGAAGGCAAGGATGGATTAAAAATCCATAGATGGTGCAGAAAATCAGAGGATGGTGTGGCTGCTTTTGTTTAAAGTCATCAATCTGCAATCACCTGGAGTCAATGAGCACAGTTCCCTCTCTCCCCACACTCTGCTTAGAAAAGCCCAGAACTGCCTGGAAATCCTGAGTTGGAAAAATGAGATATAGAGAAGAGGCCATGCCCACCCTTTTCTCCTTAGAGTTTGATTTTGTCAGCCCTGCCTCAGGGTGGATTTTCCTACCAAGCAGAACAGAACTACCTTCAGGTTTATCAAGGGGGGCCCCAGGAGGGAAAAACTCCTTTAGCCTTCAGATTGAAGGATGATAACCTGAGAAATCACAGTGACAGCCTGATTTATAACTTTTAACTATGACATATGAGATGCAGGATTCCATTTAAACTGTTCTAGGCCCCACAAATGTTAAAGGCAATGTGGAAAGGAAAAAGGGAAAGGAAATAGAAAAATCTATGATTTCTCAATTTTTAAAAATGAATATTGGTAGGATTCCCTTATGAACTTCACACAATCAATCTGAATTCAACAAATTTCCAATCAAAATCCAATCATCAATTTTGGGAAGAATCTGACAATCTGTTTTCAAATATTTTAAGCCAATTGTGAAAAAGAACAGTAAAAAGAAGGAACTTGTTCCTGCAGGTGTTAAGCAATATTCCGAAGTCATAGTGGTATACTGGATTAGCTACAGGTTAATGAACCAGTGAGACAGAACAAAAAGGCTATTAGTTTATGGGAATTTGTCATATAGGAGGAACGTCACAAACCACTAGAGACAGCTTACATTATTTGACAATGTGTACTGCAAAAAAATGACTCACTTCATCTAAAAAGTGCTGTATTTCTAACTCATAAAAAATTCGAGTTAATTCATTTGAATTCTAAGTGCAATTCGAAGAGTGAAAGGTAAACTATGATATTGGGTGAGGAATGGTTTCTGAAACACCTGCAAATCGCAAATTAACAGGGGAAAATGGAATGTTCTGACTATACCTCATTGAAAAATTTCTGTCCAAACATACGTAAAGAGCAAGAGAGAGGAAGAAGATATTTAAACAACTGAAAATGGCAAAGGCTTACTGTGGAGGCAGGGACTATAGAGTCATTTTACAGAAGAAACTATCCAAATATTTAATTAGTACTGAAGGAGTATAATCCATCTCAAAAGCAATCCGAAAAAATGCAATCTAAAACAATGAGATACTACTTCATGTCTATCAGGTAGACAAAAATCAGAAAGCTGGCTTCTACCATGAAGCTTCAGAAAGGAAAAGAAAGCTCTCCAGACCTGTTTGTTCAAGTGAAAACTGTTGCCTTGATTCTGAAGAGCAATCTGTCAGGGCTTAGTGAAGTTACCTACTTGTGTAAACTTTTATCTCTCCCTTAACTGCCTAAAAGAATTTAGATAGACCTGGCCCAGAAGGAGAGATATTACCAGAGATAACTTTTTTATCGGAAAGACTTATCTGCCTGTCAGGGAAAACATCTGATTACCAAACATCTGCTTTTCTTTATCTTCTTGTGAATTTCCCTCCTCCCCTTTGAAGCCCCAGGCCAATATTCCATCCCTTACCTCAGGATGGCATATAAACCTCAATTGCCTAAATGTCTTTGGGTCTCATAGTTTTAAGGGCCTCCCATACATATAACTTAAACTTCTTTTTTTCTCCTGTTAATCTTTGTTATGTCAATTTAATTATTAGACCAACCAAAGAAACTAGATGGGAAAAATGGAAAAATTTTCCAACCCTTCAACCAGCGGTATGGACAGAGTTCAAGAATGGCTCTGAGTGAAAGAAGGAATAAACAGATAAGATGAATAGCACAATACTATCTAGAAAACATTTATTTTCTTTCTTTCTTTCTTTCTTTCTTTCTTTCTTTCTTTCTTTCTTTTTTTCTTTCTTTTTTTAGGATACATGTACATTTAAGTAAACTTTGAAAGCATGACTGGAGGAATATACATGAGATACACTGGACTACAGTGGGGAAGGAAAAAGATCTTGAGAAAGGGAAGATGAAAAATATGTATTATTTTTCTATTGCTGCAGTAACAAATCACCATATATTAAGAGGCTCACAACAACACAAATTGTATTATCTTACGGTTGTGTAGATGAGAACAGATGTGATTCTCACTGTGCTCCTTTCTCAGGTCTTTAGGGGAGAAATCTAACTTCTAAAGGCCCCTTTCTTCATCCTCAAAGCCAGCAAATGTTGCATCTTTGTGCTTCCTTCTCTATCCCTCTATTTTTGCCTCCTACTTCCACTTTTTTTGTTGTTGTTGTTGAAATATAATTAACATACACTGTTAGTTTCGGCTGTACAACATGATTCAACAGTTGTGTGCATTACTTAGTGCTCATGATGGTAGGTACAGTCACTATGGGTCACCATACAATGCAATTACAATGTTATAAACTATATTCCCTATGCTGCATTTTTCATCTCTGTGACTTAGTTATTTTATAACTTATTTTATAACTGGAAGTTTGCACCTTTTAATACCCTTCATCTGTTTTAACCCTTTCCCCCACACCTCCTCTCTGGTGGTTTGTTCTCTGTATGTAAGAGTCTGTTTATTTGTTTGCATCTTTGTTTGCTTATTATTACTATTTTTTTTTATATTCCACATAAGGGAAATAGTATGGTATTTGTCTTTCTCTGTCTGCTTCTTTCATTTAGCATTATACCCAATAGTATACTCATTTTTTTAAATGAGTAATAGTCCATTGTGTGTGTGTTTGTGTACACGCATCACTCCTTTATCCATTTGTCAATTGTAAGACACTTGGGTTCCTTCCATATCTTGGCTATTGTAAATAATGCTGTGGTAAACACAGGGATGCATATATCGTTTCAAATTTGTATTCTTGGTTTTTGGGGGTAAATATCCAGTAGTGGAATTATTGTTTTAATTCCTGAGGTACCTCCCTCCATATTGTTTTCCACAGTGGCTGCACCAATTTACATTCCTACCAACAATGCAGGAGTGTTCTCATTTCTCTGTATCCTTGCCAACACTTATTATTTCTTATGTTTTTGATTCTAGTCATTCTGACCGGTTTAAGGTGGTATCTCACTGTGGTTTTGATTTGCATTTCCTGGTGATGAGTGATGTCGAGTATAGTTTCATGTGTCAGTTGGCCACTACATGTCTTCTTTGGAAAAATGTCTATTCAGTTCCTCTGCACATTTTAATCAGATTATTATTGGGTTTCTGTTTTGTTCAGTTATATAAGTTCTTCATAAATTTTGGATATTAATCCCTTATTAAATATATTATTTGCCAGTATCTTTTCCCATTCAGCAGGCTGCTTTTTATTGTGTTAATGGCTTCCTTCACTGTGTAAAAGCTTTTTATTTTGGGGTAGTCCCAACAGTTTATTTTTGCTTGTGTTTCTCTTGCCTGAGGAGACATACCTATAAAAACGAAAATGTTACATCTTGGTGCCTTTCTTCCATTTCCCTCTGACTCCTTTTACCTCCTAACTTCCACTTTCAAGGATCCTTAAAATTCTGTTAAACTGATTTGTATAATCCAGAATACTCTTTCTACCTCTAGGTTCTTAACTTAATCACACCTGCAAAGTCCTTTTTGCCAAGTAAGGTAAAATATTCACAGGTTCCAAGGGTTAGAATACAGACATCTTTAGGTGACCATTATTCTGCCTACCACAGGGAAAGATAAAAAATAGTAAAAATAAAGACTGAACAAATTAGGACGAGTGATGATAATAAGTATGACACCCAAAGAAGAATGAATGAAACCAAATTCAGTGTGCTTGAGGTCGTAAAACAGAAGAAGTAGCAAAAAGGGAAGGAGGGAATGGGGAATTGTCAGCTGTGTCAAATGATGCTGAGAAGTGAATTAAGATAAGGATAGAGGAAACCATCAATGGATCTGGCAAAATGAAAACATTTAGTGAACTTAATGAAAGCAGTCTGAGGGTCGTGGTAGCAAATAATGCAGGTTCAAGTGGACTGAGGAGAGAACTTGAGATAAGGAAATGATTAGAAAACACAATGTCACATCTATAATATGTGTTTTTATTACCCAAAAATCTCCTAGTTAAAATGAAATGACACACACACAAAAAAAATAGCACCAAAGTAAATTATTCTATCTCTTAATGGAATATCATGCAAATGCAATTATTATAAACACTTTCTAAGAGTATGTTTTCAAAATTTTGGTTGAATAAAGGAAAGGTAGGGGCGCCTGGGTGGCTCAGTCGGTTGGGTGTCCGACTTCGGCTCAGGTCACGATCTCGCGGTCCGTGAGTTCGAGCCCCGTGTCGGGCTCTGTGCTGACTGCTCAGAGCCTGGAGCCTGTTTCAGATTCTGTCTCCCTCTCTCTCTGACCCTCCCCCGTTCATGCTCTGTCTCTCTCTGTCTCAAAAATAAATAAATGTTAAAAAAAATTAAAAAAAATAAATAAACGTTAAAAAAATTAAAAAAAAAAGAAAAAAGGAAAGGTAAACATTATAGTATAATCACAATTGAATTAAAATAAGTGGATGCACAGATAAAAGGATAGAAAATATGTAAAAGCCTTCATAGTGGCTGTCTTTAGCAGGCTGATATATGATTTGTTTAAATTTTTCCTGTTTTCCAATATTCTCTCATGAAGATAAATGTTTTCACTTTCCAGAAATAATGGAAATTCTTAGACATACTAAGATTCCTCAAAACTGTTTTTGTTTGAACTAAAAAAGAAAATGTAAATATCTGACTTCAAAATGTATATATGTGCACAATAAATAAATTGTAAAACTGGATTAGAAATGCAACTAGGATTCATAACTGGGTCAGCCCATTACCTACAGAGAAGTTAATTAAAACTTCTGGGCTATAATTTCCTCATTTGTAAATAAGTGGATGGGAAATATCTGAAATGTTGTAACTTAAACATTATGAGAGTATTCAGATTCAAATATTATTTTCATGTAGTCATCTTTATTATATAAAAA
The DNA here is from genome assembly GCF_018350195.1 of Panthera tigris. Lineage (NCBI taxonomy): Eukaryota > Metazoa > Chordata > Mammalia > Carnivora > Felidae > Panthera > Panthera tigris. The sequence goes on from NC_056663.1 coordinate 154,495,529, forward strand.
TCTGTATAATTTACTTCTATCAAAAATTATCAGAGGTGCCCGGCTCAGTTGGTGGAAAATGTGACTCTTGATCTCAGGGTTGTAAGTTTGAGCTCCTGTTGGGTGTAGATATTGCTTAAAAATAAAATATCGTAAAAAAGTAAAAACTATCAGGAAAAAAAAACAAAAAACAAAAAGAAAGTGAACTCTCTTGGACCATTTCTAATTATCAAGGTTTGTCAAAGTTTGGATGAATTTGCTACAACCCCATAGGACCATGTCAACAAATACAGTCACAGGTATGGATAGACCAAAACATTTAACGTGGTTTCAGAAACTCAACCACTTCTGCTACTGAAATACTGGTGTATATATATCTGAGGCTCAACCCATCCATGGGCCTGTTTGGTGTCTTTCTTTAAAGGTTGTCTGTTTTGATAAAAGAGAAAGGAAGGCCACACTTGTAGCCACAAGGGAACTTTGGATAATCATCTAGTTCTTTTTTGCAGAGAGTTCTCTCTGGAAATGTACAGAAGCATGGCTCTCCAGGTAATCCAGCTGAATGGCACTCACATTTCATACCGTCTGGCTTTGCAATGACAGTTTTCCCATCATAATGACTTTGGAAGCTTAGCTATGAGATAGGAGCAAATCAACTTTAAGAGTAGAAGAATATCAGTAATTCATTTCCAATCCTTTCTCTGTTTATATTTCCTGAGACACATCAGCCTTGAAGGATATAAAAATGGCAGCCTTGTGGGCATGGGATTATAGAAAGAACCATTACAATGTCTGGCTAAAAGAGTAAACTATATGCGATTTGCCCAGCTGTCAGGGGGAAAAAAAAAAGCATCTACCAGAAAATAGCATCTGCTCTACCCCTGCCCTCACTAACAGCCAGCTGTTTTCAGTTATTCTCACCTGCTGGCCAGGTTCTCTCAGGATGAACTTTTGCCAGGGGTGAAACAAATAAAGACAGCCAAAACTGAGCAATCAAGCTACTTCAGTCCTTTTTGTGCTGCTGGGGCATGAACTCCTTCTGCCCATCCTGCCCTGGACCTTTGGTTTCCAATGGCTCTCCAGGCTGCCAGCAATTTCTGTGAACTTTAGAATGCCCCTCTTACCCTGGCTCCAATAACAACGTCTTAGTGCTTTCTGCTTATCAAGACTCTGGGTCATTATCTCCTTGGCTCAGTCCAACTGATCCTAATTAGGTTGTGACTAAAGGTGTGTGGTAGTTCTTGTTTTTGTTTTTCTTCTTCTTTGTGGGAATATTTCCTACGTCAAATTTAACCTTTGACAAAAGTCTAGTGAAATTAATGTTTTATATTTTAACTCCTTTTCTATACCCAAGGATGGCCCTTTCTGTCACTAATTGGTTGTAGTAAGCAATGGTAGATTTCCAATAGGCACACATTTAATCTCTTTTTAAAGTGTTCCTTTGAAACATCAACCCATTAAGATCTAATTAATCCTCAAGCACAATAAATTCAACTTGACAACTGTGCTGTAGTCTCAAATCTTGTCCCTCAAGAATCTGCTATATTTAATCCAGTTTTAGGAATGTGTTTAATAATTCTAATGTCTAAAACATATGAAAATCTTAGGTTGCTTGAAGAAAGTCTATTGTATTCATCCAGTATTAATGTTTGAAAATGTGGTATAGAAATGAAGATTTCAGACTTGGTGGCACATTGCCTGAGTTCAAATCCTAACTCTGCCATTACTTTGAACAAGCCATTTAATTGCTTTATGCTTCAACATATTTGTAAAAGGAATAGTAATGGTGCCTACCTTATAGGTTGGTGATAAAGATTAAATAAGTTAATCCATGTATGTGCTTTTAAAAAATACCTGATATGCAGTATATTTTTAATAAATAAGCTATTACTATTGGTGTTGTTCCTATTCATCTGTTTTTTTTCTTTGCTAAAAGTATCAACAATAGTTTCAAACTCATCATTAATAAATTATTTTTTCAGGAAACTTATCAGACATTTGAAGGAAGAGCTATGCTTTAGAAATCATAATATTGGAAAATTCATAAATATGGACTTTTCAAAGATAGAAAATAGATAACCTAACCATCTGCCATTAGACACAGCAAGCAAATAACAGTGTTGTGACAGAGAGGCTAATGCTGGAGAACAAAGGAAGAGTCCTCCAAAATCTATTTAGATTTTATTCAATGGTTCTTTTAGTCACTAAAACTAAAAAGTGAAACTAGGGAAGACAGACAGAATGAAGGTGACAGAGGATGCAAATGGTCTCAGAGAGATTACAATCCCAGTAATTATAGCTTCCCACGAATTTTACTTATTATCTGAGTCTAAGCTAGTCCCATCATTTCCCAGATGAGAACTCAGAAACACACAGGTCAGAGGTGCTGTCTTGGATTACAAGTTCTGGAAGAAAATGAGTCAGAACCAGCGCCCTTGGCTTATCTCGAGATCCCATTTGCTACCTCATAAAAACTTCATATGTTCGAGATCTTAGATTGAAATACCAAGGCTGCATGTTCAAAAGTTCATCATCGATGTATTTTACCCACAAGACTCCCCAAAGACGACTAAATTTAACTCTGAGCTTTAATTGGCCTGAAAAGTCCTTATCAATAACAAATGCTATCAACCCTCCTGTAGGTTTGCTTATTCTTTGTTTTACGACAGATGGCTTTTCCCTAATTAAGACTCCTTTCAAAATACAGAGATTATGCACTGCACCTCGAGGAAGCAAATCCCTTTCTCCTAAGAGCCCCATGTTCTTAATATCCAAAGGAACTGAGGCAAAGAAGCTGAACATAATCCAGTCCTCCTTTTCCAGCTGGGCTTTCATTTCATACTTCACTACAGTTTCTCTAATCCCCACTTTCTCTTTGGGTTGCAGTGTATGGCAAGCACACAGCACGTTTAAAATCCCTGCTGATCCGTTGAGATGCTACACAGTGCATGACAGAGTTTGGCAAGCATGTGCATTGAGACCTTTTTTTTTTTTTTTAAAACATCTAAATAAAACAGAGCCTGTGTTACCATCAGTTTTACTCAGTTTTTGAGGCCACTAAATCTTCTCACTACTCCCAGGGGTGCCCCTTCATATAACAGACATCATCCTAATTGGGATGGGACCAAACAGCTGGATTACAATGAAGCATTACCTATTGGCTGAATTACACACACACACACACACACACACACACACACACACACACACACACAGCATCCCACAGAAACAAGACTTACAAATGAGTGCTTGAAGACTCATTTCTCACTCTGACCCCCGGGGTCAATGATGTCAGAGAAACTATTTCTGAAGAGAGCTCTAGAGTGGGAGTGAACAATGAGGACCAACAATAATGAGCAGCTCTTGAAGGTCACAGCTGTTGAGCATCTAATTGTAACTTGAAAAGCTGAGTCCCAAGTTATTAATGATCTTGCTGATAAACTTTTTTTTCCCACTCCAAGTCATGTAAGCTTTTATTCTAACTTCAAAGATAAAGCAAAGAGCTACCAGGCTATAGAGGCAAGGCTTTTCCTGTTTTGATGCAGCTGTGAGTATGTGCTGCCTCACACACTGGGTGGAAACTGGTGACCTTCAGATAAATTGAGGCTCCTCTTCTGATTCCAAGATCTCTCTTAAGGGAAGAGATCATCAACTCTGCCAAATATTTTGTTTTAGCTTGTTAGCTACTTAGTATTAAAAAACAGACTGAATGGAATAAAATAAGTAATTTACTCAACCAAAATGATCCTTTTCATATTTTATACACATGTAGCAGAAAACACAACACCTTCATTTGAAACACAGATGCTATATTATGTATTTTAAGTTGGGTTATGGGAGGTGGAAATAATACTACCACAGGCTAACTAACAAAAATTATACTGAAGGATAAAAAGAACTGTCTGCTTTTCTCAGAAATCACTAAAGAAAAGGTCATGCTGACATGAAGAAATATAAGGTGTACCATTAAAAAATTAGGAAACAGGGCACCTGGGTGCCTCAGTCAGTTAAGTGTCCAACTCTGGCTCAGGTCACGATTTCACGGTTGGTGAGTTTGAGCCCTGCATTAGGCTCTCTGCTGTCAGCACAGAGCCTGCTTCGGATCCTCTGTCCTCTGTTCACACACTCTCTCTCTCAAAAATAAATTAATATTTAAAAAAATTAGAAAACTCATCACACATGAGACTTCCATTCCAGAAAGCATCCCATATCCTTCAACAAGGATTTAAATTGGGTTTGCTCTCTTTTCTGCTTCATTTAATCTATTGGTTTATAATTTCTTCCCAAGTAGGGGTTAAATCTCCAGATTTCTCTGATTTATCTAAACAGAGTCATTTATTTATACACGGTACGTTCACAGTAAATGCTTGCTGAATCAAGGAAATGAAATGGTTTAATTATAATGTCTTTCCAACTGGAGGGTTGTTCATTGCTCTCACCACAGCAAGCCACTAAGGTTCTTGAATGAACCCCTGAGGCTGTCACAGAATGATGCAAGGCACTCACCTGTCCTCCCCACCTCCCCCAACTCCCCAGCAGCCCTAAGGGAATTAGTGAGCAGCTTCACCAAGCCCAGAAGCAAACAACCGAAATCTGGACTGCAGCCTGTTAGTACAATGTTAAGTTAGACTAGGAGCAAAACTTGTCTCCTGCAGGGGAAGGATGAGAGCAAAGCATCTAATTATTTTACTGAGATTCAGGTTTGTGAAAGAACATGTATGCAAATATACATACTCATTTTCTTTTCTTTTCTTATTCTTTGCTTAAGAGACTCTCAGTGATATGCCATACAAGCATGACAATATTTTATCAGCTATTCCTCGCTTTCATAGGTGGTGGTCTACAGATCACAAATATTTTGCTATTTGCATTTTAATTAATATACCATTAAAGAACTATTTATCCAGTAAATATCATGAGCCACAGATGATATTAAGAACCCTAGCAAATACATCATAAATAAAACACAGTTCTGTATCTCAATTATTTTATTTTTAAAAATTATTTTAATGTTTATTAATGAGAAAGAGCATAAGCTGGGGAGGAGGGTCAGAGAGAGGGAGGCACAGAATCCAAAGCAGGCTCCACACTCTGAGCTGATGTGAGGATCGAACCCACGAACCGTGAGATCACAACCTGAGCCAAAGTTGAACGCTTAACCAACTAAGCCATCCAGGCACCCCTATTTCAAGAATTTTATAATCAAGTAGGAGGAAAAGGTGCATATACACACAACTATAATACGACAGTGTGATGAGTTCCCTAACACATTTAAGTGCCAAGCGTTGCCATCTACACTTATACTAATTCCTAGAAACTGCCAATAATGCACAGATCAATATATTGCCATCATTCTTCCTTCTCCATACACCTACAAAATGAGGAAGTTTCTGCCAAACTCAAGTCATTTAATCATCCATCAAATCTCTTGATATTTTCACATTACCACAGCAGGCTGGTAGTACCATTTTTTTCAGTAGTATCAGATCACCTAAGCAGGGATGCAGGAAAACTTGAATAATGAACGGGGAGACCCCCATTCACTTCAAACTAGAATAACAACATACGTGCAGAATTCCAAAAGGCAAATCTCCCCACAGTGTCTGTTCACCTTACATAAACTTCCATGACTTAACATGGAATTTTCTAGCTATGACAAAAACTGAAAAAAAAAAAAAACTGTTGTATTAAAATGGAACAATTCATATACCTATATAATCTGAGATTTTTTTTTTGAAGGGGGAGCAAACCCAGTTACTATATGGTATTTTTGTGTGAACCTTGAAAGACCCAGGGAACAACAAACCAGCAAAAAGAGTCAGAAATGCTATCCAAATTCTCTTCACTTCCCTTCTACATCTATACTAACCCTTCTGGGACAATTCATACATTTATTTGATTTTTCTCTCTGTAGGTGATATCCAAATCTGTTGCTAAAGATCTGATCTACTTTAATTCCCATTATTCTCAAAATTCCTATAGAACTGGCTCATGAACACATGGAAATTTTTCAAATTGGAAAGTAAAATCATTACTTTCCTCAGAAACCAGTATTCCTTGCCAACTATTTAATTCAATGTACAGATAAGGAATATATAAGCATATGTTGAACTCACAGCCATAAAATATTTTTAAAACCACATATAATGATTTCAAAGCCTTTTTTTTTAATATACTCCCTTTTTAAAGAAATAATGAAAGTGCTTTTAGTTTTTCAACTTCAAAGTCTATGGTCAGAGTGTCTCAAATATTTTGCCCCAAGTATAAATTAAAAGTGTAATTTTGCACATTTCAAAGTAGTTAACGCATGCATTTATATTCAACTTGCATTTAGACCCATTTTTAAGTGGAAAAATGGACTTGTCTTCAGGGTTGTAGTCCTACAAATAGACTCAAGAGATAAAAGCTTTATTTTTCTTTTCCATAAGCGTCCAGGAATTTTAGATTTGGCAAGGACTTTACAAATAATAGCCAACCTGCAAATTTTATAGACGGGGTATTATAAAATTTACCTCAATTTACATAGTTCTACAAAGTAGCAGATGGTAGATTAATACTAAGGTGACTATATACATTATCACTCAAATAAGGACATTTTGGAAAATGAAAGTGGACATTCCTAAGGGTTCTTGCAGGACAACACGTTACTCTGGGAAAACCAGGGCATATGGTCATCCTCACCATAACACACACAATGTGTATTTGCTGTTTTAATTGAAAATAGTCAATCTGCCATAGAGACAAGAAGCAAACAGTACAGATAAAAGTTATTTCTTACATATACATAATATATAGGCAAGTAATTTGGGAGACATTGGCAGAATTCACAAAATGTATTGAGAATAGACAGTAATATAGAATTAATGGAATGTGGGTCTATTAAACTTCAATAACAAGAATGGAACAAATAAGTGTTACTAGAATGGGATGTGAAGACCATAAAACTAAAATATTCATAAACCCCATATCACATTACCTCTACATTAACAGGATACTCAAGGGGATGTGGAAACAGCCCCAGGTGTGGCGAGGGAAGGCCTCCTTTCCCCTCCCCAGCAGCTGGGAAAGGAAAGAGGCCCAGGTGCCCTGGCCCTGGGTTGGTCCAGCCATTGTGGCCCCTGGGGTTGGTGGGCTGAGGGCTGAGGGTAGAGCCCCTGGGAGGGTGGGGCAAGCTCCTAGGTGGGGTTCGAGATCCTTCATAAAAAGCCATGAAGCTTGATACCCATGAAGCCCAGCTCCGCAGGGTGGGAGGGGGCATGGGGGCGCAGAGCCCAGATGGGGACCCGGCCTGGCCTGGCCCATGAGGGGAAGTAATGGAGAGATGCTGCCTGTGGGGGAGGAGGTGGGGACGAAGTGTCGGACCAGGAGGGAGGAGGACGTCCAGGTGGGGTCGCAGGGCGGAGAGGTACGGCCCCCAGCCCAGCCCAGGCGCCTTTGCGTGGGGTCAGGAAGGTAAAACAAAACAAACTTCTTCCCTTGAGGACATCCATTATGGCCTCTCTCTGACCCTGTGTGTTCTCTGCTTGAGAAACTGATAGAAGCTACAGCAGCATAAAACACTGAATGGTGAGCTACAGGGTGGTCAGGTATGCAAGTACTCGCACCTCTCCAACAAGGTAAGCCAGTGTTCCCTCCAGGCACCTGAAACTATTGAGCTTCCTTATTTATCTGGTCTTCGTAACCACAACATCAGGAGAAATAGCCGATGACATGGATACTGCAACACTGTATAAAACACAATTAATGTGTGATGCTTCAGTCAATCCCATGGAACCCTATACTAACTGTGTACACCAACTCTATAGCTTTGTCCTTGGCTTCCCACTACAGAATGAATGAACCACATGGTTCCAGAATCTTGTCATCTTCTTGGTCTGTGAGCCTTTAAGTTCCATGCCCTCTGTTATAACTTCCCTGGTAGTTTACGACCAGGTTATCATTTATTGATATAAATTCCCATACAACAGAACATATCTCCAAAATCTCATTAATTTATTTACTCATTCAACAAACATGAGTGCCTTTCACAGATCATGCTCAATTTTGGGTGCTTGGGATATAAAGGTGAAAGTACACAGCCTCTGTTATCAAACAGGGTCCAAGGAGGAAAACAGGAGTCAACAGACAAGGTATGATAGTGTTGTCATACCATGGCCCCAGGGATCAAGGAAAGCTTCCCAGAGGAAGTGACACCAGACAATACAGAACAGAATGAAAGAGAGAAGAAGGGAAAAATAGGCTCATGGACATATTACTTACTGACGCCATAACATTTTCTAGGTGATGCAGATTAACTCATTTAATACAACACACTATGAGTTATTGTTGTTATTATTCCTAATTGAAAAGTAAGAGAAGCTTGGAGAGGTTAGACATCTAGCAAGTAGAGGAGTCCAGATTGAATGCCAGGAATTCTGGCCCAAGAAACTATCCTCTTTATCACTAAATGACACTCTTATCCCAAATGCTATGAACTAAAATATGACTAGTTAGAAAGGCAAAAGAGGAAGAGAAAGACATGGCAATGAGACAACCCAAACCAACAAGAGTTAGACGTGCCATGGGTATGAGGAGGAACTGTAAGAGATTAAGCTGTTCAATTAGGCAGGGCCCAGAAAAATGAGATTACTGAAGCTCTTACAAAATCCCTATGGTGTCCCCTATCACGTCGCCTCACAACTCAAAGTCTCCATCACAATCTTAAATGGGAAAACAAGTAAATACCTTATACAGCATGAAAAACAAAAACAAAACAAGGCTTGACATTTTCAATTAATAATAACTTTCTTTAGATTTACGGCAATATCTTATAAAAACTCTACATTGTCTAACTACAACACAACACAAATAAAGGTTTTAACAGAATGTATATATAATCTAGAGTTCTATCCATGAGTTACCTAACCATTTCAACTTCGCTTAAATTTCACACATGTAATGATTATATGTAAGCTTATGGAGATGCACTTATGTAATGTGTATGTCAACTAATACTGTTGAGAAATGCAAAAACGGATCTCACACAAATAGCTATTCAACACTACTATGTTGTAGTAGGTGTTTAAGATAGTAAACAGATTTGTATAATGGGAAAAATATAATATAGATAAGAAATAAACCAACAAAATACGTATCTTCATATGCTGTTCAGGTAATTCTGCTAGAATATCTTCCCCTTATAAATAATCATATTTTTTTTCATTTGTTATAAGTAATTACATTACTTAAACTGGGTGAAATCAAATTTATAAATATCAGATGAACAAAATGGTAAATTTTTTTCCAGACGTGAAACTGTGGGAATAAATTACTTTAAGAAGGTCAACAGTTTCAAAGAAGATTGAGAAGTCAATCTTTTTGGATTCCTAAAATTTAAAAAAATAAAATTCTTAAGGTATTTACTTTTTAACATAGAAATGAAGGAGGATATAAATATTTTTGTGTTTCAGAAAATGCACTGGAAATAATGTTAATTTTATTTTCCATATTTCAAGCCTAGTTTTGATAAACATGTCATTAATGACAAATATTTTTGCCATAGTATAATTCTTTTTTTTTTTAATTTTTTTTTAATGTTTATTTACTTTTGGGAGAGACAGAGACAGAATGCGAGCGGGTTAGGGGCAGAGAGAGAGGGAGACACAGAATCTGAAGCAAGCTCCAGGCTCGGAGCTGTCAGCCCAGATCCTGACGCGGGGCTCGAACTCACAAACCATGAGATCATGACCTGAGCCGAAGTCAGACGCTTAACCGACTGAGTTACCCAGGTGCCCCAAAATGATTTAAATATTTAAATAAGTCTTCACCTTTTTTGTTTTGTTTTGTTTTTTGGCCATAGGCGACATTTAAAATATTTAGATTCATTCATTTAAAATGTATTACAATATATGATATTTAGTGTAATTATTAATTTGTAAGTGTGATCCAAAAATATTTGTGTTCTTCTGTTCATCTCAAGCAGCATTATAACATAACAGGAATAAGTTTTTAATTTTTACTACTTTTTTTTTTTTTTTTTTGAAAGAGAGCGAGCAGGGGAGGGTCAGAGAGAGAGGGAGAGAGAGAAGCTGAAGCAGGGTCAATGCCCAGGGTGGAGTCCCCTACATGGGATTTCATCTCACAACTGTGAGATCATGACCTGAGCCAAAATCACATTAATGATTAGCTTGACTGTGCCACCCAGGCAGCCCTGGGTGCTTTCACTCCAGCACTACTTTGAACTAAATGAAATGTATTAATATTATATTAAATGTATTAAAATTAACCAGCAATCAAAAAGAAACAGGGAAATGCAATCCCAAAAAGGGAGAAAATCACTAACCTTGGTCATACTTCCTTAATTCCATCATATATACTTAGAAACCCAATCCTCTATGATTTGCTCTACTTATATATAGGGCATGAAGTTAAGAAATATCACAGAGATATCAATTTATCGCTGAGAATCAAAAATACTTTCATTTATTTTTATCCATTTAGCACATGCTCTGCCATCATTATGTACATATGACCTTTCTGTGGATTAACATTAGCAGAGGCTGCCAGAGGGGCAAACCATAAAAAAAAACTTTGGGACTTCCCTTCAATTTACCAATTGTGTCAACCCGTGATTTGATCCCTTTCAATGGCTTATAATTCTTTCTTTCCTAAATGTTCATGTATCCCCAGGATCTCTCATTGCCTACTATCATCACTGCTTTGGATAATCTCATAAACCCCCATGGCCTTAATTATCACCTTTATGTTGAAAACTCTTAACTTTATTGCTAGCAATAACTTTTCTCTTGATATATAGATTCATATGCGAGAGTTTGCCTCACCTTTTATACCTCTAGTTCAAAACCTCTAAGATTAGGCTCACCACTTTTTCCCTGAAAACCAAAGCTTCCTCTTACATCCTAATTCTGTAAATGGTACCACCCAGTCACCTAGGCATCTTTGATTCTTCCCTCATCCTCACTTCCTACATCCAATTAGCCAATAGCCAAGCACTGCAGATTCAGTCTCCATGCATCTCTCACTTTGTTCCTTCTCTTTCCATCCCCATTGCTATCTCCCCAGTTCAGATACTCATTACCTTCTGCCCTACGGCAACAACCTACCTGTTCTTCCACTTTCAAGTCTCTCTCTCTATCCTAAATTTTAGCACATAATTCTGACAGTCTCTACACTGCAACTCTGATCAAGAGCTTCTAAAGAATCTCAACTGAGGACAAAATTATGTACAAAGTCTCACCCTGACATTTAAGACCCCCTACAAGATGGCTACAATCTACCCTTCAAACTTCCTGTCCCAATACTTCTTTCTTCATGTCTGTATTGTTGGTTAAACTATTCACTATTTGCTAAAATTGATATAATTTTCACCAACTAAAATTTTGTTCACATAATTCAATACTTTGGAACACACCCCATCGTCCAACACCTCCTACCTATGCTTGCAAATGATGGTAGGGGTTTTCACAAGTTAGTTTAAATACCACATTATCTAACAATGCTTTGCCCATCCTCCCTTCTCTTCCATCCTTATGTCACAGCAGGAATGCCATTTCCTCCTTCTTTAAAATACTATAGCACTTGCAGAACACTACCTTTGACCAAATCCTAGTCAAATGCATACTGGATTGCCTATCGGCTGGGTCTCCAGCAATGGACTGGCAATCCTGGAGGAAAGGAACTGCCTGACAGAGGGTTCTATGTACATTACAGGCACAAAGTGTATGAATTAACTTGAGTTAGTTTCTCTTCTAAACATTTATACTCAATGTTCAGTTATCCAAGCTATCAACCCATAAGGTGCCCAAAAAACAGAGCCAGTATTTTGGAGAATTACTGTGTCTCTTCCTCAATCTAAACAGAAATATTGACAAGGACTAAACAAATTCATTGAAAATTCTTCATGGATCATCCATTACATATCTCTGACATAATTATTACAAAACAAAGAGCCAAAGAAATGGTAAATATTAGTAGGTAACACTTACTAGGTCTCAAGGACTATAGGCTTAATCATATTTAATATATTTATATATGATACTTAGTCATTACAACAACAATGTATGTACTTTTATTATCACACTATACAGAAGAGATAACAAAGATTTTTTTTTAAACATAAGTTCTTGAACTTGGTTTTAAGACTGCTAATAAAACATAAAGCTAGGAATGAACCCAAAGTTCATGCATTAATGATAATTCCATACTACTATCTGTCTGTAGCAGTAAAAGCAAAATAGTGAAGAATTAAAGATATTTCTAATAACCAAGAAAAAGAAATTGATTCTTAGGAAGTAACAGTTGGAAGGGAAAGTCATCAACTTAAGTAACCATATATATGAAAGAAAGAACAGAGTGCCTGGCCAAGTTTCTATATTTCTGGACTGGAGACAATATGAAACATTCAGAACCTAAAAACCCAGACATAAGCTGATCTATGAAAGTATGATGTTCTATGCACAGTACCTGTCATGCCCTTCCCTTTCATCTTAATTTAGGGTTAAGACTTCTATAAATACAATGGAAGTTTCCTCTCTGTATCTGAGGTACACTGATCTCTTTTACCACATACATTGAGTTGGGGGAAAAAAACAGAAGAAAAAGGAAGGGATTTACTAGTAATTGACTAATTTATTCTGAAAAGTATCTGTCATTAGTAGTGTCAAATTTGTTCCTTGGGACATACATACAATTATTAGCACATGGCAGATACTCAATTAATGGATTAATGAAACAGTGTGCAATACATTCCTAACTAAATCAAAGGAACAAAACCTTGTTTTGCCTAATAGTCAAAGATTAACATCTACTTCCCATTATTCATATTCTTTGTGATAAGAAAAACCTAATGGTGAAAAATATAATTTCTATAAGCATTTTGAAAAGCTACTCACATACTACTGAGACGGAAAGGGAAAATATAGTTTACACCAACAGAAACAAAGAATTTATCCTATTTTCCTTTAAATACTTGAAGGCCTAACTCACTAACACATTTATTTGCAATTGGATTCATCATTCTGGTATTTAGACCATTTGGAAAAGAAACTCCTAAAGAAATGCTTTGAAATCATGTTTAGGGATGTGAGGTTTATTATTTTATTTTTAGCTCTATTTCCCTAGAGGCCTATTACCCTTCTGCCCACATAAAAATATAATATGGCCCTAAATGCATATAAGAATTCTAAAGAGTGATGAGCCAATAATATATTTTGTGTATCACTTAGACCTGACATTTTGTCTAAAGTAGCAAACCTCACTGAAAGGCAAATACAAGTGAACAGGGTCTTTTATCTGAAATAATATTATATTGTCATATGAAACAAAAAGCTAACACAGCACTTGGAAGGCCACATTATACTGTTCTCTTGCAGTAACAATTACATCCAAAAGGCTGAGCTTGTAAAACAGGGTTTTCCGTCACTGTAGCAATATTACTCTCTGTTCTTCTGTGACAAGTTCCTTCATCCCCTACCTCCCCATGAATTCCTAGACTCTACCTACATGCATCAGACTATAATGTAATAACAAAATTAGAACCAGCTTTGCCAAAAATTTGGGAGTAAGGGGAGTCAGATTATGAGAACATGCCAGAAGGATAACTTATCAAAGTCAATATAAGTAACACTAATATAAACATAGCAAGGGTAACACAGTCTCAGATTTTCCAATGATCATCAGTTATAGTAAATGAAAACATAAAAACCAGTACAAAGAGAAATGGTTTACCACATGCCCATGAACAACGTTCAGAACATTCTAGCTGAGAATGGGGAGAAGGATAGGAATTGTTATGTCAAGAATAGGGCTAGAGATGGGTGAATACGAAGGAAAATCAATTCAATTCGACCCTACATCGAATTTTTAGCTGAGCTGAAGAGGACTCAGGTGGCAGAGGACATTCCAACCAGCAAAGATAATATCATTTGCAAAGATGGGGGGGGAATGTTTTGTCTGGTAATTTGACAGAACTTCCATGAGGCTGAAGAAAAGACATGTGTGGAAATGTATAGTCTGAGATAAGAGGAAATGTTACTTACTGAGTGTATATGTTCTGGCCCATGGGTATTAAAGCATCTCACATTTACCTCTCCCCGTTCCTCATTTACTCCAGTGTCCATTGATTTGCCCTAACATGTTGGTGAGTTCATGGTATATAAAAGAATTGACTCCATTCCCAAATCATTTTGTCACAGGTAACCCAACAAATGAGCTTTTGCTACTCTTTCCCTGCCTCTATCAGTTTGTTATAACGCCGTTGCATGTACAATTAGGTGAGCTCTGCACTATGTTCTCAGATTTATGACTTTAAAAGTTATCTTTTTTTAATGAAGCTTTGATTTTCTGTACTCTTAACCAGTGAGAATATTAGACATTTCTTCACGAAATATCACCACTTTACAATGTCATCAAAGGATATGCTATTTTAATAATCAGTTTTAATTAGGCAAGAGCATAATTCAAGATTCATTTTTGAGATACTCTCAAAAGGCACATGGAGATTATATTGTTATTATTTTATTAAACTGTGTGTCATGTTACACTGTTAGTGAGTATAAATAGGAGATTAGTCTCCTGTATTCTTCCAAGTTTTGACATGGAACATTGTACTGAGAACTGAATGAATGTCAAATACATCTAGGCCTGCAGATCACCTGTTCTAACTGTTCAACCTGTTTCCTCACCGTAGCAATAAGGAGTACATATTGCAGACGCACATATATGGTAAGAATTCTGTCAGCTGTTTCATGGGACAGTTTAAAATCAGATCTAATCTTGGCTCCACTAGAGCAGAAGGAAGGATGTATTACTGGAAAGCAGAAGGAAGGATAAATAAAAATCCTACGAGATGCTCTTTTGTTACAGACTATCTTATCATACCTAAGCCAAAACTGAATGCCTAACAAAGAATGGTAATAACTTTTTTTGCTCCTTTTCAATGAGAATAACTTAGGCTCAACAAATAGCATTTTTAATTATCCTTTTTTGTTTGTTTGTTTTCAGATTTGTATATTGTAATGAAGCTATGAGTTCTTAAATTTGGGGCCAAAATTTAGGTTTCTATTCAAAGGAGTATGTTGAAGAAGTTACTTGTAAGTGTTTGGATAACACGATCATTCCTTACCAACATTCTCTGTTTCATCTTGTCTTTTTTTTTTAAGTGTACTTATTTTTCAGACAGAGAGAGACAGAGTGTGAGCAGGGGAGGGATGGAGAGAGGGAGACACAGAATCACAGAATCTGAAGCAGGCTCCAGGCTCCAAGCAACACAGAGCCCCATGCAGGGTTCGAACTCACAAGCCATGAGATCATGACCTGAGCCAAAGTCAGACACTTAACCTGACTGAGCCACCAGGCACCCACATCTTGTCTTTCATATCTAAGTGGTACAATCATTTTGTACACAGGTGTAGGTGTGTCTTACTTTGGGCACACTACAGAGGGGACGTAGTGGGTGGCAGCCAGGGGGGTGCCCTTTATAAAATGACCAGAGGCACAGAGCAGCAATCAACCTCCATAATCGGCTGAGATGATCCAAGATGGATACGTGTAGAGATCCTCAGGACTTCCCAGCAACCCTTGCAGTGGGGAGCCCATAAGCTTAGTAAGCTTATTTATTTTGAGAGAGTATACATGCACAAGTGGGGAATGGGCAGAGAGAAAGAGAGAGAGAGAGAATCCCAAGAAGGCTTCCCATAGCATAGAGCCTGACATGGGGCTCGAAATCATGAACCACGAGATCATGACCTGAGCTGAAGTTGGACGCTTAACCGACTGAGCCACCCAGGAGCCCCATCATACTTTCTGGCTTTTGAGCCAAAAACCTGTTTGTCCTCTGAGTTTTCTCTCTGGCCTAGTCCCATGTTCCATTAATCTCTAACTCCTGCCAATTGATCCTCATTGCCACTAATGTCACTCACTCCTGGAATCAGGTCCACCATTATTTCTTACTTGTAATAGAATAACTTTCCTATCTCCAGCCTTGCAGCCTCTAGTTCATTGTTCAAATGCAGCAGCAGGTCAGTCTTGGCTTAATTTGTCTAAGGTTAATTTAATTGTTCCCTCCCTGCCATCAGAAACATTCTAAACTCTGCATAATGTTATATCTGATCAGGCCATTCTGATCAGATCTTTAACCACTTCTCCATAGAATTTCTGCTCCTACATTTAGCATTCCCCCTCAAATATGTGCCAGTCAAATCTTGTGTTGATTACCATTTTACACACAAGGGTCTTGCCTCTCTCTTTTTTTTAATGTTTTTAATTTATTTTTGAGAGAGAGAGAGAGAGAGAGAGAGAGACAGACAGACAGTGTGCAAGCAGGGGAGGGGCAGAGTGGGAGGGAGACACAGAATCTGAAGCTGGCTCCAGGTTCTGAGCTGTCAGCACAGAGCTCAATGCAGGGCTGGAACTCTAGAGCTGTGAGATAATGACCTGAGCCAAAGTCAGGCACTCAACTAAGGGAGCCACCCAGACGCCTGGTTCTTGCCTCTTTTGATTGCAGGGGAGAAGTATCCTCTAGCAAGCATTTGCCATACTGTACCCTCTTACTGTCTCTCAATACTCACTGCAGGATCAAAGTTTGTGGGTTTCCCATCTGTGTCTTCCTAGCACTTAGTGCAGTACCCAGCATCATTTACACTCAATCCAGTGTCATTAAAAAATAATAACAAGGGCAAGAATGAATGATGGAACACCCAGCATTTAATAATTCAGGCTAATTTTAAAGGTTGGCTTTTGCTTAAAGTAACAAAACAATAAAATGGACTTTTCTACTTGCTTATAATTATCATAAAAGCATTCCCCTTTATAAACATAAAAGCCTAAGAGTGGAGAAAATGAGAAAAGAAAATGATGGTAGAGTTTGATGTGATTCTCCAAAAGAAGTGATAGAGTACACAAGTCCCTTGTAAAAGCATCTTGGCTCTTGCAAAAGGTAAATTTTAAAATGAGCACAGGGTAGAGTTTTCATCACTTGTCAGGACTGAAACGGTTTAGCTGTGTTCCGAGTGGACCCTTCTGTGAACTCTGCACACCACATGCGTGGCTTGGAGAAGGGTTATTTATATATTATCTCAATGAACTTTTTATGCACCTGCATGAAAATCACAATTAAAGCAAGAAAATGTTGATAAAAAACACATTAACATTCCTTTGCCTTCAAGGAAAAGTCTTGATATCTAGTCATTAACTGGGCAATCTGCCCTCGACTTCCTTCTGCCTTAATACTCTAAAGAGAAACATGTCTTCTGAGAACAGTGTTTTTAAACTCTTCATGCTTTGCTGCTCTACTGTGAAGTCCTAATTCCTAGGAATCCAAACACTCGTTAACTCTTAAGAACTGTTATTAGCTATTCTGAGTCAAATGAATATAAAATTTAAACAAGAACAAAGTTTAATTTTTAACCAATAAAAAGGTGTTGGGGAGTTTTGTTGCTATTGTTTTGCTTTTATTTTTACGTTGTCAAGGCTGCTTTTGTTGGGTTTCTACTTGCTTCTGTGGCTACCTATAGAAAAAATACAGAGGTTACAGGGCACCTCGGCACCTCGGTGGCTCAGTCTGTTAAGCGTCTGACTTCAGCTCAGGTCATGATCTCATGGTTCATGAGTTTGAGCCCCCTATCGAGCTTTGTGCTGACAGCTCGGAGCCTGGAGCCTGCTTCAGATTCTGTGTCTCCCTCTCTCTCTGCCCCAACCCCACTCACATTCTCTCTCTCAAAAATAAATAAACGTTAAAAAAAGAAAAAATACAGAGGTTAGCAATTTTTAAAAGGAATATTAGTTTGATTTTTCAATTAAAGTCACATTAATATCAGTCTTTATTATTTATATTTATTTCTGAGTGTTCTATACCGTAGAGTATCTTGTTTCTGTAACAGATTGTTGCTTGTATTTTGAGAAAGGCAGAGGGGAGCAAGGGAAGGTTGACATTTTGTTTGCCTTCTTCCCTGTCTTTTCAACTTGAAGAGCTCAAAGAAATACGGTATTTCTTATTTCAGTTTCATTTTTAATACCTGCCCTCGCTCTATGTATTATCTTCTATATCAGGAAAGATTATGCCCCTGTAATATTTACTCATTTTTCTTTATTATTTCCATAGGTAGCACTACAAGATTACCTTCAGTTACTCTTTGTTTGGATGATAAAATTACTTTTGCACAAGGCAACTTTCAAAACACACTGTATCATTATAACGGGTTAACATGATTCCACAGTCTCCTTTTTAAAATCACATGACATTTACCTCAGTCTCCATTTAGGAGATCACATGAAGTTTGCCTTATACCCTCACTTTCTTTTCCGTCTAAAGCAAAATATGATGAAATTTTCTTATTCATAAATTGATAGAAAAGCATGATTTAAAACTCATTACTACGCTGTAACCTGCTATATATGTCACAAAGGTAAGAGCTAATATCAAAGAAAAATCTTATAAGCTATAAGTGTTGGGGAACATTTAAAGTTGGCCAATTTCTAGGGGCACCTGGGTGACTCAGTTGGTTAAGCATCTAACTCGTAGTTTCAGCTCAGCTCATGATCTCATGGTTTGTGGGATGCAGTCCCATGTCAGGATCTGCACTGACGGCATGAAGCCTGCCTGGGATTCCTTGCCCCCAACCCCGCCCTCTCTCTTTCTCTGCCTCTCCTCTACTCGTGCTCTCTCTCTCAAAGTAAATAAACTTTAAAAAGTAAAGAAAATTTAAAAAAATAAAAATAAAATCAGCCAACTTCTTAGTAAAAGTTCTCTAGGAAAAACTATTCTGATATTCTGCAATTTTTTTCTTCTCAAAATTGAATTGCCAGCAAGTGTGTATATGTTAATGTTAGTTCCTGATTTAAACATTTATAACATTTACTGAAAATTTAAACTTCATTTCTGGATTCCTTCTTCACTACTGCTAGAAATTATGATGAGTGTTATGTGCATTGGAGTAAATTAAAAAATATTAATTTTATATAATCATTTTACAATACAAATCCAGGGCATCATGAGGAAAACTTTGAGACTGTTAAAGAACATTCTGAGAAAAATATGACTGCATCCAATTGAGACAATTTCAGGTTTGAAATGGTAATACAAAACAGCAGAAAAAAATGTTTTTAAAGAATATTTACTACACTTTCTTTCAATTTTTTGAACATACTTGAGTCAATCTTACACACTTTTGTAGAAGCATAGACAATCATCCGTCACTAATCATCAACACCAAGGAAGAAATGTTCATCCAAATGGAAAGATTCTAGAACATTGATTGAACGATATAACTGAATGGACAGACCCACTGTGAGTGCCAAGTCATTTTTTCTTTGTGGCTGTAGTAACTAAAGAGTTAGATTTAATTCTCACAAGTCTATTAAATCTAAGATGAGTTTATGATACATTTCCCTTGGTCCCTGAACCAAAAACAAAGTATTCTAACTCATTTTACCAGAGAATACCATAACAGGGTTAAGAAGATAAGCTCAGCTAATACACTGGTATTTTACCTTCCTTTACCAGTAGTTTTGTATGAATATCCACTTGAAGAAATTAAGGGGTAGGAGAGGTGACACTGTTTTAGGAAAAGACTTGATATTCATGGTTCTACCAGTCCAATGCTTCCCAGCCTTTTTCATGTTGTACTACACAAAGAAAATTATAAATATAATATATATTATAAATATAATATGTGAAATATATACATATTGTATTTAATAAATTTATCCATTTGTATAAATATCATAAATGAATAAATATTAACATATATTACATATGAATATGTACTACATATATAAAAATATATCACATATATTATATAAATATATATTACATATTATATTTATTATATTACCTGAAGGACATAAGAGGGATAAAAGTGACTGTATGGAGTTTAGTGAGCCAAAAGAATTACACTGCCTAAGTATTACATACAGATAAGATAAAAAAGTATTGGGGGAAAGAATAGTATTGAATTTTGTGCAAATATTGTATAATATTTCTCACTAGACCTTCAAAGGATGGATGTCATTCACTGCACTTGCCAGCTGCAAAGACAGTGTTATAAAGTACTCTCAACATTTTTAATAAAATCAGGTTGCTTCTATAACCATCACTTTTCTATCAGATTTTATGCTTCAAATGACTATGTATAAACCCCAACCAAGATGTTTTCATCATACTCTCCTCAAAATCTTGCTAGTTTCCATTGATGAGAATTTTTTTCTTCAGACAAGCAGATGATCAGAAATGTTAAAACTTATCTTTTACAATCATCACATTTTACAGTAGTTGAAATTGTCACTAAAAGTAATTTTAAATTTCCTGTGATAATGCAAAGAGAGTTCAAACCCATTTAAAATTTAAAGTCAAACATTTTGACGTAATGATGAGTCTCTAATGTCAAACAAGCATGCAGTGTTAAAAAACTGCTAGGAGACCACGAAGTCCATTAAATCAGCCACAGTGAGTGGATGCAGATAATCAATAAATGAGAAGACACATTTGGGGCACCGCCTGGGGCTGAGCCCTCTAGGAGTCCCTGCCCAGCCACCCCCAGCCCCCTTTCCCCACCGCTGGCCGCACCTTGGGCTGCACTCTGGGCTCCTTGGGCACCTGGACCACGAACTCCTCTGGTAGCTCCACGGGGCCCTTGTCCACGATGAGCAGTGGCACGCTCGGCTGCTGGCTGCTGAAGGAGATGTCTGGGTGGCAGAGCGCCTCCTGGGCTGCGCTCAGCATGTCGCAGTGGGGCAGCGAGGGCTGGATGTCGCTCACTGTGCTTGCCACCTGCGGGGACCGCAGGGCGCACCATCAGACTCCGCTCAGCTCAGGCTGGCTGCAAAGAAGCCCGGCTAGAGACTATTCCCAAGGCTGCTCTCTGCTGCGGGCCATAGTCCCTGGACTCCAGCCACCCCAGGACCCGCTCAGATAACCCTGGAGCTGAGGAGAACACATCCCCTGGTCCCTAGTGTGATATGGACTGTGCAGTTCTGTCCTAGCTAATCACGATCTTAAATAAGCCAAACACCTCATCCTAATCCCTGACAATGATTGGAAAATTAGACACAATTTTCAAGAGAAAGCTACTTGAGAAAATATACATTTTATATTTTATAGATTCACAGTGTTCTGCTGTAAAACTATAGGCACTAATATCTGCAAGTATAAATAAAAATGTTAGTGAACTGAGTACACGCAAAAAGCTTGATAAGATAATGGGTGTCAAAAGTTTCAGAGAGGTATTTATTTATTCTTTATTAATTTTGTTTTGTGTGTTGTGTTGTTACATTTACATGGATTGATTTATATGTTTCAGATCATTTAATAGTTTTTGAAAGACACTGTATTAAGATCTGTGATGAACATTAAGGTGAAAAGGAGATACAAACATTTTTGCCATTTAAATACACAGTGATTTTACTGACAGATGGTACATATTACATAAATGAATCAATATGGAAGACCAAGACAATAATGAAAAAATAAAATTGTAAACATAGGATTTTTTTAATAATTCACAAAACAGTAATACACTGTATGCTATGAAAAACAGAGCTATTTGAGTACAGGATTTTATTTTGCTGGTGAATTGGTACAGGAAATACACATTTTTCTACACTAATTCCAACTAGTGTGATAAACACGAATGATAATGAAAATGCCCCCACTAACAGAGAGGAAAAGAGTTTACAAGGGAAAACATTTTGCTTGACACAATTATTTTTAACAAACATGCATATTTGAAAACACATTAATAATGCTATATGGCCATCATTCAGCAGTCAGGAGAGAAAGTAGGAAATTCAATAATGCAAGAGAATTTTATAATCATCTTTCTAATCCTATAAATTTATAAAGTAGAACTATAATTTCTTGACATATAAAATTTGCAAATTAAGAATGAAATACATGTTCTCTCCCAAATCACAGGAACTATATGGCCCTTACAGAAAACAAAAATGATACTAAGAAATTTGTCAAACAATCCATCTATGATAAAAAAAAATAGTTCCGAATATAACTAGTCTCGAATATAACTAAGTTTACCATTGCCCTTTTATTTATTCTCATTATAATGGATAAGTACTAAAATATCTGGGCAAAAGGTAATCTCAATGCTATTTTGATAGATTGTGTAAATGAAAAAGGTGTCAAAGAAGGTAACAAGTTTCAAGACCAAAAAAGTTGTGAAAATCAAAATCTCTATCTCCTTTAATGTTTAATTCCAATGATGTTATTTTCTGATCTTCTGACTTCTAAATATCCTGCCCTCATTGCCCAAAATATGACTAATTTTAAATTATTTTTTACGTGAATACATACAGGCATGTTTCCCCTAAATCTTTATAAACTGTATTATGGAAGGAAATGAGCAACAGATGATAAAGCTACATTTTCCTAAAAGCTTTGGTTATAATAGAGTTGAAAGATTTCGCCCTCAGGCAATTTAACATATAAGAACACTTGGAGTGATGGAGCATGCACTTATTTGTTCATTCAACAAATATTTATTAAGTTTGCATTATGTGCCAGGTCTTTTTCTAGGTGCTGGAAGATGTTGGTGAGCAAAACAGACCATGTACCTATTTTAATGAATCATCCATTCTGGTATAGGAGAAAAAGAATATACAAACAGGCAATTTTTAAGTGCTATAAATGTAAGTCATCTACAGAAAGTTTAAATAGGAAAATATGTAAAGGCTACTCTGCTTAGGGTTTTATGGAGGACTTATCTGTGGGAGTAAAGTTTAAACTGAGATCTCAGTGAGACTGGAATTTGCTAGTCACAACAAAATCAGGAGTAAAGAACATTCCAGGCTATCACAATTCCTCAAGTTGGAACCACCACAGTTTATTCAAGGAATAACACAATGGCCAATGAATCTATGTGCAGTGGGCTGGGAGAAGAATGGTTTGGAATGAGATCAGAGAGGTAAGCAACACCTAGATCATGAGCTCATACTGAATGAAGTCCCTGGGAAGGAAGAATAAGGCAGGATAGGGAAAAAGACTTGGCAATAGTGACCTCTACTCAACTAGAGATTATTTCAAAAAAGGTCAATCTCTACAGTAAGTAGAGAATAACACATGTTTAAAATGCATAAAAGGTGAAACCATCATCAGCTGAAAAATATAATATGATCTGTATTAAAGGAAAGAATATATACTTAAACAAGAAAAAAGAACATTCTCAAACTCACTAGAAAGCAAAATCTAGGGACCTAGAAGGAACAGGTTTGTATTAGAGATTTAAATGATTTCATGGAGTGAGACTGAGGAATACAAAATATTGGAAAGTTAACTTGACTTTGTTAAGTTGAAGGAAATTAGACTCTGATTTGTTCTATGAAGCTGGAGTATTTTATGTATCTGCAGATCTGACTCTCCTTTAACCTCATCATCTCTATAAAAGGAATCCAGCATCACCTATCAGCGTAGCAAAAGTGAAGTAGCTATTACACTGCCCACATGGTCAAGGTCTAACAGAACACAGCCAAAATCTGAACTTTTGTTTTAAAATATTGTATATGTTACTGTTAAAATATTGTATGACTTCTGGGGAAATATTTATTTGAGTTATAAATATAAATCTAATTTGTCTTTCTGAAGCTATTATAAAAATAAGTCTCTGAGATAAACATCAGAGTTTATAAGTCTGGTATTCCATTAGAAGCACAGGATCTGAAGTCTGGAAAGAATCATTCAAATCAAATGCTAGCTAATAATCCTTGGAGCATGCCTGTTTAAAAAACTCCCAAATTTCATGCGAAGAGGCAGTGATCAGAAGCTTGGTCTGTCCTTGGGGCACCCAATTCTACCTGAAACAATAAGTTCTTCCTCATGTCAAGAAGGGTGATATCTATACCCTGGCATTCTCCAACCACTTGTCTAAATTCTACACCAATGGCTGTGCAAAACACATCAAGTTGTTCCTGGAAGGTACTTGTCTTCAAGTATATTTGAAGAGACCTTTATATTCTAAATGTCTCTTCTCTTCTCAAGATTACTAAGGGGGAAGATAATTTAGAAGCATACACGTATATCCCTCTCACCCTATTCCCCTCCCATCTCCATTTGAGACCACATTTTCAAACTCTGTTTATGTACACAAAGATGTCTCAAAGGTAATTTTGGTTTGGGGACAGGAGGTAATGATAAGGCCAATATATCTTGTTGTTCTTTCTTTCTAACCTTCTTCAGAAAGAGAGAGAGACAGACTTCATCTTATCCCCTTTAAAACTTGCATATCTGATTAAGACTTCATATTTTTAATTTTTTAATGTTAATTTATTTTTGAGAGAGGGAGAGACAGAGCACTACAGTAGGGGAGGAGCCGAGAGAGAGAGAGAGAGAGAGAGAGAGAGAGAGAGAGACTCAGAATCTGAAATAAGCTCCAGGCTCTGGGCTGACAATCCAGAGCCTGGCACAGGGCTTGAATCCATGAACCCCAAGATCATGACCCAAGCCAAAGTCAGACGCTTAACCAACTGAGCCACCCAGATATCCCAAGACTTCTTATTTTTAAAACAGAGAGATTCACTCATATTTTACAAATTTGAATTGCTTTAATCATAGATAATATTTAATATTTATAAGTAATATGAGTCATTGCCATATCCAAATTCTCTACATAATCAATTCATACTCAGATTTTTTACTATGTAAACACTTTGATTTTGTTTTCCTAGGGGGCAGACATGAAATATGAAAATATTTCACAATGTACTGAAATGATCAAAATATTTCTCCCATGTTTATGTTAGTCTCCAAATATCAAAAGCCATCACAGCATCAAAGCTCCTGAATAACAGTTCAGGGTGAACCTAAGGCAAGTAGTAAAAAAAGGAAAAATAATGAGCACATCAGATGTTAAGTATATATGATGGCAGTACCAGAATTTTCATATCTGTGGAGCTTTAAATTGAAATAAATATAAAAAATCATATTTTAATGAGATATACTTTGAGATCAATACTGACTTATAAATAATAAAAATACTAAGTAAGAATTATTTCTAACCAATTTCAACTGTTTCTGTTTTCTTGTTCTCCTTATATGAATAATTTTGTAATTTACTCAATGATTCAGCTTCTACCCCCAAAACATCTATTGATCATAATAATGACCATGGGATGTTAAGATATTTCTAAGGTGAGAGAAATGCTAACAACAAAACCCCACCAGAACATATTTATCAGAGTTACTAGTGATTTCACTTTCATATACTAATGATTTTTCTCACAAGTTATTTTTGTCTTTGGGAGCAATATTTTACCATATTTTTAAAATAATTAGCTAATTATGAGCCTCGTAAGAGTTTAACAGTACTATAATTACAACTATGACCCTAACCCACTGTTCAATTTTACCTTTCACTATTATCTCTAGGTTTACATAAACACAATATTGTTTTCTTCCTTAAATGAAACTTAAAAATTTTACTTGTTTTGTAATATTCTAGCTCATTCTTCCATAAGTTGTTTATTTCTCATTTAAATCATAGTTCTACAAAATAAGGCAAATGCTCAGTAGGTTATTAAAATGTCATGGGAAGAAGCCTCCATGAGATGTTTAGGAAATTTTTGAGTTTCTCTTCTAACAACTATTTGAAATGTCACTGCATCATTAGATTGATGGCTCTGAATCTATTTTTTCATTTTATTACTGATACTACTACCTGTGACTCACTGGATGATTGTTAAGTATTCATTGAGCTACTGTGTGCATAAGTGTTCAGCTAACTGCAAAGTGCTATGTAAATGCTAGAATTTATACTGAAATACTTATAACAAATGGTTGAGTGATAAGGAATGTCTAATCCAAATTCAGTGCAATATACATAATGAGGAGAGAGGGAGGGGTAGGGAAGTGTGGAAGGGAGGGAGTGGAGAGAAAGAGAGGGAAAGAGAGAGAGAGGGAGAGACAGACAAACAGACTATCGCTTTCATTCTTTTTCTTGTCAGTAAAGGCATTTTTCCAATTCTGCTTCCTTATGCATACTGAAAGGCTCTGCCTTTCCCTCAGCACCTTCATTTTGGCCATATAAGAAGATTACTTCTTTCTTGATTTCTCCCGAAGGTGTATGTGACAGCTGGATAATTTCTTTATAGGCTGGGTAGTAATCTCTAACAATAGTCATAAAAGTTTCAATTCAAGCAACTGACAAGGAAGCCACCAGGTAGAAATTACAACATGGAAGTTCCAACACAGAGAAAAATCTGTTTCAGTTCCGGTTCTCATAAGAAAATGGTTCTGTAGTGATGAATTACCCACCTGTGTATGATGAAGCAACTTTCATAGTATACCTGGATATTACTCAATTTAACTCAAGAGACTTCTCCAGACAGAAATGCTTCATGAAGTGTTGGTACGCCCTATGTGGGTAAGCAATTTCCCTCCAAGTAGGGTCCTTTATTATTTTTCTCTACTACATAGCTTATTACAGTAAAATAAAATACATTCTGGCTAAACTGTCACTAGAAGACTGAACAGTCATGATATAAAAGCTGGATGATATTCTGAAAATAGTGGGAGAGTCAAACACTTGATTATGAATAAAGCTAAATACAGTGGGGGAAACTGTAGTTCGTTCATTAGAACGGCCACCTAGATCGTAATACTGTGATGTAAATACCTCAAGTATTGGTTAAAATGAATAAGCACAGAGTAAAGTTTCTGGGGATATAAATTTATTTTAAAAATGAAGCTTCTGACATGAAGACATTATTTTCATTCAAATTGAATAAAATGTGTATTATATATCTTATTCATCAGAGGAGTAATAACCAATACACTTTCTTTTCTAACTAAAAATATCTGCTTTTTTGTAAACATAATACAAACGGATTTAAATTCATGGCACAAAAATAAAACTCTGGAATTTATAATTCAGAAAATACTGATTTTCTTTTAATTTCCTTGTGTCTACTTCCCTGTTAAAGTATACTAAAACTTTAATGGTATGGAAGCGACGCTTTCAGAATGTTGTAAAGTCAATAATTTCCTTCCTTACAAATCTTTAAAACAATAGTAATGGGGCACTTTCCCTGAATCAGTGCCAATGATACTTGATGTGTGGGAAAAACCATTGAAGGCCACATGTATTTTGGGAATGCAAGCTGGTGCAGCCACTCTGGAAAACAGTATGGAGGTTCCTCAAAAAACTAAAAATAAAACTATGCTATGACCCAGCAATTGCACTACTAGGCATTTATCCACAGGATACAGGTGTGCTGTTTCGAAAGGAAACATGCACCCCAATGTTTATAGCAGTGTTATCAACAATAGCCAAAGTATGGAAAGAGCCCAAATGTCTATCGATGGATGAATGGATAAAGAAGATGTGGTATATATATACAATGGAGTATTACTCAGCAATCAAAAAGAATGAAATCTTGCCATTTGCAATTACATGGATGTACCTGGAGGGTATTATGCTAAGTGAAATGAGTCAGTCAGAGAAAGACAAAAATCATATGACTTCACTCATATGAGGACTTTAAGAGACAAAACAGATGAACATTAGGGAAGGGAAACAAAAGTAATATAAAAACAGGGAGGAGGACAAAACAGAAGAGACTCATAAATATGGAGAACAAACTGAGGGTTACTGGAGGGGTTGTGGGAGGGGGGATGGGCTAAATGGGTAAGGGGCACTAAGGAATCTACTCCTGAAATCATTATTGCACTATATGCTAACCAATTTGGATGTAAGTTAAAAAAATTAAATTAAAAATGAAAAAAACATATATTTTGACAGAAATCTATCTTGTTAGTGAGTTCTTCCTATCTTAAGTTAATCATAACTGGTATCTCTGAAGATGGCTGAGAAGAATGAAAAAATTTTATCTATGTTTTTTTTTTTTTGGTTCTAAGAGGTTTTTACCCCCACCATGCCTCCTCAACACACACACAAAATGAATGTCTAAATGCTGGTTAACAAGAAAGCAGATACATTAACAGGCTAGCATGTTAAAATGATCTATTTTATTATGCTGGTTGTATTTACATAGAGTGTGATTATTATTGGACACCTATGCTTAAAAATTGACACAGTGGTTTTTATCTCAGTGCAGAGGCATGACATCCAACCTGTGTCCTAACAATAGCCTGTAAACTATAAAACATGTAGGCTATCACAGCTCTTGCCACTGTCCTGAGCTATTGTGACTAATCTGAAAGGCTCCCTTTTAGCCCAATGTGCAGCATTCCCCAGAGGGATAGCATCATACTAGTCTGCTGCTTTGAATTTTATGTATTATCTGTCTTCATTATTAAATCATGTGCCCTTAAAGTTTGCATGGTTTCACCAACTTCACTATCAAAAGGGAAAAGAAAGGGTCGTTGCAAAATAGTTGCCACCATTGTTGATTTGTCACAAGAGCTACAGAAAAGAATAGTCCTGATCTAATTCAGGTTGTGTCTAATATTACTACTTTCATGGTACCTCCAACAGATTGGTGAGAAGCGGTAATAGGTAAAAGCCAACTGTTCACTCTTTTTATGAATATATAAGGCTTGTTTTTTTTTTTTTTGAGGGGGTGTTGTCTACATGATCTACATGATCTAAACGTATCTGCATTTTGTTCCTCACGTCATCTGTTATCCTTTAATGCAACAACAATGTTTCAAAGTCATCTGAGTACAGGGGAGAAAAAATTCAATCATTGTAAAATGCTATTTTGGTTTTACATATTATTTTTACCTTTTCATTTAATCAAGATAATAATTTCTCTGATTTAGCTCATTGTACTTATCCCCCTTAACATTAAACTAATAATACCAAAGTCAGAGTATATCTGTCACTCACTATTCAATTTCTTTCAACCTTGGATGAATAGTGAAGACAGGACATTTTTTTTGGGTTTATAGTCTAATTAAAAGCAACAGGCTTGCACTCTGAATAGCTTTTCAACACTCTTTAACATTTTTTTAAATGCTGATCTAAGCTTAAGATGTTCATTAGTAACTCATTAAAGACTTAGTTACAGTCCAGTGGATGAGTCCTGAATATAAAGATAGAATGTGTGTACAAATGTGTAGGCTCATAATTAGAGAAACTGTCACATTTGGGGATTAAAAATACACAATGCAGTCTTTGAAAAACACTATGGAAAGTAAGTGACCCCAAGATGGTGTTGGATTTTAAATTTTGCTTACTATCCAGGTCATTTGTTTTTTAAATTCTAATTCCAAAAGGTATGTTTTAATGACCACACTCTCCCAGGATTAAATGTGTGAGGCTTTGTGTTAGGGCCTTTCTATACATTATTTTACTTGATCCTCATACTATAACAAAGTAGGCCTAATTATCCCTTTGACAAATAAGGAAACTGTGAATCACATTAGTTAAGGTCACATACCTTGGAAGTCACAGAATTGCAATTAGACTCTAAGTTTTGAAATCTTTCTTTTCATTCAATAGGGGCATGCAAATTAGGATTCTAAAAGCAGCTTAGATTGGACACTATTGTAAACTTCAGTTTCTGGCTTCACATAAATATTACTTCTAAATATGTTGACATCTTCCTCCATTCATGGTCCCTTAAAACTGCAGGAGCTGTTCCATAGCAACCTTTATAAATCATGCATTATCTTTATTTAGCTTTCTCCTCATCTTTTCTTCTCAAATAGTAATATTTCAGATAAGCCTAGTATGCTGAAATAGTGCAAATTTGTTAGGATTGTTGCCATATAAAATCTCAGGTTTTCTTCTGATTCTCATCTTTGTTTGTTTAAAGCTCCAGTGTGAGTGGGTCCAGGAGTTGCCAAGCTGGCTCAGTTGGTAGAGCATCTGACTCTTGATCTCGGGGTCATGAGTTTGAACCCCACAATGGGTGTGGAGATTACTTTAAAAAAATAAATCTTTAAAAAAAATAAAGCTGTGATGTGAGTGGCTCCAAAAGTCACTATTATACAATATGCAGATTTGATAGAATAATGAATTGCATAACTTTCTTGAGATTAAGAAGCATCTAGGGGCGCCTGGGTGGCGCAGTCGGTTAAGCGTCCGACTTCAGCCAGGTCACGATCTCGCGGTCCGTGAGTTTGAGCCCCGCGTCAGGCTCTGGCCTGATGGCTCGGAGCCTGGAGCCTGTTTCCGATTCTGTGTCTCCCTCTCTCTCTGCCCCTCCCCCGTTCATGCTCTGTCTCTCTCTGTCCCAAAAATAAATAAAAAACGTTGAAAAAAAAATTAAAAAAAAAAAAAAAAAGAAAAAAAAAAAAAAAAAAAAAAAAGAAGCATCCAGTAGTTTGCAGAACATATTAGAGAAAAAGTATCTATGGAAATGAAATGAAAGATTCAATATTTACAGTATTATTTGAGTGAAAATACAAAAATATATAAATAAGAGGATTTCCAAAATATGGAAAGACTAGAATTCAGACTAGACCAAAAACAGAAACACTTTTGGTCACCAGGAATAAAGGTTAATGTTCTTTATCATGTTCTTAGGCAAGAGTAATTGGATACTACGAGAAGAATCTAATTAATTACCTTGATGTTTTGTATAGAAGTCACTGCTATATAATTCACATATTAGAGTGAAATTTCAATCACTGTCCATTACTAGTTTTTGTCATAATAAAAATCTGAATTAATGCACTATTTCTAGAAATTAAATATGTAAGTAAAAGGGAGGAGGCATGAGGCTAGATAAACGGTATATGATTTCCTAGTGAATATAAAATAGATGAGATTTAAGTGGGTAAATCCAGGCAAAAAGCTTCTCTTAGACTATGCAGTCAAAAGAACTCTTAAATCTAAATGTAGTCTAACAATATTTTCTGTTCTTTTCTAATAAAAGGTATTTCTATAAAGAACACTCAGAACTTCATAATAAAAAATCATTAAGAAATGATTGAATATTTCTCCAGGTCAGATATACACACAACCAAAGAGCACATGAATAGAAGCTCAACATCATTATGCATTAAAGATATGCAAATCAAAACTACAATGAGACACAATTTCATGCCGATAATAGCAAGTGTGGTGACGATGTGGTAAAATGAGACGCTTCATATTGTTTGGATTGTGTAATTGTGAAATCACTCTGGAAAACAGTTTAGCAGTATTCAGAATGCTATTATGTGGCTCAGCAATTTCACTTCTACGTGTAACCAAGAGAAGTAAAAACAGGTCCGTGCAAAAACTCGTGCAGGAATTTTCATAACAGCATTATGCAGAATAGCCAAAAAGTAGGAATCATCCACATTTCTATTAAATGATAAATACGATGTAGTATGTTGCCACAAAGGAATATTATTTGGCAATGAAAAAGAATCAATTACTGATACATGCTATGATAAGCATAAATTTTTAAAATGTTATGTTAAGTGAAATAAGTCACAAAAGATCAAAAATGATACAATTCTACCTATACAAAAAGTCCAGAATAGGCAAATCCATAGAAATATAAAGTAGATTAGTGGTTTCCAGGGACTGGGAAAGGGGAAACCAGGTGTGACCACTAATGGGTATGGGGTTTCTTTCTGAAGGACTGATAATGTTTTAAAATTGACTGTGTTGATGGCTACACACCTATGCATACAATAAAATCCTCTGAACCACATACTTTACATGGGTGAGTTTTATGATATATTAAATGTATCAATAAAGCTGTAAAAAAATCCCTCCATTTATACATTTAAAAACTATATTAGTGCATTAGATCCACTTTTCTTTGTTAAAGCTACATGGTATCTTTTATACATAGCTTCCTTTATCTCAAGAGGACTACACCTTTCAGACCCCTTTATAGGTGTAGCTATGGAGTTTTATTTAATGGAAATGGATGCAGAAGTAATGTGCACTATTTCCAAGCATATCCATAAAAATTTTCGATTAGAATCTCCACAGTGCTCCTTGCTCCTCCCTGCAGACCGGAAAGGCAATGACCCTCAGAATGACTTTGGAAGCTTCACAATATTAGACGGGTTCTATGTATAACTGTGAGAGCAAAAGAATGACATCTATTACCATTTCCCACCATATACACATGCCCTGATCAGAAACACTTACCTGCTTTGGAATGTTTGGTGAACAAGGAAACATTCTCTGGAAACCTTTATTAATTTAGGAATCTGCTGTGACTGCAGCCTACTTTATACTATTTAATACGGTGTTCAAAAAAGGAGATTAAAGTAGATAACTCAAAGAGGACTTTCTCCAGAAATTTCATAATATATACTTTGAAACACACACACACACACACACACACACACACACACACACACACACACACAAACACAATTGGTTTGATCCCTGCTTTAGTACTAGACAATTGATTTTCTGAGGAGTCCTTCATACCACATTGCCACACAGACATGTAAACTGCAGTGCTATTTTATGGATCTCATTTTTACAGTTGATCACTTTGCCTAATTTTGACATTTTTATCTTTAATTACTGTATTTGTAAAATATATATTTTTATGATCACTTGGGCAAGCGCCTTATTATTCTTTTTCATTTTTACCAGTTTTCTTATTTAATATTCAATATAGGTTTTAGAATAATTCTGTTGAATTTCTACATAGAAAAGCTCATATTGGTACTTTGAATATAGTAGCGCAAAAGTCTATACAAAATAATTTGGCAATATTCGTTACTGTTGTTGTACTCAGTCTTTTCATTCAGGAACATAGTATGTTGCATGTTCTCTTTAAATATATTTTTTAAATTTTTTTAACATTTTTTTATATTTTGAGAGAGAGAGACAGAGTGTGAGTGGGGGAGGGGCAGAGAGAGAGAGAGGGAGAGACAGAATCTGAAGCAGCCTCCAGGCTCTGAGCTGTCAGCACAGGCCTGATGAGGGGCTCGAACTCACAAACTGTGAGATCATGACCTGAGCTGACGTCGAACGCTGAACCGACTGAGCCAACCAGGTGCCCCTACATGTTCTCTTTTATAACTCCCAGTAAAGTTTTAGACATTTCTTCTCATAAGTTCTATGTATTTCCTCCTATGATATTTCCTAAGTAAGTCATACATTTCATTGCTGCTTTGACTCAAATCATTTATGAATATGAGAATCATATATCTGAACTGTAAATGTTCTCATTATTCTGAGAAAGCTTTTCTTTTTAGAATTTTCTGAATACATCATCATACCTGGCAAATAATATCTTAACATTTGAATGTTTATTCTCATTTGTATTGTTCATTATTACAGTAGCCAAAACTTGTGGAATTGTTCTAAACAACTGCATTAATAACAAGCAAGGTTGCATTGATAATTTATTAACATTGACTTAAGATAGTTATTAATGAACCTAAAAAGAAGTCTTTTTTTTTCACTCTCTATTTCTCAAGAGATTTTCTTCTAGGGATAAAAAGATATAGTCAAATTTTATGTACAGGTGTGTTCCTTTATAGTGCTATTTATAATGGCAATATGTCAATGACCTTCACTTTTGAGCTATCAGTATATGGTTAGGTACCCGATGGCTCCTACATATGATACATTTTTTTAAATTTAAATACAATACAGAAATATCTACATTTTAAGGTTAAATCAAAATGAAAGACAAATTTCATTTCTAACATTCCAATTTTAAAAAATATATACACATACACGACTACACGGAAAATCTAATAAACATTAATATTTATTATATCATTGGGTCATGGAATTATTGGATTTTTGCTTTCTGAGTTAAATTTGTATGAGGAGAGTTACTTTGACAATAAAGTAGGTGACACTGGCAATGACAAACAAAGAGATATATGAGACTATGTGCTTGTACTTTACCAGTAAGCTATAACCTTGACTTCAGGGCATTCAAATCACCACAAACTATAGTGTGTATAGATGAAATAAACACCTAAAGCTTAACAAATGTCATTGTGAGAGCCTATTTTATACAAAGATTACTTCTATTACTTCTGTAAATACAACTATCAAATTTTTCTGGCAAATCATTAACTACCCTAGCTTATTTGGTCAAATGTTTCATTTCAGATAGATTTTTTTTTTTAATAGGAAGACAATTTTCTATACTGAAAGGACCTAATTCCTGCTATGATAACAATATAGGGCAAGTATAGAGATAAAACAAAATGTAATTAACAAAATGTAAGTTACTTGTTTTCAATTTATCAGTTAAAAACTCAAAAACAGGGGCGCCTGCCTGGGTGGCTCAGTCGGTTGAGCGTCCGACTTCGGCTCAGGTCATAATCTCACGGTTCGTGGGTTCGAGCCCCGTGTTGGGCTCTGTGCTGACAGCTCAGAGCCTGGAGCCTGTTTCAGATTCTGTGTCTCCCTCTCTCTCTGTCCCTCCCCCACTTGCACTCTGTCTCTCTCTGTCTCAAAAATAAATAAACATTTAAAAAAAACTCAAAAACAAGTAGAGAATGAATGAGCCCTATTTTTCAACAAGGTCTTATTCTAAACTGCCAAATTAAAATAGATCATAATACAATATATTGTCTCTTATTTACATAACAAATCAATGAGACTCTTTCAACTACTGCATTTCAGTTTTTTGAGTGGTCATTAAAGAACCATTTAGCAATCAGAATGGAGGAAGTAAATGCATGAAATATGTATTATAGCTACTTACATGAAATTATACATGTGAAAACACTTATTCTTACATTGAGAATGAAAGTAATTAGCAATGCAAACAAGAGGAAAATAAGTAGATATTTATAAGTTATGTAATCCAATTGTTTTTTAATTTCACTCTACACCAAGAGTACAACTACCCTATTGCAGTCCTGGTCAACCCCAAGGCCAAGAAATATAAAAAATAAGATACGATCCTAACCACCCCCAAATAGTCTGACCTAAAATCTGAAGATAGGAAAATGCTATTTCGCTCTCACAGTAAATACATGTTACTCATAGAGTATCAGTACCATATAATTCACATATAACACACTTTGCAAGTGCAAAGGCAAAAGTTCTTTTCCAATAAATAACCTGCATACCGAGTAGGTAGGGAAGGTTTCTGAACACGTTCTTGTAAAAGAAAGCTATCACCTATGTGTATTTGTGATTTATATTGTGATATTAGAGATTGCAGTTAACTTACAAAATATATATTTTGAAATTCAGTACCAAGTGGGTAATGCAGATGGTGTTGGATGTGTTCCACAGTAGCCTCATATATCATGACCATGACAAAGACTTTTTTCTGTATAACATATTTGACCATAAACATAGTGGCATTACTGGGAGTATTACAAATTATCTAGGCTGGCAAACATTATAAACATTCCAAGGATGATTAATTTCTAAAAATAACAAAGTTAAGCAGAGCTTAGAAGTCAAGCTGACTTTTTTCACAATCAATAAAATATGACTTCATAAAGAGAATTATATGGCAAGATGCTATGCAGTGAAATGTATTTTTATATTTTCTCAAGCTTCATATTTTATTAGAAGTTAAGAAATGTGCATATTATTTTAAATCACTGACACATTAAACAGTATTATAACTGTAAAAATCAGATTAATAATAAAATGCAAATTACATAAAAATATAGTACTAAATATATATGGGTATGATCAACAGTTTTGCTCTTAATAGCTGATTATTATAATTAATTCCTTGACCATAATAAAAAACAGCCTATAAAGTCCACAAATATATAAATACACATGCAACTTTAAAAAATAGACTGTCAGAAAAAATATGCATATGGTGGTTAGAGAAGGATTTTTTTAAGCCTCATTTTGCATGCAGAGGTACCATAAATATATTGTTCCCCTTTACCCACAGGAAGTTCCAATTATCCTGTTTTCTATCTTTTCAATTGTGATGCAGTTTATAAGTACAATTTAATCAAGAGGAGATACGGTTAAAATATCTGAGCACCCCAACCACCTTCTCAATCCATTGTGGCTTGGGTACCAGATCTCTTAGCCCATGTATCACGCTGGACATTGGTATTCCTTTACTGCCAATCATAATAAGCCCTAGTGCCCAGGTTATTATCAGATTATTGTTCTCCAATTCCCTTCTTGTCCCTTGCTCCCAACCACATCAATAGAACAACAACAACAACAAAAAATCCTTTATCTTCATGCTACACTACATTAGTTAACAGCAAAAAACTGGCCATCTGCTTTAGTGGTTTCTTTTTACTTCTGCCAGGTCTTGCTGCATTATAGATAAGGGTTTATGGCTGTACGGGAAAGGGGCACAGTCATGGAAAACAGAAAAAAAGAGAAATACAGAGGTACACAGAGACAAAAAAATATGAACAGATAAACACAGAACCAGAGACATTTCCTACCTTAAAAATTGTGTATATATACATATACAGTGTGGATGTACTGATTAATTTTGTTTTCCTATATCAAACACTGGCCAGACTTTCTAGGATAACATGGAGATTATTCAACTAACATAAACACTTTTCAGATTTATTCTTTAGCTTACTTTCTAATTTTACCCATGTGGAAATCAGGCACAAAATGCACCACCAACAATTATATATTACCAGTTATGTAGTACCACCACTGCAACTATATACAATCATATACTATAATATGTTATTATATATAGACAATTATATACTAAACCTTCATGCATACCAGCTTGATAATTTGTTTAGAAACTAGTACCTAGAATATATTGTAAAAACTTAAATGGCGAGGTTCAAGTACCAAAAAAAGTGTATTTCAATTCTCACAGTAAGATGAAGATAATTTGTAATTCTTATCTAATTCTCAGAGTGTTAGCTCCATCTCAAGGTAGTTAGGAATAGAAAAATACAAGAAAGATTTACCAATGCCAAGTACTACCTTAGAAGCTATACATAGATATTATTCTATTTTCTAAAATAACTCTGAGGGAATAAATGTTCATGCTTGCAGATAAAAAGCAGGCTTACAAATTTTTAAGTTGCTGTTAGCTCCTTGAGGGAATAATTAAAATCTTTTGTTTACTACCATATTTTTAGTAGCTGGCCCAGTTTTCTGGCTCACATTGGGTGATAATGGATATTTGTCAACAAGTTTACCAAGTAACACGGTTACAGAACTAGTAGCTGGCAGAGCTGAAATTTCATCACAGGTCTGTAAGACTTCCAAAGCCCCATCTGCCTGTGCCCAGAACCTGGAAGAGGCAGGGGATCTGCACGTCTGCCTCACCTTCTCCCAAATGATCAGAAGAATTGAGATGGTTTGCTCTGCAGGGAAGAAAGGCCTTCATAGTAATTGATTAACTACTGGCAGTAAGGCCAGAGCTCAAGAAGCCAGGTCCTTCATTTTAAATCTCATCTAGGTCTCATAATAGTTGTGTAACTTCAGTCAAGTTCCTTTACCATTCAGTATGTCAATGTTTTTACTGTAAAAAAATGATAATGATAATACAGTAAAACCTTGGATTGTGAATGACTTGTTCTGTAAGTGTTCTGCAAGATGAGCAAACATTTCTAATAAATTTTAACTTGAAAAAAGAACGATGTCTTGCAATATGAGTAGCACATGACATCTAATGTCACATGATCACAACTGAGCCAATGGTTCTTGAAATTCGTTTTGATATACGAGTACTTTGGATTACAAGCAAGTTTCCAGAATGAGTTATGCTTGCAAACCAAGGTTTTACTGTAATAGTAAATATATTAAACCCATGAGAATGTTGTGAGGATTAATTGTATCAATACATCTAAAGTTCATGGCTATGAAATCAGTAGCCATCGTTATTATTTGCTCTGGAGAAAAAAGCAATTCAGGTCATACCCAGATAACTTAATTCTCTATGGTCAGGAGTAGCAAATGAAGCTGGACATCTCAACAGCAGTAGGCAAAGAGATGCTACCAGGGGATGTTTCAGAAACAAGAGTACGTCCTTCTGTAACTGTGACATCACTTTAACTCAGCTGTCTAAAGTTCCAAGTTATGTGGTATTCCTTTAAGACAGGATTGGTAGGGATTCTAAAAAGAAAAAAAAAGTCTATCTTCTAATATCAACACTGATCAAAGGTACATGCATTCCTGTATTTATAAGCAATCTGGGTTCCAAAAGGCTGTTCATATGAAGAAGCCCTTTATTTACAAGTCAGAAATGGCATCACAAAAGCAGTGGGGAAGGCCTTCTATAGAAGACAGACAAAACTGACTTGCATTTTTTCAGATGTGAAGTTTTAAAATTCCTATTCAAGGTAATAAGGATAAAGTTTATAAATAGAAAGCTTCTATATTATGTAGCATAATATGGCTCAAAGTCAAGATAATATAAAGTAGTTCACATGCAGCGGAAAGGATTACTTCAGTTTTAGCCCAACATATTTTATATACCAGGTCAATTTTCTATTTGCTCTATTAGGAGTTTTTAAATACTTTTCAGAGTTACTCAGAGAGAGGATGAGTGTGTGAATGGGTGTGTGTGGGTGGTGGTGGGGAGCGGGGTGAGACAGGTCTAAATCCAAGTCCCATGATCTATGGCTCAGCCATGTTTGGGGCCAACTGAAATACATAGTGGGTATCAGTTTCTAGAAATCAGAAATTTCACCTCTGAAAAGAGAGCCTCTTACAATGTCTATTTCTGCTATTTTTAATCTACCTTCCCCTAACCAAGTATAACTTTAGACTGACTTTTTAAATATGAATTTTATGTATACATATAGAGAGAGTGAAAGAGTTTTGATTTTTGTTTTTTTCTGATTATCAACATCAAATGAAATAGCTCTTACGGTTAGCTAATTTCCAGTTGTTACAATGAGAACAAAAATAAACTAGTGAGGCAGATAGTATGATGAAGAAAATTAACATGTTCAAACACTGAATACTTGTCATGCACTGTGCTAGATTCTCTACACATGCTATTCATTTAATCCTCAAAATAACCTTATGAGTGAGGCATCTTTATAACACCAAAAAACCTAATTAGAATAATCTTTAGATATACAGATAATTAGAAAAACACTTGTTTAAAGGGATAGAATTCTTTTATTGTCCCTTACCACAAAATGATATATGTCCCCAATTATGTGAATGTAAGTTCTCCATCAGTATATGGATCAAAGAAACATTTTGAAATTGTTGATGAATTTGCATCATTTAAAACTAGATGGTTGTACAGGTTTACTTTCATGTCTTTAATAAAGCACTACCTTACATTTTAGTGATTACTTTAGAAAACATGTGCTAAACCAGGGAAACTTGAGGGAAAAAATGTCAAAAGACACAGAAGGTATTTTATCCAGTTTTTATAGTGACGGCAGAATGTAATTCAGGTTGAAAGAAGAATATGTGCCAAATTCAGAATTGCATCCCTGATAAACTACAACAGATATTTGTAGTCAATTAAAAACCAAAAGTGAGCTAAAGAGGCTAAAAATTGATTTCAGGTGCTTGCTACACTATACTATTCTGAGACCTCCTAAGCAGTGGTAAATACAGCTGTGTCCCTTTCTTTGCTATAATTGTCATTAATGTATGAGAGAGTAACTGTGTTACACCTTTTTCATCTTAGTGCAAAACCAGTGATAATTAGTAGAAGACTTTAAATTGTCAATAAGTTACATATGTATGTAGACTCTGCCAGTTTTTAGAAAGATTCAGTGAATATTCTACTCAGTCGTATAGAGTTTCTCTTATTTATTAATTATCTTTCACAAAATTTGCAACGATGTATCATTTAACTATCACATTTGTGTTATAAATACCAAAATGTCTAAATGAACAAAATATACAGTTTTTTATAAGGTGATTAGTTTTCTTCCATAAAATTACCTTTCAGCATATGTTCATATCATTTTGGCATTTTCTTTCTTTCTTTGCATTAAAAGGTATATGAAAAAAACAATTTTTGGTTAAATGAGAGGTTTAGTTTGCATTCTGTATATTAAAGACTGAACACAGTAGTAAACACTCAGAAACAAACAATTACTTGGTGTAAGAAAGCAGATTTTGGGGGTGTTTTCTTTCAAATATACTTACTTATTAAATTAAAAAGTATTGTAATTACAAAAATAGGAAGGCCAAAAATTCAGAATAAATGATATAGTTAACAATTCAGCTGATTTTCCACATGTATGGTAAAAACAAATAGTAAAACATGCAAGAATTCTTAAAAAATACATTTCAAAAGCTACTTTCAGAAATCAAACTCAAAGTTGTATTTATTGCAGCTCATGGTACATATTATGGCCTTTTTAATTTAATTTACTTCTATTTATGCAGGCAAAAGCTGCTAAATCATGGAGCAAAGATTTACAAGAAAGGATCCAGTGCAAATAGGGACAACACGAAGCTTCGCACAAAAATCTAAGTAAAGGTCTTACCTTGAATGATCGGTGCTATGAGCATCATAAAGACTAGTAGCTGTGATGGCCACATGGCTGTGAACTCGGGCGTGAGTGCCTCAAAACTGAGTGTTCCCAGCGTGAAACAAAATGACTGTATTTCTGGTTCCTCTTCTGTATTCCAAGACCGATGATTAAAAAAAAAAAAAAAAACGACTTTCCCTCAAAAAAAAATCCTCAAAAACAGAAACACCAGTATCCCAAATTTGAATTCTGCAAACAAGAAAACAAAATGGATTATCAAATACACATATTCTCATCTTAATTCCTTGAAAGTTCATTTGCTGACTTGAACATCTGTATACCTCCCTCCCGTCAATCTAATTTATTAAGGCGTCATATATAAA
Organism: Panthera tigris; assembly: GCF_018350195.1. Lineage (NCBI taxonomy): Eukaryota > Metazoa > Chordata > Mammalia > Carnivora > Felidae > Panthera > Panthera tigris. Next base: position 154,536,098 of record NC_056663.1, read on the forward strand.
AATGAGGAAGTAATCTGCAGGACACTATTTATGCATATATCACCACAGAGTTTATTTCCCTGCTTCCAAACTGACTGAAAGAAATAATTCAGTCTCACTGGAAAACTTAATATCAATATGTTATATCAATTTGTTCCATAATAAATCAGCAATTGATTTGTATAATTTGTTAATATGTATAGAGTTGGGGTTTATTTTATATAAAAATTTTCCACAAACCTATTTTTTTACTAACATTAGAATAATAAAGCAAAAAATTCATTCATTACCATTACCGTAAGATTCATTGATCACCATATACTACAAGTTAACAAATAAAAGTTACATGTATGAGTCTTACTTTCATTCTAGTCCCTGATATTCAATTCAGAAATCATTCTAAATATTAACTATATTATTTTCCAAAGCATCTTTGTACATTAATCCATGAAGATCTTAGATTTATGTTAAGTACTTATGCTTAAATATAGCTAATTCATTCAAAGGAGGTTTACTGAATATCCACTGAAATACAAAGCACTGGGCTAGGAACACAAGATAGGAGACTGAACAAAACATGGAAATGATTCTTCAGGATCTTACAATTTAAGATGTGGAATCTTGCTTAAAAGTTTTAAATATGTATGGAAGACATTAAAAACTTTAAGCATTAAGGAAGTTATTTTACTGAACCAAACTGATAGAGCTGCCTTCTCTTAAAGACTGCACAGATTTATCTTAAGAAGTAAAAATACCGAAAGAGCGTGACCCAAATTTTGAAGATGTTTTTCACAGTCAGCACCTTTAAAACGGATCAATCAGTACAAACTGGGTCGTTCTCCTTCTCTCTCTCTCTTCTAGAAAGCCCTATAGAAATCTCCATATAATGAAATTTATTTCTATCAGGAAAGGAGTTTGCATTTCAAACCCAATATTTAAAACAATTTCATATTTTGGGTTTATAAATTTAAAAGTTTTCCAGAAAGGGTTATACAAAATAGAGATAGTTTACTGAAGCCTGTATTGATAAATCTCATTCCGATGAAATAAATTCCAAACATTTCTGAAATATTTGCCTTAGTTATAAGGCAAAACTACACAGATTTATGTGAATTTCTGGCATTGTTACTTATAGCATGGCACTTAAGAGCACAGATTCTGGAGCAAGACCACCCAATTTCAATTATTAGCTCTACCAGTACTGTGACCTTGCTTGAGCAAGTCATTTAAACCCTCAGTGCCTCACTTCCCTAGTTGATTCATATGCCTATATGAACATTTAATGAGCTAAAATTTGGAATCTTTAATTATATATGTAAAATATGTACTGCCCAGCACAGTGTCTAGCACATAAGTGTATGTCTTCAGATTATACATCTCATTAGTTTTCAACATTATCCTATTCATCCTTTTAACATGTATGTATTAAGAAGCAAGACCATTCAATAATTTGGCTCAAAAATGTTTTGACTCACTATGGTATAAACAGGCTCCAAGAACACTAAATCTGAACACAATAGATTAAAAAAAAAAGTTTCATCTCACAGACACATTGTAAGAAAATGAAGCTCACAGGAGACAGTCTAATAATATTTTACTTTGACAAATAGGAATGATGAAAAAAGAAGTGGTTGAGAGAAAAGAGAAGGTATGTGGAAAGGAAGCATGTGAAATATTTCCGTTCCTTTTCCTATTCACACTCTGACAAAGAAATCATTCAGAACTTATTCTTTTTTTTTTCTTAATTTTTTTTTTTTAACGTTTATTTATTTTTGAGACAGAGAGAGACAGAGCATGAACAGGGGAGGAGCAGAGAGAGAGGGAGACACAGAATCTGAAACAGGCTCCAGGCTCTGAGCTGTCAGCACAGAGCCCGACGCGGGGCTCGAACTCACGGACCGTGAGATCATGACCTGAGCCGAAGTCGGACGCTTAACCGACCAAGCCACCCAGGCACCCCCAGAACTTATTCTTAATTGCTATGTGTGTAACGCTTTCAAAGAATAACTTTTGGAAAAAATTGCTAATTTAAAACATTATTTAATATACATGTGATAATTAATGGGCACTCAAAAATGGATACTAAAACTGACTGATATACCACCAAGTAAACACTACTTCCTTATTCTCAACATTTAGTTACTATGTCTTTTCTTTTCTTTCCTCTAAGTCCATTCAATATACCAGTGTCAAAAATTGGCATTAGATGCATGTATGCACAAAGACACACACAAACACATAAACATACACAGAACTACTTTGCCACTGGAAATAACCGTGGGTAGCCACTAGGCGAATTATTTATTCATTACTTGAAAAATATATACTAAATACTAACTCTGGCAGATACTGAGAATGCAGAAGAAGGAGAACAATTTTTCTCACAACTCACACTCATGGGAAAAACAGAACACAGGAAAGGAAGTTACAAGATAAAGAAGAGACTAAATTATATTCTCTTATTTATTTTATTATTTTAATTATTAATTATTTATTTTATTAATTAATTATTTTAGTGCCTATCATATATCAAGAAGTATTCTGGATATTATAAAATTATCTGCTTTAATTCTCCATACAAATCTGTAAAGCAGATAATATGATTTCATGTTTACTGAGGAAGAAAATCAAAAATGTTATGCAATAAGAATTCCAAACCAAATGTCTGATTCCGACACCAGTGTTCTTTGCTCTCTCTATAGTAGAAATAAACAAGAAAATGTAAGAGGATAATTAGGGGTATTAATTGTGCAAAGGAAGGGGCCAATGTAGCAAGTTTCCCAAAAAGATTTAGGCCTTTCTTAAATATGTTCTTTTTTAAATTTGTTTAAATGTTTATTTATTTTTGAGAGAGAGGGAATAGGTGGAGGAGGGGCAGATAGAGAGGGAGACAGAATTTGAAGCAGGTTCCAGGCTCTGAGCTGTTAGCACAGAGCCTGACACGGGCCTCGAACTCACGAACCACAAGATCATGACCTAACCTGAAGCCAGATGCTTAACCGACTGAGCCACCCAGGCGCCCCTTAAATATGTCATTTGATTGTGAAGAGTGGAGAACCTGGAACAGCATGGATACATTAGGTAGACATAGCGGGGCAAAGAGAAAAGTGAAGACGTGTTTAAAAAGGAAACCAGACTAATTGTAACATGGTATCCTTCGGAGGAACAGGGAAAATTATTTCCATAGTGAAATATGAGTATTACTATTGTGAATTCTTGTTTTAGTGGAAATTAGAATATTTTATTTCACGTTATATATTTCCACAATGATAAAACAGTGGGAGAAAGTTACTTTATAGAAAAGATAAGAAAATACATATTATTTATAATAATGATTTGTTTTAAGATATCATAGCAGGACACGAAACCACATCTACTCAGATATTTTTCATTGTGTTTGAGCACAGGAATTTGTTTTCATGATTATCGGGTAAACAGAGGTGAGGAAAGAAATTGAGAATAGAAGCTATTATTTAAAGAGGGTAACATGTCCTCACAATCCAGTAACACCACCCACCTATCATTCACCCACAGCCCCAAAATAATGTGCTAATATGGGGGCATATATAATAAAATTGTAATAATTAAACCATATAATTTTTTTAATTTTTTTAATGATTATTTATTTTTGAGACAGAGAGAAACAGAGCATGAATGCAGGAGGGTCAGAGAAAGGGGGAGACACAGAATCTGAAGCAGGCTCCAGGCTCTGAGCTGTCAGCACAGAGCCTGACGAGGGGCTCTAACTCACAGACAGTGAGATCATGACCTGAGCCGAAGTCGGAGGCTCAACTGACTGAGCCACCCAGGCGCCCCAAACCATATAAATTTTAATAGATACTTTGAAAGACAAGATTGCTCATAACCTATAGAAAGACAAACCATTACTGCTTGCCTACTAACAGTGAAAAAAAAATAGGAAACTTTTAGGGATATTTTGTTTTCTAATTTATGCTATTAACTACCAAAACAATCAGTTTCATACAAAAGGGATTTCCACTTAAGACATCTCTGAAACAAAGCTCTTCAAACACACACAGAGAAGAAAAACCAAGAAAAGGCACCAAAGACTCATTAAGTCACATATAACAAGAAAATTACACATAAAAAAGACTCGCTATTGATATAAAGCATTTAACCAGTCAATTTCAAAACACAGTTCCACCTACAATAAATTTCTTTTGCCTTCTCTAGGTACCACACACTGTGCTAACACTGTGGGTCAAGGGGGAAGAGTGTGGCTACAAGTCTAAGATGTAGTAGCCCTTTTACAACCACTGACAGTAAAATATAAATGCTAAAAGGTATATTTACCAATAATTATAGCGCTGTGCAAAATGTGATGTGTTACGTGAGATGTTCTAGGAACACAAAGTGAAAAGCTGTCAGATGTTCTTTTGTAAATGCAAGGGATTTAAAAATTATACTTGACACAAAATTAAGGTTGCCAGAGGGAGGGAGTGGTAATAGGCAGAATGGGCAAAAGGCAGTGAGAGATATAGGCCTCCAGTAACGGAATGAATAAGTCACAGGGATAGAAGGTACAGCATAGGGAATATCGTCAATAGTATCAGCATAGTGTTGTATGGTGACACATGGTAGATATACTTGGATGATCAGAGCCTCACATATAGACTTATTCAACCAATATGCTTTGCACCCGAAACTAATGTAACATTGTGTCTCAACTATACTTCAATTAAAAAAAAATATGCCGACCTAATATTCTGGTGTTAAGGCAAGATTGAATACCTCTCTGAATCTCAGTTACTGCAAGTATAAAAGAGAGAACAATATTCACCTTGCAAATTGGTTGTGAGGTTTACAGATAACGCAAAATATCGCGTGACAGAGATTATCACTGATCATGCATGTCTGTTAGTGTGTGTCTGTCATTCACCAACTTCCTTTGTTTCCTTTATTCCTTCAAAATTGAGGGATAAAGGAAACACCTGATCTCCACCCCTCTCACTTCCAAGTTTGATGACTAATAGCACAGGTATCTGGGTATGCACACTCTCCTTGAGAATTCTATAGCTGAACAATGCACACTAAAGTAATGTGAGGTTTCATAAAGGAGAATTTTCAGTGTTTCTCTCATTTAAAATATACTATTTATGACACTAATTTCCAATAATAAACCAACACACTAATGTTTTAAAAATTATTCATAAAAGGTGGCATTTCTAATTTTTATCAAAGATTACCAATTATGGCAAACAGTTTTGCCTGCTACCCTATACAAATCATTAATCATTAATATTTAAGATTATAATTATGAAACTGTGTTATTTGACTGATGTTCCATTAAAAGTTAAAAAAAAAATCACAAAATGGAAAGATATTCTACAAATGTGTTATGTAACCAAAGCCTTCTGTCATAAACTACACAGATCATCCCTTATTTGTTAGATTTAGACTAACCTGCCCTCATATCCAATACACTTACACTCTGAAAGTATTTGAACTTTTCTTGTTATTGCTGAAACAAAAGTTCTTTTAAATTTAAAACATTGATTTTACTTTGGGCAAATTCTCACCTTAAATTGTTGTGTCATAATTTGTTTTCCCTGTTTAAGTTTTTGATATGTCCTTCTTAAATCATATTTGGAAGCTTTAATTTTTGTTGTATATTCGCTTCCTTTCTACACTCCAAATACTATTTATCTTGGAATTATTACCTTCCTTCGAGCTACTCTTTTTTTTTTTTTTTTTATGAGAGAGAGAGAAAGTATGTGTATGAGTGGGGAGAGGGGCAGAGGGAGAGAGAGGATCTTAAGTAGTCTTCTCTCTCAGTGTGGAATTGGACACAGGGCTCGATTCCATGACCCTGGAATCATGACCTGAGCCACAAGCAAGAGTCTGACACTCAACCAACTGAGCCACCCTGGCACCCCAACATTTTAGCTACTCTTAATCACATTTCTGTAAGATAATTTACTCTCTCAATCTTTTTCCAAGGAAAATTGCATTTTATTATTAACCTCATAATTATAATCTAGTGAAGATACTATATCCTTTTTGTATTATTTGTACATTTTCCCAAGTAATAAATGTTCATTTATCACAAGTTTTGCTAACTATGAACTTTAGTTCATATGAACTTTATAAATTTCAATTAATCCATATTTTACTTTGCCTATTTGCTTCTTTTTGCCATGTAAATCTTTTTCAGAGGTCAATCTTTTTACATGTTTAGTGCACGCCAGATGTATAAAGTGCCACGTAGCTCTATTTTAATAATTAATTGGTTTATATTCCTATAGCCCCATTGCTAATTATAATACAGGAGTTTCCTATATAACATGGTTTGTTTTTCCTTATTTCATATAGGGAAATCATAGCTATTAACTCAAAGGAAAACAAAAAACCCTTACTTTTTTTTGAGATTTTTTTTTGCATTTATTTATTTATTTTTGAGAAAGAGACAGAATGAACAGAGAAGGGGCAAAGAGACAGAGAGGGACAGAGGATCCAAAGCGGGCTCTGTGCTGACAGCAGAGAGCCTGATGTGACCCTCGAACTTACAAATCATGAGATCATGACCTGAGCTGAAGTCAGAAGCTTAAGTGACTGAACCACCCAGGCACCAAAAAACCCTTACTTTAGAAGTGTTTGCAAATATCACTTGGGTATTATCTATAATTCTTCCAGGGTTAGTACCTGGATTCGGAAATTTGAATGATTTGAAATTACATTCATTAACAAATCAAATATTTACCACAATCCTTCTCCATAAATTATCTTTTTTGTTATACACAATTGACATATGGTAACCTATGAAAAATAATATAAATATAAATGTGATTAACCTAGCTATTCTATTATTTGTCACTACCTTAACAAGTAAATATCCATTACAGAGCATCTATGTAATCTGATTTATGTGCACATAGCTCACTACATTTATAATTGATCTACCAATTGTAGCCCAAAAAAGACAAGTGTTTTTGAGAAATATTAATTTAATAAGACTGGAAAATATATTTCACCTAAATTGTTTAGTGTGGCACAGATGCTTATATGAGAGGCTTTATTCAAATCTAAGATTGCAAGATTTCTATGATTTATCAGTGCTGCATAATCATAAGTACATATACAGCAATGTTTCATAGTCCATGTCCTATGAAATGACAGACGACCTTTTCTCCCAAAAGTGTCTTGCCAAAAGTAGTTTTACATGGACGACTCCTTCTGATGTGAATGGATATTCTATGAAATAGTTAACTCTTAAGGTAAAGAAGCAGGTTAGCAAGACAAGCTATTAGATTATAAGATAGCTTCCTCCCACCACAATCCTATAAAATATTAAAATGTTTGGTCTGATCATCACTAGGTAGAAGTAAAAAGAATTTTAAAGGAGTTTAGACTGAGTAAATATGTATTTTTTTTAATTTATTTGAGAGAGAGAGAGAAAGCGTGCGAGCACACAAGCAGGGGAGGGGCAGAGAGAGAGAGAGAGAATCCCAAGCACGCTCCATATTGTCAACACAGAGCCCAATGCAGGGCTCAAACTGAAGAACTGTGAGATCATGATCTGAGCAGAAATCAAGAGTCCTACGCTTAACTGACTGAGCCACAAAGGCGCCCCTTAATGATCTTATTATTTTAATGTCAGCTATAATTGGCAGTTTATGAAATCTATACATATTGTGTTTCTTTTAAAGTTTTCTTGGTGTTTGCTAAAAGAATTATATCTATTATTTCTTAACTGAGAGAGTGCAGGTGACTATACTATTCCTTTGGTCCTCGTATTTGTTTTTAAAAATTATTTAAAAGTATTTAAAAAATATTTCTGTTTTAAAAATTAAACACTTTAACATTTTGACTCTGAAAACAAAAGCATTGCAATAAGTTTAAGAATCTTTTCTTTCTTTATTGATGGAGAAAAAAACCAACAACGTATTAAGTAACTATTAACAAGTATTTAACTAGGGAGATGGGGGGATGGGTTAAAACGGTGATGGAATTAAGGAATTCATTCGTGATGAGCACTGGGTGATTTATGGAAGTGTTAAATTATCTATATTGTACACCTGAAACTAATAGAATGCTGTGAACTCATTGGAATTAAAATAAAAACTTAAAAATTTAAAAAAAAAGTTCCCATTGATTAAAACAAACAAACAAAAACACACACACAAGAAGAAAATGGTGATGGTCATGCAGACGAATCATACACATTCTACTGATACTTGGTTAGTCCTACTAAGTTTCATAGATGACCCTGTGCTTTAGCCATACAAGGGCACTTGCAGACTCTTGAATGTGCTGTTATCTCCAAGCCTCCATCCTCTTTTTTATAACTTCACTCATTGTTCAAAATGCAATTAAACAACTTTTCTGGCAGAACTTCCCTGTCTTCTTCCTTTATGTTCTCACTGTCTAGCATTGGGCCAAGTACTAGGTACCCAATAAATTTTGAAACAATGATAAATGATACGGGGATCAATATTGGTACTGAGAAGATGTTCTTCCTTTCACTGAAGAAGGCATTGGAAGGAGACAAAGGTTTCAGAGATGAGGAAGAAGAATGGAGATGTGAAGAATATAAAATTCTTATGTATGAATTCATTTTTGGAATCACATAAAATTGAGCCTCTGATAAAAACAAATGGAACAAGGTAAATATTCAAGTACATACCTTAATTGCATCTGAGTGACCAAATTATTTGCATCAAAATTTATAAAAAAGTATTTAACTATCATGCCTACTTAGTAGCAATAGGGAGCTGAACATTTTAGTAATAAATACTATCTTAACTAGTACTTGATCCCTTTGGAGATTCAGAGGAGAGATAATACAACCATCTTGTTTAATATTTTCTTTCTTTCTTTCTTTCTTTCTTTCTTTCTTTCTTTCTTTCTTTCTTATTTTTTTAATATAGGAAATTTATTGTCAAATTGGTTTCCATATAACACCCAGTGCTCATCCCAAAATTGTTTAATATTTTCAAGAAATATTAAATTCAATCTACCTACACATGTGTTCCTTTAGTAATACGTACCAAGAGATCTTCAGTGAATACAAAGAATGTAAACTTTTTTTTGGTCATAGGAGATATGTCTCATATATATATATATATATATATATATATATATATATACACACACACACACACACACACACATGAGTTTAAGCCCTGCACATATATATATATACGTATATATGTATGTATGAGATACCCACATACACATGCATTATAGAAAGGAGAGGAAGAAAAGGAAGAGCAGGAAGAGAACACTGCAGGAGGGCTACAGGAAGAGATAACAAAGGAAATACAGATAATGAAATACAAATTCAAATATAATAAAGACAAGAGTTTTAAAAAATAGAGGAAATAATCCAGCTTGGAAGATCTGGAAGACCTTCTAGAAGAAAATGGTAATTGTGCTAGAATATGAGGAAATGAGTGAGATTTCACTAAACAGTGACTGAAGGACGAACGTTGTGGGTTAAGGGTTGCTGTGAAAAAGGTAAAGGTGATAGAAGACAGCATATTACAGAACGGCCAGGTCTCTGTCTGTCAGGTCTACTGAGTAAGGAGGAGCTGCAGAAAATAAATACACAACCTGTTGGAGAGGCAGAAGAAAAGATCTGAAAGCTTCACAAAGGAATTTGAATCCAATTTGGTCAGTTTTCACCTGTGTATTTTTGTAATATTTAAATATCATTTTGCAATGCATTGAAAGGCAAACATAACATAAATACATAAAAATCACTGCAAGTACCATCTTTGGAGAATGAGAGTAAATATTTATTGTGAATATTTTCCAAAAATTTTTAGAATCCTCTATATTGCTCCTGAACGCTTGAACATTTTGTTCTGAGTTTAATTTGTGTAAATGATCTCTGGTTTGAAATAAAGAGCTTGAGTTAATAGAGGTATTAACCTAAATAGAGATATCATACGAATCATTAAATTGATGAACTAACTAGTATTTATACAGTACCCAACATGACACCATACCAAGATAATGCCATCTTTGCATTTTCATAATACGATGCTTTGTCAGGGTTCCAAACTTCCCTAACACTTCTTAGTGGCTATTACACTATTTGAGATCAAATATTGATTCCAGAGAATCACAACACTTTTAGATATAATGGTACTGCTATCCATTTGGCAATGCATTACCTCCAAATGACAAACTCTAACTGTACTATTTAGCTTTAGAGATGTATATTTTATAACACATTCAGATCCAACACAACCTGGAAGAAATTCAAACATATTACGTATGTGTATGCCTTGGCCTAGATGTGGATATAGCTATATTTTTCTTAATCCTTCCTTTTTTTTAATGTTTATTTATTTTTGAGAGAGAGAGACAGCATGAGCAGGGGATGGGAAGAGAGAGGGAGACAGGGGATCTGAGCCTAACTGAGCCATTCAGGTACCCCTCTTAATCCTTTATTTCTGCATTTAAAAAAAAAATACTAAGCTCCTGTCTTCAAGTATTAGATATTGCATAAGACAGAACCATCAAAAGCAGCAAGAATGAAAGGTATAACATGAACTTTGGAATGAGAAAAAGTGTTAAATCTTCTCCAAATTGTAAGCTATATGACCATAGGCAGATTACCTCAATTTTCTATATACCCTAATGTTCACATCTGAAATTAATACATATTCCACCAGGTGGTTATAAGGTTTAAGTAAATATAAATAGTACCTATAAAGATTCCTGGCAAGAGTAGGCATTTAATACATAGAAAAATCTTTCTTCTCATTTAACGTAAGTTTTATGCTCAAAAGTAGGGTTAAAAATGGTAAATGAAATGACATCTGGTGGTAAGTAGTACAGAAGAACATTTGATAGGAGTTTGTGAGGGGTTAAGTGGGAGAATGGATGGAATCAGAAGATACATTGAAACACTATGCTTTTAGAAGATTAAATTGGTAGTGGTCTATAGAAGAAAATGGAGAGGAAAGAAAAACTACCTTAGGCTAGCCATGTCAATGACAACATTTTTCAGAGTTAGTATGGTAGGAGTCCACAGTGACCTAGAAGCCTAGAACTGTGACTTAAAATAAAGATTATTTGAAGAAAGTCAAGACAACACATTTGCAAGTTGTATAAATATCAGTTATATGTTTTTCGGGGTGGGAAGAAAAAGAAATCAGGATGGGAAACTGAGGGAAAAAATGAAGGATGGGCACAGAAGATACAGAAAAAAAAAAGTTAAATCAAATTAGAAGTAGGAAGAGTAGTTTAGGAATACAACTGCATTTTCCTAGAATTTTCACTCAAGTCTGCGTTCTTCCTTCATTTCTTCCCTATCCCTCCCTCCACAAGTTTCAGAGAGGTCGGAGCAAAGAAAGACCTCTTTGTATTCAGTTAGTGTTTTTTTAAAGGTCACTTACAACACTTTTCAAGCAAGGAAATGCTAAATCTCAACAAACTGTCTGAAAAACTAGCAAATGACTTTTTTCATTGCTTAAGTACAACACCTATCTGCTTATGATTATATTTCAAATACAGTTTGATGCTACGTTAGAAAACAAGTAATCCAGGAAGCTCATTTTAATAGGAAAGTTCTCTAGAGTAAAAGTCCCATGTAATTGTCTTTCAGATAATGTTATAATCTAATAAGTGTCTATTAATGTTTAGGAACAAATTTGGATTTAATGAACATGGCTATTTTTGGCTTTAGGGCAGCATATCATTTAACCATGAAACAGATTGATGTTTTACACAGGATCATTTTCTTGCAAAGTGTCCTTGAGTTAACCTCTTCCCCAAGATCCTACAAAGCATTTGACTGAAGTCTGTTTCCAACAGGCTTTGAATAAGAGAATATTTGCTTCTACTGATACATGCAATAGGAAATAAAATAAGTTTGAAATTAAGGTAAGTAGAAATAATTATGTTAATGCAATTAGTTTGGAAAACAATTCAACTGCTTTAAATGAGAAGAAATTAGGAAATGGATCTCATATTCTTTCCATACATCTGATTTGTCAATAGATCCTTTACTTCACTCTTTAAGAATAAAAATACAGTTGATCTTTACACAATGCAGGGGTTGAGGGAACCAACTCCGTGCAGTTAAAAACCCGGGTATAACTTTTGACTCCCCCAAAACTTAACTAATAAATAGTTACCAATAACATAGTTGATTAGCACACATTTTTGTATGCTATATGTATTATATACTGTATTTTAGAATAAAGCTAGAAAAAAAGAAAATATTAAGAAAATCATAAGGGGGGCACTTGTGTGGCTCAGTCTGTTGAGCATCCAACTCTTGATTTCGGCTCAGGTCACAATCCCAGGGTCCTGGGATTGAACTCGCATTGGGCTCCAGGCTGAGCATGGAGCCTGCTTAAGATTCCCTCTCTTTCTCATTCTCTCTCTCTCTCCCTCCCACTCCCCCCCCCTCCCCGTCCCTCTCCCCCAACTCATGCTCTCTAATAAAAAAAAATTAGGGGTACCTGGGTGGTTCAGTCGGTTAAGTGTCCGACTCTGTTTCAGCTCAGGTCATGATTTCATGGTGTTTGATTCTGAATCCCAGATCTGGCTCTGTGTTGCCAGTGCAGAGCCTGCTTGGGATTCTCTCTCTCCCTCTCTCTGCCCCTCCCCTGCTCTCTCTCTCTCAAAAATAAATAAACTTAAAAAAAAAGGAAAACATTTTTTTTAATTAAAAAAAGAAAATCCTAAGGAGAGAAAATACATTTATAGTATTGTACTGTATTTATTGGGGGAAAAAATCCATGTATAAATGGACCCATGCAGTTCAAACCCATGTTTCTCAAGAGTCATCTATGCTCATAAAATCTCAACTTTTTATTATCAATGTTAGTCTGAATCAATAAGTCTAATTTCATTTCTAATAGGAGCCTGTGAATCTATTTCAAAATCTAAAGTGCAGTAGGCAAGATAATCTTCTTTGTAACAACAGTAAACAGCTATTGAGCCCTTACATACCCAGACACTGTCCTAAGAGCTCTTCACATATTAATATATCAATCATTTAATTGATTTTAAATATAAGCATTATGGTTATTCCTATAGAAACTCTAAAGAAAGGGACTGATATTTTTTTTTTCATTTTTTAAATGTTTTATTTGTTTTTGAGACAGGGAGGGAGAGAGAGAGATGGGGGGGGTCAGAGAGAATGAGCAGGGGAAGGGCAGAATCTGAGGCTCTGAGCTGTCAGCACAGAGCCTGATGTGGGGCTCAGACATGGAGCTCGAACTCACAAACTGTGAGATCATGACAAGAGCTCAAGTCGGAAGCTTAACTGACTGAGCCACCCAGGCACCCCCAGAAAGGGACTATTGTTATTCCTACTTGACAAAAGAGGAAACGAGGAAACAGAGGGGCTAAGAGTGTAAAGAGCTTGCTGAGGTCATATAGCTAAAAATAAACAACCCCAGATTTACACCTGAACAGTCTAGACCCATAGTGTGTGCTTCCATTCACTTGATTCTACCGTCTCATACTTCTATTGACCACTGATTCCAAAGCAGTACTAGTACAAGCTGAATGTTTGTGTCACCTCCCCCCCCCCCCCCCCCCCCCCCCCCCCCACCGCCACCCCGTCCAAAGTTCATATGGTGAATACTAATGCCCAATGTGATGGTAATTGTAGGAGGGGCCTTTGGTGAATAATTAGGTCACAAGAGCAGAGCCCTCATGGATGGGATTAGTGCCTTTATAAAACAAAGTCCAGAGAAGTTTCTGGCCCGTTCCACCATGTGAAGTTACAGAAAGAACACAGCTGTCTATCTCCAGGGAACTGAAATCTCACCAGAACCCAACCATACTGGCACCCTGATCTTGAACTTCCAGTCTCCAGAACCGTGAAAAATAAATTTCTGTTGTTTATTAGACACCCAGTCTAAGGTATTTTTGTTATAGATTCCTGTGCTAAGGCAGCACTTTACGTAAACGTAAGGTGCTTTTAGCTAGGTTTGGTTAGCATTTAATTTAGGAGTTGTAGGAAATAAGATAAAGATTTAGGATATAGGCATACACTGACATATTCAAACAAGCTTCAGATTGAGAGAATCATGCAATCAACAAAAAGCCTTCATTAACTTCACTTTTAAATAATTCCTACCTAGCATGCTGTATGTCTGGTACATTTGAATAGACAGCAATGACCCATTTTATTCACGCTTGGTTTGGGTATGGGGTAAGACCACAGACTTCATTAGGAGAGCAAGCCAGGAATGATGATTTTGGAGGTTCTTAGGTGCCAAGAAAGTGCTTCTTAAATTATACAAAAAGATGAAAACAATCAGAAAAATAAAATAAAAATATATCTCCCAAATAAAATGTTGGATACTTCAAAACCTATCAATCTCATTCCAATCAGCATGACTATTTAATTACTGAAGTATTTTTTTCCAAAAAGGGAACCGAGATTACTCTGATTCTTACCGCAAAAAGCAGATAGATCTTCAAAGTAGAATTGTTGTGACTTTATCATAATTATTCTAATGTCAAGATTCAAATTGACAAGTGATCAGTCAAACTAATCTCAAATGTTTCTAACATTTGTTGGATTTTTATTATCTACAGAGGCTTTATGATTGGGCTAGATTAGTACTGTCTTCTGTTGTTTTCTTGTTGGCAATTTTATAACTAAAATTACCTGAGTACTTCAAGATTGAAAACCATGATAATATAATACATCTAGTGTAAGTTTGTGTTATAATTAAAGTTCCAGAGTTTGATTTAAAACTGCCATAGTCACATTTTTCCTGTAAAAATTAAAAAAAAAATATCTTCAATGCAAATAGCACTACAGTTGAGATTTGTTAACAAGCTATTTCCATAGCTGGGGACAATGAATTTTAAACGTCAAATTCGGTGACCAGAATCGTATCAAGCCACATTAATGGCTTCAGGGCTGAGCTAGAAAACATCTTATTCTTAACACTATTTCTCCGAATACAATTCTAGCCACAAAGAAACGGACTTAAAGTCTAGAATAGCGAAGTTATAAGAAATGAAGTAGTAATGTCAAAATCATTCTATTCCAATTCCTTCAGGCAGATAAGGAAAAATACACATCTACTCACACTTTCTTTGAAGACTTTCCAAAACTGAGAGGAATGCAGGGGGAAGTTAAATTTCATTATGAGCTAGTGGACTATATCACAGTTTCACTGTGGCTTAGTTATCATGACTGGTCAGTTCCATTCATCTCTTTCATACAAATATTTTGACTTTAAACATGATATTTCACATTGTAAAAAAAAATTCATTAAGTCTCCTTTTCAAAAGCAGTTTAAAACAAGTATTAATAAGAAAATAATACAAGAGTGGACATTTAAAAAATGTGTATCAGACAAGGTCTAAAAATAATTCTGTTAGAACCATCTTAAATAAAAAGGGTATCTATGTTTTAAATATGCTTCTTGAGATTATGAGAGAAATGTATTGTGTTTTGTGATTCACAAAGTATTCCAAAAGAGCTTTTCCATATTTCATTCCTTGTAGTTAGTATATCAGTGGCAACCAGGCAGGAGAGAAAATACACATGTTTTGAAATTATCTCATCTCAGTAGGGTACACCTGGATAAGTCTCAAATTAAACATTTTCCTTAATGGCCCATTATGGAGTATCAGTGCCTAAAATACCCAAAGGGAGTCAGGGACCATTACTGCCAAGGGAGAGTTTCTAAGGTTATAGCATATGATGCAATATTTCTGCTGTAACTTTAGCCTGACTAGAAGTTTATTTAAATACATATGTATGGTCTTAAAAGCAATAGCTACCACAGTAAGGTTTAGCATGACCCTAAGACACAGATTAAAAAAATATGAATGCATCAGTACATTTTTATAGTAATGCTTTGATAATTAGCATTTATAGGTAGCTACCAACTTGTAAACAGGCCTTTCTACAAAGTTAACTTTTATTAAAATGTTTGTTTATTTTTGAGAGAGAGCGAGCAAGTGCACACACGGGGGAGGGATGGGGGGGGGGCGTGGAACACAGGATCTGAACTGGGCTCTGTGCTGACAGCAGAGAGTCTGAAACAGGGCTCGAACTCACAAACTGCAAGATCATGACCTGAGCCCAAGTCAGACGCTTTACCAACTGAGCCACCCAGGAGCGACAATCAAAGTTAACCTTTAAGACAGCTCCTTCGATCTCAAAATATATTCTTCATGGGGAAGGGAAAAACAAACAAACAAACAAAAACTAAAGTAAACTTAACATTTATACTAAAATGCATATAATTTTGTAGAAATAATCATCATCATAAAGCTGTTCTTTAGGGGTTCTTAATAGGTGTTAACACAGTGACAGCATTTTACACATATTATTTCACTTTAATATATAAAACAACTGTAACATGGAGATATTGGCATTCCAGCTTTCAGTATTAAAAAGCCCATCAAAAATACCTCCCTAACTTTTAGAGCTTTAATTAGTAGGCCAACACCAAATGAGTAAAAAGAAGAAATCAGAATGAAACTCTCCTTTTGCTCCATTCCTCTTACTTCTGTTTGTCCTATCACTGTAGAAACTAACATTAAATAGAATAAGGAAAAAGGAAAAAGCACCAAATTAGGTCTGAGGATAAGTAAGTAAAGGGTTGTATGGAAAGAAAAAAAAAAAATCAAAAGTAAAAAAAAAAGAAAAAAATGAAAAGAGGTAACTTCCAAGTCAGATCCTGTTTAGATTTCCATAACTAAAGAGTTTTATAAGATAATGTATGATACTTCTTTTTATTAATGTACATATTTACTCATTCATATTCTGAAATTCATATATTGAAATATATATTCATATATTGAAATATATATTCATATATTGAAATATATATTCATATATTGAAATATATATTTATATAAACATACACATAACTATACACAAGGGCATATAATTTTAGTATACCATTCATTCATATTTTTATCCAATAAATGTTGCAACTCAAAATTATTGTGGTTTTCATAAACTACTACAAGATAATGTTTATGAATCATTAAAAGCTGTCATTAGTCAACTACTACATTTCAGTGTATATCCGGTATACTTAACAGTGAAAATAAGGGGCGCCTGGGTGGCTCAGTCAGTTGAGCTTCCGGCTTTGGCTCAGGTCATGATCTCACCGTCTATGAGTTCGAGCCCCGCGTCGGGCTCTGTGCTGACAGCTCAGAGCTCAGAGCCTGGAGCCTGCTTCAGATTCTGTGTCTCCCTCTCTCTCTGACCCTCCCCCATTCATGCTCTGTCTCTCTCTGTCTCAAAAATAAATAAACATTAAACAAAAAAACAGTGAAAATAAATGGCACCTCAAATTAAATAATTTCACAGTTGTCATTTAAAAATTACACTGGATGATTCCTAAAGATATCTACACAAATAATATATTTTCTGATGTAACAAGAAATAAACTCGATTAAAAATAGTGACTTAGTTAAGACAACTGGAACAAAAATAAACAAAAAGTCTTGGTTAATGGGAAGAACAACACTTGAAAAAGAGCAGCCTGATTAAGAAATGTGAAAACAAATGAGCTAACCATAAAAGTGACATACATATCGTACCTATAATAATTTACACTGCATCCTCTGGACTTTTCAAAGTGTTCAAAAACTAGAAACTTCAGTGAAATCATCTCACTGATTTAAGCAAGGTAGAATTTTAAAGGATGACTTTTTTTTTTAAATTTCCCATTAGGTAATAAGATATCTTATATAATTATCCCAAGTTATATTTAAATTAATTTAGGCCAAATAGCAACCCAATCTAAGTAAAGACACTGAAATGCATAAGAAATGAAAACTTGAAAAAGAGAAGCATAAAAGTGACCGTCCAAAATTATTTTAATAAAGATTATGGCTTAAGATATATGCCTGTGAGACATCAGTTTTCACAAAATTTTACTTTCTTAATAATTAAGACATCTAAATTAGCTTAATGGCTTCTATTTACTTAAAGATACCACTGCTTGGGTCCCCACAAAAAGGCTTTTTTTCCTTTTTGGTAAAAATACCTTTGAGTTATACGATTTAAGAGTCACATTGATGTTTCAGTACATGAATCATTTCTTTGTTCAGTCCTTTCTCTGCAGAAGGGTGATTTTACAAGGACAATTCAGAGCACCTAGGTTCTAAAGTAGCAAAAATTGGCAAATTGTACAAAAAGATATATAGTGTCATTGTTTAACACTTGGCTCTAGCTAGATATAAAGTAGGGGAACACGGATTGACTATGGTGGAAAATCCATCAGAGATAGTCAAGCTGGAAGAATATTATATGTATATGTATGATAATCTGGATCATTTTTAACTAACATTTTGTTTAAATATTCTCACTATTTATTTCACAGTGATAGGATAGCAGGTAAAGAGTCAAAGTAGATTATTCTCTATCATGAAAAATGTTGAAACATCTTTATGTTAAAAACATTTCTTAACTTAATAATAATATGTGTATGAATTTTTCAAGAGTTAAAAAATTGTGTTAATTAGAATAATTAAAAATCTGTCTTTTACCTGTTTTAGAATCAGCATATATCTATGCTTTATGGTTTGCTTTTGCCAGCATGTCTGTGATTATTGAATAAGATACAGTTAAAAGCAACCTAAAGATCATTTTCACTTTGCATTTTAGACATTGATTTTTTAGTGATTTTAAAAAATAAGGTGTTCCCTGAAATATGTCAGGACAATTGTATTCAGGAAGAAAACACAGTATTGCTTTTATGAAGATTTACTATAGATTTTTTTTTAATGCTATGCATGAAGAGGACATAATTTAAAAACAGTACAAATCCTTTACTTTTTATATTCTAAAAATGTTTGAAAAAAAGGAAAGATCATTACTTTTCTGTGTGAAAGCATAAGATTATTTAGTCAACTAAAGTGGTGGTCTTCTAAGTGACCCTCTTTCTCTTTTCTCTATATTTATTTGTTTGTATTATTATTATTAATTTTTAAAAATTTGTAATGTTTATTCTTGAGAAAGAGAGACAGAGTGCAGGTGGGAGAGGGGCAGAGAGAGAGAGAGAATTGGAAGCAGGCTCCAGGTTCTGATCTGTCAGCACAGAGCCCAATGCGGGCTCAAACTCATGAGTGGTGAGATCATGACCTGAGCTGAAGTCAAGACTTTCAACCAACTGAGCCACCCAGGCGCCCCTGTCATTATTATTATTATTATTATTATTATTTTAATGTTTTTTTTTTGAGAGAGAGAGACAGAGAGACAGAGAGAGACAGAGCACGAGTGGGGGAGGGGCAGAGAGAGACACACACACAGAACCCGAAGCAGGCTCCAGGCCCTCAGCTGTCAGCACAGAGCCCAACATGGGGCTTGAACTCACAAGCCACAAGATCATGACCTGAGCCAAAGTCGGACACTTAACCGACTGAGCCACGCAGGCGCCCCCATTATTATTTTTTGAGAGAGAAAGAAAGAGAGAGAGAGTGAGAGAGAGAGAGTGAGAGAGAGAGAGCATGTGTGGAGGAAGAGCATGTGTGGAGGAAGGAGAGAAAGAATCTTAAGCAGGGTCCATGCCTAGTGCAGAGCTCATGAGGGGCTCAATCCCGTGACTGTGAGATCATGACCTGAACTGAAATCAAGAGTTGGACATTTAAGTGACTGAGCCACCTAGATATCCCTAATGTATTTTTATCTTTAATAAAAATGTATATTTTAATATGTTGTGTTCATATAAAACACAGATAAATACAATTTATCTCAAACCCATGATCTTAATAAAAGTACCTAATTAATATATAAAGTCCCAATTATTCCTAACATAAACGTTTCCATTAATTAATTTTATTTAATGGCCTTTCATTATCTTTTCATGTTTGTATTTTTTTTTTATCCTAACAAACTATATCAGTTTTGTCCACATGAAGAACATGTATGTTTGTGGTGAGTCTTGTTGGTCTTTTAAAGTTGGATTTTTTAAAGTCATTTAAAGTTTCAACCTCCCTCATTACACCCGGGGTCTAATGACTGAGGTCACTTCATGGCATCATCAACAGTACACATTATTTCGAGGGCGTTATTGTACCTTTATTTTGCCTCCTTCTTGTTATTTTTTAAATTATTTATTATGCAAATAAAACTTTGTTATTACTGGGTCATTTTAGTCAAAATGAAAAAAAAAATGCATGAAATCCTTTCAT
This sequence comes from Panthera tigris, assembly GCF_018350195.1. Lineage (NCBI taxonomy): Eukaryota > Metazoa > Chordata > Mammalia > Carnivora > Felidae > Panthera > Panthera tigris. The sequence continues at coordinate 154,556,189 of NC_056663.1, forward strand.
TTGATTTGGTCACACCACCGAGTGTATCATCGCATAATGATTAGGTCATTGACAATTATATAATGTGAGACCCTAGGTGTCTGAAATAAATGATTGTTCATTACCACAGCCAGCATATTACTAGAGGTGTGTTAGGGACATTTTAATTTTATAATTACATAAAAATATCAATATTCACCATTATACACTGTTCAGTAATCAACTCTATCTTTTAGAGGAATTGATTATGATTTAATAGTAAGAATTCTGTACACCTCAAGGAACTAAGAAGAACAAATGAATCCCAAAGTTAATAGAAAGAAGAAAATAATTAAGATTAGAGAAGACATAAATGAAATAGAGACTGAAAAGAAAGCAGAAAAGATCAATGAAACCAAGAGCTGGTTTTTTGGAAAGATAAACAAATTTCATAAACCTTTAACTAGACTCACCATGAAAAAAAGACGGCTTGAATAAATAAAATCAGAAATGAAAGAGGAGACATTGCTATCACAGAAATACAAAGGATCATAAGAGACCACTAGGGACAATTATATGCCAACAAATCTGACAACCTAGAAAAATGAATAAATTCCTAGAAATATAATATGTAATCTTCTAAGACTGAATCATGAAGAAAGAGAAAACCAGGACAAATTACTACTAAGAAGATAGAATCAATAATTTAAATACTCCCTAGAAATGAAAGTCCACAAGTAGACAATTTCAGTGATCAATTATACAACAAAAGGAAGAATTGATACCAACACTTTTCAAACTCTTTTAAAAGTTAGACAAGGAGGGAATACATGTAAACTCATTTTATGAGGCCAGCATTACCCTGATAACCAAAACCAGACAAAGACACCACAAGAAAGGAAAATTACAGGCCAGAATTCCTGATGAACATAGATGTGAAAATTCTCAACAAAATATTAGGAGACCAAATTCAACAATACATTAAAAGGATCCTACACCATTGTCAAGTGGCGTTTATTCCAGGGATGCAAAGACGGCACAACCTGTACATATCAATCAGTGTGATACACTGCACTAATAAAACGATCATCATATGGTCATCTCATTAGATGCAGAAAAAGCATTTGATGAAAATGAGCATCCATTTATGATAAAAACTCTCAATAAAGTGGGTATAGAGGGAATGTATGCTACCATAATAAAGCCCAAACATGGCAAGTCCACAGCTAATATCACACTCAATGATGATAAGCTGACAGCTTTTTCCCCTAAGATCAGGAACAAGACAAAGACGTCCACTCTCACCACTTTGATGCAACACAGTATTGGAAGTCCTAGCCAGAGCAATTAGGCAGGATAGATAGATAGATGATACATAGACAGACAGATGCCATCCAAATTGGAAAGGAATAAGTAAAACTGTCACTATTTGCAAAGGACATGACACAATATATAGAAAACCCTAAACATTCCACCGAAACACTAGAATAAATGTATTCAGTAAGGTTGCAGGAAACAAAATTGATATACAGACATATATGTCATTACTATACACTAACAATGAATTACCAAAAAAAAAAAGAAATTAAGAAAACAATCCCATTTACAATTTCATGAAAAAAAAAAATCTAGAAATAAATTTAACCAAGGAGGTGAAAGGCTGGTACACTGAAAACTGTAAGACAGTGAGGAAAGAAATTCGAGAAGACACAAATAAATGGAAAGGTATCTGTGCTCATGGATTGGAAGAATTAATTTTGTTAAAATGTCCATACTACCCAAAACAATCTACAGATTCAATGCAATGTCTATAAATATCCCAATGACATTTTTTACAGAGCTAGAACACGCAATTCTAAAACTTGAATGGAACCACAGAAGATATCAATTAGCCAAAGCAATCTTGAGAAAGAAGAACCAGGCTGAAGGCACCACCCACCCTGATTTCAAACTATATTTCAAAGCTATAATAATCAAAACAGCACAGAATTTGCATAAAAGGAACACAAATGAACAGAATAAGAAGCTCAGAAATAAACCCATGCACATATGGTCCATTGGTTTGTGACAAAGGAGCCAAAAATTTACAATGGAAAAAGGACAATTTCTTTAATAAGTGGTGTTGGGAAAATAGATGGCAACACACAAAAGAACGAAACTGACCTCTATCTTACACCATACACAAAAATTAAATCAAAATAGATTAAAGACTTGAATGCAAGACCTCTAACCATAAACATACTAGAAGAAAGCAAAGGTGGTAGTTCCTTGGCATCAGTGTTGGTGATGATTATTAAAATTTCACACCAAAAGCAAAACAAAAGCAAATATAGACAAGGGGGACCACATCAACCTAAAAATCTTCTATACAGCAAAGAAAACGATCAACAAGTGATAAGGCAACCTACTGAATAGGAGAAAATATTTACAAATCATAAATCTGATAAGGGGTTAGTATCTAAAAATGCAAATCAAAACCACAATGAGATATCCCCTCACTCATGTTAGAATGGCTATTACCAAAAAGACAAGAAATAAGTGTTGGTGAGGATGTAGAGGAAAGGGAACCTTTGTGCACTACTGGTGAGAATGTAAATAGGTGCAGCCACTATGGAAAACAGTATGGAGGTTCCTCAAAAAATTAAAAATAGAACTATTATATGATCCAGCAATTCCACTTCTGGGCATTTATCCAAAGAAAACTAAACCACTACCTCAAAAAGATATATGCACCCCCATGTTCATTGCAGTATTTACAATATTCAAGTTATGGAAACAACCTAAGTATCCACTGATGGATGAATGGATAAAGAAAATGTGACATATATATACAACGGAATATGATCTAGCCATTAAAAAAAAAAGAATAAATTTCTTGTTATTTGTGACAACATGGATAAACCCTTGATGGCATTATGCCAAGTGAAATAAGTTAGACAGGGAAAGACAAGTACTGTGTGATCTCACTTACATATGGAGTTAAAAAAAAAAAAAAAAATCAAACACGGAGTAAATAGATTGGTTGTTGCCAGAGGCAGGGGGAAGGGGAAAAATAAGTAAAGGGAATCAAAAGGTACAAACTTCCAGTTATAGAATAAATAAGTCGTGCGGATGTAATGCACAGCATGGTGACTACAATTAATAATCCCTAATTGCATATTTCGTCACAAGAAAAACATTCTGTAACTATGTATGGTGACAGATACTAATTGGACTTACTGTAGTAATCATTTCACAATATATGCAAATCATTATGTTATACATCTAAAACTGACATAATAATGTAGGTCAATTATATTCTCGATTAAAAAATTCATATCCTTGGAATATAACAATGTTAATTTTAAAAAGTAGAAATAATATCATTAAAAGTAATATGAATATGGATTATACATTTTAAAATATCATGTAAACCCTGTATGCTCATTATACATACCTTTGATGTACATCTTTCCAGTGAATTTACACTATATTTTTATCCTTCAAATTTCTTTTATCACATTAATCTAGACATATGCACCTGGGTGTTTTTCCCAAGGCTGAGCTTAATAAACAGTTTATGACTTATATTTTCTCTAATTTGCTAAACTTCTTTACATTTACTTATAATAAAAAATACTTTTAGAAAGGTTTCCAAAGAATAGCTCCCTTTATGAGCTATTTTATTTCTCCTTTCAGAGAGGTTGATACCCTCCATTTTATATTTTTACCAATCCAAGAAATGTCTTATGGCCCAAATGTATTTTTCCCCAAGGAACTCCATAGGGAGTTAGGTAGATAATATTAACCAAGTATATTTTGAGTATATGTTTTTCTACCTTGGAGTATGTGTACATGTGTTCCACATACATAAAGTTTATAAATGTCCAAGTATCTTATCACAAAGTCCTTTTTTAAGTATGTAAAATATCTACCATGGGTAGTTGATTTATACTCAGGGATAATTTGCTTATTCATATTAATTTTCTTGTAACAGAAAGGAAAACTTGGATCTGGCTGGGAGTCTAGTGTAAAAAAAAATGGATTGGGAATTAAAATGTCAAAAATGCACCTTATTGATAATTTTGTCTCGAGTTGACCTGCTAACAACCAATATCTAAAATAAAAGGGAGAGAAGAACAGGAAATCCTTATCAGTTTAGATGTCTACAAATCAAACAAAAATATGTTGAATGTCATTCATATATGACCTATGCTACATAAACAAAAATGTTTTAGAGTAAATCAACATTTTTTATTCACCATGAAAACATATTATCTGCAATAAAATGTGCTTTTATTTCATATAAACATATTTAAAACAAGCACACATATGCACATTTAAACTTTTGATAGACCCCGGGCACCTGGGTGGCTCAGTGGGTTAAGCATCCGACTCGTGATTTCAGCTCAGGTCATGATCTCGTGATTTGTGAGTCTGAGCCCTGCATGGGGCTCTGCACTGACAGCATGGAGCCTGTCTCTCTCCCTCCCTCTCTCTCTCCTCCTCCCACGCTTGTGTTCTCTCTCTCTTTCAAAGTAAGTAAACTTTAAAAAATGTTTCTTAGAAGAGAATGTATTATTACAAATCAATAGTTAAGGACAAATATGTTGAATACTGCCAGTAAATATCAAACTATAAAATATCTTTCTTATCTAAATCCAAGAAATAAGTATAAAACAATGATGATCTTTATCCCAAACAGAGATAAATTGTTTCATACTGGATTCCCAGTTTTTAAATTCAGACATGAAAACATACAGCAGAGGCCAAAAAGAAAAGTGATTGGCAGTCTGGAGAACATCAGTATTCCCAGTGATTAAAACAGTTAATGTAATGGAAAAGTTTCTTTGAATTCTAAAGAGCATTAAAAAATACATTTCAGACATCATTAAACCAAAAACATCCATTAGCTACTCTCAGACATGACCCCACTATGTTTCTTTTTTTTTCTTTCTTTTTGCTATGTTGACTCACAATGTTCAGCCAAGAAAGAAAAGGTTCACTAACACTATTACCAGAATCACCCTGTGATAATGCAGACGCTTTTATACAAACACATACTTCAATGTGAAGTTGAGTATTTTAAAATTAAACAGAAGAAACACAATTGTCTAAAAAGAAATGTAGCATTAATCCTTCTAGCACAGAGTTCATCCTAGATACCCATAAAAATTACTCTGACATAGATCAACTTTTTATTGGCTTTTGGAGATTCTGTTCCAAATGAAGTGATTATTATTTTATGTTCTATTCTTCAAGCAAATTTATAAGGAAATAAAAAGGAAACATGTGACTCTTGAGATATTTTATGGAGAAATTAAATAAAATGGCTTAATATATATAAAAAGTATAAAGTCCATATTTGGGTAATTATGGTGTGTTAGAACTTAGGAAAACTGTTAAAATCATCCATTTCAAGCTTCTTTTTTTTAAAGACAAATGTAATGCATTAAACATTGAAAACTGATTATTTTTTTCATGAATTCTGTAGTAAAAACCTATTTTATGCCAAAAGAATTAATTTTTAAAATAATAAAGATAAGGAAGTATCATAATATTATGGCAGAATGCACTGACTCTAACCTCAAAATACACTCCAGGACACATTTTGAATTATCCACAGTTTCTCAAATCCTTTAAACCAAGGAAGGAGAAGATAATGTTATATACGACTTCCCTAAGCTCTCTGAGTCCTTTCCCTATACACATTTCTTACTACTGGGATATACTATCAATTGCCCTAAGCTGAAGATGATGTAAAATACAGTTGGGAAGTAACTTTCTGTTTCCAAGGAACTGAAGAGTTTAGTTCGAATTCTTGATTCCACACATTGTTGTACCAAGCACGTTTGTCTAGAGAATTTATTGGTTCTTGAATCATTAATAGCTTTACAAACAAACAAACAAAGGGGAAGAGGAGTCTTTTGGTTAAATCTTCTTTTTTTTAAATACTTTTTGATTGGAACATTTTTTTATTTCTTTTTTTATTAAAGAATTTTTTAATGTTTATTTATTTTTGGGAGACAGAGAGGCAGAGCGGGGGAGGGGCAGAGAGAGAGGGAGCCGCAGAATCGGAAGCAGGCTCCAGGCTCTGAGCTGTCAGCACAGAGCCCAACGCAGGGCTCCAGCCCACGAAGCACGGGATGGTGACCTGGGCTGAAGTTGGACACTCAACCAACTGAGTTGGTTAAAAAAATACTTCATTATTTTTTTAAATGAAGTATCACTATGTCTTTTAAAGTAAATGTAATCACAGCTTAGTAATAATAAAACAGAAATGATCACCACACCAAAGCTTGACCATATTGCCAGATAAAAAATTTTGGCCATGAGTATTCTAACGTAATAACGGGAAATTTCATTAATTTCCTTGGTACCTTTGTGGTTTTATATTATCTGTATGGATGCCCCAGCTATAGTTCATGTTAGTTTACATGTATTGAACAAATAATTACTTAAAAGCTATGAAATACGGATGTTTAACAATTATGTATCAAACATATTTCTGTCTGAAAAATGCTTTGTCAAATCATAAAGAGTAAGATTTGGTGCAATATATTTTCATTTATTTTTGTGTATTTCTTCAGTGTTGTCACATGAACTAAGTTCAATTTTTTTTTTTTTCCAGTGGGAAGTAGGAGGTGGGACAGAAGAGCCCTGCCAATAAGAATATGTAATAATGTGCAATAATATTTGTTGAATAATCAATTATGATAAGAAAATGTAGAAAGAATACTTCATTTAGAAAGGAATTAGCCATAAGATAAAATAGTATGTCTATTGTGCAACAGAAAACCTTACTTACAGATACAATGATAAATATGAGAACTCTTATGACCCAAACTAAGCACAGCCAGAAAAGGGCACACGGCCCAACACAGATTGTAATGTTGCTAATTCACCCACACTTCTCCAGATGCTGCTTTATACTTTAAGAGTCAAGTCTAAATTTTCAACTAAAATGTTTGTGTAGTATCATGAAGCTTTTTAAAATTAAATGTCATCCTTATTTTTCATCAGTATATGATCTACAGATTTGCTTCACAATGAATAAGATGATGCCTATAGATTTCAACACTAAATGTACATAGTCTATAAATCTACTGAGGTAATAGAATTTAGAAGTTTCATTTATCCCTGATTTAAAATTCTCGAATTGAAGTTTAAATCTTTGAGGTACTATCAAAGCTCCTGAGGAATCTCTACAGTCGTAGCATGTAATGCAAGATCTTGGCAGGTATTTTGACAAAACAAAGAAAATGTAAGATATATTTTATGAATATTAATCAAGACCTACAGTTGGTAGTCATAATTCATCACTGTTTCAAAAAATCAGAGTGGCTTTGCTAACATTTCCCAAATCCACCTTTAAAATACACCTTTAGAGAAAATTTCTTGCCATTAGTACTGTTTCTTATATACTTCAAGAAAGATACAGTACCATGGGGACTAAGTGCGACTCTCAGGAGAGAAACTATAAGTCTTTGTCACTTTCAGAAATGAGCTCTGAATTCAACCAGAATGAAGCATTTTCCTTCTCTCTCAGCTGGGCTAACAGTAGTTTTGTCAATGGTATTACAACTTATTCCTTCCTCTTCAGGTTCTAACAAAATATGTTTATAAATTGTACGATTGAAACAAATACTATCATATTTTTACACAGAGAATTAAGGACGCTATGACATGTGTCACACAATAAATGCTACTAAAGAACAAATCAATGATAAGCAAGCACTGTAAGAAAATTCCCCAGCTTATGAAAACTCTGTTCAGAATGTTCAATTAGAACACAGTGAGAAGACATTTATTTTGTATTTTCCCTCCACATTATAAAATAGTTTTAGATTAGTCTAAAATAGTTTAATTGATTGTTATGATGTGTACACATTCCTTGGTGAGAGATTAATCATTTTAAATTAAAAACGTAACTTTATGCAATTGGGAAACAGTGATTTAATGAGAGTTGGACAGTAATTTATATTAATTTAACAAGCAACCAAATCTTGTGGGGGAAAATGATTTATCTTTGGAAGAGATACACTGCATTTGGACAAACAGGTGAAATATAATAACACTAAAGTGAAATATATTTATGCTTTCTATACTAATGAGGTAATTCCTTAGAGCTAAAGCTTTGAGATATATAGGTCTTTTCCTCTTAATAAAGTCTATCATGATGCTGATGAAATTAACATATTCATTCTAATTTAGGGTGAAAATAAATTATGAAAGGAGTACAACAAAGACATTTCTCATTTTGGAGGATTTATTTTGCTATTTAAAGTGTTCTCACTGTTCCTTCTTGTTAGCCAAATGAATGTTTTAACAGTTCCCTCTTTAAAAAAAAAAATCAACATTTTAAGGCAATAATGATGCCACTTTAGATCAATCAATAATCTCAATATCCTAAAAGTACTATTAAAACACCTAGTGAAACTTGTTTGTCTACACGTACTTAACTTTGAGAACCTCATCTAGTAGGGAGGCAAAAGAAAGTGTTATTGAGTATGTTATCTATACTGGAATAAAAATTTTCTAAAACGATTCAAATTGTTATTTTTCACCACCATTCACAAAAGGTGATGGGACCTTTTTCACATTCTTCTATTTTCCTTATTTAGAAGTGATTCACACAAAATATCTGTAACTAAATGCCCAGGCTACATTTTATAGTCTTACAATCTTTGCAAGATTGTCTTACAATCTTATTGTACATCAAAACTTCCTCTTGTACAATGTTCTATCTGCTGCCAATACGGTAAAAGTAGAGACTCAGGCATGAGTTCCCTAACCATCTATATTGTTAATCCATTAGTTAATCTCTTCCCATCAGAAAATAAGCCCCATTTTAGTAATATTCATGTATTTCTCCACTGCAAAGCTTTTCCTGACAATTCCTTAAAATACCTACTCAAAATTCTATCACTCTCATTTGTTCGCATGTGTATATCTCCTCCTGGACAACAAGGCCCAAAAGGATAAGGTCATGTTTTACTCATTTTTATGATCCCATCAACTAGCACAAGGCCTCACATCTTATAGAAGGTCAATAAATATCTGCTTCACTAAATTGTAACACAACAAGCCCATGATTAATGTTCCAGATAACAGAGAAATTAGAGTTGGTGAAGTCAGAAAGAAAATGCCTGAAAATTGTTTTTATTCCCTAAATAAAACTAGTTAATAATAAGGGCTAATACATATTAAGCTCCTAGCATGTCTTATGCCATATTATAAACATGATATATGTTTTGGGTTTGTCTTTGTCATTGTTTTCCTTCATTTATTTTCTGTGCAGTCTGGAATTATCCCATGGCAAAGCTGAGCCACAAAAACTTTCAAAAACTTACACAAATACATGTCGCCAAACTGATAAAGGACTGGAGCCAGGATTCAGTCAGGCAGTCACAATCTAGAACCTGCTGTGAACGTATATTGTATATTCTCTGCCTCCGATGACCGAAGAAGGAAAGCTGCTTCCGTTCATTTACCAGTGACCCTTGCCCCGTGTTTGCTTTGCACCAGGCCCTGTACAAAGTACCTAGGGTACAAAGATGAATATGACTCATACTTTTTCTTTTTTTTAATCCCTGGTCTCTATCTTTCTCAGAAATACATGAATGTCTCTCATGCTTTAAAAGAATAAAAAAGACACACACCGTCAAACGCATGCGAATAGGTGTCTTTTTCCTTTCACTGCCAAAATTCTCATCCTAGTGACCAATAAATGTTGATTCTGGTACATCTCAGCCACTTGAATCTCTAATTATTTGAATCTTGAATCTCTATTTTCAGTCCAGTTTCTGTCTCCTTCACTCACTGAAAATTTAAAACAAAAACAAAAACAAAAACAAAAAACAAACCCCAAAAACAAAAACACACACACAAAAAAACAAAACAAAAAAACCCTACTGGCCTTATTACAATTGTAAAATCCAATGGTCTCTAAATAGTTTTCAATCAACTTAATTCATTTGTAGCTCTGAAGACCCTTATCTCCAATCAGATTCCCTAGCTCCTAAATTTCAATCAGATGCAAGGAATATAATGAAATAACACCAAATAATAAAGAAATGTAAGTATAGTTGAGCCCAGTACCTCACTTTACAAATTGGAAACCTAAAGAAATTCTCTCAAGGTTTTACCTTGAGTAAGACATAAAGCCATGGTTAAAATTTAGAGATATCGCTCCTAAATTTATCAATATTTATCTTAATACAGATCTTTCTTTCTGTTTCTACCAAATATGAGCCTCAGGTTTTAATATCTGTAGTAGGCAGCCTTAAGGTGGACCCCAGCGATTCTTGCCTGCGGGTATCCGCACCTCTCATTGAGGCTGGAGTGGACTTATTCACTCACCGCTAACAAAAAGTATATGGCAGAGATGATCGGATGTCACTTCCTAGATGATAGATGGCTTCCATGTTGGGCACTATTGCATGACTCACTTTGGGGGAATTCAGCCACCGTGTCATAACCCAGTCCTATACAGTGACACACACAAGTGAGCCTGAAGATGGATTCTCTTCCAGTTGAGCCTTCAGGTAAGACTCCGGCCCTGGCCAACAGCTTGACTGCACCCTCATTAGAGACACAGAACCAGGGTCACTCAGCTAAACAACACTCCGATTCATTATCCATATATATTTTCAGATGACATTTGCTTCAAGATGGTAGTTTGAGAGTACTTTTTTTTTTCACCCAGCAAAGATAACCAATACAACATCTTATCCTGAGACTACTGGAATAGTTTAAATACCTCTTTAGCCCACACCAGTTTGCATAATTCAACTTCTTCATCCTTCCAAAACTATCACATGGACCGTGTGTTTCTATTAACCAATATCCCATAAGCAATGTCTTAAACATAATAGCAGACAAAGGATATGCAAAAAAACACTGAAGTTAATACTCAAAGCCAACCATAATCTTCCACTTTGTGCTAACAGATTTATTGCTTCTCATACAGATCTAGTAGTTTCCTGTTATTATTTGTGATCTTAACATTTGAGACCTTTAAAACAGGTATTAAAATCTTACAAAAATGTTCAGATTTAGCAAAAACTTTGTCAGCAATACCTATATTGACTACTTCTGCAATTCTAAAAGTCACTATTAGCAAAATGTTTTTGTCAATCAGATAAGCGCTGCCCAGTTTTAGTGGTTCTACTGTTACTTTCAATTATTTATTAAGGGTTTTAATACAAAGTTCTTTAAACTCAGGTGTGCCTACCCTGGGACTATAGAAAGACTCTCTAAAAGGCATGGGATTCCCTAATAATTTTAAGAGCATCAATTTCAGGATCATAAAATTCAACATATTCTCTTTTTAAAAATGGATCTGTCTCAGAAATTATCTGGGATCAAGATTTTCCTCCCCAGTCCCTTATAAAAATCACATTTTTTTCTGATTATATGAACAGCTTTCCTCCGCCTAGAATCTTGCTATAATATCTAAATGTGAGGGGCACCTGGGTGGCTCAGTCAGTTAAGTGCCTAACTTAAGCTCAGGTCAAGATCTCCTGGTCTGTGAATTTGAGCCCCACATTGGGCTCTGTGCTGACAGCTCAGAGCCTGGAGCCCTGCTTTGGATTCTGTGTTTCCCTCTCTCTCTCTGCCACTCCCCTGCTCACACTCTGTCTCTCTCTCAAGAATAAACATTAAAAAAAATGTGATCAGAAGGGTAAAGCTGAATTTAAATTAGCCTTATCTAATTAGTATAAATAATCCATAACGAAAAATAAAGCATCCAGCTGATAGAAAGCATACCCACTGCTTTAGAGTATTTTTTTTAACAGAAAGGAAACAATTAAATTAATTCTTATCATGATAAAAACATACTGTTTCCTTTTCCATCCTAGGCATATACAGTTAGAAGCCTTGGAGTTATATTTGACTTTTCAAACAAATCCTCCAAAACTATACCTTAAATGAATTTCTATAATACACATTCTCTTGGCACTTGAATTTTGCATAATATTCTCATGCTGTAAACTATAAATTGTCTTGAAAATGGACAACATTTAGAACTTGGAAGATTCACATGGCCAAATCTATTTATCCCCTTTTCTATCCAAGTCAACCTCAAAAGAGTCACTAACAAACTGCAACTCTGACCAATGCTTCTAAAGAGAAATCCATGGGGCTGTGAGAGCTTATATATAGAGGTCATTACTTAGCAAAATTTTCCCCATACTGAACACCTACTACGTGCAAAGGTTAATTCATTTAATCCTCATAGTAATTCTTTAAGTTACACACTATTATTATCATTTCTTTTACTGATGAGGAAGCTGAAGTACAGAACAATTAAATAATTATCCAAGAAGGTATCACTGTTCACAAAGTCACATAGTGGTAAAAAAAAAAAAAAAAAAAAGGATTCGAACAAGGAAGGGGTGACTCCAGAGCCTGAACTCTAAACCTTTCTAAAAACTGAAGGTTGAACAGGAGTCAATTAAATGTCATGGTGGGCAGACTTCCCATTTAAGTACAGAAAAAAAAAAAAAAAATCCAATACTCTAATGCTTCCTGGAGTTAGGACAAAGGTATAGGACATAGCCCAGGCAAGTAGAACATACAGTCTAAAACTCTGAGTCTGGCTCAAGATGGACGAATTTAATTAGTACCCTATTTTGCTTTTTATTTCTTTTTTCATTTTACCTATTATTTAAGAAAAAGGAGCAATATAAGTACAAAAGGGTAGTTGTGCTGATAGTCAATGACTCAAGTAGGGAAGCTTTTTTTCTCCAGTTGAATCTGCAGTGGAGGCTCTGCTAAATACCACTCACTCTCTTTATGCCAGCCACTGTAACAAAGCCTTTATTACTAAGTCCATTAAACAAGAAACAATGGCTTCTCACAGTTGTTAATAATTATCCTAGTCCTATTTCCAGCCTCTACTGCAAGAGTCTCAGTGTTCTCTCCACTATTTGCAACATGCAGATTCAAAAGACACTATTATTTTGGACAAAGGGAAGGAATTTTTAACTCAGTTGAGGTTAAGGTTTTGATAAAGTAAAATGTTATCTAAAACGCTAATCATCTTGTAGATCACAGAATATTTAGGACATTCTGGAAAAGACTTAGGGAGAAACAGTTCCCTTCAGGTGGACTTGACAAAAGCAGACCTGTTGAAAAGCGATCCCTCACTAGCCGTCCAGCACTGGTTTTCCAGCTGCACTCTTAATGATTCACCAAAGCCAAAAAGTCAGGAAAACAACTGCTAAAAGCAAGCTACCTGGTATTTATATGCCTGGCAATAAAACACAGACATGGTTTCACAAAAAGTTACATGACCCTTGCTTCAGGGATGGTGGCAGCTCTATGGTTAGGGGTTCAGGAAAAGGGATGGAAGAAATTACGCCAATGGTAACAGTGTTTCAACAATGATTTTTACTTTGTTTTATTTCCTTTTACATTTAATTCCTTTGCAGCACCTGTTGCAATATGTGTTGCAATGATTTAGAGAGCTGTTAGCCTAAAATGATTTTTCTAACTATAAAGACTACAGGGGAAAGCCTGTTAGAGCCTGACTATTTATTGCTTCCCTAGCACACAAGGAAAGGAAAGCAATATGTGCATGAATGTGGCAGAACTTAAATTCATGTATGTGGAATCGCTTAAAATGAAATTATTGTACATTGTACGTAGCATAGAAGTGTTATATGTGGACTTTTACAAAGCATTATTTTATGAGGACAGTAGTAGATGTTTCAAAGAAAAAAAGGTATAATTTGATATATTTGGGACTTATGCATCAATATTCAATGCTGCCATTTTAAAGTTTCCTCAAGACATAAACCAATCATCATTAAAATCTGGAAATATCTTGAAAGACATACAGAATTATAATGAAACTGTCAAAACATTTAGAAGGAAAAATATCAACTATTAATGAAAAACACCATTAATGAGGAGAAAAATCAATGTGATTATCATTTAGTTTGTCAAGAAAGAATCTCAGTTCCATGAAAACTCCTAAATCCATTTGTTCTAATAAGGAATCACAGTTGACCCCTGAAAAACACAGGTTTGAAACACACATGTCCACTTACACACATTATTTTTCAATAAATACTGTATAGTATTATAAATGTATTTTCTCTTATGATTTTCTTAATATTTTCTTTTCTCTAGCTTACTTTATTGTAAGAATATATAAACATTATATATATAACCATTATATATATAATGTGTGTGTGTGTGTATATATATGTGGGTGTATATATATATATATATATATATATATATATATATATCACAAAATATGTGTTAATCAATTTTTATCAGTAAGTCTTTTAGTCAATGGCAGGCTATTATTAAGATTTTGGGGAGTCAAAAGTTATACTTGGATTTTTGACTGTGTGAGGGATCAGCACCTTTAAACCCACGTTGCTAAAGAGTCAACAGTACTTGGCAATGTTTCCAGCACACCCGATATTTATTAGAAACATCAAAACTCAAGGGGTTACTATTCTTCAGCAATAAGGGTTTAACCTTCCTTTTTTTAATTTCAATTGTTTAAATGCTATCTGAAATAGGAAATCAAATGTCTCAGAAATGAATTCTTCCAAAGGGTATGTTTGCAAGTTCTCACAACTAGAATAAAGAGATAAGTTTACTGATACCCAGACAGTACCACCAAGGCTTATAAACTAGTCAAGAGGACTATAGATCAAGTGTTCACTAACATTTAGTACTACAAAAAGCTGGAAAATAAAAAAGGAAATAGTTTCAGTAATATTGTTTTAGCTCTTTATATCAGGAAACATTCTAAGACAAGTAAAAATTTACATAAGATCATATAATTATATTTTTAAAACCAGAGTACATTTTTTATTCTATAAAAAAATGCCTCAGTGATAATTTTTTATATAACTAAATGCGCCATCTTGAAATAAATATCCAATGGAGGCTGATTTTAGATATTTCAAAAATTAAAAGGATAGGCAACTAGATCATTAGAAGCTAATGCCAAAAAACTTTAATAAGGTTATAAACATGTTACTAGGTCACTAAACATGAATAATCTCATCAATCCCCTCTCATCAATCTCATCTTCCCCCAACCAGGGAAGGTCCACCCTGCGGTCCCCACCCCAAACCTCTTGGTTAAGAATTGTACAAAATTTCAAATTCTGGATAAAAGTACCATCTGACACATAAAATAAATCAATCAATGAAAAATAGATTTCTGCAGTTCAGTTTCGCTTAGGAAACTGACACATTCCTATAAAATGTTCAGTATAAGTTTTCCCCAAACTTGATTATACTCAGAGAACTTATGTTTGAGTTAAAACAAGAACATGTAGAGTACCAATACATATTCCAGAACGTGTCATCTCTCTTTAGAGGAATATTTGTAATCCTTATTTTGATTATTAATTGCACAGTTTATCAACGAATTCAGATTGTACCTTCACTTTTTATATTATATTTAGCAAATATATTGAAGTAAATAATTATGGATTGCTAGAGTTTAGAGGACAAAACAACATCAATTGTGTGTACTTTGGATAGCACTGTAATAGGTTTTTTTGTTGCTTTGTTTCTAAAGCTCTAGCTTCCTCCTACAAAAGAGGCATTTTGACCAGTTAAATTATTCCAAAATTTTCTATTCCAAATATTATCATTTGCCTCATACTACATTATTGACTAACACCTGGTAAATCACATCTCCTTTCTCCAATTCATCCCCGCAACACAGAATAACATGCATTCTCTTCTCTGGACATTTGTGTTCTTCACCATGTCTCTTTTAACCTATTATCTGAGATATCATGGTAAATTTGTCTTAACCAGGGTCTAATTTATCCTTTCTTTGACAAAAGACTATTAAGTACCAAGAACAATTTTTTTTTTTGCAATGATTACAATATTCCTCCCTGGTGTACATATCAGCTCACTGATTAAAAAGAAAAACAGGCATACAGCCATAGTTATGAATAGAGAAGTGCATATATGTGAATATATATAAATATTTCCAAAGTTACAAAAATTAAAAATATACATGAGAGAATGAGAATTAAGTTAAAAAAATTTAATGTTTATTAATTTTTGAGAGAGAGAGAGAGAGAGAGAGAGAGAGCACGAGTGGAGGAGGGACAGAGAGAGGAAGACACAGAATCTGAAGCAGGCTCCAGGCTCCAGCTGTCCACATAGAGCCCGACATAGGATTCAAACCCACGAACCGTGAGATCATGACCTGAGGTAAAGTCGTATGCTTAGCTGACTGAGCCACCCAAGTGTCCCATTTTTTTTTTAAATGAAAAGGGGAAATTATTGAGGGAAAGTAGAATCTGCAAAGTTTACAAATGGGATAATGAGGTGCCAAATAATTAGGAGGTGACCTAGCTATACTCACATAAACTGTTCTAAGGAAACTAGAGATCACTTCTATTCCAGAGTGTTTCAACTTTATATGAGTACCTTTCATTGACATATTTTTTAAAAGAAATTATTCTCCAAGTATATCTACTTCAGTCTTCATTTACTTTACATATATAAGTGTCCAATGTGAAATACAATCAAACTTCTCATTAATTTGTTAATTAATTCATTCAACAGTTATTTATAGATTAGCTGACACTGGATTTCTTTAACTAAATGTATGTTAAGCACTAAATTCCTTAAATGTATTGTCTACCATACCATAAAAATAATTTCAAGAGTAGAGAATGGAAGTCAAATGTAACAGCAATACATTCAGGTCCTTAGGCAGCTATCAAGCTTTGATGCTGATAGATGAGAGGTTAAAACAAAACATATCTAAGATAAAATGAATGTCCCCACTAACACTTTAATGTCTGTATCTCTATTATAAGCATTAAAAATTTAGTATTATAATTATTTATTTATATAACTCTTTCTTCTCCTTGACTTTGAACCCCTCCAGGCTGTGTCTTATTCATGTCTGCATCCACAGGACCTAAACCAAAGCTTGGTATGGCAGGTAATTATCATATGGTTGATGAATAAATCAATTCATATCTATAGTGTTAAAAGAGTTACCTTTAAAATGTGTGGTTCCTATTTTTTATGCAACATTTTAAGTCCCTTAAACACACTTTTTGCATTCAGTCATTGTAATAACTTTGCAATTTAAATATTAGCACATTTATTAAAGTGACCATTAAGGATCAAAAAGACACAAGGAGCTTGTCTAAAATCACCGATGCTCACATTCAAGCTGGGATTTGTTTGATTTAAAAATTATTTTCTTCGGGCGACGGGGTGGCTCAGTCGGTTAAACTCTTGGTTTTGGCTCAGGTCATGATCTCAGAGTTATGAGATCAAGCCCTGCCATCAGGCTTCACCCTGAGCATGGAGCCTGCTTGGGATTCTCTATCTTTTCTTTCTCGCTCTCTCTCTTTCTGCTCTTCCCCCATATGCATGCACACACTCTCTATCTCTCAAAAAATGAAGTCTATATAAAATTTATTTTATTAATTTTTAAATTTGTTTTAACATTTATTCATTTTTGAAAGACAGAGCGTGAGCAGGGGAGGAGCAGAGAGGGAGGGAGACACAATCTGAAGCAGGCTCCAGCCTCTGGGTTATCAGCACAGAGCCTGATGCGGGGCTCGAATCCATGAACCATGAGATCATGACCTGAGCTCAAGTCAGACACTTAACCAACTAAGCCACCCAGGCATCCCTATTAATTTTTAAATGATGCATTTTTCCAAACTATTGTTGTTTCAGTCAAACCCTTGGTTTAATAAACATGGAAAAGCATCGTTCATTCAAACATCTATTCAATGCCTACTCTATACCAGACATTCTAAGTCTCTGGGACAGAGCAGAGAACAAAACAAATCCTATGAAACTTAAAATCTCTCGAGAATATTTAATTCCTAAGGAATACTGAGCCCATTCCTTGGAAACTTAAAAGCATAAATAATATAATATAAAATGCACTCATGCATGATCTTATTTATGTATCTGCCCCTAGTTGGTCTGGAAGGTTGTACGTCTTTTTTTTTTTTTTTTTAACTTATTGTTTCAATCTCATCTTTTTTTTTTTTTTATTTAAATTTTTATTTAATTTTTTTATTCAGTTAAGATATAGTGTAATAATGGTTTCAGGAGCAAAATTTAGTGATTCATCACTTACATATAACACCCAGTGCTCATCCCAATGAGTGTCTTTCTTAATACCCATCAAACTAGACCAACTATAACTTCTATAATGGAATTTATCCAGTAGGCCTTTTATTCTTCGTACCCATATGAAATACCAATGATATAAAATGTTTAGGGATTTTTAAAAACTATCTAATAAAAAAATAATATGATGATGAGTTAAAATACATTCTATAGTAATTTTAGAGATGACTAATTTCCCCAATGCTTTGTTTTCTGTTACTAGGTAATGTATGAGATAACATGGAAATAAGATTAAAATGAATCAGTTAGTAGAAATTATTTTAAATGTTACTATCAACTTCAAAACCCATCAATTTTTCACATTAAAAATTCATAAAAATTTTATTTTGCATAAGATAAAAACGGAGGCAAACCACAAGAGACTCTTAAAAACAGAGAACAAACTGAGGGGTTGCTGGGAGGGGTGTAGGGGGATGGGCTAAATGTATGATGGGTACTGAGAAGGACGCTAGTTGGGATGAGCATTGGGTGTTATATGTAAGTGATAAATCACTAAATTCTGCTCCTGAACCATTATTACACTATATGTTAACTAACTTGGATTTAAATAAAAAAAGAAAAAATCAGATTGAAAAAATAAATTAAAAAAGAGATACAAACTCCCAGATATGAATAGTCACAGGGATGAAAAGAACACTGTATGGTAACAGATGGGAGCTACACTGGTATTGTAGGGGCTATTGTGGTATTATATAATATATAGAATTGTTGAATCATATGTGGTACACCTAAAACTAATATAACATTGTATAGCAACTATATTTCAAATATGAAAAGTTTTTAAAAAGAAAAAAAGTGACTCTGCAAGTTTTATTGTATTTTGATTATATAACAAAAGTGTTTCCCATGTAAAACTCATGTATATTATTTTTCCACTCAAGAGCCAGCCCAAGAAACCAAAACGAGGTATGATGTTATTTTCTACAATCATGTTGGACAAACTTACCAATCGATAAAACATATTTTGGGCAAATCATTTGGCAGTTAGAAATGCCTCATATTCAAATAATTATTAGATATTTTTGAACATTTAATTTTAAAATTATAAGAAATATAAATAGAGGGGCACCTGGCTGGATTATTTGGTAGAGCATGTGATTCTTGCTCTCAGAGTCCTGAATTCAAACCCCATACTGGACCTAGAGCTTACTTAAAAAAAAATCTTTAAAGAAAAGGACATATAAGTAGAAAGTACAGTATTTGATTTTCTTTTAATAAAATACAATAAAAATTCATCTAGGTTATATATAAAATGAGCAACCACATGTCTTTGCAATTATATTTGTTATATTTAAACATAATTATATGTATTGTGTTAGAGCTTATAACAAAAATGTGGCTATTTGTACATTGTATTTATACTATTAAAGAACTTCTCAAAATTATTTCATAAAAATCTTCCCATCTTCCTCCGGACATGTTATACTAACTTTAAATCAGATAAATATTACTATTAAATCAAATATATTTGAAGATTTGGCAAATTCCTGTATTTTTATATTTGCATACATATATGCGTACTTGCAGATGCTTTTTTTTTAAAATTTTTTTTTTAACGTTTATTTATTTTTGAGACAGGGAGAGACAGCATGAACGGGGGAGGGTCAGAGAGAGAGGGAGACACAGAATTTGAAACAGGCTCCAGGCTCTGAGCTGTCAGCACAGAGCCTGATCCGGGGCTTGAACTCACGGACTGCGAGATCATGACCTGAGCCGAAGTCGGATGCTTAACCGACTGAGCCACCCAGGCGCCCTGCAGATGCTTTTTAATTGATATTTTTATTGATACATAAAATATTTTATTTAAATGTTTATTTATTTTTAATTTTTTTAATGTCTATTATTTTTGAGAGAGAGATGGAGATAGTGAGTGAGGGAGAGACAGAGAAAGAGGGAGACACAGAATCCGAAGCAGGCTCCAGGCTCTGAGCTGTCAGCATGGAGCCTGATGCGGGGCTCAAACTCACAGATCACAAGATCATGATCTGAGCTGAAGTCAGGTGTTTAACTGACTGAGCCACCCAGGCACCCTGTATCTATTCATCTATTTTTGAGAGAGAGAGCATGAGTGGGGAATGTGCAGAGAGAAAGGGGGACGGAGGATCTGAAGTGGGCTCTACACTGACAGCAGTGAGTCTGATGTGGGGCTTAAACCCAGGAACTGTGAGATCATGACAGGAGCCAAAGTCAGACGCTAAACCAACTGATCCACCCAGGCGCCACCATATATAAAATATTTTATTTTTATTTTAAGTTTATTTTTATTTTGAGAAAGATGCAGAGAGCTATTGGGCGGGGGGGGCAGAGAGAGGAGGAGAGAGAATCCCAAGCAGGCTCCACACTGTCAGTGTAGAGCCTGACACAGGGCTCTAACTCACAAACCATGAGATTGTGAGCAGAGCAGAAAGCAAGAGTTGACGTTTAACCCACAAAGCCACCCAGGCACCTCTAAAATACTTTTAAATGTAGCATTAATTAAATTTTTGTAATGTCTACATGTGTCTTCTAAAAAAGGCCCAATATTTTAAAACTTATTTAAAGGTATTTTCCCAATCAGTTGAGCACAACAACTTATAAAGTACATTTAAGAAGGACACCCCAAAGCCCTTTGGTTCAACCTGAGATTCAGAACATATTAATATCAGAGGAACAGTTATGTTGTTCTGCAGACTACTGTGCCTATTGTACTGCATGAAGCATTCACTAATTACATATACCATAAATACAAATCAGTTGTCTGCATTAGAGTAAGTAGCAAAGCATGTGTGTGTTTGATTCAAATGTGAAGGTTTTCTAGAGGACACATAATAAAGGCTCCATCTAAATTTAAAGCAATTTCAAATCAATCAGTCAAAAAAGAATACCTTCATTATCAGTTACATGCAAAGCATATTCCTTATTCTAATATTAAAATGTGTATTACACAATGCAGACTCTTTAGGAATTGTAGTATCAGTTAGATGTTACTTTTAAATAATAGAAATATATTTTATTTTTTTAAGTTTATCTATTCTGAGAGAAAGAGAGAGAGCCCGAGTGGGGGAAGGCAGGGAGAGAGAGGGAGAGAGAGGGAGAGAGAGAGAGAGAGAGAGAGAGAGAGAGAGAGAATCCCAAGCAGGCTCCCTGCTGTCAGTGGAGAGCGGGACATGGGGCTTGATCTCATGAATCATGAGATCATGATCTAGCTGAAGTCATGAGTCAGGTGCTTAACCGACTGAGCTACCCAGATGCCCCAGAAATATATTTTAAATGTTTGATTTTAGAACTTTAGTGAACATGTTTTCCAAAAGTCTAAATTAAATGCAAAAGGTGTTACAAAGATCTCTGAAGTAAATGGATATTTTTAAATATCATATAGATAAAGAGTACAGACCAAAGGTTAAATTTAAGACATAAAAATGTTTTGGCAACAAAAGTGAATCTGATTTAACATGTTCTAGCTAACAGTCTTGCTTACCTAAATTTCCAGGACAGGCATTAATGACTCATTTAAGTTTCACTCTCTTCTGTATTTCCATGCATGCTCATCCTAACATGCCAAACTTAGGAATGAAGTATAAAGATGTGTTTTGAAAACATAATTTGTTCTAATACAATTGATGTCTTTGGGAAACTATCTGAGCATAATACAATGTCTGCATTTGCTTCTGTGAGATTTTGTAGGCAAGAAACCCTAAGTCAAGGGTCTGCAAACCTATGCAAAACAAGCAAGTAGTCTGTTTTTGTAAATAAAGCTTTATTGGAGCCTTGTATTTGCTTTTATGTATAGTCCATGACTGCTTTCGTGCTTCTAGGTTAGACGTGAGTATAAAACAGACCATCTCTTGGCCCTTTAGGAAAATGGCTGTATGCAACTGACCCGAGCTGCAGGAGAATACACAAAATGCACGAACACATCTTCCAATGTCTACTAGTGACTTTAGTTTATTTTGTATTAGTGATGACCATCTACAACTAGTGACTAAACTTTCCATCAAATTTTAGATAACACTCATACAATAACTCATAAGCTGACACCCGTTACCATAATCAACCAAAAGTCTTTTTCAAAGTAAAGCACCATATTTATCGCATTTATCATGTTCTCGTCTTTTCTTTTTAATGAAGTTTTTGAGTTCTGTGCCCCTAAACTAGGCTTTGTCACATTAAGGTAAAGCATAAGGGCGCTAGGTGAAATGTGAATTTCAGATTACAACGTATACTTTTTCAGTATAAGTGTATCCTGAGTATCGCCGGTCATTGTACACACCCTTTCCCCTCCCCTGTCACCATACATAGGATCAACGGGAAATTAAGAGGGGCTATGACTGCTCCTTTGTCATGTCCTTCTATGTTCAGTTTAAATTTAAACTCTGTCACCTTTGGAACAATATGAGCTCTATAAAAACGGAGGTTTATATATTTTTTTCCCACTGAACACCCTGAAGAAGGGAAAAAAGCAAGCATCAGAGCAATGGGCCATTTAAGCAGCTCTGATAAGGCCCAAATGTGACAAACTTTTCATCTCTTTGGTGTCATCATATCCCTTGCCAATTATGTTTTAGTAAATAATATGTTCCTACTGATTCAGTGAAAAGGACAAAACATGCCCAAAGCATGGAAGAGACTGCCACCCAGTCTCCTCTATTTTGGAGCTACTGTCTCCACACTAATATTTCCTTCTCCTTTCAGAGGCCCCCTTATCTCAAAGTTTCACTCCTCATCCACCTTACTCAGGAAACAATGTGATGAACTCCCTTAGGTACACCATAAAGTTCCACAGGGCTCAAGATGCTATCCTTCCCATGAACATATGCATTTTAATAAAAGACAAGAATTCATCTTATTGCAGACTTCACTCATTAGCAAAGTAAAAGGTTAGAGGATCCAAGGGCTTTCTGGCACCCTTAACATCACAACACCTAGACAATAATTTACTGGTCTATTTTTAAGTTAGGCCCAAATTAGAAACACCTAATGACAGCATATTTCTTCCTATCTCCATGTACACATGCAATGGTTCCTAAAGGACTATTAAAATAAAAGGTCAAGTATAAATTTTATAATAAGATGCTATTTAATGGCATCCATAAATATTATATTTTTATCATATCCCATGCAGTTAAT
This sequence comes from Panthera tigris, assembly GCF_018350195.1. NCBI lineage: Eukaryota > Metazoa > Chordata > Mammalia > Carnivora > Felidae > Panthera > Panthera tigris. The sequence goes on from NC_056663.1 coordinate 154,579,405, forward strand.
AATAAATGCATAGACATTGATGATGCTTTTGTTAATCTGATTTTGTAATTACTTTTTTTTTCTTTTGGTTTAAATTAACACAAGGCAGTCTCTCGGGGTAGAGAAAAGATTCAACTGTGAGTTGACTCACAACAGATAAAGGCACAGAACTAGAACTGCCTGTAATTTTGAGGTTTATCATTGTTCCAGCCTGAGTTCCATTTGTTACAGCACAATGTTTATATATATCCATTCAATATGGTAGCTACCAAGATCTGTGTTGGTGAGTTAGGAAAACGAAATAATTCAGATTCTCATAATTTTTTAAGTCCTTACTGGTTCTTAAGATAAGTGCATAAAAATTTAGTGTCCTGAATGAGAATGGACTTAAAATTTAACAGTAAAATGTGTCCTTAATATTTAATATGACAAATTTATTTATTTTTATTTTTTTAAGTTTATTTATTGCGTATGTGAGAGAGGGAGGGTGTGAATAGGGGAGGGTCAGAGAGAGGGAGAGAGAATCCTAAGCAGGCTCCATGCTGTCAGCACAGAGCCCTATGAGGGGCTTGAACTCACAAACTGTGAGATCATGACCTGAGCCTAAACCAAGAGTCGGACACTTAACTGACTGAGCCACCCGGCACTCCTAGTATGACAAATTTATAAAGATAATTCATATGCACTAGAAAAATGACCTAAATATGATAAAATAAAATTCACTTCTGGCTATAATATAAAGTTCATCCATTCAGTTTAGTAATTGCACATTTATAATAACTCACAGGCAGGGCTGTGTATCATATTTTCCTCCATATCGTTTTTCAATGAATGAATATTATTTTATTTCTAATGTTTTGCTTATCCTATCCCAGTAGAATATGCATTCCAGGAAAGTATTTTTTCTACTGCCATATATAAACCAAGAACCTAAAAGAGTATTTAATCAGATATCATTAAACATTTGCTGACTAAATAATAAATGGAAATACAAGAATAGCTTAAAATGCAATGTCTGTACAAAAAAATTCTACCATGTATTTTGAAAACGTGAGCATATGTTTTTTTTGTTTTTCCCCTCTACATTATTTAATAGAATATGAAGAAAATATCTACTCTTTAAGTCTTATTGTTGTTTTTAATATTCAACAGAACCCCTAAAATATATTAACACCAATTATGTCATAAAACATTAACATGTTTTTGAATAAATATCTTATTGGTGATATTTTAAACATAGTAAATCCATTAAAATAAAATGTGATACACAGGAATTACAAAACTAAATAGAACTGAAATCCTGAAACCCTAGAGTCATACAAATCACATTGCAATTTCACTATTTCAAAAAACAAAGTATCTAAAAAAATGTTTAGAGATAACAAAATTCTGAAAAGGAAATAAAGCCCTCGCAAGTTCAGTTTCTTAGCAAGATGGCATTATATTGTCCTATTTCAGAGATGGAATAAATGGGTATCAGAGATCAAATTTCAGGAATTTACCTATTCTAGTCTATTACATTCCCTAATTCTTTTCTCCTAACACATATCACCATCTGGAAGTCAACAGGTATATTATTAGATCAGGTTCATGTCTTAAATAAATTTATAAATCATATATCTAGTGCATATTTAGTATATAAAGAACTGTCACTGGAGGTGATATTTCTAGTCCCCAAATTATATTAATTCTGAGCAAAAATTACTAATAAAGGTTTTATTTATTACTTTTTCATAAGTCTCCTTGATTATCAAGCAAAAACTTTCTTTTAGTTCAGAAAAATTAAGGAAAAATTGAGTTAATATAAGTGAACTAAAGATATTTGACAATTGTTTCAACATATTTTTATGAATTAAAACACCATATCTATGGACATATCTACTTAGTGATATTCACTTCCCAAGAAACAAATGCAAGTCAAATAGAAGTGGTCTCAAATTATAGTGTAAAGCACCCCATTATGACAAAAACAAGAAATACTATCATATGCAATCTAGTTTTGGATAATTACAGTCTATAAATATGTAAACTCATTGACAAAGCATGTTGACAAATTTGTGGCAAAAAGCATTTCATTATATTTGAAGACCTCCCAAAAGACTAAATTCGATATTTGCAAGACCTTAAAACCCAGTGGTTTTTTATTTAGTTTTGGAGACTAGGAACTTCAGGACAAAAATCAACATCACACACACACACACACACACACACACACACACACACATGCGCGCGCGTATGTATGTGTATGAATGTGTGTGTGTGTGTGCATGTGCATGATTTTATACAGAAACTCAAGGCATTCAGAAGTAGCTAAGAAACTCTAACCTTGTCCAATCTAATCATTTTACAAGTCAGTTAAATAAGAAATGTTAAATGACTTTCCTGAAATTCATGCATGTAGTAGCAGACCTTCAAAGGAAACACACATGAATCTTAATTGCCAGTTCAGCACTCATTCTAGAATAATATACTGAATCTGATCAGTCACAAAGAGCAAGAAAAAAGTCAGAAGGGATTAAAAATGTAAATTAAAGCCCCATTAATTTGATTAAATTCCCATTATTCAACAGTATGTAATTTGCATTTTAACAGAGGTTTTCAAAGTAAGCTACCGCAGAACATGACTGTTACATGATTTAAGCTGAGAATTCTGTTATCAAAATTGTATTCACAGAAAAGAAGTTAATGGATAGATTTCTAAATTTTAAAAATCTCTCCCATTTTTCTTAACGTATAGGTAGCTAAGTAATTTAATAAAAATAACTAACTTTATTACTTCATGTTTAATAATTAATTTCCCATAATCTTCCAAGTTAAGCAGAAAAACTACCAAGTGAAAGAATAAATACCAAGCATCCCTAACTTTTTAAACTAGTAAATAACTCTACATCTAGAAAAATATTAACTTTTTAAACTAGTGAATAACTCTATATCTAGAATTAACTTTTTAAACTAGTAAATAACTCTATATCTAGAAAAATATTATTTTTTAGTGTTTATTTTATTTTTGAGAGACAGAGCATGGGTGGGGGGGGGGGGGCAAGAGGCAGAGAGAGAGGGAAACACATAACCGGAAGCAGGCTCCAGGCTCTAAGCTGTCAGCACAGAGCCCTACGTGGGGCTCGAACCCATGGACTGTAAGATCATGACCTGAACCGAAGTAGGACCCTTAACTGACTGAGCCACCCAGGTGCTCCTGGAGAAATATTATTAAAGTGGGAAAATTTATATTTTCAAACTGTGATTTAATAAAAGGACACTGTTTTTGTTTGTTTTCAAACAGTGGAAACAGCCACTGACTCACATTCTAAAAATAGTTAAGAGCAGGAACATTGCCCCATGACATATTAATTTAAGTAAAAGACATAAACTGTACATGTATTCTGGTCCATAAAGACTATCATCAGAAGGAAAATCATGGGTATACATATTTTTCTCAAGATAATAAATGCTATTCATTGGGAGGAAAACATCAAAAGGAAATTTATAAGAGAAATTGAATTATATAACTCCCTGAATCTTACCATATAATAAAATTTGTATGACTAAATTTTAATGAATAAATGAAAAGATGGGAAATCCCAACTCTTCCTTCTGATAACTTTTTCTACATATTTTCAGACCCACCTCAATACACCTCATTTCAAAAGTCCTATTTACCTCTTCTAAAACCAAAGGTATCCCTACACAGTTTTATCTGAACCACATATTATTTTGTTTGTCCTTATTTGTTCCCAAAACTCCAGGGGCTGTTTTACTTTACATTTCATCTGCCTAAGTTGCACAGCCAAGACAGACAGTAGTTATGGAATAGAGACCAGTTAAGTAGCTCGGTCATTAAGCACCTTTCATGTTTGTTTTATAATATTTCTTTCAAATATCTGGTGTATTATCAGTAATATGAAGAATTAATAGACAATTTGGTAGAGGCAAAGAGAATGAAACAAACAGAATTCCTGGCACCTATGTGAAAAGTTTTTTTGCTGTTGTTGAACAAATAACTAAACACGTATCTCTACATTGTTATGGATCAAAAGTGCTTTATATATAATTGTAAAGTAACAGGTTTATTTAATTTCAAATACTTCACTGATATAAAAGAATGTGGTTTTTTAGTAGAGTATTAACTGAAAATATTTTTCCTTAATTCAGAATCAAGTAAAGAATAGAATGAAGTAGAATGGAATAGAATACAATAAAATGGGATGGGATGAGAAGAGATGAGATGTTTGGGGATGTTTGGGGATGTTTGGGGATGTTTGGGGATGTTTGGGGATGTTTGGGGATGTTTGGGGATGGGATGGAATAAAGTAGGGTGAAGCAGAGTAAAATAGCTGTAGACTATTAATATATAATAATGTGATGTATTATACTTATAAATCCTTGTCTATTTCCCACTAATCAAATATGAATTCAAGCAGAACAATGTTTTCTGGGATTTTTTCACACCTACAATTTCATGGCCTAGTAAAAGGCTGATGCTCAGGAAAATTGGAGAATACATGAATGAATTATTTAGAGTCATGTGCCCTCAGCATCCAGCTTCACGATATTGCTAAGCTCTCACATATTCTAACTTTTTCTAGTTTTAAGTGTCCTATCTGTAACCCTTATCCTAGGAAAACATTTCCAACTACAGAAATATTCCAAAATTATGATTTTCTTTTTTCACTTTTTTAGTTGCTTTCCCACTGCCTTGTACACTCCTCCAACCTTCAAGTGATCTTCTTCCTACTTCAAAAGTCATCATTAGGCGCATCTGGGTAGCTCAGTGGGTTAAGCATCAGACTCTTGATTTTGGCTCAGGTCACGATATCACCGTTCATGAGAATGAGCCCCCTGTTGGGCTCTGCACTTCATGCACAGAACCTGCTTGGGATTCTTTCTTTCTCTCTCTCTCTCTCTCTCTCTCTCTCTCTCTCTCTCTGCCCCTCCACTGTTCACAGACTCACGTTCTCTCTCGAAATAAATAAAATAAACTTTTAAAATAGTCATCATGAATTAGGAAATAACCTCTTTGAAACGTTTCAAATCTAAAAGTTTTCATGTCCCAAGCCACCACATTTTTTTTTCATTATTATATTTAGGTACACAAAAAGGAGACACACAAAAACTTAGTTCTAAGATTGTAAACTGGGGGGCACCTGACTGGCTCAGACTCAGGGTTGTGAGTTCGAAACCCACATTGGGTGTAGAAGATTACTTAAAATCTTTAAAAAAAAGATTATAAAGTGTTTTTTTGAGAGTTTTTTTTGTTTGGGGTTTTTGTTTGTTCTTTGCTTTTGCTTTAACAAACGTAAAATATATTACTAGCCACATAATGAAATTTCTCCTGTCTAACCTGTAGTGAGAAAGGATTTTTTTTTCATTTTTTAATGTTTATTTACTTTTGAGAGAGAGAGAGAGAGAGAGAACATGAGCAGGGGAGGGGCAGAGAGGGAGACAAAGAATCCGAAGCAGTCCAGGCTCTGAGATGTCAGCACAGAGCCTGATGTGGGGCTCGAACTCACAGACTGTGAGATCATGACCTGAGCCGAAGTCAGACACGAACAGACTGAGCCACCCAGGTGTCCCGAGAAAGGATTTCTAATGTGAATGGTATTCATGCCTTCCTGGTAATGTGAGCTCTAAACAAAAGGAAATCCAAAGATAGATACTCCTCTCATTTCTTCTCCTCTCAGAAGAAAAAAATATCTTCCATTCCATCCTATCAAATATTTGTATGATTGTCTAGTTTGTGATTTAAAGAAAGTATCTGTATATGAGTCTACACAGACAAAAGTCTAAAGACCATATATGTGTATGTATATTCATATATGCGCACACACACACACACACACACACACACACACACAGACTTGAACACAAACAAAAACCTACCACTTGTTCAAATTCTGACTATAAGCAAAATAGGGTGTTCTAAATCTCTAAATAAGCTCACTATTGTAATGTTTAATTTATTCATATTAACTTTCTAGGGTTATAAATCATGCTCTTCACACTCCAGTACACTGTATTAATATATCATATTTTCACCAAAAAAATACTCATCCTATTTGCATACATTCTCATTGTTTTGTTTGAAAAATAAATCTTTCTTCTGAAGTAAATTTAAGAATGCAAAGCACTGTGTCATGTTATAAGTTATCTGAATATTATCCTAAAAGAAAGGTAGGACTGAAAACAACTTAAGAAAATAAATAAAGGAAGAAAGAAAGGAAGGAAGGAAGGAAGGAAGGAAGGAAGGAAGGAAGGAAGGAGGAAGGAAAAGGAAGAAAAGCCAAAAGCACTTATTTTTGCTAAAGATACATTTTTTCTTTCTCTCTTTCTCAGTGAAACCGGTATTCAGAAAGCAGAGGCACAAATTTTCTTCACTTCTTGTCCAAGGCTATGTTAAGGTGAACCTTAGTCATGGCAGTTGTTTAATTAAAACTTCATGCTATTCAGAGCTGCGGAAAGAACTGTAGTTCAAAGACAGGCCACCATGATAGCTGAAGCTTTCCTTCCTGGCAGGCCCTTTCTTAAGCAGGTTACATATACATTAGCTCATTTAACATTCACAACACCATTACGAAGTATCCTTAATGTAAGTAAGCTGAGGAACAAAGAATATAAGTGACTTGCCCAAGGTCACTCATCAAATAGCTAGGAGAGCCAGGATTTGAAACCAGACTCAACCACATACATTCTCTTTTAACAACACTACATTTTACTTCTCCTTTATAAATGTTTCTTACAAACTGTATATGAATTTAAACTGTATTATCTTGCATATTCATCCCCTTTTCAGGAATATCTTATTTTAATTGTTCTTCACGATAAATTGCTATTTAAAATTGATTATGTCTAGACATGGGTTTTGAGGTCTTTTCATGCCAAAGTACTTTCTTCCCCAGAAAAAATGTAAAAATAATGAATTTTTCACTACCACAAACTTCAAAATATTTTTAATGTCTACGTATCAGCTGCTATTCTAAAATGATCTATAAATTGCAAGGAGAAAGCTGTTACTCTCCTTAAAAGCAATTTTAATCCCAGAAGTAACTTTCTCAAGAATTTTTTATTAGTGCCAAATCACAGAATTGTCGATTAAAATATTGTACTAAAAACTGTGAGCATTAACAACTTTGTATTCCCAATCAAAATATCAGCTACCATGGTGTTGTATATACAAAATTAAAGATAATGGACAGCTCAGAAAAAAACAGAGTGTAAAATGTATTCCTTTGTGTGGTGCCTGGGTGGCTTAGTCGCTTCAGTGTCTGACTTGGACTTGGGTCGTGATCTCACAGTTCCTGGGTTTGAGCCCCGCATCGGGCTCTCTGCTGTCAGCTCAGAGCCTGAAGCCTGCTTTGGATTCTGTGTCTGCCCCTCCCCCCCAATACTCTGTCTCTCAAAAATAAACAAACATAAAAAAATTTAAATGTATTCCTTTGATTTTAGGTAAAGCTAGGAAAAATAGCAAACCATTATAAAGGAATAATTCGCCTGACCATTGCCCCTCTGCCCACAGCATTACCTCAAGAGTCAGCCATTCACAACTACCACTGGGTGAACATGGAGGTCTTGAGTGAAATGAAGTCACCTATATGTGATCCTCAAAGCAGGTCAGTTTATTTATGTTCTGGTTACGAATTTTAAAATACACTTTTTATTTTTGCCATTTTATTAGAATTATGATCATTCTAGAAATCAGAATTTATGATAAATCAGAGAAAGTAGCCTTTGTCTTTATCTAGCCTTAAATGCCAAAAAATATCCAATAATAATACTCTAATCATGAATATTTTCTTTATGTCTAGCAACATTTCTGCCCTCCAGGGAGAGGACAGAGGAATAAAGGATTAAAAATAAAAATTTACAGGGGGCCTGGGTGGCTCAGTTGGTTGAGCGTCCGACTTCGACTCAGGTCATGATCTCACCATCTGTGAGTTCAAGTCCTGCATCGGGCTCTGTGCTGACAGCTCAGAGCCTGGAGCCCACCTCAGATTCTGTGTCTCCCTCTCTCTCTGCCCCTCTCCCACTCACACTCTGTCTCTGTTTCTCAAAAATGAGTAAATGTTAAAAAAATTAATTATATATACAGATATAGATTATATAGACATAGATTGTTCATGGTTTTGCTACTTCTTTGTAAAAATCTTGACTAGTATTCAATATAACATAAGCTTTTTTTCTTTAACAAATCTAAAAATAAAGTGATATAATCAGTTTGAGTTTATTTTTAGTTCTGTTAACTTTATACTTCAGGCTTTTTACTTTTTCAGTTACCTCTTAAACCTCTGTAACATAAAATGATCTGTGCTTACATAAATTACATACTTTTAATAATATTTTTATTTACAATTAAGTGAAATAGCTAGGAATGAGGAAGATAACAAGCCTTGTTTGGAATCACACTTCTGTTAGTTTGAAAAGCGATACTATTTACTTCTATCAACTCTATGGGAAATAGGTAATGTTCTCAGCAAATGTGAAGTTTATAGAGTCTATAACAAGAAAATATAAATGCAGATAATAAATAATTTGATCAATTTTGAAATACTGGCTATGTGGAAACCCATACTAATTCAATTAAAATTAACAAATGAACAATGACAGCAATTTGAAAGCAATTCAAGTAAATAGAGATATACAGATATTTTGAGATATATATATGTATATATATGTATACATATCTTTACTTGTATATATATCTACATGTATATATAAAATGTTCCATATATATATATATATATATATATATATGTATATATCTTTACTTGTGCATACTTTATCCACATATATATAGTGCATGTGTGTGTGCAGGTACTTATGCAACTTTTAGATACTATCCCTAGTGCTTCTACCTATTATAATGTTTTTTAAATTTTTTTTTAATGTTTATTTATTATTGAGAGGCAGACACAGAGCGTGAGCAAGGGAGGGGTGGAGAGAGGGGTGACACAGAATCTGAAGTAGGCTCCAGGCTCTGAGCTGTCAGCACAGAGTCCAACATGGGCTCGAACTCACAAACTGTGAGATCATGCCCTGGACCCAAGTCGGTTGCCCAACCAACTGAGCCACCCAGGTGCCCTATTATGTTTTTTTAAATAAGATGAAGGGGTTAATGAAGGCTAACAGAAGTCCCTCAATCAGTGTGGCAGAGGTAAAACTATGTCTTTATATAAGAAATGGACAATAATTATAAATTAAAGATTGATGTGTACCTGTGAATTCAAATCAATTTTCAATTATCTGCCCAAGCATGAAGTACCAGGTAGAACCAACATGAGTTTGTAAAGTATAAATACTTCCAAATCAATTTATTTTCTCCTGCGATAAACTTAGAGGCAATGTAGATAAGAAGAATGCAATATATTTAATCTGTGGATTTCAGTGATTTTTCTGATTTTCGTCAATATGGTATCCATTACAAACTAAAATGATTATTTTGTGACTCAACAGGCCAATATCTAAATGTCTAAAAGTTATCTGATAATATAAACTAATCCAAGTCAATAGTTACCCCCAGGAATCAATCCAATGGATATAAAACATAAACATATGTGTAAATTTTTTGAATAACGTGATTAGGAATATGATAATCAAGTAGACCCCTGTCCTACTTTGACATTGCTTCCCAAATGGCCTTTCCACCGTTCTCTTCCTGTACAAATTCATCTTATATATCACTTTTTAACCTGTAATATATTTTCATGCTATTTATCTCTTAAATCCTTTAAAACTTCATACTACCTACAAAATAAATTGCAATGTCCTTAGACTAATATTCAAAAGCTTTCGTAACCTACTTCCATTTTATCAGACCTTACTCAGAATGTTCTTGCATTGCTGTTACCAAATCTTTCACCGCAGAGCTAGTCTCTTCTCTTCTATGAATTTTTCCCAATTACACTATGAGTCTTCTGAACTACAATAGTAGTTATGGCCTTTATTATTTAATTATAATGTAGTATATAATTTCTAATAATATAATTTATGCATGTCTTTCTGAGCTACTGGAAAATGAGACTTAAGATGAATATTTCCTAAGTAATCTATATAATAGATTTTAAAAACTCAGGAAAACAATAAGTCCTTTATAAATTGCCAATCTAGGGCGCATGGGTGGCTCATTCAGTTAAGCATCCCACTCCTGATTTTTGTTCAGGTCATGATCTCATGGTCCTGGGATTGAGCCCCACATCAGACTCTGGAGTGAAGCCAGCTTGAGATTCTCTATCAAAAAAAATTAAATTGTCAATCTATTTTACATGCTGGCATACTGCAGGTATTTTGTAAAATAAGAGTTGTCTCATTTGCTTATTCTGTTTCTAAAGACAGCACATTATGAGATCTTGCATGCCAAAAATGCTCCAAATCTCAAAATGGATTGTGGACATATCACATTCACTAGACTTGCCTGCAATTTTAGAGATAATGAGAAAGATACAGGATTAGACTTACATATTTTGTGCCTTAAAACCCTGTTAATGGTTTACGAGGTGTGGAGGATGCTTTCAAACACCAAGCAAGGTACAGTTAAAAGAGTCCCAAACATTACCATCACAAGTTCAACAAAAGAAAAACTGTCTCCCTTTTCCAGGAATCAACAAAAACTGAGATAATATCTTCAAACTCTGGAATATTATCCTGAATGTGACTATTGATCTAGGTCAGATTCCCTGGAAAGCAGACTCTGAGACTGAGATATTTTTGTAGGGAGGTTACTGGGAACAACAGGCAAGAGTGAGGAAGTAGATCTGGGAGGACAAGGCAGAACTGTGATAAGGGGAAAGGATTCAGCCTATTCCCCAGGAGACTGCAAGGCAAGATGGCCCTTGAGGGCTGTCATGGAATGAGGCAATGGAGAGGGTCTGGGTACCACAGTATTGACCACTCATTGGAGGAAGACTTTCATAGGACAGAGATATAACCTTGAACAGGGCAATGGCCTGCCTGAGAGAAATTCCCACGGAGAGATTCAGCTATTAGCCTAATGCAGCCACACTCCAGGCAACTGGGGAAACTACTACTAAAGAGGGGGAAGCTGGACAATCTATACAACATCATTACTACTAGTGATTTCTTTTGTGTAGGTAGAAGACAAGGGCTTTGGAAATAAAGTAATATAAAATCAGAGTTCAGTATATATTAACCTTAGTCTATTGTAGCCAGTCTGCTTGCTACCATACCGTCCTGGTGACTTCTGGGAAACTGAGCCCTATTCTTGTTTCATTGAGATCAGAAAAGATTAAGGGAGGTTGCTAACCAGTTGATGTAATATCCAGAATATGTCCTGAATAGGCTATGTGTTGGGCTAATTCAAACATATAAACTACGTATACATACAGAGAAAGAGCGCCTGAAGATTACATTTAGGCTTTCGGAAGACATAATGTAAGCATCACCCAATCAGATATTATTTTCTGCACCTCTGACCTTTTCAGGAACTGGAGCTCAAAGTTTGAATGCCCATTTATAACAGAAAATATTTCTCATCTCTATGCCATATTTGCAGAATGCTCTAAGCTTTTCATTTGTTTTTAATTTCTTAGATAAGTAAACTCTTTTATTTACCTTGATAGTATCTGAGCTACTCTATCCATCAATCTAGAAACTGTTGAAATGACATTCAGCACAGTGTTTGTACATCTTTGTGACATTTTTCATTTCATGTGAATTTTCATAAGCTTATAAAATCCTTCACCATTCAGAGGCAAGTTTGGGCAATTTGGCCCATTTTGTTAATTAAAATATTATATCTTTTATATTTATATCTTTAAACCATCTATATAATTCATTAGCCATATGGTATGAAAGGGGGTCAATACATTTTTACAGAAATGTCTAACAAATTATTAGAGGAGTAGTTCTTAAATACTTATTACACACACACACACACACACACACACACACACACACACACACACAAAAAATGAGTGTCAATTTTATCATATATTCAGGTCATGTAAAAATCTACAAGGGTCTGCTTGTGACCTGCTTGTGACCGACCTGAGCCAAAGTCACACCACTTAATTCTAATAATTGTCTGACTATTCTTGTACTAAATTTATTCCTTTAAACAGATTTAAACTATTAAATTAGATAATAAATGCAATAGTTAGTAAGCAGTAAGAGCTTACAAAGTGGTCACTAAATTTCTTTTCAACTATTTATACCTTGAGATTAAATTTTAAATAATTTCATCAAACTTTAATCTTATAATTGTGCAACTCCATAGGCACTTATATAATCAACACTTTTATTGTCCATCAGGTCACTTTATTAAGCCTCGATTTCAATAACAAATAATTGCATTTAAAAGAAGCTGAGAGAAGAAAAAAAACAGAAAGGGAAAATAGAAGTCATTAACATAATTGTCTTAAACCAAAATATATAAATAATTATATTTCATGTAAATGGGCTCTATGTCAATTAGAAAACTCTATGTTTTCAAGGAATAACTAGACCAAATAAAGTCCTATGATTTGCCCCAAATCACACTACTGAGACACCCAGTTTGGACAATGAACATAACATTCTATTTATGTAACATTCTCTAATTTGGCCTTAGTTACTCACATCACAAATTATCATCATCTAGAGAACAGGGTAATGTAATTTCTTTAGTTGATTTTTTTTTTTGGGGGGGGGGAGTATCTAATTTTTACCTGACTAAATAAGGACTCCAGAAACCAACAAAAATAAAATGTTTATATTAAACACCTTCAGTAAATATAATTAATACTAATCCATGGCAACCTGTGTTTCTCCAATATACATAATAATTATATTAGAAAATGTAAAATCTTACAAGAAAAAGGATATAATAGTGTTTTTCTAGGCAGGTCTGTTAGAAAAAGCAGTGTGATATTCTAATCCAAAATAATAATAACTGTCTTATTTAGATTTTTGGTTTTATGGCTTCTCAATAACAAGTCTGTTGGGTCTAGGAAGAATAGTAAAGGCTTAAAACTGAAAGAAACTTGTGTCTGCAGTCTCGCCCATGAAATATGTGGTATATGTATAATCAAAGGTTGCACTGAATAGAATATTTATGTTTTTTTCTAAAGTTTATTTATTTGTTCTGAGAGAGAGACAGAGACAGCACAAGTAGGATAGGAGTGGAAAGGGAGAGGGACAAAGAGAAACAGAATCCCAAGTAGGCTCTGCACCGTCAGCATAGAGCCTGATGTGGGGCTTGAACTCACAAACCATGAGATCATGACCTGAGCCCAAGCTGGATACTTAACTGACTGAGCCAGCCAGGTACTCCAGGATATTTATGTTTTTAATATTTATGTAATTTTAGGCAATTTCAATTGATTAATTGAAATTAAATAATTAACCACTAGATCTCTAAAAAATATTCATTTTGATATAGCTTTACAAAATCTCTAAAAATATAAGACCAAAAAATAATCCTTCACTAGTAGAATATACGTCATTATAAATAACCAACTGATGATTGTGAAAGTAGCGATAATGTAATAATTTCCTTTGAAAGAATGAATTCTTGGAGCAGTTAACTGTCAACACATTAATCCATTTGTTATTTATTTAAAAGAAATTTTTTAATGTTTGTTTATTTTTGAGAGAGAGAGACACACAGATTGTGAGTGGGGGAGAGGCAGAGAGAGGGAGACACAGAATCCGAAGCAGGCTCCAGGCTCTGAGCCGTCAGCACAGAGCCCAACGTGAGGCTCGAACCCACGAACTGCGAGATCATGACCTGAGCCAAAGTCAGATGCCTAACAGATTGAACCACCCAGGTGCCCCTAATCCATTTATTTTTTAAAACTCTTAAAACTTTCAAATTAAAATTTAATTGAATGTAAACACTAAGATGGAAAAATATACATATTACTCTCATATTATTATAGGAAATAGAAATAAGCATCGATTTGAATTTAGAGATGAAAGACTAAATAGATTATGATAAAAGTAGTTAAAAAATAATCACAAAAAAAAATAACAGTTCATATTTTGACCAGCATTGTTCTTTTTTTGTTAACTTTTTTTTAATGTTTATTTTTGATATAGAGAGACAAAGTGCAAACAGGGGAGGGGCAGAGAGAGAGGGAGACACTGAATCTGAAGCAGGCTCCAGGCTTTGAGATGTCAGCACAGAGCCTGACACGGGGCTGGAACCCACGGACCATGAGGTCATGACCTGATCCGAAGTCAGACACTTAACTGAATGACCCATCGAGGTGCCTCTGTTCTTATTTATGTGTTTTATGATATTTAAACCTCACAAAAGTGTATACGGTCCCTACAATTATCACTCTTGTTTTGTATTTTGGAAAACCAAGGCACAAAGTAAACACACACCCACCAAGTAGTGAGCCAGAATAAGCACTCCAGTGAGGGTATATAAAAAGGCTGGAATCAATATATCCACAACTAGGGTAAGGGATGCTATAGGATTGCTACTCCCTCTAGAAAGTTTGAACTTAAAAATTGATTACTTTGTATTTTTCATATTTGACTAAATTCCTTTTTCTACCCTTGTATATAAAGAAACCACATATGAATAATTTCCATTTTCTCACAAATACGTTACTCGTTAACCCCATATAATCTGACTTTTTCTCTTAACAATCTACAAGGGTCTTTATCATTATTTGTGTGAATATCTTATTAATCTAGAGCAATATAGAGAGATAAAGTGATCTTAACCTTCAACTCCAGGTTTAAGTTACAATAATGAATTCAAGTCATGACTAAAATTGCACAATCTTCATTTGTTTAAATTAATAAAAAGAATAATGAAATGTCTAGAAAGAGTTTGTTCTGAATAATTAAAAGATGAGTGTAGGGTGGGTCATATTCTTTTGTAAAAGTATCTCTGTAGAATAATTATAACTACCGTTGAATAACTCTAGGACATAATACATCTATGATAGAGAATGTAATTATATTATCTAATGCTTACTGTCATTGTACATTAGATGAACATTAGACCCAGATATTCAGGGCTGCTATTAGCCCATAGGATTAGTTTGTGCAAATTCATTCAATAAAGACTCCCCATCCATGCATACTTACCCCCTACTAGAGTATATGCCTTCATAAATATAAGCAGAGTGTGGGTTTCAGGCTTCATTGGCCTCTTTGACTTGGACAGTAAACAACCTGTACATCTGTACATGACAACCTTGTAAATATTAGAAAGCAGTACACATGAAAAATGTTGTCCAAAAATATCATGTGATTATTTTGTTTATAGCCTTTGAAACTGTACTGTTATGAGAAAAATCAAATGGAACACCAGCAAAGAGAAAGAAAAACCCAAAAATAATATTATCCTTTAAGCTTTTAAATGCCTTCTTTCTGTTCCATTTTAGGGAAAGTACAGGCAGCATATCCATCCATACCCCATTATTCTTAGCAAACTATATATTCTAGAGATTATATGGTCAGATTATATGGTACCTGTGGTCAAGAACTCAAAAAGACCGGAAAAACAGTGGATTATTTTTTCCCCTACATGTACATTATCTTCTCATCTGAAATATTCAAACCATATCACTCCAAAGTCTAAAAGTGATTAATCAAGGTTTCTTACTTATCAAACTTCCTTACTTATCTTACTTATTGATCAAAGTGAGCTGAAAAATCTAGCTTTAATAAAAAATAAAAAAAAAACCTAAGTGATTAAGTGAACACTTCAGTTTATTATGTTGACCTACAAAACCCCAACTACCCTCAGTAATTAGCAAAAGAGAGGCACTGCCCAATTTCAACTTCCCTGTACACAACTTCCACTGTCATTTTTGTCTTTTAAGGCTATTAATGATATATATTTGAATCAAATTTCAACCTAATAATTTAAAGTCCACAGGATGTAATGTGTACCACTGACCAAATGATTCATATGCTAATTGTCCCAAGCACTTTATATACATTTTGTCATTTAAACCTCACAAGAATCTATGAAGTACTTTTACTGTCTTCACTCCACAAATAAGGACAGAAACTGAGGCACAGAGAGGTAAAATAACTTGCCCCAATTCCCCAAACAGGCTCACTGTTAACCAGTAGCCTGCTTAGAATTATTTCCCAAGTATTTATCTCTCATTATTGTCCCTTTGTCCACTTCTTCTCAATAGTTGTTTTTTTTTTCAGTTTTGCAATTGCTAATAATTTGCTAGCAAATACATTTTTTGTTCTATCCTACACCTATAAGAACTTAAATAAATACACACCTGGCTGTTTACAACAGAGAAAGAAGCAGGGGAAGATTTTATCAACACACCTTTAGTGATTTCAACCAATACATATTACAGCTCTATGTATGCCACTAAGCAAAATTGTGGGGATTGAACAAAAACAAGATTACCCTTGCCTTTATAGGTGATAAATCTTCTGTGACTTTCAGTATGCTCACCTATATTTCCTCCAACTATCCTAGACAGGACATGCAGAATATATCTTTTCCTATGGGCAGCACTGCCAGGATCAAGAATGTACTAGGGCCTAGGTTTTCTTTCAAGATCCAGAATCTAAAACATGAAAAGATATCCCATATGGAATATCATCATTTGATGATGATCAAAACATCATGTTTTAATAGTTTGTCAGTTATCAATCCCACCTCTCAGGTTCAAGAAATCTGATCAAAATGTTTATTCTAAGGATCCATGGATTATGGAGGGAAAGAAAACTATAAAATCTGGTTCATGATTAGCTTATGACCATGGTATGATCTATGACAATACAGGTCACACTGGGGGTGGGTGAGAGCCAATACTGTATTATAAGAAACAAAGTGAAGGTTGAATGAATTGAGAAATAGTGACACAAAGGGATATCTGTAATAAAAGATCAAATGACAAAATAAATGATAAAAAGAATGCAAGATTCACCAAATAGAAAGATGTAGTGCCCAAAACAAGATCTCTGGAATTTATTAGATTAGGAAAGAGATAAACATCAGAGAGCAGGCATACACAAACTGGAGTAAGGAAACAAAATGCAGGTTGAGATAAAGTGAGCTCAAGTCAGAGGCGGGGTCCAAATATCAAGACAAATAGCATTCATCAAATATGGTTTGTGTTGGGAGTGGGGAGGTCCACTGGCCAATCCAAGAGTCTGGACAGGAGACAAAGCTGGAGATTCAAGAAGTGACAGATTTGGGAGGATGGTATTAAGGGCCTATGACCATAGACAGAGCTCCAATATTCTTAGAAGTTGCTCATCCAAGGAATTAATTACATTAAGCTAATATACCAAGTGAGGAATAGTACAAATATACCTTCAAAAATAGAATGACATCACATGCCGAAATGTTTTGATTTTAAATGTATAGAACTGATTTGATATTGTGAACAAGAAGTGCCTTTTTATTCCAGCAAATATAGTCCCTTTGCTGACATTAGATAATATAAATTCCTATCATTATTTTTCACCTAATAGCACACCCTGACTCAGGAATTAGAACCAAATATACGTGCAATGTTTTTAAAGTGATACCCACTGAAAATGAAACCATCTAATCTTGTGTTAGTGAATTAATGAGGTTTTCATATAAATTTCACATAATTTATAGAATTTGTCCTTGTACTCACCATCACGCTCAGTGAATAACAATAAAAAGTTTTGATATTTGAAGTTAGTTATGGCTTATCTCTATCTTATTCTTCCTTTGAAAAACTGATATGTGATTCTTCAGTGAGGTACAGAAAGCCAAAATATGTTATGAATTTGTGTATTACTCCCAAACCACCGGGCTGGAGTAAAGGAAAACCATCACAGCAAGTACACATAACATATGGTTAGTGATGTCTTCAAATTTCAAGAAAGATAAAAAAAATTAAATGTTGGCTATCTTGTATGCTAACTTTATTTGGACATTTTTAAGGGCTTCCTTTGATAATAAAAATTTACAAACGAGCAGAAATAATAAATAGCATCTTCGTTAATGATAAAACAATATGGCTTTAATTACTTTGAAAGAAAGAAACCCATTATATTTTAAGTAAGATTAAATAACAAGTACTGAAATATTGTTTGGAGTATATGTTCCTGTAAATCTTCATTTAACATTTAAAAATAGAATATTTATAAAGAACTAGCTGTGTATGCTGCAATGGGATTTGGAAATTACTTCATTTGCTGGTAAACAGACTGTGTTGCAAAAAACAAAGAGTAAGTGGCCTTTAGTTGAGGAAGCTGGGTGACTTCATTGATACAAAGCTGGCTGAATTTGGCAAGAGAAAGGTCAGAACCAGTACACTAGATTTAGAACAAAATGGTTTTGTATCTGACCCTCTCAACTTCTTTTTAAAAATGCTATAGACAGCCAGTCCATTTTATGTTTACAAGACACATTAAATATAATTTATGACAAAAATGAATTTCAGTCAAAAAATATCCTACAGCAGTCTTGAACAAGAATGTTTTACATTTCTTCTGTCTAGTCATTAAAAAAATAAACAAACAAATAGACCTTCCATGCTTGGGAATGGAGATCTGAAGTAGATGGTTATGTTGTGTGTGTGTGTGTGTGTGTGTGTGTGTGTGTGTGTGTGTGTGTGTTTCAAGTATATATTATTAAAATAATTGTGTTTTGACTTCAAGGAATGTAGATAAAAGCCTAAGAATTTAATAAGCTTAAGACAAATCCATTATGCTAGTTCCCTCTCCCAAATTCTCCTGCTTTATTAAATTAGTAGCATTATCACCTACCTAGTGTTTGAGATGATCATCTAAGTGACCCTCTCCTTTAAACCCACAATCAGTTAAATACGATTTTCTCTTCCCTTTCACACTTGCCTCCTTCCATCATTATTCCCTATCCCACTCCAAGTGTGATATTCTCTCCTAGATTAATGGATACAGTTGCTCAATGATCTCCCTCTCAGTTCTGCCTCTCTAATCTAAGATTGGCAATGTCATAAATATGATTGTGTCATCTCTCTGCTTACAAGGACCCAATGGCTCTTTTAGTTATTCTAGCCTATTTTTAAGCCTAACCTCTCATCATTTTTCCCAAGTATCTGACACTCACCCACTCCACTCACTGTTCCCTAGCAGAACACACATTCACACCTCCTAAAATCATCTAATACTCCTCCCTTTACTTGTAGTATCTTTCCTATACTCAGACTTATGCTTCGATATTTAATTCAGATATAACCGTCCCATGCAAAATAACCAACTCTCCTATTTCCCGAATATTTTATTTCAACTAACATTATAGTTAACATCAAGGTATTTTTGTTTGTTAATGCCTGGTATTCTATTTTAAGTACTGCCAAGGGGTCTTATTTGTCTCTAAGGCATGCAGTATAACATACAGACTAAGTGTTCCAAATGTTTTCTCAAACTCAAAATAATCAAATTAATATGTTTTAATGAACTATTATTCGATAAGGAATAAAAGTATTTGTAGCTTTGGTAAAGATAGCTATTTGCTCCCTGGAACTCAAATTATTCCAGTAGTTGAATCCATTGCTCAAATTATTCATTGGGTAGCATAAAAATCTTCTCAAGTTTTAAATAACAATAGTATGAACATCTTGAACCATACCATCTAGTCAAATGTGGTAATACTATAGAAAAAGCATATCCAACCAATTTCTCATAATCAGAATCAATATGATTCCAACAATTATAGTACTTCATATGAACTAAGAGCTATGAAATTATATCTTGGTAGCCAAGATTAGAATTTAGATGAAGCTTGTTCAAATCAATAAAAGTTTATTGAACATCTACAATGGAAAATGGAAGGCTGAATCAAGTATGGCTTGTTCATTCATGGAAAAGATTATTTCCCATTGGAAAAAGTTATCTAAACAGAATCAGGGATTGATGAAATTCAGGAAGGCAGTTAATAAGAGGATGGTATGGAGGATAGGACATTTCAGGGAGGTAAAAGAGCCATGAGCAAGGACTTGAACATATTAAAAAGTAATGAAAATTGTCTAGCTTGATTTAAGTTGATGATTTGTGAAGGAGATTTCTGGATGTAACCAATACTTGTTGACATGCAATTATGGTGATGGCGAATACCAAGATGGCAAGCGTGCCCTCTAATTCTTTTTGTAAAATGTGTAGGCAATGAAGATTGTTACGGGATAAAAAGAGTCTTTACAATAATTTCAGAAAGATTATTCAGCAGTAACATGTAAGGATAATTTGTAGGGCTATTTGCAGGCTTTAGAACACGCTGAATAGTAATGATGTATAAAAGAATTTTATGCATCTGAAGGATGCTGCAGATATAGAAAAATAAAGCAAACTAGCAAACAGGATAAAAATCAACATTATGTGCCTCCTAGGTGTAGATGGCAATCAAAAGAGAGAATAGAGACAAAAAGAATGTTAAGTCTGGATATTTTAAAAGGATAACAAGAATAGTAATCAAGAAGAATACGGGGTAAATATTGGTAGGGAGGCAATGAAATTTCGAGGGCATTTTCAGGCAGAGGCATTGGTCAGGCATTTGGAGATACAGGTTGGAAGTCAGAAGACAGGGATTGAATAACAGATATCAATTTTAAGACCTATCTGCAAAGAAATGAAAATTGATACAGCAAGAATAGAGCAGAGAGGAAATACAAAAAGAAGAGGAACAACAGGAAAAAATAAATTTGAGGGAGTCACTTGAAGAGACCTAAATCAGCCATTGGTCCTACTATTTATTTACACAATGTTGAACGACTAATATAACCTCTCTAAGTCTTAGAATGTTGTGAAGATGAAATGCAAAATGTTTAACTTACACAGCACATGACTGATTATATATTAGGACCTCAGTAGGTTAACTGTAATTCTATTATTGTTCTGTTGCCATTGTCATCCTCATGATCATCTCCACTAATATTAGGAAAAGAAAAAGGTGAGGAACAATGACAATCAGGATAATGTAGCACAATACAAATCATGACAGGAGAAACGAGTAGAACATCGCTGGTCAACAACATACTGTGTTACATTATATGTATTTCCATCTCGACCTTTTCAAATAGTAATTCCACTTCTACCATCTGCAGGTGTTAGGCTCTTATAAAATCACCCCCATCGTGCTCTCTTAAGAAAAGCTACTCACAAACTATAAGGAATCTACTGAACATGGCTGATAAATCTGAGAAGTCCTATGAGACAACAGATGGTATTTTATAAATAGGCTTGTATCACCTGTTACATGACTTGAGCAGCCCAATTACGAAGTCCTCTTTTCTAACCTTTGTCAGTCTCCAAATGAATGTGAAAAAAAAAATCTAAATGCAAGGACCATAAACTTTCTATTAAAAGAAGTGTAGGACTGATACATCATTGAAGGGAATAGCTAAAATTGCAATAATTTTACTGCATATTACAAGTAGACATATTAAACATTGTATACCCATGTGTGTTGTGCAAGGGGAAAAAAAGGATGAAATAGAAAGAAGGGGTCAAAGGTACAAGATAAGTGTAGGAGAAACAGTAAAGGTAGAATATTTTTTCTCAAATTTATACGTTTTTAAATGTTTATTTCTGAGAGAGAGAGAGAGAGAGAGCGAGCACAAGCGGGGGAGGGGCAGAGAGAGAGGGAGACAGAGAATCCATAGCAGACTCCAGACTCTGAGCTGTCAGCACAGAGCCCTACTCAAGGCTCAAACTCACGAACAGCGAGATCATGACCTGAGTCTAAGTCAGATGCTTAACTGATGGAGTCAGACACTTAACCGACAGAGCCACCCAGGGGCCCTGAAATTTATACTTCTAACTGTCATCTTTGTAAGAAAAACAAGAAAGCTGTTTAAAGAAAAAAAAATTCATCCAATATATTTATATCTCTTTCCTTAGCAAGAAAAATGTCACCTCTGATTTATAAGGGTCACTCTCAATCATTACTTAAGACTAGATCTCCACAGAAGGGCAAACTAAGAATATATCGTTGCTCTTATCAAACACTGTCTTTAAACCTCCTACGGTCTATTTTACTCTTCCAATATTTTCTAAGTGTAGCGATCTCAGAGTTAATAGATGTCAGAGATTTACAGAGAAGCTTCCTTATCAGATGTAGTCCGAATCAGCAAGTTTTAATTGAACAGAATATTATAAATTGCTGATATTTTCACAAGCATTTTGATTTTGCTATATAATTTTTTAGTTCAATATCATTCCTGTTATTTAAAATCCAGTAAATGAGAGTAACATAACCTGTAGGGCCAACCTTAGGGTATTAACATTGCATATTTTTGCTTAGCTAATCAATTAATTCAACTAATATTTATTAAGTTCCAGATACTATGCTGATGCTGAGGACACAATAAAGACAAAAGAGTCTCGTATGGAACCTAGCCTATATATCAAATAGAGAAAAATTCAACATAATAGAGAGGTAGATAGACAGATAATAGATTCTCTTCTGATAATACTTAGTACTATGAAGGGAATTAAATAGATTAATGTGAAAGTGACAGAGTGATTTCAATACTTACGGACAGTTTTATATTTTTGTATGCATTTTAGCATGCAAATTCCTAAGAAGGGTATTAAAATATTCATAACTTTTTTCCACTCTGTCATATTCATATTCATCACCTCACTGGGAGCACATTTGACTTATCATTCCATCAAAAAAAATGCTTGCAAAAGACAATGGGTACCACAATGTTGGGTATAAGGAATTCCAGGAAGTACAAGGTATGTTGTCAGCCCCTATGGAGTTTTCCAGGTAGCTGGGGAAAACACGGTACAGAGGCCTAAGAAGTCGATCACGGAAATCTGTTAACAACATTAATGATTAAGTTCCATATATAAACATGTGTCACAAGAATTCTGAGAAAAGGGCCACTAATATCCAGTGGAGAAGAACAGTATTGACAATGAGGGCATGTTTTGGCAAGGGATGGAGAAGGATGACAAGAGTTCCAAGCAGGGAAAACAGCATGAACAGATTCTGGACTAAGCTTGTCTGAGCTGGTCCCTTATAGAAAGGGAAGCTTCTACTGAAAGGAGGTTTGCTTGAGAAGAAGCTTGTTCATGGACTTTTATCTGCATCCGTTAGTAATTCAATATTTCTGAGGAGAATGATATGATGAAAGTGATATTTTACAAGAAGATTCTGAGACCAGTATGCGGTTTAAAAGCAAAAGAGAAAATTCACAACAATTAGAAGGTGACAGCTTTAACAGAAGCTCAAATAGCAGGGGCAATAGGAAAACACACATATAAAACTATTACCGAGCAAATGGAGAAGACAACATGATGGATGAGATGAGTAGGTTAAGAATACAGAAAAAAATAAAAAAAAGAGTTGTCAAGTTTATTGCCATTGACAGGAAAACAATGTAAAGCATCTTGTTGTCTTATTGCCAGTAATATTATGCTACATTAAAGACTACTACTTAACAAACTTAGCAGTCATAAAGAGGACATGGATGGTTTTTAGGATGTCTTCATACTTTTAGCATATGTTTCAAAGATTTTTAAAGCATTCAGTATGTTGCATATGTTCCATATAGTGGTATACTCACCTTATCAAATCCTTGAAAAGAATTTAATTGTAACATACCAAAATTTGAGTTTGGGAATCAGTGGTCTACTGCCCATTACTTTCTTTACCTCTAATATGATTTTTCTATATTCATATGTAATAATATTTTTTATAAATCCATCTTCTATTTTCTGACTTTTAGGTTCCTATCAAAATTATTTAGTCCAGCATTATGTGCTATCTTCAGATATTTATAGATTAAGAAAAAACAGGAGGGAGCTTAAGGGGATGGTGAAATAGGTAGAGATGATTAAGAGGTACAGACTTCAGTTATAAAAGAAATAAGTCTCAGGGGACAAAGTATAAAAAAAAAAAACAGAGAAACAAATAAAGTTGGTAAGTGCTAAAGATCTGTTAAGTTCAAGGCTCCTGGAAATTTCAAGTAATCACACATTTTTTTTTCTATTATCTATATATGCTGATCAATCCCTGTATCCAGCCTGGACCTTTCTCTTCTATGCCAAGTATTACACATTTAGATACAATTTTCTAACAGTCTCTGTAGATGGACAATGGCTTTGGATCCCATCGTTCATTTTATATGAGGTATTAATTTTCTCATCTATAAATCTTACCACTAGAGTTTTCAGACACCTGATCTTGACAATTATAGGGAGACTATCTATTGCTATACTTTAACTTTGGGGAACATCATACTGTTTTACCCCACTGTGCCTTTTAATATATTTTCTCTACCTGCAATGAACAGCCACCAAAGCTACATCTCATATTTTCCTACAACTTGCTTCCTTGTGAATACTGGCAGATTTAATTGTTCTCCTATATATTTCAGCAATGTCCCTTATACATACATCTTATATTTATAAGTCACTCTTCCCAAATCAGCTATAATATACTAAAGGATGCACTCTTTGAGAGAAGAAACTGTCCATGCATCACAAGCAGGAATACAGAAAAATAGAGTGACATCAGTAACTTGCTCATGGACTGCATAAGTCAATGAACACATAAGAATAAGAATGAGCTTATGCATATAAGTGATCCTGGGCACTGATCATGTTCTTTTTAGGGTGGGGTACTGATCAAATTGCATGTCCATAAATGTTTATTCCAAAAATGAGTCAAAATTTGGAAATACTTTAAATTTTAAAGAGAAGCAAAAAATGAATTAGAGTTGTCGCCTCTAATTCTTCCAAACAACAAATTCTAAAGCTGATAAGACCTAGAAGATAAAGAGGATGTACTAACCAGTACTGACAAGAGTACTGAATTATACATGAGCAACTCACATTTGAAATCATAAACTTTATTCAGTACCCATCATCTCTTACTCTTGATTATATGTAAAATGAAATTAACTCTTTTTGTCCTTTCATACTAATGAAGTTATTCAGAGTACCCCAGGTCTGTAAACACTTACATACTAATTTAATTATTAAAATAAATCCCAAAATTATAAAAAGTATTTATTATGAAAGGTTCAGAATTTACATATATTTTGTATTAGGAAGTACGTGTGCTTTAACTTTTTGTACATATTTTTAAATATGCTAGATTCTATAAGATTAAGAGGTTCCTTTTCAGTTTTTGTATTTTAAGAAAATAAGATTAAAAATCACGAGAGACAGAAGGTGATGAGTAGGGGAAAGAAGACACACTAGAACTCAAAAGGATGAAAATGTTCATAAAATGGACACATTCTCTCATTTTGTCTCAACTTGACAGACTGTACTATTATCTGTTCCTAAAAAAATAACCGTAACTCTGTCCCTTGAGTGACCTACCACCAACATCCAATAATTACAACAGTATGTGTATTCATCAATATACAAGAAAAACCTTGGAATATGAGTTTACACATATATGATCAAAAGAGCAGATGCACAAGAATTCATACACAACACATATATGTACACAAACACTCAATTTCCTTGTCCTTATTAAAATGGAGGCACTCATGGGGCATCTGGGTAGCTCAGTCAGTAAGGCATCTGACTTCGGCTCAGGTCATGATCTCATGGTTCATGGGTTCGAGCCCCACATCAGACTCTGTGCTGACAGCTCAGAGCCTGGAGCCTGCTTCAGATTCTCTGTCTCCCTCTCTCTCTTTCTCTCTCTCTCTCTCTCTCTCTCTCTCTGTCCTTCTCCCACTTCTCTCTCTCTCTCAGAGATAAACATTAATTTTTTTTTTAAATGGAGGCACTCGTAAATAACAAATACTATGAAGCTGGTATAGATCCATATTCATGTGTAAGCAGATGCAAAGTGCATTTTTTTCATATAAGAATGTCACAAATGTAAATAAGAGTATTTTCAAATACTTATTGAGCTTCTCTCCCATCTAATTTTCCCTATTGAATTTTTCTGATCTAGTAAAGACACCTCCTATATTCTATGTAAACAACAATGTTTTACAACCTCTTTAAAAATAAATGGTTCTTGGGGTGCCTGGGTGGCTCAGTCAGTGAAGCAACTGACTTTGGCTCAGGTCATGATCTCATGGTTTGTGAGTTTGGGCTCTGCATAAGGCTCTGTGCTGACAGCCCAGAGTCTGGAGCCTACTTCGGATTCTGAGTCTCCCTCTCTCTCTGTTCCTCCCCCGCTCATACACTCACTCACTCTCTCTCTCTCTCTCTCTCAAAACTAAATAAAGTTTAAAATAAATAAATAAATAAATAAATAAATAGCCCAAGAATAGACTCAACATTTTACAATACACAAACTGCAACACATACGTATAGACTACAGTTTAGATATAAGAATAGCCTGCAAAGGGAAATCTGTAATACATAGGACATGCTTGGCTAGGCCAACATGGAAAGGAGTATTAAATGGTCCAGTGTTCCAAAGTTTTTTAATATGAATCCTGAAATATTCTTAAAAATATCTGACTTAGTCTGGTATTAAAAATGATTATCTTGAGATCTTTAAAATTTTGAAATGGTGACTATTACAAAACTGACTTCTAACAAATAAATAAAACTGACACAATGAAGATTAATATCTCAATGATAACTTTAATTTGGACTTCTCAAAATAATGAATTAGCTAATTGTTGTTGTTTTCTTTTGTTTTAATTCTTTTAAATGTTTGTTTATTTTTTAGAGAGAGAGAGAAAGAGTATGAGTGGGAGAGAAGCAGAGAAAGGGGGAGACACAGAATCCAAAGCAGGCTCCAGGCTCCAAGCTGTCAGCACCGAGTCGGATGTGGGGCTCCAACTCACGAACAGTGAGATCAAGACCTGAGTTGAAGTCAGATGCTTAACCAACTGAGCCACCCAGGTGCCCCTATTGTTGTTGTTTTCTAATTAGCTATTTCTAATTTGAAAGTTCTAAGCAGGAAAGTGATGAGATTTGATTTACCCTTTGGGATGATTTCACTGGCTATTTTATGGAGAATGGACTGTCTGGGGACAACAGAGGAAGTGAAAGACTGGACAGGAGGCTAAAACATGTGTCCAGGTAAGAGATAAACATTTGGATTATGTGTTGATCAGAGGAGATGGTAAGAATTAATGAACTTTAATACATATTTCAGAATGAGACAGTATTATAGACAATAGACTACAGACAAAATAACTTTCCAGGTCTAAACCTAAACCAACCTTTCTATTTTCACATTGAAAATGAGCATATATACATTCATCAAGAAACATACTAGTGTGTAAAACTTAAGAACTTATGAAGAATCCATAAATGTCTGGCAGAAGTTGAAATTTAAGCACAGGATTATAAAGAGACCCCCTACTTTTACTCTTTATATATGCTGTTATTTTTCCTTATTAGGGGGTATGAACTCCTTTTCAAACAATGAACAACACTTCATTCATGAAAGAAAATTATATAATTGGCAAAGTCAATGATGCAATGTTAATTTTAGGGACTACAACCTCCATAAAAAACCAATAGTTCTAAAAAAAACAATAGTTCTATCTGCAAAAAGGATATAAAATTTAAACGGTCAACTCATAAAAATTCACCAAAATATTGTAATCATATATAACCATATGTATTACTGATAAAATATTTTCAACATATACAGCAAAGCAAAATTGTTCTGCCATTTAAAAATGTGGGTTACTTTGCTTTTAATTCATCATCTATAATAAATGGAATTATGAATTCTGTTTTCTACAATTTTATGTTTGAAAACTGTCTCATAGAAACTGATATCTTTAAATCTGTGTCCATACTACCATATGAATCAGTTTTATAAAAGTGAATTATAACTATTAATATTTGAAAATATTTGCAAAGTCCATTTGGTTTCAAAAATTAGAATAGACCTCTTCAGTTTTAAAAATCTCAATTTTTACAATTTATATCAGTTAAACCAAGCTGTATGTTTTAAAATCAGCTCTAATCAAAACCTCTAAAACTGGCATAGCTGAAGAACTTTAGTTAATTTTGAAATTACTCAATGAATAAGAAGTTAAATATTCATTAAACGCAGTAGCATTAAGTACACTTCTTGATTCAAAACTACTACATCTCAAATTTGAGAAGTTGTAAAAAGCAGGATTCAAGATAATCATTAAGCTTTCATTGATGTTAAAGAAAAAAAAAACTTCTCTGCTGTGTTCATTATCTATTCTGACTTTAGAAACAAAGGATTAAAATCAGAATATCATTTTATTACTATTTGGATACATGGAATTTTATAGTTAGATAACATATATTTGGAATTAAAGACATACACATACATTGTATTTGCAACACTGCTTTCATCTTAATCATGACTCCTTCTATCAAAACTTAGTGTCAAAGTTCCAGAAAGACTTCATTAATAAGGTCATCTGAATTTACCCCAAATAGTATCAGCATCCATTAACACAGGATTTGTCAGCAAATCTTGCTCCCTTGGCTATGGTAGACATCATCATCAAGGTATGATTTATCAGTGATTGTATTAGAGGTTCCTCCAGGAAACCCCAAAGAGCCCATTCATTCCACAAATATCTTGTGATACCTCTGGACCAGGTGCTGATCTAATTGCTTAAAAAAATGACAAGAACCCAAACATATCTAATCCCTGCCCATAAGAAGCTAATATTTTAATAAGGAGACTGAATCAGAAAAGTATAAGTGACTTATACTAAGTTAGTGGTATATAGGAATAAAATGAACATTGAATCTCTAGGAGACATATTTTGGGAGGTCTACTTAATAGGACCCGATGAAGGAGTAGCTTCTGGGGTAAGACAGAGGCATCAAGAAAAATTCCCAAGTTTTCCGCATGATGAAAGTCTTATTTAACAAAATAGGGAAGATTGGTAGGTGCAACAGCTTTTGGAAGGCAGAGAGAAATTTTAAAAAATCTTTTTTCAAATGTTAACTTTGAGAAGATGATGAGACATCCGAGTTGAAATGTCAAGTAGGCAGCGGGAATGTATGAGTCTGTAGCTCAGAAGTAAAGTCCATAAATTTTGTGAGTCAGTGGCATAGAGTCGGTACTTACAAAACAGATATGTAAGAGTTCAAGTAGGAAGAAAAGCAAAAGAGTAAACTCGGTATTTACTAACAGGTAAAGGAGGATAATCAGATGGCATTACCTACAACTGAAAAGGAAATACAAGAGACATAACTTGGTTCATCACATTAAAAAAAAAAAGGAACAAGTGAGACATTTAATATTGAGACTTAAGTAAGATGAGACTGGGAATTATCCAGCATAGTTTGCAACACAGAAGTTATCACACAGGCCACTGAAGTGACCTGATAATTTGAAAAATATTCACAACCATGAAATTATCAAATTATCAAAAGTCATGCTTTTGTAAACATTTCACCATCTAATACAATATCTAAACATCTTATCCAATGTGTACATATTGACTAATTTAACAAACTTTTATTAGATTCCTACTGACAAGCTATCTGTGGGCTGACAATTGAAAGGGGAATAACACACCAATGCAGTCTTTATATATAATGAGCCCAGAATGCAGTGATACAAATACACATAAAAGACACTGAAAATACAAGGTATAAGTGGTATAGATGAAACACAGAAGTCCTTAGAATGTAGGAAAATAATCATGTCGTTTCTCTATTCCACACATTTTGCATCTACATCTAAATGCTAAAATAGCACTTACAAGGACTACTGCTTTTATAGGGTATGCTTATCTTGTGCTTTAAGAAATTAGTAACTATACGCCAAAATGAAGCACCAGAAACACCAAAGACACCAAGCTTAAGAAAAATATTATAATATAAATAATGAGACACTTGCAACGCTAATTTAGGATTAGTAGAGAGTTCAATATATTCGTTACTGATCAGATTTCTGTTGCCTTTTAAAAGTTAAAGGCTGACTTATACTCTTATTTGCATGATGGGAAATACATAGATATGAAATGCATTAAAAATGGACAAGCACAGAAGAAATATATCATGGCAAAACTGTCACAACCAGGTTAATATGGCATAACAACTTGACTTAAAAGAGCCCACTTTTTTAGCTTTAGAATTATCACAAATAAAAATGTATGATAATCACAGAATCATAAATGTAGCAGTATGATTTCAATTATATCTCAAAATAATCCAATATCAAGAATTTGGCCTTGCTAATTCTTTAGGGGAGAAATTCATTGGTTTACATACGCCAAGCAAAGAAAGTGATTCTGCAAAAGGCTACAAGAAGGCCCAGTAGGTTCACCGTGCTATTATTAATGGTTTAAAATAGCAAATATTTAACTTACATCCCGCTACAACACTTTTGAACACTCACGTTGATTCATTCACCATACCAAAACTCTGAAGTAACTACTTTTATCCCCATTTTACTTGTAAGGAAACTAAAGCCAAAAAGCAATTATTAACTTATCCATAGTTACTTAGACAGAAAGTTTACTGATAATATATTTTATTAAGGGCTTAAATTATTTTTAAAATATTATAAGACTCTATTGGACAAGTACATGATAAGGTAGAATTGATATCAACAATAACTTATAATGCCTTTGTTCTAGATTTTCTGGTTTTCGTTTTATTCCAAACACTTCTGATACGATGATTTTACAACAGAAATCTGTCCTTTTCCAGTCCATTTTGCTGATATTTAGGTCTGCTCTCTGTGCACCACACAAAAAAATTACAACAGTTTAATGTCCGTGAAACTTGTTAGAAGTGGTCCAGTTGCCTAAGACTGAGCACTCAGGAAAAACAGTTGTCCTCTATCTCAGTAGGCCATCTTCCCTTGAGTGGCCTCTGAGGAGATAACCACTTCCCCTGACAAAGGAAGCAGCTTCTACTCTCCAATGAGAGCAACCAATGTGGGGAAGGGGGACAGATGCTGATGCCAGATGGTCTGCACATCTATTGGTCCTGTTTTATAGAGGGACTGTTTAAAGCACCTTAAAGATCCTGTTTCATGGTCCATGCAATTTACCTCAGATTCCTCACAAAGACAGACTGTTTAAAATTAAAACGGCAGAAACCATACAGAGGCTGCATCCCAATCCACCTCTTTTCTTTGGTCACAACCGATGATAATAGTGATTACAATGGCAAGTAATTTAAATTTAGAGAGTCAGTTTATCGCATACTGGCATGGCTCAAACTTTTGGGAAAAGGCCAAGACTTATGGAAGGAGAATGGATATGAGCAATCAATGATTATTTGAACATCAAAGACACTGAGTATGAAACAACTGTTTAAGGCTCATTATTATTTTAATAAGCATCTGGAGGCTATCCTGAGCTCCTGGTTTTAATGTTGTCACCAAACCTCCGCTATCCTCAATGACAAAATACTGAGTGAAATACATTCTGATATCAACATATCAGATATGGGGTGTGTTCGCAAGAAAAGCTTAATATGCATAGGGAGTTAGTGTTAGATCCAATTTCTTAATTCTGTATTATCTAAGGGACACTGAGAAATACCACCTTTATAAGGAATGAGAAAAGAATGAAATTCAGCATATAAATTTTTCAAGTTGTATTTTCATATCTCAGTTTTATTGATTGTGGGTTTTAAGTACAAGCAATGTTAAAATGTACATTTCAGTAGGAATAAAATAACTTGGCTAAAAGAATGAGAAATAGGAATAAATTTTCATTTGAATTCAATATTGTTAATGCATGTTGCATGTACACAGTCTTATTCTCCTTACAGAGGTTGTACTCTAAATTGAAATGTCATTGGTATACTTTTTATAAATCAGAAGTGCTAGTTCATGTATATTTTATTCTCTATACCAATCCTTTTAAGACATAATTAAATGCAAACAAACAGAAAAGAACTAACCCGAATCAATGTGTCCTTCTGAATGACATATCCTTCATACCTGCAAAGCCATCTCATCAACTAGACTACTGCACTCATGCTCATAAATTTGAAAAGGTTGGTTGATTCCCTTCCAATCCCATTTACATTTAGAAATATGTAGCCATATAACTTATTTTTCTATTAATTTATAAAGTGCTTCAGTTATGATGAAAGGCAAAATTACCTATTTGTTTCCAAAGATAGGTTAATATTTTGATTATCTTTATATCGCACTGTTGATGTCGAGCTTTTGAATATCAACTGAAATGTTAGACAGTTTTTGTTGTGTTTCAGAAGACAAAGCGTTCAGTTAGGATACTCCAAAGCTGTCGATGGGATCATCTTTCACCACAGCCACTTCAGCCAATATATGGATAAAATGATTCATCACTTCAACTCTACAAGCCATTATTTCTAATTAAAAACTACCCCATAAATACCTATTTTATTGTGACGTCTGTGTGGTAAATAAATTCAAGTGATCAGTAAAACACTCACCAAGGAAATTACCTTAAAAAAATTACTTCATTTCCAAGTGTATCTTCCTAATTAAAATGACTATTTCCAATTCATATTTCTGAACTGTAATTTATGATAACTTGAATCTCTGAACATCCAATACGTAGGCAAAGCTATTGCCCTAATTTCTTAAATCATACTGCCTACAAAACAGTAACTGTCTTTAACCATTTATTGGCTTTTGACTTTTAATGGGTACAAGAGAATTTACAGAGCAACCTCTTATTTGCAAAGATAAAAGGGAAAAGCTGATCAAACTCCAAAGTCATTTTTCCCAGCTTTCAACAACAGCAAGGATAAAATCCATTTCTATTATATCTATTATGAAGTTACCTTGGAATATACTGAAAGATATATGATATATTAACCCACATAATCATTAAGATTACAGCCGAAGTGCCTTCTCTCTCTCCCAATTTACTTAATGTATGCTTGATTCATCTTCACCTTTAACTTTTCAGCTTGCTTTCTACCCATATTTCCTTCTTTAGAAAGGCAACATAACACAACGGAAAAAAAAAATTAGGATTATGTTTCCTTGGATACGGATGTGAGTCTTTACACTGCCATTTACCAGGAGTACTTCTTTGGGCAACACAATTTCCTTTGCTCAGTCTCAGTTTAAAATTGTCAAGGTTCAATTCCCTTTATTTCCTATGCTCCCAAGTAAGTAAATAGGAATTATATGTTCATGAAGCAGCTCCTTTCCAGACCTAACTTTTGTAACGATTGGCACCGGTGTTTTTCTGAAAACTGTCTTCAGTAGTATCTCCTGTGACATTGTCCATCCCGTCTGTGTCTCCTTCTAATCTCTACTTAATATTAATCCTTCTCAACTTCCTTCACTGACACCTCATCTTCTATTACTTTTTTAAATGGAAGTGTTCATCGAAGTCGCATTTTTAAACATGTTCTTAGTCTACAATCCTTCTTTGGTTTACTGCTACTATATATACATTGTGCCCAACTCTTATCTTTTTTTTAATGTTTATTTATTTTTGAGAGACAGAGAGAGAGACAGGGTACAAGCAAGGTCCGGGGGTGGTGCAGAGAGAAAGGGAGACACAGAATCCGAAGCAGGCTCCAGGTTCTGAGCTGTCAGCACAGAGCCTGACATAGGGCACAAACTCATGAACTGCGAGATTATGACCTGAGCCAAAGTTGGACACTCAACCGAGTCACCCAGACACCCTGCCCAACTCTTAAGTTAACACTGGTCTTGCTTCTAAGTTCCAAAACAATGCATTTCCAACTGCATCATGAACAACAGACACAACCAAGATTTTCAGCAAGTCTTACAAAACTTAAATATCCTACAACCATTACCCTCTCCTAGTAACCCCAACTCTTAGAGTCCCCGTGATTTCAGTCTATTACAATTGCATCACTGGCCTTCCATTCTTCCCTGCTACAAATCCTGTTACAATGTCGGAGACTTTCCTCTTCCACATTCTTCACCCTCACCTAATCATAGGAATTCTTTTAAACCAACTACAAAATACCCCCTTTCACCATCCCCTTCCTTTTATTTCTATAATTCTAGAAGTTGAAAGTTCTTGTGAAGCTTGGCTCCTAACTTATCTCCCACACTACTGCCAGGCAGGTCTATTTGAAATGGACTCTGCCTATGTGTTCATCAAGTGTGAGTAGGCTTCATATGACTATAGCATTCAATCACTCTCAAAATTCACCTACAATATATCTTCCAGCTCATGTCTTGTTAACCTCTCCACACTAGATTCACATTCCCTGAAATGCCATGGAGGTTCATGGCCTCTTACTTTGCTCACGCTATTCCCTGAGTCTCATCCCCTCCTCTTCTCCCTCTGCCTATCAGAATCTTAACAATTCTGTTTCTTAACTGAAATGATCATTGCCTTTCTAATAGTTTTACTGGGATAGTTGCCTCTCAACTCTAACACCTGACTCCTTAGAATCCTCCACTCCTGCCATACAAAATACTATGTGAGCCAGATAAGTCAAATTGTAAAATTTATGGAGTAACTGACTCAGACAAGCTATAGATTGTTTTACCTCAAAACTCCTATTAGTTCTCAATTTCAAAAAAATTTTAACCCCTCACACCAAAATTAATGTCAAAACTCATAAAATGTAGTCCTCTTAGAGTTCTCAGCCATAGTAGGACTAAAATTAATATTATTAAGACTAATATTAATATTAAGACTAAAAAATAAATATTAAGACTAAATATTAAGACTGAATTTAATACTATATTAATATTAAGACTATATTAAGACTAAAAATTAATTTGTCTTATCTACATTTCTCTTAAAATTTCACTGTGAAAATTGTTAGTTTTTCTGTTATCTGCTTAACTTACTTTTTTTGGCCAAATCAAGATAGCAACTCATAATTTCTACCTAATCTTTAAAAAAATTTTTTAATGTTTTGTCTTATTTTATTTATTTCTTTTAATCTTTATTTATTTTTGAGAAAGAGAGAGACCTAGTGTGAGGGGGGAGTGGCAGAGAGAGAGGGAGACACAGAATCTGAAGCAGGAAGCAGGCTCCAGGCTCTGAGCTGTCAGCACAGAGTGTGATGCCGGGCTCAAACTCAACAAACCATGAGACCATGATGTGAGCAGAAGTTGGATGCTTAACCGATTGAGCCACCCAGGTGTCCCATGTTTTATTTTATTTTTATTTATTGAGAGACAGAAAGAGATAGCACGAGCAGGTGAGGGGCAGTGAGGGAGACACAGAATCCAAAGCAGGCTCCAGGCTCTTATCTGTCAGCACAAAGCCTGACGCGGGGCACACACCCCCAAATGTGAGATCATAACTTGAGCTGAAGATGGATGCTCAACCGACTGAGCCACACAGGCACCCCATCTACCTATCTATTCTTAAGTCTATATACTTAATGTGCATATAATGTTCCTTTATGCATCATTCTGATATTAAGAAAATATGAAATCCTAAACTATTCATAAAAAATAAAATCACATAATGAAAAATTTTAGGCAAGTGAAAACTGTGTTGGCAGATTACTATTAATCAATAAGACAGTGTGATACCCCTTCTACACTTTATTAAACTTTACAGTATCAATGACTTAGATATTCTAAAGCATTTAAATTAGCATGAAATATTCATTTGCATATGCCACATAAAAATAACAGAGACTAATTTTGTTTTCTCTTGTTTCATGTTTATAGAAACTATCTTGGAAACCATAGTATATAATATAACCAAGTATAAATAAGATGCTCCATAATACTTCCATTTTATCTTATCTGTGTTTATGCATAAACATGATATGTTTGTGAATATGTTAGTACATATTGATAAGTATAGTAATAACATATGTTTGTCACAATCTTAGTTGAAAATACATGATGAGAAATCAAATAAACTAGAAATCAAAAAACCTCATTTCTTACTTAGAAAAAGCCAAATACCTAAGAATGTTTTAAGGCAGACATTTTAAAGGTATTCTGGTTGGTTATTTTTCTAGAGATACTGAAATAAATATTTGCATAGAAGGGTTATAGATCCATTTGAACTCTAATAGTTAATTTCAATGAAAGATCCTGAAGACTCCCAACACACACACACCCACACCCACACACACACACACACCTGATGATTGTTCTCCTTCAAATATGGAAAGACATGAATATACAAAACAATAGCACACTACAGTTGCCTTTGTTGGGACAAATTTTCTAGTATCTCCTTGTACAAGTTAATCAAAGTTATGTAAATTAAGGGGTGAGGAGTACATTTAGGTGAAGGACATTAAGATTATATTCATCTTGATGAGCACTGAGTAATATATGGTATTGGTGGATTACTATATACCATGCCCGAAACTAACATAACATTGTATGTTAACTACACTAGAATTAGTTTTTTTAAGTTATACAAATTAAAAGATAAGGCAGGAAAAGATTCTCGAAGGTGGTGGTTTCTCACTGGGACCTTGAAGGATAAAGAGGTATTTTCAAGACCAAGAAAGATGATGATGGAACAAGTTAATGATGACTTAAAAAAAAAAAAATCCCTATCTAATTATAAAATTGTGAGTGGTATTTGGCTACAAATATACATACCAGCAAGTTATGTTTTTGCTTTCTTTTTTTTTTTAATTTTTTAACATTTATTTATTTTTGAAAGACAGAGAGAGATGGGAGCATGAGCAGGGGAGGGGCAGAGAGAGAAGGAGGAAGACAGAATCCGAAGCAGGCTCTAGGCTCCAGGTATCAGCACAGAGCCTGATGTGGGACTCGAACTCACAAACCGC
This sequence comes from Panthera tigris, assembly GCF_018350195.1. NCBI lineage: Eukaryota > Metazoa > Chordata > Mammalia > Carnivora > Felidae > Panthera > Panthera tigris. The sequence continues at coordinate 154,615,888 of NC_056663.1, forward strand.
GAGATCATGACCTGAGCTGAAGTTGGACACTTAACCAACTGAGCCACCCAGGCGCCCCTATGTTTTTGTTTTCTTGAAAATAGATACTAAAATCGGTACCATCAAGGTATTTTGACTCATGATTATCAATCATACCTGTGGAACTATGTAGAATCAGATGACTTTACTAATGTTCCTAATATTGAGTTATTTGATACTATAGATCATATTTATTATAAACTAATTTTAATTAATTTGTAAAATAAATACAAAATAAAATTGTTTTGAAATCATAGGGTAAATTTTCCTACTTGTACTCAGCATCACAGCATATAGAAATATTTTTCATTCTTCCTCTGCATACAATGTAGGAAAAATAAGCAGGTCAAATGAATAAGGCACTGGAGCAATAATATACTGCCATAGAATTATAAATGATTCTTCTTGTTGACACTATTATTAGACATCTAGTGTTTTTCACATGCATCTCATTTGATCTTCACAGCAATTGTGTTAATTTGTTAATAAGATGGCATTTGCCAGTTTTATAGAAAACTGATAACAGACAAGTATTTTGCCCTAGGTTATCCAGTTCTTAAGAGATGAAGCTAAAATTTGAATATAGGTCTTCCAATAGCGTTCTAAAATAAGTAGTGTGGGATTTTTTTTACCTGGTACACAAATTTCTTTTTTTTTTTTGACACAGGTGATAGAAAAAGAAATATTTGAAGAATGAAGTTCAGGGGCGCCTGGGTGGCTCAGTCGGTTAAGCGGCCGACTTCGGCTTAGGTCATGATCTCGCGGTCCGTGAGTTAGAGCCCCGCGTCAGGCTCTGTGCTGACAGCTCAGAGCCTGGAGCCTGTTTCAGATTCTGTGTCTCCCTCTCTCTGACCCTCCCCCGTTCATGCTCTGTCTCTCTCTGTCTCAAAAATAAATAAACGTTAAAAAAAAAATTTAAGAATGAAGTTCAAATTCACCTTACCAAATAAGTGCCTGTTTTGACCTTGGGTATGACCCTTGATTCCTCTATGCTTTTGTTTCTTGATCCACAAAATGAGATTCTAAACTAATGTTTAAACTTTTGTCCAGTGAAATATTTATTATTATTCTAGAGTTTGCCATGATAAAAATACCTGTGAAGAAACACCAAACAATGTGTATTTAAAGAAGCCAAAAATGTTTTAAAATTACTGATTAGTAAATCTATTGCACATTCACATAGCAAAGCCACCTAATGTAAAAGAGATCATGACAGAAAAAAAAAAAAAGAGAAGAGAATAGAAATGTGGACCTTAACATTTTTAACTGTGTAGTCACACCCAATCAGATCTAAAGTTGTAAAAAAAAAAAAAAAATCATTTAAAATATTTAATTATATTGTAGTTCTCTGAAAATACAAAAATCAATATAGTTATAATGATTCTAAAAACTCTACCAACTTGAATTGTACCTACATTCTTAACACAATAATTATTATCTAAGCTATGAATTTTGAGAACTATAAAGCCAACAAACACCATAAGACCACACCTTAAATAAGGAAACTATTCATATGTATGATACAGGATTTCTATTTATAGTCAATAATGTAATAATATAGGAATTAAATTAATATACTTTTTGCTTCCTATGTATTAGAGCCTTTAAATTTTACTTTATGCTACCTACACTCCCCTCAGAAGTATGAATATTCACCACAGCTAATAAAATTAAGTACTGAGCCATATTACTTTAATTAACACATATTAACTGAATGAATAGAACATTTTACTGGAAAGTGAACCAAACAAAGATTGGGCCATATTAATTTTCTGAACAGAATACTGTTTCACTATTCAAATGATCTGTTTTAAACCAAAGTGTTTTCTTCTGCAGAATTTATCAATCTATCATTTTATCAAAGAATAAAACACTTAGCAAGACCAAAAAAAGAAAAAAAAAGTGTCTTATCTGAAGTCTTGAAGTCTTATTTGAAGACAAAAGCAGGTCAGATGTTCAGAATTTGAAGCATGCTCAAATCCATAATATCAAACAATTGCTATGGCAGAGACTGCTGGGTGATTACCCAATACCCATTCTCTAGTTCCTCCTTACTAACAGAACTCTCATTTCTTTCAGCAGAAGCCCTGCTCTCATCTTAAAGAGAAATTACACTTCCACTCTTTCAGATAAGCAAGAATACAAAGCATCATTTTTTTCTAATGAAATAGGAGTAAGTTGTTGAGTGCAATGCCTAGATAATCTCCAAAATGAATGGCAGTCTTAGATGAAAGGTGCCTTTTGCCTCTTCTCCTTCTCCTTTTCCAGCCAAACCATGGTGACTGGCATTCCAATGACCATTTGCAAACATGAGAAGGAAGGTCACATGTAAGAACAAAAGAAAAGCTTATTTCTATGAAACCATATCAGCCTCCACACCCTGTGTCTGAATGACTCATCTTAGGAGAAATAAAAAATCCTATCTTTAAGCAATTTGGACCAAACTCAACAGCTAATTGATATACTTGCCTAAAATCTCTCATTTTTTAAAAACAGTTTCAATAAATGCTCTTGAAAGCATTCACTGCACTACCACCAACATACAATCAACATGATCCCCCTTGACTTATTACTCAGCAGTCAAAATTTCCCCCCAAAACTATCTCCCTCACCAAAGTTCATAATCCATATGCCTCATTTATGGAGTATGGACCCGATTTAAGCACAAAATTGGATGCTCCGTTATATTTATACACACGTCCTCTAAAGTGAAAACAAACAAAAAAAAAAGGAATTTGGCTTAACTATTTTTATTTTATTTTACTTTTTAATGTTTATTTTTGACAGAGAGAGAGGCAGAGCATGAGCAGGGGAGGGGCAGAGAGAGAGAGGGAGACACAGAATCCAAGCAGGCTCCAGGACCGGAGCTGTCAGCACAGAGCCCGAGGTGGGAGTTGGCTCCAACTCCCAAACCGCGAGATCATAACCTGAGCTGAAGTTGGAGGCTCAACTGATTGAGCCACCCAGGCACCCTTGGCTTAACTAGTTTTAAACATCTATTATCATTTTAATTAACATTAAGGGAGACTTTTCTAAATTATCCCAGAAATAACCATACAGAAAACAATTAAACCAAACAATAGGATTATTTTCTAAAGTAGTGCCTTATAGACTATCTGTGCTGAAGGATCACCCTTTTTTAATGCAATCTATCATAAACCAATTCTTTCATAAAATATACCACCTCTCAGCAGCAAAACAAGTCCACTGCTCATGATTTTGGATAGTAAAACAAATAACAAATTGCTATAAAAGTTTCCCAAAAAAGTTTCCCTTGCCTTATCACACACTGGAAGCCAGCAGTGAGCACACCATATAAATCCACAGCCCATACTTTGTTGCCACTTTTATAAGTCATTTGCATTAAGATTCAAACATGTAGGCAAAAATATTTTTCTAAATATTATTACTATACATTCTGATCTAATTTAGTGTTCAACCATCTTTTCTTTACCACAAATTGGAACTGAATTAAATGAAATCATTTGAGGAAACTAAGTTTCTGATGTCATTATTCCTTAATTTGGGAGGGGGGGGAGTAAGTTCAATGGCTTTTTGAAAGAAATTTAAAGGTTAATTGGTTTATTCTAATAGATGTAGAAATATTAAAAACACTCAAAGTTTTAGCTTTTACTAAAAATGTACTTGTTTTAAAAAATTTCTATGATAGGTCTTCAGCCAAAATTGATACAGACATGTCACTATTATGGTTGTGAAAATATACTAACAATAATTTCAAATCAACACATTATAAATACATTATCATATTTCACATATTTAGCTTATTATAAAAATGAACACATAGAGAAAAGGACTCAAAAATCAGTCCTTTTTATAATCTCAAAATTCCATTCTGTAATAACTTAAACTTCTTAACAATGAATATGAAAGAGTTTTGATGGATGTTTAAACCACAGAAGAGACCAATGAAGGGAAGAAATAGTCTTCAAAAGACAAGACTACTACTAAATTCTACAATGCTTTATTGGAATAATAGCAAAAAGAAAGAATGATAAGTTGATGTCAGAACATGGCAAAAATGTCCTCATCTAGATTTTCTACTTTGGGAAATGTCATGCCATATTATTCAAATGTATGTCCTTGGTTCTATCAAGTAGATTATCTGAAAAGCCAAAGATATGTGCTACATAAAAAAAGAAAAAAGAGGGGAAAAAAAGCACTTTAGTTAAATAAACGGTTTATTTTGTTTTGTTTTTCATGAGAAAGATGAAGAAGAGAAAAAGGAGAGGAATAAGAAGTTATTGGTGAAAGGAAGTAGTAGTTACAAAAAATAGAGGAAAATGAGATCAACTAACAACCAAATTTATGTTTGGTTTATTTTGCTACTCATTAGAAGGTTATCTTTATAAAAACAGCATTTCTTGGGGCACCCAAGTGGCTCAATTGGTTGAGTGTCCAACCTTGACTCAAATTATGATCTCATGGTTCATGGGTTTGAGCCCAGCATTGGGCTCTAAGCTGACAGTGCGGAGCCTGCTTGGGATTCTCTCTCTCTCTCTCTCTCTCTCTCTCTGTGCCCCTCCCCTGCTCATGCTCTCTCTCACTCTTACTTTCTCAAAAATAAACAAACATTAAAAAACAGGATCTCAACCTCAGGTAAACGATGTGCTAGGTGATAAAACTTTTAACATTGTTGTGGCCTTTAGGCCTTTATGTAATAAATTTCTAAATTTAGAGCTTCCATGATTATTAAGTGTTCTGCAAAAACTGTTTGGGATACACTACAATGGAAACACATTTTGTCTTTCCTCAATAACTCTTTAGTTCTGTATGAAAACAAAACAAAATCCACTAGAAATAATAAAGAAACAAGCAAGGCAATTATTTATAAATAAATAACATTCTTCAAGAATGAATTAATTATCAATACATGAAAGGCAAGCTAATATAACTGTCAATTGCTTGGTATAGGACTTTTAATAAAATTTTTTCCAGTTTTTTGGACATATAATAGACATAATTTTGCATTAGAGTATACAACATAATGTTTTGATATATGAATAAATTTGAAAATGATGATCACAATAAGTTTAGTTAGCATCCACTAATATGCTTCAAAAAACCTAGTTTTAAAGTTTCTAGTCTTTTTATTCAAGACTATTCTTATTAAAAATATTAAAAATATTTATTTATTAAAAATTATTTATTTATTAAAAATAAAATATTTTCTAAAGTCAATGAAAAAAACTAGGAAATAGCTATAAAAATATAGCATCTCTTTCCATTCAGATACAATTTAGAAGCCAACTTAGAATACTGGTTGCACATTATTGTCAAATATTTTTAGAACAACCAGAAAGCTATGATATAGATTAAGTAAGTATTGTATTTACTTAGAATTGCCATAAAAGGTTGGAGAATTTAAGTTGAAATGATAATATAAATCTAAAAACTTTATTAATATTAATTTGATGAATACAACTGAAAATTTTTATATTTTTAATTAAACTTTACCAAATTCGCCTTTTATAAACAACTAAGTAAAAAAACACATTTTTATATGACAAATACCAACTCCTATAACCAGAAGAAAAAAAAAAACAGAAAAAAAACAGAACTATAACTCTTTCATTTAATATATTATTGGAAAAAACAAACCACGCTCGTATTTTGTCTATCTCCTCTCTTCTCTTTCCCTTAATACAACTACAAAAACACTGGTTAACCAATAATGAGACAGTTAAGCAAAAACAAAAACAAAAACAAAAAAAAACCAAAAAAACCAAGCATAACAATACAATTGTTGGAAATACTCATTTTTATTATGTTACTTTAAATAACTCATCTCTTTACCAGAAGAGCTGAATAAAAGATTCAAGTAAATAAAAGCCTTCTCTGGGAATAAGAGCAGTATGTACTTACCATATAAAAGAATAAACAAAATTATCAGCTCCAATGCTCAAAATAATTAACATACACTGAGTGGGAGAAAGAATATTCTTAGCAGTTCCTGTTTAAATAACATGCAAGGGACAACGTTTTCTTATATTTGTGAAGCATTTTTCACTGAAGAGTTTATGAAACTTTATTATAGACTTTAACTAGGCTCAACCAGAGGCAGGTGGAAGCTTTTGTTTTACTATTATTCCCCTTCTATCAGGTAAGTTAGCTCCCAGGGTCCCCCCATTTCTATGCAATGCTTTCTGCTTTCTGTGAAAGAGTGACTTCTGAAATAATTCCCTGACCTGTTTCCCAGTGACATTAGGAATTCAAGTCTCAACAATATGGTTTAACCTAAAATTGAAAACAGAACCTCTAGACATAAATGTTCACAATAACTGTAGGAAAATCATACATAGCTATCAATTATGCAGAAGTTATTTGAAAATGCATAATTTTAATAAATTGATCTGAAATCAGTAAGACACAAGATATACCAGGTCAATAAGTTTGGTTCTTGTTTGGCTTGTTATTCCAAGGGTCCAGAACCCAATATAAAGGAAAGAATGAAGTAAAAGAAGGAAATAAGACTTAAATATAGTTTCCTATCAACAAAAGCAAAACTACAGTAATTTCTCATACTTAGGCCAACCCATTACTAAACTGTGAATAAACAAAGGGCGAATATGATTTCTTTTTATTTGTCATACAGAAAATGTCTAAAGAATCAATTTGTCAAATGAATGAATTAGTCTGGATCACTAAAGAAGAAAAAATACTGCCAATTCAAGAGAAGGAATAAGATAATTAAATAAAATTAAAACAACGTAAAGTTTATGTAAAACTGTGAAAGTTAATGTAAAAATAACGGCAAAGGTGTGGATTGGTATAACCCACATTAAGTTAGTAACTGTTAAGTTATTAATTGGTATCTTAATAGATGGAACCATCTATTCAGACAAAATTTAGTAATAATCTGGCTTTCATATACAAAGATACTTATCAGTAAAACATGTTATCTTAATAATTTTCATTAATAGCAAAAATTAGCAATAACCCATTCACTCTCCTTAACCCTGAATCTACAGATATTAGTAAATATATTCAAATTGGTATTTTCTGAAATCAGAATGGTATCTGGAATTGTTCTTACTAAAAACAAGTTAGGGGTGCTGGGTGGCTCAGTCCATTAAGCGTCTGACTCTTGATTTTGGCTCAGGTCATAATCTCAAAGTTCATGGGATGGAGCCCCATATTGGGCATTCTCTCCCTCTCTGACCCTCCCCTACTCACACAGGCTCACGCACTCTCTCTCTCTCTCTCTCAAAATAAATAAACTTTAAAAATAAGGTAAAGAGAATACTGATCCAAGAAAGAAGGTATACATGTATTTTACTTTTTTTCTATTTCTCTAGCTAAGTAAAACTAAAAACATTACACATAAAACAAACACCAGAAGACTATGAGGAGTGGCAAGAATAAGGCAAATGATTTAGAGACCTATAGATTCAAAAACAATGTGGCGGTGAGCTCCCTGTTGTTTGTTTGAACTTCTATAACCCAGACTTGGAACACAAGAAGCTGATAACCTGAAAACGCCAACAGGTATGGGCAAAAAAAGTCCAACTAAAACTTGCTCTAGGAAAAGAGGCAGCATAATAATTCAGAAAACTTCTAACAAAAACCACTTTACCCCAGGCAAACAACGCAGAAAAAAAACAAAAAACAAAAACAAAACACTGTAGCCCCACCACTATCCATGCCACCAAAGGTCAAGAAAAGCTGATAGCCCTACCTCCACCAGGTTATAACAAAGCACCTCAATGCCGCCCACCCAAGAGTGGTGGTATCAGACAAGGCCCAGTCGGAAGTTTGGACTTTGATCCCTCTAGGCAATAGCAATGATTACCCAACTCCATACTACCAGTAAAGATTGCAGGGAGAACCCGGATATTCACTGCCAACCAACAGTAATGAGGCCCCACTTACAGGGTAGGTTGAGCAGAGGCGAAGTACAGACAGGCCTTCACCACTGCTCACAGGTAAGGAGGCTCCACTGCTCTTTGGTGTCATGGGAGGCCACACAGGGAATAGTAACAAAACACTATTAATCCTCCCAAGTAGGGGCCCATCCATAAAGGACTAGTGAGAACTGGGAATCCCAGCTCCACCCAACAGTAGTAAGAAGCTCCCTTTCTGGTTTTAATGGTGGCTAATTGGGGAATTTGGACTTCTAGCTCTATGGTATCTTACCGAACAAGGCAACACTCAACCTCACCAGTTGGGGCAGTGACAAAACCAATCAGATAAAATAGAAGACTTAAATAAAATTCACAGCTTCATAACATAATACATAAAATGTTTAATTTTCAACTGAAAATCATTCTTCACTTGAATAACCAGTAAGATCTCAAACCGAATAAAAAAAATTGAATGTCAATGCTGAGATGACAGAGATGTTGGAATTATCTGATTTTAAGACAACGATCACAAAAAAGTTCCAATGAGCAATTATAAAAATACCTGAAACAAATGATAAAAGGCAATTTTAGCAAAGAAATACAAAGTCTCATAAACAACATAAGATGAAAAGATCTAAATGGAATTAAAAAAAAATTAATGTTTTATTTTTTTGAGAGTGGGAGACAGAGTGTGAGCAGTGGAGGGGCACAGAGAGAGGGAGACACAGAATCTGAAGCAGGCTCCAGGCTCCAAGCTGTCAGCACAGAGCCTGACATGGGGGCTCGAAACCACTAACCATGAGATCATGACCTGAGCCAAAGTTGGATGCTTACTGGACTGAGCCACCTAGGTGTCCCTAAATAGAAAATTTTGAGCAGAAAAATACAATAACCAAAGTTAAAAACTCAATCCATAAGCTCAAGTGCCAAATGGGTAGGAAGGAGAAAATAATCAGTTAACTTTAGGAAAGAACCACAGAATTGCCCAATTTGAACCATAGAGAGAAAAATTAAAAAAAAAAAAAAACCTCAGATGCTACAATGTTTCCTGTTTTGTCAAACATTAATTGACCATATATTGGGTTCATTTCTGGGTTTTCTATCCTGTTCCATTGATCTATGTGTCTATTTTGTGCTAGTACCATACTGTGTTGATGATTACAGTTCTGTAATATAACTTGAAGTCTAAAATTGTGATGCCTCCAGCTTTGCCGTTCTTTTTCAAGGTTGGTATTTGGTATTTTGGGTTTTCTATGGTTCCACACAAATTTTAAGATTGTTTGTTCTAGCTCTGTGAAAATACCTATTTGTATTTTGATAGGGATTGCTTTAAATGGGTAGATTCCCTTGGGGAGTGTATGTACACATTTTAACAATATTTTTTTCTTCCAATCCATGAGCATGGAATGTTTTTTCATTTCTTTGTGTCATCTTTAATTTGTTTCATCAATGTTCTATTGTTTTCAGGGTACAGCTCTTTTACCTTTTTGATTAGGTTTATTCTTACTGTTTTTGGTGCAACTGTAAATGGGATCAATTCTTGATTTCTCTTTCTGCTGCTTCATTATCGGTATACAGAAATGCAACGGATTTCTGTACATTGATTTTTTATCCTGCAACTTTGCTGAATCTATCATCAGGGAAATACAAATCAAAACTATAATAAAGTATCACTTCACACCTGTCAGAATGGCTAAAATCAACAACAGAAGAAACAACAGGTGTTGGCAAGGATGCAGAGAAAGGGGAACCCTCTTGCATCGTTGATGGGAATACAAATTGGTGCAGACACTCTGGAGAACAGTATGCAGATTCCTCAGAAAGTTAAAAATAAAACTACCTTACAATCCAGCAATTGCACTATTAGGTATTTACCCAATGGATAGAAAAATACTGATTTGAAGGGATATATGCACCCCGATGTTTACAGCAGCATTATCTACAATAGTGAAGTTATGGAAAGAGCCCAAATGTCCATCAACTGATGAATGGATAAAGAAGATGTGGTACATATATATACAATGAAATAGTACTCAGCCATCAAGAAGAATGAAATCTTGCCATTTGCAATGACATGGATGGAGCTAGAGTGTATTATGTGAAACAAAATAAGTCAATCAGAGAAAGACCAATACCATACGACTTCGCTCATATGTAGAATTTAAGAAACAAAACAGATAAACATTAGGAGAAGGGGAAAAAAGAGAGAAAGGCATATCATAAGAGACTCTTAACTATAGAGAACTGAGGGGTGAAGGAGGGAAAATGGGTGGGGCATGGGCTAAATGTGGGATAGGTATTAAGGAGGGCACTTGTGATAAGCACTGGATATTATATGTAAGTGATAAATCACTAAATTCTACTCCTGAAACCAATATTACACTATATGCTAACTAACTAGAATTTAAAGAAAAAACAAACAAAAATTGAAAACAATTGAAACAAAACAAAAATTCAAACAAAAATTCAAACAAACAAACAAAAATAACAGGAAAAGCAGTTCATGAACCAGGCAGACCCAGTCTATAAATAGAAAATGCCACTATCAGAATTTCACAGCTGAAATCACTGTTCTTATGACCTATTAAGGGTCAAAAAGACAAATACAGGAAATTTTATTACTTAGACTTTAAGTCAATATATTTAAGCTGAAGGATCAACAGCTTTTTTTTTATGGCTGACTTTTAAATTAATCTATAATAATATCTTTAAACAACTCATAAATAAGGGGCACCTGTCTGGCTCAGTGGGTTGATAGTCCAACTCTTGGTTTCAGGTCAGGTCATGATCTCGTGGGTTCGAGCCCAACGTGGGCCTCCTACATTGTCTGTGCAGAGCCTGCTTGGGATTTTCTCTCTCCCTCTCTCTGCCCCTCCCACACACATGCTCCTCCCCACCCCCCAAAATAAATAAACTAAAAAAAAAAGTCTCATAAATAAGCTTAATAGCATGTTAGATATAGCAAGAGGCAATACAAACACTTTGGCATCATAAAAACTCCCGTGTTTTCTTACAGAATTAAAACAAAATCAGGCTATCACAATATTTAGATTTGAACCTCACTCGAAAACCATACTTACTAGTTTTAAGAATTTTAAAATGCATCGTTACTGATGTTTTTATACTTTATATAAAGTAATCTAAGTTAAAAATCAATTTCCAAGTTAAATACTGGTAAGTAGAGGACTTTTCACAAGGCTTAAGACAGAAAACCAGGCTTCAGTCCAAAGTCAGTCCTCCATATCATTAAGAGCTGGAAAATAAATGTGAGGCTTCTGGTAACCTATTCTCATAAGCAAGGAATGATCAAATTAATCTCTGTACAGACTGCAACCAGGCAAATCTTTATAAGCAGCAGAGCAGGGAAAAAATGGACAGCAGCTAATACCCCCATGGGCTGCAAATACCCAGGTGCAGGGTCAGTAGTTTAAAATAGCCTTTTCATTGGCCAACTGGGGCCCAGTAGGAGAAATAAGGGACAAGCTAATAAGTTTGGCACATTTGGAATTCATTGTAGGCAAAAAGAAGGGAAAATCTCCACAAAAAGAAAGCGTACAGGAGAGTATAATAGTCAATTTAATGTGATCTTAAAAAAAAAAAAAGAACAGAAAAACCCTTACTAGATGTTAAATTTTGTAAAACATCTCAGAGAATCCTACATCTATTTTGCAAACAGTACTGGGGCTCTTGATTTTAACCTTTTTGTATCTTATTTTCCTTTCCTTCTCCCTCCTTCCCCCATCCCTACTACCTTTTCCAAAATACAATGCAGACTCACTATCCTGCATATTTGGTGGTTATTTTTCCAGATACATTCCTCATAGATATTGTCTACATAGTGTTATGGAAAATTATTGTATAATTTTGAGTCTGTGATTAACAAAAGAATCCCTTTATTTATTTATTCACTCATTCTCAAGTGAATTCATTCATTCAGTTATAGAATACACACATTTATACTGAGAATGCAAGCTAGAAGCCAAAGAATTCTTATAGATTTAAATAGACGTTTGTGAAATTAATGGTATAGTATGTCCATTACATATGAGCTAATCCAGCCTCCTTCCTCTCTTGGGATATGAATCTCTATTGCCTTTTACCAATCCTTCAAGATGTTCTATAAGATGACAGAGAAGCTGTTGTAATAGAGCTTCATTTGGAAGGTAAAACAAGATACAATGTAAACTAAAAATTGATTTACACAGCTGCCGTTTTCCTTTTTCTTGTGGACAACTCTAAGACACCATCAACAAGTCAGGAATAAAGAAAGATTGTGGGAACCTTAAAGGAAGTTTGAGGGCTTCATGAGATATAAAGAAAGGAATAAAGGATTAACTATTGTATTTATTGTATTATACTTTCAGACTTTGTCCAAATCTTAAAGGGCTAGAACTATTCTTTCATAATTGATTTGAGCAAAGAGAAAATTAATATGTGAAAAACTAATGACATACCTACTTCTGCAATATGAAAGCAGGTTATTATTTAAGGATATTATTTGGTTTAATTCTTTAATGTAAGTTTTTCCATGTGGCTCTAATCATGGCTTCTGGTTGTAAAAAAATACTTCAAATTATTTTTGTTATGAATTCTGCAAAATTATAACAATTATAAGGTTTCATTGTATCAGATTTAGCCATTGAACATAAATTTTATCACTGAAACCAAAGTACACAAATCCTGCTGAATTACTTATATAATTACTTACCTAGCTTACAATGCCATAGGAATAAAATAAAACCAATACAAATCAGACTATATAACATCCATAACATTCTATTTTGTTATTTTAAATCTGAGTTGTAATATGAAACCGCATGGTCTACTTTATGACACTTCATTCCATGAAATGATTTGTTGCATACAGCATACTGTTATTAGCTAAAGGAAATACCAATGACATCATTTAGCTATTATAGGAGATAAGCTCACCTATTAAAGAACAATACTAACTGTGTTTTATATTTTCACTAACGTGGAATATCAAATGAGTTGCAAGAATATTTTCTTCTACAAACACATTATGTATAGTTAAAAGTGTTTGAACTCCCCTTGCCTCTCCAAATATGAATGTGAATGTAATATTGCAAAGGGTTGATAATTCCACTAATTTAACAGCCATATTACCTATCCTGTTGAATTTTAATAAACAAGAAACTTAAAATAAGAAAAAAGACCTTAAAGCAATACAAACATGAAAATAACTTTTTTTAGGGGCACCTGGGTGGCTCAGTTGGTTAAACATCTAACTTCAGCTCAGGTCCTGATCTTGTGGTTCATGGGTTCGAGCTCCACATCAGCCTCTATGCTGGCAGTTCAGAGCCTGGAGCCTGGTTCAGACTCTGTGTCTCCCTGTCTTTCTGCCTCTCCCCCACTTGTGCTCTGTCTCTCTCTCTCTCAAAAAAATATTAAGTTTTTTTAAAAAGAAAATAACTTTTAAAAAATAATGTGATTCATCAATACAGATTTATTAGAATATATATAATACATATATAGAATATATTATAATTTAAAACACAGTAAAAAATTCTGTGTGTTCACCAGAGAAAGAATCTTAATAAAATATTGCCTTATTTATCTCCCTTAATAATATATATAGAATGTTGGGGTGCCTGGGTGGCTCAGTCGGTTAAGTGTGTGACTTCAGCTCAGGTCACGATCTCGCGGTCCGTGAGTTCAGGCCCCGTGTCGGGCTCTGGGCTGATGGCTCAGAGCCTGGAGCCTGCTTCCGATTCTGTGTCTCCCTCTCTCTCTGCCCCTCCCCCGTTCATGCTCTGTCTGTCTCTGTCTCAAAAATAAATAAACGTTAAAAAAAATTAAAAATAATATATAGAATGTTTAAAATGCACTAGTAATTCATATGGATTACTATTACTATAGTAATACAGTAATACATATTACTGTTGTCCTTTCTTAAATATTACAAGAATTAAGTTATTTGACCTGTGCAATTCAGCCATTCAAGTTATTCTTTTAGGCAGGGTCAAAAATTACACCACAAACCAGAGCAACATAGATGGAGACTGCATTGTGCAGCATTTCGTTCTCAGTTTCAATTCAAAGCTTGGCTTTCCCGCATGGTAACTGGATGACCATTCACAAATTATTTCTGCTCAGTTTTCTCATCTATACCATGAAAAACAAATAGAATTTGTTCTCAGAGAGTTGGTGTGAAAACTAAACAAGTAAATATATATAAGTAAATAACAGGTGTCCAGGGCTTTCACAATAAATGTTAACTATTCTCATTAGGAATGTTTTTACTATTTCAGTGAATAAATGGCTAACCTGTTTGAGGTTTGTTTATTCCTGGTAAGATTTCTGACTTCAAATACATTTTGCTGAACTAAATAAAATATAATGCAACCATAAGTCACATCTGGCAAGAGTATTTCTGGTAGGCTTAGCATTACAGTGACAACCAGATGTTGAATTATACAGATCAAAATGCTTTCTTCTTCTGCTGTGGTTGACCACGACACTGAGCAATGTTAATTATTTAGAAAGCTTAGCATTTGGCAATGTGAAAAACATGTTTTGCATTTAATACAAAGAAGCCTCTCAACACAACAATTTAGTAAAGTTAGGGTCTAAATTTAAATTCCATTTTGGATCCGTAAATAAAAAAATCTGTCTTATAGTATTAATTTTTGCCCATAATTTTAAATATAAATATGTTTACATGTTTATATATACATATATATGTTTTATGTATGTATGTATGTATATATACACATATATGATTTATGTATGTATGTATGTATATATACACATACATATATACATAAACATATACATATATATGTTTTTAGTTCAAGATTATGGAGGATTTGAATCAACTGAAATAAATAACATGTACCAGAATACAGTGTATTATTCTATTCAACTTAATAGACTGTCTTCATGCCAGAGGAATGCTGCAATCAGTCTTAACAAAAGTTTTTATTGTCACTGCAAATCTCAAGGAATCCCTTTGGATATTACTACAGATATGTATCTGGACTACATAGATCCTACTAATACAATTAGGAATCAGTGCTAGGAATATACAAATAGTATGTCTTCTAGAACTGTGCCCTTCACATAAGAAATGTAAATAGTTACTATAATCAAGCATAATTAAGACTGAGTTCCTAATATACATGGAAAAATTTGTCAAACCCATAATTTTATGTCTCTTTTCCGAATGCAAGCATTATTCTCTGTAAAATCATGATTGTTTCTTAATCTGCCACTATTTTTGTATTCTCCATAATAAGCCAAGGAGCAGTGGTTCCAAAGACTCTTGACATCTACATTCCGTCTTCAATTATTTCCATTTCTTTTCAAAGACAGAAGTAGCTACCATGAAAACTTCCCAAGATCAGACCTGGGAAAGGGCTAGTAAAAACTTCTGGTCAAGTGGAGTGCAACGTAAGCACAGTCACCACAACTTTATTTGCATCTCAGTTGTCTAGATACATTCCATCATTCTCTCTGTTACTCTCATGAATATTACAAATAGTTTTAAACATTCTTTTCAATATTAGGATGATACTAACCTACTAGAGTTCTAAAAAGGAAAAAAGGTTTTTATTTAATCCATTATTTTTATCATGATTCTGATACTTTTGACTTAATTATTCAAAACATGAATAGATTTTCCCCCTTGATATTAACCAGACATTTTTTACAAAGGACAAAGTAAACGTAAGTAGTACCTTTTTACGGTACGAAAATTTTTATTTTTCATTCTGGGTGGTGATAAAAAACTGATGGATTGAAAAATGTTTCCACTGCTTAGCAGTAACACTCAGTTGAGGCATCCTCAATATTAATAAATATTAAAGCCATTT
Organism: Panthera tigris; assembly: GCF_018350195.1. Classification (NCBI taxonomy): domain Eukaryota; kingdom Metazoa; phylum Chordata; class Mammalia; order Carnivora; family Felidae; genus Panthera; species Panthera tigris. The sequence goes on from NC_056663.1 coordinate 154,631,603, forward strand.
CAATTTTTTGAGGAACCTCCATATTGCTCTCCACAATACCTGCACCAATTTACATTCCCATCAACAGTGTGTGAGGGTTCCTTTTTCTCTACATCCTCACCTACACTTGTTATTTCTTATCATTTTTTTTTATTTTTTAAGGTAATATCTATGCCTAACATGGGACTTGAACTCAAAACCCCAAAATCAAGAGTTGCATGCTCTATGGACTGAGCTAGCCAGGCACTCCTATTTCTTATCTTTTTGATTCTAGCCATTCTCACAGGTGGTCAGGTGATAGCTTACTGTGGTTTTGGTTTGCATTTCCCTGATGATGAGTGATGTTGAGCATCTTTTCATATGGTTTTTGGCCATCTGTATTTCTTCTTTGGAAAAAATATTTATTTAGGTCATTTGCCCCATTTTTAATCAGATTTTTTTTTTGGTGCTGGTTATCAATTCCTTGTATTTTTTTTGGATATTAACTCCTGATTGGATATATCATTTGCAAATATCTTCTCCCATTCAGTAGGATGACTTTTTGCTTTGTTAATGGTTTATTTCACTATAGACAAACTTCTTATTTTGATGTAGTCCCAATAGAATATTTCTGCTTTTGTTTCCTTTGGTTTATGGGACATACATAGAAAAATGTTGCTACAGCCAATGTCAAAGAAATTACTAGGTTCTTTCCCAGGAGTTCTATGTTTTCAGGTCTCATATTTAGATCCTTAATCCATTTTGAGTTTATTTTTCTGTAATGTTTAGTTTCATTCTTTTGCATGTAGTGGTCAGTTTCCCACAATCTCTGTTGTATATCTTGAAATCTGGAATTGTGATACCTTGAAATGTGTTCTTCTTTCTCAAGATTGCTTGAGGTATTTGGGGTCTTTTGTTCCATATAAATTTTAGTATTATTTGTTCTAGTTCTATCAAAAATGTTGGTATGTTCGTAGGGATTGCTTTGAATCTATAGGTTGCTGTCAGTAGTATGGACCTTTTAACATTATTAGTTCTTTCAATCCATGAGCATGGAATATCTTTCCTTTTGTTTGTGTCATCTTCAATCTCTTTCATCAGTGCTTTATAGTTTTCAGAGCACAGGTCTTCACTATATCTTGCAGCAATTCCACTACTGGGTATATACCCAAAGAAAATGAAAACACTAATTTGAAAAGATATATGCACCCTTGTGTTTACTACAGCATGATTTGCCATAGCCAAGGTATGGAAGCAGTCCAAGTTACCATCAACAGATGAATAAAGAAGATGTAGGGAAGGGGTGTGTACGTGTGTGTGTGTGTGTGTGTGTGTGTGTGTGTGTGAGAGAGAGAGAGAGAGAGAGAGAGAGAGAGAGAGAGAGTGGAATATTACTCAGCCATAAAAATGATGGTCTTTTTGTCATTTATGGCAACCTGGATAGACCTACAGGTCCACTTATTACACTAAGTGAAATAAGACACAGGACAAGTACCATATGATTTCACTCATATGTGGAATCTAAAAAACAAAAAGAAGCACAATCAAACCTATAAATATAGAGAACTGATTATTTTGGCGGGGTGGGGGGGTGGTGGATGGGCAAAATGGGTGAAGAGTGGGAGATACAGGCTTCTAGTTATGGAATGAATAAGTCACAGGGATAATAGGTACCACATCGATAATAGTCGATGATATTTTGTTGGTGTTGTATCGTGAAGGATGATAGCTATACTTGTGGTGAACATAGCATAACATATAGTACTGCTGAATCACTATGTTGTATAACTGAAATTAACGTAATATCGTATGTCAATTGTACTCAAATTTTTAAAAAAATAAAAAACATTCTTCCAATCCACGGAAACAAAAGATCAGTGGTTTCAAGGGGTGGGTCGGGGGAGAAATGAATAGGTGGAGCACAGAAACTTCTTTAGGATAGTGATATTATTTGTATGATTTTATAACAATGAAAACCCACAACACCAAGAGTGAATCTTAAGATAAACTATTCATATTGGGTAGTTATAATGTGTCAATGTAGGTCCATCCTTGTGTTAGACAGAAGCTAGACATGAGCAATGGAAGGAACACTTCCAGTCAGAGTCCCAAGTCCTGGAAGGGAAATGATACAAACATGAGCCTGAGGCAAGGATGGTGATAAATAAGCTACATATCAGAAGCCTGGGGGTACAACATCCTGACTTTAAGGCTTCCAAAACCTTGGGAATGACAGATCATAAGACAGGAATAAACATGCACTCTTCTCTTCCACCTCTGCCCCAGTGTAACCTCTAGACTCTTTATAATACATTTGCATTGCAGGTACACCCTTGTCCCCATGGAGAAAGGCTGTTGTGACAGTTCTGGTATAAACCTTGGAGGGCCACTCTCAACCCATGGGAGGAGTCTCCCAAGTAATTGGAAACCGTGTCCATTGGAGATCACCCCACTATAAGTCACAGCACATCCCAGACCAAAGAGACCCAATAATATGCAATCCCAAAACAATTGAGAGGCCGATTGTACCTGGAGGAACATGTCCCCAGCTCTCCCACCTTGAGAGATAATAAAGTGCTTAGTGCTTGCTACTTTCTTTCTGGCTGTCTTTATTCCAGTGGCAAATCCCCACAGAAATCTTCTCTTGAGAAATCCAAGCGCCGAGACCTTCATTCACATGAAGCAGACTCTGACTGGATAACACTTGGTTTAAAAAAAATGTACCACTCTGGCAGCTGTATATTTATATCAGGGAGTCCTCTATGTATGTGTGGAGGAATGGGATATATGGGAAATCTCTACCACCCTCTCAATTTTGTTGTAAATTTAAAACTGCTCAGAAAAAATGAAGTCTTAAATTAAAAGCTAAGGAAAAATATACATATAAATGTGAGAATAAAGAAGTGTCAAATACGGTTCTAAACTTTTTCAGGTAAGTTGTTTCAAATTCAACTAAATAATTTTTATAGACTGTGGACTCAATCCAGTATTTCTGCGGACCACAAAGTAAGTTGCAGTTGGAAAAGTTCAAGGTACTATTCCTCTCACAGTATCTGAACTGTAGGAAAGACTACAGGAACATGCTCCCTGTAGTTAAGGGGGATTTTTTTTCACAAGCTGCTTTTTTCTGGAACATTCCCAGGCCCCACGAGGCCTTCTATGAACTCACCAGGCTAAGTTAGCTTTTTTTATTATGCATTACATATGTATTCTTTACTACTATAATGTTCTCAAAAATACTGTTCCTTTCCTCAAAGAACTTATTTCAGTTTGCAATTACACATCAGTTCATGAAATTATTTGTGTAGCGTCTGTCTCTGCCAATATGATGTAAATAACATAGTACCAGGAATTTAGTGATCAACTGATAGATCTATCTCTACTAGAACAAAAAGCTGGTAAAGAGTCGGTATTATGGACTGAAATGTGTCCTTCTGAAATTCATACATTGAAGCCCCAAACCCCAAGGTGATTGTATTTGGAGATGGACATTTACAGAAGTAAATAACTTCAAATAAGGTCATAAGGGTGAAGCCCCGATCCAACAGGATTAGTGTCCCTATAAAAAGAGAAACCAGAGAACTCACTGCCTCTATTTCTCTCTCCATGCACACGTATGGAGGAAAGGCCATGTGAGGATAGAGTAAGAAGGCAGTTATCTGCAAGCCAGGAAGAGAGGTGTCTCCAGTAACCAAACAGACAGGCACTTTGAGATGGGACTTCTAGCCTTCAGAACTGTGAGAAAATAAATTTTTGTTGTTTAAGCCACCTCAGACAATGGTATTTTGATATGGCAACCTGACCAAATACAGTAGGTAAATAAAAAGATGCAAATGAACGATAAAAGATAGGAGAAAACAAACAAAAACAAACAAGCAAACCTCTTTCCCCTAAATTCATTTTTTCGAGACAAATAACAGCATTCAATATAACTTTCAGGCATTTGCCAGACTTGATTCATTCTGCTAGAAGGAAAAAATGACTTCTCTAACCGATGATTTTAGGAAAGGAACATGGCATACCCGGGTCTTTTCTTTCCCTCTCTCCTCTGTGGGCAGTTAGGCACACACAAGCAAAGCACAGATTCAGGTGTGTTTGGCATCACCCTACACGGAGAGAATTATATGTATCCCGATGAGCATGAAAGTGCTTAATTCTGGGATGGAGTATTAGGGAGCCCACGGCAGCCATCTGTGTAAGCTATGTTCTCCAACCACTTATTAACATTTTGACCTCAATCTACCCAAATTCTTGTCTAGCTCTCAATTTGATTAAAATTCACGTGTGAAAAGTGTGCTATTAATTAAGCCTATGAAACCCACTTAGATGATGTTAAACAATTGTTTCAAAATAGAAGGGATCATCAAATATTCAAATGATCAATGTGAACTATATAGAATTTTAAAATATAATTTTGAATGCATAGTGTTTAGTGTTTACTAATTTTTATCATGCAGGTAAACGACACACTTTGAATGTCAATAAACAAATAACCTCTACCCAAAACAACACAAAACAAAAATCAAAAGAGAAAAACAGGGTTTTAAAAAAAACAAGAGATTAATCTGCCACACTGCTTTTGTATGTCCCACAGCTAAGAATGTTTTTGTTTTTGTTTTCACATTTTATAATAGTTGGAAAAAATTAAAAAAAATATTTCAGGACATGTGTAAGTTATATGAACCTCAAATGCCAATGTCTATTGAACTCTTATTGGAACATAGCTCTGCTCATTTTTTAATGCACTGACTACAGCTGCCTTTGCTCTGCAATAGCAGAGTTCAGCAGTAAGCACAGAAACCACATCTCCTGCAAAGCCTAAAATGTTTACTACCTGACCCTTTCTAGAAAGTTTGCTAACCCCTGCAACAGACAAATGGTCTATAAAATGGTGTTTGATTTTAAAGTATGACCCATTGGCATTCATCCATGACTAAGTATTAATAGAGAAACAATCTATGTAATCTTATTTGAATATATGTTACAAGTTTCTGAGCTATCGATCAGCGCTTTCTATACTTAGAAATGAAAACAGAAAAAAATTTTGTCTTTACCTTCACTTATTCTCAGCAAAAATGTCGCTAGCTCATATGCTCCTTGAAACGTATCTTCTATAATGACAAACTTATAACAAGCCCATTATAGATGCTCAATAGAGCATTTCTACAGTACATGAAAAATTCCTTATCTGAGCAGGTCTCAGTTGTTCCTACAGCACAAACATTTCTCACTCATGTTTATGTATATATATTTTTGAATTGTATGAAACATATATACTAAATATTACATTTCTACCCCAAATGAGATAGGAATTTAACAGAACAGCTTAATTATTCCCATTCTTCTTCTTCTTTTTTTTTTAAATATAATATATTATCAAGTTAGCTAACATACAGTGCACACGGTGTGCTCTCGGCTTCAGGAGTAGATTCCCATGATTCGTCGCTTACGTAAAACACCCAGTGCTCATCCCAACAAGTGCCCTCCTCAATGCCTACCACCCGTTTTCACCGATCCCCTACTCCCCATTCTTGAGTAAAATATATTCTTTAAAAAAATCTTCTCCAAATACATTTTACCCTTAGTGACCAGTGTCTTCAATTACTTTTTACTGTTACAATCATTTTATGATCCAGTGCTCTACATGTACTGAATTAGTCTCATTTCTTGCTTGGGATTCTTTTCATGTTGATGATGAAATTAACTTCATAAAAATGGAACTTTAAATAGCGTCTTAATCTAAATATTCAAAATGAAAGATTATAAGCTAAAACCCAGTACTACAACTCTATGCATTTAAAAAGTTTTCCAGTGAAAAAAAATTCTTTTCCACATGAATTATCATGAGAGCCCTAAAGTCAGATTCTGCAGATATTTTAAAAATGAAAATAAATTGAATACATTAAAAAATGCAAAAGGTGCTATAAAAATAATCATTTGAAACCTAATGAAAATACAGAAGCCCCATGAGAATCTCAACAGACCTTTCAGTGTACTGCACAAACACGTGACATACTATTAAGCAAATATAATTAAGGACAAGGGAGCTGGACCTTTTTTTCCCTTTTTTTTTCTTTCTTCTTTTTTTTTGGTAACTTTAGCTGCACATATGGAGCATTTTGTTTCACTTCTGGTTTACTTTCTTTTAATCAAAGACCCCCACTGTAATGCCTTCACACAGGGCTCAGTGTTGTAGTCACCATGGAAACCATAATTCTGAATGTCCTAACTTGTGTGATTAAAATTTAACACAAAGTAACATTGATAGTCTCCCTCATTTCCACTACTACCAATATCCAATTCTAATTAGCAGCACAATAACTGGTTTGGAGGGAATAAAGAGCTCTGAAGCTCTGACTACTCTAGCCTCACATCGCCAGTTATTCACAGGGCATCTCGCGGACAATATATAGTGATGGTTCTCTTTGACAAAATGTAGGGTTGAAACAGAGGAATTATTTCTAGTTGACTTTCCACTCTCCTCTAGAAAATAAAGTGTATCATTTTCTTCTTACATAGCGTAAGAACTTTTTAAATTCTCTATTTCGCTTGCCTGTTCAACTGGAACAAAAGCTTTTTATAATGGTCTAATATACGGAGGCAATAAAACACTACATGACATTTTAATTCCTCAACTCCACGTGGAATAATTATATTCATTTCTGTAATTATTACAATGCTCTCCTCAACATGGAATTAACCCTTCTAGATATATTCATCATTAAGATACTACATACGCAAAACCCTTTTATTTATCGGACATTTAAAAATCCAACTGGATCTTTTCCTTTTTCTTTCTTTCTTTCTTTCTTTCTTTTTTTTTTTTTTTTTAGGAATACGCTAATAGAAACTGATAAATTCTCAGGACTCCACTAAGGACATATATGCTCTCTTGCTGATTATTTTGATTTGCAGAAAATTATATTGTCTCAGGGGCACACTTGGACTGATCATATGCTCTGGTTCTCATCGCCTGTGCTTAAAACTAAGCATAAATTTATTGCATTAGTCAACACAACATTTTAAATTTGGAAATTATACTCTGTCATTCTGACTGAGCTTCTTGTCTACCTTATCATATATAAGAGCAAACATGAATGACATTCCTCCCCACTCCTAAAATCCCAAAGGAAAGAGTTTGAGTTTACACAGCAGGAGGGAAGATTTTAAATATTAAACATTTAGTGTCAGGAGGATACCTTGCTCATTAAGTCCAATGTTCTTAAATTTTAAAGTAGAAATTGAGACCCATAGAAGTTAAATGATATCCTTAATATATCCAGTAATGGAACCAGTACTAGCTGGCTGAAGTATTCATTTAGCATTTTTATTCATTTACTACAAAAGCGTGACGTTTCCATTATTAGCTGACAACATTTTTCTACTTTTTATTACAAATCTAAATACCTTAAAAATATAAAGTACATGTAGTCTTTGTAAAATAGATCTTGAAAATTAATGGAATTGATCCAAAAGATGAAACAGGGATAAATTAATAATTTTGTTATTATATTATTGTCTAATATATGATTTATGATATTTAAAATTTTGATTTTATACTGGAAATAATCTGCTTTTAATATTACATCTTAGCCATAAAATGCACAAAGTCAGTGCTAAACTAGTCGGCAGTGACCTTTACCAATGAAAAATATTTTAAAAAATCATCTCTATTCACTAGTTACACACAGTCCATTTAATGTTACTTATTAGCAAAGATCTATTTAGTAAGCAATTTATTTCAAATACCATTTTGACATTTGAATAAATAATAATTTTATTAATGTCTGACTATAGACAATTTCTATTTCCGGATACTCTCTACTTACAAGTAAGGGATTGTCCTGTCCTATAAATGGTCCATTCAGAACTTTAATTTCTCATTAGAATATGTGAATAAATTCAAGTTACCCTAGTATAAGTTATTCTTTCCTTTTCTGTAAAAAAGAATCAAAGAGAGAAAAGGACCAGTGGGGGAATGTGCAGAGGGAGACAGGGGTTAGGGAGACAGTTATGGAAGGAAAAAAAAAAAAAACATATGCAAAAGAGAAGAGAAGAAAGGGCATATTCCTTTATTTACATGTTCTCTACATCAAATCTGATTCAGTTATTGAAATCAATATTAGATTTTGAAAGATTCTTTGAATATGTCATTTCATATTTCAAGAGTTTACCAAGCAAGTCGAACACATAAATGTAAAAAAAAAAAAAAAAAAAAAAAAAGGTTTCTATATCAGGGTGAAGTTGGAGGATAAAAGTACAGAGGAAGCCCAAAAGGTAGAGTGGTCAGCCAGAAAGGTATAAAAAGAGACATTATTTTACTACATAATAGTGAATCAGGTTAATGTTCATAGATAGGATTATCACAAATTAAACTTGCTAAACAAGTCTGGATGAAGACTTTAAATATAAAATTCTTTGCCATGTAGTTAAGTGCTAAAAGATGAGAAAAAAAGATAAAGTAACTTATCTCGATGAAAAATTACATTATTCAAATTGAACTCTGGTGCCATTTATTGTTAATATATTTATAGGCTAATAATTATCGCCCCCATGATATCTAATAAAAGGTCTACTTTTATTAGACCTAATAAGATGGGTATTTTCAATCGATCAAAATCCAAAATTCAAAGCTAAAATCATATTTTCTATCTTTAGAGTTTCAAAGGCTGTTTCTTCTTTAATAAATTACTTTGTTTATCACACTTCAACTGTTCCTTAATATTAATTAATACCTAGACATATCACAAAGGACACTGACAAATTTTCAGGATTTTATTTTCTGTAAAACATTGTTCAATGATTTCTTTTTCTCAGGGTAAAATACATCAAAACTAACATCCCTCTGTTATTTCATCATTCAGAGGCTAGGCTGGTGGATGTGACAAAGACTTCTAAAATATTGTGAAGAATGATTTACTCCAGAAATTTCATCACAGCATCGACTTACAAAGTCCAGATTTACTTCCGTTTTCAAAATATGTGTGTGGTATGGTACTCCACTGACCAATTTCTTAATCATACATTCCATTTCTACAACCATCTTTGGAGTAAAATGCAGAGAAGAAGTAGAATCTTTAATATATACTTTAAAATAACTTCTTTGAAAAAAAAAAAGAATTCTTGAAGAGATCCAATATACCACTTAGGAGCCTGAAAAGACCAATTACTATCTTCGAATTTTCTGTGGGAGATTAGGAGCTCTTGTGGTTATTCACATTTCCCAAGACAGGTACTTAAATGTAGCAGTTAGAAAATACAGGGATCAAAACAGGCGTAGTCTCAACGAGCATTAGAAACACTGCCATTCTAGCTCTGTGGTGCAAAAGAGCAAGGAAAAGCTGGTCAGGACATAGGTATGAGCTATCTAGAAATCAAGGGGTAGAAGAAAGATGCTGTAAAAAAATACAATTCTCTGGGGAACTAAGGTAGTCTCTGAAGGGGTTTTAAAAATCAGGACCTGTGGAAATCATGTGCTCTCATATTTTCATATCCTCACATTTGCCCTATTTCCCTTCTGGATATCTTTTTGACTATGAGTATCTAATGCTAACCAGACCGCAGCAATGGAAGGCAAATCTGCATCACTTACATCTGTCCTGTTACTTAATTTCTTTTGTAAAATTTTTTTGAAATTCAAAAATTTTTGTGAGAAGAAAGCAAAGTGTTATAGAGGGGAAAAAATAAAATAAAACAGAGGCTGTATTAACACGCAAGAAAGAAAAAGCTTGTGCTGGGGCGTCTGGGGGGCTCAGTCAGTTGGGCGGCCAAACCTTGGTCTTGGCTGAGGTCATGATCTCACGGTTGGTGGTTCAAGCCCTGGGTCCCAGCACTGTGTCTGGCTCTGTGCTGACAGTGCGAAGCCTGCCTGACATTTCTTTCTTTCTCTCTCTCTCTCTCTCATCTCCCTCTCAAAATAAAGTTAAAAAAAAAAACCGGTGCTTAAAAGTCATAACTTTATCTAATTTTGCAATAATTACTATGTGATGATGTAATGATTTGATGACTTTTTTTATAAAAATGAACTAGAAATTGTATTATTGATATATATTGTTTTATGATTTTAACAATTATATTGAAAACTACTAATGAAATATAAATCTTTATTCTACTAAATCAAATCTCCATTCCTCTTCGTAATAGTAACGATATCTTCCTTACAAAAGTTTAATAAATGATTAAATAAGTTACATGAACTTATGTTTCATACTGCATAAGACATAACAGATAACCAGTGATTAAGAATTTGAATGTGAGAAGTTAAAAAAAAAAGTCAAAGCACTATCCGAATGTATGTTATTGGGGTCAACTTGTACATGAATTTATTCATGGGAAGTACATGGATTTACAGTAAGTACATTTTATGTTAATATAACAACAATAAAGGCTTTCCTCTTGGATGAGTTATTTGGTTGTGACAGAGAAGGCAGTGACTGGGAAAGTCAAAAGTGTGCTGGTTACTCTTGATTTTTACCCATACTACCTGTTCTCAGAGATCAAAGCCCTTCGAATGATAAAATACTCAAAAACTCAGTTCAAATCCATCAAATTGGCAATAGTTTTCCAATCTAAGTCAAAACAAGAATCTCTCCTTCTAGATCGACATGACAGATGTGTTTATTATAACTTGATATAAGTATATTCACAGAAAAGTTTTAAAATACCAAAGTTTGGTTGATCCAGGGCATTATCAAGGAGAGTAAATTAAAATCTTTAACATCATTAATGGCAGAAATGGGCCAACATTAATAATTGAATTTGTATTTTAAATATATTAAACATGACTATAGATAATGTGAAAAATGTAATATTATTTTATTAATTTTAAACTTTGTTAAAGTTCATTTTCTGCTACAGCTAAAGTTTAAAGAATTTTGTTACTGGATACCTTGTATGTACAGAGAATGTGTCAATTATTTGGGTGAAATGCACAATCTAGGGATAACTTCACAAATAAAGCTTTTTCCTTTTTACCTAAAACAAGCTATAGTAAACGCAATTTGAAAAATGGATCTCAATTCACATGTGGTCTTCAATTTATGGTGAATACAGTTTGGTGGAGACTCCATTAGTTCATTATTCCCTATTTGTGTCTTAGCATTAGCACAATGTGCGCTCTCAGAAAATGGAATAAAAATACCTATTAGTGTTACTCTTTCTAAACGAACAGTTGAGCTATTCTCCTCCATATCAATGTTTTCCAAAGTGTTTTACAGTATTAAATTTATTGCCTGGCATTCTACTGAAGTCTGTGCCAGTCAAAACATCTGCTATCTTACCATTTTCTTATCTATTTCAAATGGGTTGCAATTGGCTATTTTTTTCAATGAAAGCTTTAATTTGCTGTGGTATTTTGCTGAGTGGATTTAATAGCCTATTATAATCTTCATATTTTTATTATATTTATTGTCTACTAGTATGCTTTACCCATGGTTAAGAAATAGTCCAGTAAAGCTAGAAAGCACCTGAAATAACACAGTACGGTGAAGCAAAGTTATTAGAATGATCTGTATAGCCGTTTGCCCAAGGATAATTTTTCAGAAGCTATATACTCAGCAAAGGTTTTATAATACACTTCCTCTGCTCTTTTCCTATTAGCAATGCTTTTCAAAGGTGGTATCAGAGGGAATTGCGGCTAAAATATTTACCGATAAATATAATCAGAAGCATCTATTTTCTATGGATATTTATATATGCCCAGAATAAATGTCAAACTTTCATTTCCAACAACTTATCACTAGATTATCCATAAACTGACAATCCAAAACCATTGCTAATTCAGTGCATTTAATCAGGGATGAAATTAAATTGAAATGAAAAAGAAACCTATTAAAAACTTAATGTGTAGAATAGTTAATAACACTGAGGATTTCTTCACTCATGGCTGGGAACTCTGAGACACAATGTAACAAAAAGTGTTTGTCTACAAAATTCAGTTTCTTCAAATTTACAATGGAGACTTTATATGATTACACATGCATCACCACCAAGTTTTATAAAAATCTAGCCATTCACAATTTTTGGCAACAAAACCAGAAAACAACTGCTTGCTTCCATTACACTTGTAAGAGGCAATTTGAGAAGTTACTCCCCAGGAATTAAATTCTGTGGATAAACATTTTAGCTAATTGCATTATTGTTCTCAGAACATTGAAGGCAGCACTAAGCCAAACTAAGAAATCCAATTTATTTGTTTCTTTCTTTTTGCAAAAGCAATTAAATTCTCTTCCACTAACACATTTTAGGACTCAGGAAGAAAAAATACATAGACTGTATATTAGATGGATTGGAAAGATATAAAAGAAAGGTTTATTTAAGTATAACATTTATGTTTTAAAGAAGGAAAAATGTGGTCCCCTTGGGTTAAATAAGTTCTAAAGGTATATATATTTCAAAGGCTTATGTTAAAGTGCAGTGAAGGGAGTTGATCATTTGAACTTTCATCAATGCTGAGAGCTCTGCTATTTGCCAACAGTTTGCAGAATACTGCAGCTGGCACTTGTACTCCCATGCAATGTTTTTTATCTGATTGTTTTATCCTACCTTTAATGCATCGCTCATACTTCCAAGACACGTGTTCTTTCAAACAACAGTATTACAATAATACTTTAAAATTAGATCTCTAGTAAATACATAATATAAAAAGGGCCTCTTCCTACGTCCTTAAATTTCCTCTTAAGTATCTCTACCTAACACTATCACTCTGAAAAATTATATTCCTCCAGAACACAATATTTCCTATTCCCTAATGAATACTCTGGTTTTGTGATGACCATCACTTAGAGGGGCCATTCTCTGTTCTCCAGTAGTAAAATCCTTCTCACATGCAACCAGTACTTCCTTCCTTTTTCTCATGCTTCTACTATAGTACTTGGGATATTGTAATGTAGCTACTTGTACATGTTTCTGTATCCCCATCTAGACTTCCTATTTCCTTTAAGTTAGGAGAGCATTATCACTCCAGAACACAGCAGAGGTCTTACACACACCAGATACTAATATAATATATATGAAATAAGTGACTTTAAAAAGAAATTAAAACTAATGTGGTTTAATCTTCATTCCTCTTAAGGATTTATGACATTCCTTAGCCTTTGAAATATGTCACTTCAGGAGCAACTGGGTGGTTCAGTTGGTTAAGCAGCCAACTTCAGCTCAGGTAATGACCTACAGTTCAAGGATTTGAGCCCTGCATCAAGCTGTCTGCTGTCAGCACAGAGCCCACTTTAGATCCTCTGTCCCCCTCTTTCTCTGCCCCTCCCCTGGTCATTCTCTCCATCTCTCTTTCTTTAAATAAACAAGCAAACAAACAAACAAACAGAAATATATTACTTTGTGAAGTAGTAGTTATTCTGCATTATGCATATGCAACCAAAGTTGATGTTTTTAATCAATCTCCCCTATTTGTGTAAGCTTTAAATTGTTTCAGAAAATACATATTTACTCTGAAAAACTGAGAATTTATTATGAAACCTAAGTTTCATAATTAAGGGGAGTTCTAATTAAATCTGGAAAAATTTCAAATACGGTTCCAATAAAATAGTCATGTAATACTAAAAACTAGGAACATGAACATACATTAACTCATATTTACTCAACATAAAAGAAAATCCAGAGTTTTTCATATTATTAAACTTCTGAAAAATCAGTAGGGAAATTAATAATTGTATAATATTCAAACTTTCTGGAATAGTCGGTTGATTTTTTCAAAACACCAAAACTGTTTTTCAAAATCGTACATATTTTTTAAAGTTTTTAAAAATGTATTGTACATATCCTTGCCAAATGACAAAGTACATTAAACACACACACAAAATTACTTTTTCTACTCAATGATCCAAGACCATCACAGAATTGCAGCATCCTATTTTTTTTTAAAGCAAGAAGGTCCTTTATGGATAATCCAGTGCTGCCCTCACTAATTGGACAAATGAGAATACTACAATCCAGAGAGATTATGTGATGTTCCCTGGGTCTCATAGCAAGTTAATGGCAAGACCAGACCTACAGTAAAGGTAACCTGATCCAGAGTTCTTCCTAATAGGAACCATATTTGTAAAATGTGTGTAACTCAAGGGGTCTGGATACATATAGAAACTGTGTTCTGACATATTGATCCAGTCTGCTATAATTACTAAAAATTTTTGTGATGACTTTTAGTGGTTACTTGGTTCCTATCCTTAATATACAATGTGAAAATTCATATGTAGTTTTTAGTATTTCTAAATACTTACTATAAACCATTTTCTTGTGAGGGTCTTTTCTATGTAAAAAGCACATAAGCTTTAGTTAGAATAAAAGAACTGAATATTGCATCCAGTGCAGAAATATTTAAGATTTAAAAAAAAATTTTTTTAATGTTTATTTTGAGACAGAGAAAGGCAGAGCGTGAACGGGGAGGGTCAGAGAGAGGGAGACACAGAATCTGAAGCAAGCTCCAGGCTCTGAGCTGTCAGCACAGGGCCCGATATGGGGCTCGAACTCGTAGAGTGTGATATCGTGACCTGAGCCAAAGTCGGATGCTTAACCGACTGAGCCACCCAGGCGCCCAAGCTTTATTTTTTTGTGGTTAGTGTTTAGGGATAATTTACTAAAGAAAACAAGACATACTCCTAAAGAAAAGTAAAAATTATCATGGAAGGAAAAATCATAAAAGTAGCATTTTCTATTTGGAGTATATCATTTTTCCTACTTCAATTCAGAGACCAATAAAAACAGGTCTTGACGTAATCGGACTAGTGTTACAAAATTAATAACTTAGCACTTGAAGAAGACAAGTTTCTGTACAACACTGATTTAAGTAATAACAATTGCACTTAAAATAGAAATAAGATAGAAACAGGAACAAAATCCAATAAGACAAAATAAAACACAGAAATAATTTAAAAAGCATATACATGCACTTACCAGGTAACCGAACAATCCAATTCGTAGGTATTTACCTTAGAGAAATGAAAATTTGTGTACACACATACACACACAACATATGAATGTTTATACTAGCATTATTTTCACTAAAAACTGAAACAACCCAAGTGTTCTTCAACAGGTGGACAGATAAATGAACTGTGAGACAACCATTCAGTAGAATACTGCCCAGCCATAAAGAAGAAATGAATTCTTGATATATTCAAAAAACAAGAATGAATCTCAAAGACATTATGATAAGTGAAAGAAGTCGGTCTCAAAAGACTACTCACTGTATGATTCATTTATATGACATTCTGAAAAAGCTAAAAATATGGATTGAAGTACTATGGAATAAAGAACAGATTAGTGGTTGCTATGGGTAACGGACAGAGGCAGCGAATGACTAAGAAGGGGCAGCACAAGAAATTTTTAGGTGATAAAACTATTTGTACCATACTTGTAGTGATGAAAACACAATTCTACACAAGTCTTAAATCTCAAAGAACTGCATACAAAAAAATAAATAAAAACAAAAAATAAAAACAAAAACCTATAAGCAGAGATAGATACAGGGACAAATAACAGTCACAGCTGCATGTGTGTATACATTTTTTAAAATTCCTCAAAGATTTACAATGGGTAATTTTAAACATATATACTCAATCAAAAATATAAAGGTATATACCTAATTTTAAAAATTATCAACAAATCATTCTTCTGCAAAAAAAATTCAATAGCCCATAATGAAGTGTTTTTCACTTTTAGCTGTGGCATAAAATTCCAACCTATAAATATTAGTAGCACGGAGCAGATCTCTCTCTATTCAATATAGCACCCCTGGGGCACCTGGGTGTCTTAGTTGGTTAAATGTCCGAGTTTGGCTCAGGTCATAAGCTAGTGGTGAGTTTGAGCCATGCATCGGGCTCTGTGCTGACAGCTCAGAGCCTGGAGCCTGCTTCCTCCTTCGGATTCTGTGTCTCCCTCTCTGCCCCATCCCTGCTTACACTCTCTCTCCCTCTCTCAAAAATAAATAGATGTTAAATATATATACATATTTATATTATTATATATTATATATAATATAATAAATATATAAAATAAAATAATATAATAAAAATACAATATAATATATATATTTATAGCACCCCTGATTCAGGCAGAAATGAGCAATCTCTTTTGAATCATCTTAATACCTTTTTTATTGTATCTTACTTAATACACCATGTATTAAAGTCAGTAGTGAACAGTCTAAAATGAAGATCTGTTCAAGTACAAGATTCAGGACACAGGATTCTGTCTAGGTCACTGCCAATTCAGGATTTACTCATAAAAATAAGAAATAATGGAACGTGAACATCACAATCCTCTTAGAGTTTTGACTGGACTAGTACTTTCCATATATCACCCATATCAAGGTTAACTATATAAGGAAACAGCTGTATACCCATCAATACTGTTTACTGTCAACTAGTCTTTTAGTTTTATCTTTAAAGTATTGAGTTAAAGGACATGTCCAGGTATTTTCAAAAATTATGGTGTTCATTGCCTTGTTTGACACAGCAGGAAAAGGCACGGTGTTTAAAACAGGTAAAGACATACTACAAAAAAATTACAGGAGATGAAGAATGAACTGTGTTTGCTCTGATCATCAGTCCCTCTTATCAGAAAATTTATGTATAATTTTCTTGAATGCTCAAAGTTTTAAAATTCTGTTTTTATTATTTTTTTCTACTAGTTTTAGGAATCCAACACCGTTCTAAAATATAAGTGTTTTCTGTGTAGGTTGTTGGGGAGGTAAGTGAGGACATGTTATTTTATACAGAAATTGACATTTGTAACAATAATCAAAGAAAAAATGAATTTTTAAGTCATAATTATTTTTCTGCCTCATATACGTTTTAATTTACTAAATGGCAAGCTCTTACCAGACGTTTAAAATATAACATTTAAAAATGATTTAAGGAAGGTGAGGAAACTAGCAAACAAACAACAACAAGCAAACTAAGATCTTATGAAAGTAAAAGTTGAAAAGCAATTTTAACAATACCTACCAAAAGCTTTAAAAAAAGAGTCATACATTAGGACCTAGAATTCTACTACTGAAAATCTATTTGAGGGAACAATCACTTATATACAAAAAGATTTATATAAACATGTATCTCTGTAGTACTTATAAGTAAAATGTAGTATGATGACAGCAAAAATTACTTAAACATTTTTGTATCCTCATATATGTGCATGTATATTTGTTTATTTAAAAGGCAACTAAGAATTTACACTAAAATGTAAACCATGGCTTCCTCTGGCTGTGAGGTTTTGGATCATATTAATATTCTCTCTTTGTCATATTTACTAAATTTTCTGTAATTAGTATACATCTACTTTACTACATAAAATCTAACATTTTAAATGATTAAAATTTAAGTTTAGTCATTTCAAAATATAAAAAGTTTTAAAAAAATGTTTAGTGAATAAAGCTACGGCTACCAAAACTACTCATCCAAAGATACTAAATTTTTGGTTATAATTTATTTAGTCTTTGTAAAACTCCATTAAAAAGGCTTTATTTTCATTTATGATGAAAAAAGTACTACCGTTGTTTTATATATAATCCATTTGCTGTCTACTGCTTCATGGCCCATTCTGTGGTTTAAGCAGTGGCTGACAACTTTTGCTTTGCTCAACTGACTGGCAGCTATCATTTGAATGCTAGACTTATCTTTATGCAAATTTCCAAAGGTCACCATTTATGCATGTAAATTCTGAAGGGCACTAACTCTACAGCTGACAGATTCTGACAGCCACTATATTTCCAAGAATGGAATAAGCAGGGAAGACTATCTGAATAATTAATGTGTTTTTACTCTGCCCATGGCCAGTTCTTACATCCTGCACTTTCTGACTGGTTTTCAAATTAATTAGAAAATGTAATCTCATGGCACACCAAAACTTTTTTTTTTTTTAATTTCTATAAACAAATGGTAAAGAAATGAGACAATAATTAATGACCCTCAGTTCAAGTGTTATATTAGTAGAGATCACTCCTATCTGGAGATAAAAATAAACATCTAGTTCTGGATATTATTTCTGTAAAAGAACATTATTTTTGTAAAACAAAACAAAACACAAAGAACTCTGCTCCCTAAAGTTCAGTATATGGCACCATTAAGCCATGGGGTTGCGATTTCAAACTTGAGAAACATCCCACCGAGACTTCAACTCTCACGACTGAAATGCAGTCATTAAGACCTGCCAACTTACCTTCTAAATAGTCTCAAACATATTACTACTACTCAATCCCCAGGGTTTTTGCCTTAAACCAGGTCTTCATTATGCCTCACCTGGTATTTCCCACATAATCCTCCTGCCTATGGCCACAGTCACCCATATTGCCTCCCGAGTTACCTTTCTAATGTCCAAATCCACGAATAAGGCCAGTTACCCAATATAAAAGACACTTAAAAACAGAAATTAAGAATGGGGTGCCTGGGTGGCTCAGTCGGTTAAGCGACCAACTTCAGCTCAGGTCACGGTCTCGTGGTTTGTGAGTTCGAGCCCAGAGCCGCATGTCAGCTCAGACCCTGGAGCCTGCTTCAGATTCTGTCTCCCTCTCTCTCTGTCCCTCCCCCATGCTCTCTCACTCTCTCTCTCAAAAATAAATGAACATTAAAAAAATTTTTTTAAATAGAAATTAAAAGGATGCTCTCAGGAGAAAATATTTAGAATATATTAACTAATGGGAAGAGATAATAAATAAACTTTTCTGTCATGTGGTAATATGTGATCTGGAGAAAAGTAAAGCAGGATATTCAGGGAAGGCTGCCCTAATAGAGGATAGTTAGAGCCTAGGAAATAAGCATGGGGAGAATGACAACTGGCAGAGGAAGCAATATGCTAAGTCTCCCAAGTAGAATAGCCTGTGTGTTCAACAAATGGTAATGAAGCCAGGGTAGCTGGAATGCAGAGGAGACTGAAGGTAGACCAGGGCTCTGAGTTCTGAACACTGAAAATGATGTAGCAAGGAAAAGTGAAGGATGTTGTAATTCTTTAGGCAAGAGGGGACTGTGATCTGAACCAAAGTAATATCCAAGGAGAGGTTCAGAAGTAGTCAGACAGTATCTGCTGATAGATGTGCAATGCATACAAAAGAAAATCTGAGATTCACTCCAAGGATTTATGCCTAAGGAACAGGAAGAATGGAGCTATTAAGCAAAAGTTTCCTGAGAGTGATGGAGTGCCTGGTTGGCTCAGTCAGTTGAGCATCTGACCCTGGATTTCAGCTCAGGTCATGATCGCATAGTTCGTGGGTTCCAGCCTTATGTCCAGCTCTGCACGGACAGTGTTGAAGGCTGCTTGGGATTTTCTCTTTGCCTCTTCCCGGCTTGCGCATGCACTCTCTCTCTCTCTCTCTCTGTCTGACAATAAATAAATAAACTTAAAAAAGTTTCCTGAGGGTGAGGTTTCTGAACGGTCCTTATTTTTAATTAGTTTATTATTTTGAAAACTTCAATTTGACACTTTGGGGTTAAATCCATTCCGAGAGGTGCCATACTGTTGACCTTTCCAGTATGTCCTTCAAGGCTCAAAAAACTGTAGTTTATTTTACAAGCGCTTAGTGTTTGCAAGTGCTTAGATATGCCTAGCTCTATTTTAAATGACATGTAGTACATGATTTTATTAACCCCATATTACCAATGAGGAAACTGAAGTACAGAGAGAGTAAGTAATACCTCCCAAGTCATCCATAGTGTCTCTCTTCAAATTTTGACCTCTTTGCTCCGCTTCCTCTCACAAGTGGTTTTTTATTTCATTACTAAAAAAGAATAAATCTAAAGGTTCCCAGGGCTGATAGTGGTAGGAGGTGGGACCTACAGAGGGGCCCAAGAAGACTTCCAGGGATGACAGAAACGTACTTGATCTTGATTTTGGTGTCAAGATAAACACAGCTTTACGTGTTTATCAAAACAGAAAAACTGTACATTGAAAATAGAAATTTTACTACACATGAATTATATATCAATAATCCTGATTTTTAAAAATCATTTAGCAAATATCCTAAAGTGGCATAAATTGGTCATAAATTGATATGGAAATATATATACTTTAAGGTGAATCTTTCATACAACATAATTTGTTTGACAAAAGCAGTATGCATAATGTTGTCTTCCAACAGTATTTACTGAGAATGTAATATATTTTTATTTTTCCCATATAATTTTTCATGTGTGATTTCAGCCATTTTGACCACAGCAGGAAGTTCTAGGCTTTTTCCAATGATTTGATTCATCCTCTACAGGAATTTCAAATAAAGCATCTAAACATTTATCAATGTTCAGTGAAACTTTGTAAATGATTAAACTGAACGTGACTTTAAACATTGCTGAAAAACCTGGTTATCTGTGCTTCAGATGTCATTAAGTCTCGTATTAACGTTGCTGTGCTCTACCAATAACTTATACTCAAAACAAAATTTGTCCTTAAGACAAGTTTAATCACTTAGGATCTAAGAGACAAATCCCTATTTCATAGTTTTGATTATTTTGAGTTATGTTATAATAATGATGATGATCTGATTTTGATTATCTTGATTATTTTAAGTTTTAAACTATCCTTAATAAATCTAAGTAGATTATTAATGTTTATATTAAATAATGAATCTGAAAAATATCCTATAATAGGAGGAGGGAAAACATCAGCTGTGCAGTTTTTTGTTGTTGTTTACTCAGGCATGTATTAATCAAATAGTCTTCAATTTATAATTTGTATTTTGTAATTTGTATTTAACACTGTAAAATCAACTGTTTAAATATGAGTTGTGTAGTCAAAAATTAACATTAATTTGAGGCGCCTGCGTGGCTCAGTCATTTAAGCGTCTGACTCTGGTGTTTAGGCTCAAGTCATGATCTCACCGGTTGTGGAATCAAGCCCCACTATTTGTGCAGAGCCTGCTTGGGATTCTTTCTCCCTCTTTCTCTGTCCCTCTCCCACATGTAGGTGTGCACACACACTCTCTAACAAAAAACAGTAAACTTTAAAGATTGACATTAATTCAATTAACACACTTATCCAAACACATATAATATCAAATCAGTACACTAACATATTCTTAGAAACAATCACTGCCATCAAAATCCCATGAGATAACATCTGATTTCCGTAAGGATGGCTATAATCAAAATAACAATAACTTTTGGCAAGGATATGGTAAAACTGGAACACATGACTGGTGGGAAATGTAAAATGGTGCAGCCCCTTTGGAAAGCAGTTTGGAAGTTCCTCAAAAGTTAAAACACTCAGTTACCACATGACCCGGCAATTCCATCCCCAGTATATATCCAAGAGAAATGAACACATATGTCTACATAAAACCTTGTGTATATTCATAGCAGCCATTATTCATAATAGCCAAAAAATAGGAAAAACAAAACAAAACAATGTCTAACAACTAATAAATGGATGAACAAAATCTGGTATACCCAAATAATGGAATATTATTCAGATATGAAATTGTGTTCTGATTTATATAACAACGGTAAAAGTTGACATTATGTTAAATGAAGAGGGCACATACAAAAAGCCACATATTTTATGATTCCATTTTTTATGGTAAATCTGTAGCCATGAGACACAGCAAGCAGGCAACAGTGAGTAACTGCTCATGGGTTATAAAGTGCTTTTCAGGAAAGATAAAAACATTCTGGATTAGATACTCGTGATAGTTACACATCTTCGTGAATTTCCTAAAAAATGCTGAATTGTACACCTTTTAAAAGAATGAATTTATGGGATGCAAATTATATCACAATTAAAAAACAATGAAGCAATCCCTGTCAATCAATTAACACTGTAACAAATCCCTATGAATCTTCCAGAAACTTCATATATGGGTGCCTGTAGCAGTCATTATGTTAAGTATTACAA
Source organism: Panthera tigris (assembly GCF_018350195.1). NCBI lineage: Eukaryota > Metazoa > Chordata > Mammalia > Carnivora > Felidae > Panthera > Panthera tigris. The sequence goes on from NC_056663.1 coordinate 154,653,392, forward strand.
TGTCTCAATTATTTCTTATACCTTTTTTTAAAGTTTATTTATTTTTGAGCTTAAGAGAGAGTAGGAGTGGGGGAGGGGCAGAGAGAGAGGAAGATAGAGAGAATCCCAAACAGGCTCCATTCTGTCAGTGCAGAGCCTGACATGGGGCTCAAACTTCCAAAACTTTGAGATCATGACCTGAGCTGAAATCAAGAGTTGGTTGCTTAACCAACTGAACCATCCAGGAGCCCCTTTCCTACATTTCTTAATGAAAATAAGTATCAAGAAGAGGTTATGAAACGTTCTCCTCACAACCCTAAGAATACCCTTAAGCACTCTAGAGACACCTCAGCTGGAAAATTAAGCTCTAGTCCTGCAAACCTGCTCATCTCCTAACATTGTCCCACTGTGTGAGTAATCCTTCAGCAACATTAGAAACATCAGTCTTTCACTGGCCATGCCTTGCTCCTTTATGTACACTTTCATAAGCTATTCTGTTGGCTTGGAATGCATGACCTCACTTTTCCTGCTCCAACAACCCCTCAGTGACTTCATAACTTCCATGAAGATTTCAAGGGCCTCCAGCAAAAGTGACTTGCTCCCAACTTTGTTTCCTTAACAGTTTGTCAAGGACTTTTGTGAAATGAATACAGTAATCTCATAGTTTCTTATCTTTCCCATCAGAATTTAGTATATCCAGAGCAAGCACATCTAAGTCTTGCATGGCTGAATTTTTAAAAAGATGACTGAATCAGCCTGTTTTTTGCTAATTTCACTAAGTAGCAAACCACATTTCCTATTCAAGATAGTAAAAGAATGCCTGCAAAATTTATATGTTAATGTATAGATAAGCTAGTAAATACAAATAAAGTAGATTCAATCATAACTACTGTGGGAAACAGAAAATGATGTTTGCCTATGTGAATATATATGCTGAAGAAATCTGTGGCAAAGAAATTGAGGCAAGAATATCTAAAGGAAGGAATACTAATTGGAAAAATTAAGGTCTACAATGGTGAGTACAATATCATATCTTAAAACACTCAGTACTCTTAAAGTAAAAACTACAGAATCTCTGAAAATAGATTTTTAATAATTTATAATCAAACCAATTGTATCAACAACTCAAAATGAACATGATTTAATGTAAGAAAATTGTTATTTCTACTTTTAAGTTGTGTTTTTATAATAATTTATATTCTAGGTATTACAAAGTCACCTTACAGAAATGTACTTTGGTAACTTCAAGAAGAAAGGAAATTCCAATGTTACTCTTGGTTGATTAATATCAAGGCCTACAGAAAACACAAATAGACACTTCTCTAAAGAAGACATCCGGATGGCCAACAGGCACATGAAAAGATGTTCAATGTCACTCCTCATCAAGGAAATACAAATCAAAACCACACTCAGATATCACCTCATGCCAGTCAGAGTGGCCAACATGAACAAATCAGGAGACTATAGATGCTGGAGAAGATGTGGAGAAACGGGAACCCTCTTGCACTGTTGGTGGGAATGCAAATTGGTGCAGCCACTCTGGAAAACAGTGTGGAGCTTCCTCAAAAAATTAAAAATAGACCTACCCTATGACCCAGCAATAGCACTGCTAGGAATTTACCCAAGGGATACAGGAGTACTGATGCATAGGGGCACTTGTACCCCAATGTTTATAGCAGCACTCTCAACAACAGCCAAATTATGGAAAGAGCCTAAATGTCCATCAACTGATGAATGGATAAAGAAATTGTGGTTTATACACAATGGAGTACTATGTGGCAATGAGAAAGAATGAAATATGGCCCTTTGTAGCAACGTGGATGGAACTGGAGAGTGTTATGCTTAGTGAAATAAGCGATACAGAGAAAGACAGATACCATATGTTTTCACTCTTATGTGGATCCTGAGAAACTCAACAGAAACCCATGGGGGAGGGGAAAGAAAGAGAAAAAAGAGGTTAGAGTGGGAGACAGCCAAAGCATAAGAGACTCTTAAAAACTGAGAACAAACTGAGGGTTGATGGGGGGTGGGAGGGAGGGGAGGGTGGGTGATGGGTATTGAGGAGGGCACCTTTTGGGATGAGCACTGGGTGTTGTATGGAAACCAATTTGACAATAAATTTCATATATTGAAAAAAAAAATATAAAGGCCTATTTGTCTTCAAATGATTTGCTAAATAAGATGCAAATCATTTATGTTATTAATATATGTAACAAATTATTTTTAATAGCACATTTATTTTTCATAGAGCTAGAGTATACTTCCTCACAATGGCAAATATTTTGAACTACATTACTTACATATTTGTCCACATGAAATGTCAATTTATTTTCCACAAAATATATAAAGTTCCATTTAAGTAGCTCATTAAACAGTTTTTAATATGAACCTCATAAAAACATACATTAACTTGAATGTAAACATTCACTGAAATACACTGAAATGACTAACAATTATGATTGGCAAAAAATAATCTAATAGTTACCTTAATTTTCTCTTCAGTAGCTAAAAGTCCATGTTCTTTTCCTCCAATTTACTGAACATTTAAACATTCCTGTAAAAAAAAAAATACATTACATGATTAGACAAGAATGTACTACTTTATGGTTACTTTTGTAGGACTATTTGAATATACTTATGTATTTCTTATTGTTGGTCAACTATATTTTTTCCCCACAATGTTTGGGGTATAGCAGCAGAGCCATGGTATAAAAATGAAATTCAATTCACCTGTGACAGATCTTCCTCAACCACCTAATCTGCTGTAATGTACATTGGGAATAATTAATGACTCTGGTAGGTATTGGAATTTAAACATTTTCCTAATTAAAAGAAGATGTAAGATTTTGTAATAAGTTCTCTGATTTCTTCTTGCCATTTGCAAAAACGTGCATGGAGCTATAATCGATTAAGATAAGCAAAATAAGTCAATCAGAGAAAGACAAATATCATATGATTTCACTCATGTGGAATTTAAGAAACAAAACAGATGAACATATGGGAAAAAAGAGTGGGGGAAAAGAGGAGAGAGGAAACTAACCACAAGAGACTCTTAAGGACAGAGAAGAAACTGAGGTTTGATGGAGGCAGTCAGGTGGGCGATGTACTAGATGGGTGATGGGCACTTGTAATGGGCACTGGGTGTTGTATGTAAGTGATGAATCATTAAATTCTACTCTTGAAATCAATATTGCCCTGTACATTACCTAACTAAAATTTAAATAAAATTTTTAAAAAATGGTCATAAAAGGGGCGCCTGGGTGGCTCAGTTGGTTGAGCATCCAACTTAAGCTCACGCCATGATATCACGGTTTGTGATTTGAGTCCTGTGTTGGGCTCTGTGCTGACAGCTCAGAGCCTGGAGCCTGCTTCAGATTCTGTTTCTCCCTCTCTCTCTCTGCCCCTCCCCCACCCACACTCTTTCTCTCTCCCTCAAAAATACATAAACATTTTTTAAAAATTTTTAAAAGACCATAAAAAATAAAATAAATTATATGATTTCTAAGAATTTTCTGGGTTGTTTTTTTTGTTGTTTTTTTGCAACAGACACTTTTAATAAGATCCTGGGATATATTTAATCACTTTTATCGTTAGAAATGCTGTGGAAAAAAAAATGAGACATGTATCTTGCCACTTAATCAGTATATACAAATACATGCTCTGTGAATTTATGTATATACACAGATACTGTGATTATAATAATTTAAACAAATTCAGATTTTAAAAGTAGAAAGGAATAAACAAAAAAATAAGACTTAAGTGGTAGGTTTAAAGGGATTTTTTTAGTCTTTATTTTTCTTTAAATCACCATAATATTTCTATTCCTTTTATTATTAAACTAATATCAATATGGCAAACATTTTATTTAAAAAAAAGGAGGAGTGTCTTTCATAGTATTTTCTTTGGGATTTCAATGTTTTCTAATGGTTCTGCACTGGTCATATCAAAGTCTGAACTTTCTAGTGAGTCTATTTAAGTGCTTTATATGAGCATCAGCTGCATTAGTTAATTACTATGATACTTAGTATTTATTATGCTATTAGTAGTAATATGCTATTAGCAAAAGCCTAAGTAATCATATATGTGCCAAAACAATGACAAAATCTAACATGTATTCTATAATCTTGTCCCCAAATGGATAAGAAATTAGATATGTGGAGAAACTCATTAGCATAAAATTAAAATTAAGCTCTTCATAGAATCACTATTGATTACCATCAGATATATAAGAAAACAAATTAGTGGTAAATATATTCACTAACAAAAGCATTATATTTTGTTTGAGGATTTCAGATTATATTTTCCTAGTGAATACCCACCCATATTTGGCCAATTAGTGAGGTTTTATACCATAAGAATAATTCATTCCATATTTGAATGGCACACTTGACTACTTGAACAGGCAAATGCAAGCAATTGTTTTAGTCAATTCTTGGCTGTACATGTAAGGTATTTTTTTCCTGTTTTTTTTTTTTTTTTTCCATCCAATCTTAACTAACATTCTACATCTGATCATGGGTAATGAAAGAAGCACAGGCTCTCCTAGAAATATCCTCAAGCTTTACATTTTGTTTCCCCCAATAATGAAATACATTCTGAAATCCAAACATGACTTCTTCCATGAAGTTCTTTCTCCCCAACAGCACCAAACCCACTCAACCACAGACAGAACCAGTCCTATGTTCCCTGATGATCCTATACCACTTTTTATATTCTTCTATTTGGCTGAACCCCTACAACTGCTTGAGAACAGAGGCTGTGACTACCTCTTCAGTTGATATTACCCCTTCCTAAAGAACTAAGCATTTAACAGGGCCTCAAAAATTCTGACTGGGTAAACAAAGTATTTTCGTTTTAGTTAAAACAAAACAAAACAAAATTCTAAGTATTTATTGGAAACCATCTGTATTGGGCTCACATAAATTGAGACCAAGAACAAAAATGCAACATTATATGTGTCTTTGAGTTTGTTTGCTTAACTATCTTTATAGGTCCATTTTCTTTTTGTCCATAAGATCAGAGATTCTTTAATTTACAGTTTGGCTATAACTGTCTCAATGCTTCATTCAATTATATCCCTTTAGGCATTTAAGAATTAGTAGACAACTCGGACAGAAGAACAAAGTTACACGGGGTCACAGCTTCCTAAGATGAAGGAGACCAGGACTGAGGTAAATTGCAGAAAAGGAAAAGGGGAGTGCATGTCTGAAGGGAATTGAAAACCAAAAGGAAGGGAGGAAGAGGTCATATCAAATCATATCAAATGATACTGTTCCATCAGCATGAAGTGTTAGGATAAATTTCTTTTCCAATAAGTAAACGTGATCTAAAAGATTTTTATTTTTATTTCTTAATGTCTATTCACTTTGAGGGATGGAGCAAGGGAGAGGGATAGAGAATGCAAGCAGGGGAGGGGCAGAGAAAGAGAGAGAGAGAGAATTCCAAGGAGGCTCTGTGTTGTCAGCACAAGCCCCAATGTGGGCTGAGTGTCACAAATCATGAGATCATGGCTTGAGCCAAAATCAAGAGTCAGAAACTCAACTAAACTAAACCACCACGCACCCCTAAAAGGGATTTTAAAAGGAACTACTAGAATCATTTTTGAGCAATGTGACTACTTCGAAGGAAAGCACTCAGGAAGGATAGAAAATTTGGTGTGTTTATATTTTTATATTTTCATTACCATTCAAAAGTGACATAAAAAGAAATTCACCAGCAGTTATTGAAATTCACTCTATGCTTTGCAAATTATAGATGGAAATATCTGAATATTAGATAGCTTTAATTAAAAATTAAAAAGTAAATTAATTCATACTTTAGATAAAACTTTGTTATGAAGCACATATGGAAGACAGCAACAATGGAAAATAAAATGGTAAGGATCTGATTACTAACTAAAAAAGGGGAATACATAATAAAGATAAATGTTCAAGGCAAATTTTCTAATTCTGAGATAGCAAGTTTAAAAAGTAGAGCAACATTCATTCATTCACCCATTCATCCACTGTTTCATCAAATATTTTACCCAGTACCCAGGCACAGTTCTAGGTGCTGTAGATTCAGGAGTGAACTGAACAGACAAAACTAGCCCTCAAAGAGTTTATATTTACATTGTGGCTGAGGAATGGGAACAGAATGAGAAAGAAACAAACTTTATACTCTCCAAACACTTTTAGTAACATTTTAAAATTTTAAACACTTGATATTTTTGAAGATTCTATGTTCCTATTTAACCTTATTTTTTTTAAGGTTTCAAACACTTTATATCTTCACTTCACCTTTATAAAATTCCTGAGGTTAGTATGAACACTTCCTTGTTTATTTCACAAATAAATATTCTGAGACACTGAGTGTCAAAGCCAGAATTTGAATACAACTAATCCAAATTCAGTCTATACCCTCCAGCTTCTCAAATAGCATTGTGCTGATTATTATTGTCCATATTTGATAAGAGGATGCTTGCAATGAAAAACCACAGGCTTTCTTAAATGAATTCTTTACGAAATAATCATCTCAGAATTTCACATTGATTATGGTTTGAAGGCACCTTCACATTCTAATATTTAAATAAGATTCCAGGAAATCCAAGTAAAAATTAGTCTGGAATTGAGATGAAAATATATTTTATTATCTTGGTCTGTGTGGCATTAATTATATTTATGTGACACCTCCCACTGAACTGTCCAATAAAGGTTCAGGAAGCAATGAATAACTCATGGGTACAAACACACTTTAAAAAGATCATTGTAGTGTCAGGTAAAAGATGGTTTGCAGCCTAAGATGACACTAAAATGTTTTAAAAGATCAGTGAGAACTGAGAATAAAAAAAAAAAAAAAATAGAGTGAATTAGTAAACTACTTATAAGGTAATATATTTTTTTTGGTCTATGAGAGTCCTTAAATCATTTTTAGAACAGTTAAATACTAGATGTCACAATTTTATTATCTGTAAAAAGAGGTATATGGCCTCATATCTATCATTTCAAATTACTTGGAAGTTAAATAAGAAAATAGGAGTCAAACTGTATATAGACACATTAACTACACTTATGACATTCCACCTCCATTACTAGATTTTCCAGCGCTGTCTCTCTAGCTGTGATGTTATTTTCCAACTACCCAGTTTCCATCTCCCAATCTATTAGTCTGAGTCATCTTCAAATATCTTCTACTTTCAGTCCATATCAGTAACTATTAGCATGTACCACCACATTATGTTCTCAGGAGACTGTTTGAATTTGGCTTTCATCTCTATTTCCAAATGTGCCACTGATAAAGATTATCATGGTTATAAAGTAATAGTGCTAAGGCAAGATCCCAAAGCATTTTACACTTAGTTTGACCTCCTGCCAACATGTGGTCACCACTGGCCCCCATACTTGGAATACTACAATAGCAACTTACTTCTTTTTTTTTTTAATTTTTTTAACATTTATTTATTTTTGAGACTGAAAGAGACAGAGCATGAATGGGGGAGGGTCAGAGAGAGAGGGAGACACAGAATCCGAAACAGGCTCCAGGCTCTGAGCGGTCAGCACAGAGCCTGATGCAGGGCTTGAACTCACGGACCGGACCATGAGATCATGACCTGAGCTGAAGTCCAATGCTCAACCGACTAACCCACCCAGGCGCCCCACAACTTGTTATTTCTTATAGTGCCATTTTATCCCTGTTTTATCTACCTTGCAAACAGCTGCCAGGATAATCTTAGACCTCATTTTCCCCATGATGATTTCTGCACATTAATCCACAAAACATCCTATTGTTTTTCACAGGGTCTGGTTTTCAAGACCCTCTACAAGATGAGTACATTCTTTTCTATTACGAACACCTTTTTGACACTACTCTACTTTACCAGACAGAATTTCTGCATCAGCCAGCTGAGGTTGCTGACTGGTTCCTCAGACAGATTATTCCAAATAGAGTGGTTTGTTCATGCACCAAGGATGCTGTGTAGTTCTGTACACTTATAATTTTTTTTAAATGTTTATTTATTTTTGAGATAGAGAGAGAGCATGAGCAAGGGAGGGGGAGAGGAGGGGAGGGGAGGGGAGAGGAGGGGAGGGGAGAGGAGGGGAGGGGAGAGGAGGGGAGGGGAGGGGAGGGGAGGGGAGGGGAGGGGAGGGGAGGGGAGGGGAGGGGAGGGGAGGGGAGAGGAGAGAGAATCAGAAGCAGGTTCCAGGTTCTGAGCTGTCAGCACAGAGCCTGACGTGGGGCTCAAAATCAGAAACTGTGAGATCATGACCTGAGCCAAAGTCGGAAGCTTAGCCGACTATACTTATACTTTGAATACTATGCTAATAGTGTGTGAAGGTCTCATCCTCTAAAGAAATTAGCCTCAAGACTTAGAGCACAAACACACCTGTAAACTTATGGTGCATTTTAAATCAAGAGTACAAAGCCTAGTCCTCAATGGGTCAAATTTTCATATAAAATCATTTTCTGCCCCCATGAATGCAAGCCATTGTAATAAGGAAGGTATCTTGGTTGTAATTTTAAATCGATAATAAAACTGGACAACATTGACAAAAACAGTTTGTTTCAGGATTGTGGAACTGGCCAGTCATCCAATAAATTAAGCGTTTTTGCCAGAAAAATTACTCTTCTTTTGGTAAGAACTGTGGGGTTCCTGTAGTATTTTTGCCTGGAAATTCTGTTATTTCTCACCCCAACCTCCAGCTAGACACTTAGATCATAAAACAAACCTTAATGAATTTAAAAGAACAGAAATTATACAAAGTAAACTGTATGACCAAACCAGAGTAAAATTTAATTTTTTTTAGAAATCCCCAAATAATTGGAAATTAAAAAAAAAACTTTTATAAGTACCTTATGCAAAAAAAATCACAAGAGAAATTAGAAAATAGTTTTCAACTGAGGAAAACTAAAGCAGAGTATACCATAATTTAATGGAATGCAGCTAAAGCAGTGCTTAAAAGTAAATTCATAGCTTGAAACATCTAAGAAGAAAGAGAAGAAGAGCAAACTAAATGCAAACTAAGCAAAAAGAAGGGAAGAATGAAAGGAAAGAATGTGTGACAGTGATCAGAATATCAACGGTAATATGAAAACATTCCTACTGCTTGTTATTAAAATCCCTTACCTTTTCTAGCCCTTAGTATCTTCATCTTTAACATGATAATTAGAATAAATTATTCACAACCCTCCTTCTCACTGAAAAATACAATTAATATTTTCTGGACCAGCAAACAAAAGTATAAATGATATTAAAAATATGCACTACATCGACAACTAATAGTTTATTAACGGAGGGAAAGGACCATAGATAATCCAAAACAAGAAATAATCTTGAAAGCTTAATCATACATTACACACATTTTCACTTATAAAAGGCTAACCCTTTTACATTTTAGTTTGATGACTATCAAAAGAAGTTATAATTAATGAAAGATAAGGGAAAACATTTATTATAGTGACAGTCTGCCATCATACATACATAGAGAGGAGAACAGAAGATAGCCTAGAATAAGACAACATAGGATAAAGTAGGATAAAGTAGGGTAAGACAGGATAGGGAAGGGAAAAGAAGTATGCTTAATTAATGTCTACCATATACCCTGCCACTGGGTGATATCAAGCATTAGAGCAGTATATACAAAGACCTTGCCTTCATAGAAGAGAGTTTTGTATTTATTAAGATCAAATTTCAGAGATTAGTCCTTTTACTTATTTCCTTTAGTTTCAATTCACCTAGATGGAGATTGTTTCTTCCCTCACAGAAATGGCAATGTCCTGATTAACCAATCAATTTATCAGAAGTCCATGGCATCCATAACCAAAACTCTCATCCCAACAGGTTTTGACTAAGGTAGTACCCTTGAATGGTAATTCTTCCAGGAATGGGTTTTTTTTCTGTACTCCTTCAGCTTATAAAGATACAAAAAGGCAGGGACATTATTCATTACCAGGTATCCAAAACGAATGCAAAGCTTTCATACCTACAAACACCTCTTTCTCAGAGTTTAGCCTAGGAATGAAACAACTGATGCTTTAGCTTATATTGTGTAAGGACTATGCAGCCACTGCTCTAAGAAGACTTGGTGGGTTTCCAGGAACATTATTTCCTCAGCAACATATTGTCTTCTTTCTCTGCTTGAGAAACAGCTTCCATGTTATCAATATACAAAGCAATCATTCAATGTAATCTGTGTTTTTACCCCTCAAAAGTGCCTATGTTATAACTATAATTGCACATAACACATTCGCATCCTAATGAAAGTTTCCAAATTCTATAATAAGAAGCTATGATGCTATTTTCATTTGTAATAAAATGTGCCTACATTCCATCCTTTTAAATAACCATTTATTGGTAGAACACACTGAAATCTGCCTTTTTACTTATATCTTGTTGTGTTTTATCGCATGTTCAAAATTTAAACAGGGAACTTCAAAAATGCCTAGAAACAACAATTCTGATACATGAAAACATCTTTTACTTTAAACATTATCCTATCCTTAATTATCAGGTTCTTAGTTCACAAAAATGTACTTCCCCTTCGTGGCAAACCTAGACAAATAAAACAGCTTAATCTCAAACTATTAAATGTAGTGAAAATAGCCTAAAAACAAGTTATTGTGCCTATGTGCTACTGAATATTTTCTACAGACTCATGATTGAATTTTTATAGATTTATACAGTTTCTTTCAGTTCTAGAAAAATGATTTTTATCTCCCATTTCTCAATCCCTGTCACCTGATCTCAATTCTAAGGAAAATCCAGTATGCCAGAATCCTAAGTATTACTAACGGTGAGAACCTAGTGTCTAATGAAGTGTTCTCAAAGGTTTAAGAAAGTTTGGATTGCCAAGCCAGACACTGAATCTCAGATAAGCTTCTTCCAAAAATTCTCATTCCTCTGGTCATTAAAAAAAAAAAAATCAATAGATGTAAATCAAAGTTTAAAAAGCTTCTGAGAAATGACCTCTGCTAAGTCTTTTGGGGGCTTTCCAACTGTGCAGGGGGCAGGGTGTGGGATCAAAAAGCAGAAAGAAGAAGTAAAGAAATGTTTCTGAGCAAGTGAAAAAAAAATCTAGCTGGAGAACTAAAAGGGATTAGCTTACATATCAAATATCAGATTTCCATTGCATTGCTACGCTGCTTTCTCCTCTTTTTTCTGTCCCATTCTTGCCTTGCCCATAGTTCATTACATGAAACTTTATTTCCCCACTTCGTGTAAGATTTCAAGCAGAAAATCATCAGTACTGAAATCTTTAAAATGGTATGCTTTACATTACACAGTAATAAGCACCTTATCTGAGACTCCACCATCTGGAAATCAGACCAATTTAACACACAGCCCTAAATCTGGAAATATATTTAAAAGAAAAAAGAAAAAAAATCTCACAATGCACGAAAATCCAGTGAACTTGACTCACAGAGAGGCCTTCAGTCAAAACTTATTCTTTATGTTCTCCAGTATTCTAACAAAGAGAAATCAGAAGCAGAAGCAGCAAACAGACTTAACAACCACCACAAATACCTTAAGATCTGAGGAAAACTGAAAAGTACCTAGAAAGAACTGTGGAAACAGTGTTATTCAAACTGTCAAACATCTGGAGCTCTGTCACGTTAACTGAGTGGATGTTTGCCTCGATTTTTCAGGAATTTTTCTGTACCCAAAGAGGCCGCCACCGAAGCAAGACTCTATTTAATTGAAGTTTTACTCATGTACAATTCAAACTAAACATCAATCAATAAGGTCCAATTATGCTGGCATAATAAGACAATTAAAAGTTAACAGCTTTGATAAAGTATAAAGGATATGTGTATGTTTTTGTGAATTTATCCACGTCTCTTGAGGACATTACTTTTTAAGCATATTTATTTTATTTATATCTATATATACATAGATAGATAGATATAAAGAAGAGTATATAAATCCACATATAAATTTGATATCACATATCCATGATGGGGTAAATCCATATCAATCGTTCCAAACAGTGTATATATTTTTTTAATTAGTTGTCTTTTTTGGGGGGGAGAGGTGGTAGGTTGAGCATATTTCTTCATAGGACTTTTAAAAATAAAAAATGTTGCCTGCAAGCATTCAACAATTTTTTTTAAAGTAAGGGCTATCCAATTAGAACAGTATTTTTCAGAATAACAAGTAAAAGAATTTAACAAGGGAAATTTCTTAGGTGAATTAAAATAGTAAGTTTTTTTTTAAATTTAGTTAGTACTAAATTATAGTTTACATTGCTACTGAGTAGGACCAATTTACTTTGAAGTATACATGCAGAAGATATAAAGGAAACATTAATAGTTAAAATAGGAAAAATGGTTGTTTTTTTTTTTAACTTTATTTTGAGAGAAAGAAAGAGTGTAAGCAGGGGAGGGGCAGAGAGAGAGAGAGAGAGAGAGAGAGAGAGAGAGAGAAAGAGAGAGAGAGACAGAATCTGAAGCAGGCTCCAGTCTCTGAGCTGTCAGCACAGAGCCCAATGCAGGGCACGAACTCACAAACTGTGAGATCATGAAGTGAAGTGAGACGCTTAACCGACTGAGCCACACAGGGGCCCTAAGAAAAATGTTTCTATTCTTGCCACTTTCCCTCTTAGCAAATAAAGTTAATTTCTCAGATTCATACAGGATAAAATACACAAATATGACTTGACCTATAACTATAAATGAAAATTAATGTGTTTCTTATTCCTTCAAATACTATTTAAAGCTAAATGACCATGTTTTATAGAAAACACAGTCTTATCTCCATCTTCTCTTACATGATTATACACCTATTATGACTATCAGAATAGCATGCTATGGTTACTACTGCCAAAAATCATGACCAAAGAAGAATAAGATATTTCCAGGATAGTGGCAGAAAAGAGGTTTCAAAACTTGGCTGAAATAATTTTTCACCTGTAAAATCAATTTCTTTCTTCTATTGCTTCACAAAATCCCTAATAATAGGCAACTGCTTTTGCATTCTGTATTTCAATTTAAATTATATTTGTTTAAAATGGATGAAAGTTTAAAATGCATAAACTATATATATACTTAGATTTCAAGTAAAGAAAACTATTTATAGCCATTTTCATTCAATAATCAATCCAGCAAAGAAAGCCACAGTAAACCTGGAGCTGGGTTAGCTAATAGTCACAAAACTGAATTAAACATTATTCCTGCTGCCAGAACACTTACAGCCAATTGTGCAAATTCTTAATAACGTACAGCACTCTTGGTTTGAAAATATTTAATTATCAACATTAGGGATAAGAATAATAATAGCAACAGTCACAAAACAACAGCAATAAGCTTAAGAGGTCAACTAACTTAATCAAAGCACGATTTAGATTACAATCTGGACAAACTGTGTTAATAGCACAATGGAGTACACAAGCAAATATACTGAAAATATTACCTAAATATTAAATAGCAAATAAAATGAAAACCTTTCTCTACTTCACTGCAGGCAAAGAAAGTCAAATGCAACTTGATCCAATTAAGCCAATTTAGGATACACAACTACTTAAAAGCTTGGGCCGTACTAAGTGATGAAGGCAAAATGGATTGAGTCCAAATCTACTTTATTTGTTTAGATGCTATTTATTATGGCTATATTTTATTATACAATAGTAAAAAAAATTACAAGGCGACATCCTGTTATTTTCCACTGGGAAAAATCTTACAGATGCACTATTAAAACTCAGCACAGACAGCAGCGTGCCAGGCTGCATTCCACTTGTGCCTTTACAGTGGGTCAATAGACACTGATGTTTATGCAGCTGATGGTAAAACTAGCCTAATTATTGCCACTTAAATCCATAAAAGTGTGGCTTTCTAGACAACTAGAACCTTTGACTCTATACATATTGTAAGGAAAAGGGTTGTTTTATCTTTTTAAATGTTTATTTTTTAGAGAGACAGACAGAATGTGAGCAGGGGAGGGGCAGAGAGAGAGGGAGACACAGAATTAGGAACAGGCTCCAGGCTCTGAATGTCAGCACAGAGCCTGACGTGGGGCTTGAACCCACGAACTCCGAGATCATGACCTGAGCTGAAGTCGGATATTGAACCGACTGAGCGACCCAGGAGCCCCAGGAAAAGGGTTGTTTTAAAATAAAGCAACTAAAACACCGTTATGTCTTCTTAAAAAACAAAATGTCTTGGGGCTGTCTTGGTGGCTCAGTTGGTTAAGCATCCGATTTCAGCTCAGGTCATGATCTCACGGTTTGTTGGTTCCAGCCCTGCATTGGGCTCTGTTCTGACAGCTCAGAGCCTGGAGCCTGCTTCAGATTCTCTCTCTCTCTTTCTCTGTCTCTCTCTCTCTCTCCACCTGCGCCCTGCTCACGCTCTGTCTCTCTCTAAAAAATTAACAGTACAAAATTTTAATATAAATAAATAATTAAATTAAATAAAATGTCTTAATTTCCCCCCTAATACTACTACCCTATTTTTCAGGGTAGCTAGCATATCATGAAATTGCTATCATCAAATTGTAAACTGTGAGCCCTAGTTCAAATCAGTTATCTAATAAATAGTCTTATTTGTTATGAAAGTGAATGAGCTTCACAATCACAAAAGAATAAAAAGCAAAAGAGGAAAGGAGGGAGGGAGGAGGGGAGAGAGAGACGGGGTGGGGGGAAAGGGTAAGAGAGAGGGAGAGAGTGAGAGAGAGAGAGAGAGAGAGAGAGAGAGAGAGAGAGAGAAACCAAGAAATAGACTCTCAACTATAGAGAACAAACATGGTTACCAGAGGGGAGGAGGGTAGGGGTTGGGGGAAATTGATGATGGGGATTAAGGAGTGCACTTGTCCTGATAAGCACCAGATGATGTATGGAAGTGTTGAATCACTATATTGTATGCCTAAAACTAATATAACACTGGATGTTAACTATACTGGAACTTAAAATTAAAAAAAAAAAAGATTATAATCAATTTCAAAAGAAGAGTTAAGATAATTACTTTTCTAAGCCCTATAAATATCATCTTTCTTCCTGTCATCATTACTCACATCAATCCACATTCATTGTGTACTGAACATGTTGCAAGCATTATACAGAGTTCTAACCATATGAAACAGAAAGACTATTTTTTCCCGATATTTTAGGAAGAGACTCAGAAGATAAGGCAAATTAATTTTTTTGGTTAGTATTTGCCACTTCCAAGGACACCAATTGGTGTCCTACAGTTCTATCCATTTTAGGCTAGAAATGGAAATATTGGGCTGCAGAGCTTGAGTTCTTGGAATTGCTTTCAGTTTTGAAGCAGAATCAACTTTAGATTTATGGCCCTAAAGCACTCCCTCAAAACTCTGCTGATTCAAAAGCTAAGAGTTCCTGACACACAACAGCATCCGTGCAAAGGACACCTGGACCACCTGAAAATGTAGGGCAGGGATGGCACTGGAGAGGACAGACATACTTTCCTTGCCTCCAATATGTGGATAGGATTCTTTTTGAGGTATTTTAGCTTAAATGATCTTGAACATCAAATAGCCTGTGTTTGCTGAGAGTCTCCTCTATGCCTTTCCATTTCCCAAAGTATGAGTCCCTTCAGCAGCTCCGCAGAGCTAAAGCAAATTAGATTTTCCAACTTAGAAAAGCCAGTTATGCTTCTGAGTAGTTGATAGCATTAAAGATTTTTTTTTTTTTTTTTGCATTGTGATCTCCAAAGTAGTCAAGTAAACTCAACATTACAATCTCCCTTTTTTGTTTTCTGCTTTTTTTTTCCTTTGTTTTGTTTCGTTTCTGTTCAGAACAACTTTAGTTAGGAAGATGCCTAGGCTGTAGCATTTGCATGGTAGTCATAATGTCATAGCCATTGTTTTATGACTTGAGCATAATGGTGTTAGCCAACAATACCCATCTCATCTCATCTTCCATTTTCTTTACCAGATAAATATGGGGGTGGGGGTGGGTAGGGGGTCATTTAGAGAATATCCTACTGCTTAATGTTCCCTCTAGAAATTCAACCTAAGGCTAAAGTAAGATTTGTCATAATTGCTAAAAGAGTTTGAAGAACATAGTTGCAGGATTATTCTTTATTACATCTATTATAATATCAATCACAACAGAGCTATTCAAAACTTGATAATGACATTGAGATACTATTAAAGAGAAAAGGCCACGGCACATCACACTACAGTAACTTTACCATTATTTCTGAATTTGGTGATCTCTCAAATGTCCTGTCCTCACCGGTAACACCAACTTGTTTGTACACATGGTAACCCACACTTAGAGTGTCCTCAGATTCTCCATCTGTGTTAATGGCTTCACTTATTTGTTCATTCATTCATTCTACATTTATTTGAAATCTACTCTACTCTAGACATTGCAATATTATGTGTGGCATAAAAATAAAGAACATGAAAGTCTTGCTTTCTAACAAACTTAATGCCCTGTGGAAACACGTTGTGTAATTAAATATTAAAAAACATGAGGTAAATACTATTAAAAAAAAAGAACTGATAGCAACATAGATGCACAACAGGCTTTTATGCAAAATGAACATAACAAAATCTTGCCTTGTATATTCAATACTTCATATTTCATGTATGATTACCACACAATAACAGGATATTCCATTACTAAGTAGTTTGACCACTCCCCCAATTATTTATCACAAATAATCCATAAAACATATAAAATACATATGTAATAATAAACAGCCCATAAAGCCTGGCTGTGCTGATTACAAATTCTACCTCTGATATTAGCAGCAATGAACTTAAAGTGTTTGAGCCTCAGTTTGTTCATCTGTAAAATCAACACTGCAAGTTATCTTAAAGTGTTATTAAGAAGATTAAAAGAGGGGTGCCTGGGTGGCTCAGTCAGTTAAGCATCAGATTTGGCTCAGGTCATGATCTTGCAGTTCATGAGTTCAAGCCCCCTGTCAGGTTCTGTGCTGACAGCTCAGAGCCCGGAGCCTGCTTCAGATTCTGTGTCTCCCTGTCTCTCTGCCCTCTCCTGCTTACACTCTGTCTCTCTCTCAAAAATAAACATTAAGGGGTGCCTGGGTGGCTCAGTAGGTTAAGCGCCCGAATTCAGCTCAGGTCATGATCTCACAGTCTGTGAGTTCGAGCCCCACGTCGGGCTCTGACAGCTCAGAGCCTGGAGCCTGCTTCAGATTCTGTGTCTCCCTCTCTCTCTGCCCTCCCCTGCTCACACTCTGTGTGTCTCTCTCTCTTTCTCTCTCTCAAAAGTACATAAACATTAAAAAAAGTTTGTTAAAAAGATTAAAAGAAGTCATCCATCTGAAAACACAGAACTGTCTTTAGCAAATAGACAAGTTTTTTAACCTATTAAATGTTATAGTTAATATTTTACATACATGTTTTTAAAACCATAATTTATAAATCATATAACACAAGTATCATTCAATAGGTGATAAATATGCAGCACAAAGAATATAAAACATTCTCAACACAACAGAGTTACTAAGTGGCAGATTCATAAGCAAAAATACATCCACAATATTCACAAAAGACAGAAATAAGTGACACACATATTGAGCATCATAACCAATATGCTCACAACTGTAGCCACTTCAAGAGATGAGTAACACTACCAGAAAAATTCTTGGCAACAAACAGCAAAACTTCTTCAAATATCAAAAAAAAAAAAATCTCATTGTGGTTTTGATGTGTATCTAACTAGCTAAATATTACCAGCTTTTAATTCAATCGATCTTTTTTTAAATCGAGGCCTTTGTCTCACGAAACCTGATAAAATGAAGTATAGATATCATTGGATTTTTTATTAATAAGCAAAGGAAGAATATTATATAATCACTTCTGATATTTTGTATTACATCATTCATGAAATTACTTCAATGAAGTTTAATCTTCAAGTCTTTTGGAGTAAATATGCAATTTAGATATAAAATTTACATAGATCATATAAGATTTAGATATAAAAATTCACAGTGTTTCAGGTGAAATTATATACTTGTTTTTGCTTCTTATCAAGTTTATAATCATTTAGTTAATTTAGTTCATTAATTATGTTTAGGCTAATAACTTTGTCCTATAGTCTTAGAAAGAATGATTATAACCATTTTCAACAATACAATTTCAAAAACACAGTAATTGTTTCAACAATTGAAACCGAAAATTCCCTTGGGGCGCCCGGGGGGCTCAGTAGGTTAAGCACCTGACTTCAGCTCAGGTCATGATCTCACAACTTGTGACTTCGAGCCCCACGTCAGGCTCTGCACTGACAGTGTGGTGCCTACATGGGATCTTCTCTCCTTCTCTCCCCCCCCCCCCCCGCCCCCCTCTCTCTGTCCCTCTCCCACTCATGCTCTTTCTGTCAAAAGAAAAAAAGAAAAAAAAAAAACAACCTAAAATTCCCCTCACCGGAGTGGGAAGCTAGGACATCTCTAAGGGCATCACCAGTCTTACATTATGATTATCACAGTCATCTCCTCTAAAACTGTTAGGACAAACACCACTCATGCCAATAAACTGTGAGAGAAGCCACTGTTACAGTAACACATTCGATATAAAGTTCTAATAAGATATATCAATCCCTCAAGCTAGACAGTTTTATCAATAATACAGAGTTTAAACTCAGGGAAAAGGTAAGAGCTACTCAGGAGGCATTGGTGACAAATGTTATGCTCTGAATTAAAATATAAAAAGGATCAGGTTTTCATTGGTAAATAGCTGTACTAAGCTTTGAGAAATAGGCATTAATAATAGACACTGACATATAGCAGAAGTGTCCAGGAAGTAATCATTTTTCCTTACATAGATTTACCTTATATACATAAAATAAAAAGAGATTTTTAAACATACACTTGTATCATAAAAGAAAACACATCCTTCGAGAACTTCTCCACTTCAGCTCGCACACAGTTAATTTTCTAAGTCCTTCAACTGTTTCTGGATCTCTTTCTTCAATTTTATGACCAATTATGCAGGTTTTATAACTTATGCTTTTTTTCCTTACTTATTTTCAGAGAAAGAGAGGGAGATAGTGGGGGTAGGAGCAGAGAGAGAAGAAGAAAGAGAGGAAATCTCAAGCAGGCTCCACAGTTAACGCAGAGCCAACAGAGAGCCCATCGTGGGGCTCAATCTCACGACCCTGGGATTATGAGCTGAGCTGAAATCAAGAGTCAAATGTTCAAGCGACTGAGCCACCCAGGCACCCCTGTGCTTATTTCTAACAACAGCAGCAACAACAACAACATACTGCAGTATTCTTAATTACATTTATAATTTTTTTTCTAATTTTTAATTTATAGAAATCTATCAGTTTCCTATATACCCACTACTCTCTGCCAATTCATACCGTTCACGGCTCTCAGAGTATCTGTCCTAAAGTACAGGCAAATTCACAATAAAGTAGCTGGTTTTACTATGTGCTAGGCCTGGTTGTAAGCCCTTTACATACAGTGACTCATCTAATCCTCACAACATCATGAAAGTAGCTATCATTACTGCCCTGATTTTAAGATGTAGCAATAGAAGCCGAGAAATTTATTCATAATTGGCAGGGCCTGGACTACAAATCAAGCCTGTTTAACCCCAAAGCACATGCTCTTAACCACTTCATTTTGCTCTCTACTTTCTTCGACTGGCTTAACGCTGTTTGTATTTCAAGACTCAAACCAAAAGCAAATATTTCAATAAAGCTTTTTAAAATCATGCAATCAGTCAAAACAAAGCTCCTTCTCTCTTCTCAGAATATGTAGCTATTCTTCTCTGACCCCTTCCACTTACTAAATACTTGCTATATACCAGGCACTGCTTTATACACACATCACCACACAAATGACATAGATAACAGAGTTTCCTCCATTCCACAAACATAAGAAATGAAGGCCAATGACATTTAAAAAGTCACAGGAAGTCAAAGGGCCACTGAGGACTCAACCCAAGCAGCTGCGCTCAACATACCATGCGGAACACACAACCTTCTACTGCCTCTTGGAAAGAAGAGACGAGGGCTCATATCCAGGGTCTCCTTTTCAGAATATTCGATTCATGGCCTTTGGTGGGTTACAGTACCTCTTAGCCTCAGTTTCTTCACTGGTAATATGAATATAAAAACAGCGTTTACCTCACAGTATTGTTTACAGAACGAAATAACACAAGTACATGCTGCTAATCCTCTAGAGGAAGAGCTTTGAAAGTAACCATATCCTCAAAACTGTTGCATTAAATGTCTGAAGGGTTGTAGCCTTCACTATTTGTAACTCTAAGAGAGAAAAGTCCATTGAAATATGTTGTATCCAGCAGCTATGTTTACCCATCTAATATCCAAAACCCTCTTAGGGTTTAGGTTCTGGAGGCTTCTAAACAAAGAGGTTTTCTTTTAAAAAAAACTACCATGTGAAGATAATTTTATTAATATCACATCCTCCTACTTAGCAGCTCTTAACTCGTAAGAAGTTTGGGCCAAAGACCATTTCTTAATTTCTTTTGTTCTTTTCTTTTTGGTAGCTATAAAAATTATTTGGTCCATGCCCTCTGTCATATACTTGAAGGCTGCCATCGCCCTTTTTTCTTCAGGCTGAATAATCTCAATTTCTTTGGGAATTTCACATGTATCGTCCTTTCTAATAATTTTGGTCACTTTTAAGATGCCTACCTCTAATAAATAGCACTTATGTTGGATTAAATACTGTAAACTATATTCAAAGTTACCTTAGAAATATTTATAATCTTTAACATCACAACATGGCACTATCTAGCTCCCAAGGCCACCTGGGGCATAGACTATTTCCTTCTGGGTCGCCCTCAGGCATCTCCCATTATGTCCTACCTCTCATACATTTTGTTGAAAAGACTGAAAGAAATACCCTCCATCCTATGATACAAGAGTACAAGTAGGTCATTTTTTAAGATATTTCTCCCATAGAAATCCGATCAAGATAGAAAACCAATACTGCAGAAAATGATTAATCAGTATTATATATAATACTATGTACATTAATGAAAATAACAACAGGATAAGAGTGAATACTAAGAACTGATTATGTACTAAGTGATTTAAAATTCATTCATCCAGTAAATACTTAACTAATTCAACAAATGTATTGAGTCTCTCCTATGTGCTAAGCATTTTTTCTAGGTGCTGGGAACAAAGCAATGAACAAAACAAATATTCCTGACTTTGAGGGAATTAGATAACAAAACATGCTAAATAAAATATAGAGTACGTTTCATAGTGTGCAGTGATAATAAAACTGTGTAAGAATTTAAAAGTTTTAGGTAATATGACAAAAGAAACTTTCAGTAAGAAGTGACATTTCAATAAAAAAACCTAAAGGAATGAAGGTAGCAAGGTATGTGGATTATCTCTAGCAAGAACATTCTCAGCAGAGGGGACAAGTGCAAAGGCCCTCAGGCAAGAGGTGAAAGGATTTTATATACCAGCAAGGAGACTAACAGGTTGGAGTAGAGAAAGGAAAAAAAAATGGTGGAAGAGATCAGATAGCTACCAGGGAGCTAAATCTTTATTTTGGTACAACTTTGTAGGCTATCATTCATACTGTCTTTTATTACATGGGTTAGAAAGCCACGGGAAAATCTTGGGCACACTACAATTCATGACACATTCTTAAACGATGATTGTGGTTACAGTGTTGGGAACAGATTACAGGGGCCAGGTGGACTAGTTAGAAAGACAAGGCAATAATCCAGGTGAGTGAGGACGCATTTTAGTTACAAGGTAGTGACAGGGTAAGCAGTGAGAAGAGGTGGAATTTTCAACGTATGTAAGGAAGAACCCATAGGATTTGTTTGTGAATTGAATAGGAGGTGGGAGAGGAAAAGAAGTCAATGTTTTGCATTGCAAACATTGCAATGCAAATGCAAAAGAAGCTACATTTGCAGCTGAAGGGACTGCAATTTTCTGAGGCTATAAAAGCTTCAGAAAACCTTTCAGAAGTTTAGCATTAGACATATTAAGTTGGAGGTATTACAAGTCATAGCGTGGATGTCTCACAAAGTGTCTCACAAAGAGCCCAGAGTTGTTGTAAATGTTTGGGCAGAGATGAAAATTGGGGAGGAATCACCACTTAGAGAAGATTTAATGTCAAATTAGAAGAGATCACCAAAGAAGAGAATACAGGCAGAAAACAGAAAAGTAGCAAAAACACAGCTCTGGGCATCTCTGAGATTGGGGACAATAGAGAGAAACTATTGAAGAAAATTAAGAGAGATGCCAGAAAAATACAAGGAAAGTGGTGCCCTAAAAGACAGCAGAAAAAATGTTTCAAGGAAGAGATGACCGGTATTGAAGGCTACTGAAAGACCAAGACGAGAAAACTAAGACTTGATCTCTTGATCCACAGCATGAACATGGTCAGGATTAAAGCTGGATGGTTAAAAGAGGATGGAAGGAGGAAATTTCTGTCAGCACCTCTCACCTGCATACCTGTGCATAACTAGGAGAATAGTAAAGCTAAGTAAACTGCTGTACTTAATCACCCCAGTTCTAAGGTCAGTACCTGAACCACTGGCAATATTATAACTTCCTTCGCATGTCATGTGTAGGGGACTATTTCCAATTTCTTTAGAGTAACTTTTTTCATAGAAATGCTCCAATGTGTATATATTGAATATTTTCTCCATGAATTCTGGATTCTTGCCTTTCTTCCCAAAGAGATCAAGGTGTTTAATTGGTTTTTGACAATTTTCATGTGTCTGAAAACTGTGATATTTGTATATTTTTATCAAGAGGCTCACCAGTCATGAATGCCAAATAGCCACACACACACACACACACACACACACACACACACACACACAGGTGGCTTTTGATGCCTAAATGAAACGATCCCTGATATAAAAAATATAAAAGTCTTAAAAATACTTACAACATAAAAGAAGCAAGAAACCAAGGTAGATATAGATACACATGATATAGATATAGATATAGATATAGATATAGATATAGATATAGATATAGATATATAGCTAGCTTTAGGTTTAGATATAGATAGATATAACAGTATAGTTGTTTTAAAACACATATAAAAATGGTAAAATAGTATTAAATATTTTTAAAATTTGGTGACCTTATAAGTGAAAAGCTCTTATTTTCGTTTTTTGTATCCCTTAACAGATACACATTAACGATAATGGAAAAATATCAACATGTGATGTTATCATTCAATTTAACAAAAAATTCTACTGCACTATTTAGTTCTAATTGTACTGCAATTCTTGCCCTTAAAATTTTTTCTTGGGGCACTTGGGTGGCTCAAATCAGTTGAGCATCAAACTTCGGCTCAGGTCATGATCTCACAGTTCATGGGTTCGAGCCCCACGTCAGGCTCTCTGCTGACCGCTTGCTCAGAGCCTGGAGCCTGCTTCAGATTCTGTGTCTCCTTCTCTCTCTGCCCCTCCCCTACTCACTCTCTGTCTCACTCTGTTTCTCAAAAATAAATACATGTAAAAAATTTTTTTTAATATTTTTCTTAGTCCAAACTATTTTAATGATAATATACAAACTGAAATACATATTGATCTTTAAAAAAATCAATTTAATTTAGGACATTTATACTGTAAAATCAGAAAATGTAATCACTTGATAAAGAAGGCTATGAACCATTACTTGTCCCACATTAACATGATAAAATAAGCTTGAAAATTTGCTAATGCCAGTGGATAATGGACTGAATTTGTAATGACAGGATTTAAAATTAACATCACTTAATTGACTAATTCAATCATCTTTGCACATATAATATGACCAACATTTTACTGAAAATAAAAAATACAAAGCAGTATATTGTGTCAGTAAATTGTATCACCAAGCTGTCAAATACCAAGGAGTAAGTTGAAATAAAGCCTCAAAGTGTTCACTGAGGTAAAAATACCTGATGTCTCAACTGGTTGTGTGAAACAGAAAACAAACAAACAAACAAACCCTTTTCAGGACAGGATTTCACAGACATGATATTTTAATTGATTATTTTTTTACACGAGTCTTTTTCCTGCTGATGGTAAATAATAAAACGGATTTGCAAGAAGTTTTCTTTATGGAGAGAAACTGCAAGGAAAATTTTAATGTTTGTTTTTCATTTAAAATGAGACCAAGCAAAGAAAATTAAGAAGCAAAAACTGAAGAAGCTATTTAATATAATGACCTTGTTGAATATCCCATGGAATGAATTGTGTTTGCTTCACTAGAGTATTACAAAATGCTTACAAAAATGAAATAAAAACTATGATTAGTATTATGGAAATGAAAAAAGCTATTGTAGATGGCCATTAGTTACATAACTATTTTTTCCTCTTTAAGGAAAAAATAATATTGGATTCTTCCTCTTAATATGTGGAATCATTTTTACTGCATTAACAGAAACAATGTTCCATTTCACTAATGAACTACCAGAAGACAGTGCATTTGAAGTAGCCTAAGTGTTCTGAAAAGAATTTTATGTAACAGATTTCTTAAGGCTTAAATGCACTCTCTTCCAATATCATTGTTTTGGAATGCAGAAATCTATAATCACACAAGTAGACAACAATAAGAATACATACTAGAGGCAAGTAATTTGATCAGGGGCAAAAGCTTTTATGTTCTTAAAATTTTAGAAAAAAGAAAAGGAATTTACCATGAATAAAAGAAAGAAAATTATGGTCAGATTCATATAATCTCCTCTCTCCACTGGTCATAAGTATCACACTCTATAAATAATGTTCTAGTGTTACGTTTTCCTACAGAAATAGCACCCACATATATACTTGTGTGGATAGAATAATTAATAAATTATTAGATTGTTATTATTACTGAATGTTTAATAAAAGAAACCAAATTGACAAAAATGTAATTATTATTACTAAATCTTAAATTAATAAAAGGAACCAAATTAACTAAGAGATTCAGGATTTTACTTCAAAACTTGAGTATTACCATGAACCTTATATCTGCACCCAAAAGACTATACTCAAAATAATTTATTCTCCCTACATTTAATCATCATTTATTGAAAACCTGCCACTTCTTGTCTTCTCTGCCAGATACACAACTCCCATAAGAAGGCTCATATAGCCCACCTATACATAAATATCTTGAGGAGATAGTGGGGTCAATGGTCTGCTGGGACAGCCAAGGCAGGTTTTGTCTAAACAGACATGGCCACAAAGGGCTCTGTTACACACCCTCTACAAATTAAAAATACCCAATTTTCACATCACCAATTTTAGAAAGATGGGTAAAATGGACGTTTTCGTATTTTGATACATACCTTCACCTGAGAACTACAAAATGCTCTTAAACCAAATACAGTATCTGCTTATACATAACAGGAACCAGCTCAATTTCTGTGGCATGGATCTTGCATTATTATCATTTAAGGACTGAGAAACTATTTAAAAAGATAGTCTATGGGTACAAATACATATTTGGAGAGTGAAATACATGTCTCAGAGGAAGACTTCTTAGAAGAGGCTTAAAGTAAAATTAACACAATACTAACAATCTAATAATATAATGCACACAGTTGTGGCATCTGTTTACAGCTGATGAAAGTATTTTATTTTACTTGATACATTTTTGAGCAATAAACAGATTTCATTTTGCCAAATTTTAAGATCAGAATGTCAAACCTTAGTTGCATCTCAGCTAATATCACCCATCAGGCAATAAAAGAATTCGCTTTAGAAAAGAAGTCACTATTTTCACTATGAAAAAGATTCCTATTTTCATAAAATAAATCTAGTCTTTATATTTCCACTTTTAAGTAAAAGGGCCAAGGACAAATTATTCTGGTCCACTGACCTTAAATATTCCGATCAATTCAGACTGAGACTGAAGGAAAAGTTGAAACCAGAGACTGACCTACTCCAGCAAATATAAACTGAAAGGAGAAAAAAGGCCATAAAACTATACCACTCTTCAAACCAAGGCAGAACAGAGAACTCAAGGTGAACACTAGAAGCTTTTTAAAGAGTCTTAGCAAGGTCATGCTGATAAATTGAAATGAATAAGACTTGGAAGTACCAATAAATCATGCTAATTTCTTCAGAACCCACTGTCCTGGCCTCTCTGAACCCAGAGGTAATGGGCAGATTATTCACATTCCTGATTAATAATTTTAAAAATTTTATATATGTTACAATAGCTTATTGAGTCAGAGTTCAAAGTCTGTATTCTATTTGGGTCACTACAGCATCAAAAAAAAAAAAAGTCTTATCTCTGCGTAATAGAGGGCTTCATACGAAGTATATAATATATGCCATTGTGCTCCATTTCCCGAATAAACAACCTCAACCATTAAAAATTCTTCTCAAATAAACCCTTCCTTTATTCCTATAATTGTTTGTAGTGCTCTTAACATAATTTTTCCTTAAACAATTGTGTTCCTGTAAGTCCATTTTATATTGTAATGTAATTAACTTAGAACTTCCAGGTATTTAGAATAAACTATTTGATAGGAGCAGCATAGTTTAGTGGTTAAAAACATCAGCAGTGCAGCTAGACTGCCAAGGATTCCATCCCTGATCCTCCACTGGTTTTGAGACCTAAGGCAAGCCACTTAACTTCTCTGCACCTCAGTTTGCTCCCCCATGTAAAGCGAATGAATCATTACTTGCATCATAGGGTGGCTGTGAAGGTTAAGAGGTAACAAAGTCAATCACTTAGAGTACACAAGGCACACAGTAAAAACAAATAAATACTTGGTATTACAATTAATTATATACTACACGTTTCTGAGAGAAAAGAAGAAAAACACAAATGCAAAGTATGGCTGCGTAAGTGTTCTACCATGAAAATGAAAATGAGACTATTAAATCCACTTGTGGTATTAGAAAAGTGGGAAACAATACTGGTTAACTTTATTGCTTTAAAATAATTAATTCCAACAAGAAAAGTAAATAGAAAAATGCAAAGCATGGGTTTATAACCATCAGCTACACATAAAAACTGCTAAAAACCTTCACTCTGTCATCTCTTTTGGAGGGTGAGTGGAAGCTAAAGTATTTTGAAATCATTACCCTTAGAATGACCTTTAACTCATATATACTTTGGTACTTATATCTAAAAATATTTTCTATTTAGCCATTATTCTATTTTTACACCTGATTTAATAACTAGTTAATATCACCCACTATCCAGTTTGTTTTATTGCTCATTTTTTAAAAAAAGGATCCAGTAAAAGTTTAGATCCAGTATTTAAATGTTTTTTAAAGCTTATTTTTATTTATTTTGAGAGAGAGAGAGATAGAGAGCCAGTGGGGGAGGGGCAGAGAGACAGAATCCAAAGCAGGCTTCAATATATCAGTGCAGAGCCTGGGTAGAGCCCAATGTGGGGCTGGAACTCACAAACTATGACATCATGACCTGAATGTAAATCAAGAGTCAGATGTTTAACCAACTGAACCACCCAAGTGCCCCTTACATATGGTTACTAATGGTCTCTTAATCTAGAAAGACTCCCTCCAATAGTGGAATTTTCTTTTTTTGAGTATAGTTGACACAAATGTTATACTAATTTCAGGTATGCAATATAGTAATTCAACATCTCTATATATTATGCTATGCTAACAATGTGGAATATTTTTCAGCTGCACCTTTCCAATGTTAATCTCAGCTTATTTTTTGTTCAGGTATAATTGACATAAAATATTATACTAGTTTCAGGTATAGAACATGGTGATTGGATATTTGCATATATTGCAAAATAATTACAATAAATCTAGTTAACAATCATCACTATATAGTTCAATTTTTTTCTTTTCTGATGAGAACTTTTAAGATTGACTTTAACAATGTTTAATATGTAATACAGTATTATTAACTATAGTCACTATGCTGTACATTCCCTCCTTGACTTACTTATAACTGGAAATTTCTACCCTTTGTCTCGCTTCACCAATTTCTCCTTCCCATCCTGTGCCTTTGACAACCACAAATCTATTCTCTGTATCTATGAACTTGCTTTTTCTTTACTTTTTTTTAATTGTACAGATAAGTAAGATCATATGGTATTTGTCCTTCTCCGACTTATTTCACTTAGCATAATGTCCTCAAGGTCCAGCCATGTTATCACAAATGGCAAGATTTCCTTTTAATGGCTAATATTCCTGTGTGTGTGTGTGTGTGTGTGTGTGTGTGTGTGTGTGTGTGTGTATGTTTGCATCTGCATGCGTGCACCACTTTTCTTTTATACATCCATTGATGGACGCTTTAGATTGTTTCCTTTCTTAGCTATTATAAATAATGCTTTATATCCCTATGTGATAAACGTAGGGATGCATATATCTTTTTGAGTTACTGTTTTCATTATTTTTGGATAAATACTCAGAACTGGAATTGCTGGATCATATACTAGTTCTATTTTTAATTTTTTGAGGATTCTCCATACTGTTTTCCATACTGGCTGCACAAATATACATATCTAACGACACCACACAAGGGCTCCCTTTTCTGCACATCCTCACCAACATTTGTTATTTCTTGTCTTTTTTTATAATAGCCAATCTAAAAAGTGTGAGGTGATATCTCACTGTGGTTTATATTTCCAGAAATGGATTGTTTAGTACAGAGTGAAGAAAAGATGATAAAGTTGCTTTCTCCAAGGTTAGGGTGACTTATCTATTACTTTTATATGATACAACCACAAGACATTCAGGAAACCTTAGCCTTTTAGTCAACCCCATCAACAAATATTCATTGAGTACATACTTTCATCACAAACAGTAGGCTATATCAGAAGCATCTGCCCTTTCCTTTCTTATAAAGGAATTCTCAAACATTGTTAATCAATTAATTAATCTTCTCTCCAGTTTATTTTCGTATTCTTCTCAACTTTGAAAGGTCTTTATGTTGGGAAATATAGCAGAAGCAGAAGGGACATGTGAGAGGAGAGGAGCCTTTGTAATCTACTTTCTCAAATCATCACTATGTTGGCCATATCATCACCACCTCCTATCTTTTACTCTCTTGGCTTTCTATTCCTCAACTAGTTTATCAATATACCACCGCCATGGCAACTGATGAGCATTTTTGATTTACACATTTTGTTCAGACCTCTTTGTTGGTGTAATTATAAATACTTTTCCATTTTTTCCCCAAAATTTTTCATTTCTTTCAATACAACTACAACATCTCAAATCAGTATCGCAAAACAAAATTTGACATTTCTATCTCTAACTTAAATTTTCTAACTCTCACTAATTATATCCAGTAATGATGCCCATCAAATTCCTCCTTTGCCCATTATCTTCCTACAAATTTAACATCACAATCTACATATAAACATTAAGATGACGTGTGGGAACACAAAACACGCTGCTTCCCTTTTGCCTCAAAGTTATGACTAATTGAGAAAATTATACAGAATTTATTAGAAAATGCATAGGTAAATAATGTACACATTTATATGAAAATGGTTTGAAAGATAAGGCTACCTATTAAGATAAAAGCTACCTCCTTGGGATAAAACCAAGAATATACATATTTTATCCATATGCACACAAATATCTAAATAACTAAATAGGCTAAATAGGCTTTTCACCAGGTTTTCCATGGAAACAATTCATAAAATAAACTTAAAATGCATTTTAAATAGAAACTATGTAAAATGGCAGAGTTTGATATGTTTATATATGTGTGCATATAACTATAAACATATATAGGTATATATGCACACACATAAAATATATATACACATAGACTTACTTACTTCCTTATTCAAAACAGCACACATCTTAACGATAACTTACACCACCTGGACCACTTTGCCCAGAACAGCAGCAACTTCTCCTTCTGGGAAGTGTGAGGGGCCTGTCTCCCTAAGCCAGAGCAGCTAAACCTAGAAGATTCCTCTCTTGGGATTTTTCACCTGGGGAGTCAAATGAATGAAGAGACTCAGTTTCTTTCCTTTCATGTTCAGCTGTAAGTCTGAGAACTAGCAAGCACAGAAATTTTCAATTCATAACATATCACTCAAATCATTAGGTGCCCCAATGTATGAAAGTAGTAATTAGGAATAACCGAAAGACCACTGCATCACTACCCTTAATTTTACACTTTTGACAAGACAGTTATTATAAAGATCCAGATTTGCCTACAAAGAAAGAAAATCATCACAGTATTTTGGAAGAAGCACACCTTTTCATAAAAATTATACTCTCTACTACATAATTACTTTTCAGTATTGAATTCAAAATCCTAAAAGCACTATGACAGGTATATTTTCTTAACTGAAACTATTACACATATGGGTTCATGCTCCATGGATGTCAGGACCTCAAATAATTTTCTCTAATTGATTATCAGCATTGTATTTGAACTTGTTTCCCTGCTTCCAACCTGAACCCATTCTGAAACTGTCTCTACAATACCCGGTCCATACACATTAAGCATTCAACATGTATCTGTCAAACTAATAAATTTCTAAAATAACTAAATATATCTTAACCTATTGACAACCTTAGAAAGTGACCTGGTCCTGAGTGATTACTAAATACATATTTGTAGAATAAATGTTAAGAAGTAGTGAATGTTTATGCTTTTGATGGCTAACTCAAAAATAAGCAGGAGCAGGGCGCCTGGGTGGCTTGGTCAATTAAGCATCTGACTTTGGCTCAGGTCATGATCTCACGGTCCGTGAGTTCGAGCCCCGCGTCGGGCTCTGTGCTGACGGCTCAGAGCCTGGAGCCTGTTTCAGATTCTGTGTCTCCCCCTCTCTCTGCCCCTCCCCTGTTCATGCTCTGTCTCTCTCTGTCTCAAAAAAATAAATAAACGTTAAAAAAAAATAAGCAGGAGCAAGGTATAGTGTGAAAATACCATCTATGAAACATTGATTCATTCATTTACTGATTCATTTAACATTGACTATAAATAAGGCACAATTTTATGAGCCATGGATAAATATCACAAAGAAAAAAGCCTCACAGACCCCACAGTTTAATGGAAAATAATGATATCTAACATTTTTTTGAGTGCTTACTTTATATAATAAAGGTACTAGTACTTGGCAAGCATCATTTCCTTCAATCTTCATTGCAACCTATAAATCAAGTACTAATATTATTTAACAGACGTCAAAAGAGGTAAGCAGTTATAGCCTTTTGTGTGATCCAGCAAGGAGTCTGGACTTGATTAAAGTTGATAATGGGACACTGTGTTTTATAATACGGTGAACCTTATAAAGAGAAAAAAATAGAGAACTGTGGTGTGTCATTTTAGGAAGAAGAGATTTGTGGTTAAAATAACCTGGATTATTGCTGTGTTATAATTTCTATTATTACTGAAAGAAAAACAATAATAATTACCTTTAAAAGTAAAATTATATCATAAATGGTTCTCAGTAGAATGGAGACATTTTAAAATTGCTATTGTGTTCTGTTATTCAGGGAACATTTATTAAATGTCAAAAATTGTGGGGGTGCCTCAGTGGCTCAGTTGCTTGAGCGACCGACTTCAGCTCAGGTCATGATCTCCCGGTCCCCAGCTTTGAGCCCCAAGTTGGGCTCTGTGCTGACAGCTCAGAGCCTGGAGCCTGCTTCAGATGCTGTGTCTCCCTCTCTCTCTGACCCTCCCCCACTCGTGCTCTGTCTGTCTCTCTCTCTCAAAACTAAATAAACATTAAAAAAATTTTTTAATATTAAAAATTGTGAAGGAGGGGCACCTGGGTGGCTCATTCAGTTAAACGGTCAACTCATGATTTCAGTTCAGATCGTGATCTCACAGTCCTGAGATAGAGTCTACATTGGGCTCACGCTGAGTATGGAGCCTGCTTGGGATTCTCTCTTGCTCTCTCTGCCCCTTCTGTGTGTGCTCTCTCTCCCTCCCTCTCAAAAAAAAACAAAAAACAAAACAAAAAAAACAAAAAAACAAAAAAAAATGCGGAGGAAAAGAATCCTCATATGGATGGAACATATTTTTAAATAGCAAAATAAAAGTCTGTTTATTATCAAGTTTTACTATTTCATAAGATTCAAAATGTTTGGTTACATTTAAAAATTGCATTGCTTTTTTATACATGGTAACTAGGAATATCATAAAAATCATATTTACTTATCATTCAACCATAATCAATTCTAATAGAAATAAGATAAATATGTTAAGGCAGCTAAATCTATATATCTTAAATAACCGTATTCCCAACCTCTTCAACTTCAGTTCAAAATTCCCTTTTGAAATTATATTAAAAACGTTTAAAATAATAGTTTTTTACTTTTTAAGTCTAGATTTTTTTTACTTTCAGTTGTATTATTACTTTGCCATTACGCCAGATTTCTACATTCCTTAAGACAAATTTAGCTAACTGGTGCAGTGGGAGACAAAGGAATAATTGATTTAAAAAATTAACCACTGAATATTAAAAGGCAGATTTATCAGGTTGCCAGGTCTTCCAGTTTATGAAACAATGTCTAATAAAATGGCAGTCATGATTTATTAAGGTTTTAAAATTCATTATTATATCTACCATATTTTACACTTTTGACTAGTCCTTTTCTCACATTTAAGCTTTCTGTATCATAGAAATTTATTTTTGCTCATTAAATAACCTTAATTCTGTCTTGTAAAAGTTTAATTGGAGAATTATGTGTCCACGTTCCAGAGAATATAAGTTTTGTTAATGTATTTTAAGAATATACATTTATTCTGGTAGTACTACCAGGATACTCGTTTGAATATGCCATGTTTTTTGTCCCCACAGCTCTGCTTTATAATAATAAAGAATATTTATTACACGATCTCACTGAAGTACCCAGGGAAGAATAATTGCAGAATGTTAAAAAGAGAAAGCAGATGGGGCGCCTGGGTGGCTCAGTCGGTTAAGCGTCCGACTTCAGCTCAGGTCACGATCTCGCGGTCCGTGAGTTTGAGCCCCGCGTCGGGCTCTGGGCTGATGGCTCAGAGCCTGGAGCCTGCTTCCGATTCTGTGTCTCCCTCTCTCTCTGCCCCTCCCCCGTTCATGCTCTGTCTCTCTCTGTCTCAAAAATAAATAAAACGTTAAAAAAAAAAATTAAAAAAAAAAAAGAGAAAGCTGTGGCTTTTTTGAATAAAAAAGAAAAAGATTAGTATCTTGATACACGTTCAAAAATTACCCTCCTTGCAATTTCAAACAACATAAATAAATGCAAAATGAAGAGCCAAATGCATTGGAAAATAACCATATTATGATCATTTTGATTAAAAACATTCCTATATGAATATGAAAATAAAGAGTATCTTATCTCTGGATTTTCAAGTTTGATTTGCTTTGCCTTCTTTTTGGTAATCATTATTTTCTATTTTTTCAATAATATTTGCTTTTTTTACATATTGAGAAAAAGTACAAAAATATCTAAGAGTATTCGCTGCTGGTTTTAGATGATGGGGAAACATTAAAAAGTCAGCTTGTCTGTCTTTAAGAAATGATGGACAAGAAATAATCCACTGAGGTAGAAATAAAAATTACAATCTGAATATAGCTTCTTTTGATCACTGCAGAATAAAGATATAAATTTTCTAATAGTACTTTTAACAAGTACCTCAAGCTGACTTTTTTCACCATGGTAAAATAAATGCAATTTCTCCATATAGAAGATACACAAAGTCAAGATTCATTTTAAAAGATAGCATTGATCAACAGGCCAATTCCTTGTCTTATGATTCTGGTTTTGAGCACAGTACAAAACTTCAACATTTTTTTCTCACAGAATATGCAACATCTTTGAGTATCTAACTTAATAAATTGCCAATGTCTGTGATAGGTCCTTTCATTTGACTGGAGTCATTACTTTCACTAGGCTTTTAAATATGAATCGAGGGGTTTAAACACAGGCATAATTTGCACTAGCTTTCTTTATTTCTAGTGAAGTCAGGCATCACACTGAAGGATTTATAGTTCAAAACACCATTCTGAGTAGTTGTGAGTTATATACTGAAAACCAAAACAGTGTTAATAACACACTGGGCTCTACTGTTTGGTAATGCATTAAGCGATACCTGTTGGACTGAAAGAGCTAATGCACCTTCCTCTAGCTGTAGGAAGTGACTTAGTCACGGGGCAGGGGGCGGGGAGGGGGGAATATAATTTAATATACCTTCCCACCTGTTAGAAGGAAATGAAAAAAAAAAAAGAGCTATCTCTCCTTTTTTTTTTCCCTTACAAAGCTGGAAGTTTTCACTTTGATGTAATGAAAGGCATATAAAAAATTTAAAAACAATTCTCATTACTAATCTAGGGAGGTCTCACATATCAATGGAAAAGCTTAAAGTTTCTTGTACATTCACATATGTAATTTTGGGTGCTCTGAAAGTTGCATTAACTCTCACAAACATCCTGGACAGTTACAGGACACAGAATAGTAAAGCACGGATCATGGCATCTAAGGACATCTATACAAAGTTGTCATGCCCCCAAGTATTTATACTCTTTCTCAGGCTAAACAGTTTTTCTACATTTCTTTATATAATATGATCTGGAACTTCTTCACCATCATAATTTTTCATAATTAGGACCTCTAAGAATGGCTGTCATTCTTAAGTTTCTTTATGTCAATACCAAGCATAACTGCTTTATTCTGGATAAGATTAATTTTCATTAATGACACCACCACAATGTCAAACCGTGGTAAGGTAACTGAAACCTAAAACTTCCAAAGTGATGCCCACGGTTAAAATAACTTTGGTTTTTTTCTTACGCAAACATGCCACTTTTGACAGATCAAATGCATAGGAAAACAGATAAATGTATCTGTTTCAGCTGGTACTATAAATTCCTTGCAGGTACAGGAACACCCGAGCCACACATACAGTAAGCCCTCGATCAGAACTGCCAAATGAATTAAACCCCCTCAGTCTTATCTACATGAGTAGCTCCAAACCCACTTCATGTCAATATAGTAATTCCTCAGATGATTTCTTGAATCATAGAAATCAGATGCCATGAACCTCTTCAACTCATGCAAATTTTATGGCCTGAAGAGAACAATGTTGGAATTTATTCTGAAATGTATCATTTTGCTACCAAGTAAGTGTCCTCTGCAAATAAGGAGAAATTACATTTGATGTCATTCTTCAACTCATTAATAAAATGTTGAACATTTTATAGGAGGACAAAAGAGACACAAAAGTGTAGTATGCCACAGAAAACTTCCTGTCAGAAAGTATCAATAATGACGATCCTCTAGGTAGATTTCTTGAATCTGTTAATAATAACTGCCCTTGTACTTAGACCAGAGTTTTTATTCCTGGCCATGCAATAAACAGAGATTTCCCAATGCTATCACATGGGCTTTTTGTTTGACTTAGAAATGTTTCCTATAAAACAAAAATCAATAAATTAAATGAGAACTCAATCAACATCACAGCCGATAAAACAATTAATTTTTAGAAATAACAAAATATGTAATTATTTAATCATAACAGTTATCAAAATTAAACATAATTTAATTGCTTATTCAGAGTCATTAATTATGTAGAGTTGAAAAATTACACTATTGAAGCAATCATTTAATCATTAGAGCTAGAAAAATGTCTAAGTACTAATTCATTATTTCTGCTATGCTCTTGGGAAATTATATCCCATATTTATAATAAAACTAACATAATTATTTAAAAATGCATAACTAATAACATTGGTGTAAATCTTTAATATGCTAAATCAATATCTGAAGAAAGGTCAAATTTAGAAATATTTTCTTAAAAGATAAATTTAGGACAATGAAATGAGCAAACAAAAAAGGGATGTATACAATTTATATAGTTCTCACTCACATGTACTACACTTAGTTAACTTAATTAAAAGCTAAATCTCTTTATTACTTAATGACTAAATAAGGTTCAACAATTATTCTCACGAATTTCATGTTGCCTTAACTTGTAAAAGAAACTTTTAAAAAAATGCTTTATAGCTCTGACTTTTATGATGCCAGGAAATACCTAAATTTGAAAACTCTCTTCAAGGGAACAGTAGACAGAAGCAGAACTTTTGGCTGACCTTTTAGGGGACATTATTCAAGGATTCATATGCTGCAGAATTACAATTAGTCTCTGACAGTGACTTTTGTTAATCAAGTTTGCATTTCCTTTGAACTTTACAATCCTGTACATCCGTGCATCTGTTTAACTTGTACTTACTCAAGCAACCTATCAGAATCACTAGATTATGCAAAGCAACTATTGGCAATTCTTATATATACATGCATTTCAAAAAAAAGGCATCTTTTTCATTTAAGTGACTTTGAAGGAAGGTCTTAAAGAAACCTTCATTTTCCCTGAGTGATGACTGTGGAATAAGGGATTACTTGCCATGCTGTAGTTAATAAATCATAGGAATTGTTTCTCTCTCTCTCTCTCTCTCTCTCTCTCTACCATATAAAATACTGCTGATCTCTAAAAAAGTCTTCTTAAAGAAGGACCACTGTCAATGCACTATTTTATTTGTGGGTGATACATAGCATAAATCCATCTCACTGAATTATGGAGATACTGAAGTGCATCTATCCTAGACATTCTTGGTGACTGAACAAGCATATAAAGTAAATTAAAGAATCATGAAATTAAAGATCAAAAATAAATAATGCCAAAGATAATCTGGGCCAGCATTTTCCAAAGTGTGTTTAACTGAAGTCAAGTTCTGCAGCTTTGAATTAAGTGTATGAGGCTCCATAGTCAAATAGGTTGAGAAATGCTAGGATAAACAATGTTAAATTGTTTTTTCTCCCTATAGGAATTCTCAGACTTTAAGATGTTATTATGCACTGTAAATTTGTAAGAGGAAATAATATGCTGTGTTTGCCAAATTCATTTGACTGTGAGATTCCTTTTTTATGTAACATCTGGGTCTAGCATCTATTATATTTTAGAAAATGATGATCTAGTCCAAACATCACAATTTATATAGCCTAGATTAGTGAAGTAACTTGCCAAGGTTATAATACTAGTCAGCAAGACAGCAAAGACTAGAACCCGTCCTGGCCAGGGTCTTCCCAACATATCACTTGTGACACATAGTAGGACATCTTGCCAGGTTGGTATGATAGAGGGAGAAGGAGCAAGGCTTTTGAGTGTAGTTGCAAGGCTATTAGCAAAATGACAATATGGGATCTAACATAGATAAGGAAAAAAATATCAATGCATTAAACGTATTGATGCTATGAGGGGAGGGGAGGAGAGGGGAGTAGAGGGGCGAAGGGGAGGAGAGAGGAGGAGAGGAGAGGAGAGGAGACTGTAGTCAGAAAGGTTAGGTCTAATTTTTGTGGTTATGAAAGTTGAAATAAATATATGGTGATGATAAGATATAGGATAATCACAGCAGACGGGTAAAGTAATAAGAAATGGTTAAGCCTCAAAACTGAGAGGTGTTAAGGGGCACCTGGGTAGCTCAGTCGATTAAGCACTAGACTCTTGATTTCGGCTCAGGTCATGATCTAATGGTTCCTTGGATTGATCCCTACATCAGGCTCTGCACTGACAGCATGGAGCCTGCTTGGGATTCTCTTTGTCCCTCTCTCTCTGCCCCTTCCCTGCTTGCACACTATCTCTCTCACTCTCTCTCTCAAAATAAACAAACATTTAAAGAAAAAATTGAGAGGTGTTAAAATCACAGCTGTTTGAAGTTACTGAAAACAAGGTTAAGGACTTGGTGAGACTGACCCTTGAAGATTTCCTGAATGAAAAAATGACTAGATTCATCATTTCAGCAATTAGAAAGAAGGTGGTAAAGCCCAGAGACAAGAATCTCAAAAGAATATGGCTTATCACAAAAAGAAGAGAAATATGAAAGAGAAAATGGCCACCAAGGAGACGGTGATACCTTTTTTCCCCACCCTGAGCTATGTGGGGTATGTCAGGTATGGATGCCCAAGACATTCTCCTCCGGGGTCACTCAGAAACATACAAATTAGAAAGGAAACTTTACATCTACATGACATTTCTCTGGAGATAGAGTGTGAGTTTTCATTATCACTATTAAATATTTATATAATTCAATAGTTTATCATTGTTTATCCCGATAATGCAAGGGAAGCTACACAATAAGTAAATAGTCATGAATTAATAATTTTAGTCAACTGACAATCTCCAGAGGTTTGGCCCAAATTTTAACTTTAAGCCAAATCTATAAAGTGCCTATAACAAATAAGAAATAATACCCTGGGACTCCAAGAAGTGAAATGGATTGTATCCCTTCAAGCATCATAAAAACCTTTTACCAGCAGCATGGGAATGCTGTAATAGGCATATTTAATCCTACAGTAGGGAATGCAATTGGTACAATCTATGTGGGAAATAATTTGGCAAAGAGCATCAATCTATTATAATATGACTACTAGTTAACCCAATATTTATATAACTTCTATGACTTAAGAGACTAATTAATACAGAGAAAACTTTACGTGAAAGATACTTACCTTATTATTCAAGATTGCTAAAAATGGAGTCCTATTAAGCATCAAAATAAAGACATGAAGTATCATAGTAGTGCTATATGATAAATAGGATAATCAGCATATTGGTGTTTCAATGTTTCTAATGATGCAGGTATAAATGCCTACATTATAATGCCAAATAGGAAATTAAAAGATAAAATTGTGAGCTATCAACAGAGTAAAAATTATGCATAGGGAAATACAGATTGGAAGTAAACATATCACAATAAATATAATGCTTGCCTCTAGATGGTAGGAATATAAACCTTTTTTTTTATTCTTTAACATTTCATAATTCTAAAACTTCTACAATGAATACTCATTATTTTACAATCAGAAATAAAAGTACTTGCCCTAAAATACCAAGATCCTAGTTTTAAAATAAGCATGTATAAGAAAAACCTCCATTTTAGAGTGGTTTGCAATGTTTAGCAAAACACTATTTATTTCATGATTCCCCCTATAATTCCACTTTTACAATTATACTCTCCCAAAATAATCGCACCAAGACACCAATAGGTATGACCATGATGTCTGCCGTATTTATATTCAAAGTAGGAAAAAACTTAAAACAACCCAGAACTCCAACTATAAGCGACTGAATAACTAAATTGTGGATCTTGTTTATAAAAGTCTACTATAAAACTGATAAAAGAAACCTACATACACTAACAGGAATATTTCTAAGATAAGTTTTGAAATCACAAAAACATCTGAGGGAACATTCTGTATAACAACTGTGTTTTAATTCTTAAATGAATATTTTATGTGCTTTATATGTAGATGCCATATTTACGCACAGAAATATCTCATTTATAAATACACAATCCCATATAGGACACAGTACATACAGAGAAAAGTCTAGAAAAATACATAGTAAATCATTTACCTTATTTACTTATGGGCAACAGGAGGGGCTGGAGTTTTATACTTTAACTTGATACACCTGTATGCTTTTTTCTAAGAAGTCGTAAATTCCTATAGTAATAATATATTCAAATAAAATTTACCCAAATAAAAATATGAATATTCCCATGTTAACAAATATCTCCATGGATTAATAGTTTTGAAAATATGAAATATAGCTATTCCTCAAAATTACATTGATTTCCATAGGTTATATACTTAATAAAATAGTTTTACATAAAACAAGAACAAAAGACCCACACCCCACTCATTATACCAAACAAGACAAAATACACATACATCTTAAAAATATCAATGTTATTTTGACAAAGTTACATCTCAGAGAGTGCATTTAAAGCAAACTATTTTAAAAGAATTGTTATTCAATCCATTTCTGGCCTCAAAGTTACTATGGTGCCTCAAACTAATATAACTCCCAGCATTGTACACCCCACCCTACCCCCATGCACACAGACACAGTTCAAAGGAGGAAAAAAAAACCTATAAAAAACAACAAACAAAGTCCTTTGGCTCCT
Source organism: Panthera tigris (assembly GCF_018350195.1). Taxonomy (NCBI): domain Eukaryota; kingdom Metazoa; phylum Chordata; class Mammalia; order Carnivora; family Felidae; genus Panthera; species Panthera tigris. Next base: position 154,693,115 of record NC_056663.1, read on the forward strand.
GATGTATCATTATTTATTACCACTACTGTTGCTAAATACTAGTGAAAAACAACTTCATAAAGAAGTCTTTAAAGGAGAAAGTTCAGCATAATTCTCCAGACGAGTAGTAATATTCCAGACAGAGCAAGATAAATAAGGTAAGACAGATGAACTGGTATATACTGCATTTAGTCACACTGGACAAAAGCAATAATGTTCAGTCACCACCAGTGACACCATATTGAAGTCTACAATACAGAGAGGTAGCCAAATGACACATTAACTCATTCTGCTTTTATTAAGCACTTAGTATGTGCCTGACCTTAAACTGGGGATTTGAAAAAAATAAAGCTACACAGAAAGAGACAGTATGGAAATAAATGCCCATCCCACTCTCCTTGCCCCCCAAAAGTGAGACAAAAACAATTAGAAGTTGTTAATTGCTATAACAAAGACAAGCATGGAAGATATGGTGGGAATGAGGAAGGTGAGAAAGGATTTACCGAGAAGGTGATTTTTTGGACTGGACTTTCAAATGAGGATTAATAGAGCTAGTCGGGCTACCCTCTGGTGAACAGCAAGCAGTCAGATGTGAGTAGAGCAGAATTATTCCCTAGAGCAGAATGTCCAATTTAGTTTGAATCTGAGTGATGATGGCTCTGATGCATGTCCTGTCTAAAATACAAGCCTAATCACCACATCACAGTGTGAAAGTAAAGCACTTCATCTTCAGATGGAGAACTTAAGGAAGTGCAGAACAGGCCGAGTTAGATACCCTACCCCATCTCACGCTCCTCTTTACATGGCAGCCACGGCCAGTTGAAAAAAATAAATCCCGAACGAGTATTCCAATAATGTTGTTTTTCAGTTATTTGAGCGAACTGACGGCTTCTATCCGCCTGAAGAGTTCCTGCCAGAGTACCTCCTCTGAGAATAAGCCAGCTGGCAGCAGACGGGTTCCAAAAAAACCTGAGCTTCACAAACCCAAGGACCTAGAAATCCGAGATTGTCCCCCTGGGCTCCATCATCACACAGAACCAATTCCAAACTATGGAACCATCTCTGCCAATTCATACTAATATACAGAGGGCAAGACAATTTTAGTCATAAGACTATTTAAATATCTGTGGAGCTATATGTTCTCACTAGAACAAATTCAAAAGAAAAAAATATTTTTAAAATGTAGTATAAAAGAAAGTTCACATCCCAGTAATATTTAAAATACATGAAAAACCTCTTACGTGGTGTAAATGATAATCAAAGGGATGCTATTCAATAACAATGAATTCAACCTCTGTGAGTTGGGGCACCATAACTTAATCATCAAAAGAACAGTGAGGCTAGAAGATATGTATTTTATATCTGAATCAAATAAAACAATTCAATACCAGCTCATTCATTATTCTGTATACATTTTCCTCAGTTACTGAAATGAAAGATGGTGGCATGGGTGTTTACTTAAAAATCTCTCAGATCTCCTTTAGTATAAAAGAAACAGATCTAACTGCATTGTTGAGCTTAACAAACATCTAAGTTAAACAAAACTGTGCTGAGACCCACAATCAACAAGTCTGTAGAGTGTCTATGTTTCCTTGACACTCCTGATCACCTAATTAAAGACTGATGGAAGGCTGAGTATTTATGACGCGCTGTACTAAGGGCTTGTGCACATGTTTTCACCAAGTCTCAAAATAAATATCTACGAGTTACAACTATTCTTATAATTGTTTAATAGGAAGTACTGAGAAATGAAGTGTCCTGAGCAAAGGCTAGAATGAAGCGTGAGCTTAGATCAATCACTGTTGGAGTCAGTCTGACAGAAAAGCATTTAAATACTATATTGGTGGGCCTATGAAGAGAATGTTTAAATCTCCCTAATACTACCATCAGTGCTCAGTCATGAGAACAGTGCCAGAGATTAGAAATCTAATCACATCACAGTAGTGCATGTGTGACCCATGGAATGATCATGAGTCAAGTTTGTTGGCATGGGGAAACAGTATTACTTGGTAAGATTTAATGTAAAATACACTTTCATAATACTGTTACATTCTTTTAGCTTACCTAAAATTCCTAAGACTAGAGTAAGGCATTTACATTCATGTAAAATGCCCATTATAGTTTATTACACTGACTTTCACTTAGTAGTTATTCAATTGTTTTTATGATGAATAGAAAATATATTGTGCTACCTGTACAATATTTAAAAATATATACAAAAGCTGTGTGTGTGTGTGTGTGTGTGTGTGTGTGTGTATACATACAGTGTTCTTCCGGTGATCAAATTTAGAAATACATAATTAAATCAGCCAAGTTGATGAACAGAGCTGCATAGAGAATGATTTAGAACATTAGATACCACACATGACAATCTTTCTCAGTGTCCTTCCGCTATGGTTTCTGAACTTCTTGTATGAAAACCAAACTGCCTACTTACATACAAATCTCTGTGCCACAACAGTACCTGATATATCCAGTCAATCTCTTCTCTGTTTCACACACACAAATACCAGTGAATCAGAGGCACGATGATTTTGAGAATCACCTACAAACAAAATGAACAGAAAGGCATATTCTGCATTGCATGGAGGTCTTGAAGTACTACTCAGAAGATGAATTAAAACTCAACGTTAAGGGGCATTTGGCTGGCTAAGCCCCATGTTGGGCAGAAAGCTTTCAAAACAACTCAGTGTCAGAGAGATCATGATATATTTTCTTTTAGAGAGAGAGGGCACGTGCAAGTGGGGGAGACTGAGAGAGAACTTTAAGTAGGCTTCATGCTCAGCATGGAGCCTGATGTGAGGCTCGATCCCACAGCTGTGAGATCATGACCTAAGCCAAAATCAAGAGCCAGACACTTAACAGACCAAACCATTCAGGAGCCCCTCTTTTAATTACAGTAGCTAAAAGACCTAGGACCTGCCTTGTATCTATCTACATTTATGAAAATATCAGTAGACATGGCTATCTTTTTAGTGTATGCATGTGTTTAAATAAGGGTTTTCTTAGGTATTTATGCAGGTCAATGCTCTGCATAAACAACCAAGGTACAATAATATGAACAGACTTACATGTCTTTAAAGAAAAAAAAACAACAACAACAAAGAATCTCCAAGGAAGCACTGTCATGGTCACACCTTAAGTTGATTAAATGAGGAAACACATGTGAAGCAGAGTACTAGGCATGTGCTCAATACTTTAATGTGTTCATTCAAGTATCAGCTTACACAGATTTTTTTGTACAGAACAAATGAATGCACCATTTCCATCTAAGTCAAAATTTCGACAAAACAGAAAAGAGGAAAAAAGGAAGAAAGTACCTGGAATTTCACAAAGCCTCTGCAAATTTCCTAGGAGGGGCCGCAGGGAATGATAAAAGGCAGAGGCATAGTATTTCATTAGCTTGCTGTAACATCCCGATTGTCTTACTTTTCTTCGTAACTCAGGGTTTTAATTCTGTCTCTAAAGTAATGGGTGAGGGTGTGGAGGAAAGGAAAACAAGCCCGTTTAATTTGTAATTGTCACTTATCTGCTGAAGATTCTGTCATTTTTTTTTTTATTCTCCAAAGCACCTCAGTCATCCACAGAGGAGACAATCAACCAAGGAGGTAATCATATAACCATAAAGAGGTCAAAGGCACCTCTTCCTTTGAGAATGCAGTTCAGGGGTAAGAATTCTAAAGGACTGCGGTGGACAAAGCAGGAGATTATAAGGATCAGAGAGGCACTTCTAAAGCAGAAGCCAAGAATAATCAATGTGGCCACCTGCCAAGGAAGGTAACTGCAGGAAAACAAAGGCCAATTCACCCACACCTCCGCAGGTAGGAAATTGGCCTCAAATGTTGCCCACTTTAGCCTAACAAATGAATCAGGTTTTAAAACTAGGAACTTCCCTCCTCCCTCAACACATCACATTATGAAAGTATGGAACAGAGTGGGTAACTTTCGTGTATTTGCCTCCCCATTTCCAGAAAATCCTGTCTTCAAAGCTATTTTTTTAGGGATTATAAGAAGACTAAGAAATACAAAGAATGCCTTTGTGGCTCAGCACACTGTTTATATCCAGATATCATGAAGCTTTGCATTCAAACCCCAGTTGTAATGGAGTTCCACAGTAGAATGGGTACAGTGAATGCAACCACCATGAATGTTGGCAGATTATTATACAAAGGGCAGTTATCCCACAGAGAGGGCTGGCAGGTTGACAGGGGACCAACAAACGAATAAACTGAAAGGCATAATGAGCCCGATTTCCACCCTAATACACACACACACACACACACACACACACACACACAGGCACTCACTCACTCACTCCAAAATACCAAATAAGCTACCAAAATAACCTGCTACCTTCCATGCTCCTTACACTGCTTTTAGAGGGGAAACTCTAAAACTGGCAGACCTTCTCAGTCAGCAGAGTCTAACGAGAGAATTAAAATAAAAGAAAGGAACAGAGGCTCAGCTTCACAGACCTTACAGGACTGCATAGATTTGATTGGATTCTACAACATGGGCATGTTGGAAGGTATTTTCAATCCATATGGAGTAGGGATAACAAACAAATCATTTCTCAGGTCCAACTCATTTTTGAAATGGAAAAGAAAAACAGCTATCCCAAACCCTTTCCTCACAAAAGGAGAATTTTCAGAGATTTGAGGGGGAGCGTTTTGTTTAGATTTGACTGCCAATATGAAAATGTAGCTTGTGTAGTCCAGCACTGATCTAAATACTACTCACCAAATTTTTATTTTTAAGGTGTACAATCTGATATGTACATTGTGAAACGATTACCACAATTAAGTTAATTAACACATTCGTTTGAACTGTTTTAAAGGGAAGATCGATGTTGTATACATTATGCATTTTATATATTACAATTAAGTTCTTATACAATACATCATATATTTTCTAGTATTACTAGTATCTATAATATTTGTTTTCTATCCAACCTATTTTCCATATACATAATATCCTTGGTTTCCTTATTGCTAATCTGACAATAAATAAAATATAATAATCAGGGAAAAACATTTAATCACAGTTTACATTAGATATTTAGATGTAAACAATAGTTAATTGAAAACTTCTCTACCTTCATGCAATATCAATGATACATCAGGTCAGAACACAAAAGTCCCTTCAGAGTTTGAAATAAAGTGTTTGCAGGAATGAAGAAATATTTCTCAAAATGGAAATTTGGGAATCAGATGTTTTATACACATACATGGATATTTTTTATCTGTCCTTCCATTTTACCTCATGCATTGTCCTAGAAATGCACAAACTGTGGGAACTCTGATACTTATTTGAACATTTACTCCTTTCAGCCAGTCTTTGCCCCAATGGCTGCAACTGTCAAATCTCTTTTTTCCTGGGTAAATTGCTCTAAGTAAAAAAAAAAAAAAGAAACTGACATTCCACTCTTAAAAAAAAAATGAAGCTTTTGACATTTCAGGATGTTAATAGATGGATAAACTGCATAACAGGAACATCAGTCCTGAAAGAGAATTTGACCTGAATAGCCATACATTGCACTCATGCATTTATAATTTGCACTAGGAGATGAATGAGAAAAGATGAAGTAGAACCATTTTTCAAGATGCATGCTGTGATTTCTCATTACAGGGATAATCTTAAACAGTCACGATATGTCTTTAAAAGCTGAATAATTTTAAGAATGAAACAGAATGAAAAGGAATCTATGCATTGAGCAGTGCTTTTCTAGGTATCCCCTATTTACATGAGACAAGCCCATCCTCACAACCTGGATATAAATTCTCCATGAAGTGTTTTTAAAAGAAGTTTTCTTCAAATAAAAAATAAATAACTGTTACTAACCCAACACTTCATTAATTTTTAATAAGCTGGTCCTATTATTTTTAAGCAAGTTTTCCAAGGAAAAGTAAATAATTCTATTTTTCATAAATAGTTTATAAATGTATTTTTAAAAGATTTATATAGATTAATTAAATTTATATAGATTATAGTCACTCTTTTGTGTTTAATGAGGAAGCAAATAGCATGCCTCCTATATGAATTTAGGATATTTTATTCAATATCATAATAGAATACCACTTAAGACCAGATTTTGCCCTCATTTAACCTATTAGGATGACAAATCTCTTTCTAAATCCAATTTGGTGAATAGAAAAATCCTAACAAAGCTGTCTCACCAATCTAACTTGACAGAATTCAAAAAGACATTATTTTATGGTCTTGTCAAAGAGTTTTTTAAAAACTATGTAGTGTATAAAATCACATTTATGTTTATTGTTCCTAATCAAAATTAAAAAGATTAACATGGTCAAACCCAACTAGCAACAGAGGCAGAAGGTTTTCCAGAGTCTCAAAATATGGCTCAGGAAATCCTGCTTCTAAGGCACATTTTCTAGACCTATGGAAACTGGTCACAGTATAAGGAAAAGAAGGTTGCCCCAAAGGATATTTAGCGATAGTGACCACAGTGTTCTCCTTTGAAAGCTTTAGGTATTTAATTTTAGAATGCTTCCTTTTACTTTCATTTTATGCCAACATTCATTCACCCTACTAAACTCTACTACACATAATTAGTATCTCTTCAACACAGAGTGTTTTTCTCAGTTTCTTTCCTGATTATACCAGAAAGAAGAAAGCAATTTACAAAATGTTCCAAGGGTAGAACTTCTTTCCTTCCTTCCTAATATTCCAGAAAAACTACTCTAATCCTCAGATAAAGGAATACATTTAAAGTATCTGCAAACAATGGAAACTATTTCTTATGGTATTTTTGCAAATAAAATTTTATATTGAATGATGTTTTGGCAATACTAAGATCAGAAAGTTCAATAAAATTCAATGTTTAAATAAGAACATATCCAGAATAAACACCATAGAAGTGACAGTCTGAAATAAAATTGAGGAACTTCTAATTTAGTACATTCCCAGGATATTATACTATATATTTTGTGATGTTTTACCTGTACCCTGAACAATAGAACACTGAATAAAGTAGAATCCCATTAGTTTTTAATTATAAGGATTCAAAAGTTCCAGAGTTCAAATCATGTCCCCTGAGTCATTACAGTGCTGTGGTAAAGCCTTATAGAGCATAGCTAATTATCACAAAGATATAGTTCTGTCAGCAATATTAGCATGCTTACACCAAAGTTAAAATTTCCCTATATATGCTCTTTCATTTACCAAAAAAAAAAAAAAAAGCTTCAGTAAGTATTCTCATGTGCTTAGGACTTAGACTCAAACCAACCATTTTTATCTGTGGTTTATTGGTAAGGAGACAGCTTTTTAACTCTTGCACCTTGCCTTATTTCCCCAAAGCAGAAGAAATAAATCTCATCATTTTACTTCTTTGTGAGAAGTATCACATAGGTGAGAAGTTCACCCATTAATGCATTATGGATTTTCACCATGCCAGCAATCCAATGGTCAGGGCCATCAAAGACAATAAATTCTTTAACCTTGACCTAACATAGAATAGTGGGTTTTCTCAAGACAAAAATCCACAAAATGTGAGGTGGCAGCTTTATTTTCATTGAAATGTATCCACTTTTCAATTAATTATATAAAAAGTAGAATATTTTAAGAGAATTGTGGAATACTTCAATTTTCCTTACTACCATACATAAGTATATATATTTATTTATAAGCTAAAAGCAAACTCAGATATATATCATAACAGGAAAGAGCACTTCACTAATTTAAGTGACATTTTCAGTTATTCTGTCAACCTCTAACCATTTACTTATTTGAACTAATGTTCCGTAGTTCATTTTGGTCATTAGCATTGATCAGCAAAAGAGCTTATATTTCATAGACACATTAAAACCTTAATTACCAACAAACCCCAGCTAAGTTAAACTCTATTTTTATTGTATACAATTTTTAAGAGAAAGAGATAAATCACCAGAAAATACATTATAAATCATTATTCTTAAAACGCTAGTAGCCAGAGTAGGTCCTGGACTCAGGAGATATGTCACATAATTTCATTCATAACCCACAATTATAATTAGAAACTTCATATTTCAAAAAATGATCCTTAGGCACTATAAGATCTCATATCAAAGAGGATATATCATTTCTATAATGCCCTACTTAAAAATTAATGTGCTAAAGCATTTTAGAAATATTTGTAATACAAATGAAAAATTTAGGTAACTAGTTCACACTTCATAAATTTGAAGCTCCTTTAAATCAGCATACTTAATTATCCAAAAATTCCATTTCTCAGTGATTTCTTATACTTTTGAATTTTAACTGTTTGCATTCCTAATAGTGGCATGGGCCCATTAAAACTTTTCTTTTTTAAGGTTTAATCCACACTATTTTTTTCTTCTTTTTTTTTCTTTCCAAGTTTTTATTTAAATACCAGTTAACATACTGTGTAATATTAGTTTCAGGTATAGAATTTAGTGATTCACCACTTACATACAACATCCAGTGCTCAGTTTGTTTGTAAGTCAATTTATGATAATAGCTCAAAATAGAAATAGAAGTCACTAATAAAACTCTGAGCTTCTCTCCCATTCATGGGTGTAATTCCTATTCCTACTTTACTTGCAAAGTATACGTTATTATCTTCTACTTTGATTAAATTGCTTATTCAAAGCAAATGATTTGATTTTTTTTTTTTTTTGGAATAAAGCCTTTGCAGAGAGTAAATTTTAATAAAAATTTAGCCTTATTAAGCCAAAAAAATGTGTCTACTGCCAAACTTGATGATAGATTTAGAAAACCATGATGGATTTAAAGCCATATAAATATCTCTTTTGTGAAAAGGACACGTACTAAGATTTTACAAGGTTCATTCCAATGAAAAGAAGCCCAAGACATAAGCCAATGTTTGAATAGTCAGAATCAGTGCAAGGACATCTTACTCCAAAATCACTCTCAAGGTTCTTACCTTGCTGGTATATTCATTAAGAATAGTCCAAACATTCATGAAACTCCAATTTAGGGAAAATACTCTACAATCTCTTATCTACTGCAATAAACATAATTCCTTATCTTTAGGAAGCTTACAGGCTAGAGGGGAACCAAGAACAGGAAACTGTAAGTTGGTAAATGCCTTAAAAGCACAATGAATAGGGTGTTCTGGAATTGTAGAGGACAAACGTTTACCCCTACACCTCCAGCTTCAGGGGAGGCTTCCAGGAGGAGAATATACCTGAACTGAAAAATAAAAAATGGGTTAGATCTACAGAGGTTTTAAAAAAATGGGAGAAAGGAACAAGCCCCGAGAGCATAGCAGAAAAGAGCATGAAAGCAGAGTTCTCTTGGTAGCTCGATGTTAACAGAAGATAAGTGTGAGCAAGAAAGTAATCAGTGAAATATTCTGACAGACAAAAATCAGATCACAGGAGCAGATGATGACGTACAATCTATTATACCACGAAGGCTTTGGATGGTCTCTTAGCAAACAAATACGTCCAGTATCGAAACTCTGGGTTAGACAGTAAAGGGTGGTAAAAGCTACTGTCCCAATCAGTATGTCTGCTCCTATTTGTGGTTATGATTCTAGAAAGGTTTCAGGACAGGAAATGAAAGACTAAAACCTAAAGGCAATGCACATTTACTAGGCAGTAATATAACACAACAAGAAGAAATGTACCCTACCGTCATGTCTATCACAGGGAAAAACAGGGTCTCTCAATGGGGGCACAAAAGCAAATGTGGGGAAAAATTATTTGTTCTAGGAGCCTGAAGTAAGGCATTGCAAAATGTTTTAACATTCCTGTGTCCCAATCACTAAATGCCAGTGGCAACTCCCAGTCAATGTGACAAATGAAAGTGTTCTTGCGAGTTTTCAAATGCTACAAGGGTGGTACTATTCTAGTTAAGAATCATTGGCCTGGATGGCAAATATCCATTAAATACATCCTCTTCCCCAATTAGAAACCAAGTTTATAGAGCACAGGTCTGTATCACTTTTATATATCATATAGTATAATATATATGATATAATCACAGAAAGGACAGTTGTACATTTTAACAGAACTAAATTCACATTTCAGTTCTATCATATATGAACAGCATGATAAGAAAATTTAGTTCATTTCTCTGAACCTCAGATTCTCCATACATATAAAGCAGGCAACAATGCCTACCTTATGCAGTTGAAACACTGAATAAATAAAGAGCACATATAAATAGCCTGATAAATTATAGATACTCAATACACAGTTATAGAAATTACAGTTCCAAATGTCTTTTACAGTAGATGAAATGAAACCACATTGTCTAAGAGACTTGGCCCACTCCCATAGAACAATGAATGTGCCCACCTTTTTATCAACAGTGCCACGAAAGAGGCTTAAAGTCCATCTTCCTAGTTCCCCAAACCAGGAAAGAAAGATGGATTTGAAATTATATGCATTCAAGTTAGAAAAATGACTACTAAATTCTGTGAGCAATTATATACATTTTTGTATACTTACCTGCAATTTAGAGCTAGTAATGTTAAGTACTTAAGGCTAAAGTTAGCCTTATGTAGTATATATATTCCTCAAACTCAAAATTCCATAATGTTTAATAATGGGCTAAGTAAGACATTTTAATGCCTGCATAGCAGAACCATCATAAATGAGATAGAAAGTCTAAGTGGTAAAATAATTTATAATCAATGATAGACAAATTATTAATAATCCAAATACTGAGAAAAAATTCCTACAAATTGAGCCAAAAGTGACACAGAAAATTAATTTATGAAAATTTAAATAGGGTGCCTATCTGTCTCAGTGAAGCATACAAACTTTTCTAATGTTTATTTATTTTGAGAGAGAGAGAGCGTGTGCATATGTGCACATAGTGGGGGGAAGAGCAGAGAGAAAGAGGGTGTGCATGAGCAGGGGAGGAGCAGAGGGAAGGGGAGAGAAAAATTCCCAAGCAGGCTCCATGCTGTCAGTACAGAGCCTGATGTGAGAGTTGAACCCAAGAACTGTGAGATCATGATCTGAGCTGAAATCAAGAGTCAGATGCTTAACTGACTGAACCACCAGATGCCCCTTAAAAAAATGTTATAGAAACATAATTGGTAGTATTTTTTTGGCTATGACATAGTTCAAAGTTAAAAGACTGGCAACCAAGGGCTGTTGGTGTAAGCACCAAGGAAAAGAGCATTTATTTCAGGTACTATTGGAAAGAGTGCCTCCTGGAAAAACTTTTCTGATAATCAAATTGGCTGGACATGCTAAAATTTACAATACACATCTTTTATCCTGAAATTTTACATATAGGTATTTATCCCAGAGTTATAATAAGACAAACATAAAAATACATGCAGAAGTATCCTTTCCATCATTATTCCCTCTCTTCGGAAAGCCTGCCCACCTACTATCTCCACGGCTCCTATTATGTGCTCCATCTATCTGCGGTACTCCTCCCCTCCTTGAACCTAACTGATTAGAAAGCAAGAGCCCCTTGACCAATGCCAACCAGATACTGTTTCTCTCCTTGGAATTTGGAAATAAAAGTGAAAACATTAATCAACCTCAAGTTGTGAGGACATATAGTTATGCAACAATCGTCTTCCACTAAATGACCCCAACACAAAGACTACCAACAGATGCCAAAGAGAAGCGAAGATGATGAAATGTGCCCAAAAGTGACCCCAATTCATTTATTCTTGATTTCAGGCCCTAAAGGATGTCAAACTTTGAACATCCCTAGGTTCTCTGAGGTACATCTATACCCTTCTAAGCCATCTCTATGTGCTCAGACAGCTTAAATAGCTATATCCTGACACAAAACAATGAATTAGACATAGTTATTCCTCTGCCTTGTTTATGGTATTAGAAAGCTGGAAATACCCCCATATGTCCACCATTAGAAAATCAGCTAAATATCTGAATCTTGTACAGCCATAAAGATAGAACACAGACCTACATATATTGTCTTAAAAAAGAGTCATGACATATTGTTGAGTAAAGAAAAACAGTTTACGGAATACCATCAATTTAATAAACATGCAGAGAGAGATATCTGGAAGAACAGTGATCTAAACTGAACAAAATTTGCAGCACCGGGGTGGCTCAATTGGTTAAGTGTCTGACTTTGGCTCAGGTCATGATCTCACAGTTTGTGAGTTTGAGCCCTGTGTGGGCTCTGTGCTGACAGTTCAGAGCCTGGAGCCTGCTTCTGATTCTGTGTCCCTCTCTCTCTGCACTCACGTGCTCTCTCTCTCTCTCTCTCTCTCCCAAAAAGTAAACATTAAGAAAATAATAATAAATTTAACAAAATTCATTTGTGTATCAATATCAGGTGATTTTATTAATTTCTAGAATTTTCTATATTATTGGCTTTTCAGTGAACATCCCTCTCTTTTTATATAAATCAGGAGAAAAAAAATCAAATTTCTACACTAAAATCAGAATCCAAACAAAAAAAAGAAAAGAAAGAACAGGAAGAAAAGTCTAAATGACCAAAGGACTGATTTTTCATTTCAAACAAAGGATGGTTTGATCCCTATAGGAAGGAAACTCTGACATTACTATCAGCTTTCAAGACCAGGGACAAGCTATGATACCATACTGTTGAAGATCTGAGTTTCTATTAACCAGCTCTTCTTTTTTTTTCCCAAGTACATCACTTATTTTATTTTATAAAGTTATTTGCAACCACAACAGGAGGACACGCAAGAATAGAGGAGTTATTTTACTTAAATGCTAAGGGTATAGCTTTTAAATTTGTATCCTGTCCTCCAGTTGTTCAGAAGCAAGGGGGAAAAGAAATCTATACACACCAGTCCTTCATCTCTGCTCAATTTAGCTCTTTGGTGGGCAAAGAATTCTTTACGGCAAACATCCAAAGCATCCAAATTTCAGGCAGCTTGACAGCCCTTTCAACCAGTTCAGTCTGAACAGAGACAGTAATCAAGTCTCCCACTATGAATTTCATTCACATCGTCAGAGCAGGACTGATCGCGGAGCAGGTCAAATCACTGCACACTACTGACTGGAGATCAATTTTCAGTTTGAGGGACTATGAAGAACAGTACACAATAAGGCAGGAAGAGGACCAGGAGATTTCAATAGTGTAACAAACCAAACCCATGAGACCCTCTTTGTATAGAAGCCGATAACACTAGTAATCACAGCAAAATTTAGGAAGTTTCTTACGTGGAATAATCTGCTAACCAGAAAGTACAAACAAGAAAAGTTCTCTTATCATTCTTAAATGATCAAAAAAAGTTGTTTTTGATTGACTATTGACAGAGTTACAAGGATCTATAACTAAATAATACTATCCCAAACCAAAATATAATATAGTCAGTATCTGACCAATTAGCTTTCCAATAAGTTTGAGTTTCTCTAAATCCAGCATTCAAAAAAAAAAAAATGCAATGAAAAAGCACTTGAATGAGAAAACATGTACGAAAATAGAAAAGAAAACAAACTAGGAGCACATTTATAAGGATGTTTATGTTCTTTGCCTCAACCAGCAAAATGAAGAAAAGAAGATGATAAAGCTCAAGATATGGCTTATGCTAGATATGTTTTTGAAGACTTGGATGTACTTAGGTTAAAAATAAGGACAATGGAGGGGCGCCTGGGTGGCTCAGTCAGTTAAGCGTCCGACTTAGGCTCAGGTCATGATCTCGCGGTCTGTGAGTTTGAGCCCTGCATCGGGCTCTGTACTGACAGCTCAGAGCCTGGAGCCTGCTTCAGATTCTGTGTCTCCCTCTCTCTCTGTCCCTCCCCCACCAACACTCTGTCTGTCTGTCTCTATCTCTCTCAAAAAAATAAACATTAAAAAAAAATTTTTTTTTAAAAAGGACAATGGAGAAAAAGAAGGAAGCTCTAAGAATATTCCTAACATATGGCATTACATTAACGAATCCATTGGGTGCTTTCACTTTGTGCCATAGTGACTTCAGAATCATAGCATGGAATAAAATGAAGTCAAAATAAACCACAGCATCCCTGTCTTGTTTGAAGTAAAATATACAGTTTAGTTCATTAAACACAACTATTTTCAATATTAGGAGGCAGTGTATCAGATTTGAGCTCTTATACAACAATTCACATAACACTGTATCAAATAAATATGCTTAAAACTATCTAAATATATATTTATACTGTGGACCATAATAACTTTATTTTAGTATCTATGATAGCCCAAAACTACTCAAACGTTAGGGGGTACATTTTCAGCACAGCATGAGCAGATTTAGCCCAGAGATTCCCATTAACATCAATGAGAGTTACATGGTTCAATCTTAACACACACTGCGTTGAAAATTTACCCCAAAGCATCAGTGCAAAAGCTCCCCCAAAGAAAGGAGATTTAAAATTTTCCAACACAACTCTGGCTTTTTCAGTATAATTACCCATTTACCATTCTTTAAGAGAGAGAGAGAGAGAGAGAGAGAGAGAGAGAGAGAGAGAGAGATAGCATATAAGCTGGGGAGATGGCCAGGAGAGAGACAAAATCTGAAGCAGTCTCCATTCTCAGCATGGAGCTCCATGTGGGACTCAATCCCAAGATCCTGGGATCACAACCTGAGCCAAAATCAAGAGTTGGATGCTCAACCACCTGAGCCACCCAGGTGCCTTCCCACTAACCATTCTTAAATTTATAATACAAATTGGTATTCTTTCCCTTAACAGGAGTTGTTTTATCTTCAAAGCAACAATGAAATAGTTTAGTAGCACATTTTGATAATGACGGTTCTGTTCCCCATTAACCTCAAAGAGAAAGAGAAACTCCTCAAAGTATTTTTTAAAGATTTCACTCAAAAACTTTGTTGCTGGATGGCTAAATAGTCTTGTGCTTACCAAAATATACTATGTTAACTATATAGCTTTCTGTTTACTGTGGATAACCTTCAGTGCAAAGAGAGCATTAAATGTTTTTGTATCTTATTTCTTCAACTTTCTGTTTTACATATTTTCCAAAGTTTGGGCTCATAAATTTAAATTTGTGTTTAAATTTAGAGCTTATTGTATAAAATATAAAAGTAGTTTGGCAAAAAATACCACTCTCGGACAATACCAACACTCACACAATTCTCAGGCTAAATATATTCCGATATCACACTCTGAATTCTTTTTTTTAACTACATTCCTAACTGGAATAATTGGCTAGCTGGATATATAACAATGTTGCAAAAACAATTCTTAATTAGAATTAAGTTCTTCTAAATAAAATCTATTTAATAATGGTTTATAGATTTTGCCACATAAGTAATTTTAGCTACTGCTAGAAATAATACTAGTTTGCTAACTAAATTGTTCTCGATTTCTATCTTTTATAATAGTTTTAAAATAGTCATGATTATGGTTTATGGAAAATATCTAATAAAACATACCAAATGACCATATACTTCCTCATGTGTCTCAGACAACATTTAAACAAAGTGAATGTATTGCCACATATTTAGCTCCTTGCTAAAAAGATTAGCAAATTCATCCTCTTACACCCAGCTCATAGCAAATGGCTGCTACTCAAAAACGCTTCCTGTAAGATTTTGTTATATATGCAGCATTTTTTTAGATTAACAAAATGTACTTTTTTTTACAATGACAAAAATTTTCCAGGTATGTGAAAATAAAGGAGAAAAGATTACAAGTAAATTTTAACTACAGAAAATTATTTCATGCTTATGGAGATTCAAAATTAAATTACATGATTAAAAACAGTTTATACAGGATCTATTTTTTTCTATAACAATGAAACAAATTACACATGTTTACCTATGGTATTCTCAAATAAGTGCTCATTTGAAACCTATATGCAAATCCCAGATTTCCTAGAATTCCCACTGAGATGCAGACAAATGAGTCTGTTTTATTACCTTCATGTGGATTCCAATAGGTTATAATGGTTCTGATGTCAGAGGACTCCTTCTGTGTGATAATACATGCAATGTGGCCAAAGAGACTTCAAATTCCTCTTAACACAGTACATATTAACAGCACACAAACACCAGAAATATCTCACTCAAGAGAGTTGGTAACCTGCAAACCAAGATGTCAGGTTTCATTTGGGTTAAGAGTATTTATGTTGGAATGAAATACACTTGGTTTCCAGTCCCAGCTGAGGGTCCTGCTTCCTCCTCGCTTGTACAACCACAGGCAAACAATTTAACTCTCTAGGTCCTGGTTTCTTAATTTCCTATATGCAAGTTATACTTTTTCTTAATTGCCTATATGGAAGTTATACTTTTCAATGTAACAGGTCCTAGTATTCCTAAAAGGACAAAATTCTCTGCAATATGTCAGTAATCAATATTTATTTTCACTCACTGACCCCCTTCTCCTCCTATATCACAGTAGTTGAAAATTAACTTTTTATATAATAATTTATTATAGTTTTACTCCTATAATTTATTTCATGTATCTAGTAACAAAAGACTACCATTAAATTACCAAGAAATATAAAGAATTTTGTTAGCAAAAAAAAAAAAAAAAGAAAGAAACAAAGAAAAAGCTAGAATATAAGATGCATAGGGGCAGGATCTTTTCTATTTTAACTTGTCCTCAACACCCAGAATTAGTATTGGAACATGCTAAATAAATATCTGTTAAAAGAAAAAAAAAGGAAAAGCTAGTTAAGCAAATAAGAATTTATATACAACTTTCAAAGTGATGGTTTTTTATTGAGCTACTAAAAAAGTTATTTCTACTCACACTTCAGTAGTACTTCTGCCTTAGAATATAAGCATATGTTAATATACAAATATTGCACTGTAACATAAATAAAAATAACAGTACAAAATCTGTTATAAATCTTGTATACACTATTTTTAAGGAATGCATTTCAGTGAACTCATCTGTAAAGTCAGTTTTCCACAATAAAAATTCTAGTAGAACTATGAGAATAAGGTTATTGTTTGAAACTTTCAGAATTTAACATTCTATTTCATGTATGGTTTAATGGATTATATTACCCAGGTGCTTGGTTAAAATTTAGCTTCTCCCTAACTATGCCAATGTAAGTACGAAATTCACAGCATTTGTCACAGACAGGAATTGTGAGAGCTAAAACAGAAAAACGCAAACACGTTTAATATGCAGCCATTGCTATCAAAATCTTAAATCTAAAAAATGCACACCAGAGTGTTCTGTAAATATTTTCAAATTCAGTATAAAGAAGATATATCATCTGTGCTATTTCCATACTTGTGTGTTAGGCTGCCAGGTCCTAACAGGTGAAATATTTGGCAGATTACTTCTCATTTCCAACAATAAAAACTACAAATACACACAAACCTATGTCTGAAGTTGAATTTGTAATCAAATCTGGTTTTGCTTTTGATTTTCTGAGGTGATTTAATGTTTGATTATAGGGCTATATATTCTTTAAAATAATAAGCCTACCTTACTATCTGTTTCTAAAACTCCCACATCCTCCTTCAAATCAGAAGAACATCAGAACACAATCAATCCCTCCTTCAAACACTTATTTTAATATATATTCATTAACCTTTCTGGTGATGCTTCGTTTCCAGGCATGAAATATCTTTTATTTAGTAGGTACAGGTGTATATATAGAACATGTCACAGTGTCTCTAGATTGCAAGATAATGTAAAATAGGCAAAGTGATTTATCCTGGGTTGCACAAAACCTAAAGAAAAGCTGTGGAACTGATCAGTATTAGATCTACCTACTTCCCCCTAATCAATTTACGTTATTTATTTATTTATTTTAGACATTTACTTATTTTGAGAGAGAGTGGGTGTGTGTGAGCAGGGGAGAAGCAGCAAGAGAGGGAGAGAGAGAATCCCAAGCAGGCTCCACACTCAGTGCAGAGCCTGAAGAGGGGTCCGACCCACCCTGAGATCATGACCTGAACTGAAATCAAGAGCTGGATGTTTAACCGACCAAGTCACCTAGGCACCCCTACATTACTTTTAATTCTCTTAAACAACTACAATTGAAATCTATAATCAAAAAGTAACAGACAAATGAGTAGATTTCTTGATACGTGCTAACCACACATCTAGGTACTTTACAAGTATCAACTCAATCTTCTCAAAAACTATGAGTTCAATTTACAGATGAGCAAACTGGGGCAAAATGAAATCACCTGCCAGGAGCTCAGTTAAAAGGAAGAAGAGCTGGGCTGCCAATTCAGGTGGTTTCACTTAAAGTTCTAGTCACAACAATTAGCATATGCTTCTTTGACCACAAAGATAGGTTAATGAGGTAGACAGAAGAATGGGTTCCCCACCCAAGATGTCCCTGCCCTAAACCCCAGAACTGGTGAATATCTTATGTTACATAGCAAAAGGAAAATAAGGTTGCAAATGGATTTAAGGATGCTAAACTTACACAAGGAGACTATCAGGATTATCTAAGTGGACCAATGTAATTACAAGAGCCCTTAGAAAGGGAGCAAGGGAGTGAAAGAGAGGAAACCAGGGAAAAGGCAACAAAACTTAGCTTTGAAGACAGAGAGGTGAAACCATGAGCCAAATGTGGACAGACTCTAGAAACTGGAAAGGAGAAGAAAAGAATTTTCTTCTAGATCCTCCAAAAGGAACTCAGTCCTGCCAATATCTTGGCTTTATGCCAGTGAGAACCACTCCAAACTTCTGACCTCCAGACTATAAGGTAATAAGTCTGTGTTATTTTAAGCCACTAAATTTGTAGTAATTTGTTACAGCAGTGTAATGGTTAATTTTATGTCATCTTGGAGGACTATAATGACCAACTGCTTGGCCTAACACCAGTGTAAATGTTACTCTAAAGGTGTTTCTTTAGATATGATTAACATTTGCAATCTGTTGACTTTACGTTTTTTTTTGTTTGTTTGTTTGTTTGTTTTGAGAGAAAAGGAGAGAGAGTGTGAGTGGGGAGGGGCAGAGAGAGAGGGAGACAGAGGATCCAAAGCAGGCGCTGTCAGCGCATAGCCTGATGCAGGGCTTCAACTAACAAACCACGAGATCTTGACCTGAGCTGAAGTCGAACGCTTAATCGACTGAACCACCCAAGAGCCCCTACCATCTGCTGACTTTAAATAAAGCAGATTACCCTTCATAATATGGGGGAAGGGCCCCTTCCAATAAATTGAAGGCCTAAGAGCAAAGATCAAGGTTTCACAAGGAATAAAGAATTCTACCTCCAGGCTGCAACAAAGAAATTCTACCTGAGTAAGCAGCCTTCAGACTCAAGACTACAATATCAACTCTTAACCTGACTCTCCAGCCTGTGTAAATTCCTTAACATAAATTTCCGTGGAATGCCTGGGTAGCTCAGTCAGCTGGGTATTTCTTGATTTCAGCTCAGGTCATGATCTCATGGTCCTGGTTCTGGGATGGAGCCCCATGTCAGGCTCCATGCTATGTATGGAGCCTGCTTGGGATTCTCTCTCTCCCTCTCTCTCTGCCCTTGCTCTGCTCATGCATACACGCCCTCTCTGTCAAAAAAAAAAATCAATCTCCCTTTCTGTGTGTGTGTATAACTTATTACTAGTGACTTTCTACTAGTTCTATTTGTTACTACTATCCTTAGGTATATCAGTATATCAAAAATGTGCCTTGGGCTGCCATAAATAAAATACTACAGACTGGGTGGCTCAACCAGAAATATATTTCTCACAGTTCCAGAGGCTGGGAAATCCATTAAGATGCTAGTTAATTTGGTTCCTGGTGAGACTCTCTTCCTGACTTTTCACTGTATCCTCACATGCAGAAGAGAGCTCTAATGTCCCTCTCACTTCTTATGGGGGCGGTTGTCCTATAGGATTAGGGTCCCACACTTACAGCCTCATTAACCTTTATTACTTCTTCACAAATCCTATCTCCAAATGCAGTCACATCGAGATTAGGGCTTCAACACACGAGTTGAAGCAGGGGACCAAATTCACTGTATAGCAGAGGCGAAACAATTCTGCAAAGCACATGCACATATTTTAGTACATTCATATTTAAAATTTAAGAGAATTATACCGACAGGAACCCCTTGCCCTATGCAATTGCTGGGGATCTGCAGTTTATCACTTAATGATGTAACTAAATCATTTGTATACCATTTGATAGTTTAAAAAGCACTTTCAAACACATTACAAAAAAAATTTAATAGTTACTCTCATTTTATGGATGGCCAAATTTGAACTCAGTGGGATATACTAATTCTCAATATATGAGTCTCACAAATGGTGAACTGGGATTGAATCCACACCCTTTGATTCTAAATTTTACACACTTTGCATGCTCAGAAGTGCTCATCAAATGCAACCTATGGGAGAGGGGGGACATTTTCTAAACCAGTAAAATGCATAAAGTCAATTTTCAAGAATTAGCCAGATATTCCCATCCTTTTCTCACCTAAGTATAAACATGGAAGAATACCCAAGATTCTTAACAGAATAAAAGGTAAAGAAAAATTTTAAATAGTTTGGACATGTACAACAGAAAGAAATATTGTTGTACATATTTTTATCAAATTACTTAGCAATTTAGTCCAAGTGATTGCAGAGGACCAAAATTTTCTTTCCCCATAATGAAACAAAACTAAAAGATTGCATTTTCCTTGATTGGTGTTTTTTCAGTTTCCAAAAATGCCACATTTCTATCTAAAATTTTGTTTAGATTGTTCACCAAAAAATAACTTTGGAAAGGAAGTGTAAGGTAGTTTCGTGCTTGTTTTAAAACCAGGCAGCCTGGTTCGTAATTACACCATTTAACCAGTTGTCATCTAGACAAGTTGCTTAATATCTCTAAAGTTTCCATTTTCTTTTAACTAAAAGGAACATAATAATGTAAGACGGCTATCATAATTAAATTAGAGAAGTAATTTATAGAACCTGCCAAATATCTGATAACTAGTAATTGCTAAGTAAAGAGGAGATTTCACTAGCATTGTGACTGTGAACATAATAATCCTATTTGGAATATTTTCAATTCTCTGGAATAATAAATTTGCCAAGCAAAACAACCAGGAAAATTCAACCGAAGGAGTTTTCATCTTTGGACAATCTTCGAGGTGTCGTAACGGGGTCAGAGTGTGGTGTGCCCTACGGGTGTAGTGTATTGGGTGGTGCAAAGCTGCTATCCTGACAAAGCTCCCTGATGACACTTAACCTGAAGACTGTTCGGAGCATCTTTGCCATTCTGCGAACTAGCAGGAGACAACTCCACAGAAGAGAGTGACAACATTGCAGCACACAGTGTGTGTGTTGTGAGTTCTTCAGGAAAGGAGTGATAGCTCAAATCATGAGCACTGTGATGATATGACACTACTTCATGAGTCATAAATCTTCTCGAGCATTATCTCAATTGATCCTCTAAACAATCTTGACATGACAGCAAGGCAAATACAATGGTCCTCTGGCTGCTGGATAATTGGAATTCTGAAATGGTAAAAATTTGGCCCATTAGCAAAACCAGAATCTCCTTGTCCAGTGTTGCTTGTAACAATGTTTTTCCAAAGTAGAGTGAATTTGAAGAAATCATTTATTTTCACTAATATCCTATTTATCTTCTTTTTAGAATGCCCCCAAATAATAGCTCTCTTTTTAAAGTTTTACGTCAGGGTGGAGAAGAGGAAAAACGATTTTCAGAAGATATTTTGCTATTAACGCTGTTAGCGTGACAGGTTAGTGGCTGATCTAGCCCCTGCATACTCTATAAGAAGAGAAGCTACAATCTTCACTCTGCCTTTCTTTCTGCAACCAAAAAATATGACCAGGAAACAAGCTACTTCGCTTTCCACTAATCTGCATTCACATTTCACAATTCGTACTTACTGTGCCCTTCAAAAAAGTACCAAACCCAATGCATAAAGAAAAGCCTACTAATGTCTCCCTTATGCAAGAAGAAAAAAACAAGTTAATAGCTTTTGATGTAAAGAGATCCATTTCCAGCCCTCCTATAAACCCCTTAAGGATCCTGGCAGTACATAATGAATGTACTCTAACCACTCTTTGAATAATGACACGGCAAAAGCCTTTGCGAGGTTCCTATTAATCTTTGGGTCAAAGTGCCTTCAATCTACTAGTGTACTTGCAAATGGTTCCACCACAAATCTGCTATATATTTTAAAAAGTTAAAATAATTGCTACTTCTTTAGTGGGACCAGCAGCTTAGAGTAGTCTGCCAGATCCTCTCTCGAATTTAGCTCTAAGAAATACACTAATGTGGTTAAAAACCATACATTCCAGTTCAAGCCACATGGTGGATAACAAAACAATCATACAACCAGAAAGTGACCACAGTTTTCAGAGCTGTAAGGGAATTAATTTTTTTTTAAATGTTTAGTTATTTTTGAGAGAGAGAGAGAGCAAGTGGGGAAGGGGGAAGGGAGACACAGAATCTGAAGAAGGCTCCAGGCTCCGAGCTGTCAGCACAGAGCCCCACACAGGGCTCAAACTCAGGAACCATGAGGTTATGACCTGAGCCAAAGTCAGACATTTAATTGACTGAGCACTCAGGCGCCACTTCAGAGTTGTAAGGGAATTTAGAAGTCAACAGTGTTTTCATTTCTACAAGTTTCAGGGTTTAATACTTTTCCAGGTAATAAAATACTCCCAAAAGTTAAGTCTCAAAACCTTAATAAAAACACTTAAAAATAAATCCATTTACACTTTAAAATTTTTGTATTATCAGTAATTTAATTGCTAATTATCTTTAACAAAATTTATCTTGGGTAAGAGACATTAGAGAAATGGCCTAAAACTGTCTACCTCCCTTTTCATAGTTCAAAAGAGGGGGGAAGGGGGCAGTGGGGAGAGGGAGGGAGAAAGAAAGGGAGGTACAACATTATACATCAGACACTTGATACGTTCACAAAAAATGTACTCAAATATTTAAAATGATCCCAAGATGAACAGTCCTATAAACATGAAAATGACACAGAACTAAATGGAATAATTCCAAATCATATCCTGAATCAAACTAACTTTTTTTATAGTTCACTACAACAGTTCTAGAAACTTACCATTATCTTTCACCTGGAAAATTGCAAAAGCATTGTAATTGATCTCCTGCCTTTTACTCTTACCCCCAACTCATCCCCAGTTCATTATCCATGTAGTAACCAGAATGATTTTTTACAATGTAAACGTAAGATCTACCATTCCTCCTTCTTCTAACTATCTAAACTTATTTTAAAGTACAAGAAAATCCAAATTTCTAACTGTGGCATTTTAGGACCCTACGTAATTCAGACCTAGTCTTTCTAACTTTATATTTTATCCCACTTGGCCTGCCATACTAAATGCCAACCAGTTTGGCCTTTTCTCCCTTTGAAGTAAACCAAATTTGTTTCAAGGCTCTTGCATTTGCAATCCCTCCAGCTCCTCAAGAGGCTTCTTCCTTCTTATCATTTGGGTCTCATTCTAAATCTTAGTCCTTAATGGAACCTAGGTGAACATTCCCAGATCACTCTACATTTCTTTACCTTGTACTATTTTAATTGAACTTAGCACTATCTGAAATCATTCTATTCAATAAGCTATTTATAATTTTTTTTCACAGTCCATCCCTCCCACCCCTCAGCCCCTGCCAAATAGAATTAAATTTCCTGAGAGCAGGGATAAATTTTCACTTCCTGTTATGTCTCAGTGCCTTAGTTCAGACACACAATAGATACTCTCAATAAATAGCTATCAATGAAACAGTAAAGTATAATACTTCAGAACTGTATTTTTACACATGATATGTATCTGGAAAATAGGGAGAAACAAGACACTTATTCTATAAGTTCACTGGACAGTGTGCTTGCTAAAAAGTAGTGTCATCTTCAGGACATTACTGAGAGCAATCTAAAAATGGTTTTATGGCATTTTAGGAAACAGCAGTCAAAAGGCCCATAAAGCCAATCAAGTCTGGCTCCTATATGTTGTTTGGTCCTTACTCTTCTTCCAGGATTTCCAGAAGTTGCTGGTAAGAAGAGGAAGTGTCCTGTTAAATCTACATAGCCAAGACTTCAACCAAGCCCATCCTGGTTCCCTGCCTTCGCAGTCCCTCCTTCAGGATTAACTGAACTACACTTTTTTTTAGGCTTATATTGAATTACTTTTTAATTTATTTATCTTTTAAAAGTTTTAATCCCAGTATAGTTAACATACAGTATGATATATTTCAGGTTTACAATATAGTGATTCAACTATCCTATGCATTAGTGAGTACTCATCATGATTGAACAACACTTTTTAACACTGTCTTTGGAGGTTCAGTCCCTAACGTCCTGGAAAATGGCTTTATACAGAGCCCTTGCCTAATATCCTGAGGCTCACCACAAGGGTATTTGTGGCTAGTTTAGAACTTTTACTCGATTCCTTGAGTGGTTTGGAGTGACCTATAAAGCACAGTTATTAATTCTGTGTCTTGGAATTGGGGTAGAGAATCAAACACTGTCTACAGTCAACCATGGACCGGATATCAAATCAGAAGTAAGGGTGTGAATCCAGGGACAAGGCACCTGTAAGCTACCTGTGAGGTAAAAACTGATCAGTTCCTCCTCTTGAGAAGACAGACCTGATTCTGATCAGTCTCAGAAAGTGTTAGCTCTGTTTTGAACACTCCTCCCTGTGCACACCTTCCCCAGGCCTCTCTTACAACTTTCACTATCCCATACCCTTCAAATCTCAACTTATTAGGTAGACTTCCCTAATACCCTAGGTTGCATCAAGCCCCCAGGTATGTATTTGCACTTAAAAACATTAATTACAAGTTCTTATTATAGTAGCTACCTAATAAGTATCCAATGACTGAATTAATGAGTGATGAAGATGATTAGGTAATAGATTTCATTTCCAACAAAGCGTGAAAAATGCTAAGGCTAAGCAGAATTTCTTAACCATTGTACTACTGACATTTGGGAGTGAATGCTTTTGTTTGCTTTGTTTTTGTTTTTGTTTTTTGTTTGTTTTGCCATGGGAGGCTGCCCTGTGCTTTACAGAATGTTTAGCATCATCCCTGACCTCTTCTTTCTGGATCCCAACAGTACACATTGCCTCCCCACCTCAACCATAACAACCAAGAAATGTTTCCAGACATTGACAAATATCTTCTGGAAAGCAAAACTGTCCCCAGTTGAGAACCACTGGATTTGAATAAACTAGAATCTGCTGCAAAATTAATACTTTGCAACGAACTAACAGTATATGAAAGTCCTCACCTCCAGCAAGTGGAAAAGTTAAAGTGTCCAAGAGGTTACTACATGGCAAAAGGTGGATATGCTCAGAAAACACAAAGTCAGTATGTGCTAGGGGTGGGTTCATGCTCAATAAAGAAAAAGACACATTCACCTGTTAGATTAAGGAGAAATGACTGTTGTATTTAAATTATTTTTAACCAGTTGACTTTATTTTAGAGAAGTTGACCAAAAAAAAAATTGAGCAGAAACTATACTGTTCCCTTATAACTACTTCACCCCATCCCTCAAAACACACGCAGTTTCCCCTACTAGTACATCCTGTATTAGTGTAATATACTTGTTACAGTTAATGAGCAAATATCAATTATTAAATACAGGCCATAGTTCACATTACGGTTCGTTCTGTGTACTGTGCATTCTATGCGTTATAACAAGTTATGGGGACATATATCAACATTACACTGTACTACAACTTCACTGCCATACAATCCATCTGTGTTCTACCTTTCCCTCCTTCTCCCATTCTCATGAGTCCTTGGCAACCACTGGTCTTCTTACTATCTCTCAAATTTTCCCTTTGCAAAAATATCACATAGTTGGGCTCTTTCCGTCTCCAGCCATGGTAGTGAGAGGAACTGCCACCATGTCTGACCCCCTGCAATGGATGGTGTTTTGCAACAGCTCCAGCTTCCTGATCAAGAGGTACACGCAGACATACAACACCAAGCCCAATAGCCTGGAAGGCTCACATCCCCTTCTCCTGCAATGGGCAGATAGCAAAGGTGTAGTGGTGGTCACGAAGTAGAGATGAGGCCGGCGAAAACCCACCACCTCCTACAAGTAGACCATTAAAAAGAATGCCTGGCTTATGATCCACAAGGCTTATGATCTGCAAGAAGTATTGCCCAGATCTATACATGGCTGCCATTCGCAGACTCAGCGCCATCCTGAGCAGCCAGAAGCCTGTGATGGCAGAGGCAGCTGCCCACCCAAGAGCTTCTGGGCACCTGCCCCTACTTCCAAGGCAATAAAGATGTCAACCACCACCACCACCACCACCAAAAAAAAAAAAAAATCACATAGTTGGAAATCTAGAGTATGGAATCAGACTAGCTTCTTCACTGAGAAATATGCATCTAAGACCCCCCCCGCCATGTCTTTTAATGCCCTGATAGCTCATTTCTTTTTATCTATGAATAACAGAATAATATACTATTGTCTGGATATACCACAGTTTGTGCATCCATGCACCTAACAAAGGATATCTTCCAAGTTTTGGCAGTTACAAACGAAGTTCCTATAAATCTTCATTTACCGATTTTTATGTAGACCTATGTTTTCAACCCATTTGGATAAATACCAACGAGCATCATTGCTAAATCATATGTAAGAGTATTGTTTTTATATTTATATTTAATATTTGTTTATTTTTGAGAGAGAGAGAGACAGACAGACAGCAAGCGGGGGAGGGGCAGAGAATCCGAAACAGGGTCCAGGTTCTGAGTTGTCAGCACAGAGCCTGACACGGGGCTCCAACTCACGAACCATGAGATCATGACCTGAGTCAAAGTTGGATGCATAACTGACTGACGCACCCAGGCACCCCAAGAGTGTTATTTTTAAAAAACTGCCATACCGGGGTGCCTGGCTGGCTCAGCTGGAAGAGCATGAGACTCTTGATCATAGGGTCCTGAATTTGAGCCCCAGGTTGGGTGTAGAGATTATTAAATGTAAATAAATAAAACTTTAAAAAAATAAACCCCTTAAAAACAGAAACAAAGCCTGCCCTACTGTCTTCCAAAGTGGCTATATCATTATGCATTCTCACTAGCAATGAATGGGGGTTCCGGTTGCTCCATACCCTTGCCAACATTGTCTGGCGGCAGTGCTTTGGATTTTAATCATGCTAGGAACTATGTGGTGGTATCTCATTGCTTTCGTTTACCATTTTCTAATGACCAACGATGCTGTGCCTATTTTCACATGCTTCTTTGCCATCTGCATATCTTCCTTTGTAAGTTATCTGTTCAGATCCTTTGCCCACTTTTTAAGTGCATTGTTTTTTCTTCCTATGTCCTTTAAGAATTGTCTGTATACACTGGATACCAATCTTTCATCAGATCGGTGTTTTGTAGATTTTCTCCAAGATAATGACTTCTCTTTTCATTCCTCTTAACAGTCTCTTTCACAGAGCAGAAGTTTTTAATTTTAATGAAGTCCTATTTACCAGTGCTTTCTTTCACAGATGGTGTCTTAGTTGTTGTATAAAAAGTCTTCACCAAACTCAAGTTTACTTAGACTTTACCCTACATCGTCTTCTAGGAGTTTTACAGTTTTGAGTTTTGCATTAGGTCTTTGATCCATTTACTGAGTTAATTTTGTGTGAAAGATGAACGTGTTTCTTGCTTCGTACGTTTTGCATGTGGATAGCCAGTTGTTGCGATACCATTTGTTGAAAAGACTCTTTCTTCACTAAGTTGCCTTTGCTCCTTTGT
This sequence comes from Panthera tigris, assembly GCF_018350195.1. NCBI lineage: Eukaryota > Metazoa > Chordata > Mammalia > Carnivora > Felidae > Panthera > Panthera tigris. The sequence continues at coordinate 154,720,633 of NC_056663.1, forward strand.
CGACCATGAGTTGATCTTATTTGTGAAGGTATACATCTGGACTCTTTTCTGTTCCATTATCTTTTAACAAAAAAATTATCTATTCTTCCACCATTACCATACTGTCTCAATTACTGCAGTTTTTATAGTAAATCTTGAAGTCTGATAGTGTCATTCTTTTAGCTTTGTTCTCTTTCTAGATTTCTGCTAATGTTTTATGAGCACTAAGAAACCTAAAGTATCTAGGTGTGCATAATATGGTTTGAAAGTAGCTCTCAGGGCAAAAGCATAGGTTTTGTTAAATGAGTTGATGGGAGCGTTAACTATGGGCAGACAATGGAGCTCATTCACCACATTATAAACTGTGGGCAGAGATGGCCCTTAAAATACAGCTTCTGGTCTTCTAGCTCTTTTTGTACTACCACAGTGAGATTAGGAGTCATATATTCCAGAAGGAATAACAACAAAATGGAAGCAAACTGGGTCTACAAATCTTGATTTACGGAAGAAGTAACCCAAGAAAATCTCCTGATACGTATCAGTTAGAAGCAAGAAACAAATCTTTATTGCATCAAAACTTTTATTTTTAACTGCAATATATCCTACATTATCCTGAATAATACCCTAGAAATAGTAGTTGTTTTCTCGTTTTGTTTTTGTTTATTGTTTTTGTGTTTTGTTTTGTTTTGGTCAGCATCATTCAACAGGGTAAGAAGCTCAGAAAACAGAAAATGTACCTAAAGTTGAAATTTGGCACAAAGTAGAATGTCCTTACTTAAGATCTGGATATCCTTTATCCTTTCTCTATCAAAATAATACAAGACAGCTAAGATATTAACTATTCATCTGAAGTCACAACCTGGACTAGAATATACCCATTCCACTCTTTCTAACTCCTGTGGAACATGCATAATTTATTTAGAGGCATTAAATTTGTAGGGTCCACAAGCACTCAGCCTGAGGTGATTCAATTATCTTCCCCTGAAGTGGGACAAGTAAAAAGCAGCAGATGAAAGAAAAGGGAACAAAGGAAGTCTTAAAAAAAAATAAGCTGATCTTAGAGGGCATGGAAAAAGCATTTCTTAGAAAGTAGTAATTGTAATGAGGATGCTCATCATTTTCACATGCTATCTTTATTCCAAAAAAGCTCAAAGGATTTTGGATTTGATCTTGCAATTTCAATACATGTGTGACTGCTTGAGAAAACTAATAATTCTCACAAGATATTCTCTTTGAAGGCACCAAAGTGAAGGATATAATTATATGTCCTGATGGACTGATCACTTGACTACACCCTGGAATAACCCATGCCCTTGGCAAAGAATGGAAAATCGGTATTCTTCATAAAGAGAAAGCAGATTCTTCATCTAAGCAGCCGTCGTATAGTCAGGAGAGATGGAAAAACTATCTGTACAGAAGCCAACACTGTTGGTATAGTTTACAAAGAGCCTCAGCACTCTATTCTTCCATAAGCCTGGTCATTTAATAAATTATCTTCGAATGGTTAATTGGAATAAGAGTTGGCCCATTTTTAAAAACTTTTTTCTATTTATTACGTTTTATCCAAGAGAAAGGAGGTCTCTACTTTTCTAAGAGCTCTCATAATCTGCACATGATCTTAGAAACTGGGCAGTGAGACTACCTAGAATGTTTTCTAGACCTTAACCTTCCCATGACTTTTTGAAATTCAATAAGCAGAAGACCCTTTAACAGTATATTGCATTCATATCTAACGTTTAAAGGTTAAACAGTATATATACATTCAGCACGCAATTTGTGCCAAATGCCAAAAAATAATAATTCAGATCCCAAAATGAGTTCCTGATATATGTAAAGTTGCTTGCAAAGGAGAAAAACAGAGAAATTAGCATAATTCTTTCTTTCCTCAATATCCTTGGCAGCAAAGAACAAAACCCCCCACTGGTAAAAAGCTGCTCCATCTGCCATCATATTGCAAGAACAGCTTGCTTTCTTGAAAAGATGATTTATGGGACAACCAAATCAGATCTTTCATTTTGGGATGTGGAAGACTGTGGTAGTGAGGTTTCTGTGGAGAATGTCCATCTATTGTGGGTCCAATGGCAGAAATGCCTAAAAAAGCAATACTCTGAACCAAGGGAATTACCAGCAACCTATCTTCCCTTTCCTTCAAACCTCTTTAAGGCATGAGGTTATCATTCTTATCTAAAGACATTGCTATGTGTACATGATTTATTAAGAAAATTGTGCACAGAAGGATGAAATTTTTTAGCACGATAAATGATCACTGCTACATCGCAATATGGAACTGTTATGGTGGAAGCAAATCTCTTGCTAATCTACACACATAGACAATGAGTAGATAAGATGCTAGTAACACATCCCAGCAGTGACTCTTCCATATTTTAATCTGTAGATGCAAAAGGGGAGGGGGGGTAAATGATTTGACTTAAGTCCCCACTATAAAACTGTAGCAGGACCAAATTAGAGTACCAGATGTGCTGACCTGAGATACTGAACCACATAGCAGACCAAACTGTCTTACTTTACTGAATTCAAAAAGGTTTCCACAAAAATAATCGACAGAAATGAGTTCCTTTCTTCCTCCATATTTTCCCCCCTCTAGAAAATCAATTAGAAATGAGCAACATTTAAAGCTTTGCATTTTCATGACTCAAAATAAATTCTGATCTCTTGAAATTTTCTGAAGGAGTATTCTTGTGTCTACATATGCAGCAAAAGTATAACAGAAGAATATTTTACTTTATTATAAAGAAAGGAAACATAAAATGGAAAGGGAAAATGGTATTGCTTTCCACTATAAGACAGTAAACTATAATACTCTTATCAATTAAATAATGTTGATTGTGCAAATTTCTCCTTCCTTGGCTTCATGACCTTCAGAACTGTAATTTAATGATGAGAGTAAGATTTCGGACACCCTTTTAAGACAAGGCAAATGTTCAGAACTATTATTCCATTGAGTTTTACATATCCATTTTCATTTTTCTACTTTATGACTCCATTAATCTCTCATTTTCAACAGCCTCCATTTTTAATTAAAGTACAAGTTTTGCAGACCTTATTTTTATTACTGACTGATGCCTTCACTAATGGTTTTTATTTTATTGTGAATCTCAAATGCAGTTATGGTGCCAGGTTGAATTCACACACTAGCAGCAGCAGTCTTAAGTGAGTGAATGGGTTAAGCAGAGTTGTGTCCCCTGTCGAAGTCTTTAAAATTCTAGAGCATAAATATGCAAACACACTAAGGTCACTTTCATTGAAACCTCAAGGTATATGAAAGCCATAAGCAGCAATGAACACAGATGAGCCCCTTTCTCTCTCCTTCTTATGACACCTTCTTGGGCAGTGCTGGTGCTCTGCCATAATCTTTCCATACTTAGGAGCAGGTCAGAGAGGAGATCCTGCTCTCTCTATCCCATAGTTGTTCCCCGCAAAGGAGTGGAAAAACTGGTACAAAGCTAGTTTTCAGTGAATCGTACTCAACTAGAGCAGAGTTCATATGCCAGGGTCCTCTCCGTTTTTCTGGGCCCTTTCCCTTTTGCACAGACCTGCACGCCCAGGAGTATCTTTTCCTTCCCACTCCAAATTCATTAGAACAAGCCTTGTTATGCTAGCTTTCAGGGAGATCTAGATTCTCCAGCTTCTGACTCTACAAATAGGTAGGTAAGACCAGTTTGGGGGGACGTAGCTGGAAAACTTGCTTTTTCATTGAATCCACATTATTTAAATTAGCTTTGATGATTCTAAAAGTAACAGTTTGATCTTAATTTCTAATTAATTCAGGAATGAAACAGAAGGGTACAATTAATTTGTACTAAACACTCCACCAATGGGATAAAAAATTAAATTGCTAATTATCCAGTGTCTGGACTATAGAACTCACTTTTCAGTACAGTATGTTATATATCTGAATTGTACTCTGATTCTTTAAAAAAATATTATGTTTATATAAAAATATATATCCTTTCATCCACATTGTTCCCATAGTTTTATGAACATCTATGTTATTTGCATTGTCATATTCCTTATTCATCGATATCTGTAATTCATAAACTTATTTGTTATAAAATGAGTAACTCATCAAAAATAGTTTTGTCAAAATAAAAATTAGTAGCATTAAAACATAAAAATAAAACAAGTAAAATAGTTTTACAAAGAGCTCAGTCTTTAAAGACCACTGTTTAAATTCCACCTCCAAGATTCACTGGATATGTGAATTTGGGCAAGTCACTTACTATCTCTAATCCCTAGTTTCCTGATCTGTGAAATAGGGATGACAATATTACCTCATAAATTTGAAGGTAATGTTGAAAATAATATCTCAGAATGGTGTTAGGCAATTAATAAATGGTTTACACCTTTTAGATATTGTCAGCATCATAGGGTAATCTTATACATAACCATTTTATTATCATATTAATTTTCAAAAACTACATTTCCAGGCTTATGGAAAAATAGAAAAGTAGAAAAATAATCTTTAAAACCATGATTCTGGTTTTTCATTCTCGTCTTGCCCACTAATTGTTAGACATTGGGTAAAGTCATTGTTTCATTATGAGCCTCAGTTCCTGCATGTAAAAAATGATGCTTTAGAAACTGCAGATTTTTTGTATATGGCAATTTAATAATGGATATGAAGTGGTTAGTACAGAATTAGTGTTAAATAAATATTATTTCCCTTTCCTTCACTTGACCAAAAGAATGAGTTCTTTTTTTTTTTTTTTTTTTTTTTTTTTTTTTGCTTTATAGCAAGAGACTAACAATAGAAATTGTAGCCTTTGGGCTTTATCTGTTATAAAGGCAGATACCCTTTAAAATAAAGTTCTAGGGGCACCTGGGTGGCTCAGTCGGTTGAGCGTCCGACTTTGGCTCAGGTCATGATCTCACAGCTTGTGAGTTCGAGCCCCGCATCGGGCTGTGCTGACAGCTCGGAGCCTGCAGCCTGCTTCAGATTCTGTGCCTCCCTGTCTCTCTGCCCCAACCTACTCACATTCTGTCTCTGTCTCTCTCAAAAGCAAATAAACATCAAAAAACATTTAAAAATAAATAAAATAAAATAAAATAAAATAAAATAAAATAAAATAAAATAAAATAAAAAAGTTCTAGGGGCACCTGGGTGGCTCAGTCAGTTCAGTGTCCAACTCTTGATTTCAGTTCAGGTCATGATCTGTCTCTGTCACTCTCAAAAATAAATAAACATTAAAAAAAAAAAAGAACATTCTCAACTCCCCTGAATGTTTCCTAAGTGCCCTTTTCCAGTGAATTTTCCATACTTTTCTTTTTCCCCCATTTTCTAGAATTTTATCTTTTAAGTTTATTTGGGGGGGGGGGCAGAGAAAGGGAGAGAGAGAACCCCAAGCAGGCTCCGCGCTGTTGGCACAGAGATTGATGCAGGGCTTGAACTTCCAAACTGTGAAATCACGAGCCCCCTGGCATCCTGAGAATGTTATAAATTGTGTTTTAGGTGCTACCTACACAGTTGTATGTAACTGTCAAGAATGATTGAAAAGAACATTTAAGAGGTATACATATTATTTTATTTTAATCAAGTCTTAATGTTTTTAAACTCAAGCTAATCTGAGAATTAGAAAAACAAAAGACTTTATGAAAAGATACTGTCCATCTTCTTTCCAGGAACTGTTACTAAATAATCACAGAAAAAAAGTTTGAAACAGTAGACAACATTTAAAAACTAGTAAAGATCACAGGGAAACCTAAATATCCTACTTCTCTTTAAAAATCAGAAGACCTGGTAAGAGTGAATCTACATTTCCTCAAGGCAACAGTCACTAAAATTGAATAAAAACTAACCATCTAGAAAAAGTTTGCCCTGGCCCCTCCCAAATCTAGTGTTTTCCCCCATCAACTATCCATACTCATGAAAACAGAAATCTCACTGATACTGTAACCCATTTTAAAATACCATATGTAACATTGTTCTTGGTACTTCAAATTGAAACTCTCCTTAGAAGAGATACAAGATGCTACTTAAGTCCTCTTAGGATATAATAATGTAGAAATTCTAATATATATGTCCTACGACTGAAAGCCCAAATGTAGCCTAAAACTCATTTTTCAAAGGAAGATACTCAAAACTGAAGTATTCTAACAAAAGTATATCTTGTTTATTATAGACAAAGTAAAATGGTTGAAAAGAATCATTTACAGCATCTGTTGTTTCAACGAATTAAGAGCCTTAAATTATTCTTACAAATGGTTTATGCAAGGCGCAAGGTTTAAGATTGCTAGGAACACTAGCTTTTTAAAATTTTGAACAATACAATCTTATCTTCATAATTGAATAATTCAATCCTGTCTCATAATTTAGTGACTTATAAATATAACCCAGAACTCTTTCTTTGCTAAATTTGAGCAGTAGTATGCAAAGACTCAGGAGTTACCACCAGTGTGCTACATTATCAAACGTGATTCCTTTCTAGGACTGGCAGATCATGATTCTTCTCTTAAGATGGGAAGGACCTTCCTAGTCAAAGGTTCATAACGTTCTGGGATTTCCGTAAGCAGTCACTGTATTAGCAATACTCATTAATGAGATTTAAATCAATGAGAAGGCACCCAGGAGAAGTTACACCAAGGCCCTTTGGAGCTGATTAAAACCGACACAACGAAAACCACAGACACACGTTATTATAAGAAAGCCACACATACACACACGACACACACATAATACACACAATTAACTTCTCCTAAAGGAAAATCTGAAAATTATAACAACAAACAAAATAATAAAGGGATAATAAGCATACAGAAGCTAAAAAATATTCATATGCTATAAAACTGAGTGGGAATACACTAAGTAAAACACCTCAGGTATAAAGCTTAACAGAACTTTTTCTGTTTTTTAAAGGGCCTCCTCACTGCTTTGTTGCCATTTAACAGTTGGTTTTTCAATGGCATAATCCAAAGGCAGAGTGGGGTACTCAATCGCTTTATCCGGTAATACGAACAAAGAAGCTGGAACCGTCATGACCTGGAGTGCGCAGAGAGGATTCCATCTCAATAATACACTGCGTGTTCCCTTGAGAGTTGCACAACTGTTGGATTAAAATCAAATGTATTTCCCTACAAAATGAGAAACAAGGATGGAGTCGATTACCTGAAGGCAAACCCAGTCACACAACGGAGTCTTTACTACTGCAAATGCAGCAGAAGAGCAAAGTAGGAGGGCTACATTCTACAATTATCAGCAGCACTCCACAAACAACATTGTAGCTCTCAATTACCTGGAGAGACTGTCACATCTGTGCACAGCAGCCACAGCTGCAACCCCAGGCACAGAACCAACGTGTTCACACCCTTGAAAAAACATCCTATCGATTATCATCTACTAATGCTGAACATAATGACGGGAAGAGTGCAAAGAGTCTGTGTTGTGTTTAAATACATGTCTTTACGTTGTGATTTCCGCAAGGTTTAGTATGTCTTTTTTTGTTGTTGTTGGATGCATAGTTTATGTAACCATCCAAAACTAGTGTGCATTCTTTAGTATTTATTGAATTAAATGAGGAAAACAAACGATAGATACAAAGTAGTCTGTGGAACCATTCATAAAATTCACCATGATGTTTAAGAATCACTTATTTCTGGGGCGCCTGGGTGGCTCAGTCAGTTAAGCATCCGACTCTTGATTTCAGCTCAGGTCATGATCTCACAGTTCATGAGTTCGAGCTCTGCATCAGGCTCTGTGCTGTCAGCGAGGAGCCCACTTGGGATTCTCTCTCTCTCCCTCTCTCTCTGTCGCTCCCCCACTCACTTTCTCTCTCTTAATAAACATTTTTTGTAAAACAATCATTTATTTCAAAACCCTGAGAAAGAAAGCTGTACTAACTTTAAAAATCCCACGTTTGAGACACTTATTACTGCCACCTGAACTGCAAAAGGAATATACATCTAATTAATTGGTCTTTAGTATAAAAGTATAAAACTCCAAGCAATCAATCAAAGAAAATGATAGAGTCAGTCCTGTAACAGTACTTTCCCATAATCAGTTTATGTCACACCTACTTTCAGGTGAAAATCACAGGACCATTTAATATTATATTCACTAGAGAGGAAGAAAGATTGGATATATTCAAATCTATCAGTATCTCCTTACTGACTGTTGACACTTAGGTAACATCTTCCATGTGCAAGGTACTGTTCTAAGTACTTCACATGTACTAAATTATTAATTTCTAAAACAATCTATAAGAAAGACACTATTATTTTTTAAATTTATTTATTTTGTGAGAGAGAGGAAGAGGGAAAGGGAGGGGCAGAGAAAGAGGGAGAGAAGAGAATCCCAAGCAGACTCCGCACTGTCAGCACAGAACCCACCATGGGTCATGACATGATGACCTGAGCAGAAATCAAGAGTTGGCTGTTTGACTGACTGAGCCACCTATGCACCTCAACACCGATTTACAGATGAGGAAACTGAGTTACAGGAAAATGAGGTGCCTTGTTTTCCCCTTAAGACCACACAGCTAGGAAAAGCTAAAGCTGGGCTTTTGAAGAAGGCATTCCATCTCCCAGGCTCTGACAGTCTACTACGCAGTTAGTATCTAAGCTATTCTCCCAAGAAGCAAATGTTCGGTGTGTTATCTCCATACTGAAAAGTTACAAATCTGGAAAATAACATGAGTTTATATTATAAACTAATCTAACTTATTTTAAAAAGTTTATTAGCATGTATACATACTAAAAAATAGGATTCCTTTTATACGTTGCCTTTAAAAAATTTATGTGCAGCAATTTTTTTATTAATTTAAAAAGAGATACATTGGGACTCCTCTTTGAATTCAGCATTTCTGTTAGAACTCATTTTCACATTCATTAATCACTAATGTTTTGGGATACCGATGAGATCTATACCATATTTAATAGTATACTGCAGTCTCTTGGGAGTGGATTTTATTTTTTTTGGAAAGTCAAAATGCATTTTGAGCCAAGCCAGGTGTGTGAAGTGATAGGAAGAAATAGTTCATGCAGTTTTTTGCAAAACAGTAGTACTTACCTTCTTATCCATTACTGATTATAAAGATAATTCCAGTGAGAAGTTTCAAAAATGATTCAGCAATATCCTCACCACTAGAATGTGTAGTTTTCCAAAATGACTACTTTAAAAGATGGTCTTATTTGCATTAATTGCACTAATTCTGAAAGTTTGGTTTTAAAAATCACATTACCTTGTAGGTCTATGTCATAATCTAACATAAATAACGAATTAGGATTTTTAATGGTATTTTAAAAATATGAATATGCATTATGATATATATTAAGTTGTGGAACCTGAATAATAAAAAAATCCACCATACTTTAGAAGTGAAATTAAACCTCTGGTGCCCTCTGAGGGCACCTGGGTGGCGCAGTCGGTTATCTGACGTGGGCTCAGGTCATGATCTCACAGTTCATGGGTTCAAGCCCCACCTGGGTCTCTGCTGCCAGCTCAGAGCCTGGAGCCTGCTTTGGATTCTGTGTCTGCCTCTCTCCCTTCCCTTCCCCTCCCCTCCCCCACTTGCACTCTGTCTCTCTCCCTCTCTCAAAAATAAATAAACATTAAAAAAAAATTTTTTAATATCCATGACTGGAGAAATTTGTTTCCAGCACTCAACAAAAATTTTTTAAAAAGAAGAACAAGAGAGACAGTGACTGTTCAAAACAGAAGTAAATGATGCCCGGTTCCACATATTGTTCAAATTTTACTAAAAATTCCCAATACCTATTTGTTAGATAAAAACACGCAACGACCAGACAGATTTTGAAACACCTGCTTCCACTAAGCAAGTAGCCTCCACTGTACTATCTTTAGCTCGGGGCAAATTCTCACTCTCCCAACAAACGAGTGGCTCTTAGCGCATCGCCCTCATCTTACTATACCTTCAGCACTTCCCCTCATCGTTCTTTCCCCACGATTACCTATTATCAGCTTTGAAATAAAATCCCCCTATGGCAGGAAAGGCAGACTCCTCCAATGTGGTCTCAGGCACAACCTTCCGCCAATTGTTTCCTCTCAATTTACGTCTGCAGTAATACTATGCACTGGTGAGTCTCAAGTACCTCAAAGAAAATTTCTTTAGAGCACGGATCATGATATAATCTTTATAATGTAATCTAAGACTCAAGCAGATAATTATTCTCCAGCGTTTAATAACTACCTTCAAACTCATTTCCAGGCATTTATTTCGTGCCGTTGCCAATCTTGATCTGCATGTTTCTGAAGGTCAAATTCTGGACTTTCCTTCTTTCAAACAAAACACACACACATGCACACACACACTCTAGCGATAACCACTAAATAAATAAATTCATTACCTGGGTATCTGCTGAACTGGTCATAGATAACATTTTGTTACATTTCTCCCATTGTTGTTATTGGTTTTATTATTGCAGATTTGTCCTCACCAACAGACAGAATGAGATTTGTTCTTACTCCTAATACTCAAAGAAATCTCTCTTTCTCTACCAAAATTGCTGCTTTGGTTATTTCACCACTAGGGGAGTAAAACCAGGAAGAGCAACAAACAGTTATCTGTTGGCCCTTTGGGGAGAAAGAGAAATTTTTACACCAGCTCGGATGGTTGTAAGTGAATTTAAAATATTGACACAAGATTGGCAGCTGCCCACAGTCGGCCTGAAAGGTTTACTACTGGCAGGAACTCCCAGCAGCTGCTTGTTTGAAACGTGAGAAAACATTTGGACAGTTAGGATAGCCTGATTTCCCCCTTAAAATCTGTTTGGCAAAACTTCCTGGCAGTTCATATGATCCTGTGAAAGGCTTTTTAAAAAGTGTTCACTTCTCGACACAAAACTTGTTCTGCCAGTGTAGACGGTATTTTCAAAAGCCTTGTTTTAAATTCACAATCTTTTTATTGCTAGCTAATATTTTTCCTTTAGCCAATACACATGTAAAATGGACGGCAAGACCTGTTTTTATAATAAAACAATGAAATGATCCATAGTGCAATAGTTAAGAGATTACCAGTGCCCTCCTTGAAAGTTAACTTTCTTATACCAAGTAGAGATTAGAACAGAGACCATGATGCACATCTTCATCAGTGAGTTCAAACTCTCTTTTAAGAAATGGCTCTAACAATGCTAGGATTTACAGAACTCGTTCTTAAGCACTAAGGTCAATTTGCAGGAACAGTTCAAACATCTTAACTTAGTTCTGCAACAGTCAATGTTAAAAACCAGCATGAACCTTCTCATCCATCCATGTACTCTGCATAAAATAACCACTGCCCAGGGATGTGTAATTTGTGTACTCAACTTTTATAATAATTTTCTGAGCATTTCCTTTCCTTAATGGGTGTTCCTCTCTCACTTTAACTGCTTTCCTCTCATCCACTTTCAAGGATGTCATGGCCTCAGCATTGCTACCCCTTATCTAAGGCAGAGCAATCTAAAGGATATTGATTTATGATGGCTATGTAATTTACACACTCTGCAATTTTCCTGTATGATTTATTCAAAGAATAGATTGTACATTAAGCTTGGCATTCATTAAGCTGGCCCATTCCAGTTTCATATTAATCCTGTATCAGATATGTTTGGAAGTTTTATGCATTTAGAGCATGTACAGTTGTTTGGCAGATTTTAAAGTATATGCAAAATCTTAGTAACCCTTTAGAAACATTTGCATTGAAACACCGAATGAAGGCCATGACACCAGTAAGATGGGATCACATCGAGATAGAACACAGCCATTGTATATGAGAATGAGTTACTCAGTGAATATGACTTTTAAGAAGTTGATAAATTTCGGGGCGCCTGGGTGGCTCGTCGGTTAAGCGTCCGACTTCAGCTCAGGTCATGATCTCACGGTCCGTGAGTTCGAGCCCCGCGTCAGGCTCTGTGCTGACAGCTCAGAGCCTGGAGCCTGTTTCAGATTCTGTGTCTCCCCCTCTCTCTGCTCCTCCCCTGTTCATGCTCTGTCTCAAAAATAAATAAACGTTAAAAAAAAAAATTAAAAAAAAAAAAAAAAAAAAAGAAGTTGATAAATTTCAACTACATTTTTTCCTTTCATTAATATAAACATAATAAAATAGTATGACCTATCCATTATTAATAAATGTAAGCTAAATATATTCTTAAATCTATGAAAAAAATCTACTTTTCAGCATTCTGCTATGCTTGTCTGAAAAAAGAAACCTGGATCACAATATTTGATGTTAAATAACACAATTGAAAACTCTAAAGTTAATAATAATAATAATAATAATAATAAAGGATACCATATACATTTTCTACTATCAACTTAATATTCTTGGTAAGCTTTTAAGAAATTATCTCTATTATTTTGGATTTGCTAATGAACAGGGAATTGTTAATTATTAAGCTTTTGTCAACAACTGAGAAAATATAAAACATAAACCTGTAAGAGGATTATCCAGATTCTTAACAATAGCCCTCATGTACATCAAAGAAAAAGAAAAGGAGCCTTCAGGTCAGTTCATGTATGCATCTTTTTTCATCTAGTCAAAGCTGAATTCAAATTCATATAAAGCTCCTCATTTGTTCAAGTCCATACTCCAAAAGTAAAGCAAATCTTTTCAAAGATGTCAAGTGTTCAGCAGAAGGTGGCATCATTGTGCATAGATTGATGCCTCTAATTCCATATGTGACTTAAAAGAAAATTGCCAGCAAACTGACAACCTGAGTCAGCATTTCATCTCATTTCCTTTATTTTTGGAATGAGAAGGAAATTAAGTGAAGATGCAGACAAAAACATGGGCTTTCATTTAAGACATCAGTAGAAAAGAACATGATAAAGGGCATTTAAGATAATGAGAACCTGACACTACACAAATGAGTTCTATGAAAGTGTCCCTGACACAGGCTCACGATGATGCTGTACAAACTAATATTTATATTTATGCTTTGATTGCAATATGTAGAGTGTTATTTCAATGTTCTGAACAGTGATGTGCCATGGAACGCCATAGAAAAAGGGGGGGGAGGGAACGAAAGACAAGGTGTGGGAGCAGGGTGGAGGGGAACACTCAACTTGTAACTTAAAATATTATTTTCTAATTTAATCACAAATATACTGTATTACATATTTGAGAGCTGGCTAAAGGTTCAATGTGGCAATGTGCTTATTGTTTCCAATGTAGAAAAGACTCATGCTAATTCTGTGCATTAAAATTATTTAAAAATTAATAATTCTTCAAATAGTCACAGAGTTTTGACTGCTCACTCACTGAACTACAAAAACAAAAGCTGACATCTGATTAAGTTATGGTAGCCTGCAATAAATCATTTGAAGTCATTTATTTGGAAATGGAACCTTTTATAACCTTTTCTATTTTTAAAACATATCAATCTAATCAATTTAATTTTCAGCACAGATATTGCTTTTCTCTCCCTGTCAAAATGTACAATGGGATTTCTGCTAAATAGAAGTAATTAATTTTTAACTACAGAGGTAAAGAACTCTGCTATTTAAGGATTTAATTTTATTATTATTTTTAATGTAGCAATGTCCTGATGGTTATTATTTGGCTGAGTGAATTGAAGTGAGGCTCCCTGGGCAGCTGCTGACATAATGACTGATTGTGTGCAGAGCTGAGAATGTGAATGATAAATTTTGAAAGGCTATGGAATTTGTGAATAACAAAAGTAGCTACAGTTCCTAAAATCTAACCATTTGTTCTTGGCAACAAAAGAAGACTCAAAGGCTTTTGTTTAATGAAATGATTCACAAACAGGAGACACAGGAATTAAGGGTTATCTCTACCAGCACAATCCAACAAGCAGCTTGTGTGCCAAAGTAGATGGATCACAAATGCAGGCTGGTTAACATGATATAAATGGAATTAGTCTGATTCTATTCCCCTTAATATTATTATGATAGTCTCATGACAGCTTTCTTAATGTCTTCATGCTTTTGTGCAAGGAAAAAAAAAAAGCACATAGAAATAGGAATCATTAAATAACTTTTGCATGGACAGGTTAATGATTAATTCAAGAATATTCAATCATTAAAATACACTCGGGGGGGGGGGGGGGAGGCGCCTGGGTGGCTCAGTCGGTTGAGCATCCGACTTTGGCTCAGGTCATGATCTCATGAGTTCGAGCCCCGCGTCGGGCTCTGTGCTGACAGCTCAGAGCCTGGAGCCTGCTTCTGCTTCTGTGTCTCCCTCTCTCTCTGCCCCTAACCCACTCGCATTCTGTCTCTGTCTCTGTCAAAAATAAATAAACATTAAAAAAAATACACTCAGGGGTACCTGGGTGGCTCGGTCGGTTAAGTGTCTTACTCTTGGTTTCAGCTCTGGTCATGATTTCACGGTTCATGAGATTGAGCCCTGCATTGGGCTTTGCGCTGACAGCACAGAGCCTGCTTCCAATTCTCTCTTTCCCTCTCTCTCTCTGCCTCTGCCCCACTTGTATGCTCTTTCTCTCTCAAAATAAATTTAAAAACATTAAAAAAACGTACACTCAAATTAGTTTGTAATGAAAGTGTCATAAATTGTAAAAAAAGATGTTTAAAAAAGAACTGAAATCCTTAGGTATAATATGTACTAGCTGTGTGATCTTGAGGTGCTGATTCTTCTTAAAGCTCAGTTTCCATACATGTAAAATGAGTATCTACAGAATTTAACAAGCCTCTCCAAGTAAAACACAAAACAGAAAGCCTGACAAACGGTAAGTATATTAATGTTGGTTTCTGGTGATGGAGGAAACAGTGGTAAAAGTGCCATTCCAGAGGGTATCTTATTTAAGCCTCATAAGAATCTCCTGAGATAATTAAAACAAACCCTTGAAGGGTAGCAGAATATACCACCCTAAAATACGACTGTAGGAGTTTAGGACATCTCACTCTGAAATATGCTGCTTTGGAATACTAATTATTTTGAGCTGTAGGCCCATGAAAAACAGCAAATGCAGGGAGAGGCTTTCTCTGAACTCAGTTATCTACCTAAAGACAGATTCTCCAGAAGAAACTCACTGTGCCTCCTGGGGAGTTCCGTGAACCAGGGAAGACTGACCATTATCACAAGAGAGGACATGAAAAACAGACACCACACCCAAACAAACTTTGTCACAAACTATCACACCTCCCAACTATTTTTCTAACGGCCCATTCATCTGTCCTAAAAGTCATTCACTCTTCCTTTGCCCTGTGGTCCTTCTAGCTGGATTTAGAATGAAACTGACATGAGACAGATGAACAGAAAAAAATCAAACGTAATGGGTCTACGTACCAGGAATTCACACAGACATGAAATTCCAAAGGTAATGAGGCAACATGAGCTTATATGAGCTAAGGAGAGAGGCAGGGTCTGAAGACACATAGAGGAGAAAGCTTATTAGCAAGAAGGTGAAAAGAGATGTTTGGAAAAATAAGGTTGTCCTGTTATGCAGATAACGTTCCCAGGCAAAGGGGAGTCTCCATTAATAGCTCTCTTTCTGGTACAGGCTCTCCTTTCCAATGTAAATTTAGGCAGTTGAGGGGGAGGCAGAGAGCTTTTCCTGCATCTGCTGGGTTTTGATTACTTTTAACTCAAAATAATCTTCATGTCAAAGTGGCCCATCTTGGATAGCCTTCCCTAGACTCTTACACCTCTGTGAGGCCTACATCCCTCAAACTTCTCTAATCAGATGGTACTGAATACTGAATTAGCCCCCTCAGGAAGTTACTCATTTTTCCCTGGGTATTGCCCAGGTATAATTACGTATATGTATGTCTTAATAAACTTCTGCTTTTCCCTTATTGACCTGTCTTTTATCACGTGGCTTTCATCCATGAACTCAGAAGAGTAGAGGAAAAATTAGTTTTGCTCTTATACCCTACATCAGAAATGAGACAATGGGGTAATCTAAGGTAAAAAAAATAAATAAATAAATAAGATGGCATTCAGTGAGTTCTGTGACACTCAAAAGCCCACCTTTTCCCCAGGATACCCTTGTGTCAATTAAAGGGATATGACACAAATTAAAAAAAGAAGGGAGAAAAGTCCTTTGTTAGGAATAAAAACTAAAAGCTTAAAAAAGCTTTATAAAAATAACAAATTAAAGCTTTATAAAAATTCAAGGTAGAAACGAAAAATGTGGCAAATTCTTATCATCACTGTTAATAAATTAGAAATTAACTTAAATATTTTTGTTTTTTCCACAGCTTTTCAAAGTACATATAAACATTCCCATTCTACAGACAAAGGCTTAAAATAAGCAATTTCGCATATATTATATAAGGCATAGAGCCAAACTTAAAAATTGATTAGGTTGGCAGTATATTCAATTCAATTAAAGGAACACCAAGAAGAAAGAGAGAGAGAGAGAGAGAGAGAGAGAGAGAGAGAGAGACTCTCCTTTCCAAAAACACCTCTGGGATCTCTTGAGTAATGATTTTCAACACAGCCACTCAGATCAAAATTATCCAACTTATCTAATAAGTAAAACAATAGCTTTAAAAAATAAACTGTTAGCTATGCAATCAAAAAGTATGACAGATAACATCAGATTCAAAAAGTGGCTCAATAATTATGAGTAAGAAATCAATAATAATTTGGATAAGGGTGCAATTCTCAATTACAGTGCTATGCACTGATCTCTTGTTTTGATGTTGTTTATAGTTTCTTAAGGAGGTATAGAGAGAATACCAACTACTATAAAAGTGATATTACCTTTTGAAATACCTTGGTGATAGTTTTCAAATAGTATGAGTATCCTAAATGTACCATAATAATGTGTTCGTAATTGCATAGATTTAATTAAAGTAACTTTGAAGTAATGAGTCGAAGAATTGACATATAAATTATATATTTGAGCACTGCTACTTTCCAAAGTAATATTTTATAAACATAATTCAACAAGTTTTGCTTTGTGGAAAGCAAGCTACTTACTTCCAAAAATAAAGGGACACAAAATCTTACCTTATGATAATATATTTTGGAAATATGAGAGTCTTAATTTCCAAATGAAGTTTCAAATAAAGACTTTTGCTATTTACACTTTCTCTGTTTTGATGTGAAGTAATCTCAGTTTTCTGGAAAAAGAAGACCAAATAAATCCTTTCATTCTAATACAGTATGTATCATCCTCACTGTGGATGGATCTTAAATCCTTAAGCAATTTATCTATCAAAATATAAAGCAACGCACTAACTTCCAACTGCTAATTTTTATTTCATGTATCTGCTGAACTTACAAACCTGCTGAAAGGCACACCGGGGCATCAAAAGCTCCCTCAGGGCTAGGTTTGCAGGCATTTACCAGGAAAGAGCAGTTGAGTTCCTCTTTGTTCCCAGCCCCAGACTTTCAGTTAACCTGAGATATTTGTGTAAAAAAAAAAAAAAAAAAAAAGAAAAGGTAAAGAATCACTCTACCTTCTTTATCTTTTCCTGTGACTCTCAACCTGCCATGTTCTGGGTCCGATTTTCATTGCTGCACTCTGACACAAGTCTACCTCATCACATAATTTGTCAAAGCAACAACAAAAAAACCCAAAAAGATATTAAACTAGTTTTTGAAACCTCTTATGTATTATATGGTGATCAAATCTTTAGCAGGAAACTTGGTGAGGTATGAAAATAGATTTGGGGGGGTGGGCATCCGAGTGGCTCAGTAGGTTAAGCATCCTACTCTTGATTTCAGCTCAGGTCATGATCTCATGTTCCCCACACTGGGCTCTGTGCTGACAGTGCAGAGCCTGCTTGGGATTCTCTCTCCCTCTCACTCTCTGCCTCTCCCCAGCTGATGCACTTGTTCTCTCTCCCTCTCAAAGTAAACAAATAAATAAGTAAATAAGTAAATAAATAAATAAATAAATAAATAAATATCATCTCTTTAAAAAAGAAAATAGATTCAGCAGAATCATAGCAATTATTAACTTGATGTTCAGTCACAAAAATTTCAGTACATTTATTATTTGCTTTATATTTATGAGGTCTATATTTTATTAATAAAAAAGCATGTATATAGTCACACATATACATGTACATTTACAAATATGTTTGTTGTTTATCTATTTTTTAATTTGAAAAACACAAAAAGAGCCTAGATTGAGACATACGTAGCCATTAACATTAGACGTTGTCTGATAACTCCAAATACTAGCTGTACAGAAAAGGAAAGGGGACGAACAGAGTTATGGTGCACATTTTCCCATATTCAAAGAGATTAAGACACCTCTCATTAAAGGGCAGAATATATTTTATATGCCACTTTATGAATCATGTTTCAACAAATATAAGCTGCTTCTGATTACAAGACAGAACATAATTTTATGTATCGTTAAGGGAAAAAATATGTTGCCAATTAAACTGATGGACTATTATGATGCATCCAATTTCAGATACGCTGAAATATAAATACAATGTA
This sequence comes from Panthera tigris, assembly GCF_018350195.1. Taxonomy (NCBI): domain Eukaryota; kingdom Metazoa; phylum Chordata; class Mammalia; order Carnivora; family Felidae; genus Panthera; species Panthera tigris. Next base: position 154,738,944 of record NC_056663.1, read on the forward strand.
GGTCTTGAAATTGATAAATTACAGTATGTTCTAGTCATTATCTGTTTTATTCTTAAACACCACAAGAGAGCTTTTCATATCCACAAAGTGGAGACACTGGTGGAAAGAAACTTAGTTACTTGCTCTAGTAACACAACTAGGAAGGTCACAGCTAGGAGTTAAAATTAATCCCACATTGGCTGATCCCTCCTCAATGCTTACTGCTTCTTAGATCTGAATTATTAACAGACTTGAAATCAGATTCACTTATTTAAAAGTTGGTAAACAAATATTTGGGACCAACAGAATGTTTCTCTATCCAGTGACTTTCTTCGGGGATTATCAACGGATAGAGCATTAATCAGAACATTCTTATTGGAATCTAATAATTTCTGATTAACAAATACCGTTGTAATGTAGAAAACACAGGTAAAGGTGTTTGCTAATATTATACACAGCACAACTGCGTATATCATAACAAGTAAAATAAGTCCGTAAGCCTGAATTCTGAGTACCTCAGGTCTGTATTTACTTCCATTTACAGGAAAAGGAAGAGTTTTAACATCACTATGAAGAAACGGAAATAAATCCATTTTGGAAATGTCTGAGCAACTGCTTTAAATCATATGGCTTACAGGTGAAATCAAGAAGGCTTTATTCAACATATTGAATACAAACCTAGCAGAAATTATGTTTTATGCAGACCCCTTCCAAAGTGCTATGGTAATAGTGGTTTAAAGGACAAAAAAGAAAAGGGAACACAACTATTCTCTCCACTCCAATTATCTGCACTCTTCCTTCTGATGAGTCAGCTCCATGGCTCTTTTCCCCTCGATACTACAGCACTTGAGTTTGACTTTGGTGTCTTCTACTTCACAAAACCTCCAGCTGCTACATAATGTGTGTCAGCAGTTAACCAACTCTGTTTCTTGTTCATGGCTGCTCTGCTGAGGCGGGTGTTCAGTGTGTGGTAACTAGCTATAGATGGGATGGAAACAAAGCCGTGAAAATGGTTCACCTGAGTAGCCTGTGATGTCCCCTAGTACTGTTCCACTGGAGCCTCAAATTGGACAGGCGATCTTAGGAAATCAGGGGTCAGATGACATAGTCAAGCCATTCAGGTACACATTTTGTTAAAATTATTCTTGGTTTGTTGGTCAAGAAGGTTCTATTTGCCTTCCCAGCAGTGCAATCTGAAGACAGGGAGTACTTTGAGAATGGGCATGAAAGAGACCATAAAAAAGCATCTAAAACTCTCCACCTTTGTAAACCAGATTATTTCCTGCCTTCCAGCTACCTTCCAGTGTTCAGGACTTTCTCTCTGACTCTGGTGTCTAACTTTGGTATTTAGCAAAGAAAAGCCCCCAGGCAGACCCTCTGTTATGTTATTCACTCCAACACCACCATGCACGGGATGTATAGCATGGTCATGAATGACTATGTTGCAGGCTATCTTGAAATTCATGTTTGTTTTTTTTTTTTTACATGTTCAAATTATGGATACACAGTTATACATATACACACAGATATGTTTTTACATAAACAAAAGATAATTACAAACATGTGCACACTTGCCATCTAGTTAAACCATAATCTGATTCCCAAATCTTAGCGTGCTTTCCAGAATAAGCCATAGTAAATGTTACTAGTATCATAACTGTAGCCTCAAAACCCCCAGACACTATTCTATGTTGTTAGGTTTTTTGTCATCAAATTTAGAAGACTTTCTCACTGAAATAAACAAACTAGATTAAATTTACTTTCTTTCCCAGAATGGTATTTTATACTTCAACCATAATGAAAAATGAGTATATTTCACTAAACCTTAGGCTCATTTTAATTATGATTTTGGCCTCCTTATAAGTTATACCTGTTTATTTACTGAGGTTCGTGCAGACTTGGGTATTGATTGTGGCTCTATACTTTTGACCCCACAAACTTTATACCAGTCCACAGACACTGAAGAAACACCATTCCCATCTCATTTATGCAACTCTGAAGGGTATAATATTTGCTCTTCCTCTTTCAGTTGCAGGATTTAAAAATTAATGGCAATTAAAACTACCTTTTTTTTTTACATCAGAGCTTGAAACTGATGCTTTCAACAAAGCAGTGTATTTCCAACTACCAAAAATTATCATACCATAAAACATAAAGACCTACCCTAAAAAAATGCAGATTAGATGTAAAAGAAACAAAACCTTCTCCTAAATAATTTGAAAATGGTCATTATATTATTCTTATTGTCTCTGTTTTAAATTCCTCTCAACAGTAGCCATTTTTTTAATATACGGAAAATGGTATAAGGACATAAACATCTTCCATAAGAAGTTACTGTGTGGTTTCTGTAGTTAACCATTCATTCATTTATTCAAATATGTGCACACACACACACACACACACACATTTATTAACTCAGATGAAATACTATGCCTTTGAAATTCAAAATAAATATAGTACAATTCCTATTTACAAGGAAATATAATGGTATGGCAATGATCTTTTTTTTTTAGTATTTTTTTAAGGTTTATTTTTCTTTGAGAGAGAGCATCAGCAGGGGAGGGGCAGAGAGAGAGAGAGAGAGAGAGAGAGAGAGAGAGAGAATCCCAAGCAGGCTCCACATTATCAGCACTGAGATAGATGCGGAGCTCAAAACCACTAACTGTGAGATCATTACCTGACCTTAAATCAAGAGTCAGACACTTAACCAACTGAGCCACCCAGATGCCCTGGACAATGAGCTTTATTTCACCAATTTCTAACTTCTTTCAGTCAAGATCAGTATTTTCACTAGGACTCTAAGTGACTTAAAGGAAAAGAGGCAGTGCATTCTTAAATCATTTTTTAGAGTTCATTCATTTCTTTTTTTTTTTTTTTTTTTTTTAACATTTTTTTTTATTTATTTTTGGGACAGAGAGAGACAGAGCATGAACGGGGGAGGGGCAGAGAGAGAGGGAGACACAGAATCGGAAACAGGCTCCAGGCTCCGAGCCATCAGCCCAGAGCCTGACGCGGGGCTCGAACTCACGGACCGCGAGATCGTGACCTGGCTGAAGTCGGACGCTTAACCGACTGCGCCACCCAGGCACCCCTAGAGTTCATTCATTTCTTAAACATTTCATTTATAATATGTGGTGCTTATAATATGTTCTATTATTTATATGTAGAAATATAACTTCTGGAACTAAAACAATAATAATATGCTACAGGTTTACAACTGAGGAACATGAAATTAATCAAAGGTCGACTTGGTCAAGGCCCAATTCATTGTAAATAAAATCACATACCAGGATAAAAATAACTTAAATATAGTCTTATATTCCTTAACATTGTATGTGTGTGTGTGTGCATAGACAGATAATGGGATGAATAATGAGAGAGATAAAATATGTCAATAAGCTTTTAATTATATGACAATGCCATATAATTAGAATACTGAATTTCATAATTAACTATTTAAATTTTTGTTAGCCAAACTGGGTGTTCTGATAATACGAAGGACAACTCCAAGAGGTCATTTATGCTAAATTAATCTCAGATAAACTTTGTAAGTTACACACGTTGTGGCTGATCAGAATGGGCACATTCAAAAACATGGTAATAGGGGCGCCTGGGTGGCTCAGTCGGTTAAGCGGCCAACTGCGGCTCAGGTCATGATCTCATGGTCTGTGAGTTCGAGCCCCGCGTCAGGCTCTGTACTGACAGCTCAGAGCCTGGAGCCTGTTTCAGATTCTGTGTCTCCCTCTCTCTCTGCCCCTCCCCTGTTCACGCTCTGTCTCTCTCTGTCTCAAAAATAAACGTTAAAAAAAAAAATTAAAAAAACAAAAACAAAAACAAAAATGTGGTAATAATCAATATAATTTGGTGACCATATACAATTATGGAGCCTAAGAGTGTTAAAATCCTTTTATAAGTAGATCAAATATTTAATGGACACATGAAGAACCACAACACTTTGGGAATTCAAAGGGAGGTAAGTTTTGTTTGTTTTCCATTTTTCAAAATATAAGTCTAAGTACCAATTCTACAAGTCTTACAAATCAAATGATAGTGACAGGAGGTAAGTTACTTACTGCTTACCATATTTTAAGCACTATGCTAATTGCTTGTGTGGATAATTTCATTTAATCTCCATAACAACCATTTAACAGTAAAGTAACCCAGGGAACAAAGAGCTAAAGTAAGTGGCCCAAGGTCACTGAGCTCATAAGTGGTAAGCTGAGTTATTAGCCCTGACATTTTGTCTTCAGTACCCTATTACTATCTCCTAACATTATATTGGAATTGTGAAATATGCCTTTATTCTTTTTTTATTGATCTAATCTGGAAAAAAAAAAAAACAACAGTCATGGAGACAATCTTTGGTATATCAACATCCAATTATCTGCCTTGTTCAAAAGTTTGAAAAAACTGATTTAGAAGTTCTGATTCTAATAGCATGAGAAAAAAAAACTATTATGTTAGAACTTATCTCTAAATGGATATCTTAGTATAAGTTATGACCATGTCATAAAGATAATTATTGCCATAATATATATCCCTATAATTTATTATTCAGCATGTTAACAGTCTTCTAATGTTGGAAGTGACCAATGAAACAAAATTATCTATGTCATAATTACTTACGTCTGGTATATAATGATAAGTATCTTAATAGCCACATTGTGAGAGAAGCAGAAACATGGCATGAAATGTAAACATTTCTCTGAGAAGATGCTAATATTTTCCATAGGTGAAAATATACATAAAGTGTTTCTTCCTAATAGATTACACTGATCATGTAATTGGAATAGAAGGATATAGAAAGTGGTGTCCATTTAAGCCCATGAAAGGAGAAAAGTTTGACAAGTAGGAAATGAAAGGAAAATATGATGAGGTTATTTTAAATTACAAGAATTCCTCAGTTGGGGTACATTGTAAAAATGTATCTTTCTATAATACATAGAAGCATTTACACATCTCTAGGTGTATATAATATTCTATGGGTGCATTGTGCATATACGTGTATAATTTCACTTTGCTTTTTTGAAAAGTGAACCAACGTGTTTGACCCAATGTGTTTTCACTATTAGTGTCCTGAGTGAAGAAAATTACAAATATAATAAGTTTAGCATGATGAGTTTTTATTATATCAAGTATTTTAGTAAAATGGCACTCTCCTAAAAATTCAGAACCACTGAAAAAGCACAAGAATTAAATGAGAAAAGGTGGATCTCAATACTAAGTCTTCAGTGGGGACCTGGCCTCTTACTTCCATGTGTCTACACAAAACAGAAGGAGCTGTCTCTTCCTAACTTTTGGCAGTAGTTGGAGACATTGGTCACCCAACTATTCTCAGTCACGTTCTACCTGGCACAATCCCCATTATAGGTATTGGAAACCTACTTGCTTAATCATCTTCCTACAGATAGGAATTATTACATATCCTAGCTCTGGCGAATGATATGGAAAGGCAGTTTGCTGGGCGAATTCAGAAAAATATTTGTTAAATCCACCATTTCCATCTTTGAATGCTGTTATGTCAGGACCTGATGCCAAGATAATCCGAAAACCATCCTATTACCTAGAGTTAACAAAACTACATAGCAAGGATGTTGAAAAGAGACTGGTCCTTGATGATTCAGTTGCAAGGCCAAACCATCACAGGTACCCCTTTATTTTGGAATTCATATTTAGTAAGCAAATGTCCTTTTTAAAAACATATTTACATATTTTGAGAGAGAGAGAGAGTGTGTGTGTGTGAGCAGGGAAGGGGCAGAGAGAGAGAGAGAGAGAGAGAGAGAGAGAGAATCCCAAGCAGACTCTGCGCTGTCAGCATAAAGCCTGCCGCAGGGCTTGATACCACAAACCATGAGATCATGACCTGAGCCAAAATCAAGGGTCGGACACCTAACCAACCAGGGGCCCCACAAGTGTTCTTTTATTTACGGCCACTGCCAGCTTGGTCTTCTGGTGTGTAGAGCAAAAAGCCCCTAAATGATTCAATCAAAGAGAATGATTTACTTGGTGAAATAAATATATCTTAGGGACCAGGTAAAAACATCCTTTGGTGAGGGGAGGGGCATGGCAGCTGGAAAAAACAGAGCAAGGTTTTCTCCCGGCAAAACCCACTCACACTATTAACTACATAACACTGAGAAAATGATCCTCTCCAAAGCAGCCCTGTGTTAAGGGGAGGCCTAAAAGAATTATATTATATTCTGCTCTAGTTATAGTGTTCTACTAACTTTTCCCAATACACTGGATGGGTGAAATCATATTGACAACAACAACAAAAAATCGTAAAAATCAGTGGAAGAGTGTGAATGTCACTGTCCAAAAGTATAAAAATGTATGCTAAGCCCTCTCAACCTATCAATATTCTCAATGCCCATGAGCTCCAAAAAAATGAAACACACTTAGTATCACAATGAACATCTATTAGTTGCCACCCCCTCATCCATTATCTTCTTAAATAGTACCCCAAATTTCCTAACAATGGGAAATTGGTCTCACATCCATCCAGACATCAGCCAATTAATACGTGCCATCCTCATTGCCATACAGATGGATTGGGAGAGGTATACTCTCCAAATCAAGCCAGTCTGAGCAAATGGCATTAATCCTAAGACATTTATAAAACAGTATGGGAAGACAACTTTCCTCTTTCTTATCAGAATTTTAAAGAAAAAGCATGTAGTCCTTTGTGGGCACCATCTTTGAATCACTAAATTAGAGAGCGAACAGCGAGGAAGCAGGACCAAGAATTGGAGAAAGACGAATCTGGTCCTGATCATACCTCTTGATTCATGTTTAAAGTTGTCGCTTGAAGCCAGACATAAAATTGCAACTTATTAGTTGCATCAATACATTCACAGATTTTATTAAGTCATCTAGGTCAGATTTTCATCATCACTGCTTAACTATAGTATTTCAAATCTTACCTCAACCATTTAACAAATATTAAATAATTTGTTATAGCTTACTAAAGTTATATATCAAAAGATACATATTCCTCAAGGAGAACAAGTTTTTCTCAAGTTACCAAGAATTTTAATCCGTAATCCTATACTATCAATTTCTTCTAAAGAGGTAAAGCTATAAACAATACCTTTAAAAAATGTTTGATCAGGGGCATCCGGGTAGCTCAGTGGGTTGAGTATCTGACTCTTGTTTTCAGCTTGGGTCATGATCCCAGGGTTGTGGGATCCAACGCCGCTTTAAGATTCTGTCTCTCTTTGTCTGTCTCTCTGTCTCTCTCTCTCTACCCCCGTCTTCCCCTTGCCACTCTTCCCCACTTGCTCACTCTCTCTCTCTCTCTAATTTTTTTTTTAAAGTTAGCTCAAGTATAGCCTATATTTCTATGCTCCTGGTTACCATTCATGAACCTGCTTACAGAATTCATTTACAGTTCAGTTAATGTACATCAAGTGACATTTATTCAAACAATTATTTCCTACAATGCAGAAAGAAGTAGTAAGTTAAATTACCTCCCTTAAAGTGGGTTTTTTGTGGTTTTTTTGTCCTTTCAGGTAATTTTTTTTAATGTTTCAAGAGCACATTAAAGTAATCCTCAATAGATAGGTATAATGCATTAAAATGGAAATGTCAATATATTGGAACAGGATGTGTCACCTTAATGTCATCATCAAACATATTTGTACTCTTGGTGCAAGACCACAGCACCGAAGATTATGTTAGTAGACGACTGTTACTAAAATCCTAAGATGTTCAAGGGGACAAATGGTCATCAAAGTGCAACTTCTGTACTAGTCAACTTCTACGTTATGACTACAATAGCTAAATATTTTGTATATGGAATGCTTTTATTTTGGTGTGTGCAAATGTATTTTCTACTGACATACAGAGAATATAGTCTCCTCTACATACTGAAAATTTCTACTATAGCTCTCCCCAGGTTTGTCAGGGCTGTTGAATCATTAAACATGAGTTAAGTGAAAGTAAAACTGGATGCTGTTTTTTGTCTTAATAATTTGAGAGTGGCTGTTGACCTTTATAATTGTCAAAGAACACAAATGTCCTATTTATGAAAAGGTAAGAGGATAATATTTGAAATAAAGAAAATGTACATAAAACTAGTGACCTCTACTTAAAAAAAGATTTACTTTATACTTTTAAAAGAAATATTATTACCAACATTATACATCTAGAAAGTGTGCGTGTGTGGGGGGGGGTGTAGGTATGGGGCATGTTGTTTTGTTTTCTTTTACCCTTTTTCTTATCTTATTCAAATTAGAACCTCTAGAAAGAACATACTGCCAAAAAAAAAATCAATGAATATGATGAATTTACATTAAGAACTTACAACCATCCACTAAGTTTATCTGGAAATACAATAGAGGGAAAAATTCATGTCAGACGGAATTATTATATTGAACTGTTTGCATAGTTCCCAATTCACCAGGTGATCATATGTAATTCACCAATTTGCCCTAGTTACATGGATACCATCTTGAAGTGTCAGACTGAATTTATCTTCTCTCATTTAATGATTTCTGTCACTATCTCAAATGCTCTAAAATATTCTAGAAAACAAAACTTTTCAATATTACTTCCAAAAGAAACAAAGGCTGTCAAAATCAAACCTTCTTTAAAACTCTCATTGCCAATGCCAACCAGCTTTCATGACAAAGTGAAAATCTTAATTGTTGAAAAAAGAAAAAAAAAAAACACTAAACAAGTGACTCTATATTCTAAGCAAAAAACAAACTCCATTGTTTTCTGAGGATGACATGAATTTGGCATTACAATCTGTGTGAAATATTCTATGGGTTCAAATATCTATGCCAAAAAGATAAATCAAGTTTCAAATAATGGTATTTTAAAAAATACACTATATATCCCCATGCCAAGAAACTGTGAAATAGTTGACCACAAAGAGGATTAATTTTACAGCAGAATAAATCAAAGTATTTTAATATATTTAAGATCTAGTTTCATTTTTTAAAGGATTCTGAGGGAATTAAATACCCTTCTGCAGTTCTCCTATGCATGAGTTGGAGAAAAAAAGAAATGGGAAAAGGAAAAAGGAAAGCAGAAGTCAAAATTGCCAAGAAAAAGCAACTGAATTTTAAGAAATTTCCTAAAGGGGACTAATCTCCTCTCTATTCTTCTCTGGTCCTATGTAAAATGAATTTAAGTTCACTGGAATGCAGGAAGAGCAACGCACTTCACAAAATCTGCAACAATTTCTAGCATGATGCCATGTTCCTAGTCGGGTTCCTTTAAACCCCTACCTAAAACGAGAACAGGTTAAAAGTGAGGTTAGAAAACACATGTTTTTTTTTGTTTACAACAATGAATGACTGTCCTGCTTTCCTACCTCTGGAGCACAGAGTTTACCAAGGGGCACAGAACAGCGCTGAGCAAGACACTAACACTGGAATTTGCAAAGTGTGACTGCGGAACAGTGCTGCCCAGGGAAAACTTAAATACATGAGGGTCAAGTCAATTGATTCATCAGCAACCTCGGTGCATCGCCGAGAAAACAGGAGAAAAGTACAGATAAACATCTTACGTTTGAGAAAACATATTTGTTAAGATCAGAAAAATAACTATTTCTAGCCAGCAATAAGCAAATTACAAGAAACAGACACATCTACCCTTTAGTCTGTCATATATATATATATATATATATATATATATATACACACACATATATACATATATATGCAATGCAGCATCCCGTAAATGAGAACTAAAAACATTTATATCTCTCCCCCATTTGTTGACAAACATTCTGTATTTTTACTTCGGAAGATAAATCTGCAATCCTTTTTTTTTTTTTTTAAGGCTGATTTAATCAACACAGGCGGGAAAACCTTCTGTTACAATTAACATCTAGAGATACGGTCTTTTATGTGCATTATACCGGCTGGTTAAAGCATTATACCAAATAAAGCCAAGGTCATATTTCTTTCTTTTTCTACAAGATTAAGTAATTCTTCTTTCATTGCCAGAAACCATACACAACTACCTATAGCCAAACACCTCAAAAATACATACTTTGTATACTAAGATCATCAAGTTATTATAGAAAGATTAAACAAAGCCATGTGTAAAATGTACAAAAAAATGAAGAGAAGAGGGGAAGGACCGTTCAAGTGACATGAAGAAAGGAGGAAGAGAGGAGAGAAGGGAGGAAAGGAAGCATGAACAATCTCTTTATTAATTCACAACATACGCTGATACCTTTTCCAATTTGATATCCCACCCTGCTCCACCCCAGTATGATGCAATTTCATCATCTGTTTCTGTGTTTTAAGGAAAATACACAATTCTTTTAAGGAGAAGACTTCCATTGCACAATACAATAAATGAATGTACCAATGTAAAATTTGGGATACATCCCGCCCCCCCAGTTATTTTGACAGCTAGACAAACTTTAGTTAAGAGGAATTAGAGGTGGGTTTCTAAAATGTCCATAGTAATTAAACCAAAATATTATTTTTAAATATAAACTTCCAATTTCCTTAGTAGTCAAAAACACTGATTAATAAACTTTAAAACTCTGCACAGTTTTAGACAGAAAGAAGATGTATCTCTGGATCCATCATTCCCATGTAGCTCAAAAATGATATGTGGTGAGATGTCTTGGCAAAGAGTAGGCACTAAACTTTCATTTAAATTTGCCACAAAATTTTCTGTACCTATCTGTGCAGACTTCAGACTATTAGTTAGGTTAGGTTAATATGAAGAAAACAACTGCCCATTTTTCCTTGTAGAAGACTTAAAAGCAGCGAGTAGTCTCAGTGATTAAGGAAGTTGGTTATACCTCTTAAATCAGTTAATATTCTTTATATGTGTTATGAAGTTATGGTGAGTCATTACTTCTGGAGAATGCGTGAGTTGTTACTTCTGGGGAATGCTATCACAGAAAAAATATTGCTTGTTCAAGCAGATGCTTGCAGGAAATGTGGAGTTTCAGACTATAAGCATCATCTCACACTAATTTAAAGGCCACTGAAAGACTGAAATGGCAGGTTATTTTATCAATGATAAACAATCCAGAATGTATTGAGGTCAACTATATACTGGGCACAAGACCACAGCCTTGTGACTGTGGATGCAAACAGGTATGGTTATAGAGCTGATGAGTCTAAAGGGAGAGAGCTCTCTAGAGTATGGACCTGAACCCTATGAATCATCTCAACGTCAGAAGACATTCTGGACTCTGGACATGTCCCTCTCAAAAGTGGGCCAGAATTTAGAGGCAGTGAGGTGCCAGAACTACTCCACCTGTGGAGAGTAAGCTGTCCTGGGTATTTGGAAACAGGTAGGTACTAGAAGAGCCTGAGGACAAATACAAGCCTTTGAGATCTGAGATTCTGTAACATTTGTAAATTACCAAGTGTTGTTTTGGGTTTTTTTTTTTCCCTTGTTATCCTTGAACTTTACCAGTAATGTCTGAACCATTAGAGTCTAATCTCTACTGTACTTTGGAGAACTGTACCATTTCTGAAAGTTAGTTGCAAACAGGGAGAGCAATATCTCTCGTTTTCTAGGCCACAAGGGTGACAGTATTTGTGATCAGCACAGTTGAGGGTACAGGCAAGGGCAAACCTCATGAAAACTGTCAGTGCCTGAGGCAACTGATGCAAACAGAAACAAAGAAAGGAAGAAAAGAAAAAGAAAAGGTAAAGAAAGAAAAAGCAGGAATTGAGGAACATGAAGGGCCTATTCATGAGTACGAATGAAGACAGTTCCCCTAAAAACTTTCAGGTTTTAGGGCTATTTCTGTGGAAGCTAAGTTTTAACCATCAAGCCAATGGTAGGTATAGTTGTCATAAGTGCAAAAGCTAATAATCCCAATACATTCAAGCGATACATTTGTCACAACTTGCAAAGAAAACATAAATGCAAACGAAACAGAGGATACTTTTATTTTTCCAATTGTATTAGACATTGTGTGATGCAATTACTGATAGCCTTACTGAAGACCCCTAACAAAGTGTGATTAGCTACTTTGCTAAATAATCTTTTACTGTGTTTCCTTAATATTTGTTCTCTTTGGCATAATAACACATTACTAAGGAACTGTGCAGATTAAAAAAAAAGTAGATGGACCATGATTACACAAAAGAGACTTGGGGCACCTGGGTGGCTGAGTCAGTTAAGCATCCAACTCTTGGTTTCGGTCAGGGCATGATCTTGTGGCTTTGTGGGTTCAAGCCCCTCACTGGGCTCTGTGCTGGTAGTGTGGAGCCTTCTTGGGATTCTCTCTCTCTCCCTCTCTCTCTGCCCCTCCCCTACTCGTGCTGTGTCTGTCTCCCTCAAAATAAATAAATAAACTTAAAAAAAAAAGATTTGATCTAATATGAAAATGTGTGCTTTTCAGTAGGAGGCAGTTCTCCATATTTGAAATCTTTCAATGGATAACAGAAACTCTGAGTCTGCCAAGTAATAATAAATGAAATAACTACTAGTTGTAACCTCTGGGCAACAGGTTTCAACTATTTGTTAAATTTAAATCGTGAGTATAACAACCAATATCAAATCTGAATTACTGTAGAATTTCATACTTTTATTTGTATCAATGCTATTTATTTTAAATCTGCTACCAATATTCACCCACAATAAACAATTCTAGGCAATGTGTTAGGCAAAAAGATTGTAAGTATAGGAACCAAAAAAGAATTTACCATGTTAAATATGACAAGTGTTAGGATCTCTGTAATGCAGCCACAAATCATCTAAAAAATTACTCAAAAAACTCATAAAATGTTAGGAATTCAAAAGCATTATGAATCTAACTTCCCATATCCCAAAGCCAACTTTCCACCGATCTATAGTATCACACATGCAAAAGACACTTGCACTCTCTTACTATCTTACACGAATATTAAAATGATTACCAATCAATTTAAAAAACCAAATGTGGATTTTAAATGTGATATGAAACCTCATTATCCAGTACAGATTTTGATCTTGCAAAAGTAGCCATTAAACACAGTGTTTAAAATTATGAGACTTACCTTTTTTTTAATCCTCTTTAACTGAAAAATTCTATTATCAGCTACCAGTACTTCAGAGAAAGAATGAAGGCATATAAATGGCATTCTTTAAGACCACTCATGAAGCCTGCTACTTAGAACTTTAAGATATGCAAATAATTCCCAAGCTTCCTCTCAATGAATGATTAGGAGAGACTTTATTTTATTGTATTATATATTTTTTACAATGTTCCACATTCGGAAGGCAAGCAGCTGCCCACTCTAAAGTCTAGAGAGCAAAAAGAAAAATTTGTATTTTCCACTGGATGTGGTTCCCAAAGTTAGAAGAATCAGAAACTAAAAGCCAAGTGCCTTTCCAGCACAGAGAAACAAAACAAGTAGTCCAGAAGACACAGTCACAGTGGTTACTCTAGAAAGATGATACTGACAATAACTGAACAAATTTTCTAAGCCTTGGGGGAAAAAATGTACTCTTCTAATCTAACACTACCTTTAAACTTTCTCCCCAAATCAATGTTATGGTGTTGTCATTTAAAAGAAAGGGCATGTTGTACACAAAACTGTAACCAGACAACTAACCAATGTTCAGTCAAGGTCAGCCAATGTGCCCAGATCTAAAAATGAAATTACTTTGCCCCACTCTCTCTTTCCTTTGCTTCTTTGGCCTTATGACATACAGAAGGAATCAAAGGGAGAGGGATCCTTCAGCCTAAAGACTCTGATGTCTAGATTCTGCCTTCCTTTCCATACCTGTTTGTAACTTAATGCTTTATCCAGGAATCGACTCCCCATAGATACTCTTAATGATTAATAAGTTTTACTACATGTACCTTCTCTTAACATGTTTAGCTCTTCATTAGAGTAATAATTTTATGTGTAAGAAATAGTATTCTTGAGGCAAAAAAAAGTTAGTTCAGAGAAATATTGTCAGACTCATTTTAAAAAAGGAACTTTATAGGTAAAAAGTTTAAAAATAGCAGCAATAGGGGCGCCTGGGTGGCTCAGTCGGTTAAGCGGCCGACTTCGGCTCAGGTCATGATCTCACGGTTCGTGAGTTCGAGCCCTGCGTCGGGCTCTGTGCTGACAGCCTGGAGCCTGTTTCAGATTCTGTGTCTCCCTCTCTCTGACCCTCCCCTGTTCATGCTCTGTCTCTCCCTGTCTCAAAAATAAATAAAAAATGTTAAAAAAAATGAAAAAAAATTAAAAAAATAAAAAAAAAATAAAAATAGCAGCAATGGATATACCTAAAAATTCAGTTTTGAATATCATAATCTTACTGGTCTTTGGAATAGTACCCCGTTTGGGCAAATAATCCTATCTGATTTTTTTAAAAAAACTTAAAATAGCTTTATTGCTTTGTCAGATAATAAAGTGGTATTTGCTAATTTTCAAAATTCTAGACAGATATAAAGGCACATAAAAATTTAAAGATATCAGAAACTACTAGAAGACTTATCAAAATATAATATCTTTATAGACAATATTCCAGACCTTTTTCTACATTATACCTATCAGTATGTTTTACTATAAAAATAGGTCATATAATGTGACTCATCTTTCTTATTCAGTAAAATATTACAGCTATTTTCCAGGTCAATAAGTGTACATTTTGCATCAATGTTTCAAATGTTCCAAAGCATTCCACCAAGTGGATACATCACAATATATTTAATTAAACCTTTTGTAAGACATATAAATTGATTCTGATATCTTGCTATTAAAATATACATCTTTACATGGACTTTTGTAGCTAACTACCTCCTTTTAAAGAGGTATAGGATGTCATCTTAATCATTAAACAGTGACAGTTTTTTTTAATTTAGAAAGCCAATCTACTCTGAAATAATTTTCTCAGAAAAATAATCTCAGATAATAAAAAACTATAACTTGGACGGGGGATTTTAATTTAACATTATCCAACATTTAATCTCCACTAATGTTTCCCAAAGTAAGTGCTGTATTTCAGAGCAACGCAGTATATTAGGTGTATTAGGGACAGGAAACAACACCTTATACAAAAACCTCTTTTACTTCCATTAATTTATCCTTTCCCTTAAAAAAATACTTTAAACTGATTTTAGAGAGCAACAAATCAACTGGGTTTATATCTCCTCTAATAGTATCAGCCCCTCCTGGGGTGAATGTACCACAACATATATTTCCAACATATTTTATACTTCTCAGATGCCTTTTACATGTATTACTACATTTAATGCTGAAATATTAATCACCTTCTAGTGGTTACAACACATAACTATCCTTATTTTCCAGATGAAGAAACTTTGGCCAAAAGAGGCTAAGTAACTGGGCCATAATCACATATTTATTAAGAACCAATGTAAGAACAACACATTTGACATCAATCTCCTAAATCCAACTGTTTTTGTCATAAAGCAAGGATGGGGAGGAGGGGTAGGGGGTAATAAAACAAAAAACAGATGGAAAAGGAGGAAAAGAAAAACAGCAGCAGAAACCAGTAAAGTCCACAAACTGAGGACAAACATGGGAAAGCCAAACATAGGAGATTATTGTATTACTCATGTACATATAGAATCATAGATGTGACCTTACCTATCAAAAATCCAGCCTTATAGAGATGAAGGGCTAGCTCTAATGTTTTAGTCCTGAGCTTAAATATCATCTGTTCAAAAATTATTTCCTTGATCTCACACTCAAAATCCTCTCATGTTAATTTTTTTTTTTTTTTTTTTATTGGATGCTCAGTAAATGTATTCTGAATGGATGAATGGGAAGATAGTCAGCTGGCTGCTATGAGAAAATGACTCTTGTTCAAGGAAACAAACATTTTTAGCTAATGAACACAAAACAAAATAACATTCTGAAATGTCAACAAAGACTCAGTTTTTGATAGAGCAGTTTAGTTACATACAAGTAAGGTAAGTTTCAGAAGTTATACCTTTTTGGCTTCAACACCCAGTCCACATAGATCGATCTATATCTATCTATCTATCTATATCTATATCTATCTATCTATATATGTATATATATACATATATATACATATACATGTATGTATATATATATATGTATATATACATATATAGATAGATAGATATTTAAAGCTTATATATTTATTTTGAGAAACAGAGAGAATGTGAGCAGGGGAGGAGCAGAGAGGGCAAGAGAATCCCAGACTGACAGTGCAGAGCCTGACATGGGGCTCAACGCAGGGCTAGATCTCACAACTGTGAGCCAAAATCCAGAGTCGGATGCTTAACCGATTGAGCCACCCAGGCGCCCCTCAGGAGATCTATATTTTAAAAGGAGCTGCCCCTAAGCTGAAATTTTACAATTTCCATTATTGAATAATGCAATATCCTTTTTGAAACCAGTCTAGACAGACACAACCTGCTGGAGTCTGAAATATTCTTCTTTTATGATCATGAACAGATTTGGAACAATCACATGTTTAAGGCACTAAACTGTACTCACATAAGAACCTTATTATTAAAGGAGTTTTGTTCAGTATGAATTAAGCGTTGGCATGTCTGTATGCAAAAGATACAAAACCTGTGGAGTAAACTAGGCATTGATGCTGCACTGTGCTCTTATTTACCCCTTTTTGTATATGTGCTCAAAACTATCTCCTACTAATAAATCGTTTCTTTTCCCCTTTGAAATATCACTGTAATGCACCCTAAGATATTTTGCAACTGACATCATTTCTTATCTTCAACCCTTAAGGCTACCAGAAATACCGTATGTGTTTATAGTTTTAGAAAAGCCAAAATTCCATTTGTGACTCGCAAATGAATTATCTTTGCTCAGAACTCCAGACTTCTGATCTGAGGAAAAAAACAACTTTAAAATTTAGCTCCATGTTGGAGGGCAAGAGAAATGGCAGATGAAAAAGACCATCTTTTCAGAATATAAACATGATCCATGCCATCACCGTAAGTAGACAAACCTGGCTAAAAAAAGTTAAAACAAAGCAAAGAAGTGAAAGGATCGGCTATGTCTCAGTGGCACAACTTCAAATCTAAAGATCCTGGGGAATCATTATGCAATTTTACTTTAATCTGTTCTCTTAATTTCCTGACCAGTCCTTTGGAAATTGTTGACCGCTCACAGTCACAAAGCCTTTCGACTGAGAATTTACCCAGCAGGTATAAATACTTGGCTGGCTTCCCTCAAGGGTTTGGCCCTTACTGCTTCTTCTATAGGTATGAAGGTCTGGCTTTCTTCTGCTGAAGTGTCCCCTCCTGATATTTGCATTGCTTGGCCTAATACGAACAATAGCATCGCTTATTTTTGTAGTTCAATAGAACCTGTAATACATTTTGACATGTATAAATTTATCCGATCCCCACAACAGACTTTGCTGGTATACAATATAGATCATATTACCCCATTTTTATAAATGAGAGAGGTGGAATCCACAAAGGTTAAGTAAGTTGTTCTGAACACAGCTGTCTAGGTGTGGCTCTGGGGCTGGGTTCAAGATCTTGAGACTTCTATTTAAACATTCTTTCCACTATATCCTTGTGATTCTAGATTCTGGATTCTAGTCAATTCTATGCTAAGGGTGACTCTAGATGTTGACTCTATCTAAGTAACTGAAACGTTGATCAAAAAATAGTATTTCAAGTAAATAAATATGCCATAATTTAATGAGAAGAGGAAAATAAAACCAACACTGGTGTTAGGATCATGCCCTATGCTGGGTACTTCATATGTTACCTGCGTTCATCAAAATAAAGCAATATCAACCATTTACTACAGTACTTTAATTCATGTGCTATTCTAAGATTCACATACGTAACTCTAGTCCGTATAAGTGGGTCAGGCCTATATTATCATCCACAAAATGTGGAACTTGAGGCTCAAGAGGTCAAATGACGTATTTTTCAAAAGTGTCAGAGACTGAAATCAAGTCTCTGGCCCTCATAATATTTAAAAGGGAATATAATGTATATAGTATAAATCCCACCCATAGGTAGCCATAAACCATCAAAACACACTTGCTGGAAGTTCAGACATTATTTCTGAAAGTAAATACATAAAACCTGAAGGATTTATTTTCTAATAACTAGAAAATAAGAAAGAAATAAAAATTTAAACTTGTTTAGTACTTCAAAGTTTCCACTTTCTTTCACAATCATTAATTATCTGATTTTCACAAAAATATCCATTATGTATATTGGGCATTACCTCAATATTATAGATGAAGTTCACAAGAATTTAAGAAAGTCAAATAACAGGCCTAAGATTTAAAAATCTTTTAGAAAAAAAAACATTAAAATACACTTCCCCCCTAAATTTTAGCTGTGTTCTTACTAATGTACCAGCTTGCAAAAAAGTGGGGGGTGGGAAGGCGGGGGGCGGCTGTCTAAGGAACACAGGCAACCCAACATAAAATGAAGCTCAGTTACACATTACCAACTCAGATGACTAAAATGAATTAGAAATGAACAGCAGGGATTCCAAAATCTGTAATACAAAATGATTCTTTAACAAATCTGTGTAAACCCCACTAGAGAACAAAATACTTTACAGCCCAGAAAGCTAGAAACGAAGAAAAAATATAGTCAAGATCTGGAATAAAATCATGACTACTGGGAATAGACATTCACTAAATGCACATATAGCAGAACTGAGCGCTATTCTTTTAAGTCAGAAAGAGGTTAATGCATAGCAGATGAAAACAATACATTCTGTACACTGCAACCATTACACGTGTGAACCCAAGAGTTGTATGGACCAAAATCGTTAAGTGGCATAAAAACATCTAGGCTTGTGGATGACATGCCTTTAATGGGGTAGGTCAGGGTTAAGCTCTAGAGTTATCTTGGGGAGCGGGGGGGCTTCTGTTGTGGACAGCAACATTCTGAAGATGTTGAAAAAATATATAATATATTCCTTTCGGCCCAGCAGCAAGACCTTTATTTAAATGGATCGCTTTGCTGAATAGGATAATCAACTTCCCTTGTCTAAAAGTCTTTGCCCCCAGGTAACTATTCCTCATTTTGCCAGAATAATTCTCCCGTCTTTCTGCTTTTGGCCCACACTTTTATTATTATGCACTCTGATGCCAGCTTATTGTCTTTTCCCTAACATCTGTCTTTGACCTGTGTTACAGTCCCAGATCTTATGCTTTAAAAAATAAAAAGCAGAGTCACAAATGCCTACTTCTTTAATCTGTATTTAGTGTTCTACTTCTATTTTTAAGAGAACAAATTGACTCTGCAGGATCTCCCCTGAGGCCAACAGACATCACTTTTATTTTAGATATGTAAGTAACCAAGTGCCCAGTCTGACCTGTCTAGACATGGTTAACACTCAAAGGCCTGCAGGAACCTGGCAGGTTATGTAAATGAGTCAAGGGGGCCGGGCAGAAACAATGTGGAGTAGTGAGAGCTATGGTAAACTGAAAAATGCATGCTCCTTCTAAAACAATCTACTTCAAATTTCTAAAGAACATGGAGAGACAAACTTTGCAGACTGGATAGATCACGCAGGACATCTGAGATTCCTGGAGAAAAGAACCAGAAACCCAGTGCTCCCTTAGGATAACACAGTGACAGAATAGTTACTCCTAATCAACATAAACTCCTATATGCACATCCTATTAAAACAGAAGCCCTCCGGCTACCACACTAGTTTGATGCTCTTGGAAGTACTTTTTTTTAGTTATTACTAAAAGGTACTTTTTTGTTGTTACTAAAGAAGGTGTTAGGGCTAGTATAAAAAAACACACATCACAGGCATCACTCCAAGTTGATAAAGGTAAGATTCCTACCCTCAGATAAACTTACAGCACAAAGAGGAGATAGTCATCTGATAATACAAAGGAGTGAAGTTCAGTACAGCAGACAAAACCTGACAGCAAAGAAGAACTACTTTGTTCCTGCTATAAGGACAATATTTACTGTCTGGGAACAGTACAGAAATGGACTCTACCCTCTTTACATAAACTCTGAAGGCTGGAACTGTACTCCATTGCAATTCGAGACCACTGTTCTCCAGAAAGGAGAGTAAAGCCCAGAAAAAGAAAGTGACTTGCCAAAGGTCACAAAATTAGTGCAAAGCCAGGAGCTGATTTCTAAGCTGTTCTTAACTCACCAGCACTCTACCTCTGACAGTCACAGAAACACATAAAAAAGAGACATTATGTATCCTAAACATGTTATTTTTTAAACATTTGTTCTGATAAAATAGTCATTCATTCAGCACATTAACTGAGGAGTTCTAGGCTAGATACTGGGAGTACAAGTTGCTAAATACAGCATAAACTGTCCTGCACTCACAGAAATTCAGCGTCATGGAGAACTGGATGTTTGCATCATGGGGCCAACATAGTTTCAAGCTCATAACACATTCTTCTCTTCTTGTCTTCCACTAATGGGATACAATTTGGAACTCCTCAGTTTCATACTGGAGATGGCAGTCTCTCCCGCGGTTTATATAATAATGTTCACATTTATCATTTTTATATTTGCTCATTAAAGTGTTAGGGATTCTTCATGTTGAAAGGTAGGAAAAAAAAAAAACCACTCATGCCAGGACTTTGTCATCAAATATTTCTCAGACTTCCACACTTTAGCTAACTTTCTCTTGCCAAAGTTATTCAAATCGCAGTGGCTTCTTCCTCTAACACTGCTACATATGCACTTAAGATTTCTTAATTCTTTGCTCATTTATTATGTTGCATGTAGATTCACCTACAAGATGAAGGTCATTTTAGCATCCTTTATTATAACCACGATTGCAGAAGACAATAGATTATTTATTGAAAAAGTCAGAATTTTTGCAATTTTTCTAACCATTAATATTTACTCTATCAATTTATTTTAAAATGACATTCTTTATGCCTATGGACAGATATCTTTGTGGCAGTAAGTATTTTCCAAATGCCTATTAAAACGTGCACTAGGTAAATAACAAAGTGTCATTAAGATCTGCACCAGAAATTCCATTTGGGGGGACAGACATTAGCAAGAGAAAATGTGCCTTAAAACCTGGCTTTACTGTTTTTATGATACACAGAATTAGTAAATTTGAACTAGTGTGGAATCCGTTCTCACATGCCACATGCTGGGGGGGGCGGTGGGTAAGAGACAAAAATTTTACTACAGCTTTTATAAAACTACACTTCCATTTTCTAGTGCACTTCTCTTTTTCTCTTTGTCTTTTAACATTGGCTAAAAACAGATGGAAACAATTAAATGCCACAAAATATGTCACAAGGCCTTTCTATACAAGCCTATTGTGGGGCAAGTACAGGATCTCTGTACAGTTCTGCAGAAATGGCTCCGTAGATGGGCATATTCAGGGCAAGAGTGGCAACTAAGCCACACACACTTGCATGGAGTAAAGACGTTAGGCTGGTTTTCTCCATATTCAGGACAGTGCCCCTGCCAAGTGCAAAAAGGCACTATATTACACTGTTTGCTTCAAATACCATACTCAGGAAAAGAGAACTTCAGAAGCGGAAGAGTCATCTTAAATATTTATTTTCCACTCCAAATCAAATAAATTCCACACAATAAACTAAAATCTGGTCCTGAGTGAGTCAACGTGTACCTTTGTCTTAAAAACAACAGCAACAACAAAAATAAGAAAGCTAACACTTATGCCAGAAACTGTATTGAGCATTCACATGCTCCTTTTCATTCTATCCCCAAACAAAACAAAACAACAAAGTAGGTTTAATCATTATTCCCTGTTTATTAAGGAGAATATCAAGACTTAGAAAGTATAATTGGGGCGCCTGGGTGGCTTAGTCGGTTAAGCATCCGACTTCGGCTCAGGTCATGATCTCACAGTCTGTGAGTTTGAGCCCCTCATCGGGCTCTGTGCTGACAGCTCAGAGCCTGGAGCCTGCTTCAGATTCTGTCACCCCCTCTCTCTCTGCCCCTCCCCTGCTCATGCTCTGTCTCTCTCTCTCTGTCAAAAATAAATAAACATTAAAAAAAATTTTAAAAAAAGAAAGTATAAGTAACTTACCCAAAATCATATAGCTAGCAAGAAGAAGAAAAAAAATCCAGTTAGATGTTAGAATCTACAGTATAATATACTACATCACTCCACATAATAGTTTAAAGGATATTTTATTTACCTTCAACTTATTATCTATGTAGAATATACTTTACACACCAATCTGAATGCTCTTCGATGGGCATTTGATTACACAGAATCTTGATAACTTTTACTTTAAATGAAGGTTCCTTTTCATAAACATCAAAATGAATTCAATATGATTGACAATTCAAATCATTCAAGACTTAATTTTCCTCCTAAATATTTCACATGTCAATTGAACAGCAGAAGCACTGCGAGTTTTAGGTATAGCATCATATCATGGAGTCCTCGCCGAGGCCACAGCAGTATTCTTAACAGCAGTGCGTCCCTAGCTGTCTGGGGAAACGTTAGAATAGAGCACTTTCCACTTAATGAAAATCATGATTGCATTTTTTCCCTTTAAAAAGGATGCTCAAGAAGTAAAATCTACTCTACAGTCTGCAATATATAAAATACAGTGCTTGCACAGATATTTGATTTATGTGAATGCAACATTAATCTTACTAACAAATTACCTTTAAATTCATTTGAAAAATGTAGGATTTTACCCTATCTCTGCCTTTTTTTAGACTCACTTCCTTTGCTTATTTTTAAAACATACAGTTTCTGAACATACTTCATGTTTTTGAACGTAAATTGCTTTCATCAAAAATTTAAGTTTGTCAGAAAAATCCAAAAAATGGACACACAAAAATTCAACAGTCAGTATCTCAAAACACAGCTTGTTTTAAAATTCTATAAAAGCTCTGCTTTAGCATAAGCACAGATTTTTATGAGAAAGTAAAATGTTTTAATGTCCTATAAGACACCATTACTTAGACAAATCAGTTGTTCTAAATAATCTCCAAATATACAAATTATATGGAATTGACTATGAATTCATTCTATTATCTGAGTACCTTACAAAGATCAAGCACTTTAAAAAAAAACAAAACAATGTGTTTCGCCTGTAATGGTAAATTTAATACATACTGAAGGGTTCTTTGTTAAACAGACACATCATTTTCTTCCCTCTTGGTTTGCATTAAACATCACACAAATGAACAGCAAGAATCTAGAATTAGATAGAACTATATATCATCCATTCATTCTCTAATGAGAATGAACATCTATGAAAAGGAAACCCTTCTACCATTTAGCGCAAACAGAAGAGAGGTTCATGACATCTAAAAATCTACCTCTTCCAATGATAAGTGACGTTTTCCTCTGTCCCAGTTCTGAGAAAGGTCACTTACACATTAATTCTGGGCTGGCCATGAATGCTGCTTCTGAATAATCTGACGCCCAAAAGCAGTGAATACTCTTCCGTAAATTAGTGAGCTCTAGGACGCAGCTGCCTTCAGCAGAGATCAGAAAAGAAGTAGGCTTCTCTATTTTCCTTACCCATTTGAGCCCTTAGTAATTTATTTTTTTCCTTAAATGCTACAAAATCAATCTTATAAAGACCTACGTCATACCAATGTGTACATAAAAGTTCTATGTACATAGCATAGATTTCATTTTGCAAATTTTTCCCATTTATTTTAAAATCTGAAATACTAAAAAACTTAACAATACTCTGTATTCTGAGCCTCGGGTAATTATATCTCCTAATGCCACAGTATATAAACTCATGTGAGATGAGGTCTTTGAAAAACTGGGTAGCATTCGATTCTGTCAAATCTTGACAGGCAAGGACTTTAGACATTCGATGCAACACAATTGTGAAGAACAAAGATTTACCACAAATAATAAATTGCACAATTTCAATTTACCTTCTTGGCTCCTAAGGGCATTTGAGCTTATAGTCCTAACTTAGACTCTAAAGATCTGGATTTGAATTCTGGTTCCATTACTTCTTAGTTGAAACTCCCTGAGCATTATTATTTTTTTTTTTAATGTTTATTTACTTTTGAAAGAGAGAGAGAGAGAGGGAGCACAAGCAGAGGAGGGACAGAGAGATAGAGAGAGAGGGAGGGAGGCACAGAATCTAAAGCAGGCTCCAAGCTGTCAGAGTAAAGCCCGACGTCGGGCCCGAACCCATGAACTGTGAGATCATGACCTGAGCTGAAGTGGACTGAGCCACTCAGGCGTCCCAATTTTATAGGAAAAAAAAACCAAAACACTAATACCTATCTTTAGCGTTTTCTAAGAGAAGGTCTCTTAATGTTCCTCTCATATAACAGACGTTCAATAATGTCTACTAAAAGCTACTGCTTTCTTCTCGCTTCCTTTAACAACAGATTTCCTCAGTTTATTATGAGACAGAGTTTTCTAGGAATGAATGTGCCACACAAATATTATCATTTCCCATATTTGTAGTATGAAAAGAATTTGGAAACCACAGCATCAGGTCTTCCAAAATGAAGTGTTGACATAACTATGGTCAGTGAGGGAACTGATCAGGAAAATCATGAAACGAAAATCGGGTGTTTCTGACATAGCAAGGACTCCATATTTAAGGAAACACTTTCTCAGAGGCAGGTGTTCAGGACATTCTGCATTTCTTGGCCATTCTTACATTTCGTCTGCTTGTTGGCAGTGATAATAAAAACATGCTTCTGATAACATTAATTTCCTGACAACCTCTCCAACTGCCTTTGCGTTGTATATGTCTTTCCTCTGATGCAGTGTTACATGCAAACCCGCTGTAATTGCCACTCCCTCCTTAAAATGCTTACTTAGGACCTTCATGATTACACAGACATATGTTTCCAGGAATGTCTAATCTCACATAAACAGATTTTTTTTCTTATTAAGAACATTAACTGAAAAGTAATACAAACAATATGATTCCAGTGTGGGAAATATTGGTGCTGATCATGTAAAATTCTCTCAAATTCCCACCCTCTACAGAATTGAATCTGTCATGCAACAACATGCTATGAGCACTTTAACCCTAAAGACTGCCTTTTATGAAAATACAGAAGTAAACAGGGTCCCTGCACTCAGGAGCCTACAATTTTCAGTTTAGTCTTAGAAGCTGTAACTATTATTCCTGGGCCTCTAACATTTAACCTTTACATATTCTGACCTTTAAATGTGACCGTTGTGGCAAGCTCCAGGGGTCTAAATTGTTTGTACTCTGATAGTTAGAAACAAATTGGTATCTGAAAACAAATTGCTTTACATAAACAATTTTAAACAATTATTGTGTCTTATAAACACAGTAACCAATCTCTTAGACATGATATTTTGGAAGAAAAAAAAAAAAACCCTGCAAGTTGGAAGAACTGGTTTTTCCGGCAAAAATTTGATATTTAACTTGGGCATGCTACCTAATTTCCTTTGGTCTCAGTTTATCCATCTGTAAAACAAAGGAGCAGAGCTATATAATTTGTAAAAGTTCTTGCCAGCTCTCAAATCGATCTCATTTAAATCTTTTACTCAGATGAGTTAAATGGCAAGTTAATAAATCATCTATTATATTAAATGTGATGGTCTGAGTAAGGCTTTGCCCAAGAATGGCAAAGACTTGCATTTTGGTATAATTTTTAAGATAATGGCTCTCGCCAAATTTAGAGCCAGTCAAATCTGACAGCTTGTTCTACAAATGACATTAATACTTGAATAGAGCATTAGGCCATATTTGGAAAGTGCTTGAAGTAGCAAAGCAAAATAGATTTTATTATGGCTTTATTTAATGCCATGCTTCAGAAAAATCACAAATCAGTTTCATTAAATTTAAACACAGACACATTTAAAACTTGGCAAAGGGGACTATGATAATGAAGAATGATGATTTCCCTACCTTTCTGGTACAACCAGTCTGCACACTAGCATGATAAGATTTAATCTATTCAAACTGGAAACAAATAGGCTCTGTGCAGAGTTCAAGTGCATGTAGTTAAATTTCTCAAAATCAGACCTATTGTTCTCAAATTCGTTTAGAAATCCCTTCTCAAAAAAGCACACACAAGAGAACAGGGAGGACAATGTGAAATGCACCAATAAAGCATATGTGCTTTTAAAAAGGGAGAAAAAGAATGTCTGAATTCTCATTCCACCTTGATGTTCTAATTAATATTAGTCATACAGCAGACACTGCACTGACTAGCCAAAAGTTTATAATGAACAGAGAGACTTACTTCAGAGTCTCTTATCAGTGTAGCTCCCTTGGGGCCACAAATATTGATCACTTTCATTGAATAAATACTAAAGTAACAACAGGAATCCATTATGTCTGACCTAACACGAATTTTTAATTGAACAAGTTACTATCTGAATGCCCAGGAAACAGTGGATATACTATCACTTACCATTCACTTCCTAAAGCTCTAACTATAAAAGGGCAAATAATTAATGAGTTGGCAAAATTATTCGTTTTCCCAAGAGTCCTCTCCAAACTCCAAGTAAATGTCCTTAGTCTCATAGAATATAGTTTTTGCCATCTGAAAAACTCTTACCATATATTTCCAATAGTGTAGTAGCAATGTTTCTCAAAAAAATTCTCTTGCCAAATTGATAAGTGATATATTAGAGGTTTAACATTTAATTTTACCTAAGGTCTTTTTCCAAATATGTGTCATATTTAAATATGTCACACGCAACTGGAATAAAATGAAAAGGAAGGACATTTCTTTCTCTTTAAGAGTAGATTATTAGCACTAAAAAGGTACACCACAACTCTATGTTAAACTTTCCAGAGGGCATTTCCATA
Source organism: Panthera tigris (assembly GCF_018350195.1). Taxonomy (NCBI): domain Eukaryota; kingdom Metazoa; phylum Chordata; class Mammalia; order Carnivora; family Felidae; genus Panthera; species Panthera tigris. Next base: position 154,765,557 of record NC_056663.1, read on the forward strand.
GGAAATTAAGATATATGAGTATCTTCCTCAATCCACAGAATTTCCCTCAAAATTGGCTGAGTCCAATAAATTCTTATACACTTTATTAGACCCTAAAACATAACTGATAGCAAGAAGATGTAGATTTAGTAAGATTAATCAGAAAGTAAAAGGAATAACTATCCTTGAGATGAAGTTTACTGCATCTGAACTGAGGGAAAAAATGAATTCACCAGAGAAAGGCCAGAATTATTTCAAATTGGAATACTGGGCCTATAACTTTTACATTAAGAAGTTCACTTTGCCCAGTCAAAATACAAATAACTTTCAAAAGATCTGAAGCAATATTAATCAAGATATATTTTCCCCCCTGGGGCTTATGGGTGGCTCAGTTGGTTAAGTGTCCAACCTGATTTCATGGTTCACAGATTTGAGCCTACCATTGGCTTTCTGCGTCAGCGTGGAGCCCACTTTGATCCTCTGTCTTCCTCTCTCTCTGACCCTCCCCCTGCTCATATGTGTTCTCTTTCAAAAATAAACACTAAAAAAAAAATACATATTTTCCTCCCAAACTCTCTATACTTTTTTTTTTTTCATTTTGATCGGTCAATAAATTGGATTCATAATAAAAGCAAAATAAATTTTATAGATTATCTAAAAAGTAGATTCATATGTTTTAGAAAATCAATCATACATTTACATGGGATCATAAAAAATGGTATCCTGGCCAACCTGATAATTATATATATTTATAAATTTTAAGTGAATTATCAAATTTTCCTTGGCAAGATTTTAAATTAAGGTCATATTCATATACTTCCCCCAAACTTACTTGATTAGGATTTTACATCTCTAAAGCTTTCAACATCTCTTTGAAGATACATGTGTACTTATTGCACAATTACAATATTTTAATCAAATTGTGGAAATAAAAAAGTGAAGATAACTAAAATACTCCATACCCTAGTCCAATTTAAGACATATAATGCTTCTCTGAAATAGATACAGAGATTCAGTCCATAGACAGTCTGCCTTTTAACTGAATATCAGTTCAAAGTTTTTGTTTACCAGTACATGAGAGAGAAAAGGCGCTTTTGTTTTTCTTTCTTTCTTTCTTTCTTTCTTTCTTTCTTTCTTTTTCTTTCTTTCTTTCTTTCTTTCTTTCTTTCATTGAAGTATAGTTGACACACAATGTTAGTTTCAGATACACTGTTTTTCTTCTTATAGAGCTATGCTATTAACAGAGGGACAGCATCCTTATTTACCAAGCTAACAATAACCCACTTTGATCTTTCTAGTCTGTGCTGAAACACTGAGGGTAGATTTTAGGTAAGCTAAAACCAAAAGAAGGATAAGGAAATGGGACATTCTGGGTGCAAATGAATCAAATTTGGGCCTCCTCAACTCTCCACGGCTAATGTGACAGTGGAAAATGGGAGGAGGGTGCCTGCAGGTTGGCCAGTCTCTGAGATCAGTGATGGTACAGTGGTGTTACAAGTACTCTTTCTATGTAACTCTTACTTTAAACAGATAAATCTTTTGGGGGGGAGGGGACAGAGGCTTTTATTCACTCTAAGCTGCAGCTGGGACCCTCATGGAAAATACAAAAATGCTGATTGATGACTCACAAATATCCCAAGCCAGTAATTTATTATAAGAGGTGTTTATTTTGCTATTACAAAAGTTATTATACGTATATTCCAACTGAGTTGAAAGTTTAGTTTTCCAACTAGAACTGTAGCTGCTTTCATTTATACAGTTTATTTATGTCTGCTTAAACCTTTTAAACATATTTAAAAATATAGCATTTTATGCACCAAAATTACTATTAGGCTCAGTATGATAATATTTAAGGAAAATACTGGGGCACCTGGATGGCTGACTCTTGATTTTGGCTCAGGTCATGATCTCAGGATTCATTAGATCAAGCCTCGTGTCATGCTCTGCACTGACAGTGTGGAGCCTGTTTGGGATTCTCTCTCTCTCCCTCTCTCTCTCTGCCCCTCCCCCACTCACACACACATGCTCTCTCTCTCAAAATAAATAAATAAATGTTTATATATATATTTATATACATACACACAATACATCAAAATTAAGAATATTTGCAAAACTACTGAATAGTAAACACTACTAATACTAAAATACTACATGTTACTAATATTCCAACATTATATACTAAATACTACTAATACCAAAAAACTAAATTAAAATTCATTTATGAGCAATAATCCTGCACATTTCCATTACTGAAAATATCATACTAAACACTAATTCTCCACCGCCTTACTACAATAATGTTATTATGAATTTACTATTAAAGAACAAAGGCACTAATATTAGTCTATAGTTTACTTTACTTACTGGACTACTACGATCCAAAAGATTTTTAAGTCAGACATAAAATTTTTTAGGATGATTAAATTTTTACACATATCAAACTACCTTCATTCTATAAAGATAAGCATTAAATTCTAAATAACTAGATTAGGAAAAAAAAGTGCTTCCTAAAAATTCTTATCCCTATATTTTTATAAGTCTGTAAAAATGTATGTACTACAAACCTCAACATAGGATTTGCTGCAGAACATCCCTCGTCCACAAATTCTATCGAAAAACACTGGTGTTTAGTCAATCAAACCAATATGTGACAAAGCTCTTCAAACAGAAATAATTTTAAAATTGAATGGCATGTTTCTTAAGGGTCTAGAATCCCTACTCTCTACAAGTCTCCCCAAATAAAAGTCATCTCTTTTTTTCTGCCTTATGAATATGTATGAGCACAATTTAATCTTTCTAAATTATCCCTAAATGCATTGAAAAAGGTAACACAGTAGTGAAGCATGGAAAAAGCCTAGAAAATGGAGCTCTGTGGTAAGTAGTACCAAGCCTGAAAGCTCAAAAAACAAAGAACCAAGTCCAGGGTCTAAAAGATGCTTTGGATAGAGTTGTGCAGGGTGGCTAAAGGAGGCCTGAAGGAAGAAACCCAGAGCACCTCTCTGAAAATAAAATCACTGTTCGGCTCACTACAAAACTAAAAATAAAAATCTAACCTGAAATGGTACAAGCTACCGTTGAGTTTGTTATCAAATTGTAATTGCCTGAATAAAATTCTATAAATATATCAAGACTTAAAGATGTAAAATAGTAAAGATGCAAAAATTAATATGTTAGAATTCCTTATTAAGTTTACACCACTGTGGATAATTTTCCCAAAATATTTACGTGCATTGATGAATGTGTTTTTTGTAAGGACTAAGGAAAAGATCAATTTCAAAATGCAAACTTTGAAGATCATTATTTTTTTAAGTTAATCTTTTAAGTTCAAATGAAACTGTATTGAAGGTCAAAAATCTTAGATTGAAGCTAATTTTTCACATTATCTTACTATGTGTGCCAGGACCTCCCACTTACTGGAACTGACTGACCTCCACAGTTTGTTATATTGCTTTTATTCAAAAGCCAGTTTGATTCAGCACTTTTCATCATGTTCAAGGCTAGTAAATTTCAAAACCTGTCCAGTTTAGCCAATTATCTCCCTTTTTCTTCCCCTAACAAAACTCCTTATGTTACACTTTTTATCTTATATTACTTGGAGCTTTTGGCCACAGAGATTAGAGGTTGTTTATAACCCATGGTATATCTGCTACATTGTTCTGCCACTATTCAAAGCCACCTTATTAACTGTTCTCTTTTTGTTTAGCCTGGGAAGATAGGGAACAACTAGTGTTATCAAGGGGTAGACACGAACCCTGGAAGATACAGCCTAGAATGGTCCCGTACATGCCAGCCCCGCCAAGGAACCAGGGAAAAGTCAGTTATTGAAAGAGACGTGGGAAATAACCTTCTGAACTGTGAACATGATGAAGAAAGATCATCAGCAAATGATGAAGTTTCACTTATTAAAACCCACTATCTGTATCCATGTCATGAATGGTTTTTATCCAGTTGTTCTTTGGTAGGTCTTAAGTTCCAAGAAATGCAAAAATATTAATCAAGTTGATTCAATTAATGAAAATTAGTTCTAATATTCTGTATATAAAGATAACACCCACTACTGATCATTCAGATGAGCACGTTTTGAAGGGTTTATGATTTTTCTTTCCATCTTTCCCAGGTAGAGACAGATGGTTGTGAATTTTCACTAATACTTTTCTGCCTCTAACTAACATGATTAACAATACAGCTTTACAGATGACTGGATGTAGTCCTGAAACATAAGATGCCCTTTTTTTGACATTGTTAGTTGGACCTAAGACCTTGGCCTTCCAAACTTGTATTGGTACCTACTCAAAGGCTGTGGTGTTTTTAAAGAAGCTTTTTTCTTTCCCCCAGACATAGTATATGGTTTCCATACAATGTATTTTTCTTTTCCTTTTCCATTCTGGAAAGCACAAAAGATAAGAAAAATTTCAGTAATGGCAGTACTGGTCATAGATCAATTTACACTACTCTGATAATTGTCCATTTCATTAGGTAAAAGTATGCTTAACCAGGTTTTCAATGTCTTCCAGGCACAACATTTATCATTATGGATCTATAATTTGACATAAAGAAAACAAATCTTTGTGTAATTCACACTGGTTTTGCTTTTGTTGAATACACACATCAGTGATTTTTAGAATGGAAGAAAGAGAGGGAGAGAAAATTAGAATTTTGAAGTGATTTAGAAAGACAGCATCCTTCATACTCTTATTATATGTCTCAAATATATTTCATCATGTCTTTCCAAGTTTATAATCACTCTAAGCAAAATCTGAACCCAGATAACATGGTTCTTTGCTACATCTGCCCATTTGGAGTTCTGTGTGTAGAGGGTAGCTTAAGGAAAAGGTTAATTAACACAGCTGTGACCTACATGGAACATTTTCTAGGCTAGGACAATTTCAATTCAGATCCCCTGGAAATCAGTTGACTGGGATTCTTGGCTTTCTCCCAGGCAGTTTCTTAAAAAGGTTACTAGCTTAATTGAATGAAATCAGTGTCTGCGACCATCAACAATTATCTATAGAGCAATACTTGTTATTAGACTGAATAAAATCAAAGTTAGAAACCAACCACAATTATTTATGGAGCAGTAATTCTCAATATTGGCCAGTTTGATTGCATCTGTAACTATTATGGAAACTTCCTGAAATCTATGTGTTTATTCTTTCATGCAGACACTACACAGATAATCAAAGATATCAACAAGTTCATCTCAAAATAATTTTCATTTATTTCTAAGAAAGTCAATTTAAACCTGGATCAAATGAGGGAAATCTCCCTGAAATGGTTAAATACACATAGGCTATTTTCTCCACAACTATGAAGTTCTCTGTTTTACGTTTGCTGTTGATCCATCGCTTCCACTTTATGGCCAGTTTGTTCCTCACTATCCCAGTACTTATGTCTCCCTGGCCCTGGGAACGTTTTTCGATTCATTTGAGAAACCTGTGCCCACAGTTTTGATAGACAGAACTTAAAATGACCAAGTAACATAGTCATAATCACGTTGCACTGAATGCCTCATTACATGCCTAGGGGCACACCATGTATCATTTAAGGCTTTTTCTGCCACCTCACAGTAGAAAGACATGCCATCTAAATGGGAGAAGCTTAGAAGTATTTATTCTTCTTGCACAATGAAGGGCTAGAATTAAACTTAAAAATCCATAAAGATCAGACTCTTCTGTGGTCTTTTTTTAATGTACCAGGAACCAACCACTAGGTTCCTCTCCCCTAGGAATAGTTCATTTTTTTTTATAAGAATAATTACTTTGGGTGCCTGGGTGGCTCAGTTGGTTGAGTGTCCGACTCTTGATTTTGGCTCAGGTCACGATCTCAGGGTTTGTGCGTTCGAGCCCCATGTCAGGCTCCGTGCTGCCAGCAGACAGAGAGGGCCCCAAGCAAACTTCCAATCCAGGCACCTCTCAATTTTTTTTTTTTTTACTGCCAAAGTGAATTAATACATTATTTTAAGTTCTTTCTTTCTGGGAGAATTAGGGGTATCTTTACTACAAAACTTCTATTAAGTAGTGTTTTACACATTGTAAATCTCATTCCAATTATTACAGTTAATAATGTTAGTGAAACTATATTTTATACTTAGAAAATAATATAGCATAAAGCAACTTGAGAATGAACTGTTTCTGCAATGATTTTACATTTGCTGAACTTTTAAATTTAGCTATTCATTATCTTCCTAATGACGAAATATACCAAGATTACATTCAAAATTTTTCAGAAATCTCAAATGTGAATTTTTTCTCCTTGGTACTAGAGTCTAAACTCATCTAAACATGCACAGTTCCTAATCCATCTGAATACTCTTCTGTAAATCTCCTCTGGCACTACCGCTGAGACCAGAGGTGCTGGTGCTTTGTCCAGAAATATTGTAAAAGACATGTCCTTTTGTGGTTGAATTTTAGCAGATTTTGAGAATGGTGGTAGTGCATCACAGGATAAAAGTAATGAACGGGTTCCTCATTATCCAAAAATAAGAACGCAAGGCGTCTACGATTCTTGGTGAGTAGGTGGCATTGTAATTTTGTAGGACAAAATCAGAGGAGACAGAAGTTTTCAACTCATATTTTCCTTCTCTTTTCTAAATCAAGTAAATGCTCTTAATATTGACTCTGATGGAACAAATATGATTAGGAGGAAACGAGGGCCCAAAATAAAGGTCATGGGAAGAAACCAAGGAAGAGATTTTTAATTAAGTTCAGGTCCAGGCAACAAGTAGCCCAGGTTAGTCGAACATCTGACAGCGGTGATTACTAATAGACCGTTCAAAGAATGTGAAAGCAAAAGTTGCCCAAATTTTTTCAAGACACTGGAGTCTAGAAATAACACCATGGTGAGGTCAATATTTCTTCCTGGTAAAACTGAAACAGCTATAAAATAGAATTAGCATTACAGAAGAAAGGGGTGACTCCCGAGAAGGTGACCCCAAACTGAACTTATTTTCTAACTTGAAAGAGTTACTGTTATCAGGAAGAATTCAGATACTCAGCATCTGTATGGAATTTCATAAAGGTCCTTATTACAAAATAAGACACATAATACATAGGAAGGAAAAATGTATAATTAGGGTAGTCCTGGATGGCTAAATACCCATACAACATAGGTGGCTATAAAAAGACCATAGATTTCACAGAATCTATGGCACTGCTAAGAAATAAAATAATTTTTATAACTGTTACACATTAAAGATGGCCCTTTTAGAGAAATCTTGATTCCTTCAATGTGTAGTAATGTTGAAAGTGGAAACTTGTAACCATGGCTGGCTGCACCCTTCCTGGATCTCTGTTTTTCCTCTTCAATCTCCTCTTTCCTTAAGTCCTCTATCTCCCCTTGAAGTCTAACATCTAGCCTCACTGAACTCAGTTGCTTGAAAGAACAATCCTCTTTACCTTTGGACCCTCATACATTGTGTTTCCTTCTGCCTCAAAGACTTTTCTCCTCCCATTTTGCATGGTAAATCCTAGAGCCGTTCAGAACTCCATTTAGATATTACTTCATTTCAAAGAAGATGCTCTTTGACTTCCCTGGCTGGTTACAAAGCCCTTGTAAATACTACACTGGAACACTATATTATGCTTTTGTATCATACTTTTCTGTGATTCTTTAACCTCGTGTCTCTTTTACTCAACACTGTGCTTGTAAACCACCTCCTGAAAAAACAAAGATCTCTAATCTGTAGTCCCCAGCACCACCACACATCACTTCGACTGACTTCAAAACACCAATCATTTGAAGTCTTTAAAAGACCTTGATAAATTGATATCTTTCTCTAAATACAGATGAAGAGACTAGATTTGGTTGCACGGATGACAAAGGTCTTAAGCAAGCCTCTTACATAAGGTCACAGTTCAATCATTTTGGGTCAAGGTGTAGTATGTGACAGAAACTGCTAAGCATTTACTTTTTTGTTTTTTATTTTTTTTAATGTTTATTTTATTTTAGAGAGAGAGAGAGAGAGAGAGCATGAGCAAGGGAGGGGAAGAGAGAGAGGGAGAGAGAGAATCCCAAGCAGGCTCCCTGTTGTCAGCAGAGCCCAATGCAGAGCTTGAACCCACGAACCATGAGATCATGACCTGAGCCGAAATTCAAGAGTTGGACACTTAACCGACTAAGCCACCAAGGCGCCTTTTTAAAATATCACAGCCACCCTGAAATACACATTTATGGATGAAAAAAAATAATACTCAGTGACATTAAATAATGTTTCCAAAATCAGAAAGTCAGTAAATATCAAAAATAAGACTCAAAACTACATTATCTACACCAAAGCCTTTGTTTTTACCATCACACTCTACTTCTGACATAAATTACACTACACTGCACTGTCTCTAGTCATTTCATTATTTATTAACAAGTAGATCAAGCAATGCCCAGGGAAAAAACAGACAGAAATGTGCACCTGTGTTTCTTCCTATAAACAGCTGTTGGCTAAATGCTTTGGTAGGAGATACAGCCTTCATCTATCCCTCATCCATATAGTTTAGACAACCAAACTATTGTTAGTTCCAAATATTCTTCAAATGTTTCCTATCTTTACAGGTTTAATATTCAGTGAAACCATCTTCAAATATCTGAATTATTCTCATCTCTTCCAACTCTGACCTCATATGGGATTAGTATCTGGTATGTCCATCATGTGTTTTGACATTTAATCATACACATCTCATAAACACCAATTAAATTTGAAATTCCTTGATTGTAAGAACGATTTTTATACTTCCTTAGGAATCCCTGAAGCCTCCAGCAGTGTTAGATAAGAAGCACTTATTCAAATGTTTCCTAAATTGAATCATAAAGTAATGATTTTTGAAATTGTAGAAAAGAGAGAATCTAGTATGTCCCTGGCATATATCTTGGTAACCTATTTGAGTCTGCATTGATTTGCATCACTTTATAATAGAATCACATAGATTTCCAATGAGAGTGAGTATTTTAGAATATAAACATGTTCAAAGAAAAAAAAAGAAGTACAAGAGTAAGATATGAAAAGCGAACACTGCCATTTCCCTCCTTCCTCTCACCATGTCAGCGGTGAGACTTGCTTGTCAGGCTAACTTGCAGCTCAGTGAGACTTCAGGCAATACAAACACCATGAAGATAAAACTGCAAAGACTCTAGGTTGCTTTGCTTGGTTGCTTGGTTTAGGAAGAACCCTCACCAATTCTGAGTAGTGACGGTCTTCTATTAAATCGTCATGCCATTTGTCTTGATTAAAAGATAATTAAATATGGTGGCAATGAGAAGATTCTGGTCAGAGATTTTATTGGAATAGATCATGAATTAGTTTTGAGATAAGCTCAACTGATGGAGAGGCATGCCTGAAGTGATATTAAGACCTAATGAGGCAAAGAACAAACTGAGGGTGGATGGGGAGGTGGGGGAGAGGGGAAAATGGGTGATGGGCATTGAGGAGGACACTTGTTAGGTTGAGCACTGAGTGCTGTATGTAAGCCAATTTGACAATAAATTTTATTTTAAAAAAAGAGCTAATGAGGCAAATGTGGGAATGTTTTAAAGTCTTGGAAAGACAGGTAAAACCACATTAGTATCTTCTTATCTTGGATATGGGATTTAAGAAAGCAAAGTATATATGGACTATTTTTATTGCACTTGCAATATTCAAAGGTATCTAATTATATTTCCTAAAACTGAGTTACTTTATTTTTATGACATGTATGAATGATATATTACTCCTGAGGTCGTTAACTTATCTATTGCTTATAATCGTATTCATGTTATAGTTTGGGGGCTGCAAGGGATGGGTATGTGTAGTAGTACTCGAGGTTTACTCTTCCACTAGTTAGACAACATCTCAAGAATCTCAGTGACAATTCATTGCTTTCAAAAAACTGAGCACTTACTGTATGCCTGATACAGAACTAAGCACTTTATGTACCTTATGTTATTTAACATAACAATCAGAAGGCAGGTACTATTTGCATGGTCGTTATGTATATGGATGGAGATCAGGGAGAAAAAGTAACATCCCCAAAGTCACACATCCTAGAGAAGTAGATCAAAATCTTGACCCTAAGGCCCCATGAGCCATTTTATGATGATGTCACATATGCCACATGCTTACACATCCAAGGAGGTCCTGATAAGTTTTAAATATTGCAAGAGCAATATGGATGGAGACAGGATTCTGATATAGATGGAAAAGAAATCATCAGTACCAAAACTATGGTGGCTTGTATAGCAAAGTGTGTCTTCATTTGTGGATTCTCTGATGTCATAAGGAAGCGTTTTGTTGTTGTTGTTGTTGTTGTTGTTGTTTCATTTTTGTTTTGGTTTTGTTTTTTTCCTGGAACCCCAACTGCAATTTACCAAGGGGCCTGGTCCATGAATCCATTCAGCGCTAAGAAGTAAGATCCCTTGGGATTACTACTATTTAGTTTTGATGGGGTAGAAATGTTAATGCCCAGCCTAAAGTTTATAAAAATAAATTAGTCCTGGGGGAATCAGGGAACCAGTAGCTAAAATGTCCTTCTCACATACCTCTTCTTATTCTCAGAGAAAAAACAGGCAGCTGGGACCACATGCACATTTCCCCCACAAACTACTATGCCTTCTGCTCAAAAGTGCACGTATACACACACACACACACACACACACACACACACACACACACACAACCTTAATTAAGCAAAATGGATCCCCAAATAGTATCCAGTAAAATAATCTTTTATAAGTTCATATAAGCTGACTACAGAAAACAGTGATAACATAACATTACAATGTTTTGATTTAAACTTCAAGACTATTAACCAAATCATACACACCAAAATATTAGCAATAGTAAGTTTTTTTAGTTGACTTTTAATACTTATCTCCAATTTTTAAAAATGGAACTCACAATATACATTTAAAGTATTCCTGAACTACCTTAATGTGTCTAATTGAAGTTCAAAGAACTTGGATCTTTTTTAATACACACCTCATCTGTAAATGTAAGCAAATAGGTTTGCTGGCCCACACAATATAAACCTGCTACCAAAGGATTATAATGGCTTACAAAATACCAACAATAAACAGCACTAATTAGAAACCATGAGTAAACATTAAAACTATATTTTCAATAACTGTCTTTTTTCTCCTCTCCAAAATCTGGAAGCAAATGGAATTTGTTATTTCTTCCAGCAGAGTTAAAAATTGGACCAAGATCAGTTTCTTGACATTGTGATCTATCACAGACTACTATGATATTATTCATAGGAGGGCAAATGTGTCAGGGGTAGACCTGGGAATATGGATCTAATAGAAATGCTGCATTTCAATCCTGAGAAATTCAAGATATTGGAAAGTAAAGTAAAAGCAGTGAATATATTTTACAATGAAACTGACGCTAAGAGCTATGGGCAAGATTTGTCATAGGTTTGTGGAATGGACATTAAGAATTTTTCAGTATGCTTTTGTGTTCAGCTGAGAAATGTTGTTTTAAAATTCTCATGTTTGAATACATGCTAAAATTTGGTTTTAAGTGTACCTGTATGTGTGTGTACAAAAGACCTCAAGCACAAAAAAATAAGAAAGCGAATCCCAAAAGTGTTAGGATTTGTTAATAGTAAAGATATTAAATTTAGTTTGTCAAAGGTACAGATTCTTTTTCCATAAATACAAATGACAGGATATGACTACAGATAGTCAAATGCACTACAAATTTAACTAGCTTTGCATTTTAAAAATGTGATTCTATCCTGGATGTCCTCAGTCATCCTTCGAGTTTATAAATCTAGTTTGTTCCCAGATTATACTTGATGGAAGATAAAAATTAACATAAAGTGAATTACTGGCAAAGGAAAAATGTGTTTCCTGTGTTTGATTCAGTCTTCATTAACTGACAATGCTTCTTCCCACAAAACAAACAAACAAAAGAAGCTACCCTCTGGAGATTTATCTTGAGAGATATAAATGATGTTCCTAAAAATGTCAAGTCCTTGGAGCGCCTGGGTGGCTCATGGGTTAACCGTCAGACTTCGGCTGTGCTGACAGCTCAGAGCCTGGAGCCTGCTTCAAATTCTGTGTCTCCCTCTCTTTCTGCCCCTCCCCACTCACACTCTGTCTCTCTCAAAAATAAATAAAACATTAAAAAATTTTTTTTTATGTCAAGTCCTTTTACTGGGCTCATACCCAGAAGAAAAAAAAAAAAATGTTGGTAATTATCAGTCCCAGCTAAGAGAAAACTCTTGCGGTTTTCGTAAAGTCTACTCAGCTTTGCAGAAAAGATAACTTCCGATTTACTTTTAAATTCTCTCCCAGCTAAAGACAAAGAAAATGCTGCAGTAATTTAAAGCAACATGCAATAATCACAAACAAGGAAGGAAAAGGCACACATTTTGAGATGAATGGTATAAAAAGTAAAGGATAATTAAAAGACAGCCAAACAACTAATGTTCGCTTTGTCTCAGAATTCTCTATCAAAGAGAATGACTGACCACTTGACTGAAAAGAGCAGATGAAAACCTGGTCAGGAAGAAAAAGTGAAGCTGAAGAAAATGTAGAGAAACACTCACCTGCTGGAGAAGTATTCCCATCTCCTGGACCACCTGACCAGAGTTTTGTGTTTTTCTGTTTTTGTGTTGTTTTTTTTGGTTTTATTTATTTATTTAATTTTATTTATTTATGTATTTTTTGAGGTAACTTGCAGCATAGATCCAACAACTGCAGTAATCTTTGAAGGAGCTTAAAAGATTGGAGTGGGGCCAGAACACTGCAGGCAGACAGACAAATGCATTTTCAGTTTGTGAAACGGAACAGTAAATTCTTCAAAATATCGACAGAAGAGTTTTACTTTATTCTTTTAAAAGCTTCCATAACAACTTATTAGGAAATGATGTGTGTGGTGCTAGAAAAGGATTATTGTTTACCTTATAGCGTGGCAATACTAAGCATGGGCTATCCGAAACCAATGAGAAAGAGTAGAGTGCAGTGGTTAAAAGTAAGAGCTTTGTGTTCAACCTCCCAGGACTAATTTACCACCCGTGTGATCTGCTGAGTAATTTCCATTCCTATATTTTGGCTTCCCCACTGTAGAACAGTAATAACAGCCCCTCTACATAACACTGTTGTGAAAAAATAAATGCATTTAATAGATCCCCAGGACAACATAAGACAATAATGCACATCTCTCTCACAGTAAATAATCAAAAATGGCATCTGACTATAACATCATCCTTTCAGAACACATCAGACACGTATGACAGGGAAACGCAGAGGATAGAGTTTAACTGGTGTCAACAAGGCAATAGGCAAGATCACTCATGACAGTCTCGTCCATACACTGGAAAACAGACAAAATCAAACTGATGTTTGAGAGAAGAACCCAAAAATCATTTCATAAGAGGACCAGCTCAATCACTTCAGGGACTCTAATGCACCAGTCTATGTATACTATAATTTTGGCGCCATATGAGCTCCTTCAGACCAGAAGCTCTTTTCTTGAGAATTTTCCACTTTAAAATTTCACAGAAGTGAGCAAGTCTGTGTTCAAGAACAACGGCTATATCAACCCTGACTGCCAACCACAAATGGATTCAGCCGTCAGGTAACGTCATTCTAATACCAGCCCACAGCCCTGTTCTTTAACCTAATATGTGGTCACTATATTTACGTTACACTTGTAATTACTTTGTGTACATGATCCATTCCATTCTTCACATTAATGTAAAAAGTACAAGAGTGTTAACAGCGATAAGAAGGGACATATGACAGTAATGAAATGACAGTAAGAAGGGGACCGCTAGTGCTGAGATGTGCACTGAGTCAAGATCAGGATGACTCTGAAAGACAAAGAATAAATCAGAAAACAGGGAAAACATTCTAGGATGATCCACAAGAAAGAAATGTGACCGGTATAAAGGGAGAGTTTTGAGTATGTGGATTACCAGAGGGTCAGCATCAATCTGGGATGCCTGTGAACCTGATGTTAGTCCAGGAGACAAGAAAGTTGTTCAGAAATTTAATAGGCATGGTAACTACCTCTGAGGAACTTTCGTCAAAATCCAGGGATAATTATAGTTACCGGGCAAGTTCACACTCGTACAACATAGCAATGAGGAGTGGAGATCCCCCCCAAGGGGAGGAGTCTATTTGGGGGAATGATTCACAACAGAGTATCTATCAGCATGAAGCTGAACAGCATGCCTGGCTTTACAATGGAGATTAAAGAACGAACAGACCTGGTCTTACAGAGTCACTCATATTCCTTCTTTTTCTTCTTCTTAGGAGTTTTAAAGTAAGTTCAAACAGCACTAAGAAAGTGGAGTATTTAACAATAAAACCTGGGCTTCTGGCTTCTTGAAAAATAATCTGAGAATCTGGCAACACTTAAGCAATATATACCTAACTCATTAAGGATTTCTGCTTGGCCCTTTGAAGCTTCTGAATTTTCAAACTTCTACAGAACTGGACCACACTCCCACGTGATGGGAGCGAATGTGGGACTGAACACTAAATCCTTCTTACACACTCTGACTAAACTGACTCTGAATATAAATACAAACGTAACTGGGCAGACAAAAATGCACAGTGAGGTTGAGAAGTGGTTAAAGTAGGAAAAGCTAACAGTAGAAAGCTTTCCTTTACTCAACCATTAATACTGCTAATGCTATTTCATTGTGTAACACTTTGATCAGGGTAATGTTTACACTCAGAATTTAGTAAAGGTAAAAAATAAAATTGGAGGCTTTATTTTAGAAAAATAATCAGGATCACAGAACCATAGGGATTTACAGCTACAAAAGCCTTTGGAGATCATCTGGTTCAATTTAAGAATGAACTAATTTGTACGTAAAATTTCAAAGCATTAGAAACTTACTTTAATTATAAAGCACATAATAATCCTAGCAATGAACTTAGTAATTTATAAATTTACAAAAAGGCTGTGACTATATTCTAAGCCATGTATATCTCCATATATGAGTGAAGCTGAACATATATATAAACAAAGTTGTGGACATGTCACACGCTAGGCCCCTCTCAGCTCCCTGTGCTCTCACCCCTGTGACCCAGTCAGGATGCTTTAATGAATACGCAAGGGGATCCTACAGCACAATATATTCCCTGGCCTGTTTGGAAATCAGACAACAGTCCCTCCTGGCATTCAGTCTTTGGTTCAAGATTCTCCTCTCTTTTTTCCCAGCAAATGAGAACCATGTTCACCACTGGAAAAGAAAACGCTGGTTACCTACCTGTAATAAATACACTAAGCCAACACCCTAGAGACAATCAAGGAGGCTGGTAATGACTGTCCTATTCATAGTGCAAATACAAAAGTAAATTACCAAATAATAAATGCTGAATCTTTGGAATTTGGAGAAGCCGGCTTAAAAAAAAAAAAAAAAAAGAAAAAAAGTCTGGTGCATGAGTCAGAATCATTAACATAATGTTGCGGTGTCTGCAAATTTCTGGCAGGTTAATTTTTGATAGCTGGGGAACAGCAAAGCTTCCAACCAATTTTCTAAATCATCTTTAGGCAAACATCCAGGGGCAATCACCTGTAGACTCTGCCTAAAGGCCCAGGTATGTTTTGAGAAAGCAGTCAGATTCCTGAATGATTTACAAAGTTAACTGTCAGGACTGCTCATATAACCAGCTTAGACTAAGAATAAGTAACTAAAAAAAATAGGCATGACACATTTTAACCTCTGTTTCCTCACCTCACTCAGAAGAGAAAAAGCATCAAGAAAAGGCATTTTTACCCTGGCTATTCAAAGAATTTTTAGTCTCCTACTAATGCAAAGTGCTCCTAGTATGAAATCACTATAAATACAAACGATATAGCAGTCCTGATAGCAGACAGAAGAAAGTATGGTCATTTGGATGTAAACATATTTCCTTTTAGTAAGGTAACAATAGTATCATTAACCACTGGATACTATAATCCCAGGTTTTGAAATAAGCTATCAGGGCCCATTTAATTTGAGACAACTGGAATACAAATCATGATCCAAAGTGCAACAATCTGAACAAGTGAGCTATTAGAACTAAGTTTGATGATATGCTGTTGCTTCCAAATAGATAACGGATGAGTATGGAAAATTAATGAGATATTCACATCCGAAACATAAGTGTAAGTACAGACCTTAGAAAAAAGAATGTTCATCCGCGGTCATTAAAAAACTTGAGTCACTATTTTGTTGACAATGGATTTTGACCTTTAAGACAAATTCATCAAAGTCACTTTCATTTTTCAAATCTTTTGACAAAATACTGTGGTGATAATCATAATGGTACAATATTGGCAAATATTATATTGACATAAGAATTATTTGCTTCCTATTATTCCTTTTGGCATTTTAAGAGTGGTTTACAAGCTTTTTTTTTTTTTTTCCTAATTTAATTAACATTTATACTGGACTTATGGTAAACTTGGTAGTTGTACTAAATTTTAAAAACAGGCAATTTCATCTTCATAAAAATCTTAGAAAAACTTCTGTGTAAGAAAAATAATGTATGCCTGCCTGACAACCACAGTGACTTTTAAACCTTTTAAAAGGAAGATTTACCCTAGTGTTAGGAGTGTAAAGATCCAAGATTAGCAGGATTAAAAGGTAAGATTACATTTACAGTGATTTTAGGCCATTGATGAAAACGTTTAACGCTTATTAGAGGGAAATAGATTAGAGTTACACGACTTTGGAGAATTATTTACCAAGAAACTATGTTCATACCAAATCATGTTTATTCCTCGTCATCTTTCTTTCTTCTACAAGGAGCAGTCACTGGAGATGGCCCCTAGATCTCTGACCTCTCTGCAATGACACAGAAGGTTTATGTCCCCTCCTCTGGAATCCGGGAGGGCCTGTGGGTGCTTCAACTAATAGAATGTGGCAGGAGTGATGCTATGTGGCTTCCGAAGCCAGGTCATAAAATGCCATGCAGTCTCCCCCTGGTTGCTTGGAACACTCCGCCTCTGGATGTTCCCCCTCCAAACACAGCTGTCATGCTGGGAGAAGTCCAAGCCATGTGGAGCGGCCATGTGTACATTCTGTGGTCAATGGTCCAGCTGGACACAGCCTTCAAGTCACCACAGCCCAGAAAACAGAATGAAGGAGCCTCCAGATGATCCAGTCCTCAGACCTGAGACACCCCGAATCACCTCGATGCCCTGTCAGAATTCTGCCCACAAAATCTGTGGTCATAATAAAATGGTTGTTGTTTTATGGCATCAGATTTGGAACAGTCTGTTACAGAGCAATAAATGGACCATTACCCTCGTTAAATTAGCTGGCTATCTAAGCCTGTTTCTAAAATAGTAAAAGTAGTAGTACTACTAACAAAATAATTGTAATAGTCTCTTCCTCCAGATATACTGTTAACACTGCGTTTTCATGATTGTACTTAACTCTCCCTCATAGACCGATAAAACAAGTATAATACATATTCCCATTTCTACAGACGAGAAAACTAAGTCTTTGAGAGTATAAGTAATCTTCCCAAGGAGCCAGAACTAACAAACACCAGAACAAGTATTTATCTGGAGTTATTTGGGATAGGTCAGTTATTTATTAGTAAAGCACTGGTCATTCGGTAGGAAAACAAGTACAGTTCCTTTCATAAAGTGCATGTCAAAAATGTATTACTATAAAGGACAATAATGTACAATCAATCTCATAGTCATTTTAAAATGGCAATAAAAAGAATATTAATGTTAGTATCACTATATTTCATTCTCAGAGTATCTACTTGGAGTAATTCAAATTGGAATAATCTGTAATTCTTAGAATTCACGAGAGGAAAACAAAGAAGTTAGCATCTAGACAGCAAAAATCAACAGTGTAAAATTGTAAGGGCTCCTTAAAGCCCACCAGATAAGCCCCTCCCTATCCATCTTCATATAAAAGGAAGCAAACACCACAAGAACCTAATTGACCTTAAAAGATCTAAAGAAAATGAGATCCCCACAGTCATATTATTTTAAAAAAGGAGGACCTCAGAGATTAGCCAATCCAATCCTTCCTTTGAAAAGGAGAACAACCATGTGACTTGCCCAGGGCGGCACTTTTCTGACCCCCATACAGAGCCCTTCACTAAAGAGCTTCTGCTCTTCTTTAGATAGATTGATTGTTCCCGCGAACTCTGTAGTTCCCAAAATTTCAGAATAGATTAATCATTGTTGTGGCTAATCTTCTTCCACTTCAAAGAATGACTAATCCCCAGTTCTGAGTTATATATAGGGCATGAAGATAGAAATAACCACGTTGTATAAAGCATATAGAATAGAGACAATACAAAGAGACACCAGTTACAAAGCACAGATTAGTCCCAAAAGTGAAGTAATTCACAAATTAATGTGGATCATCCTGTCATAAGTGTCCATAAAGCCTGGAGACTTCCTACTGCTTTAATGTTATGATAATGATAAGGGAAATGAGAATGAGAAAACAACCATGGTGGTATTTACTGTGTTCCAGGACGAAGTATCATTCGTACGATATTCCCTTTAACCCTCATACAAACACCATAGAGAAGACACTGTTTTTCCCGTTTTACAGATAAGGAAACTGAAAATTGGAGAAGTAACTATCACGTATATGGACAATGACTAGCTGAACGTAATTGTTGGCTGAACATAAAATCCATTTTCAACTTTTTTATTTTATTTAATGGGGCAATTGCACCCAGTTAAGGGTGATTAGGTTTACCAACTACTCTTTCAGTTAGGTGTTGGCCATGTTATTAAGTTCAGGCTAATGATATATGTAAGTGTTGTGTTGAATTCCCTGGAAGGCTACAGATTCAGCTGAAAAATGCATTCCTTTTGTCCTCCCTGTTTTGCTTCCTTCCTTCCTGCAACATGGAATGTAGATGAGATAGCTAGAGCCCTAGCAGCCATCTTGTAACATGAGATGATCCTGACAATGAAAGTTAGAGCCAACAGGATGAAGGAGGCAGGAGCCTTGGACTCTGAAGATCATGAAGACAAAACAGAGTGATTCATTGCCTACTGATAAACTTCTTTTCCAAAACAGGAAAAAAAAAAAAAAAAAAAGAAAAAGAAACTTCTGTACTACTTGGACCCCTAATATGCTGGACATTCTGATAAATCCTTAGTATTACCTTTCCAGAAAAAGGTTTGTTTCCTTGCCAAACAAAACTGTTAGACACAGTAAATCCTTACTATTACCTTTCCAGAAAAACGTTGCCAAACAAAATGCTGAAAACTCCTTTATAAAAATCAATGCATACCTAATAGTCTAGTTTACTGTAATTTCTATTTAATCCTGCAAATGACCTATACTTCAAGAATTAATGTACAAATTTAAAGATTGGCACTGAAGGCCATAATTGTCTAAACTGTATGACTCTGTTTGGATCATATTGCAGGCAGGGAGGTGAGTTGGGGAAAGGAGCTTAGCAAGAAAAAGATAGCTTAAGGGAGAATCAGAAATGCTACAGTTAGTGACTCTAAGCTTTATGCTGTGCACGTAGAATACAACCAACCAAGAAATTCTACCTATTATTTACGCAGTGACAGATAAAGGAAAATGAGGTGTAGCTCGATAAACAAGCTCTCTCCTAAAGCAGATTTAGACACTATTCATTCCCTTCTTTTCAGTCTAGAAGCCTGCTTAGCTGGAACTGTAGAATAAATTCCAGCACTCAGAACACTTCAAGGAGGAATAATTTTCAAAACTGGCTCAGGCTTTATTTTTCTTCACTTTGAAATTGATTAGATGTGCTGGTAAAAGAAAAATTGTTAGGGTCTCAAAGAAAAGAGAGTACTTTAGACAAATCTAAGATAGCTAATTTTAAATGCTCTAGCTATTAACCATTGCAGCCCATCGGTCATCAATCCACAAACAAATCTTGTCAGATTGGGTTTTACTGCAAATCAAATTATACTGAAAGGTAAAATAATCAATATTTTAATATTAACCCCGTATTTGTGGTGTAGTCAACTGATTATCAAATAGCAGTGAAATGTGTTTTTTAAAGGACTTTAAACAAACAATAAATGGACTAGGCAATAGAAATAAAATCACTGATGAGCTGCTTCGTAAGTAATGGAAATCAAACTCAATACTTGCAAAGAAATGTTACATGAATAGTAATTTAACTTTTCAATTTAGAGCATGCCTAGTCATATGTAACTTTGTGAAATGAAGCATTTCAACAACTCACCATGGGTCTGCTTTAGAAGATAATCCAGGAATCTATAAGAATGACAAAAAAAAAATTTACTCTACAGTAGCACTGGCTCTAACTGCTAAAGAAGCAAAGACAAGTAAATGAGAATGTTTAGATTCAGTGAGTCAACACTGCATTTCACACATATAGCAGTTTGCGCCTCTAAAACTTTAAGTGGCATTCAAACTAAGTTACTACACCCTCCTTGTGGTAGTGGTGGTGGGCGGGGGGGGGGGGGGGTTCTGCAGTAAATAGAATAGCTCTAAAAGATAAATCAAACTAACTTTGTTGTGAATGGTTTCATGTTTGTTTCAAGTTTTACTAATAAACAGAATTCAAATCGGTTTCTTTGCTATTAGCTCTGTGAGCAATGAAACATAATCATGGGAACAGAGCCAGCATGCAATACATTAATTTTCAAATGAATAAGGAGTCAATGAATGATGCACCAGTTTATGTTCCACAGGATCTGGATATTGCAGCACTAGTCATAACTGGCTGGATGATATCGATTAACTCATTCAAGAGAGACACAAAGGCAGAAAGGCAGTGAAAAAGTTTTAGAGGCAGATATGGATTCAAATCCTGAGTAGCCAGGGAACAGGAAAGGCATTTGAAGGCCTGAACTTCAATTTTCTTAACTGTAGAAATAAGTTAATAATGTATAACTTCCATGGCTACTATAATGCATATAGTACATATTTGTCTATGTACTAGTCTATGTACTTTGTCTATGTACTGTCTATGTCTATAAATGACAAGTATCATTAATATTATTATTATTATTACTATTATTGACATCTTTGAGGATCATTTTATTATATAAGAAATTGCAGAAAAGTTGAGAGGATACACTCTGATTTTTAATGTGAAAACACAGTAAAATATAAAACTCTATAAAATACAAATGATAGGGGCACCTGGGTGGGTGGCTCAGAGGGTTAAAAACCTGACTTCAGCTCAGGTCATGATCTCGCGGTTTGTGAGTTCAAGCCCCACGTCGGGCTCTGTGCTCACAACTCAGAGCCTGGAGCCTGCTTCGGATTCTGTGTCTCCCTCTCTCTCTTGCCTCTCCCCAGCTCATGCTCTGTCTCTCTCTCTCTCAAAAAAAAAAAAAAAAAAAAAAAAACATTAAAAATAAAGAATGTAAATGATAGCAGAATCATTCTTCTGTAATTCCTCCAGAAGCCCCTGCAACTAACTGAAATTTGCCTGAAAAGTTTCAATACTTAAATACCATTCTGAGGCAGGGAAACAGATAACTGTGAATTACGGCAATAGGTGGGAAATATGGTGGAAAATAAGCCATTTGAAATATTTTAACTCCCATCACAAACTGTGCAGACAATATTTAAAAACCTACCATGTTTTACAACTTGTATTACCAAAAAAGTGAATGCCCACATGAACTTTCAGAAAAGAGCTAAATATTTTCTAGAATTTACAGCACACAAATGACCATATATATCTTGGTCTGCCTATAGGAAAGAGTATACAGGCAACATTTCTACTTATAAAAGTGCCCCTGAATTGATATAGAAAACAATGAAGGTTCGTTGTGGATTGTCTTCACCTCTCTGTCCCCAGGATGTAGCTCAGTGTCTGGAACCCAATAAATTTATGTTAACTTACTGACTAAATAAATTTAGCTAAAACCAAAAGTGATTGCTTTTCATCATTCTCTGAAAGCCAACGTGCTCATAATAAGGGCATCTGAAACTAAACCAAATGATAGAAAACTATTTTTTAAAAACTCTCCGTGTCACATTGTTTTATTTTCACATATAGTATTTGCCTGCAAGATAGCCTAGTAGTAGCATTCAATTTGTCTTGTCTTATAGATTATAAATGGAGCATCTTTCCTATAAGCACATGATAAAATTTGAGACCACGCAATAGGTAATCCTAGTCAAAAGAACTCATCCCAATTCTGATCCCTTACCAAAAATAAATAAATAAATAGACAAAAAATTTTCAGTCTGAAAAAATAATTAAAACCTCATTTGTGATTGAAATGTTACACAGGAAAAGGGCTACCAGCATAAATCTATTATTTTGAGCATAGTGAATCTTCATTTGTTCTGGACAAAACACAATTAAAACAGTAACATTGACAAAAATAAGACAAATGAAAACAAGTAAAATTTGTATCTGACTGGGAGATCTTCAAAGCCAATACTGTTAAGTTCCAACCTAAGTACATGTTTAAGTTTCAGAGTATGGTGAAACTTGACAACTTTGGGCATATGCAAATAGCCAGGTCCTGAAGGTTTGCACTTTTTCAAAACACAACACCTCTGAAGAGTCCCAAATGTGCGGCAATGTAGCAATGACTACACTCACCCCTGATGCTTGACAGAAGTTCTATCAGGCACCATCTAGCTTCTCCCAGACTAGCCCTACTATTAATCATCTTACGGAAAACTCTTCCCTGATCACCTGTTACAAGACAGATAGCAGCTGGGCTCTTTTATGTAATCAGGGACTTGGGTTTTCAAGGTGGTGAGGGAAAAGAACCAGAAGCTTGGCAGCTGTGAACCAGTGGCCCTACCCTTTCACCATATAACAAAAATCAGCTGTTGCCTCAACAGCTGGCAGGTGGCTGACGAATATGAGAGCCGAACAGAGTTGTAGATTTTATGTAGAAAAGAGCCATAGGTAGGAGGCAACAGACAGTAGCAAAGGGAAGAGGTGGTGAAGGGGGGAAAGAATCACAGAAAAAGTTAAAACAAGTGGTAGCATAGCTGTGCTAACAAACTGGCAGGAATGACTCGCAGAAATCATGGCAGCCTAGAACCTAAGAAACCGTTAAAAACAAAAACAAAAACAACAAAAACAGGCATCTGCCTGAAGGTATTTCATTGTCCTACCTGAAAGGAAAACTAGATTACCTTTTGAACTATTTCCTCATCCTTCCATCTGTGTACCACTTAATGCTATTCCTATGTAGTGATATGTTTAAAGTATGATAATTATAAACAGGAAGAGATTTGCGACAAATGTTATGACGACTCTGGCTTCTCCAGCAGACTGCATTTTGAGACCGATAACATGTTCACGGGCATTTATTTACCTAGCAAACCGCACTGATGTCTAGCCCAGTACATGGCACATGGTTGACAACAATTAATGAAGCATGGACATAGCCTACATTAATGTGAGAGAGAAAGGTATGAACACTAGGCAACAACACTATTTGTGATATGCTAAAAAATGAACAAAAAGAAGAGACTTGCTCTGCCGGCAACAAGACATAGGAAGATGGGTAGGAGGAAGGGGCAGGAAGGAGGAAGATGGGCTTTATAAATTGAGGTAACATCCTGCTGGTCTTGAAGGATGACTAGGGTTTATCTGAAAAGAAACTTTTTACAAAGGTATTTCTGAAAAGAACAGCATATGCAAATACAAGAGCATGATAGATGGGAAAGAGAGCTGATTGGGAGGCAGCAAAAGGATTTGTGGAGCAGTACTCAAGCTTCTGCCGAGGCTAAACACCTTACATGTGTAATAGCACTGATCCACAAGTCTATTTGATTTTTCTTCAGCCGTCCTTGACGGTCTGGCAAGGAAAGCAGAAGGACAGCAAAATTGCAAGTGCTTCAGAGAGAAGAGGATGAGAAGGAAGGACAGAAAGAATGCCCAGGATGCTGTCTCTGCCCTAACCCACTCACCAGACCCTAAACACTGTCCTTACCCACTCAATGGTCCACAGCCCAATTCACACCAGAATCTGCAGAAGAGTAGGAGGGTAAGGAGAGGATTATGTGGAGGGTTTCCCCTTTTACAAACCCTTCACTTCTCTCTATACAGGCAATCTTTCATTTAAAAAAGGGATGGGGAGCGCCTGGTGGCTCAGTCGGTTGAGCATCTAGCTCTTGATTTCGGCTCAGGTCATGATCTCACAGTTCATGAGACTGAGCCTTGCATCTGGCTCCACACTGACAGAGTTGAGCCTGCCTGGGGTTCTCTCTCTCCCTCTCCTTCTGCCCCTACCCCACTCACTCTCTCAAAACAAATAAGTAAACATTAAAAAAAAAAAAACAAAAACAGAACACCAAGTACATGGCACAGTAAGCAAAGACAAGTGGCGGAAATAAAAGAATAGACAAGCAGAAAGAGCAAAAGTCATCCAGTGAAGTCATAGCAAGGTGATAGGTGCAAATGTTTAGGTGAAGATTAATCTGGCTGCCTACTTCTCCAGCCACTGTACAACATCCCCAGTATCATTCTATGTCCACCATAGTCCATACATTCTACCAACTTCCAGTCTGTGTTTTTATGGAGGCTGATCCCATCTGTGTGTTTCCAATTATCGACTCAGGATACATCGGTTCCAGAGTAAGAAAACCAAGAATGGATTTTACTTGGCTCTATTTTATGAGTTTATTTTGTTATTGCACAATAACCCTAAAAGATTAAATGCTAGCTTTATTTTCTCACTGTCCCAGATTTAAACTCACATAATATAAGAGAGTATACCATTCATATATTTACACATGCATGCATCTATTTAAAGAGAGAAAGAGAAACATCAGTTTTATGTTTATTTATTACTTGTATAGTTATTTAAGCCTCACGGAGAAAGAAAAACAAGTTCTGCAACTCCTTTATGATTCTATTTAAGAGACTTTTATTTATTTCTATTCTATCAAATGAGTGTTTATATCATTAAAACATTTTTATAAGGAAAATACTCCCCAAAGCGAAGATGGCCCGAAATACGAGTCCAATCCCCAATCTGTTTTCTGATCAGTAACGTGGAATCCCTCCCCTTTCATCATATTTACAACTACATAAATCAGTGTAACTGGAGTCAGCTAATAAACTTTCACAGCCAAAGGTCTCACACTGAAGTCCATAACCCACAAATATTTGCTCTATAAAATATGACAGATTGGGAGAGTTAGGTAGATCTGAATAGCAACAAATAATCCTAATCTTTGCATTCTATCAATGAACTGTATTTAAAGTTGCCAATACAAATTTACCTTCAGTATAAAAAAAAGTAAGTCCAAGGATAGTATTTCATTAAAATATGTTATTAGTAAAGTAAAATTGAATTTAAATCAATCTTAATAGTGTGGTTAGCTTTATTAGATTGCATGGTGCAATAATGTCCTTTAACTTATTTTATGATGATGGTATTAAAATCAACCTTGGGTTTCATTCACAAATCAGACATAATAGCCTTTTAATATTACTTGCCAAAGATTTCTACTAATACAAACATGATTTCCCTTTAAAGGTCCTTGAAAGAAGAGGAACTAGAATGGAAATTTAATAATTTTCCTTCGAAACTCAATGATGCCTTTAAACAAAAGCCAATATTAGAACTAAAAAGGCCTTATTTGAATATTATAAGTACATATCATTTAAAACTTAAGCCAGTTTCTATTAAGATATATGCTGTTAGGAGGAACCCCAATGCCCTCTCACGCAGAAACTTCTACTCCCAAGAGAAAAACACATTAGACAATCTCTTCATTTCTTAGTCACTGCCGCCCCTGGGAGAAGCAGAAATTACATGGTAGGGAGGACCTCCAGAGTCTGTCCATGCATTTACATTCTTTAATTTAGCAAGAGAAAGGTGTAAAAAGTCACCATTTGCCCATAACCTAGGGCTCTTTTCTCTCTTGGTGTGGATAAGTTTAACTCAAAGGGAGAAGTATTTGAAAAACCTTTTGATGCGGGTCCAGACTATGGTTTCTAGTTGAGACCTAACAATAATAGAGTAAATGATTGGATCTCTACCTGATACTTGTGTTAATTTCCCACTTGGTTTGAAATTCAACTCTCTCCACCGAACACACAGTGGGGTCACAGTGTTCTTACTAATCCAGTTTCTGAAATTATACTCATCTTTAAATGTTTATATATAACATCATCTGCTTCAGTGAACATTTAACTGATTCCCTTGTTGAAATTACATGTTTCTTCTAAATGTTCTCATGGCACCTTATAGTTTGGTTATAGCTTACAATAAACTCCTTAAACCCTAAAACAATCCATTATTGCTATACCCTTTAAACAGTGCCTTGCACAGAGCTATTTGATGACTGTTAAATTCCAAAAGTCATATATTCCTTAATATTAAAATATTAAAATTAAAGAATGTATTTATGAAGAAGGAAGAGAACGACAGTCTACAAAAATGAAATCATCACATACATTCTATTTACCCAACAAATAAAAGTACATTCCTAAACAGTTTGGGGGAAACTGTTAGCCAACAGCCTTCAGGCAATGATAACTTGTGCACTGGGAATTCTATGTATTTTCTGCACTGCTAGTTCTAATGTTCATGAAAAATGCATGCAACTGTTTCATTGGAAAGCTCCTCACTGATAAACCCCGACCCTGGTTTTTCTTGGGATTTCACATTAATCCTAATTTTATGCTTACATGTAGATAAGAGATTTAATATTTAAAATAATGCAAATGCCCTTTGTTTCAAATATAAATCATTGTATGAGATAACAGAATAAAGAGGAAAACTGCAGAAGCATTCTACTAGCTATGCACAGGTTTCCTTGTGGCAATTAACAATCCTGTGTGTTCAAAAAACACTGAAGCACAAATTCATCAGTCTGGAGGACAGCTATTCACCTCATTTAACAAATATTTACTCAACACCAACTACATGCCTGTCCTCTGCAGGAACTGGAGGTAGAGCAGTGCAACATAATAAACACAATCCTCATCCACACTGAAGCTATAATTGGTACAAAGAGATTTTAAACAGGAAATCAAGCAAATAAAATCATCACTGATTGTCACTCGGGAAAAATGGGGGCAAGGTGAGAGATGAGCAAGGCCTTCATGATCAGATATGTTCTGATATGCAAATCATGCCACATACCACAGCAAATTTTAAAAAATTTTAATATTTAGATACATTATGAACTATAAAACATATTTTCCTCTAATAGTGCACTCCTATGCAAAATAAGAGAGTACAAATGATACTAAGAGCAAATGGTATATCTAATTTGCATTTTTGTGCACACAATTTGAAAAGTCAATACATTATGCTGCAACCACGTGATAAATATGTCGCTGCTTACTAAAATCTCAGAAAGGTCCCAGGTTAAAAATGGACAGGGGTAGCTCAGTCAGTTAAGAGTCTGACTCTGGGTTTCCGCTCCGGCCATGGCCTTGGGGTTCATTAGTTCAAGTCCCACGTCAGGCTCTGTACTGGCAGCATGAAGCCTGCATGGCACTCCAGCTCTCCCTCTCTCTCTGCCCCTCCCTCGGTCATGCTGTCTCTGTCTTCTCAAAATAAATACATTAACTTTAAATAAACAAAAATGGACAGGGATAGAAGGGAGGACATTTCTAATTAAAATCTACAGATTCTAAGGAACTTACAAATTTTATGACAATCAGATATAAAAAGCACAATTAAAAATATTTTTCTTTATAATATGCGTCCTAAAAATAATGAAAATAATTTCGTTCAAAAGTATTTCCAAGACACTTAAAGATTAATCTGGCTAAAAAAGGTATTGATAATGTATTTTCAAAATATTGATGCTTCACTCAAGAATCTACATGACGTCCAATTTCCAGATGAAATACTAACCCTATGCCTGTCATTCAAGATCTTTTGATATCTATTTTGACATAGCCTCTTCCAAAACCTTTACCCTAAACATTTATAAACCTGTCATATAAGTCTTTGTCATCTTTATTGAACCATTCTATCCCTTTATTCATCTCATCCCTAAATTATTTCTATCCCTTTAGGCCCAACACACACTATATTTGTTCCATTAATAGTTCATTACACTATTCCTAGGAATTATCAAAGATTTATACTCTCACTATAAATCCTACCATATAGGTTTGGTATGAATATGTGTGCATAGAGATACAGCTATTTTCATGTAAAAATAAGTACAAAAGAACATTACTTATATGATTTAAATGAAATTATGAACATAAAGACCTAAAAGTTAAGTGTTCAATAAGTACTGTTAATATCGACTAAAATCATACCTATCATTAGTTTTAACAAAATCCTTCATTAATTCGTTCAACAAATATTTATAGCAAGTACTATGCATAAAACTATAATGAATAAGATAGATTTATTTCTCATGAAACTTACACTAAACAAGTAAATGCATGAACAAAAAAAATCATCTTTTGGCATGCATTAAGAAGAAATAAACATTTATGGAAACACTGCCAGTAGCTCATGAGTATATCCCTATCAAAATATCTATACATAGCTCCATATATCCATTGAACTCTCCTAAATTTTGCTAATAAGATATGTAGTAAACATAGAAAATTGTCACCTATTCAACAAAATTTTCTTTCAGCACTAACAGAATTTTTTAAAAAATTATAAAGATCTTTACATCTGTTTTAAACATGTCCAAGTAAGCTCTATTTGAAAGATGAACCTTTCTTTATATTAAAGTTGTGGAACTGAAGGTCCTGCTTAGAGATGAGAAGAAAAGATCTTCGAAGATCAATTGGGGGAACAGACCTATTAATTAGGTCTGAAAACTAAACCAAAGTGCTTGCCAAATATTCAATGGCCTTACTATCTTTTGACACTCAATTAAATACAAATGCAAGTAAACAGACATCAGTTTATGAACTTAAAACAGCCAGTTCTTTCTCAAGAATGTATTTCTTAACTATTTTCTAATTCTAAAGTAACAACCCTTCTACTCCAGTTTCGCATTTTGTTTTACCTACTTTTTTAAAATATTTATTCATTCATTCATTCATTCATTCATTCATTTATTTTATATGAAATTTATTGTCAAATTGGTTTCTATACAACACCCAGTGCTCATCCCAACAGGTACCCTCCTCAGTACCCATCACCCACCCTCCCCTCCCTCCCACCCCCCATCAACCCGAAGTGTATTCTCAGTTTTTAAGAGTCTCTTATGTTTTGGCTCCCTCCCTCTCACATAACTCCACACCCAAAAAACAAATAATCCAGTGAAGAAATGGGCAGAAAACATGAATAGACACTTCTCTAAAGAAGACATCCAGATGTTTCACCTACTCTCAATAGAAGTGATACCCTGCAAGAAAATCCTCCTCCTTTTTCTTCATGTTAAAATTTCATTACATTCAAGCACCACTTAAACTCTTAAAGAAATAAAGCATTATACCTTGCTGCAGCTTCTTTGTTTTGTTTTGTTTTCCTGTAAATCTACTTTGACTCATTTGTTACTCTTTCTCTGCCTTTGTATCTTAGTGGGTAGGCAGCAAAGAGTGAGGATACAGATAGAGACCATCAATTATTCTGCTCACTCAGAGTTTAAGTGTTCTGTTTGATGTCTCCTGGGAGAGAGTAACATCCATAGTAACAAATGTAAATGCACTTACTGTAGGGATATTTTAAATGTCACCACTAGTTTAAAAAAGACAAAAAAAAAAAAAAAAAAAAAGAATCTCTATAGGACCATGTTTCTCTGGGCACTAGGAATCGGCAATAATTTTCCTCTTTAAATGCTACTGGCTAAAGTCTCATCACATTGAAATTTGATATATATTAAGCAGTCAGCCACATGTTTACATCCCAGTCTCTACCTTCAAACTAAAAATGTAGCCTAACATTGTATATGTGGTCAAACTGACTTGAATTTATATGAATATTTTATCATTGATGCTTTGACATTCTCCCTCTGACATTGGTTGTAGAAAACATTTATATCAAAAAACAAGAACAAAAAAAAAAATGGATACACCTAAATGTATCCATAAGAATTCCTAACTAAAAAAAAAGAACTAGAATAGGTACACATAACCGGACAGGGCTTTCTGGAGAGGAAGTAGAGACTTACATACATGCTGCTCACAGATAATATAAAAAGCCTGCCTGTCTGAAAGAAGAGAACATATTTATTTTAAGGGGATTTAGCTACTCTCTAGGTGTTAATTATTTTCTTTGCTAAGTTTAACTAAGCTAAAATAAATAAATCATTTTTCTATATTTTTTAAAGGTAGGTTATGAGAATGAATATTACTTACTATACATAGTATGTTTTTAAAAACAGTGATAGTTACTCATTATTAACATAGCCTAGGTGCTTTTAATGAAATACCAGTGTTAATCTTTATGATAATTCTATTACAATCTTCAAATTATAGATAACAACACTGAAAAATGAATTATCAAATAATATGCTCTCGGAAGTAGCATAGAAAGGATCTGAATCCAGGTTTGCCTACATCTTAACCCCAATCCTTAACCTCTGCAACTCTGTGTCTCCAGATGGGGCTCATTGATCTTAAGTTGATTCTCAAAATACCTTTGGAAATAGAGTGGGTGGTACCGAAATCAGCACAATCTGGAAACCAAGAGTCATGACTTTTACAGATAGCTTTAACATGTATGTATGTACATACATACAGTATAAGAATTTACCCTTTCACTAGTGTTTACGTTCCAGTATAAAATATTTGGATAGACCTTGAAAACAACCCTACGTTTACACATATAGTAAAAGGGGACTGAAAATACTTTGCTCTTAAGTGAAACTTCAATTTGTGGAAATGTTTTTGGTGACACAGTGATTGAGAGTATCAATAATTTGTAGCCTCTCTCATAAAGAAGATCTAAAGAGGCAATGAGAAGAAAACACGGAGCCCTATTTGCTGCAGCACTCAGTCTGTGCTCTTGTACTTTAAGAACAAATGCTAATTACTGTTCAGCTCTAATGCTAATCTCAGCATCTGCTAATTAAAAGATCACATCTTCTGCAAAGTCAGCATTACCATTCAAATGAAAACATTAATCAGTTTGAAAAACTCAAAATCAATCAGCTGAAAGGAGAAAGTTGTAGGCCTTCAGCACAAACTCAGGAGTGCAAAAGAGCCAGTGTCAATTTATATGCCTCAGGAACACAGATTCACATTGTTACAAAAGTTACTCAGAGATGTATTTCGCTGTGTTTCCTCATATCACCCTAACCATTTCACTACATAATTGTTTTTATATGCAATATCACAGTATTATCCGGCTCTTAAAGAGATCCTGTTTTACATTTAATGCACTAGAGATGTGATTACTGACCAGATTTTTAAAATAGATGTTGCAGACTTTTCAAAAAGCTAATGTAACTTAGTGAGATATTTCCAGAATACTAATAACTGCAGAAAAGCCCAGCTGCATTAATTATTTTACAGCTGTTTTTTTTTTTTTTTTTTAAGCTAACCTAAGATTCCTTTTTTGTGCTCTTTATCAATATTCAGAACATCTAAAGGGCAGACTGAAGTTCTACTTCAGGTCAAAGAAAAATAGCATGTTTCTCAGCTTCACTCATGAAGTTGTCATAGACAAAAGACTTCTGGATTTTGTTGGTGGTGATCTCTCCCATCTTGTTCGGTGTTCTTCCCTGTGTCAAAGAATGGAGACTACCGGAGCCTTCTCTCTCTTGGTGGAGCAAAATGCAGCTATCCTAGTTCAGTTAGCCAAAGAATATTTAAACAGCCCAACCCACAGAATTAAAATTTGTGATATATGCATAGATAAGAGATGGCAAAGGGAGCCTGGGTGGCTCAGTCAGTTAAGTGTCTGACCTCGGCTCAAGTCATAATCTCACAGTTCATGTGTTTGAGCCCCACATCAGGCTCTGCTGACAGCTCAGAGCCTGAAGCCTGCTTCAGATTCTATGCCTCCCTCTCTCTCTGCTCCTCCCCTACTCGTGCTCTCTCTCTCTCTCTCTCAAAAATAAATAAAAATATTAAAAAATTAAAAAAAAAAGAAAACAGTTTAAGGAAAATAAACTTACATGATTTCTTACTAAGTCAGTAACAACAATAAAATATATATAAAACTATAAGATGGAATACAACTGTAAATAAGTAAAGTAAGTTTTCTTTCATTTTGAAAAATGAGTAAATAATTATATGTAAATTCATGTGTACAGCAAAAAGATATTAATATAGTAACATCTGGAATAGAAAGTCAAATTCATAGACTTGCTTATCTAAAAAGATAGGAAGAACATAGTCCTGGACAGATTTACAATAATGATTTCATCAGGCAGACAAAGAGTTTTGATATATACCACACTACAGAAACTTAGCACTAACTCACTTTATTGAATTATGAAATAAATAATATGTTTCCCATAACAACTTCATGTGACAACTGTAATTCAAAGGAATTATTACTCTAATTTATCATGTTTTTCTTACACTTAATAAGATAGTCAACATGAATCTACAGATCTTACATTGACCTCCACTAACAAAGGCTAACAATCATTAAAAATAGTTATCATAATATTGATACATGCTCACAAAAATCTTATATCATATGTATAACCCCTAAAAAGCTTTATTAGAATAACGTTCATATGTAGTAAAGACTATTTTCATATAATACCAAAAAAAAAAATGAACAAGAACAGCTTTGAGTGATATAAATTTTTATCTCCAAGATGCAGAGTAGAAAAATGGCTGGTATGTTCACCAAAGAAAAAGCTCAGGGTGTTTCCTCACTGACGCATGTTAGTGAGGATTCAATCTCACATACTTAGAAACACTGATGAAGGCTGTATATCCAGAAAAAATAAAATAAAATAAAGATCTGTCAAGAGCAGACTCACTATATCCAAGCCCACAGGGACTGATGATACATAAACAGAATGTCAACTTATTAATTTACAAGGAGAAATAACCTTCACAGGGACCAGGATACTAGAGGTCTCATCCAACAGTCCATTCCATCCCTAAAGGCAGACTTCAGGGAAAGTCAAGCAAGGAATCAAAACAAGAGGAATCAATTCACTCAAGTATTTAAAGACCTCCATGCCCAGTCGAATTATCTATCTGGCCACAGTGACAGTCTCACCAGTGGGAGAATTCCTTTTCCATATATTCACGGTTAACCATGAATTTTCCATATATTCACGGTTAACCAATTCTCTGCAGTAACACATTCTTTCAAGTCTAGTAAAACTTCAACCCAGCCCTAGCAAAGCGCTTCAGCCCAGGGAGCAATTCAATCACTTTGAGATGGCTTTACACACCTAGACTTTATTCATTCTGTGCTCATCTCACTATCTAAGGAATTTTTGCTTTGTGTCTTTCTCAATTCTGTAAGCCAGGCTTGGTCCACAAGCTCTAACACACTGCACTATCATTCAGAACTATAAGCTGATAGTTTTAAAGCTTTATTCAATCAATGACGTGCCAGAAAGATTTGGTAATTTAGAAATTAGCCAAATCAGGGGCTTGGGTTGCAAATTAAGACATAGAGATCAACTAATTCAATAATTTTTTCAATATCATAAACAAAAGTTGAATACTTTCATTTAATACATATCTACTGAGGGGTGCCTGGGTGGCTCAGTCGGTTAAGCCTCTGACTTCAGCTCAGGTCATGATTTCATGGTTCATGAGTTCGAGCCCCGCCTCAGGTTCTGTGCTGGCAGCTCAGAGCTTAGAGCCCGCTTCTGATGCTGTGTCTGCCTCTCTCTCTGCCCCTGCTCATGCTCACACTCTGTCTCTCTCTCTCTCAAAAATAAATAAACATTAAAAAAAAAAAATACCTATCTACAGAATGCAAACTTTAAGTCCATAAGGCTGACTTTTGGAGTGTGGATTTAGAGGCTGAATGGATCTAACATTTATTTAGTGCCTATTACTAGCAGGCCCTTGGCCAGATAAATGAGAACATTTATCTGGGATATAGCCGTGAGGTAGGTACTGTTTCTGCACATGCAAAGGAGCAAGCTGAGCTCCCTCCCCCGCCATCTCTTCTGGGAACTTGCTTTGTTGTTAGTCCTTCTTTTGCTCACGTTTTCACTTCTGACTTCTGAACTCAATACCATTTTAGCCTCTCACATCTTCATGGTGCAAGTGAGCAAGACAGCAAGAAAAAAAAACTCTCATAAATGTCTACAATTCTCCTTTGGACACCACCAAATTTTTCCCTTTTCTTTCCCAACAAATGGGGGAGTAATTTAAACTTGCTGTCTGTTCTTACTCACCCTTCATTCAGTCACCAACCAACTGTAGTCATCTCTCAGGCACCACCACCTTTCACTAAAACTGCTCTGGCAAAGTCACTAATCACGTTTAAGCAAGACCTTCTGGAACATTCTCTCTGCTTCCATTTTTAAATTTTTTTTTAACATTTATTTATTTTTGAGACAGAGAGAGATAGAGTGTGAACAGGGGAGGGGCAGAGAGAGAGGGAGACACAGAATCTGAAACAGGCTCCAGGCTCTGAGCTGTCAGCACAGAGCCTGACGCGGGGCTCGAACTCACAGACCGTGAGATCATGACCTAAGCCGAAGTCGGACGCTTAACCGACTGAGCCACCCAGCCGCCCCTCTCTGCTTCCATTTTTAAACCAAAGGGATTCTCCTCCCAGCTCTTTGGCCATTCCTTCCTGTTTCCCTTTTCTAGTTTTCATCCTTCAATGTTAGGAGTTTCCCCATGACTTTATCCTTGGCCATATTCAATGCCCACATTTTATACATTAAATTCTTCCTGGTAATTCAATCCATAATCTTGACCTCAGCCTCCACTCAAAGATGCCCAAATCTGTATCTCTAGCCCAGATTCTCCCCTTCGCTTCAGATCTTATATCCAGCCCATACTCATGTGTAAGGGAAAGAAATGTCCTACACTGAATGCAATACTTTCCCACAAATTTTTCATAAAAGGACACCATACTTCCCTCTATCCCCTTACTATAAGCAATATGTAAATCAATCTTGTCTTCCGCTTTACTGTCCACCTCTATCTAATTTAATCATCAATTACTGAATAAATTTTTTACTTCTTTAGGTCCTCATACATCAGCACCCTTCTCACCATTCCCATGGCTCCTGCTTCCTTGGGTCTTTAATACTTTTCCAAGAAGCATATAACTAGTCTCTCTTCAAAGTCTAAAGCTCTCCATCCATACTCTACACCTGCTAACTGCAGGAAAATCCAAACTTCTCACCAGAGTGTCAAGGCCCAGGAATAGGCTCATACTTACTATCTTTCTAGCTCTAATCCTCAGAATTTATTCTGACTCCTCCCAAAATCACACCAATACACACGCACACAAAATTTATTCAAAAGTTCATACTCTTTCTGTCACAGCATAGAGCACAATATTCAGGTCAGTGCCACATTGATCCAACACCTAACACAACCTCAGCAAACCAATTTCAACAAACTCTTTTGTTGACTGGCCTGATTCACGATATGTGTTAAAACCAGAATATAATTATTGACATTGTAAAATTCTCTTCCCAGTTAAATGTCAACAGATAATTCTCACTTTGCCAGTTTAGCATGGGCCAAACCACAATTTCCACCACAGCAAAAATTTTGAGCAAAGGGTATTAAAATATTCTTCTCTGTCACAAATTAAGACATCCACCACTATTAACCGGGCTCGTATTTTGCCATACCAAGACTTTTGAATTACTTAGCAGTTTTGGCTCTCCATAAGAAAAAACTACACTAACAACATAGTAATGTTATTTAGGATGGAATACTGAATATGTGGCTCTAGAGCTCATAGTTATTAGCAAACAGTTCTGACATTCTATAACTTCCAGTGTCAAGACAAAATTTAAATGTGATGCTGAGCCTTGAGGCAAAATTTGCATTCACTCAGATAACATACTACTTTCCTATGCAACTGGTTACCAAAAGTGATTAAAAATATATTAAGTAACTATTATACCAAACACATTTTAAGATATAATAAACTTACTGTGACACTAAAGAAACGTTAATTTTCAAAAGGAAAAAATATCTTCTTCTCAAAAAGACTGTTCTCATTGTGGAAGGAGGATGATAAAATTCTTAGCCTAAGCAGGTCATTTATATTTATCATCTTCATTCTTTCAGTAAAACTTGCCCTGTTCCTTATTAGTCAATTAAGTTTTCCCTAACAAAGGTCCTTGAAATTCTACTACTTACCTACAGAACAGGGTTCATATCTATAGCTATGGACTATATATTACAATACCCAAGAGGTAGAGTGATAATTTTCATTTCCGTATTCATTTTCTAATTTGTATACAATTAAAAGCTGTAGAGAAATCTGGATTAAACTTTCTTATATACTTTCACATCCTTCAAGTCTTTGTTCAAATGTTATCTTCTCAATGAAACTTACCGTGAACTTCTATTTAGTGTGACAACCTGCCTTCAAACCCCCCAACCTGTCACTCCAATGCCTGTACCTTTCTCTGCTGTTTCTCTATAACACCAATTACGTTCCAAGGGCAATAGAATTGACTCAGCTATTAAGTTTACTATGCACTTTATACACACACACACACACACACACACACACACATATTGAATATATATATTCTCTCCTCTACAAAAATGTTTCACGAGGGCAGGGATCTTTGTCTGTTGTCTATTTGCCCCCAAGTAACCAGACTAATGTCTGGTTCTGAACAGGTACCCAAATGTATAATTGTTGAGTGCAGACTACATAATTTAAATTCACCTGTTTGTCTCTTAATGACTGGTTAATAAGCATTACAGGAATCTATGATGAAAGCGAGACTTGTAACCCTGGAACATTCCTATGGTCAGCACCATGGGGACTAACCTCATCTATCTTCTCATATATTGTAGGGACCAACCCCAGAACACTCCTCAATATCCTTCTCCAGGGCTCAGGAGCTCTAGTTTCCAAAGCTGTCTGCCTGCCATAACAGAGAGATCACTGCCACAGAGGCTACTCAACTGAGCCAAAGGCAGTGGCTTTCGTGCTGACTTCGTTATCGCAGCTTGTTCCTCTGTGAGCGTGTGTATGTTGGTAAGTTATTTTTTTAAGTTTATTTATTTATTTTAAGAGAAACAGAGAAAATGTGAGTGGGGAAAGGCAGAGAGGGAGAGGAGAGAGAGAATCCCAAGCAGCCTCCACGCAGTCAGCACAGAGCCCCATGCAGGGCTAGAATGCACGAACCATGCGGTCATGACCTGAGCCAAAGTTGGACGCTTAACCAAGACTGAGCCACTCAGAAGCCCTGCTGATAAGTTATTTTAACCTTCCAACAACTTCAACTTCTGGCTCTATAAAATGAAGCATTTGGATGG
Source organism: Panthera tigris (assembly GCF_018350195.1). Taxonomy (NCBI): domain Eukaryota; kingdom Metazoa; phylum Chordata; class Mammalia; order Carnivora; family Felidae; genus Panthera; species Panthera tigris. Next base: position 154,802,721 of record NC_056663.1, read on the forward strand.
TAAAGGTAATATTCTATCAGGGTCAAAAAATACAAACATTGCATTATTTTAGCAGTATAGCTTGGGAAGAACAGTTAGCACATCTTACAACTAAATGGATGAAAGAAGAAAAATTAGTATACAGTATAAAGGGAGGGGAGCACTTAAAGAAAATCTGAGCATTTAAATGAAAGCATTTAAACATCTTAAAGAACTTAAAACCTAAGCTTAATACCTGCAATATAAGACATCATCATTATTATTATTATTATTATTATTATTATTATTATTGGGGAATATTTACATTTCATTAACATAGTCAAATAAACTGAATAATGATTTTTCATAATTTTAATTATAAAGTAAATCTGTTTTAAAAGTCTGTAATAATAAATACTCAAGCACATAATTCAACAGTATAATAACATTCAGAACTACTGAGGCATCATCACTCTCCACATTTAAGCTGACACAGAGGCAACAAAATCATCCTGATTGACTACAACTTTGGGTAAATCATGGTACTGATGAAAGTCCCACAATACAGCATGGCCTCCTTCGGCTGTGTTTTTTTCAAAATGCCCTGATGACAACTGAGGGCCAGTCTCTTAACATAATATAATATAGTAAAATAATACATACAAAACAGTTGATCGCTTAGTCAATTGCAAGCCTGATTCTGCTGCTTCATACACATCATCGTATTTAATTCGAACACCAATCCTAGGTGGAAGATATCACCACTCTTCTGTTTTTAGATTAGGAAACTGGGGCTCTGAGAGGTTAGCATATAAAACAAGGTCATTATGTTTACAATTTTCCTCATCTATCTATCCATCTAGTAATGCTTCTCTCAAACAGTGTCCTTCCTTTCCTCATTCCAAGCTAGTGGTTTCACTCTGGCATGGGAGTAGTACAGCATAGTCCGAAGTATCTCTTCACTGGGATATGCTGAAATACACATTCAGTCAGGTACTGTGAATTACAATGCAAATGTCTCAGGCTACAGAAACTTTTGCTTGATTTGTATTTATAATTTACCATGTGCCAGGCAGTGAGATAGATCCAGATGATAAAAGGAGGAACACAGATACTATGTGCGCGGGGGGGGGGGGGGGGGGGGGGGGGGGGGGGGGGAACAGTAGATAGTTACAAAAAGCCCTGTTAAGTTGTTGTGGCAAAGGAAGTGCAGTTGCTAAGACAACGCGGAGATGGACAACCTTATCCAGATTTGGGGGATGCAAGGTCTAATGGGAGCCCTGAAGGGTAAGGCTGAAATAGCCAGGGGAAGAGGGAAGGATGAGGAGATTGAGGTTGTAAAATACAGTGTTCCTGAAGAAAGAAAACAAAGGCCTCACACCGTGAGACTGTTTTTGTGTTTCAACCCCCTCCCAACAACCTCCACAAATTATTTCCCTGTGTGAATCACTAGTCTTCTGTTGGCCTCTTCCTTCTTCAAACCCTCTCACCTGGAACTACAGGATGTCTTCCAACTTCAGTTTCTGCCCCACCCTATTGCCAGACAAGCCTGCAAGTATGCCCAGCTTAACTCCACCCACAGAAGTCTCCTAGATTTAGTTTTATTGCCACAAACCGTTTATGTGGCGTGCCTGGCTCCAGCCCTGTACACTGTTAGGACCATCTCCTCACAGACATCGTTCCGACAAACTTCACTGTGTCAGGCCACTCCACACAACGGGGCTTTTGCCTCAGTTTCCCTGTCTGGCACAATAAACACCTGTATGGCCTGGATGCCTGCGTGGGACAAAAGCCTGCCTGACTGGGCCCAAGCCACCCTGCTCTTCTTCCCCAGGAGGCTATCTGAATTCTTTTACCTAAGACTAAAATATTTGACACTGATCTGCAAGCTCGATAAGCCTCAATAAATTATTAGTCATATCAAGATACAGACTTCTCATTAGTGCATAGTAAATATTTTGTTGAATGGGTAAGTAAATCTGTACTACTATAAAACTCACATGTGACAGGCGGTTGAGATAAACAGTAATATGCATCTTTTGTAAACATAACATGCAAACAAAAGAAACACACTGGGGATTGAAAAGGTTTAAATGACTTGGGGGAAAAAATCTCTCATTATAGTTTCTTAATAACTTATGCAATAAACCCCACACTACAAATTCAGAAATGATAAAGAAGGGCTGCCACATTAGGGATATTTACAATATTTGAGAGTTCTGCTAAGTACTGTTCTACTTTAATCAAATTTTTTGGGACTAATCTTCATGATTTAAAATTAGTCCCACCCAATACTGTAACAAGGATAACGACAGTAGATTGGCTACCGAACATGGAAAACTCACTATGTGCAGGAACTGTTAAGGGTTTCTGTAAACAGGACAGGTTGCTTACCACCCACCCCCCCTTTTCCCAAATAACAGAATCTTAATTTTGTTCAGGATGAGAAAGTATTATGGGAACGTCACTTGCTTCCCCAGACATTTTTGCAGGTAGGGTGGCCCGTCTTATGATGAAAGACAGATAAGCTGAATGTTGTCTCGTAAAGTGTTCCTCTCCCAATACTGGTTCCAAACCCTCCCAACCACATTTTGTCCTTCGGCACGTGGCTGCCAGGAATGCCTGGAATGTAAGGGGCTGAAAGTAAAGTATCCCAGGTGTGACCACCAGGGCACATACGATACCAGAGCGACATTATGAGGCTAAGGGACCAGAAAGAACAGGAGTTTCGGGTCTTACTGTCACCATGAACCTGCTGCACTAGTTTTGGACCGCTCACCTCGGGATGCATGGTTGTGTGAAAAAAATAAATAAATAAAGGTCTATTGGGTTAAATCTCTTTAAGCATATTTGCATGCATTATTTCACTAGGGATTAACAATATTCTTATTCCAGGAGCCTAGCAAAATAAAAACGCTCCTGTGTGTGTACTTTTACTACCATGGTAATAAGGGGAAGATGTATTAAAGTCACCATTGTATAACTTCCCCCTTTTCTCATTGTCATACGAATTTATTCTCATCTCTCTACTTTTCATTATTCATATGGTTGCCTGATCATCTGCCCATTCTTGCCCTATTTTGATAAAGCAAGTACATTTATAACAATCTCTAAATTCATTTAAAAATAAATTAACTAATCTTTTCTTTATCTAAAATGAAAATAGCAAAAATACCAAAATTATGTGATACAAGTTTTAATACTGTAACTTCTAACTTCTAATAATGTAACTTAAAACTACAAGTTTTAATAATGTAACTTCTAATGTCTACTTCTAACTAATGATACTTCCATTAATTTATCCTTAATACTCTCTCAAACTATTTCCATACAGTATACTCTGATTTAAATCCTAAAATGATGCCTTCTTTAAAGATTATAATAATTAATATTAAATCCTCATTAGGGACCAAACACTCTGCTGTTTAGATATATTATATCTTTAGATATATCTATCTCTGCTTTAGATATATTCTCCCATTAATACTGTGGATGTACGTACCATTTAGCATCCCTGATTTTCCCCAGACTCTGGAACATGCCAATGTTGCATGGCTAAAAATGCTAAAGCCAAGTCCTAAATTCAGGGTAGTCTGACTTCCAAACATTATTAAGTCTTTACAGTTAGAAACATTTGAAGATCAGATATTTAAATATTTATTTTTAAGTACATTTTAGATTTTTGATTTATAAAGTCCTTTGATGTTAGCCTCGCTTTTTTTCATCCATTTACAAAATTAAATGACTACACATATGGTCGTGAAAAAAAAAAGTTATAAAAAAACAACAACAACTATACTCCCAGTGTTAATCTGAAGACCAAGGAGGAAAATATATCAAAATTCAAATCAAACATGGGGTGCCTGGGTGGCTCAGTCAGATGAGCATCTGACTTCTGCTCAGGTCATGAGCTCGTGATTGAGAGTTCCATCCCTGCGTCGGGCTCTGTGCTGACAGCTCGGAGCCTGAAGCCTGCTTCAGATTCAGTGTCTCCCTCTCTCTCTGCCCCTGCTCAATGCTCTGTCTCGCTCTGTCTCAAAAATAAATACAAACATTAAAAAAAAATTTTTTTTTAATTCAAATCAGACAAATCTCTGCTAGCCAAAAATTCACGTTTTCTCAAAACAACATTATGAGGCTAATAATGCCTAGATGGGGCGACCAGAGAAATTGTCTCCATTGCTTTATTAATTTGAAAGATTTAATTCAGAAATTCAGCATCTATAAAACTCACGTGGCACAGGCCATTCTATAACTATGCATTATTCATAAACAGATGAACAAGGCTTCAATAAGCTCCAAAGCAAAGACACAAACACATGAAATGCTGAGCTTACTGGGCAAACCACTGGGAGCCTAATATGACCGATGAGAGTGAGGAATGTATGGGTCAGGATGTATGGGAATGTGACGGCCAGGGCCAAGGCATACGGGCTAGAGGATAACAGGGCAGCCCTCTAAAGCTTTTCCTTTTATTGAGAATCTCTCTCAAGTCCTGTTTCAGTCTGGAACAATTACACTGTAGCACCTACTATCTTCTACTCTAAGAATAGTGGTTATTATGACTGATGAGATTAATGAAGTACCTACCTTTTACAGTGTTATGGTTCTAACCTCAAACTAGAATATTTAACTTGATTCTACATCCACAACCACTAGGAAATACAGAATTTATCATATTTTGGAAAAGATCATTTAAATGGGGATACAAACAAATGTTAACATTATTAATATTTAATGATTTCCTAAAATAGTAATGATATAGGCTTCCCTACTATCAGAAAGTTCATTTCATGCCACTTTGCTTTTAGACAAGACCTACATTAGTAGGGTATTCCTTTTCTCGTATGATAGCATCCAGATATGTACTTCAGGATAAGAAAAAAGGGACATCATTCTCATGGCATCATGGATTAAAAGAGGCTGATCAAACTTCTGTCACCACTATTTGGAAAAAAAACAAATAATGGCAATAACTGTCCAGCATACATAGCTCCAACTATAAGTTCCTCCACATATAAATACATCCCTACTACATTAGTGGAAAAACTGGTGAAATTTGTAAGATCCGCATTGTAGAATTGAGTTCATGGTATTACACTAATGCTTATTTCTTCATCTGTTTTGGGCTGCTACAACAAAATACCAGAGACTGGGTAACTGATAAGCAATAGATATTTATTTCTCACAGTTCTGGAGGCTAAAGGTCTGAGATCATGGCATTGCAGGTTAGGTGTTTGGTCAGACTTCCTGGTTCATATATGACCATGTGTCTTCACATGGCAAAAGGGGCTAGGAAACTCTGTAACATCTTTTTTTTTTTTTTTTTTAATGTTTATTTTATTATTTTTGAGACAGAGAGGGACAGAGCATGAACGGGGGAGGGGCAGAGAGAGAGGGAGACACAGAATCGGAAGCAGGCTCCAGGCTCTGAGCCATCAGCCCAGAGCCCGACGCGGGGCTCGAACTCACGGACCGCGAGATCGTGACCTGAGCTGAAGTCGGACGCTTAACCGACTGAGCCACCCAGGCGCTGTAACATCTCTTTTATAGGAGCACCAAACCTATCAATGAGGGCTCCACCTTCACAATCTAACCAACCTCCTAAAGACCCCACCTCCTAAGACCATCGTATCAGGCATTAGGATTTCAACATAGGAATTTTTGGGGAACACATTCAGACCATAGCAGTTATTTAAGTGATAACATTATGAAAAGCCATTTAAGGGGTATATGGGGACTCTTGTACTATTTTTACAGCTTTTCTCTATTGTTGCAAATTGAGCTAAAATAAAACGTTTAAGAAAATTCTCATTTCTTTTAACATAAAATTTTAGAGTAGCTTGCTGAGCAGTCAGATGTCAGAGAACATCAAATGATGACCATTTCAAGTATTCAAAGCTTTAGAATATCAGCATATCAGAGCTTTTACTGACTGTGTTTAACAATTAGAGCTTATTAACCTTTGATTTTTGACAAAAGAAAGGTTTTACAAAAGATAGATCTATGAATAAAAAATGAAAATCTAAGTGCTACATTTGAACTTGTGGAGAAAAACATTGTGTTTCATTAGTTATAAAATTCCAAGGCTCGGCTCAGGAAAGAATTAAAAAAACGGATCACTCTTTTCCATTATGACTGTAATGTAATTCTTAGAGATAAGAAACACTTTATGGGAAAATATGTTGCCAAAAGTAAAGGCAAAAATTCCTCAAGTCACCTTTGCAGATACCCTTGTGAGGGCAAATCAAAGCTGCACCCCTTCGTTCACGTAATACGCATTTATGAAGCACATATTCTGTGCTAGGCACTGTAATTAATGGTAAGCTCCAGAACACAAAATGTAAAACAAAAAGCTTTTATGCTCATTGAGATATAGAACTTACTCCCAAAGCACAGGTTTGTAAAATAATCTAGTTCTAAATATCTAAAAAAGGTCAACTATGATTTCCCAATAGGGTATATCTTCTGTTTCTGTTTCTCCCTCACGGAGAGTTTGTAAGTATCTCAGTTGTGAAGATACTGAGGTTCCACTTTCATATACCTTTTTTTTTAACTCTGGAGATAGCAGAAAAGAGTTGAATTTTGTAAAGTGCCCATTTTCCATCAGGTTTGTTTGTTTGTTTGTTTGTTTGTTTTTGCTTTTGCTTTGTTTTTCGAAACTAACGCCTAAACATCTCCAGAGCTTGGTGAAAGTACAATTTCAGGGGCGCCTGGGTGGCTCAGTTGGTTAAGCGTCCGACTTGGGCTTAGGTCATGATCTCACAGCTCTTGAGTTCAAGCCGTGTATCCGGCTCTGTGCTGGCAGCTCAGAGCCTGGAGCGTGCCTCGGATTCTGTGTCTCCTTCTCTCTGCCCCTCCCCCAATTGTGCTTGCACATGCTCTCTCCCCGCCCCCCTCAAAAATAAATAAGCATTAAAAAATTTTAAAAAGAAAAAAAAAAGTACAACTTCATGCCACAATCCCACCTGAGGTGCCTCTCAACTACTCTGCCAGGTAATCTGAAGTAGAAGCAGAAAACCTCTCCAAGTTTTCATTCTTCCATCTTCCCATAAAGGAAGGCCAACACACAAAGGCCAAATATATTCTACTTCCTAATTCAGAGATTATTCACCTCAGGAGTGGTACTTGCATTTCTCCTAAGGTCCAGAATCTAAAAAGAGTCTTAGAAAATGAATGTTGTTCTGCTATACACTTCACATCAAAATCTCACTTCTGCTACTAAAGACTCTAAAGTTGGGGTGCCTGGATGGCTCAGTCGGTTGAGCGTCTGACTTGGGCTCAGGTCTTGATCTCACAGTTTGTGAGTTCGAGCCCTGCATCTGGCTCTGTGCTGACAGCTCAGAGCCTGGAGCCTACTTCAGATTCTGTATCTCCCTCTCTCTCTCTGCCCCTCTCCTGCTCATACATGCTCTGCCTCTCTCAGTCTCTCAAAAGTAAATAAACATTAAAAAAAAATTTTTTTAAAAAGACCCTAAAGTTAAAATAATCACACATGCAAAGAAAACAAGAGAGTCCTGACATTGTGGAAAGCAATGAGATAGGTCAACAACAACAAAAAAAGATTTCTGTCTCCAACACTTCAAAATGAAATGATTTATTTGCTCTTCCAAATTCTAAAGGTTGTCTAGTTACAGCTAAAATAAACTAATGGTGTTTTCTTTTAAAGAGGTAGTCATTAATCTCAGCCAATTGGATAACTATAGATTCTGAGGCAGTCCTCACAAAGCTAGGAGAAAGGTTTGTGCTAATGTCTGATGTGAAGCATGAGCATTGTAATTGGGTTTAGAAATGTTAATGTTTATGGTAATATTTGAACTGAAGAGGAACAATAGAGAACTAAATCTAAGCTTGGCAAAAGTGACTAACCTGTAATGGCAAGATGAGTCATCATAAATTCTGAATGGTAATTCTTGGGGAGACAAGGATTAGGGGTGGAGAGCACTCTGAGTGGCTGCTACAGAAAAAATGAGAACATGAGAGTTTTTATGAAAAGGATTCAGAGAACAAGAAGGTACAGAGCAGTGATGAAAAAAAAAAAAAAATTAAGAAGACCAGGAAAATATTCACTGGAATATTCACTGTGACCATGGGCCAGGAAAAAAAAAAAAACAAAAAAACAGATACAAAACCAAATCCAAAGAACATGATGAGCTAAGTTTGTCACTGAAAGGTCAGTTTTGGCTGTTGATAAGCCTCAGAGAATGACCCTTCTTCTAAGAATGAAGTAAGATTAGCCCCAGAATTAAACTGGATGTCACTAAAAGAGTAGAAGGAAATAAAAACAGAGATGCCGAATAAACAGATGCCTGTCAAAATATAATAATCTATACCTTAATAAAGTAAATAACAAGGTGGTATTTGTAATTACTCGTACAGATAAATCTTTACCATGGTATTGAAACTGATTTTTGTACATCTTGCAAAGTGAATCACATTGCTTGATAGTTAAATGGCATTAAGTTAATGCCCCCCGGACAGCACTGAGGTTGAAGAGGATCGGGCAGAAAGGATAATGTCCCTGTCAGTATGGAAATATGAAGGGCAGAAATGGAAAGGCCATGCACTAACCCAGTAGCTACATGCTTCTAAAATTCTCAGGCTTACACAGCCCCTCAACTCTGGGGCCATAAACTCCAGGAAGGTGGGTTCGGTTGGGAACTAACGAGTCCATAGTACCACTCAGGGAACAGCACAGGTCACAACACCATACCAAAGGAACATGGCTGTTCCCACTCCCTGGGATCACTGGACTGCCCTTCCATCCCACCAGGCAGCTGCACTGAAAGCAGCAGAGTGCAAGTTGTTACATTCCAGGAAGGAGTTATAACCTTGGGGTGAAATGATAAAATTGACTTTTTTTCCCCTCCTTTTGCCAAGGGATAAAATACAAAGCAGATTCTGGCTTAGAAGTGATAGGACTGGAGACCATGGAAGGGAGACACTCTTCCCTCCCATTCTCCAGAATGTTTGGGGGATCATGCAGGAAAGGGTGCCTGGTGTCACATTCTGAAGATCAAGTTTAATGAACAGGAGGACCCTCCCCCATTGTATACAGACGGTTTCAAGCTCCACCAGACTTACAGAAGGTGTCAGAAATCATTACGTGTCACTGTCTAATCAGAGAAGGTGGTGAGATAATGCTCCCAGGTCCCCAGAGCCCACCATTACTCACTTAGGTGCCCACCCAAGGATTCCTAAATGACCACAAGCCTAGGGCAGCCCTGAAGTTAGCCAGGCTGCTGATCCTGGACCAGGTCTGCAGAGGATTCGAGGTGGGTCCCTAAAGCAAGCAGCTGTGTGTTCATTTCTGCACCTCTACGGGACCACTATGAATTATTAACGTCTTCTCATGCGTTCTAAACACCACCACTCCTTAAGCATACACTTTTTTTCTGGCCTTAAAAAATGGAAGGTTTGGGGCACGTGGCTGGCTCAGTCGGTAGAGTATGCGACTCTTGCTCTCGGGGTCATGAATTCAAGACCATGTGGGACTGAGAGCTTACTTTAAAAAAAAAAAAAAAAAAAAGGAAGGTTTATAACACAACTTTTCTTTATTCCCTCCAGAGAAAATCTGGAAAACCCAGTCCACTTTTTTCTCCTTCAACTAAGTACAAACACACAATGTTTTAGTAAGAAAACAATAAATCTATAATTTGGGAACTTTTAATTTGTGGACCAAAGTCAACCCACACATTTAAAGTTTCTGACCACTACTAAATCACAATTGTAATAAGTTTTAAAAGAATAAAAAAGTGTCTCCCACATTCATGTAACATATATTTTAATGTCAATAAAGACCCAAATAAAGGCATATAAACACATTTTAGATATTTAAAAGTTCACCCAAAAAATTATACCTATGAAAAATAAACATATTAAAGTTTTCTGAAAGCTGGAAGAAAGAGTAATAATAAAGAAAGTTAATGGCATGAAATTCCCATCAGCTCTGACTTTGAGAACCCACTCAGGTATCCACAACAAGGGGCACCTGGGTTACGTGGCCAACTCTTGATTTCAGCTTAGGTCATGATCTCATGGTTCATGAGTTAAAGCACAGCATGGGGCTCTCCACTGACAGTGCAGAGCCTGCTTAGGATTCATTCTCTCTCTTTCCCTCTCTCTCTGCCCCTCCCTCACTTTCATGCTCTCTCTCTCTCCTTCTCTCAAAATAAATATAAATTTTAAAAATAAAAAATAAACTTAAAAAAGTTATTATCAATATAAGTTTTCATTTACCACTATAGAAATTTTATGAGTACAAAAGGTATTGACTAATTAAACAAGACATTAAAATATTAAGATGAGAGGTAAACAAATATAAAGGCACTTACCTAGTATTTTGTGAATTTGGATTTCTGAATGTTATGTTTGGCAACTCCCATAAATCATACATTCAAAATCTGGAATCTGTTAACATTGCCCTGGGAAGCTGATTACTTGCTTTCTAGATTGTTGTTTCTATTGTGCTTCATAAGGCATAGGGAGGCAGACAGAAACTGGCCAACATAAGAAGGACAACTCCAAATGACCTACCTCTTTTGCCCAGACAATCATTAAGTCACTAACACTCAGACACACACCCTCCACACCATAGGAAAAACATAAAAATCAAATATGGGTTGTTACCCCATAGCGTGTGGGCAAAACACCCACATGTTGACATATAAATCTTAAACACAAGTAGGCATTTGACTGACAGCACCACTCACCAATCTGGTTTTACACCTACATCCAAAACCACCCTGTTCTAGGAGAAGCTAAGAGTATTGTTTCACTCCTCACTCAACTCACTGAAGCAAGAAGACCAATGAGCAATCCATAAAAGGACAATTTTGCATCACTGTCTTTGCACTGCTCATATTTTAGGTAGTATCTAGGGCTGCAAAGCGACAGCCCGTCAAATACGCTCTCTGCTCTTTTCTCAAAATTCCATAATCAAAGCAAGAAGAGATAAAACTAGTCCTATGATTCCCCCCTCCTTCCTTAGCATTCTAATTTCTCTCTAAAGAGAATTTTGTGACATGCTTCCAACCAACTTCCTATCTACCCGTGAAGAAGAACCCTTTCAAAACTTGCTTTCTGAAGAGGACATGAATAAAACCAAGATAAGAGAGAGAACATGACTTTGAAAAAATATCTGAGACTCATCCTTAAGAATTACCCTTAGAGGTAGAAATAAAATTCCAACTTCAATCTTCGTTTTCTGTATTTCCTCAGTAAATGGCCTAGACAAACATCCACGTAAACTGGAACAATCAATTAGCTCCAGTAATTATTATACAGCTCATGGTGGTTTTCTACGATGCCAGCAATTTTCTCTACAAGCTTTTCATACATATGACAAAAATCAACAATTAGAACCATAATACCAAACATCTTACTACATAACCCCTTGTGTACAGGCCCCTAAAACAATATAAATTTAAATTTCAAAACTTTTATTGTGATAGAAAAGCAATGTTGTTGATCCTGTCTTAAGAGGAAATTATTCACTTTCTGGTCTGAGTTCTCCTTTCCACCTTTCTTGACTACACAATAAGATGACTAGAATATGTAAACTCATTCATTCCTTACAAGTTTGGTCCCTGTACCTATCATGATATCCTGCCATTCTTCTCACTGGCATTTCTAATGGAGCTTGAAATTAACTTTTTTTTTTTTTTGGCTTTATGCCTTATTTTATTTTGTTTTGTTAGTCTGGGTTTTGTTTTCCTTTAAGTGTCTCACTTTATGCACCATTTCCTGAGAAGTCAGTACAGCTCTGGAAGCAGTCTTTCTTAACTAACACTATAAACAAAAGAAGGAATATATAAAATGTTAGTATTTAAATTTCTCTCATGAATTATAACGGATTTTAAAAAAGGTAAAGATAAAGATGTAGGTTTGGGAGAAAAAAAAACCTTGACAATATGATAGTATTATGTTTGCAGAATAAACTACACAACAGTGTCTTAACAAGTAGCCTCAAGATGATATAAGATTAACACAAAGCTACAAGGATATATAATCTAAATGAAAAGTAGAATCTAACTCAATGCCTCCAGAAGGATAAAAAGAAGTAAAATTCATAAAAATAAAAAATCTAAAAGGCTTCTCTGCAATTATGGTTATGATGGAATTGGCACAGCATGGTTTTAACCACATTGAAGATTAATATTTATATTCAACAAATGTAGCTGGAAAAATGTTATTATATCGCCTCCTTTTCTCGCTAGGAGCATGCTGATTGAAATGGATTCATTTATCTAAGCTGACAGCTAGACAAAACTATATTGTGAATATTTTTTATCTCTGATTAAATAAGAACTTAGCAACATCTGGTTTGCTACAATTACCCTGTATTATTCAAAATAAGTTTTTTTAATACGTTTAACTGTGTCACACTGTGTTTAACAGTTGTTTTTAATACAACATTCAGAAAAAAATTAAAAATTAAACAACTTAGTTATGGAAGAAAGTATTAAGTCAAAAATTCATAGAAAAATTATGAACTAAATTTTAGAGCAGTTAGGATTATAAGTAAAATCAGAAATTTGGTTACCCAGAATAAGAACCTAAGGTTTTTTATGTTCTTTTAAAAAGTCCTTTCAGCTGTCAACACAGGTTTAAAATTGTATCTCCTCTACATACTATAATTTGAGAACAGAGAATATCCTATACTGAAATAACAGTTCTTCAAGAGGACACAAATATTGACATCATATTACAAACCTATCCCTAAAGGGCAAGTTCTCACAGGCTAAATATAAAAGGCACCAACTCCTAGTTCATGCACATCTGCAAATGCTTTCAGAATCCTGCCTCGAAAATATTTTTGAAAACTATACTGTTTTAATTATGCATGTCAATTGTATATTTTTTCTCGAAGGTGACAATACATTTGCTGAATATTATTTCATTATAATCCCTCATTGTCTTATATGTGTTTATGAAACAACCATTTCATTCAACATGACAGAAGTTGGTTCAAGATAAAGGACTCTGAGCTCATAAACTGTCCTCTGAAAGAATTATTTCTGTGACAATAACACCATTTTCTTAGACTGTCACTTGTATTTTTTATTTATTTATTTTGAGAGAGAGAGAGCAAGGTAGGAGCAGAGAGAGAGAATCCCAAGCAGGCTCCCTACTCTCTACACAGAGCCCGACGCAGAGTTCAAACCCACGAATGGTGAGATCATGACTTGAGCTGAAATCAAAAGTCAGACACTCAACCAAGTGCACCACCCAGGCACCCCAGACTGTCACTTTTAAAATGAGTAATTTTCTTCAAATTCTAAAAAATAAATGATTTAGGGGAAAAGGTACAGTAGGGAAAAGGGAAGGTGAATCCTCCCTGAAACACTGCAGACAAACTGCATTTTATAGTCTCTCTATATTAGGTATGTATGCCTACAGAATCGATAGAAATAAGTAATAAAGGCATTTCTGGCATTCTTATCTGACAGCACCTACAAGTGTTCAGGCTTCCATTTGTATCTCATAAATTGCTGGATAATCATCCTTTTCAGAATAAGTCAGAGATAAAAGATAGTATGGTGTACATGAAGTAACACGGCAAAATGATTCCAAATGGAAGGCCACGAAAATTGAAGGCAACAGATAAGAAATGTGATGTTAATCTTACAAAAAGTTTGCAAGCAACGAAAAAGAAAAGATGGCTTGAATCACTGTGTTCCACTCCTTCTTGCTACATGGAGCAAGGGCGATAGTTCCTATATTTCCCATCTGACTCTCATATGTAATAATCAAACCTTATGACAATGCACTACATTATATGAATGAATTTAATTCTCACAATCCTGCTGTGAAATAGATATCAATAGCCCAATGATACAGAGAGGAAACCAAGGCTCAGAAAGTGACCCAAAGTCACCCTGCTCTCATACAGTAGGTCCAAGGTTTAGCCTGAAGTTCATCCGCCTCTATAGCATGTTCTAAATCACTAAGTCTCATAGACACAACCAAGTTATTAGAATATGGGCTCTTAATTTTTTAAATCATACAAGATGCATTTCATGTATGATGCTTTATCTTACACACTATATCAACACCTTTAAAAAAAGCAACGTATGAACATAAAACACAAACCTTATTTACATATTCGGATGCTCCAGATTATGAAAAGCTGAAAGCAGCCCCAGCCTTCAATGAATTTATATTTCCACAGAGGTATAAAGCAAAACAAGGAATAATCAGAAGCCATGGCACGATGTCATAAATGCCATAAAATCCATATAACAAATTGCTGAGGAGAACTAGAAGAGGCACAGGGAAAAATAAAATATTTAAATTATTAATGAAAAAGATAAAAGCTAAAATGCCTTAAATGTTCTTTAATAATACACAATTAATATTTTTGCATTTATCACTCAGATTATCACACCACTGCAGAGTTGCAAGAAACATATGCTACTTACAGTCTTTTCATGTGTCATTAAAACAGGAATCCCTTTGAATGACTTCAGTAATGAGAATTTATAAATATATTACTTGAACTATAATGCAAGAACTTTGTGGTTTGAACCCTCTTAACTATAGCTCCAACATAGGACTTTTATGAAGCATTTAAAATACAAATATATAGGGGTGCCTGGATGGCTCAGTCAGTTAAGCATCTGACTTCAGCTCAGGTCATGACCTTGAGGTTCGTGAGTTCGAGTCCCACATCAGGCTCTGTGCTGACAACTCAGAGCCTGGAGCCTGCTTCGGATTCAGTGTTTCCCTCTCTCTCTGCCCCTCCCCTGCTCGTGTTCTGTCTCGCTCTCAAAAAGAAACAAACATAAAAATTTTAAAAATAAATAAAATACAAACATATAAAAATTCTACTTTTAGGTCTCCAAAGAAGAAATTTTAACATTCAGGTAAAAATACATCCGATTGAACAATTGGGATAGAGTATTATAACTACACCAGTATATCAATAGGTAGTAACAGGAGTACAATGAGTAACAAGTTTAGATGAGATCATTTAACCACTGATCATCATCGCTTAGATCACCTGTGTCCTTACAATCAAATTAGAGTACAGAATATTGGAGTCAAAAGGCATTATTACTGGGGCACCTGGGTGGCTCAGTCAGTTGAGTGGCTGACTTCGGCTCAGGTCATGATCTCACAGTCCGTGAGTTCGAGCCCCGCGCCAGGCTCTGTGCTGACAGCTCAGAACCTGGAGCCTGCTTCGGTTCTGTCTCCCTCTGTCTCTGTCCCTCACCTGCTCATGTTCTGTCTCTCTCTGTCTCAAAAATAAATAAAAACTTTAAAAATAAAAAAGGCATAGTTAATGCAAATCTCTTCTTTATACATGACCCAACTGATGCCAGAAAAAGGCAGGCTGTGTCCTACACCTCCCAGTTGCACAGCAGAAGCATGGACTCTCATAGAACTGGTCTCTCCACAACCTTTTCTTGTTGCCTCCTCCAATTATGTCTACACAGAGGAGCCAACATGATCTTTGCAAAATGAAAATCTGATATCGTTATTGCCCTGCTTAAAGCCTTTAATATCTTCCCATTGCTCCTAGGATAAAGTTCAAATACTTAACCTTAAAAAACAACTGCGAATTCAGGGCTCCTACTTACTAGCCAGATTTCATGCCACTACCTCTCTCAGTCTTTGATGTTCCCCCCACTAGGCCTTCTCTGAATTTCTCTCACATGAACCAAGCTCCTTCTTATTCTACAGACTGAAACAGCCTTCTTCAAGAAGGTGGTCTGCTTGGCCAATTCCTACTTATACTCCAGAGCTCAGCAGGATGAAAAACCCTCTTATCTAGAGTGGCTGAGATCCCTGAGCCTAATATTCTCATAAAACTCAGTATTTTCCCTTTTTTTATCTCTATCACAATTGTATTTAATTTTATCACATAGGAAGCACCCAACTAACATTGATAAATGGAGGAAAAGCGATTAATGGTTCCAAATTTACTGTCTTCTTACTATAGTATTTCTTCTCTATTAAAAATTTTATTTGCAGGGATGCCTGTGTGGCTCAGCCGGTTAAACATTTGACTTTGGCTCAGGTCATGATCTCATCGTTCATGAGTTAGGGCCCCACGTCAGGCTCTGTGCTGACAGCTCAGAGCCTGGAGCCTACTTTGGATTCTGTGTCTCCCCCTCTCTCTGCCCCTCCCCCACACATGCGCGCGCCCGCAAGCGTGCCCTCTCTTTCTCTCAAAAATAAACATTAAAATTTTTTTTTTAAATTTATTCACCTAAGATAATTTTCCTAATCCATATTGATCATTTTTCTCAGACTCTTAAACTAATATCTGTTTTCTAAAATATGTTTTACTATTATTCTATTAATATGAAATGATTTGTACTAAATAACAATAAAATCAGCTTTCTCCTCAAACACTGTGGGAAGCCTCCAGAATTTAAAGAATAAGCTTAATTCCAGAAGTGAAGAGATAATACATAAAGTATACTCTTCTTAGTTAATGATAATTCCACATTTCCTTTAACAATTGTTTGCCAGATTTGCCAATTGCAATTTGCCAATTGCTATTCTTTGACAAGGAAGCGATAATAACCAGAGCACTACCAAATGTTAGTACTGGTATTCCTAAAGCTAGTTCCTCACTTCTACAGAATTCCTCAGGAACAAAAGATAGCAGCCAATGAGGATGGGGAGAAATTGGATAAGGATGAACAGAAACCAACCTTCTAGAGTAAAACAACCTCCCGGGCACAGAAACACAGACACACATCTCCAAAACTAAACTAAAAAATCTTGGTTTCAACATCTGTATAGATCTTGAGTATTCTCCTCATCTCAGATCTACACTACCTGCCCATTCTTTATGGTCAACAGATAGTTTATTTTATTATCCTGAAATTTAATATTATGGGCAGACAACTGGTATTAAAATATTCTCTCTGTTAACTTACTTTGTCTGTAGAAGGAAAAATTCAGATGTGTTGTCCCTACTGCCGAATCAAAACTACTATGCTCAATTTTCTTTTCTTTATGCAGCTCTATTAACCTCTTCCACTGGAACATGTGTGGGTTTGTGATGAGCTCTTCTGATGACAGAATGTGAAGGGAGCAGTGAACCAGTATACTCTCTAGGGTGCCTAGTCAACCTTCATATCTCAGTTCAAATGTCAATTGCTCTGGGAAGTCTTTCCAGATCCCACCCACCCTCCAATACAGACAAGGTCTGATCCTGTTGCTGTAACTCTCATACCATCCTGGACTTGATCTTTGTAGCACTTACCACAATTTTAACTGAGTAATTCATGATAATAGATGCATTGTTTAATGCCCCTTTATTTCCAAGATTTTGCAAGTGCTATGAAATCAGAGGCTGTTTCTGCCATGTTATGCCCCATATAAATGCTAGGATCCTGCAGACATTTGGTGCTAACAAACATACATAGTGGGGGTGTCTGGGTGGCTCTAGTCAGTTAAGTGTCCAACTTCAACTCAGGTCATGATTTCATGGTTCATGAGTTCAAGCCCCACATCAGGCTCTGTGCTGACAGCTCAAAGCCTGGAGCCTGCTTTGGATTCTGTGTCTCCTTCTCTCTCTGCCCCTCCCACACTCACACTCTGTCTCTCTCTCTCTCTTTCTCTCAAAAATAAGCATTTTAAAAAAATTTAAAAAGCATAAGAGACTCTTAAAAACTGAGAACTGAGGGTTGATGGGGGGTGGGAGGGAGAGGGGGGTGGGTGAGGTATTGAGGAGGGCACCTTTTGGGATGAGCACTGGGTGTTGTATGGAAACCAATTTGACAATAAATTTCATATTAAAAAAATAAAATTTAATTAAATTAAAAAAACAAATATATATATATGTATACATATATACATATAGTGAATGACAAAATTAATGCCTTAATGAAGCTGGTCTTCTGAAAACTGCAGAAAAAAGCAGAACAATTTATAGAGACCCACTTAGGAGATACCAACCTCAACAACAGATGAAAAATTAACACTAATAATAAAAGCCATCTATGTGCTAAATGTTTTACGTATATCGTCTCATTTAACCTTCACAATAACTTTTTTTAATACGAAATTTATTGTCAGATTGGTTTCCATACAACACCCAGTACTCATCCCAACAGGTGCCCTCCTCAATGCCCATCATCCACCCTCCCTTCCCTCCAACCCCCACAATAACTCTTAAAGGCAAGTGTTTTCATCCCCATTTTAAACCTGAGGAAACTGAGGCATGGAGAAATTAAGTAACTTTTACAAGGTTTTAAAGACAGAGGTTTGGAAATCATGCATTTGTTAGTCCCAAGTTTACTCTCTTTCTTTGCTTCTTCATGTATGTTTATTACTTTCAGTAAAAATCATTTTTTTAACAGGGAACTAAATGTACATTAATGTTTCAACCCTAAAAAATGTGTAATAATTTTATGTAAATAAATTCAGGTATTTAAAAAGGGGGGGGGGAGATGGGGGAACACTGATTATCAATAATTCAACATTATACTTCTGCTTTATAAATAAAGAGATGTTGAAATTGCCTTAGTATAAGATAATAGTACCTTGGGCCCCAAGCTCTAGATATGGAATTCATTTGATATATAAACACAAGGGGAAAAAAAACTGATATGAGGAACTTTATCAAATCCCATATCAAATCTTAAAATGATTTATTGCTAAAAATTAGCATCCTTAATATAGAGAAATTTGAGATAATATTCTTAGAGTCCTTAACATTTTTAAAGAATGTAAAATATCTTCATTACGTCCAATTCTTTTTAAACCATCACAACTAGAATGTCTAACATTTTACTGTTTTACAATATACTATTATCGCATGCAATCTTGTGCTTCAGCCCTTTAAGGATGTAAGGCGGAATTCTTAAAAAACCAGGGCTCCTGGGCGAGCGGTCAGTTAAGCGCCTAACTCTTGATATGAGCTCAGGTTATGATCTCGTGGTTCATGAGATCCAGCCCGCGCTGTTAGCGCAGAGCCTGCTTAAGACACTCTTGCACTACCTCTCTCTGCCCCTCCCCCACTCAGGCGCTCTCTCCCTCTCAAAATAAATAAATAAACATTTTTTTTTTAAAAGAAAGAAAATTCTTAAAAAAATACAACTACCTATAATGTTTTCTGAAATAGCAACTTGCAAGCACAGGTATTCTAATGAGCTTTATACCATTTTATTTTACCTCGTGGATGTTTCTCATAAGAAAGAGCCCCTAGGCCTATCCACAATTTACAAATGAAACAGACCAAAAGAAGTTATGGGACCAGTGTGATCCAACTACACAGTGACTCCTCCATGCCTAAAATCAGAAATGAGGACACTCAAGTGCAGGACCGAGAAATTCCTTACTAACAGCAGCATATGTTATAAACCAGTCATGTCACTTTAGACAGGTCACTTCAATCCTTGACAACTTAATGTCTTTTAACTTTTACTTTATGGTCGTAAAGACACTTAACATGAGATCTACCCTGTTAACAGGTTAACTGTACGATACAATATTGTTGCTATAGTTAACAATATCGTAGCAGATCTCTAGAATTTCCTCGTCTTACATAACTAAAACCTTACGCCCACTAATTACCAAATGGGGAGTTGCTAATCAACAGCCATTTAATATTTACTTTCAGGAAATAAAGTGTACTACGGTGTACTTTTTAAGATTCTTTCTATGCCTTTATGATTTCATATGCAGGTACAGAGCAATTTACAGTGGTACTTGAATTTATCTTGGAACGGTAACTTCAAAAACTGCTTTCATGTTCAATTGTTTCTTCTAGGTCCATAAAGCACATTCATGCAGTTATACGTTCACTTATTTGTCAAGCTTTAAACTCTGTCCTATAAATATGTTCTGGTGCAGATTTAAAGACATTATAGAAAGTGAAGTAAGAATTGGTTACCAATCTCACCGCTAGAAATATACCTTATATTTACATCTTTAAGACTGGAAGCAGAAGTCACACAGATGCTATTTAAAGTACAACTGTTCCTCCCTTTGACCAAAGAGTGAATTACTAAAATCAAACTCACCAGGTACTGTCATGACTATAAAAATTATTAAAAGTTGAATTACACACCTGCTGGTTTCCTCTTCCATTTTACTTCGAGCCTCTGAACACCTCACATTTTGTACCCCACTCTTATTCTTATGGATAGGTCTCTAATTGAACTTACACCTGGCAAAATCTGAGTGCATGTTTACTAATGACGAGCCACATTGTACTGCTTACTTTTCTGTACTGACCTCTTTCTCTTTTTATGGACAACTTTCATTTACTTTACATGTGGTTTCTGACAATTTACTTCTACTTTTTCCGCTTAAATTTTAAAATAGTCCAAACCAAGCCCACCACTGTTCCTGTTCCGTATGGGTTTGGAAAAGAACAGCTTTGTCAAGTTGATGTTTTAGATGAACTCAAGAGATAAGAGGTCTATTCAGAGCAGAGAACAAAACTAAGAAAGTTTATGAGGACATAAATTGGATGGTGTACTTCTTAATTCTTCATAAATCAGTTTCATTATACTGTTTTGTTTTAATATTATGTTAAATTCAAAGACATTAGGCACGGTCCTATTAAAATGTTAATGGCCAGTAAATTTCATTATTTTATTCATATTTTACTAACCCCAGCTTTTACACATTGATAGACATGAGTTAGTAATTCTTATGAACTACCAAACACAAGTTGCTAACTTTACTTAGTGTATAATAACCTAGAGTTAGTAGCTACTAACTATACACAACCGAGAGTTAACAATTCTTAAGAAAGAATGTCCAGAAAGTTAGGAGGACCACTTATGCACAGACAACAACCATGCATGTGGATCACTGTGACCAAGCAGTAAAAGTCAGACAGTAATTATTTACTCTTTGTCCTAGTAATTGCATTTCAAGGAATCTGTGCTATAGAAATCATCAGAAAATGAGCCAAGCTTAACATTACTTGTCCTAGCAAAATATGACAACCCACATGAATACAGAAATGTTTAAATAAATCAGTGTATCACACTATGAAATATTAAAAATTATGCTTTCAAAAAAAGGAATGGCATTGGGAAATTAGAGAGAATTATATAAACAGTATATATAGGTGAACCTCAATTCTACTAAAACAAACATGCATACGCATAAAATATAGATAATATATAGATATAATATGTGGATAATCAAGCTAAAATATGTGTGAAATAATCTCTGTGAACATTGAGATATACCACTATGATATATTGGGTGATTTCTATTTTGACTTTATGTATCTCCATATTTCACAAGTATTCAACATGAGCAAGTACTATAATCAGGGAAAAAACCTTTTTAAAATATGATTGTTCAGAATTTAGAATGAGCTGCATTGGGAAGAATGAATGGAAATCAAAATTCACCTATTATGGGCACCCAAGTAGAATCAAAAGAGCACACATACATGATGAACACTTGGATAATACCAAAATTCCAGAATAGCATCCACCATGCTAAGACAGAGTAGCAGGAAAGGAAGTTAACACAGCCAGATAACTGAAACAAAGCAGACAGACGACCATCCTCTGACATTGATACCGTGTCCCTGATACATATAGTTCATTCATTTGTAATAAAGTAGGTTAATTTGTCAGTTACAAACCTAATGCTTTCTTTCATACCCCAATACTTTTGTGTTGTTGCTCCGTATCAACACTCCCTATATTTAAGGAAGAAAATGCACATACACACCACTGCAATCTATCATCCACTATTCAAAAAAAATTTTGAAAAAATGTCTCTTCAGAGGCTCTATGCAAATTTCACTTCTGAACACGACTGTCTGCAGCCCAGCAGGCTATTTCACCATGATAAGATCACACATTTAATCAAATGCACACAAAAAAAGAAATACCCACAAAGTTTGCTTACTAATGTCAAATTAGAAAAATACAATGTTGACAGCCTACTAATTTTTAGTACTGTTTCTTCTTCTAGGATATGCAACAATATGAAGTCACATGGGAGTTCTTCTAATTAAGTTTATACTAATCTTTTAAAATTCTCCCAAATTATCTTCATATATTACTATTTATATTGAGTTGGAAGTTAAAAATGGAAAGTCAATACAACTTTCCATTTTGAATAAAGACCAAAAAAATGCTAAAATTAGAAGGTTTCCCAACTTCTACAAATAATACTTCTAAAGCATCATTTCATTTGAGCCGGTCAAGTGTCCGCATTAAATACTACCCAAACTCTAGTTTTTGTAATAATGGATCCATTATTTTCAATAATGCCTGTCATGTGAATAACATTATTATTAGATAGGTTGAAGTATATTTTCACTGCATTCTTTAGACACCTAATAAAGTTATCCTAACTCAATTATCTGAAATGTCTTACTTTATATGCTTTTGAATATTCTGCTCTAAACATAAGGTTTACTTGACTAAACATATATTCCCATGGGTAATATGTCATAATGAGTATACTATCAAGTGTAAAATAATTAGATGTCTCAATGGGTGGATTCATAGCTCCAAACTCATCTTTTCTGTTTTTACTTCTTTTTTTAATTCTTTACTTATTTTTGAGAAAATGAACTATGCACAGAGGAGGCCCAGAGAGAGAGGGAGAGAAAGAATCCCAAGAAGGCTCCATGCTGTCAGCATGGAGCCCTATGTGGGGCTCAAACCCACGAAGCGTAAGATTATAACCTGAACTGAAAGCAACAGTCAGATATTCAACAGACTGAGCTACCTGGGTGCCCCTCTGCTTTCATTTCTATCTGCATTTCTTTTATGCTGTATTTTTTTAAGTTTGTTTATTTGCTTGTTTTCGGGAGAGAAAGAGAGAGCATGAGCGGGGAGAGGGGCAGATAGAGAGGAGACAGAGAATCTCAAGCAGGCTACACACTGTTAGCGCTGAGCCTGATGAAGGGCTCTATCTCATGAAACTGTGAAATCATGACCTGAGCCAAAATCAAGAGTTGGATGCTTAACCAACTGAGCCACCCAGGTGCCCCTACACTGTATTTATTCCCATGCCATAAGTTTTTGTTTCTTCAGTTTCTTCTGGGACAATTTTTTCTCCATGTAGTTTAGAAAAAAAATTTTTTTTCCGTTTCAGTAAGGGCCATTTTACTGTGGCTGGTGGAGCTCATACATAAGATAATTTAACCATGAGTTCTGTGTCCGATGGCACATCTTGGGAGCTCTATTCACCTGGATATGCTCAATGCCTCAATAATTTACATTTAAACCTGCACCTACATTAAGGTCAGTATTCCTCTGCATTTTGAAGCATGTGTAGCAAAAATCCAGCTCTCTATGTACCACCAAACTGGTGTCCAGTGCCCCTGTTTGAAATTGTATAGTGGTAACTCTACCATCATAGGACAGACCAGCATATGTTAAGTAAAGTCACATCTTTCAAATATTTGGTGGCTTTTCAGATATACATAGCCTTGACAACTCAGGCAGTTTCACAGGTGTTCTTGAACCTGTAGACTCGAATCCCCCGATTTGCATGTGTTTGTTGAGTTTTCTAGGTCAAGTAAGTAGGGAAGCATTTTCCACAATCACCCTGGCCACTTACAGGAAGAGAATAAAAACCATTTTTAAAGGTTTTCTTAACCAATTTTCCTAATGTTTAATCTGTCTCAGTTAACAACAGATCACTGCAGTGGACATTTGGGTTTTAACTGACTTTTTCGGTGCACAAAATCCCTCTCTTAACTAAGTCTTTCCTTCTTCAAGCAAATTATATATTTGTCCGTAGAGGACCTACACTACCTTACTGACTCCACTAATCTGGTGACAGTAGATTGATCTAAAGCTTGATATCTACCTGAAACTGTGGTCAAAGGGAAAGGAGCCAGTGGGCAGAGAGAAGGAAACACAGTAGCTTGGGTAGGGGTATGCAGCTGGAGCAGAATCCTAGTGGTACTCAAGGTACTTTTTTTTTTTTTCTAATGTCTACATAAGCCTTCATTCTTCCCTAAGATTCTTTAGGTAAGAAACACAATAACCTCCCAATAAATTAATCATTTCAGCCTAAAGCTAGCTGGAGGTCTCATTGCAATTAAAAGAGAAATAATGAATACATTCATTTTACTAAATCTTGTATGTTGAATTTAGGTCCATAGGACAACTGACATGTGATAAAATATGCAGCATTCTGGAATGACTTTAAGAATATCTAACTGTCATACATAGAAATTGTTGAAAATTAAAGTGAACTTTAACTGGAACTCAAAAAAATGTGTATTACTTTAAAAGAAAACAGTGTCTGAGCTGTTCTTCCAAAGTCAACTACAGTCAATAATATGATTAAACCTCAATAAACAAATTCAACGGAACAGTTAAAGCCAATATAAAGAAGTCTATAGATACATACATGCCTCACGTTAACACAAAACTATTTCTCAATAGACTCTTTGTCCACTCCTTGAAGTCATGATCAGTATTCTGAGTCAAGGTTCAAACAACAACCATCGGTCATTGACAAATCAAGAACATTGAAAATTTGAAGAGAACAGAAGACATAAACATAAACCAGCTGAGCCCTTCCACTCTTGCCAGCAATAAAATCTCAGACAAAAAGATGACCATCAGTCAAGACCATTTACTCTTATTCAAAAGTATTTGGAAGAGCTTTGAGGAAAGGAAAAGGGGAAAAAACAAAACAAAATAGAACAAAACAAAACAAGAGACTGTTGAAAAACTTCTTACAGGGTCAGCTGTCAATGGAATGCATTTTAGTATTCAGGTTACCCACCCATGCAGAACATCAAAAACTGGGCTTGAGTCTCTCCCCTATTCTCACAGGCTCAGGCTACTGTGGAACCACTGGGGCTGTCCTGAATAGTAACACACTCTGCCTCTGCGGGACACATAAACACCAACACAAGCTGATCAAACAGAAGGGGGTGTCGTTTCTACTTGGCTTTCGTTTTCTCGAGTCATACTTTACAACACTTGATTCTGGTACAATTTAGCCACTCAGCTGTCCAACGCTCAGCTTATTTTTTCATTCATTTTCACCACCTACCATGTTGTGGTACACTCTTTCCGCTTTAACAAAAATGCTGGATAATTATAGGTAGGAGTCACACACCTTAATAACGTCTTTTATTGGCAACTGTCACTGCCATACAGATGTTATTTCTAAAATGTGGACTTATTTATGACCCTTTCAATATTTCAGGACTCTAAAGCAATTTTGGGATTTGAATTTTAAGGGTCCGTCTGCATTTATAGCAATCTTCTGAGGACGTGAACTTTAGGATTATAAACCTTTTAAATTTATAGAAATCTTTAAATCTTGGAAGCTGATGATGACTTTATTTGGTTACAACATTGTAGAAAATCCTGATGCAGTTAAAGCTTAAAGAGCTGCTGATGCCATGAGAAAAGATGATCAGGAGTTTAATTTAAAATGTCTTAAGTTAAATTGCTACTTTCATTTTATACATGATTTAAAGTCAATCTTCAGGCACAGCACTTGGTGGCTGTCAAAAATATTTTCCTATCAGGATTATATGATTTTTGGTGGGGAATTAGTAGCAGAGCATAACATTTTAAGATTAGGAGGAAAAACTAAAAAATAGGTACTGAACAAAAGGTTAAGAAAGGAGAGAAGGAAAGAACATGGGAAAGCCAAGAAGATCCCTGAAACCTTTCTCAACTGCTTAAGAAAATGCTATTGATTTTCATAGTTCATCGAGAACGCTTCAATTAAAAAAAATGATATCTGATTTAGCTAAATTTTCTTACTAATGGCACTTAAGGACATTTCTAATAATACTGTAACTAACAGTATCAGGTACCATTCATTAAGTGCTCATACTGTCAGGTATTTTTCTGTTTACTTCCTATTCCCCTCCCCAGATCAGCAACGTAGCTTTTATTACCTGTATTTTACAGATAGAGATGATAGAGCTAGGAAATTGTGGAAAGGGGATTGTATTCAAGTGCCTCTCATTCCAAAGGCCATTTCTGAGAAGTTCATAATTAGGGACAGTGCCCAGCTCTGCCCATCTAAGGAATATAACTTAGTTTCTACAACACTTGTCAGCATTAACCAAAGTGGAAAAGACAAGTACTGTAACACTAATTTCATAGTGGCAGGCCTAGGTCAGAAATTAAACCAGCCACGGAATATATTCCCCCCAAATGTACTTAATTTATAAATAATAGATCTCTAAAGCTTTTGCATAGATGTCGATGTGTCATTCAAAAGTATTACAGTTCACCAGTCAAACTTTAGCATCTAGTAAAACTAATCTCTATGTGGAGCCTCCCTTACTCATTAGGCATATTACCATTCACAAACAAACTGAGTTACATTAGATAATTACCCCAAAGATCCTTTTCACTGAAAATGGCCTGTTGTGATGCTTGGATAGTGATTAACAGACTAAGAGTGCAGTGAGTCGTCTTGATATCACTTCAGAAAAGTGATTTCCTCCCTAATAATTCCCAAGATACATAAATATTCAATTAGGGTCTTTGAAATCTAGTTTTAATTGGGTATTCATTCTCTACCCAACTTCAAACTTAGCCTAAGCCAAGAAAGGTGTTTTATTAGTTCTTACTATAAGTAAAAAAAAAACAAAAAACAAAAAAAAAAACCACACAAACAAAAACAGAACTTTTCATGACTTTTAAAGTGGGAGGGTAAAATAAAGCCAAGATTATGTTTTATATGAAATTTTCAAATTTAAGAGCCCTTAACAGACATACTCTAAAGCAATGAGGTGAAACATAACTGCATATCTGAATCACATGGGGAGTTGATTAAAAGTTTTCTGGGACCTTTCTGAGACTCAGCAAATATAGTAATAATGACAGCAGCATATAGTTGCATCTCCATTATTATGTGCCTGGAACTCTTTTAAGCACTTTGCATATATTTTCCCTTTAAATCTTCACAACAAGCAATGAATCAGGAACAACTGTTATGACCAATTAAAACATATCAGAAAACGGGGCACTTGGGTGGCTCAGTTGGCTAAGCGTCGGCTTTTGATCTCTGCTCAGGTGATGATCCCAGGGTTCATAAGACTGAACCCCACACTGGGCTCTGCACTAATGGTGCAGAACTTGCTTGGGATTCTCTCTCTCTCTCTCTCTCTCTCTCTCTCTCTCTCTCTGTCTCTGCCCCTCCCACTCAGATGCTCTTGCACTCTCTCTCAAAGTAAACATTAAAAAACATATCAGGAAATTGAGGCATAGAGAGATCCAGTATCTGACCCAAAGCCAAGTAAGTTATCAAACCTAGGCAAAGACACCACAGAGTCCCTTCTCTTCACCACCACACCACTCTGTCTCTCCAGATATCAGAATATCCAGACCCAGGGCCCAGATTTTAAGTATTCCCAGTAACTCTTCTGCTACTGTCAGCAAATCAGGCTGGAGACCTGCATCTTTAAAATTTCTATTTCAGTAACTGGGAACCAAAAAATGAGAAACAAGCTTTCTACACTGGAAAGAGAATACTGAAAATGTCAAATAATAAAACATCCAACCTACTTGTGTCTTTTTAAAGTTTGAACAGTCTACTTATTTTTTCTTATCCTAGATGACTCCTTATATGGTCAAATGAAGAGACACTTGTAAGGACAAGGAGACAGATCTTGCAAAAGCCAACACCAGTGGTTCTTAGACCTTCCGGTCCCAGGGCCTTTTCACATGCTTAAAAACTGATGACCTAAAGCAACTTGATTGTGTTGATTATAGCTATCAATATTTATGTACTAATAGGTAAACTGAGAAAAATGTAAAACATAAGAATACACAAGCACACATGACATATGCTATCAGAGCAACGATTTCATCACAGATCATGTGCCTTCTGGAAAACTCCATGGTACACTTGTAAAAGTATGAGAGTAAGGGGCGCCTGGGTGGCTCAGTCAGTTAAGCCTCCAACTCTTGATTTTGGCTCAGGTCATCATCTCATGTTTGTGAGACTGAGCCCCACATGGGGCTCTGTGCTGAGCATGGAGCCTACTTAAGACTCTCTCTCTCTCTCCATCTTCCTCTCTCCCACCTCTCTCTCTCTCTCTCTCTCTCTCTCTCTCAAAAAAAAAAAAAAAGTATAAGAGTAAAGGCAAATAACATCATAGCATTGTTACAAAAATGTTTTCTTTTTCCATTTCTTTTTATGTACTCTGAAGAGAGCTTTTCCTGAACCTGCTCTACAAAATAACTGACCCACAAGTTTTACCAGAAAGAAATATTCAGTTGGGGGATTTAATTTTCCATCTCTGAGATAAGTTTCACAAAAAACAGAATTACCACCAATATTATTCCATTTAGATTCTTCAGTAATATGGACCAAATGGTAACTTCTTCAAATGTGTACATATAATCACTCTGATAAAGAAATTCATTAATACTAGAACTAAATTCTTGTTTTAAATGTCAGTAAGACATAAGCAAGACATAAATTATTAGGATCTACAGAATCTTCTATGATCAAATGTAGAAAGAACTCTCCTTCTTCCACCCGTGCCCTAAAACAAATGGAGAATCACAATTAATTCTGGGTAGATGGCTAATTTTTAATGTATTTGTTACTGCATGAGCACACTTCATAATTCTAAGAAAAAAGTTATAATGGCCACTTATGCAGTTGAATTAATTTTATAGGGCCACACAGATAGTCAGCATGACATTAAAGAGTTTTGAAGGGATATATGCACATCTTAGGACTCATAAACGATATCTAGAGGCATGCTCACACCACTTTTTCAAACTGGCCAATAAGCAGCAATACCAAAATCACAATGAATGAAAAATCTGGATTTCTCTCCCCATTGATCAACAACAACGACAACAACAACACACACACACACACACACACACACACACACACACGAATGGAGATAACAACGGGAAAATGTCAGGAGGACCTTACTTGCATTTGGATGTTCTACTTTATATTTTATTATAAAATAGACTTTCTATAAAGAAATTCATTTGCATTAAAGAAAGGACATAAATGCAATAATAATCTAAGTGTAAATATGTCCTTCAATGTAAACAAAAGCTAAATTACAATACAGCCTCTGTCTTCAGGGTTTCTCCCTATGTGAGCAAATTCATATTTGAATGTAATGCAAATCTAAGAAATCCAAGGGAAAACAGCCATTTGCAAAACTTAAGATCACCTCCCTCTAATTCCAACTGCTCTAGCCATCCATACCATGCTAAATTAAGGCTGCACATTTCTCAAAAATTGCTCTTTGTTCTTAAATACAAAAATCAATTAAGTTTTCCTTACTGATTTCTGGGCAAAAATGCCCCCCTTCTAACAGTCACTGTCACTCTTGCTTGGCAACCCTTTTCAGGGAGAGTTTCAAGCAGCAGGTAAAGTGGTCCAAATGAAATCTGAAGAACAATTCAGTTTAGCATTGTATTATTTGACTAACTTCAACCTTTTTGCTTTTATAACATGTTTAAATCTCCTACTTCGGATTTCCTAGGCTACATACAGCTCACCAAAGAATCAAAGACAAATCAAGACCATAAAAAATTTGCCTTTCTTAATTACTAGAAACAATGCCAGCCACAGTAGCTGGAGCCAGTACGTCTCACACTTGCTATTATTCCCTGTGGAAAGGAATATTTAAATCTCCAAACTGTAAGAAGATCATTAAGAAAACCTTCCATTCATGTTTCTGAGGAGAGCTCTCACTCTGAAGGATAATCACACCAAGCCACTTAAAATGAGACATCAAAAGCATTTACCTATCAGGCAAATCACATGCTGGTTTATCACTCTTCAGGCCAGGGATGCCTGATACAGCCTAACAGGTCAAACTAAAATATTTAAATAGTTCACATAAACCTTTATACTGATCTTGCCTCCCACCCAAGTGTATAGAAATAGTCTAGGCCACATACACACCAATGGAGCAGGTTATTGAATATTTAGTGATATGAAAGTGCTATGGAATGGCCTTCCACCACTTTGACACATTCACCTTCAGCTAAAGACAGCACAATACACTGACAGACTTGGTTCTAATGACATCAGGACCTGTGGAATGTATGACTGCTAGCAAAAGCAGGCTGCTAGGAAACAAAGAACAGATCTGATCAAATCTTCTAGTGTAAGGGCTGGGAATCATTACGATTAGATCTTCTGAAATGACAGGACAAGTGTCCCTTAATCTTCAGAAATATTTACAAGTGTAAAGACTTTAACACATATCCCCTAGAAATCAAACAAATGTATGAAGCTAGAGCCTCATAAATTAAATCACAATTCTCTAAGTTTTCTATGAATATGACGGCCACTAGCAATCGTGCATAAAAACAGAACTTAATCAGAATCAGGCATCAGTGATTCTTTATTCCTTTTTTTTTTTTTTTTTTGTGCAAAAGCCTAAGCTTTTTCAAGAAGTCAAGATCAAAAGAAAGAGAGAAAGAAAGAAAGAAAGAAAGAAAGAAAGAAAGAAAGGGAGAAAGAAAGAGAAAGAGAAAGGAAGGAAGGAAGGAAGGAAGGAAGGAAGGAAGGAAGGAAGGAAGGAAGGAAGGAAGAAAGGAGAAAGAAAGAATTAGAGTACCTGGAAAATAAGTACCTTTTTACACTTACAGTGCTATACTTTTAAAAACAAAATAGAACACAGTCATTTGTACCAAACACCAAAGCAGTCGGAGCTGATCTACAACTAAGGAATTTAGTAGCTTTTCATTACTGAAACTGAAAAGCAGGTTAGCTTTTTAACTTTTTAAAAACCATTCATCTTTGTACATTTTTAACCCTTGCTTTGGTGACAAAAAAAAAAAAAAAGAGGGAAACAAAGCTGAGAGATATTTCAACACAAATATCCTTTTAGCTCCTACACAAATTATCTGGAAACCTTGGTGATGCTATAAAAGAACTGACAATTCTGTCTGTAATCCACGAACAGACAACTTGGGCGCCAGAACTCCGGGTCATTTGGTACCATTACAGACTGAAAAACAAACCAGGGAAATCTAGCTAAATTCTGTTTAATCTCACAGGGAAATGAAGAGCATTCTGCAAGTGAAATTACTAATGTGTGCCTTTGTAGATTCTACAACGCCATTCTTTAACTAGTGTTGATAGCCCATATGACACTAAATTAGCAGACCGCCTATTTACTTCAGAGCAAAACCCAGAAGGCAGTTTTTCCTTCCTGCCAGAGTCTATGCGTCTCCTCATTTCCCCAGCAGCTGGCTGGAAGGATGTAAAATCAGAGGTGCAAGAAGGCTTATACTTCCTAATGAGTAATCCACCCAGGAAAGTAAACACAACAGACACCAGCAGGTTCGGCTGTAAAGGAGACTGTGGCAGGGGTGCTTACACGGTTGTTTACAATGTGCCCCAACTACCGCAGGCAGGGTCACACACAGGCACAGGGAGGAGACACCCAGAGGTGGCTCACACACCTCCAGTTCGCCCAATTTCTGGGATATCTCTGGCCGTAAATAAAGCAGCGCGGGTTTCTATCAGACTGAGGGAAGTGACCAGAGAATTACAGGAACTAGGGTTGTGCTGGCTTGACTCGGCTATGTGAATGTGCCCCGGAGATGACTATTCTATCCCTTGGTCCTCATCAGGGCCAATCTGGGGTGCGTAGAGCGCTGCACCAGAGACTCACGCGCGCCACGCATCTCGCGGAGGTGCTCCTCACGGGGGCAGAGGGGACACCGTGTGGCTTCCTCGCAACCCCTGTGGGGCCTCGCGGCCTCCTCAAACCAGATTTTCGAGTTAAGCGGATCCCAGGCGATTTCGATAAGCAAGATCAGCTCAACTAGCATCGGCTCTGCCATCCCCACAAATACCTCCGGCCATCCCCAGAGCGCGCAGGAACGCGCGCACACTGTCACGCACACGCCGACCCCACCGCCAACTGACCCTGGTAGCAGAGGTCGCCCCCACCCCTGGAACACACACCCACCTATAAGTGGGGGCCTGGCACGCTCAGCCCTTGAGCTCCGGCGGGGGACCAGTGGCGGGGGCGCGGAGGCACCTACGTTCCCCAGAGCCGGAGCGTCCCCTTCTCCCGCTGGAGGCTCCGGGTCGCCCGCCCTCCTACCTGTAACCCAGCCGACCGCGGATACCAGTGCTCTTTCCACCCCGCCCTGGCATCCCCGGTGCCCCGATTCGTGCAACGCCGTCCCCCGCCCCGTGCCCACTCCCAACACCGCGCCGCCCCGGGCCACCCACGAAAGTAGCAGCGTTTTCCAACCAAAACCTCCTAACAAAGCCTGGGCAAGCAGCTCTAAACCAAACTGCCGTGAAGGGGACACCACGGGCGGGGTACGGAAAGGCAGCGCAGCTCTGCCACTCAGGGGCGCGACCTGGGCAACCGCGGCCACCATGGATGCTCCAGACGGGCGTCTAGGAAGGATCGCGGTGAGCTCGCCGCCCCTCAGTCCCCATCACCCCAGAGCGCAGCTCTCACCCGGTCCCTGTCTGCTCTCCAGCCCGCTCCCGCCTCCAGCGGCACCAGCTCTGGGTCAGCGGAGAGAAGGCGCCCCCTGGTCTGCTTTCAGCCCCCACCAAGGGATGACACTGGGGTGAGAGTGGAGCGAGAATTCCCGGGGTGGAAATTCCAGTTCCTACTCGCAGCGTGTCGGACTGCGAATGCGCCGGGTCTGCTCTCCCCTTCATCCCTCTCCTCCGCCAAATCGCCCAGTTGCTGGAAGAACTCGAACCCGTGCCAAACCCCAGCGCCCACCAGCCAGGAGGCTCCCTTTCCCGCCCCGCATCACGATCGGATGAGTGTGCGTGCGGGCGAGTGTGTGAGGGCGACTGTGTGAGTGGGTGGGTGAGTGTGCGTGAATCCCGCACCCCCTCGGTTGCCCGCCCCGCGGACGCCGCCGCCTGCGCCGGGCCAGGGCCACCACTATTAGGAAGAGTGAGAAGAATAAATTACCTTTCGTAACCGCCGGTCCCTGAGATCGTCCCATCAGTTGCTCAACAACCTGCAGCCGAGTGCAGTTTCCACAATCCAGCCATGGAGCCCGGGGCAAAAGACCGGCCGGCCCCGGAGAAGACACCCCCACCACACGCCGCAAGGAATGATAACCACAGCGCAGAGAAAGCAGCAGGAGGGTGGAGACCCCAGCCAAAGAAACAGCAACAAAAAGTCTCTCCTTCCCCCTTTCTTCTGCTACACAGCCACGGAGAAAGGGGAAGGGGGGGAAAAAGAACCAAAGATTTGTCTTCCTGTACGTTGTCTCGCTTCAAACACACCGAGGGGGTAAAAACGGAGCAAAGAGAGAGCAAGGTTCAAATGTCTCTCCCAGTCCACAGTTGCACAACTTCGGAGTCGGGCTCCGTCTCCAGCAGCGGCCGAGAGACCCAAGCGGCAGCTATTAACATGCGGCAGTCATAGCTGGGGCTGCTTCTCCTCCCGCTGCTGCTGCCGCCGCTGCCGCTGCTGCTGCCGCCGCCGCTCAAGAAAAGACGCTGCTGGAGAGACCAAAAATCTTCCACCATCCCCCCAGCCGATCTTTATATCCAGTTCTCCCACCCCACCCCCTTCTCTTTCTTTTTCTTCTTCTTCCTCGTCCTCCCCTTTCCGCTTGGGAAAGGGAGCAGTGGAATAGGTAGGGGGAGCCGCGACAGCCAGGGGTGGCTTCTTCTCCGCCAAACCCTCCTCCTTCTCCCGAGGTTTTCTCCCCGCGGAGGGTCTCCTCCGGCGCCCGCAACCTGCGCCGAGAGCCGGAGCGAGGGCCACGCAAACTCCTTCCCGAGTGCACGGTGGGGGCGCGCGGGCGGAGCGGGCGCCCGGCTGCCGAGGGCTGCGTCCCGGGGGTCGCGGAGCCCGGAGCCCGGGGGGTGGCAGATTAGCTCGCCGGCCGGGCCGGGCAGCTGCGGGCATGTGGGAGCTTCATCGCGCGGCCCCGAGCTCCGCGCCGCCGCCGCCGCCTCTTCGGTTCTTTCTCTTCTTCGACTCTCCGAGAGCGAGCAAGGCTCTGGCGCTCTCCACACACGCACACTCACACACGCGCACACACGAGCGAGCTCCTGCCAAAGCAAACCGTGCAATCCGCGCGCGCGCACACCCGGAGAAAGAGGACGGAGGCAAAAAAAAAAAAAAAAGAGAGAGAAGAAAGAAAGGGGAGGGGGCGAGTCACAGGCGGCGGCAGCGGCAGCTGTCGGAGCGGAGGCAACGAGCAGTCCGGGGAAAACCAGCAGCGGCAGCGGCGGCGCCCACCCGGACCAGCGGCAGCATCTGCATCCCCGCTCCCGGGAACTGGGGCGAGCGGTGCCGGGCGAGCAGGAGACCCGGCGACGCGCCGAGAGCGGGTCGGAGCGCGGGCGCGCCGGGGCCGTGCAGCCTGCGCGCGGCGGACGCAGCCGGGGCCCGAGCCGAGGCCAGAATGAGCCGCGGGCTGGCGAGCGCCAAGAGCGCTGAGAGCTGGGGAGGGGGCTCGCGCGGGGGGAAGGGGGTGGCAGGTAAAACCCGGATCTGGAGTGCACTCGGGCTCCGCCGCGCGGACTCCACCTAGCAGCTCGGCAAACGCTTGGAGGTGGGAATGAGAGGGCTGCTACAAGAGGCTTCCCTTTCAGGGTTTGTCAAACAAAGGGTACATCTCCTCCCGGCTTTGAGGCACGCTTCTACCTCAGCCCCTCTCTCTCTACCTCTCTTTCTGTCTCTGTCCCTCCCCTCTCGCACTCTCGCCCCTCTTCTTTTCCTCCACTCCACCCCAGGTGAGTAAACGTCAGAATGAAAGTCCTGCCAGCTTCTCCTTTTCTAGGTGCAGATTATTTCATATTTTCATTATGCAGGTACCTAGTCTCGGTTGCGTTTTCTGCCTTTGGTCCATTTTATGTTTCTTCAAACTTACCTCAACGTGCAAGTTCATTGCAGACTTTAAAGTATCCTCTGATAATCGGACGTGGGGATTTCATGATTTTATTTCACAATGTCAGTAAAAATTGCCATAACGGATATAGAAAGGTGCCGATTGCAAAGCAATGCCTTCTGATGGTGGGGAAAGCCTTCTCAAGTTAACTGAGTGACCTTGGTCAATTACTGAGCCCCTTTGTGCTTTCTTTATAAATAAGATAGAAGGTTAAGCGGGTAATTTATAAGGTCTTTTCCTCCTCTAAAATTTCATGATCTAAAAAGACTAAGGTGTTATTTTCTGTACCAGTAAATTCGAGTTACAATTATGAGAGAAAGTAAGATTTATTATATGCATTCAACAAGCACATTATATCCAAATTGTATTTGAATGTATATATTCAGAAGGGCTCTAATGCCCGTCC
The DNA here is from genome assembly GCF_018350195.1 of Panthera tigris. Classification (NCBI taxonomy): domain Eukaryota; kingdom Metazoa; phylum Chordata; class Mammalia; order Carnivora; family Felidae; genus Panthera; species Panthera tigris. Next base: position 154,837,866 of record NC_056663.1, read on the forward strand.
AGAGCTCTTTGGAGGTATAATCAACCACAGTACATCTGAAGAACCCAAAACCTCATTAGCATTAACAGACCATACCCAATACAAGTGACTATCAAAATCTCATGGGTTCTTCAAAGCTCAATTCCAATGCCAAATGCTCCAAAAAACCTTTTCTTACCAACCCCGATCAAAATAATCACCCCTTTTCTTATATTCCCATAGCACTTTGGTGGTATATCTAGGATAACACCCATTTCATTCTGTTGTTTTTTTTTTTTCTCTTCTTATTCTTTTAAATAACGAGTAGCTTGTCTGTATGCCTCCTCAGGTTATTGGATCTTCCTTAAATGCAAATTCCAAATTTTAATCATCTGTATAACCTTAGATTACTATGTATCCACAGTACTTTGCATTGTAATTCCTTTAAAAAAAATGGGAGAGGGCTTTCATGATATTGCTGGATTCTGACTGAGATGTTCACACACTTAAATTAGGCTACTTGAATTTGCCTAAAATAAGGCATCCATGAACTCCCCCGATTACATAAAGAAAATATAAACTGACATCTGAAGTCACTTGTTACTTAAATAATTTTGGAAATAGTAGGCTCTAGCCAGTTGTGACAAGAGGCTCTTATTTGTAAAGGAGGCAAAATGGAAAGTACCCAATTCATCTCCTAAATGGATATATGTGGAAAAGCAATAAAATAATAAAATGGGAATGAAAGGTATGGTATAGGTATTAAATGTTATTAATGGTAGCAGCAGAAATATAAGTAAACGGTACCTATAGACCAATTTTTAGAATCAATCTTATCACATCTTGACAGTTTCGGAGGTATATGAGAGAGAAATTAAATTTCAAATGGAAATTAATATTTCAAGAAATAAAATATATTAACTGAAAACTATATATATTAAGTTATTAAATATGAAACATAGTAACTGAAAAGTAAGCATATTAAGTCAAATAAGTAATTGAAAATATTCACCAAAGAATTGATGACAAATAAAGTTATAGACAAAAAAAAAAAAAAAAAAAACGAGGAAGAAAGAACCAAAAAAGGGGGGGGAAGTGAGTAAAAAATAAGTTAAAGAAAAGCATGGAAAGGAAGAGAATAGGTTAATTATTTATACAATTTAATCAAATGTCAATGTAGCAGCTTTTATAGCAGCTACCTGTATGTTAGGCTCAAACTTCATGCTTCCAAATCCTCTTCAATCTGATAAGCATAGTCTTCTATATTTAAGACACAAAGCATCCTACTCCATTGCCAAGAAATCCATGACTCTTGCCAATATCTTTCTATGGTGAACCTTCTAGAAAAATAAAATCTAGTAAATTCTGTGCCTTATTTGCTACACAACTATATTTAACATTTTCTCAGGGACAAGATAGCATCCAAGATGATGACTGAGCAAAGATAACTATTATACATGGTAGTGCTGTGTGCTAGAGTGGGTTTTGAATATGATGGCACAGTTGACTTTAGCTCTATTAAAGTTGAAAAAAGTCAATATTTACCATGTGTAAAAGAACTCTCCTAAATTTAAAAAGCTGAATATCCAATGAAATAGGATAACCAATATGAACATGTTTTAATAACTAGTAAAACTCGCTGACCAAAGAATTCTTTCAAATTAATAAATACACTAAGATCCCCAACAGGGTGAACGTGAAGAAAAGAACATAGATAATCTGTTCACAGAATAGGTAAACACAAATAAATAACCAATAAATGTAGAGAAGGATGCTTTGCCTATACAAACAATCCCATACATAAAAATTTACGCAATTGCAAGATCTACCAGGTTTCATGGTTTGCCCAGGAAATTAGGTGAAAAGTAACAGGGGCCTACTCTAAACTCTAAAAAAAAAGTGTGTTGAGACAGGCATGCCCCTATGCTCACAACATACACTGACACATTTTTCTGGAAAGAAAGTTGAAAATGTATGTCAACTGACTTATAAAATATGGATGTCATTAATCCAATGTTTCTATTTACAGATACAACTTCTACAGAAATAAACAGAGGTATGGACAAGGATTTTTTACAATGATATACATCTCAGTCATAATTGTTATGTAAGGGGAGTGAGTATGTGAGGTATGTATGTATTCAGAGAGATCTTGTTTTTTCATGCTCAGTAAAAGCCCTCTTATCTGATTGGATTGGTATTTAGTTAGTGGGAAAAATGTTGGTTAAAGCAAAAAAAAAATTTTTTTTTTTTTAATGACCCATACATTCTATTTTAGTTAGGATTCATTTTTGCTACAAGCAACAGAAACACAAAATAACAGCAACCTAAACAAGATAGAAGGTTATTACTTTTTCAAGTGAAAAGTCTATCAATTGGTGATCCAGAGTTATTATGGCCCCCCAAAACATCCTGGGTGTAGATGCCTTCTTTATCTTCTTGTGTGGCCACCTATGACCTTTATTCCCAGTTTCAGTTCTAGCAATCATGCCTCCATTGCAAAAGTAAAGAAGAAAAGGAGGAAGATAAAGGTATACTCAAACCCGTGACGTTTTCCTAGAGCTGTACGCACCATTCTTTCATTTCATTCTTAGAAATGCTGAGATGGTAACACTTAGCTAGCTACAAGGCTAATGGAAAACATTGACTACTTCAGGCAATCATGTGCCCAACTCAAAATCAGATTTTTTCATATTTATTTTTTCCTAAGACTATAACTTATCTGTGTGCACCACCCTGAACAGAGCTTTGCATACATTAGGTTTTCAGTAACTGACTGAATGGCTAATGCAGACACTAGCTAGACAATGTCCCCTTCACATGAAGTGACCTTTTGGTTCAACTTGATATAAACGTTCACAAAATTTGAAATTACTGAGCTTCTGCCATCAAGAAAAATACTCTCTAATAGCTGATCGAATATCAGTGGACAGTTAATATTGTAAATGCTACTGGGCCCAGACACACTGACAAATCCAGGTAATCAGGATTAAATTACATCTGCAAAGCAGGTAGCAAATCATAGTACTCAGATTCCTAGTATGCCATGGCATGATGAGAATTCTAGGAGGCCTTGGGTTCACTAGAATATTTACTTAAATTTAGAATATATGGACTATCAACCTATTTGATTGCCCTAAGGGATAGCTTAAGTCTAAGAAGTGCCTGGTGATGCTCTCTGTTCCCTGGAATATACATCAAAGGGCCATTTAAAAGACTGTAAAATCTTACCCAGATTATATCGACCTGCTAATTTGGTATCTTCTTTTCTCTCCTGCCTCAAGCAATTTACCCTTATTCTTTTTCAACCCATAAGAGGATCTGTGTATTCTACATTCTTCAAGACCTGGAAGCTTATCTATACATATAGATAAGGTAAATCTAGATCTAGATATTTTTAAACTCTTTTAAGTTCATTTATTTATTTTGAAAGAGAGGAGGGAGGGGCAGAGAGAGAGAGAGAGAGAGAGAGAATCCCAAACAGGCTCTGCATTGTCGTCACAGAGCCAGATGGGGGCTGGTATTCACAAACCATGAGACCATGACCTGAACTGAAACCAAGAGTCTGATACTTAACTGACTGAGCCACCCAGGTACCTCTAGATAGTTTTTTAAAACAGCTTCTCCTAACTAATCCTAAACTTTTCCAAATCCTTTTTTTTTTTTCTTCCCAATGAAAGAGTCTCCTTAGAACTCTGTGACATAGTTTCGCTAATGTTTGCCTACATGCATGTCAGTTTTGGAGGACTGTGAAAGAAACAACATGATGCTTCTTCTGTTTCTTTCCTTCTTCTCCTCCTCCTCCTCCTCCTCCTCCTCCTTCTATTTCTTCTTCCCCTCCTCCTCCTCCTCCTGCTTCTTCTCCTTCTCCTTCTTCACCTTCTTCACCTTCTCCTTCTTCTTACTCCTTCCCCTCCTCCTCCTCCTCTCCTTCTCCTTCTTCTTCTTCTTCTCCTTCTCCTTCTTGTAACTTTCCCCATTGCCTTCCCTTAGATCCAACAATTAAATTACCTTTCATGGCTGCAAATTAGGTTCAACACCAAATATTTTCAGCCATATACTGTAAATGTTAGTAATAGAACACTGGCTCTTACAGAAGTACTCAGCACATATACAAACACAGTTGTCTTAAAAGAAGCACATCATAGTGTCTAGATTCTAGATTCTAGAAATATGAAGATATTCAAAAACCAAACACTGTTTTCTTAAGGCCTCCTTCTTAAGAAGACAAATATGCTTGTACTTTGTAAATGAAAATATCATGGTCAACCAGAGATAATCAATAATGACTGCCATGTTCTTGAAAGGAAGGAAATAGACTTTTTGTTCCTTTGTAAAAAATTGCCACTCTGCTGGGTTCTGCTCGCCAGCCTCTCTTTTAAGACTATAGTAGACACCAAGAGTAGATACCTACCTCATAATTATCTCCCTTTTTCTAAGAATGGTTCCTACATGCGAGGTGACTTTGTCCATACTATATGGTCCTGTCGATTGGCCATGGTTGATTGGTTCAGTAAAGGCAGCCGACCCAAGCTTGGCTAATCAAAATCATTCTCTAGGATTTTTCAGACTATACTACCCAAAGGGTCTCAATATATCCCTGAGGGTGGAGGAAGCTCAGCAGCTATCCACGGCCATATATGCTGCTATATCGTGCTACCTAAACCTGACTTTGTGCAATAATTTCCTGAAGAATGCAGTTAGATTTTTAAAATGGTTAGTCTTAATCAGAACTTCTTTTTTCTTCTGCACCTATATATAAATTATCAGATAAGATGTACTCAAGGGAAGATTTTTCTAAGTGCATGTTGTTATAGTGCTAACATGCAATCTGTGTTATGTTGGTACCTAGGAAATTAGGTTCCCCTTAAGATTGCCTACTGGATTTTCCAGAAAGGTGAACTCATAGAAGACATATTGCATTATTCTTCTGGGAATGTTGGTCACATTATTTTTGTAGGACTCCGAGTTAGATGATTTTCTCATTTCTGGTATCTGCTTCAATCATACACCTCACTTCTTTTCTTATAAAAGCAAAATGAGACGTGGTAGGAAAAATAATGGCTGTTGTCTACTTGGCAACAGGGTACTTGGCCCATAGTAGATATTCAGTAAATGTTTGGTGAATGAAATAATTCAAGGTGAGTGTTACATCATATATACTATCAAATACATAAGGTATATCTATTAAACTATGTCCAATTAATATTAATATATCTATCATTCTATTAAGATTATATATTAATAGAAGTTGTACATCTAAATGAGAGCCATCAAATTCAAATGAGTCACCTTGACTAGGGTAAGCAGCCATTGCTCAAAACAAATTGAACTCTTTCAAAATCATTTTATACTATAGCATGCTTTGGAATAGCCTTACAACATTAGCAAATCTCTTGCTTTTAAAGTACATTTGATTTTTTTGTTGTTGCTGGGCTAATGATTTTGATCGACTTAAAAAAATCATCAGCATTAAAGAACTGTATTAGAGCTTGGAAATCATCTAATTAGTGATCAAGCCAGGGGATAACATTTTCTGTTCAGAATAAATAAAATATGACTAATTCTTTCAGCTGATTAATTTTAGACTATAACTTCTTTTAAGTAATGATCATCACCTGCTATGGGATGGGTCTAATCCTCCCAAGAAACCAGCAACATATTAGGCCCATTTTATTAATAATAATACTAAGATTCCGATACTGTATACAGTATAATAACTTTCTCAAGGCTAAACAGTCAGTAGAATATACCATTTAGACAAGTTTATCTTACTACCCCTCTGCCTGTATTGGTAGAGATCCTAAAAGCAAGTTTTCACAATGAGATGCTCCCTCCTCAGCTACAGTTCATTGGATCATGGAAGGGTGGACGTAAGTTGCTTGATCACCAAGCTAATCAAGTCTTGTACCTAGGGAAATTGGAATTGGGGTTGAGAGAGTCATTGTTTCTTTCTCTGAATTGGCCATGTAAATGACCAAACTGTGGTGTGACCCTTTTTTCCTGCCGTATTAATTCAAGAATCAGAGGTGGTTCACTCTTGAGGAGAGATATAGACTATTCTATCATCAGTTAAACTTGCTTTTCCACCCAGCAAAAGCGATGAGAAGGCTAAGTTACAGAGAGAAGATAAAATACACTCACAGAGAGGAATGTAGATAAACCGCAGAGAGAGATTTTGAATGGCTTTCTGGGCCCTGGTTCTATTTCTTTCCTCATATCCAGCTGTATTTCTGTACTTAATTGGAAAATAGCCCTAGTGGTGTTGTACTTCATTCTTCTTTTTGATGAAGCCAAAAGTAGCTATCAGTGGGTTTTGTCTGGTCATTTCTCTCCTCACACTTCTGGAAATAGTATATCTCTTCCTTGGGGTGTCCTTTTCCTCTTCACTTTATATATTGGTAATGATCTGTCCATTTTGATACCCAGCCTACAGAGGGAAGGCACATGATCGAGGCCAAATTGGATACTGTAAATAGTTCTCTCCATGATTTGTTACAGATGACCACATGACTTAAGCCTGAATATTCAGATTACTTTCCTGTGATTTTTTTTTTATATGAGCAAATTTTCCCTCCAGATGAAACACATCTGGTGTGTATTCAAGTTGGAATGGTATAAATCTGAAGTATTTATTTATTTATTTATTTATTTATTTATATTATTTCAAGCATGCTCTCTCTCTCTCTCTCTCAGGGATTTAACAATTAGAAAAATAGAATAATAACTTTCCTCCAATTTCTCTCACAAATGGTGAAGAGATTGAATGTATACATGCTAATAGCTTGGTATATTCTTACCTTAAATTATTTAATATTAGATTTAAATGAGATATATTAGTGGACATCTGGGTGGCTCAGTCGGTTAAGTATCCAACTTCAGCTCAAGTCATGATCTCACAGTTTGTGAGTTCAAGCCCTGCATTGGGCTCTGTGCTGACAGCTCAGAGCCTGGAACCTACTTTCAGATTCTGTGCCGCCCTCTTTGTCCGCTCCTCCCCTGCTCTCACTCTGTCTCTCTCTGTCTCTCAAAAATAAAAATAAAACGAAAAAAAATTGTAATGAGATATATTAGTTATATGAAAGGTTATGGAATAACATTCCAAATCTATACTGTACATGTTACACTAAGGTATGCATACTGTGTTTCTGATTCTATAATGGTTGGGATAATCCTGGGTCAGGACTCTAACATGGAAAGTGGAGCCGGGGGGTTGATATATAAGCCTTTTACACAAAGCTTTTGAGGTTGTACTGGACAGACTATAGGTAACCAAAAAGAGGGAAGGTTTCTTAGCATTTTATTTATGGGCCTGCATGATCCTTACCATATCCACTCAGATTCTGTTCACAAGAACTCAGTCATATGGTGACACCCAACTGTAAAGGAAGTTGGCAAATATACTCTAGCTTTGGGTCCAGGAAGAAACCTATGTAAGTTTATAAGCAACTATGCAGCTCTTGCCATATACTCTTTTGGTGGTTCTGAAATAAAAAAATATGGAGAATTGTGTAGCCCAATCACTGCCAAATAATTGAAGTGATATTTAGGCTACATGACATGGTACAAAGAGCTCAGGATATGAATTCAGAAGACTGTATTTTCAGTTTTGTTCTTACCACTGACTCACTCTGTACTGGGAAAGTCACTTAATATTTCTATTTATTTTCCCTATCAGTAAAATTTGTATATTAAAATATCTGTCCTACCAGGGTTCTTGGGTGGCTCAGTCAGTTAAGTGTCTGTCGGCTCAGGTCATGATCTCACAGTTTGTGAGTTCGAGCCCCACGTCAGGTTCTGTGCTGACAGCTCAGAGCCTGGAGCCAGCTTCAGATTCTGTTTCTCCCTCTCTTGCTCTGCCCCTCCCCTGCTCATGCTCTGTCTTTCTCAAAAATAAACATCAAAGCAATTTTTAAAATATCTGTTCTACCCACACTACAAGTTTATTGTGGCTACCAAATTAAATATATTATAAATGTAGAGTGCTGTTCAAATGGAAGATCCTTCTTAGGACACACACACACACACACACACACACACACACACAACTATGCTATTTGCACACATAGAATTCCATGTGTATACTCTACTTCCCATGTTTTCCCATGCTGTTTGACTCTCTCCTCTATAATGTAATAACCTCTTTCAGGGATGCTATGAAACACCTTACATTGTCCTTCTCCCTAGGACCAAAGTATTCATTTGCACAGCTGGAGGAATGTAGGCTGCTCACGAATGAGTCCCTCAAGTATTTCCCTCTCTCTGCTGAAGGGAGATGTCTTACTCAAGATTTTGTTGCCTCCCCAGAGGTCAACCTGTATTCAATACCTTCACAGGGGTATTTATAATAGGCCTATTTCCTATTTCATGATGATTCTGAAGGACCATCCCAGGTTCAGTGAATCCCCACTGGAGTGCCTGAGGGCTCTACTGCTGTTCCACTTTTTCCTCCTAAGTCCCTCTCCCCTGCCCCTTCCCCCCCCCCCACCTCCTCATGCCCACCCTGTATTTTTCCTGAGAGCACTCCTAGATACATCTCTTATTTGCAATCCTCTGTCTCAGAATCTGCTTCCCAGGACACTTGACCTAAGATAGGCTTCTCATTCCTATCCTTGACCTCGCTATAGTTTGTTCTCAGCATTCAGCCGGAGAGATGCTGTTAGAACTAAATGCTTATATGGTTCCTAGAGTCACTATAAAAAAGTACCACAAAATGGGTGGCTTAAACAACAGAAATTTGTTGTTTTACAGTTCTGCCAGAAGTTGGAGCTCAAGATGTCAGCAGAGCTATGCTCCTTCTGAGTGTCTGAATCAAATCTTTCCTTGCCTCTTCCTAGCTTCTGATGGTGGCCATCAATCCTTGTCACATTTCGGTCTGCAGCTGCATTGCTCCAAACTCAACCTCTGTCATCACATGGCATTCTTCCTGGGTCTCTGTCTTTTCCTTTTCTTGTAAGGACGCTGGACATACTGAATTAGGGCCCACCCTAATGACCTCATCTTAATCTGATCAGATCTTCAAAGACCCTATTTCCAAATAAGGTCATATTCACAGGTACCTGGAGCTAGAACATCAGCATAACTTTTGAACATCAGCATTCAACTCATAACAGCAGTGCCCCAAATCCTCCACTTACTCTCTATATCACTCAGAGTAAACCTGAAGTGGCCTGCAAAGCACTATACAGTCTGACCCCTGAAACCTGAATGGCCTGATCTTCCACTCCTCTCCTCTCCTAGAGATCACTTTCCTGCAGCCATAGTAGCCTCCTTGTTGCTTCCTCACTTGCCAGACACACCCCCATCTCAGGGCTTTGCATCTGCTTATCTGTTTACCTAGAATGTTTTTCACCTAGAGATCTCTGCACCACTCTTTACCTAACCTACTACTAATTTGTGCACAAATGTTGCTTCTCGGTGATGCTTTCTCTAACACTCTATTTAAAATTACAAACAACCTTATCCCACACTCTATCGCCATCCATTTTTTCCCTCCATAGAACTTCTCACCTTTTTAAAAAAAATGTTTATTTATTTTTGACACAGAGAGAGTGAGAGACAGAGTGCGAATGCAGTAGGGACAGAGAGAGGGAGACACAGAATCCTAAGCAGACACAGATTCTAAATCAGCTGTCAGTACAGAGCCCGATGCGGGGCTTGAACTCGGGAACTGCGAGATCATGATCTGAGCTGAAGACACTCAACTGACAGTCACCCAGATGCCCCATCTCACCTTCTAATATACCATGTAATTTACTTCTTCATTGCATTTATTACAATCTGCAGTATGACTTCTGTGGTCTCAAGGCAATTTTGCCGTAATGGCCTCTTCCTCCATTAAAAAAAATATTTATAATTGTATTTTATGACTGCATTGATATAAAGAAAAATATGATCCAGGGTGGATGCAATATTATTGTAATATTCACATTTTTTCTGGTTTTAAAAGAAATTACAATTAAAAACATTTTTGTGGGCCTCCAGAAGGATCCTGGGCATTAGGCCCCATGTATAATGGATAACTTGGCCCTGGGTTTATAACTGCTTCCCCATCAGAAGGTAGGCTTTTGGAGGATAAGGACTCTTGTCTATTTTACCAATTGATATTTCCCCAGCAAGTAAAACAGGGCCTGGCATATAGCAATGTTCAATAAATATTTGCTGAATATACAAGTGGCTAAAAATATCATTTTGATTTTCCATTAGTTTGCCATTCCCTTAGTGAAATAGGTTTGTGTGGCCTAACCTAGAATGTACTGTTATTTCCACTTGAATACTTAAAACTTCAAGAATAATTCTTTAAGAGCCTAAACAATCTTTGAACTAACCATAGGACTCCAACCTTATACAACTCTTGGGAACCATGGGAGTGAGCTAGAGGAATTACTCCTCTGTATCTGTTCTTGGTGTTCTGTAAAGTTCTATGCTCTGTCAGGAAGTTATTACAAATACTATAAGGAACATTTTTTTTGAACTTAAAAAAACTTCCTTAAACAATTATAAGAAAATATCTTGCCAGCTTGAAATAAACCATAATATTGAAATATCTTCTAAGTAACGAAATAAGTCATGAAAATGCTTAAGATAATTTTATAAAACTAAACTAGTGTGGTTGCCATATTACAGAGATTCATTTTAATGAAAAAAAAGAAAAAAAAAACTCCATGAAAATTGGTGGGTCTCAGGTGGTAGAGCAAGGATAAGAGAATGACTAAATTTGATTTGTATTTATTAGAAAAGGGGAGATCAGACCTTCAATTTGATTTGGGAAAACCGAAGTTAAACTTGCAGGGGTAAAATATAGCTTATTTTTTACTGAAGAATCTTGGTACTTATGAATTTCTTAGGATAAAATGTGGCCACTAAAACCTTTTTGAGAGGAAATGTTATTTCATGGGAGACAAAAATCATTACAGTGTTGCATACATTTAATAATATGAAGAATATTCTAATTTACAGCTGATGAGGAACTTTCATGGTGGTTTTCTTACCCTTTCTGGAACTACTGTGAAACTTCCCATTTGTTCTACAGGCAGCAGTCTTATTTGTTTTTCTTGGAACTTGACTAACAGTCAATATTTAGGTATATATGTCTGTCCCCCATTAGACTGTTGGGGGAAGCATGAGCAGTTTATTTTAGTACATATATCACCCAGCATGATGCTTTTCATATTGAATAGATATTCAATGAATGAACTGTTGAATGTGAAATGATTTAACAACTATGGACATGGGGTGATTTTCTTAAGCTTGTTTTCATTATATAAATATTTAGGAAATTCTTTCCTTTGAAGGTTTCTTTTTTTGCTACCTGACATGTATCTGCTTCGTTTACCTGCTTAAGATATGGGGTCCCAACCCTGTCAGAGTAGGGCAGAAGATGGACCCATTATCTACTTATCTAATACTTGCCTGGAAACTTGCTGGGGACATTATATACATGATCTCACTTAATAATAACAACAACTTAGAGATATAGGAATTATATACTTCATATGATAAATTAAAAAAGGCCAGGGCTGACTAATACGCTCAAGGTCAAACAGCCAATAAGTTAAAGAGTGAAATTCAGTCCTAAATCCGTCTAATACCAAAACTTACATTCTTTCTCACACGAACAAAAGATCAGCTCTACAAAGTAATATGACATTTAGGAATGGAGGATGCTTTTAAGGCAAGATATTGAAAGATAACATAATGAATTTTTATAAAGTAGCTTAAATTTTAATTCAGTAGCCACTACATTAAAATAAGAATTTTGAATCATAATGATCTGCCAGAGAGACCTATATGAAAATAATGAATACATTGCTAAGAAAAATGAAGACATTTACAGTGACAGATACTGGTCCATGGAATTTTATATCATTTTTACATCCGTATTTTGTCATGTCCAGGTCAATTGTGAAAATGATTCTACTACTTTTATATTCTTTGTGCTTCTTTACCTTTTGTGATGATTTATTTCTGCCTGTCTCCTTTAGTCTTATATGTCGCATCTTCACTTGCATTGCTGATTTTTTTCTATCTTACTTCTATGAATTCATTACTTATCCAAAGTTTCTTTATATCTTCTTCTTCTTTTTTTTTTTTTTTTTTTTTTTTTGGTCCTCCTGAAAGAACTTATTACAATACTATCTGTGTGATTCCAAGAAGTCCCAGTGTAGACCCATGCAATGCTTCGTCTCAGATTTCAGAGCTAGGGAAATATCTCTTTCCTGATAATTTGGTTTTCTGCCTTATTAGCTATTGAGAGTGATGTATCCTATTATATTTCCCTTTTGCTTTGAATGCCTGAAAGATAAGCATTTGGTTTTGTGCACAATAGCAATAGTTTCCCTAGACTTTGTTGTCTGGGATGATTATTGTTCCCATCATTACTTGTCTGTTGTCATTGTTTAAATGATGTTACAGTTTTCTCATGTGTGACCTTAATCTGTAAGAGACCTCCCTTTCTTTTTGGAGGTAAGAAAAAAAGAAAAAAGATGAGGAAAGAGACTGAAAGAGACAGAAAGAGACGCGGGAAAATTAAACATTTCATCAGTTTTGCATCAAATTTGGTTCTGCCCTGTTTTCTCCAATTTAAGTTAATAATTTCTGTCTTGCTTTGTATGCAACTTGGAGTAGCTGGGACAACTGATTTACTCTTTTGTGCTTGACAACATGTGTTCATATCTCATGTCCTTTAGGAATGGAGCACTTCTTTATTTTGTCAAACTTTTTCTACAGCCTGTCTTTTTCCCAGATTGGAGCCTTCTTTCTGAATGCCAGATCTACACAGGAGGTCTTGTTATCCTTGGCCAGATAGCCCCAATTCTGAATATGAGCCTCTCTGTCCATCTGTCTGTTGCTATGTATATGTATGCACACACGCCTGTATGCACACATGTTTAACATACACACATATGCATGTTAATGATATTAAGAAAGTCTAACAGAAGGTGCCGGTGTGTATTTATATTAATGCTAACCACTGTCTGGGCTGTTTCTGTTATCTGTGCCACATTTTAGTTGGTTGGCTTTTGCCTTGCTATTTGCCTTTCAATGTCCCTTTTACAACACAGCATCTATGTCTACTTTGAGATTCATGCCCACCACTGCCAGCTTTAACACACAGCAGGATAATCTGGTTTCATTTTAAATTCTTTTATCTCTCTAAAAAGTTAGAAGGAAACATTGCTTTATAGCCCTTTAGTTTGGTTTGGACTTTGACGCTATGTTGATAGTAGGTTAGGTCAGCCTGCCTGCATGTACCTACATATGTTTATATGTATATACTTACATTCTGCCATATCCAATAAAAAGAATATTCCATTCTACAAATTAGTTGTGCCACTGACATATTGTCCTTCTCTGATTCAATTCATCAGAACTTTACTGGATCTCTACCATGTACAAGGCACTATACTAGCTCCATAGTAACAAATACAAATAAGACATGAAGTCTGTTCTTTATGGAGTCATGGTCCATGCTGGAGACAAAAATACCTATGATATAAGTGGAGAGAGATATGGGTCTTGACAGTGATTCAAATTTTGTGGCTGACATGTTTCCTAGTGGCACACTTCAGGGTTAGACCTAGGGACTTCTGTGAGTTGCAGAGCACTAGCTGTCACTGTCACTTGTTTCCCCATTTTTTAAAAAAAAATTTTTTTAATGTTTATTTATTTTTGAGACAGAAAAAGACAGAGCATGAACGGGGGAGGGGCAGAGAGAGGGAGACACAGAATCTGAAACAGGGTCCAGGCTCTGAGCTGAGAGCACAGAGCCCGACGCGGGGCTCGAACTCACGGACCATGAGATCATGACCTGAGCCGAAGTCAGCCACTTAACCGACTGAGCCACCCAGGCGCCCCTTGTTTCCCCATTTTTTATAGTGGTGGTAGTACTGGATTATTTTAGGAATAATCTTGAATTCAAACACATGTATGCTGGCATGTGAACCTGAATAGATTACTTACCCTCTCTATAGCTCATTTGCCTGTTAATAATATGCAGTCATGTGTATTTATTAAATGTATAAATATTGTCATATAATGTATATGCCTGGCACAAAGTTGTTTTAGAGGATACGGTGGTGTATAAGACACGTAAATTTCTGTTTCATGAAGATTAAATTTTAAAAGACAACCATACTGGCCCAACTGTAGTAATATAGAATTACATACACAATATATAGTTTACTAAAGCAATATTTTATGTAAGTATTATTGCATATTTGAAAGATATTCAATATATTCTAGGTATTTATTTTTATTTATAGGTAATAAAAAGTGAACTTTTTCTTGCATCATGCAGAAATCAAGATATCACAAAGTATTACATATGTCATATGTATCTAATGTTTTATCTCAAGGTAGAGAATACAATATAGTAAGTGTTTTTGGCAACTTTCACTCAGTGCAGAGATGTCACTGCTTGATTTGACATTTCACTGATTCTTGAATCTGGCAGTTGAGATGAATACCAGAGTTCCTAACATGCTATGTTCTGGGTTTTAAATCGCCTTCTGGCTCCTCTATTATTCTCTGAACTTAATAAAGACATTATGCCCATGTGTTTTCCAGATCTCATAAAGCGTAAGGAGGTGTAACCTAAGGTGCTGGGGGAAGGAGTCAGTAGATGCCTTAGAATGGCCCCTTTCATCCTGATCACACGGCGTGGGACATTAACATGGATCTATGCTCTTCTCCAGCAGCTGGACCCAGGGTAACTTCTGAGAAGTGCTGACCTCTGCACTGACTTTATGCAGAGATGAAAGAAATGTGTGTGCGTCTTAAAAGCAGTGATTAAAGATTTGTTGGACTTTCTACTATTCTTTCATCATTTACCGAAACCTATGAGTGTGACAAAGTGTGTGTCATTAGAAGGCTTTTGTTAAAAAGTAACCACATGAGATACACGTGATGATGTGTGAAGGTTCCCCACCCCCAAAAAGGTTTGTTAAGAAGTTTCAAATACTAACTTTTAGATCATCTGTAACATTTTACATCAGAAAGACAGTGTTTCTGAATGTAGATATATTGGGCCTCAGTTTACTTGTCTGTAATTCAGGGCCAATAATAGAGGGTCCTTGTGATTATTAAATAAGTTAATAGGTATGAAGTGCTTTGAAAAATACGTGGCAATAGAAAGTGCCCCCCCACCCCAGACAGGAAAAAGGTAAATAACTTCACCCAAGTCATGCTGCTTGTTACTAATTACCTATACTGCAAGAATTGATGTATGTTTCTTGATTTATAGTTTAGCAAGAAGTTGAGAAAGATACTATACAAGTGATGTTAATTTTTTATGCTCACCGTGTTCAGCCACTGAGATTTTGGCATTTATCTCTTAGGCAGCCTGTGTTACTAGAACTATTACCCAAATTGTACTTAGAAGTGAGGAGAGCTGTAACAACAACAACAACAACAACAACAACAACAACAACAACAAAAGCCTAAAAGATATATCTCTTAGCTTGGTAAGACGTCAGTGGATGGCAAGAAAATTTGTGTAAGAGGCTAGAAAGATGGAGACCCAAGGTATACAGTGGCAGAATATCTGGCAAGACCAGCTGCAAAATCCTGGAAGGTGAACTGTATGTTTACCAAATCTGCATCCATCAGAGTACCCGAATAAATTAATGAATGGGCAACGCCTCTACCCACCTGTTGTATTTTAAATGAGTGAAAAATGAAATTCTACTTTGTTGGTCATTAAAAATTTAGGTTCATATGTTATTGCAGGTAGTGCCACATAAACTAATACAGTCTTTTGTGTAAACATCAATTCATTACTTTGGTCTTAATTTTTTCTATTTACCAAATACTTTCTTACTACAAGTTACTTGAATTTTGTGATGTTTTAATCCAAAATTATTTGAATTACTATTAATGAAGGGTACAATTAAGCACTTGCTTTTTGCCAGGTACTGTGCCAAAATATTTAAATTGCCTCACTGGCACTTTATAGTGTGACCCACGGCAGATGTACAATCTATTCCTTTTTACAGATGGGACAACTAAGGTTGAGAAAGCTTAAGTAACTTCGTTAAAGTTATAGGTGGTACATGAAAATTGTTAGTCACTTAGGATAAAGTTATCCTGTTGGCACAGGATAAAGATGAGGTCGATGATACTCAAATTCGTGAGTGTGGATGACATATTTTAGAGACAATATGTTGTATGGGAAATAAATAAAACAAAAAAGAGGAGACAGAAAAGAGCCTGGTGCAGTACTTGAGAAGTAGCTAACTTTAAAACATGGGTAGAGTAAAAGAAGCTGTCAAATGAGAGTGATCAGAGAGTCTGAAAGGTAGGAGGAAAAACAGAAGAGTATGATTTCATGAAAACAAGGAAAATGAATGTTTCAAAGAGGGAATAATCAAGAGTGTTAAGTGTTGAAGAGAGGGCAAAGAAAAGGACCAAATGATGAGTTTCCTTTAGAATTATAAGTGAAAACATGACCTTGGCAAGAGCAGTGGAAGAGAAGGAGGTGAATCACACTTATGGTGCAATGAGCTGTAAGTGGAGGTAAGGAAATGAAGACAGGAAGTAGAGACAACATTTTGAAGAAGTTTGTGGAGAGAAAAGAAGTATAAGTTAGTAACTGGGGTGGACTGTGGTGTCGAATTTTGGGGTTTTCTTTGGGGGGTGTGTGGGGGAATGTATTGGGAAGAAATAGGAGAGGCTGATGATGTAGAATAGAGAACAGGTAATTGAGCAAACATGAACGTCTTCTGAGAAAGGCAGAAGAATACAATCCAATATGTGGGACAAAGATTTATATTTTAATTTGAGGAAAGGTGAAAAGGATAGAGGGTGATAAGTAGATAAGTAAATAGAATTATTTTAGCTAGGGAAGTTAAGACATTTTTTTGCTGGTGTGTTCCATTTTCTCTCCAAAGAAGGATATAGTCAGGTGGCTGAGGATGAAGACTGTTGAAGGTTTGAAGAGTGTGGGCATGATTTTAAATATCTTCAAAAACTAGAAAGAGAGCAGCTAGTAAAATATAGACATAATAATACAGGTCTTCAGTTTGGAGGAGCCAAATGAGGTTGAAAGCTAAACGCATACAGATCAAAAGCACTAAAATTTTGCATACTCTTTGATCTACTATGTTTGGACTAGAAATTTATACTAAATGAGTAATTATAGATGTACCCAAGATATCACCATGAGGATATCCACAGTAGAATTGAGGATATTGAAAAACTGAAACTAACTTAAATACTTACTGATAAAATTATGGTACATTTGTAAGTAGAATATCATGAACCCATTAAAAATTGTGTTTTAGAGGGGTGCTTGGGTGGCTCCGTCATTTAAGTGTCCAACTCTTGATTTCAGCTCAGGTCATGATCTCATGGTTGGGTTCATGAGATCAAGCCCTGTATCAGGGTCAGTGCTGGGCATGCAGCCTACTTATGATTCTCTCTCTCCATTTGCTTCTCTCTGACCCTTTCAAAAGAATTGTGTTTCAGAATATCTAACAGCTAGAAATATGTTTGTAATATTCTAATGAAAAGTAGAGGCTGTAGAAAAGAACATTCAGTATGATTTTCCTTTTTTTATAAAAATAGATGTACTTACTAATGCAAACAAAAAAAAAAAGCAGTCTTAAAAGTGGTGACTTCTACATGATGGGATTACATGTGACTTTTTATTTTTTCTTGTGTATGTTTATACTTCTGTTATAAGCATTTATAATACCTATCATTAAAAATACCTAAATTTTTAGAGAATTTATTAAGGATTTAGTGAGAACCTAAAATATGACCTATGACATAGTACAGATACCCCAAACCATTGTTGTGGGGAATATTATTCCATGTGCTGTTAATAGGTATCTCTAGGGGCAAATCCTCACATAGGTTTGGAAAGTTTTGTTTTAATTAAGATTTCATAGGCATGACATAATGTTATGAACACACAGAACTTCTAGTATGCTAATTTTCATTGGGAATCTTCTTTCCCAATTTTAGTTGCCACTGAACCCTTTTTGCATGAAATAAGGGTTATCAGTCCCTAAGACTATAAATGTTCTCTACATTGGGTGCCTTGTTGTCATGAGACTGGCAAGAGCAGGTACATGACATTTTATGGGTTGATGAAGATTGTCAGTTTTTCGAAATCCATCTTCAAGAGGGCACTACTCAATGTATAGAGTTTGATTTTTCTCATTTCAGAGATATCATTTTTTAGGTGACAGAACTTTTACACAGCTTCAGAAATGCAACCGTTGTGACTTTTAACCAATTTAAATCAATGAAACTGTGTGTATGGTGCTCATAAAAGTAGTTTCTGAGAGGTAGGCCAACCAGTGCTATGGAAAATAAAGATATATAAAATGTGCCAACATACAAGTTTAAAATCTAAGCTTTTTATTGAATGGCTTCTGTCTTTATAGCATCAATGAGTACAAAATTAAGGCTTAATTATACATTTTATCTTTTTTGTAATCTTTTGACTTTATTTAAGATGCTTTATCTTGAACCTGTGAAGGTATATTTATCTTCTTTCTATTTATCCAAATGTATTTACCCTCCTTCTACTTATTCAACTATTCTACTTATAACCTACTTCTTATATTTTAAATGAACACATGCCAAAAATCCTATATAAATCACTAAGCAATGAGGGAACCAGTAAGATGTTACTACCAGTTTGCATGAGAATCCAAAGAGCTGTACCCATAAAGGCCTATGGTGCATGTTCAAATAAATTTGCTTAATACATGTACAACTGGCAAACTGGTTAATATCTACAGAGCAACAATCCACTAAACACAATTTGCACTTCGATGGTCGAGTATTATTCACATTACAGTTGACTCTTGGAACAACATAGGACTTAGGGGTGCTGAAAATCCCTAACTTCATGCAGTTGAAAATCCACATATAACTTTTGACTCCCCCCAAAACTTAACTACTATTGACCAGAAGCATTACTGATAACATAAACAGTAGATTACCACATATTTTGTGCATTACATATATTATATACACTATTCTTGCAAAAAAGTAAACAAGAGAAAAGAAATGTTATTAAAATTATAAGGAAGAGAAAACACATTTATAGTACTATACTGAATGTATTGAAAAAATTCTTTGTGTAATGGGACCCATGCAGTTCAAACCCATATTGTTCAAGGGTCAACTGTATTTTGATATTCTACAATTTACAAAATTATAAAATAGGCTAAAGACAATGAATAGTACAAACCCCAAAGAGTCAGATAACCTGGAAGGGTGTGTTCTAGATAACACAGTTTTCTTTTTTTTTTTATTTTTTTAATGTTTATTTATTTTTGACAGGGAGAGAGAGAGAGAGAGAGAGAGAGAGCATGAGCTGGGGAGGGGCAGAGAGAGGGAAACACAGAATCCCAAGCAGGCTCCATGCTCTGAGCTGTCAACACAGAGCCCGACACGGGGCTCGAACTCACAGACCAGGAGATTGTGACCTGACCCGAAGTGGGACGCTCAACCGACTGAGTCACCCAGGCGCCCCTAGACAGCACAGTTTTCTACTGAAAACAGTTGGCAATCTTTTTGATACCTTTGAAAGTCTTTCACAGTTTTCCCTGACAGTCTCTGCTTATCTTAAAATTGTGATAGTCACAAAGAAAGATTTTCTTTTTTTTCTTTTTTTAAATTAAAAAAAATATTTATTTTTGAGAGAGAGAAAGAGAGACTGCAGGTGGGGTAAGGGCAGAGTCAGAGAGAAACAGAGAGAGCCTGATGGACTCGAACCCACAAACTGAGATCATGACCTGTACTGAAGTCAGATGCTAAACCAACTGAGCCACCCAGGAGCCCCAAGAAAGATTTTCTTGATTATGAAATAAGTCTGGTCTCACTAGGTTTGACTTGATTATTCGTATATGTACACTAAAAGTATTAACTTACCACAGAGGCCTTCTTAAACTTTTTACAAATCAAGAGCCAT
Source organism: Panthera tigris (assembly GCF_018350195.1). Lineage (NCBI taxonomy): Eukaryota > Metazoa > Chordata > Mammalia > Carnivora > Felidae > Panthera > Panthera tigris. The sequence continues at coordinate 154,857,754 of NC_056663.1, forward strand.
ATAATATTTAACCATTACAAACAGCATAAGGTTAACTTCTTTCTGAAAAGTTTCATAAGTCAGTTCAAATTTGACTTGTAAAAGCTTTTGTTATGTACTATCACAAGGTGACCAAATGAAGCTCATGATATTCCCTCCACTATATTTCACCTGAATTAGTTCTAAATTTGGGTGATTTTTCTCTCTTCTCATAGTGATCCAAATATCCAAGTTTTCCTGACCTAATGGGAAGTACCCTTCCTTACTACCTGCTAGGCTGGACCCTGCAAACCAGCCATCAGGCAGTTTCCCCAGGAGGGCTCTATAAGCATTGTCTTCATAATAAAGCTAGCCTTTGTTTCTCAAAAGCATCTTGTCTGTCTGATGAAATAAGCATTGTTTTCAAATATGACACTCAAGATAAGACCATGGTTGTACAATCATTTTGTTCTATTAACATCTGGCAAAAAGAAAGACTTTCTTATCAAACCTATGTAAATAACTATATTGCATAAAAAGTAAGGAGAAGTAGTAAGAGTTTCTCAATTTGGTGATCAGTGAGAATTAGGTATCATTTAAGAGACTGCATTTCAATTTACCAAAATAGAGTTTACTGAATTGTTCTGGTTTTCAGATAGCTTAACAAACAGAAAAAAAACCACAAACCTTTCTTACATATTCATGAAATAGAACAATAGTCCCTACTTAAGCATTACATAAAAATTCCTCTCATCAGTTCATACAGTCCTAGAAATCCTGACATAGTCCACTGGCACAGTTGAAAAGTGGTCTAGATACCACCTCACTCTGGTCAGAGTGGCTAAAATGAACAACTCGGGAAACAACAAATGTTGTGGAGGATGTGGAGAACCGGGAACCCTCTTGCACCATTGATGGGAGTGCAAACTGGTGAAGAAGCTCTTGAAAACAGTGTGGAGGTTCCTCAAAAAATTAAAACTAGAACTACCCTACGACTCAGAAATGGCACTACTAGGAATTTATCCAAAGGATACAGAAGTGCTGATTCATAGATGCACATGCACCCCAATGTTTATAGCAGTACTATAAAAAATAGCCAAATTATGGAAAATGCCCAAATGTCTATCAAGTGATGAATGGATAAAGAAGATGTGGTGTGTATGTGTGTATATATATATAATGGAATACTGCTCGGCGATAAAAATGAATGAAATCTTGCCATTTGCAATGATGTGGGTATTATGAGGGTATTATGCTAAGTGAAATAGTCAGAGAAAGACAGATATCATATGTTTTCACTTGTATGTGGAACTTGAGAAACTTAACAGAAGACCATAGGGGAAGGGAGGGAAAAATAAGTTACAAACAGAGAGGGAGACAAACCATAAGAGATACTTAAATACAGAAAACAAACTGAGGGTTGATGAAGGTAGAGGTAGGAGGGTGTGGAAAATGGGAGACAGGCATTGAGGAGGGCACTTGGGATGAGCACTGGGTGTTGTATGTAAGGGATGAATCATGGGAATCTGCTCCCGAAGCCAAGAGCACACTGTATACACTGTATGTTAGCTAACTTGACAATAAATTATTAAAAGGAAAGAAAGAAAGAAAGAAAGAAAGAAAGAAAGAAAGAAAGAAAGAAAGAAAGAGGGTCTAAACTGTCAGTTCAGAAGCGTGTATCCAACATTCTTTTACCTAAAGTGTCAATAGTCTAAAGTCCCAAGTACAGTCCTTTTCCAAAAGGCTTTGAGACTGTCCTTTGTTGAAGGAGACTGATGGTTTTTTTTGTTTGTTTTTAAAGATGTCATTGACTGTTTTATCTTATTTTTTTAAATGGTCTATTTTTTTTTGTAGAAGAAAAAATCTTGAGATATATAATGATACTGAAATAAAACACATGTATCAAGAGTATACAAAAAAATATCAAATAAACACTGAAGTAGGACCTATGACATCTACAGTTTTATAAATTTGATGGGTATCATCATTTGAGAACAAATGGCCTAGAAGATGGTATATTCAAATGAAAGAAGTAAGGTGGCCTATGAACATTTTAAGTAATAACTAAAACTGTGAGTGATGACATTATATTATTATTGACTAATATTAAAGCATGAACAGGATTCTGAAAAAATAGAAATATAGGAAAACTTGAAAAAACTCTTTCTTAAGAGCTTTGATCAATGTTTTCCCTAAGGTTGAAACATTTTGAAAGCAAGGGCATTAACAAATGCCTAAAGGCTTCCCATCAAGTGTGAATTTTCTTGAATATTTATGTTAATAACATTTTACCACTCTCAGTTTAACCTAAGGAAGTCTGAGTGTCTCTTTTGATTTGACAATTCTTCCCATGCAACTATCAAACTAATATAATTAAGATACTTCTAGCATCTTTTAAGAAGTGAAAGAGCTAATATTTGTGGTTTTCCAGGGACCCTCTGAAATAGTCTGATAGTTTTAGATATAAAAATATCCTGAAATTTTAATCTTATTTTTTTACATTTAAGATCTGAGTTTTGAAAGGTAGAAATCAAAAAATGTTTCAGGAGAGATTTGGACATTTGGTTTAGATAGGATCATGGGTACCTGAGAAATAATACTTGGTTTAACTATTTAATTAAAGTGATAATATAGCACTAAAAATTTAGATGATAACAGGATTGAAAAGAACCTTAGTTCTTTGATAAGCTATAACTTTAGTTTTTCTTTCTTTCCCCCCATTTAAAAAATCAAGGCTATAATAAAGTTCACATAAAGCACAGAAAATTTTTCTGCTAAATCACAGAATTTTACAATGTAGGCAGATAACACAGAGGGTGAACAATTACCTTTCATATTGTAGGTGAAGGTATTAGTCAGTAAACCAAGGAATCAGGATTGAACAAATTGCTAAAATTTTACCATATTTCATAGCTTCTCTTCAGATTGAAATATTATAATCCAAGATAAATAAGTTTGTATACAAGTTTAGTTCTTCATTATGCTTTTTCAGATTTTAGAAGTGACACATTACTTTAGGATAGCTATTAGGGAATCCACCAGGTAACTAATTTCATAATTATTTTAAGATATTATTACTGTCAACATGCAATGCATTCATCATTACTCTCTTCAGAGAAATAAAAAAAAAATCATCAGTTTTTATTTCTAATGTGGTAACTATGGGTAACTACACATAAACAAAGTCTTGGGGGGATCCTCAATCATAAAGGTAGGAAAAGACCAAAAAGTTTGAGAACTCCTGATGTGGACAAATTACTTTTTCCCTAAAAAAAAAAAAAAAAAAAAAAAAACAAAAACCACAAAAAACCAAAAAAGTTGCATTCTCACTATATTGCCTGATCTCAACCACTCATATCAGTTATAACTTTTAACAAAGTGACTTCTATTTCTTTACATTTTTTTTTACTCTTTATTTATTTTTGAGAGAGAAAGAGACAGAGTGTAAGCAGGGCAGGAATAGAGAGAGAGACACAGAATCCAAAGCAGGCTCCAGGCTCTGAACTGTCAGCACAGAGCCCAACATTGGGCTCCAACTCACAAACCACAAGTTCATGACCTGAGTCAAAAATGCTCAACCGACTGAGCCACCCAGGCACCCCAAGTAACTTTTATCTCACAGAGAAAGCTAGGTGGGTTGAAGAGTGGAATAGAGAACTATCTGTTACACTATTATAACAGATTGCAAAGTTTTTGAAAATAAATAATAAAGTTTTTGATAGTCACACATCCCTTTTACACTTTCTTGAAGTGGCAAAAATGAGCATTCATTAACATCACCCCAAGATACAATCTCTGTATAGCACAGAAAGAATAAGTAAAATATATAAACTTTATGTGTTGAGTATTAATCAATGGTTTTGATTTTTCAGTATTCTATTTTACAAATTAATTAGGTATCTAATGGTTATTAATTAATTCAATATTAATCCAAAGTTTTAAGGTGCCTTAAAAGATTTTGGAAATTATCTACAAAATGTAACTACTTTTGAAATCACAAGTATCAGAACAATGATTCAATTTAATTGAATACAAATTCATATTTTAATAAGTTTTTTTCAGAGAGGAAAGGAGAGAGAATCTTAAGCAGGCTCCAGGTTCAGCACCTGTTCTTTCTCTCTCAAAATAAATAAACAAATAAATATTAAAAAAAAGAAGAAGAACAAGTCCAAATGGAATAAACTATATTCTTTCATTATACTTAAAATAGAGAAAATTTGAAAACTATGTCAGAGAAAAGGCATGGTTTGTTTTTACTAAACCAGAGTTATGTTTTTAAAATGCTTATTCATTTATTTTGAGAGAAAGAGAGAGAGAGAGAACAACGCATGCATGTGTATGCACAGAAGCAGGAAAGGGGCAGAGAGGGAGAGAGCCTGGCCCGGGGACTGATCCCACGAACCGTGAGGTCATGACCGGAGCCAAAATCAAGAGTTGGATACTTAACCGACGGAGCCACCCAGGAACCCTGAGTTACTTTTTGTAAGAAGACATTTTTTTAAATTCAAGCAAATTTAAAATACTAGAAGTTAAATTTTCTACTCTGTAGGCATTTTAGGAATAGCATATATATATTTACTTGTTTATCTCTATAAACCTGTCAGAGCATGTGAAAATTAAAACTTAAGAGAGTTTAATAATATACTTTAGTAATATAATTATTAATATTGCTATAAAAGCTAATATTGATGCATTTATTGTAATCAGTAACTGTTCTAATCACAATATGAAATACCTGATTTATTCATCACAAAACTATGATATTAAAATATATATGTAGACATTGTTATCTTCATTTTATAGGTGAGGAGACCAGGACACGTAGAGGGTACGTGTCATACAGTAAATGAGCAATTGAGTCAAGATTAAGATAGCTATTTTAAGGTCACAAAGCCAGTAATTGTGAGACTGAAATTTTACCTTGGGTTGTGTGACATCCAAAGTTCACGCTCTTTCTTCTTCCTCATATTGGTCCCTGGTGCTTTAAAAAACAAACAACTGAAGCCATGTACCTACAAAACCGTAATATGTAGCCAAGTATTATATGACCTGAACGTGTTATAAGTTGCTATTGGGTAGAGTTCAGAGGAAGACTGGACTGATTCTGGAAACTTTAATGGTGGCATTGACCCTTTAACTCAATCCCCTTTTGCCACATTTAGCACAGTAACACAGGTCTTAACATTATTTCAATAAGTACATTCATGATGTTCCCTAGGAATTCTGTAATTCTTTTGTAAGGATCCTAAGTCTGGAAAATGAGCTTCAAATAGGAGATACAGACCCAAAGAAAAACACAGGTGTCCCCAACTTTTTGAAAGTTTGTGCTATACCACTTCCTGTCTACGAAAGACCTGCATTGTTAGTACCTGTTCCCACAAATGGAAAGAAGTCTGAAGAGAATTTTCACTTTTATGAAATAAGGCGGAAAGGGAAAATAATTTTCAGCGTTTGTTTGCAGCGAGCTGTTATAGAGGCAGCGCGCGCACCCCAAGCAGCCAGAGTGGCTCAGCAAGCTCCTTCCCTGGAACTACACTCAACATCTCAGCATCAAGCCCCAATAGCTTTGAGCTGTTTCTGTGAGCATCTGTGCTTTATCTTGATTGATTTTGTTTATCCCGTCTTAAGGTATCAGAAAAGCCTAAGAGAGGTTATTTTTTGTCTCTGGGAATGCTCAAAAAATTTTCCATGTAAATTAATGGTAATTGCTTTTTCACTTTATGCCATTTCAGTTTGTGAAAGGTTTCATAGGAACGCTCTACTTTTAGATGGCCAGGAAACCTGTTAAGTCACATATACCTCATTTTATGGGGAAAAAAAGGGGGGGGGGAGGAAATCGGTGTTTTCCCAGGGAACGGAAGGTGAAGACAGGCAGTTGCGATGAAAGAGTCTGGCAAGGAGAGGCACATTACAGATGCATCACATTTTCTAATTTTCATGAGCAGGGAGGAGGAAACAAAGGTATCAACGAACGTTCTGAGTAAATACAGAGGCTTCCTTCATCTAAGCCTGAAATGTGTTCCAGGCAAAATTGTCTTGAGTGCCTAAGCTAAAGTAATATCCAGGACCAAGGCCTGGGAGGGCTCACCATGAAAGCAACCTTTGAGAAACTTATCATGACACTTGTATATTAGCAAGATGAGAAATGTACACTGTGGGATTTGATTCCAATAGACACAGTATACCTGAATTTTAGTTTTAGTCATTTTACACATATTTCAGATACACTGTTAAAATTGTTTTCTATTAACTCTTTTGAACCACTGCATAAGACACTTGTGGGTGGAGGGGCAGGCCACCCAGGAGTATCTGTCACCTATCCATCTATCGAATGCCTACTAAGGGCCAAGAACTTAAAAAAAAAAAAAAAAAAAAAAAAAAATATATATATATATATATACACACATATATACATACACACACATATGTATATATATATACACACACATGTATATTTATACATATTTATATGACTACCTACATGGATATTATTTCACAGATAAAAGAAACTCAGTTTAAAACAAAGTAACTTCTTTAACTTCCAAAAACTAACAAGGGGCAAGAGTAGGATTAGAACAAAGATCTGTCAATTCCAAAATTCATTCTCCATGTAAAACTGAATCCAAGAAAATACTGTTTTTCCACCCAAGTGTTGAACAGGGGCTCAAGCCAACCAAAATGTCATTTCTTTCTTCACCCTGCCAACTGCAAAATAAAGTGGACTGCAAGCCCCAGGCATCTCAGACATGAGTTACATAAACCATAAACCATATTTAATCATGATAAATGTGGGTAAAGAGTTCTTGGATATTCTCTCATTTATTTAGTGTTTATTAGTCATTCCTCAATCTAGCAATTAGAATCTGGGAAGCTGGAAACTTCAGTATGATTTTTCTGCTAAGTAATTTTTAGCATACACCTGTAGTACACAGTTTAAGATCTAGTTCAGAAATAAAAACCGTTCACATACCAGTGTGAAATTTTATACTGACCAACCTTGAAATAAATACACGTGTTGAATTATTGAAAGGGTCCAAAATTCAGAAAAGGTAGTTCACATTGACGTCTAAAGCTCAGATCTTAAATGTTTTACAGGTTTGTTTCATTTTAATGACTACTAAAAAAGGAAGCATTGGCAGAAAGAATTCATTTTACCCCATTTCAGGAGACTTGTCTGTAATATTCAATAATAGGTGTTAATATTGGCTTGTTTTAAAGGTAAGGGTTTATACTTCATATATATGAATAAATCTGTAATCTAACTATTTCATAACAATTTACTATAATCCCACATATTTCTAGCCTACGTTTGTTATTACGATTTCCAACATGATTTTGTATTTGATTTCAATTTTATTATTGTGATAGCTTTTACTATTTTATATTATGTAAAATAGGTTTCAAACCTTGTGGGATATAGTTAACTATAATCACAGAAAAGCTTTTGATTTTTGAAAAAAATAAAATTATGGTCCTCTGATTACTAAATATTAATACATTTTTCTTAACCAGAATAAGGAATTTTGCATCTTATTTTTTCTTTTTATTCGGGCATTAATAATTTTATATCTAGATAATATCCATTATTAGTGTAATATCTCAAAACTTCTGCAACAAGTAGGCTTTTACTAATAAAAAAACAATCTTTCAAAAGAAAGTTGATACCATTTTGGGTAAGTAAAATTTTCCAAAGTAGAAATGAAGAAAAAAGAAAAAGTTTACTGTATGCTTGTTCTTGTATTCCTAAACATTTTAGTTAATTCACATATTTAGAAAAAAATCTTCAGTGTTATATTCAAGAACCAAACAAAAACAATTAGCATATAAGTAGAATCAATACCTCATAGGTAAACGAAGATCAGAGTTTATTTAGATGGAGTAGAATATGATTTTCACGGAGCTTCTTATTTATTGTTAAGCATTTTCTGAGTTTCCTTCTGACCAGATATGGCAACAATCTTCTCAGTTTCTCACATTTCTTTCTTTTTTAAGTTTATTTATTTATTTTGTCAGAGAGTGTGAGTGGAGGGGGGCAGAGAAAGAGGGAGAGAGGGGGTGAGGATCCTAAGCAGACTCCACGCTGTGAGCGGGGAGCCCAATGTGGAGCTCAGTCTCACAAACTGTGAGACCATGACTGGAGCTGAAATCAAGAATCAGATGCTTAACCAATGGAGCCAAACAGGTACCCCAAGTTTCTTACATTTCTGAGGGGAATCTCATTAAAGGCATTTCATATAGGATACTGGTGACAAGGTTTATGAATTTGAAACGTAGTCATTAGGAGTATCTTTCAAAATAAATCTTGAATTTTTTTTTTTTTTTTTTTTTTTTCTAACTGGAAGTCCTCAGAGAAATTAGCTTTAAACTTTTGGGACTTCCTCCTAAACGTTACCAATCTAGGAGTTCTTGTGCCTCCAGAACTCTGGTAACTTTAATGTTAAAGATTGGGTATTCTCTTGGTTAATGTAGATTTGATTTGCCAGATTTGAAGAACAAAAATTTAAACTCTTCTCAGGTATAGAGCTGGACATGAATCATCTAAATAACTATCAACCTGTTATTAACTGTTGATCCACTTGTCATGAGGAATTTGGAAATTGGTCCATAAGTGTCATTTTGTAATGTCCATGTTACGCTTTTTTGGTTAAAAACAACATAGGCTGAGTAAAGATTATTTGGTCTTTTTTTTTTTTTTCATTTCAAAAAACTCTGATGCTAATTTTCTCATAAATAATAGAAGACTATAATGCTTTATTTTAATTATTGTATTTTTTCAGTTTATAACTTCCATATAATAATATTTTGTTATATCTCTCTTCTCTAATGAAATTCTTCACTTTATTTTTTTGTGACTGTGGTTTGTGTTTTTTAACTTTAAAATGTTTTATTTATTTTTGAGAGAGAAAGAGAGAGACAGACAGAGCATGAGCAGGGGAGGGGCAGAAGGAGAGGAAGCAGGTCCAGGCTCTAGCTGTCAGCACAGAGGATGAGGGGCTCGAACTCAGGAACCATGAGATTATGACCTGAGCCGAAGTCAGAGATGCTTAACCGACTGAGCCATCCAGGCACCCTTGTGACTGTTTTCATTTATTTTCTACAACGTTTTCATAACAGTTACTTTAAATCTTTTTGTTAAGTAACTAACATTTGAATTACTGGTGGATCTTCTTTTATCACTTACTGTTTTTCTGTTGTTTTCAACCACATGGTCCTGACTTGGCATGACCAGTTATGTTTGACTGAATGATGGATATAGAGATTCCAGATAATGTTATCTTGGGTTTACCCTTTCCATTAGTTGAAGAGAGTGACTCATTAATCCAACAGAGAGTTTATTGCATAAAGGATGGTTGTAGTCCTGGTAAGACCAGTGTGTTTCTGATCCACCCCTGTTTCTCCAGAATTTTCAACTGAAAGTGCATTCCATTTTCTTGGACCTTACTTCTGTCTTACCTGCTGAAAAATCTGATCAGCTTTTCAGAGGTCTTCTACTTAAGGTTTTAGTCTCCAACCCCACACAGAGACTGGCCTGAGTCTTGCAAAAGTTTCCACCAAAAGCTTGTTCAGGTTCTTCTTGCAAAGAAGTTCTTGGGTTTTTCATCAGTATAAATATCAGATTCCAGCCTTCTGTCTTTGCTTAGAATTTCTGCATAACAAACTATCACAAATTCAGCAGCATGAATAACAGCACCCACTTATTAGGTTGTATTTCTGTAGGTCAAATGTTTAGGCATGGCACGATTGAGTTCTCTGCTCACAGTTTTACCGGACTGACACCAAAGTGGCAGCTGGGCTGTGTGTTTATCTGGAAGGTTGAATAAGAAAGAATCAGTTTTCATACTCATTCGGGCTGTTGGCAGAATCTAGTTCTTTGTAGTTGTAATACTGAGGTCCCCAACTTTTTGATGTATGCTAGCCAGTGGTTACTCTTAGCTGTTAGGGACTGTCTGCTATGCCCTGCTGTGTGGCCTTTTCCATTCTCAAACACAGCAAAGGAGAATTTCCTTCATTACCTCTCACATCTGGAATCTCTCACCAGGAACAGCCAGGTCCCTTATAAGGCTCACCTGATTAAATCAGGTCCATCAGGGATAATCTCTCTTTCCTAAAGTCAACCATACCATTTTGCATAACCAAATCACAGGAATGATAACTGTCACATTCAAGGCCCTTCTCATGATTGACAAATGCTCCAGGGGAAAAATGATCGTAATAGTAAACTTCTTTTTTCAAGGTTCTTCTGTCTTTGGAGTTTTATCGACCTTGATGCTCACTGCCTAAACAACTCTCTGAGCTTTCCACTTTACCCAGATTTTCTGGTTGTTCTAGGTGGAGCATTGTGTTGCAAGCTGCTCCATTCCACTTGAAAATAGACATCCCCATTAAGTCTTTACAATCCTTGAGTTACAAATTTCTAGCTACAATAGTAGCGAGCCATGATTTAATCCTTTATATTATCTCAGTTCACTAAACAAAAAGTGATTTCACAAAGATGATATCTCTTGGTTCCTTGGTTTGGTAATTGCTCTGTATAACTCATATCAGAATGCTGTTTTCTTTCTTTCTTTCTTTTTTTAATATGGAACTCTTCATGAATTTGTGTATCATTCTTGTGCAGGGACCAGGCTAATGTCTATATCAGAATGTTGGTTTTGTTAGATGCGGTTATGTTGGTTTTTAATTCATTTATTTTTATATAGATTTTAATATCTTTAAAGAGTTTTTAACAAAAATTTTAAAATATAATGTATTGTCAACTTGGCTAACATACAGTGTATACAGTGTGCTCTTGGCTCCGGGAATAGATTCCTTGATTCATTGCCTACATACAACACCCAGTGCTCACCCCAACAAGTGCCCTTCACAATGCCCATCACCCATTTTCCCCTCCCTCCCTCCACCCACATCGACCCTCAGTTTGTTCTCTGTATTTAAGAGTCTCTTATGGTTTGCCTCCCCTTTTTTTGAAACTACTTTTTCCCCTTCCCTTCTCCCATGGTCTCCTGTTAAGTTTGTCAAGTTCCACATATGATTGAAAACATATGATATCTGTCTTTCTCTGACTGACTTATTTCATTTAGCATAATACCCTCAAGTTCCATCCACATTGCTACAAATGGTATTATTTCATTCTTTCTCATTGCCAAGTAGTATTCCATTGTATATATAAACCACCTCTTCTTTATCATTCATCAGTTGATGGACATTTGGTCTCTTTCCATACTTTTGCTATTGTTGAAAGTACTACTATAAATATTGGGGTACATGTGCCCCTATGAATCAGGACTCCTGTATCCTTTGGATAAATTCCTAGTACTGCTATTGCTGGGTCATAGGGTAGTTCTAGTTTTAATTTTTTGAGGAACCTCCACACTGTTTTCCAGAGTGGCTGCACCAGTTTGTATTCCCACCAACAGTGCAAGAGGGTACCCGTTTCTCCACATCCTAGCCAACATCTGTTGTTTCCTGAGTTGTTCATTTTAGCTACTCTGACTGGTGTGAGGGGGTACCTCAGTGTGGTTTTGATTTGTATTTTACTGATGATGAGTGATATTGAGCATTTTTTCATGTGCCTGTTAGCCATCTGGATGTCTTCTTTAGAAAATGGTCTATTCATGTCTTCTGCCCATTTCTTCACTGGATTATTTGTTTTTTGGGTGTTGAATTTAGTAAGTTCTTTATGGATTTTGGTTAATGTTTTTTAATGTTTTATTTTATTTTTGAGAGAGAGACACACACACAGAGCATGCATGGGGGAGGGGCAGAGAGAGAAGGAGACAGAGAATCTGAAACAGGTTCCAGGCTCTGAGCTGTCAGCACAGAACCCAGCATGGAGCTTGAACCTATAAACCACAAGATCATGACCGGCGCTGAAGTTCGACACTTAACTGACTGAGCCACCCAGGCCCCCCGAGATTTATAATATTTTAAAATAAATATTTATAATCAAATACATATGAAAATCACGTTGGGATTTTGAGACTCTGGGATTCTGAACATTTTTTTCAGTTTCACCAAATTAAATTGAAGCATCTATAAATAATAAAAATATTTCTAATTGTATTTAGAAAGAAGGCAACTATTTTAAAAAAGATGACATACTGGGATAAACTCAGTCAATAGGATAATTAATGTTCTTTAGAAAACGTGCAAAATTCTGGAGTTACTCTGCACTAAGGAAACATTAATTCTGGCATTCCTCTAGATTTTGAGGGAGGAAATCTTAGTATTGTTACCACAACCTGTAACATATACCAACTAGAAATTTTGAATCCTTAGAATTTTAAAATTTTTATTTATTTTGAAATTTTAGGTTTCATTATTTTTTTAGATTTTATGTATAGATTTTGTTCATTTGTTCATTTATTTACAGGAAGGGCTGGGATTTTTCTTTTTTTTATTAAATTTATTTTTTTTTAATTTACATTCAAGTTAGTTATCATATAGTGCAACAATGATTTCAGGAGTAGATTCCTTAATGCCCCTTGCCCATTTAGCTCATATCCCCCCAGTAACCCTCCAGTAACACCTCCAGTAACCCCCCATTTGTTTTTCATATTTAAGAGTCTCTTATGTTTTGTCCCCGTCCCTGTTTTTGTATTATTTTCACTTCCCTTCCCTTATGTTCGTCTGTTTTGTATCTTAAAGTCCTCATATGAGTGAAGTCACATGGTATTTGTCTTTCTCTGAGTGACTAATTTCACTTAGCATGATACTCTCCAGTTCCATCCACATAGTTGCAAATGGCAAGATTTCATTCTTTTTGATTGCTGAGTAATACTCCATTGTATATATATCCCACATCTTCTTTATCTATGCATCCATCGATGGACATTTGAGCTCTTTGCATACTTTGGCTATTGTGGATACTGCTGCTATAAACATTGGGGTGCATGTATCCCTTCAAAACAACACACCTGTACCCCTTGGATAAATACCTAGTAGTGCAATTGCTTGGTTGTAGGGTAGTTCTCTCTCTTTTTTTTTTAATTTTTTGAAGAACCTCCATACTGTTTTCCAGAGTGGCTGCATCAGTTTGCAGTCCGACCAGCAATGCAAAAGAGATCCTCTTTCTCCGCATCCTCACCAACATCTATTCTTGCCTGAGTTGTTAACATTAGTCATTCTGACAGGTGTGAGCGGGTATCCCATTTGTGGTTTTGCTTTATATTTCCCTGATGATGAGGGATGTTGAGCATTTTTCATGTGTTGGTTGACCATCTGGATGTCTTCTTTGGAGAAGTGTCTCTTCATGTCTTTTGCTCATTTCTTCACTGGATTATTTGTTTTCTGGGTATTGAGTGTGATTATTTTTAAAGTTTTTAAATAGCTAGTCCTAACCAAGTTGACACATTATTTCACTCCAAAATTCATATAATTAATCTGAGAAGAAATTGAAAAAAAAAGAATAATGAAAAAAATTAAATTCCATTTTTAGTTCAGTTGAATTAAGTACATTATATATAAGTATCTAATTTTTAGGTGCATTTAACTATTCATAGAAAATATGCCAAATGCTTACTTGCAGTTGGGCAATTACAAAAATCAATACATTAATTATTTAATCCCATTAGCACTTTAACACACTATACAAGCAACACACACACATGAAAAACATTTTTTAAAGATGTTTTATAAATCTTAATGTAAAGCATTTAAGTGACAATGTTATAAGCAGATATATGTGAAAAATGCCCATATTCTCATTTTTGCAATTCATTACAAACCATTAAATCAATGCATGTTATTAAAATAGTATTTATTAAGTACCAACTGTGCATACTAGTCTAAGTACTTTAGGCAGTCCATTCTTAAGACAAAAGATACTTTCTTAGCTTCAGATCTCAAGAAAGATTTCATTCTGAATTTTGTTTTACAGAGCTCCTTAATCTTTGTGTTGTGGATGACCTTTGTAATGTAAAAATCTTCAAATTATCCAACCCTCTTCCCCTCACCCCCCACAAAAATCTTTGTGGAAATAAGGAGAGCCTCTCTTTGCTTTTTGTAAGAATTAAATAATAACTGCCCTCATGAATACAGATTGTATTTTAAATTTATTTGAGTAGAAAGTATAGTTTTTGTGTTTTATAAATGTAAGAACACATTTGACGGAATTGGCAGATTATTCAGATGACAGCCTGTTGTTAAAATGAAATGTTAGTGTTCACATGCCTATTAAATATATATAAGCACAATGACAAAGGTAAGGGAAATATTGATGAATAATAAAAATGTCTCATATTCACAATTAATATGTCTGCACTTCAATAATTATTTTCAGGTTCCCCCTTGTATTATATTTAACTTCATGGGATTCTTCGATAATGCAAGGATCAGAGAAGTAAACAGTTTTATTATATTTGCTCTCTTTGGAGTAGTGTAGTATAGTAGATGAGCTGTAAAGACATTAAATCTTTTTTTTTTTTTTTTTTGAATCCGTCTTCATCTGAAAAAATAGGAAAGTAAGACACACCTTGGAGGGCTGTGAAGATTCAAAAACACTTAAGCAAAGCAACTGGCCACAGGTTTGAGCATGCATTCTCAAAATGTAGCCTAAAGCAATTGTTATTTAACTGAAAGTTTTGGTAAGTGAAAATTTTAAGAAAACAACTTCAGCTCAAATTTAAAATTATCACCTTTCATTGAACAGAGAGGTTTATATCTTTATAACATAAGCACTCAAAAAAGTTTACTTATTTTCAAAAATTGTTTTAGGTGTCGCGCTGCAATATTCCAGGAACCTGAATGCATTTCTGAATGTCTCAGGGTATCTATAAATGGTCCCATTCTCCTTGGTACTAAGTTGAAGAGTCCTCAGGGTTTACTACCACTTTACACAATTTTCATTGCTGTGCTTACATTAATTTATTTAATACATTGTTTCGGGACTGAATTCCAATTTTTCTGATTTCTCAATAGCTCTAAGGGTAGAGGTTGTAAATTTTTGGTGGTGGACTCTCCCTTGTTTCTGGAAGTGAACACATTTAAGAAACTTCATAGCTGGGGCGCCTGGGTGGCTGAGTCCGTTGAGCATCCGACTTCGGCTCAGTCATGATCTCACGGCGCCTGAGTTCAAGCCCCGCATCAGGCTCTGCACCGATAGGATAGCTCGGAGACTGGAGCCTGCCTCAGATACTGTGTCTCCCTCTCTCTGTCCCTCCCCTGATCGCACTCTGTCTCTCTCTCAAAAATAAATAAACGTTAAAAAAAATTAAAAAAAAAAAGAATCTTCGTAGTCATGCACATGTAAGGTAAATAACAAAAATATAAGTCTGTTTTTCTATAGAGACACACAAATGAGAATAATCCAAAAGAAATATTTCAGGCTGGGAAGCTAAGCAACCTGTTTTGTAATGGAATTGCTTTAGGTAGGGATATCTTTGTACAAATAATTATTATATTATCTGAGGGCTCAGACTGGATGTGGAGTTTGGGCAGTTAGAAAAGACAGAATTTAAGAAGGGGAGTTTAGCTTAACTAAATGTGAGTTCTAGGACCATGGAGACAAATCTGGGCAAAGAGGAAGGACAACCACTAGGGACATGCAGTTCGAGGAGATCTTTCAGACTTGAGGATTAATTTTGAATTTTGACTTATGTTATTTCTAAGCTCTTAGGATGTTCAATTCAAAGTCTCAGATGAGTAGTAATTTAAAGAATAGAGGGAGAGGTTGTATTTTGTAGTGGAAATAAGTCAAAGAGCCCTATGACTTTTTGGACTGATAGGTATCTACTGGTCAAAGAAGATGAGGAGTATCAGAAGTACTGGTGGAAGGCACAAGATTTCTTGTAGTCATCAAGAGGTTCCAGGTGACTAATGTTTGAGCTTAAGGGTAGATTGAAGGATGTGATTAAAATTTTAGATAGCGTAAGCACCGTAGGTTCTGCGGGAAACAAGAAACTCAGGAAAGCTTCAAATGAGGTGAGAGCACAAGTACAGGGATGTCTGGGGAAAGAACATTTGATGCAGAGGAAACAGCAAGCACAAAGACCCTGAGATGGGAATATGCCTGTTGCGTTTGAAAAAATTCAGGGAAGTGTGAGTGACTGCCTGGTGTTATTCAAGAGAGAAATCAGAAAGGTCTTTAGGGTCTTATAGTTTATAGTGAGAGTTCTGGCTTTTACTCTGAGAAGACTGGAAAGCTAAAACTGAAGAAAAACTAGAATGGATATTAAAAAAAAAAAAGAAAAAACAAAACCCAACTCTAACTGCTCCCACAAGAGTCAGGGCAGGATCAGAAAGACCACTGGAGGATGTGGAGATGTGAGAAAAACAGATTCCAACATTTTTTTTTTTTTTTTTTTGACTGGTTGGTCCTTCCAACCAGAAGAACAAAGGTGTCATTTACTGAGATGAGGAATCTTGAGGGAGAAGCAAGGGTCATGCAAGGTGAGAGGGATGGAAGGCTACCAGCAAATTTGTTTTGAATATCATAAGTCTGAGGCCAAGTAAAGATAAGCAAAAGACAGTTGTATGGACAACTTCGGAATTCAAGAGGGAAAAACCCTATAGTGGAAATAATATATATCTTTAATATCCTGCTACCTACTTTAGTCTTATGAGAAAACTTTCATTCCAAGTGGTAGGTGCAGATGTTCAGATACGGATGGGTGTAGAAATATGTTAAATGTGGAAACATTGCCTTGGAGGGGCACACTGTGGAAGTTCCTAGCAGAATGTAACAAGATTTATAAAGAGGAGCGCTGGCCAAAAAGAACAAATGGCAGAGTCTACCTTTTCATAGTTAGCACTGCCTTGATCCTGAAGCCAGCCCTCTCTTCTCAGGTGGAATTCTTTCTCCCCTCTCTTCCCATTTCCTTCTATAGCCTTTTTTGTTTTAAGAGGCCACGTTCCACACTGATTTGTAAATACAGGTGTTTACAGGTCTAACTCTACCATTAGATTGGGAGTCTTTAAAGAGTGGATTCATGTGGATTATTGTTTACACTTCCTGCTTCCAATACAGTGCCTAATACATTGTAGCTACTTGATGTTTATTTATTGAATAAATAATTGATTGAAGCTTTTCCTATGTCCAGAAACTAGGATTTTAAGCTGCTGGATATTTCCAGTTGGATGTTCTATAGTTGACCCAAATATAATATATATTCAAAACAGGATTGATTTCCTTATGCTGAAAACTTTCCTTTTATCCCGGATTTTTAGTGTCACTTAAGGACATAACTTTGCAAGCAGATGTATCAAAACAGAACTTTCCAACCTTGACTTTCTTACTCAAGTCTTATGCCATAATGCTCTGTGTCCTATTAATTCAGTCTCTGAAGTGTCTTTGGAAGTAGTTCTTCTAATCTGTTCACATCTCTACTCCCTATGTCAGACCCTGCCTGCTTTTCTACTTTTGCTCGCTTTTCCCCTACATTCCCCCCATATCACAGCTAATTACAATCCTTGAAGTCCAGCTTAAACCTGCATGTGGCATGCAGCATATTTTTTTGCCCTCTCCACTAGCTCAGTGCAGCTCTATAGCTCATTTGGTATCACAGGGGGGAAACAGACACATTTATTTCACATTAGCTTGTGGTTTTCTCAGCTTTGCACCTGAACGCTTAGCACATTGCCTTTCATAAAGAAGACACTCAGTAAATAATCGTTGAATTGAATGAGTGTGTGTGAATCCTGCTTTGCTGATTCTTTGACACAATAATTCTTTGCAGTGGAGGAGTAATTGCCACTCATCAAAAGTCATTCTCTTTGATATGTTTGCTTTTCACTTATAATAACCCTTACTATCCAGTAGCAGGATATATTTAAAAGACACTTTTTAAAACAATATTTTCCAATTTGAAAAAAAAATTCAATCATTCAGCGTAAGTTATTTCTTCACTTCTAGAAGGTCTAATTAGAGATGATTTTGTCAGGCTGCCGCACCAATGTATTAAAATGCTACACAAAAGTGCTAGTCTTTGCATTCTAAAGATTTTGTGGCATACTCTTTGTCTGGTTGAAGAAACACAATATTTTAAATTTTTATTTAAGTGCAGTTAACAGATATTTTGATAATGCATTAGAAATGGAATTGTGTACATAAATATTTCACTTTGCATTGATTATATTTATCACCCTTTTAGAGCATAATAGGCAAATATGCTGTCAAATATTCTTGAGAAGAGAGAAAATTGAGTCTATTGTTTTTCCAGAGAAGTGAATAGTCATTGTATCACCTTAAAAGTGAGGATTTATAGGTATATGTTTACAAATTAGAGGGAAAAGATATAGAAAAATAATTTCATTTGTCAATACTAACACAGAAAGCAACGGAATGCTTGAGCTGGAATGCCGAATGCAGGTCAGCCAAAAATCTTCAGGTTGCTGTGAAATTTTGTGGATGGTCACCTAGGCTATGGATCTTTTCCACTCCTGTGAGAGGAGTATTATTCCAGGTAAAGGATCTAATGCAGCAGTTACCTACTAAATATATGATTTATATGATAGAAGTATGTTATAACCTTTCTGAATCTTATAATTCCAGATCCGTCGTATTTATGGTTATACTCGAATAGATGTGCAGACACTTACTTCAATTCTGAAACTCTTCTCTTCTCTCCCCAGTTCTCTCCTACTCTATATTGCTTTGGACTCTGTCTTTGTCTACAATGAATACCTCACAGTGTAGCTGAATGTAAATAAATAATAATGAACCACGTTTTTCACTATCTCCTAATCAATGCACACCTTTCTTGTTTTATTTTCCAGTCTCTAATTACTTTTATTATGTAGACAATCTTAGTGTCTCATAAAAGGTCTTTTCCTACTCCATATATTCTTTCTTCTTTCTCTCAGCCTATTATCTGGTTCTGTATCATAATATTCTGACAAAGACACACCGCATAAAAGAGAAGATGGCACAGAGAAACTAAGTAGAGAGACAGTACATTCTCTTTAGTTAATGAGGTACGAAGACTGGGAAATTTATGAGTTAATATTTTCACCCTTTTAACACATTTACCCTGGTCAATCTTCACAGATGCCTTCAAAGGCAAATCCAATATTTAAATAGGACTTCCAGATGATCCTTTTATTGACAATCTATCATGCATTGACTCCCTTTCTTTTTACTCTTCTACTGGGGGTAGAGGAGGAGGAGGAGGCTTGGTGAGTGCTGTGTAATTTACCTGGAAAAACTCCAGAACTAGTAGCAAGAAGAGACTTACTGTGTTCATCACAGTCCTGCCTCTCTAATTTTATGTTGGGGGAAGGGGGCTTATTTATGATTTATTTCCCTCACTTTTCAGGTATTACACAACTGTAGTTTGAGAAAGAAATTTTGTTTACTTTATAACAATATTAATAGCTGTTAACCACTGAAAGATCTTTGCGAAAACCAGTGCAAATGTGTAACTGGTTCGTTCTGTCCAAGCTGAGTTCTGAATGGATATCCAAGTAAGCATGGTGATTCTTCTTAGGGCCATTCTTAACCTGTAACTAGTGGAGTTCACTGATTAAGACCAGGTAACTTGTTTATTTCAGTCATCTGGGATCTTTCATCTTTTAAAGCCAGAGACAAAGCCCTTTTGGTTTATCAGATTCATCCCATTTTTCAGTTGGAATTTCTTTAGTTGATCCGAATTCCTGATAGCTTCTAATTTGTCCTCATTTTCCTCTACAGCTCTGATTTGTATTACCAACAGTAAGATTCTGTGAGATTTTCAAAAGAGCCATGGTTTCCAATAGGGCTTATGAATTCTTTATATTGCTTTCATTTTAACTTCTGAGCCTCAACGTCTTGTTCAACTGTCCCTTGTGGAACTGCCAGTTAGAGTTAATACAGCTTGTACATGAGAGAGAATACATTCCCCCTGGTTTTAATGTACATTTATGAACAGAGGTGTCTTCTACTCTCTTGTATACTTGTTCTAGTGAAGTGGTTGGCAAACTTTTTCTGTAAAAAGCCAGGTAGTAAATATTTTAGATTTTGAGGCCACCTCTGGTCTCTATCCCAGCTTCTCAACTCTGGCCTTGTATATGAAAATAGCCTCAGATACTGTGTAAATGAATGTGTGTGACTATGTCACAATAAAACATTACTATGGACATTGGAATGTGAATTTCATATAATTTTCACATTACCAAATACAATTTTTCTTTTGATGTTTTTTCTGGCCACTTAAAAAGTAAAAACTGTTTTCATGGGTGGCTTAACTTTTTCTCCTTAATGTTTATTTTTGAGAGAGAGAGAGAGAGAGACAGAATACAAACAGGGGAGGGGTAGAGGGAGAGGGAGACACAGGATCTGAGGCAGGCTCCAGGTTCTGAGCTGTCAGCACAGAACCCGATGTGGGACTCAATCTCACAAACCTTGAGATCATGATCTGAGCAGAAGGCTGATGTTTAACTGAGCCACCCAGGCACCCCTTGTGAGTGGTTTAAAAAACAAGAAAGAAATGTGTAGTGGGCCCCTGAGCCATAGTTGCCTACCCCTGTTCTACCACAGTTAAGTTAGTGTCTTTGTAGAAGTACTATTTTTTACAGTTTTAATTCCCACTGTAAGGCTTGAAAACAAATAAAAAATGGTGGCTTTTCTCTGCCTGTAATTTTTTACATTTCTACTCAATGTCTGTAGTATATTCCAGTTATGATTCAGCATCTAACAGCCTTTGGAAAATATTATTTCTTGCTTGTTTTCCAAGTTCTTTAGGCAAATAACTTGAACAAAAACTTCAAAGTTTCTTTTAATTCTAAATCTTCTGTTATCACACCTGCTCTCCCACGCCCCCCACAAGATTTGGTCTTGTCCACAGAGAGATGAGAAGAAGACACTCACTTATCCATGCAAGGTGAACTTGGAACTCTTCTTATTTATAATAAGGACTCCAATTTCTTAAGAAACTGAATGTGGAGATATGTGGATGTGTTGTCAATGGGTAAGAAAAGACTATATTCACTTTTGACACTTTTTTTTTTTTAGTGTTTATTTATTTTTGAGACAAAGACAGAGCGTGAACAGGGGAGGGGCAAAGAGAGAGGGAGGCACAGAATCTGAAACAGGCTCCAGGCTCTGAGCTGTCAGCACAGAGCCTGACATGGGGCTCGAACCCACCATCTGTGAGATCATGACCTGAGCCGAAGTTGGACGCCCAACCAACTGAGCCACCCAAAGCGCCCCTCACTTTCGACACTTCTTAAGGGAATAGGCTTCTTTTCTCAATGTAGTGGACTATGTGGGGCTACATCTGTTTGGATTTATGGCTCATATATCCACTTCTAAATAGATATTTTTCTCAACTTTGCATCCTTGACTTCGTATGGTCATCTTCATAATGGCTCTTAAACTTTATAAGGTACATAAACTTGATTGTATCATCATCCTAAATCCCTAGCAGTACTGATTTTTATCTGAGGATTATTTTGAAATCTTGGATAGCCCTCTAAGGGCTGGATCCATGTGTCCAAAGAATTCCAGTGTTTGAGTGATAAAGCTCCATCTAATGGAAGCTCAATACAGAGTCAGAATCCCTTCTTTACTCTGGGTTTCAGTTACCTCCACCACCCAGACATCAAAAAATATCCCTCTTTGTTCATGCTACTTTAGCCCATGTGACTTCTCTCTTTGCCCCTCAGATTTATTACATGTATCTATTTGGCTTCTTGTGGTTTTTCTTCTCCCATTCCTCACATCTTTCTCTGCACAGTGTCAGATTCTGCAGCCCAAAAGGATTGGACTGCACAAGGTGGGATGTTTGGTGGGGGGAAGCTGAAGGGTCAAAGAACATGATCTGTGACGGATAGGATTTGCATGTGTCCCAGATTCTAGGAGCATCCGAACATTATAAATCCTAGAATTTACTGCATTATCAAGATTGAAGTGGGAACCCAACAGTGTCTTTCAAATAATAATATCAGAAATATCTGTTTCTGTTCTTCAGTTATATTTTCTTCCAAATGATCATCTTTGACTTTAGGGAATATTGTGAGAAATTATATCTTACCTCTCAGTTCAGAGGTATATACTCTTGTTCAAGTAAATAACATGTTTACTTGCTATCAAAATACAAACATTAGGATGATTGCTTTATTTACTACATTAAGTTTTATTTTCCAGTTAGATCAAGCAAATCATGTGAATAAACTTGAAAAAACATTTAAAATGTCCATATTTTCTTTTTAAAATGGAAGTACTGTTGGTTAATGAGAACTAGAATGAATTAAAGTATATATTCATCAAATATTAAATGAAATAGAAAGTTGTGATATTGATGGATCTGGGAGGATTTTGACAAATTGTCTACATTGCTAACCCAAACCTCACAATATTTAGCTCATACGACACTTAGCTCACACACACAATTTCTTCTCACACCTACTATAAAAGTCTGGAACAACTTTGTGGTTTTAAATATTAATGGTCTGTAAATATCAAGCAACTTACATGTGAAAAATGCACCATATCACCAGCATTAGATCACATCAAGTTTGTCTTTTAATCTAGTGTGTTAGTCCTTAAAACCAGCATTTCAATATAGAAGATTTTTATGAGGCTGCAAAAATTTCCTTGTATTGGCCAAGATAGGTCCTGGGTAATATTTCAGTCAACCTCTCTACAAATGTCTCATGGGTAAATAGTATTCAGTGTTCATATATTCTCCTTCTTCCCATCTTACCCTGCGGTTACTTCATCATCTTGAGCCACAAGCCCTTTCTCCCATGGAAATCAAACCATTCCTAGGCAGTAACACTGCTTATTGGTCTGCAGAATGAATTGCAGACAAAGGTTTTTCTAATGCCCTTCTTTTTACATCTTAGCAAGTACAACATACAGTTATTTTCCACTTTTGCTTGACATCTTCTAGGCAAACACGTTCTAAACAGGCAGGTTTACATAGTGAAGTCAGAGTGAACAGCCAAAGAGGCTGGCTGTAAAACCATCCTTCCTATTGAACAATTATTTCTAGGTATTCTTTCCTTTTGCTCATGATGACTTTATTAGGTGGCTGCTATTTAATCCCTACTCCCAAATGAAGAAAAATGATGCTCAAAGGGATGATGTTTCTGGCCCAATGTAATGCAATAATAAGTGAAGGAGATTGGAAAACTTCACTGTAATTATAATCTTGCTCCATATCACAGGCTGAACTCATGTATTAACTTGATTCATGAACTTGTCTTAGTCCCTTAACTTTCTAATTTTCCAGTTACTGATTTGTTAAGTAAAGATAACAATATCTTTCCTTCTCACTTCACACAGGATCAAACTGACTCCAAAATGATGATATGTAAACATCCATCATATGTAAAATGTTTATACATGTGATTCCTTAGGCATCTCTTCACCATTCTCTCTACTCTTTCCTCACTTTTGCCTTTATCTACAGAACACACAATTTTTATTTATATCCTAAACAGAGAGAGAAATATGATTTCTTACACCTATCAAGGAAAGGAAGTCTTACATTTTGAATTTGAAATCATAGGAAATCATCTCTAGGGCCCTTAAAATTACCAAGAAATCTCAGAATCCTCAGAAGGCTTTCAATTCTTTCTAAATTAAAAATAATTTTATACCAAACACCAGAAACAGGTGCTTTCATTTGAAAATTTGGAAATAATCTGAATTATTTTATTGAATAATTGTTAATCTTCCACTGGACCTGGGGCTAGACATATAATTATTAATAAGTCTATGATATTAACATATTTGCCATCTAATGGAGAAATGCACATACATACAGACACGATTACAAGTTAATAAAATAAATGCTAAAATTGAGTGCTGTGTTTACCATGAAATAGATTCATTTAGTTTACAGTATTCAGTATGGAATTTGGAAAGAATGGGGAGAGAAAATGGGAGGTGAAGATTCAGGTGATGGGAGGAAGAATGGGAAATATATTCTTTTTAAAGGTGACTTGTGATTTGTTCAAAGTAACATGGCAAAAAAATTTCAATGAATGAATAAGTAATTGAATGTTCTATGTTGATCAAGTTAAATAATAAATTTCATTGTCTTAAAAATCTGTCATGATTGGGATTTTAAGTCATTGGAAAACAAGACAATTTACCATATCTACGGATTCATAAGTTTCAAGCAAGCCCTAAAATGAGGACCTCCTCCCTTTACAGGGATATTTGAAGAAAAATTTTAACATTCGTGATCCTGACAATGTTGCTGTTGAGTTCAAATTTGGCTATTTCTCAAGCCTAAGATGTCTCTGTTAGCTCTTCTGGGACTGGAGCAGCTTCAGAGTGTGGATACACGTGGGGCAGACGGTGACTTCAACACCCAGTTTAATAAACCAGTTTTAAGAATTGACAAGTGTTCAGTTTGACCTTGAAGTTTCTGAATGCAGGCCAGGTTGGACAAAGAAGACAAGTCCATGCAAACTCACTCATTCATCCACTTACTCATTATTCTTTCACCTGAAATGAATCAAACCCTTTAAGAGAATAGCAGTATTGCTCAATTTTTAGTTTTATTTCATGTCAGTATATACCTTCATCATAGTGGACATTTTCACATTAGGAACACGCAGCTGTGTATAGTCCATAGGGATGAGATTGGTAGGTACAATGATCCTCTTTTCCTTTTTCCTGCTCTTTGTATTTTTGAAGAGAATTCATTATTATTTGAGGTTTTTGCCTTTCCCTCAAATACTACAGGTGAGAGCATGTGGTCTAGTCCCCACCAGTCACAGTATGTCGTTTTCCTCTGGCCATACTGGTAAGGTCAGGAAAAGACAAATATGCTCTTACTGGCTGGGACAAAGTACCTTTAGGACACATTTTCTTGAGCTACTGGTAAAGAGACTTTTTTTTAAAACTCTGTGATGCCTAACTGGTAATATGTAAGTTAAAAACATTCTAAGTTTTTGTTAGATGTTACATCATTTTTGTTACATGTAGAGAATAAAGCCAATAGAAGGGGAAGCAGAGACAACAGATAGAGATATGAGAGAGAGAGAGAGAGAATTCTGAAGCTAGCCTAATATATTCAGGTTTCACTTTTATCCTATTTTTATTCTAAACACAATAAGCTGGATTTCATTCATTGCAAGATTTTGACAAATATGACACCTCAAATGTGCTTTGATGATGGAAACAAGACAACTAACTCATCCCTTTTTCTTTTTCTGGTAATTATGAGAAGGTGACACTCTTCTGATATTCCAAATCTTAGAAAAGAAAAGAAAAACAAATGATATGTTTTTAGTTTTGGCCTTTATGGTTGCATTTTGAATCAAGATAATTTCAAAATTTATTTGAAAAAATATAATGAATTTTAATCATGAGCATGAGTTATATTTGGCATCCAATTCTTCAGGGATTTTCTCATGTTTTTGAATTTTATTAAATTATGATCAGCCATTATGATTAGTGTTGGGATTAGAAGTTAATAAGTGAAACAGTTAAGTATGGAGAAGAACAGCTGTGCCTTAAAAATAAGTGTAGTTATGCAAATATTGAATTAAATAATGTTTCAAAAAATTCCTTGAGAATAATGAAATGTAGGAAAGACCCAAGACTTAGAGAGAAACTTTATATATTGTTTTAGGTATGTATGAGCTATGGACATTTTATTTTAGTGGTGGGATGATGGCCATAAGAAATAAAAGAGGAAAAATAGAGTTGAACAAAGTCCTAGAAAACAAGTAAAGAAGAAGAGGCTTACCGTCATTGTTTTGAAGATCAAAGTTGTCCCTGGTTCTCCTGGATCAGAGACATACTAAAATCAATGGGTGATATAGTGGGGACCTTGGATCATACAAAACTCAGAAGACCAAAATGGATTCGTGGGTTAAGCCAGCATCTATACAAAGGACAAAACATATATATCTATATCTATATCTATATCTATATCTATATCTATATCTATATATAGATATAAAGTGCTAGGGGGAAAAAGAGTAAAATCCATCACACACACACACACACACACACACACAAAGATAATTTTGTTATGCTGTTTTTCTAAGATGTGATTATACCAGGGTCTGGGACCTTAAAATCTGCTGCAATTTGAAATCTTTCTATAAGTGTCAGATAAATTTAGGGAGCCAAGAAATATACCCACATAGGGAGAGCAAAGCATAAGGATTGGGACAGATATGGGTGAACCTTACTTGAGGAAGAGTGAAGGTAGCCTACTTACCACATTGATACACAAAGAAGTAAATCGAATAGTCTTGCTGTAGGGGTCTATTGTATCAAAGCAGAAAATGCATTCAGCATAATTTAACACAGGACTTGAAAACATTTTTCTGTAGAGAGGCATATAGTAATTATTTTAGGGCTTGCAGGCCATGTGATATACATCCCAGCTACTCACATCTAACTGTGTTGTGCAAACCCAGTCATGGAATGGGTGTAGCTGTGTTTCAGTGAAGCTGTATTGGCAAAATGTCACTTTAGTCTGTGGACTCTGATAGAATAGATGAAAATATGCATGAGTGGTGTTCTGGGGGTAAAAATAAATGCCCTGAAGGGAGTGTTTGCTGATTTCTGTGGTATAAATTATCACCACCATGGCTAATTTCAAACTACCAATGGTTTGAAAACCAACATGTAAAATTCCCGAAAATCAAACATCAGCAATTGGGATCCCATACAAGACAACTGAAGGGCTTTACAAAAACATGTTTTACTTATATAGAAGTGAAGGTTCTGTTGTCCCAATCTTTAGTTTTTAAGATCCTGCAATCTTACATTATTTTTCCTCCTTCCATGTTTTCTGTCCCTGCTCCTCAGATCTGCTTCCTGGAGTCACATTCCCTAAAAAAAACAAAATGAAACAACACAAAACAAACAAAAAAAACCAAGTATATGCATCTTTGGCTTGGGAATTCCTCAACCTCAGACTTACAAAACATTTATATTTTATATTCTTATTTATTTAAAGGCTTACTTACTTATATTTCCCTCATACA
The DNA here is from genome assembly GCF_018350195.1 of Panthera tigris. NCBI lineage: Eukaryota > Metazoa > Chordata > Mammalia > Carnivora > Felidae > Panthera > Panthera tigris. The sequence continues at coordinate 154,884,592 of NC_056663.1, forward strand.
AGTAATAAGATTTTGAACAAGCACCTATATTATAGATTGTCAATGAGTTATTTAAGAAAAGAAGACAGCTAGAAATTAGTTGATGAATTTATATTGTAGACCTATAATGGAAATTACTACATATAACGAGGTATTCACAATCAAAGGAAACATAGTACAAAAGAGAGTACGTTTAGGAAGATACCCCAGAAAGGGTGGGCTGAAAGGGAACATAATTATGAAACAAAGAAATGATGAGAAACAAGCTTGCATTCATTTAGGGATGTATAAAAACTCTGGGTCCAACTACTCATTATTAGACCATTTTCATAATGAACCTGTTCCAAAAAAGTCGAAGTGGATATGCACTTGGTGCTAAATGAGTTTAGAAATAAAACAAAGCTGGAAAAGATTTCTTTTATCCTCTGTCCAATTAGAAAAACCAAGTAGGTCTTTGTTCTTGTAATAGTCTATTTGCTTAAATACATAGACAAGTGGCAGGGGAATCATTTAAATGTTTGCAGGCAGTCAACCACATTAAAGAATCACAAGAAAACAGGCTGAACTCTGAAGTCAAACTGCCAACTTTATTCTAATTAATAACCCTAAATTGGATAGCTATTAATGGATTGTTAATATTTGAGAGATATAAATGTTGAGGTTGGAGGATGAAATTAGAGGTAAAATAAAACAAAATCATCACCATACATGACATTTTTGGTAAAACATGTAGAGGTAAACGAAGATTGAACATCTTTTGAGATTTAAAAGATTCTATGATATGATTAGTATGTGACAACCAAAATGTTTTTCTCTCACATTACGTTACAGTCCTACCTTTACATTGGTTTATTTATCCCCCACTAGTCTGTCATAGAATCATTCTGTTATCCATCTAGTCTGAAATTTCCCTCAAGAGTTGCTTATAAATGAAATATATGAGAATGGGGTATATGCTCTACAGAAGATCATTACTTAGTCTTTTAAAAAATGTGAAATCCTGAGCACTTAAGGTAGCAAGATTCAGATCCTGTTCTTTAGAAACTTACAGTCTCTGTCTTCACTTTCTCTGTTTCACTTTCATGTGAGGACCCTGCTTCAAACTTCCTGAGATAAGTAAAGCAGATTAAAAATTTGAACTGCAAATAGTAATAATTTCTGCCGTAGTCCATTTGGGCTGATATATAAAATATCCTAACTGGGTGGTATATGAACAACAAACATTTGCTTCTTAACAGTTGTGGAGCCTGGGAAATCCAAGATCATGGCACCTGCAGATTTGGTGTCTGGTAAGATCCTGCTTTCTCATTGATGGTATTCTTTTCACTGTAACCTCACCTGATGGAAGGGTGAGGGAGCTTTCTCAGCTTCTTTTATCAGGGCACTAATCCCATTCATAAGAGTTCTACTTTCACAACCTTCTAACAAGTCCCCACCTTCTAACAATATCGCTTCAGAGTATGATTCAACATATGAATTTTTTTGAGGGGTGGGGACACAAACATTCAGTCTATAGCAATTTCTAAGTGCAGATAATGTATCAGGTCCCCCTTCCTTCTCCCTCCATTGGATATCCTGGCTTATCAGAGTGCCTGGCCGAAAGTGAAAAATTAATAAATATATTTGTAATGAATTTTGAGTAAATAGTTGGGGATTTAATTAACAAGCAATTACACTATACTGAGATAGGAGCTTTAAAATATGCCAGGTGTAAAGGAGCCTGGTTAAGATCAAGGGACTATGGATATGAAACTTAAGATTTCTCCTTATTTTTATGACCCCCTTTTCCTGTGCTCTTTCTATTTTTTCCCAACAGAGAAGAAATGCTCAGAGTGATTTGACACAGAATTGGCAAATTGGGATAAAGAAAGTATAAGAGTAGAAAAAAGAGAAAGAACTGGAACAATGAAGTTTCTTTAAAAAATGCAGTATCTAGGGGCACCTGGGTGGCTCATTCAGTTAAGCGGCTGACTTTTTGCTTCAGCCCAGGTCATGATTTCACAATTTGTAGGTTTGAGCCCCAAGTAGGGCTCCATGTCAACAGCGTGGAGCCTGCTTGGGATACTCTCTCTGTCTCTCTTGGCCCCTCTCTTGCTTAAGTGTTCATACTCTTTCTCTCTCAAAATAAATAAATAAAATTGAAAAAAATGTGGTATCTAATGGCTGAGGAGAAAATCTTTCCTGTCTGTCACAAACTATTTTGGAGTCATTTATTTACATTATGGGTACAAGCTGTACCCTCATCTTTCTTCCACAGAAAAGGATCCTGGGCAGCTATATTTGTTCTACATGTCCTAGGTCTTTGTTCACAATCGACTGGGCCAAATGGACTCTCTTTCCTGGGAATTTAGAATTAGCATTTAGGAAGAGCTAGTACATCTCTACAACAAACTAAAAATAGGCTATGTATTAACTGCAAACCATGAAGAGCCTTTGACAACTATGTGGACTGACAAGCAGAGAGAGGAGGTCGATAGGAAAAGAATGAAGCAGATGTCCAGAGAGAAGCAGAGATGAGTGATAAACAGAGCACGGGTGGCCTAATGTCTTGGAGGTATTCTGGGTTCTGAGTTTCACGCCTTCCTGAAGCCAAGCTAGAGCCAAATTTTGGTTTTTATTACAAATTTTATTGCAAAAATGTTGTAGCTTTTGTTTTGTTTTACAAATCATCTCTTTCATGACTTTGCCCAAACATCCCCTTTCCATTCAAACCCAACTTCGTGACTTGGCATTTTAAATAATGCCAGTTTTACTCCCTTTCCTGTTTTGAGCTGAGTTGAAAGCTCCTAAAATTTACCTGTTGAAATCATAACCCCTAGTACCTCAGAGTGTGACTGTATTTGGATATAGAATCTTTAAACAAGTTAACTAAGTTAACATGAAGTCATTAGTGTGAGCCCTAATCCAGTATGACTGGTATCCTTTTAAGAGGAGGAAGTTTGGACAGATACACACATAGAGGGAAGATATCGTCAAGATACAGGAAGTAGAGGGCGGACCAGAGAGGCCTGCAAGAGAAAACTTTCCTTGTGGCTCTCGGAAGAAACCAATCCTTCATCTCAGACTTCCAGCGTCCAGAACTGTGAGGAATAATTTCTGCTGTGTAGGCCACCCAGTCTGTGGTGCTTTGTTAAGGCAGCTCTATCAAACCAATTCATCACCTCACAAACTGATCTCCCTGACATTGTACTATCGCATTATTAAATATATTTCTTATGTATTGTCCTTTTCCCATCACTAGAATGTAAATTCCATGAAGGCAGGGAGTTTTCCTGTATTCACTGATGTTTTTCTCAGGTCTTTGAACAATGTCAAACACATACATACATGCATGCATGCATACATATGGATTTTTGTTAGCACATAATCGTCTAGGGTAGACACTAAGAATGTGAAGAGTGAAGGTCACTATATAACTCTGGATAAATCAACTCAATTTATAATAATCTTAATTATCTTATATGTGAACATAAAATGTTTAGATTCCCTTAAAGTATAGAAAATCCCATCATTCTGTGAAGGGATGAATATTCAGCTTTTACCTCTTTTGCTACTAGAAACATGTTTAGTCTTTGTACTTCGAAGTCTTTGCTGAAGTTCCTTGGAGCCAAGAATTTTGTTTCTTCTACTTTTCTGTGTGGACCTTAGGCAACATTTGTGTTTCTCCTTGTTTTTAGAAATTTCCCTGTGAGTTGTCTATATTGTGACTTGGGAGTGAAATAAATGCGCATATATTTAGATTCTCAACTTTATTTTCAAAATTAATAGTAGGCTGAAAATTCTTGTTAGTTTTGGTAGAAATTTAATTTTTCATGAAAAAATTTAAAGTTGTTTGTGGAAATGAATGACTAGTAAAGAAAATTCAGTTTCATAAAATTACATTATTTCCTAGTCAGCCTCATTTGAATGACTACTAAAGAAAATTCAGTTTCATAAAATTACATTATTTCCTACTCAGCCTCATTAGAGCACTTTTCTCCCTTTTATTCTGTGAATTAACTAGTTAACAGATTAACTGTCCAAGCTTACCTAACCTTTATTTTGGAAACAGTTACAATTTGCATTGCAAGATTAGTTCAAATTTTATTATTCAGCTTATCCTTGACCTCAGTGGTTAAAACTATTAACTAAAGTAATGCTAATTGTGGTGGCGTTTTTTGATTTAGACACTTGTCCACTAGGAATTGGACTGAGACCAATTCATTTCATTCTGGCTACTGAAAAGACATCAAGCTGTAATAATTTTTGGTCACTGTTCAAGAGTTTACGCTAATAAAGAGGGCACACAGGGTAAAACTCAATCATAAATACCACCCTATACATTTAAGTGGATGTTTTTGTACTAAACTGGGTGAAATAATGAGGAAACTATAAACATATTTTAATATTTTGCAACTGAATATGAAACATCATTATATATTTTATTCTGATATATTATCGTTTTCATCAGATGAAAACGACAGTGTGTGTGAAACCTGTATTAAAAACTAAGAAAGATATTATTTGCTTGATCCAATAAATATTCGATTGCCTAATATTCCTAAGGTACTATAGAAAGAATACATAGAGTCCCAAATGAGTAAGGCATGATGGTGGCCCTCAGGAGATTTATGATTTAGTAAAAGTAATGAGATTTGTAAATAGATAATAAATGCATATGTAAGATAATTGATAACATTTACTGAATCCTCATCCTGTGTCAGGCACTCATTTAAGAGCTTTATATACATTATACCAATCAAGTCTTTTACCTGTATTTCAGATGAGTATTCTTTTATTGATAAGTAAACTGAGTCACAGAGAGTTAAAGCAACTTTTCAAGGTCAGGAAGTTAATAAGTAAGCATGTTGGAATTTGAACTTGTGATGTTGGCTTCTGAATCACACTGTTAACCTATTTTGTCTTTAAGATAAAATTTTTAAAAGTAATATAAAAACAAAACAAAAGAAAACAAAAACCCTACAAACTTGTTTAATGACTCACATATGGCAGAAATCACATCTATGTTGGGAGAACTCAAGCGTCTTAGGATGGATGCGTTTCTAATGGACCTCAATTCATTGAGATATGTGGAACTTTGGAATGAGGTATCATCTTCAAGTAGACAGACTGGCTAGTTTCTCACCAAATCTTTTTCCTGTGCATAGAACTAGACTACCTTTTTCATCCTCCCTTGTAGGTAGGTATAACCATGTGAATGAATTCTAGCCAAAGGAATATATACACAATGTAGAAATGTATGAAGTCTACAGAGTTCTAGGTCAGGCCTACAAAACCTCCCATGTATGATTTTTGCCCTGTTCTTTTCCTTGATGCATAGTCTCTGGATATCAGAAGCCAAATAATGAAGATCAGAGATGACATTCACAATTTGGAAGAGGTCTAGATCCCCAAATCACAGCTTGAAGGAGAGCCGGCCACTGATTAGAAAAACCCATTTTAGGTATTTTTCAATGAGCAATAAATGTTTTCTGTTGTAAGCTACAGAAATTTCGACACTTGTGGGCTACAGCAAGTAAGAAGTAAGCCTATCTTCACTAATATAGGGAATATAAGACACAGAGTGTCATAAGGATGATAGATTAAATTTGCTTCTCACCAGTGGATAAGAAGTGTAATGTTAGGTTCTAAAGCCAATATGAAGGTTAAAATTGCCCGTGGCAGAACTATTTTTGGAATTCCCTATACAAGTTGATATATATATATATATATATATATATATATATATATATATCATAGTACAATATAAAATATAATATACAAAGTCAACCTTATACAACCTTATAGAAGATTATGTCAGTTCTTTTCACTCTTGCATTGTTAATGTTTTCCTAGTGTTAATTAATTATTCAACTTCTTCCTTTAGGATATTGATGATACCATTACCACTTATTTGTCTGGCCACCTGAACCATACATTTCATTTCTTTTTAATGGAAAAGAGACATAATCTTTCTAAAATGTTTGGCACTTTATGTATTGGCTGTTTCAGCCTCAGTTTCTGCCATTGCTTTCAGACACACTTCTAATATGATTTCATGGAATTGAGGGGCAGTTTAATATCCTAGAAACAACACAGGCTTTATAGGCAAGGACTTACGTTTGACTTCCAGCTCTAACATTGTTCAAGTTGTGTTGTGGATCTTGGGTAAAAAACTTAAATTTTTGGAACTTGTTTTCCAATTAATCAATTGGAGATAAAAATACATACATGCTAAGACTGTTCTGAATACATGTGTATTCATATTATTTATTGGGTACTTATCATGTTACATTTTCTACAATAATTACCCTATCATAAGTTCATAATATTTTCCAGGTTTCTGTGTTTTATTAAACTTTTTTACTTTTGGTCTGTACATGTCACACATTCTATTCTGAGTTTATCGAGTTCCCAGCTCAGGAATAGGCAATGTTTTGGTTTATTTTCTTCTCTTTCTCTCTCTTTTTTTATCTTCTCAAATCTCCCAGTTTCCATTATACTTTCTTTCAGCACATTGTTAACTCTGTTTACTCCATTTCCGTTAAGATTGATTACTTATATTAAAAAAATCTTTTTAAGTTAATACATAAATTACTAAAATTTTGCACTTGTGGCATCCTTAATAACTAGTTCGTGAAAGTGCTATTATCTTTGCTTAAGAGTAAATGACTTGCCTGGTGTTCCACGTTATTTGGTGACAGAGCTAGAACTAAAACACCAATTAACAATTATTGAGCACTTGCAAGTTGTGTAACACTTTTCATATACTAATTTCATCCTCATAAAAACTCCATGAATTAAGTACTCCATTATCATCAAATCACACATCAAATCACAAATCACAAATCAAATGAGGAAAGGGAGGTGCAAAGAGGTCCGAGCTGTTTACCATGGTGACATGACTATTGTTTGGTCTGGTATTTGAACTCAAATATCTGTGTCTAAATCAAGCTACTATTTTTTTTTTTAGTGTTTTTACTTATTTATTTTGAGAGAGAGAGAGAAAGAGAGAGCTCACACAGGAGGGACAGAGTGAGGGAGAGAGAGAATCCCAAGCAGGCTCTGCACTGTCAGTGCAGAGCCCAATGTGGGGCTCGGACTTAAGAACTGTGAGATCATGACCTGAGACAAATACAAAAGTTAAACGCTTGGTGACTGAACCACCCAGGTGCCCCTAAATCATGTTACTATGTCGATTTACATTAGAGTGTATACAGTGTTTGGTACTGTGACTAATACATCTTATGGGTGGAAGACATTGTTCTTGAACTAGTCAGCAATCTGAGGTCAACATAACTAAATCATCTTGCTATTGTACAATTTGGAAGAAAGTTTAGCTAAGAAAGTATAGTAGGTACATGGGTTGACACTGGAGATCTTAAATGCCATATTTTGCATCTATGTGCTTAAAGATTGAACATTATTGTTTAAAATTTTAAAAACTCAGATTAAAAAAAATGAACAAAATATAAGATTAAAAAAATACCACTTCAATTTTAGGATTGAAACTAAAAGTTTAAAAAAAAAAAAAGTAAAATAAAATCCCAATTTTACATGTACTAGAAAATGTTGTTTTTTACTAGGTCATGGGATAAATTTCAGCTTTTGGGAAAAAATATGAAAGTAAAAGCAAAAATAGATTGTTTAAATCAAATTAAAAATCTAATGTGATCATTTTTGTCTTACAGTGATTATATTATGAAGATCTGTATCTGTATACTATGTATCAGTTTGATGAGATTATTTTAGACAGCTGTATGCAATATGTGTTGGTAGGCAGGAAATTTTTTTCTGTAATGCTACAGCCACCCTTTCTAGCTTTGGCTGAAGTCTGAAATGTATCAGAAAATACACTATTACTGCTTCACATTTATTCTTTGTAAGTGATATCCACGTAAAATGAACTCATTTAAAAAGTTAAAGTTTATCATTTTCCAGCCGACACTGTGGTCTCAAAGTAGGGATTGAAAATGAGGCCGTGTTTCTTCTCCCCCTCATATATCTCTGAGAAACATGAATTTTACAGCTGGAATTCAGCTGACAAATTTGGTTGTGACCTGGTAGTCATAGTTCTGTAAAAAGACAGCAATAGGTATGGTCACAGAACTAATTATGTTGATTATGGATGTGCTATTTTTTTAAAAGTGGCCTTTGTAATTTCTTTGTGTATGACTGATAACCCATTTATTTAATTCTTTCTATTTATTTGGACATATATGTAAAATTATATATTTTATATAATGTACCCAAATTAAATTCACTTTTATGCTTACACATTTTTAATCCTATAGTCTTGCACTAACATTTGTTACTTAAAACATTAATTTTCAATAACTTGCCATCTAACTAGGAGGTTGATTAATTGTGGGTCAATGGAGAATAGTTAAAGAGAGACTGGGTGGCCTTTGCCTTCAATCACATGTAATTGAAACACTGTTTCTTGTGAACAAAGCACTAGAATTAGAAGTGATTCCAAAAAATTCATATGATTTGTGTATATTGGTTGCAATCTGATGAGAAAGTGAGATGAGAAGACTCATGTTGACACTGTTTTTGGGTCACAATTATGCTTTTTACTTAGATTATAAATTGATAGGTTGGAACTGGGAGGAGTGAAAAGGATATAGAGGGGGCTAAAAACCCACCTGCTCATGGGCACCACCACAAATGAGAGGATATAAAAACAATTTAAACACTTGTTTTCCTGTTCTTTAATCAGCTGATGGACAGAGATACAAACAACAATCCTAAGACTGTGAATTCATAATAAAAGTGTGAGCCGAACGCCTGAAGCAGCACAAAGTGAACAACTGATTCTGACTGGTGGATTATGACACGTGTCATCAAAAAAGTTATACTTGAACTGAGTCTTGAAGGGTAAGACTTCAAAAGTTAGAAATGAGGAGGATAGATCTTCCACACACAGGCAATAGAATGACCAGAGACATAGAGGCATGGCGGCATATGATCGTACAACAATAAGTGACCTTTTATAACTAAAGATGGATTCCACAGTTGGGTGGGGAAGGAGGAGGGGGTGGGACACAAAGCAAAAATGAGGTATAGATTTCATTTTAAAAGACCTAAGTGCCACTCTGTTAAGGATATTTATTTTTGGTCTGCCCTTCATGTTGCTGCTTCTTTTAATAAAAAGCACTTTTTTACTGGTGTGTGTGTGTGTGTGTGTGTGTCCAGAGATTATGTTGTAAGAGCTGCCCATGACCAGATCTAAAGGCAGACCTTTGTGTTTTGGAATGTGCAACTTCTAAGCAACTCAGACTGCTGAGTTAACCATTTGCTGCCCACAGATAATGCCAAAAGTAGTAGAGAATCACCAGCATCTAAAATGCTGAAGTCTATTAGCAAACCAGTACAAGCAGAGGGAGGGTGAAGTTTGAAGAAGACTATTGAAGTTACCATAAGGAATCATGAATTCGAAAGGAGGAGTATGTAGTGCAATTAGGCAGGCTAGGTGGGTTTGGAGAAGGATGTGGGTTCTGAATCATTGCTTAGCTGTCATCTGTGATTTGCTTTTATGAGCTTACAGCGACTAGATGCAAAGACAGATTAATAGGATCCAAACCCCAAAATAAGTCAAGGATAAAACTGAAATAACCAGAGAAGAAAAACGAGACATTTAAAATTTTACTCTCTCCCTTTTTCCCCTGAAGAAGGCGGCTCTTGCTTAGTTTCTCTTCTGGTATTCTAAATCCTCAAAAGGAGAATGGGATGTCCAGAGTTGGGTTAAACACTATTTTTTTTTTCCTTAAGGGAAGGGCAAAGGCTGACCTTAAGGTGGCAGGATCTATGGGTGCTGTATATATAATGCATTGAGTCTTATCTTTAGCTGACTCTTTTCCAGCATTTGACAAATGGGGTAGAATTTGAAGCAAAGGAAGTTATATTTTTTTAAGAACAAATTTTGTTGGTGGGTGGATAGAGAAATATTAGTTATATGAGGTAAGTAAAAAGGAACTGTTGTGTCCACAGAGCCAAAGAAAATACAAAATGAGTGGCACATAGTAAATCTACACCACTCCACGTTTTTGCATAGTATTGGTCCCTCTTTTCTCTCCACCAGATCACATCAAGTCCTCTTTTGTTATACTCTCATTCCACACCAAGTTCCCTTTCTGACCCATAAACTCCTAGCCAGAGCCCTTACTCCTGTCCTCTCCTTATTTGCTTACTCAGATGACTAATCCTTAGCTACTCCCCAGATGCAATGCTGACTCTTCTGTATCATATTTTCAGGAGCACAAAATTCATCAACTGATGAACAACAAATTTTTTCTTGTGAATGACTGCTCCAAGTGGTTGGTTAGATACAGTCCTCAGAAAGATAGGAAGTAGGAAATCCAACTGGGTATGTTTGCTTTGAAGTGACTCTCTGTTCTAAGCCATGTGACTAATAAAGTACCTAACACATAGTTGAGGCTCAATAAATGTTTATTGTTGTTCGTCTAGGCCAATGACTTCTTAAGTAGCTTATGGAATACAATATACAATAGAGGAAAATACAGGAATTGTCTAACTGTCCTCAGTGGAGAAATGAACCAGCTGCAGCATGAGTGTGAAGTGCCCAAGAACAAAATAAAAATAATATTTTGAGATTTATTTGGAAAATAGCTGTTTCCTAAGGCCTTGCAGATTGCGGACCAGATTTTATCTTTGTGTAATTTTCTGTGACAGCTCTCTAATCTGCAGTGAACAGAAAACAGCATTTCAAGACAAGCCTTTGTTATTTTATTATTTATGAGAGCAGTTTTCATTGTTAAGACTTTGCAACCTTCTAAGATAGTGAAGTTTAGTATGTGAATCAGGATATTCTCGCCATTTTATAAATATAATGACTGATGGATTTTGAAGTTCTATATTATATTAAGGAATGGGAAGATAATAGGAAGTATAAATTGAAATAAATATGTATTCCTTTTTTTAAATCCTTGAATTATTTTAAACATACATCTGTAATGGATAGAGATCCTTATGTAGATAATTAAACACTTTGGAAATGTTCTCCTTTACTTTTTTATGGAGTTCGAAGTGGTCATTGAAACCATCCAACAACCAATAAAATACCGTGAATTCAAGTAGGAATGTGGAAGCTTCTTTATCAATTTCTAGATGTGACAGCTCCAGCTAGTTGCAATGATTTTATTTAATGTTGTCTGCTCCAATAATTTGCTATTTGAAAGGTCTAGCTAACAAAACAATATCTTAATTGATACAAAGTTATGTGATTTTCATCATAAGCCAATATTTAGGAAGTTGTTCTCCCCCCCCCCCCCCCGTTTATTTATTTTTGAGAGACAGAGCATGAGCAGGGGATAGGAAGAGAGAAAGGGAGTCACAGAATCAGAAGCATGATGTAGGGCTCGAACCCGTGAACCATGAGATCATGACATAAGCAGAAGTCAGATGCTTAGCCAACTGAGCCACCCAGGCACCCCTGGAGTTGTTCCTTATTATAAATTATTATACTCATGATTTCAACCGATTTGTAAGGATGAATCAAAATCATTTGAAAGACCCCTCCCATCCTTGTTTTAAAGTAAGCTCTAGGCCCAATGTGGGGCCTGAACTCATGACCTGGAAATCAAGAGTCTCATGCTCCACTGACTGAGCCAGTCAGGTGCCCCTAAAAGAATTTTTTAACTTTGTCCATATTTTTGTCTCCAAAAACTGGAATAGAGAAAACAAGTTCAGAAATAAGAGAGAAATTCTTAGGGAAAAGTTTATCCCACATGGATAGAGCAATATCCATTGCTATTTTAAAAAATAATTTAATATGCTGCGCAAAAAATGTCTTTTTGTTGTCTCACTATTCAAAGTGAGAAATGGATTAGCAATTAACATATGGCGACTCTCTGATGCCTTAATAAATGGAAAAGAGCTTTTGCTCAAAGCTGTTGGAGCTCTTTCACAAATTAATTGACCCTAACAGGTGGATATACTGTGCCCCATGTTCCAAAGGGGGAAATGCGTACAGCCAGCTTAAAATAAATTCCAAAGTTGTAGAACATATCTAAAATATAAATATTCCTGAGAGGTGAATTTGAGGACAGCTTTACATTTTCTTGTCTTACTCTGGTAACAGAAGGCATCATTTCCATCCTTCCATTCTGACCTCATATATTATAGGACTAGTTTTGTCTTCGGTTCTAAGCCTGCGAGAGGAATTCTAAGCTCCATTTCCACAAAGTTACTTTTAATAAGCTCTATGTGATTATATTAAGATTTTTTGGGGGGGGGGGGTGGTTACTCTTGTTTGTACCTATCCAACATTCCACATTTCGTTTAAAGGTCACCTACTGTGTATTTTATGTATGTGACATTATGGAAAAGACAAAGCCCTAGTGAGGAGTACAGATCAGTATTTTCCAGGGGTCAGGGCATGCCGTGATTACAAATAATAGCCCAGTAAGTTTTTTGGGTGGCGATGGAACTATTCTGAAGCCTGATCGTTATGGTGGTTACACGAATTTATACACATGTTACAATTTCTTGAACTGAACACCCCAAAAGATCAATTATGCTAAAGTAAATTTGTAGAATAAAAAAATTTGTTAAGATGATTTTATTTTTTGTACTGTCTTAATTTTTTTCTCTTACCTTAAATGGTAGAATGATGTATAAATGGTTTTTAGGAAGAGCTGACAAAGATATTTTCAGAATTATGAATAAATTCCTAAATTTCTGAATATCTGTTCATTTTATTGATGGTTAAAGGGATACTGTGAAATCTTTTTGTAATACAGTCCTCAAGGGCTCAGAGCAAGAGATCACCTTAGAATTGAGATCCTTTTATTATCTTTACCTTTTAAACTTCTCTGGTAAAATGAATGATAGTCTGCTTTTTGTTAAATTTTTCTTAGGATTAAAGTGTTACAGTGAAATTTCAGTGCATTTTTCCAAACATTTTTCATAGTTTTGCCAGTCTGGTAGGTGGAATGGTATTATATTTTTAAGTTATATTTTGATTAATAATCTCAGTTCATATTCATATATATACATATATATAGGTTTATCTTATCCAGTATGGTAAAGCTAATTGTTTATAGTTTACATCTCCATATTTTCAAATCCGAATCATATTTCATGATAGGATAAAATATATAACAGTAAAGGGAGTTTATAAACAATAAAAAAGTATTACAGAATAATAAGAAGGTTAGTGTCAATCCATTCAAATTGGCCATGAATTTCAAAAGTGTTCAGATTTCAAGTTCTAACTGAATTGGGTAATTGAGCACTTCTTTATATTTGCCTGAAGAATGTACCTAAAAACCCATTTCTCCCTTGAGTGGTTTTGATCAACAATTAAATATTTATACTGTAATGTATACCATGATGAAATTAGATATATTTTTTTACTAATAAATGGCAACACCAACGGTGTCCAGGTTTTTAAGCCTTTGGATTTTTCTACTTATGTTTAAAGGTAATAATTTCCTTCATCATTTAACATTTATCAACTTCCATCCTCAGATATTCAATTTATTATACACATCTAATGAAAGAAAAAAAATAGTTCAGATATATACATATTTTTTGAATATATAAAGGCTGCCTTAAGAATTTAAAACAAAGAGAAATAAATGCAACTTTTGAAATTTACTGAGCATTCAGTTTAAAATACAAATTTCAGGACTTATATTGGGTTGGGATAAATTTAGGGTTGCCAGCCAATATTCTCCCTTTCTCTTTCTCACTCTCATTGATTTGTTTGCTTGTTCACTAAAAATCTAGTTCACAATTTTTAGGAACCCAGAGTACCCTAGGATTATGGTTTTTACTAATTAATAAAATTGCTAGTAGAGATTCTCTGTGTTGATGTTTGCCCAGGGTCATCCCTAGAGAAAAGGGAGTAAGTGAAAGGGAAGGATTGAATTAGAGAAACTTGTGAGAGTAAAATGATTAAAGAACCCATCCTACTTCCCCTTTAAACCCCTCTGATTCACTCACTGTTTATAATAAAATTATTTTAGGTTTAAATATGTGTTTATGTGAAGTGAGTTTTTAATTATAAAGGTTTTTCAGCATGGTATACATTGTGAACATTTTTTTTTTTCAAGGACCTTCTAGATGTATAGATTGTCAAGTTGTACTTATAATGAATTGTGTGGATTGAAATTTCATTTCTACAATTTTAGATTGTTGAGTGAGTCAGCAGGGCCAGTTGTCCAAGCAACAACAACAACAACAACAACAAAAGTATAACTGTGTGTAGTAGGCAGAATTCTAAAATGGCCCTGAGGATCCCATCCCCTCCCCTTGATTGTGGGAAGGGCCTGTGAATATGATGGAATATCATTCCTGTGATTATGTGACCATATATTGCAAAAAGAATTCTGTATATATAAATAGGCTCCTTAATAAATTGACTTTGAATTAATGAAAAGGGAGATTTTCCTGAGTGATTCTGATATAATCAGTCAAACCCTTAAGACAAAGAATCAAACAGTAGATCCTGCTGTCTTTGAAGAAACAAACTGCCATGTTGTGAACTGCCTTAAGGGGGTTGTGGGAGATTGGTAAGGTCCTCAGGAGAGCTTCTAGGAGTTGAGAGTGTTCCTGACCTCCAATAAGCTAGACGATGGAGACTTCCATCCCTACAGCCTCAAGAGACTGAATTCTGCCAATAGCCAGGATTGCAGTTCCTGGCTGCCATCTTGATTCCACCCTGGTGACACTCTTAGCACAAGAGCCAACTTAATCTGTACTTAGATTCCTGATCCAAGGAAAATGTGAGACAATAAATTTGTATGGCTCAAAATAGCTAAATTTGTAATAATTTGTTACATAGCAAAAGAACACTAACATTACAAATGAGTGGCTTTTAAAAAGGTAAACCCAATGAACATAAACTTCCATGAAATAATACTTATGAAAATTAGTATTTATTAGGATTAATAAGATACTTTTTAAGAAATGTTACAATTCCTGTGCAGTTTGATCAGGCAGGAGGTGTTCAAATTTCCAGAAAAATTGGTGAAATTTCCAGGAGGCCAGATCATTAGGCAGCGTTTTCAGTGGCAAAGAGATAATTGTTTATGGCTTTAGAAATTCCTTCTTCATTAAAAAGTACAAAATGAAGTTACTACCTTAGCACATATATTTTGGTTATCTATCTCTAATAAAGTTAAACTATCAATTCTCAAATAAAATATGATTCAGATTTTAAATGCCAAATCATTACCCTCACTATGTTCATCAATTAACTGCACTACTTTATGGGAAGTGGTTGGCTACGTTTTAAGGTTTATTTACATGAGATATTACTGTGTATATTTGTGATATGTATGGGCACAAATAGCTGGGAATAAGCCCTAATATTCTGGTCATGGGACCTTTAAAAGTAAATTGCTTGATATAGATAAAACAAAACAACAAATATGAATCACAATGTGAGATTCAAAATCCATTAGCTAGAAGATTTTTAATTTTGTTTTGTTTTATTAGAAGATACATATTTTATGACATTTTGCAGGATGTCTTCAAATTATTGCTTGAAGTAGTCATCCTTGAATACTTCCTCTAAATGCTTCATTAATGATAGATCTACCACCTGTCTCCTCATACTTAAATAACAAGAAAGGTGATTTTAAGAATGGTATGACCTTGCTCAATGATCTTATACTTTTATTGAAGTCACAAAAATGTATTTAAACATACATATGTGGGTAAGTTAGAATATTCTCTACAGTAGATTGTTTTATTATTCCTAATCATACTCTCCCTTCTCTAATAATTACGCATCTCCTCTCCCATCCACTTGCCGTGTAGTTTGCCATGCCTCTGAGTGGATAAAGTAGGTTTTCAGATTACTTAGTCAGTCTTGGCCATCTGGCTCGTGGGAACCAATGGCATTGGAGCAAAAGAGATCTTGTTTCACTTTAAAGCTAGAGGCTTTAGGACATTGCCAGTTGCCGAGAACTTTTTGTTGTGCCATGAGAAGAACACATCCCAGTAGGAGCTGCTCCTTCAGCATAATCTGAAAATGAAAAAAAATGGTGGGGAGCAGAAGTGTAGCCTGGCAGCCGGAACTGACATGCAACTCAGCCATTCACATACAAATCTTTTGTTGTTTTGTAAGATTTTGATAATTGTTTCCCCAACAAAACTGAAATTTAATTTTCTCTGAGATGAAAATATGACTGTTTCATTTTTTTTCTGAATCGTTTCTCTCACTAGTTCTTTATTGCCTTCAGACTAAATACCAAAGTCTTAACTGGTCTCGAAGCTCGTGAATGTTTGGGCCCCTTCCGGATTTTTTAAAAACAGTTTCTAGAAATCACCAAACATTCTCTCTATGTCAGGAATTTGTTTCCTACCCTCCTTTCCACCCATTGCTTCTGACAGCAGAAACAACATATGCAAAGATCCTATGGTTACATGTAACTATATATATATATATATATATATATATGTATATGATTAAATGATTGCTGTCTTTCCTACTTTACTTTGTAACCAAGATAATAGGGATTGTATTGTTTGTTCAATATTTTATCCACAGTACCTATCACTGTGCTAGGACATAGAAGCCTAATAAATATATGTTGAGTGAAGCAGAAAATGAAATCAATTGTTTTGATCTACCATTTTTATTCCAACAGACATCACATGTTGTCTTCAGAATTAGAGCTATGTTTTCTTAATTTTTAAAAAGTTTATTTCTAAAGACTCAGAACATAATGTTCCTATAAGAAATGTAAGAAATATGCTTTTAAATATTACTGCAATATTTTTTAACTCAAAAGTGTAACTAGCATCGTGCATATCCGTCTTTAATAATTGTTTCTCATGGAGCAAGGATTCATTTTCACTTTCGTTAGTGCCTAAGACTAGTTGAATGGTTTTCTGTTGCCATAGTAACTCAGTTTTTACAGTGGTTTTCTTCATATTTTAAACATTATATTATTTCATTAAAGAAACTTAAGAATTTGGAGGCAAATAATATTGTCTGTTCTTGATGGCTAAAATACACACAATTTCATATGTTTTCTGCATATATTTAAATTTGACTTTTAAATTATACTTATTTTAATGTAACTCCATTCTCTTTTGTGGTTTGCACTTTGTATGGTCCAATTTACAGAGTCAATCTTTATTCTTTCTTAAGTTTATTCTTCTCAGTATGTGTTTTTAATAATAAAAAAAAGCATTGCTTTAATCTATCAAATTTAAGGTTTAGCTATTCAGACCTGAAAAGAAACATGGTGTAATATAATGCCGGTTGAGAATAGACTAGAAGGCAATTCTGTTAGACATACTCAGAATTCCATTACATTTATCAAAGATTGAAGGGCATATAGCTAAGGTGTTAACTGGAATATGGTTTGTTACAATAAACATGAAGGTGTAATACTTTGGTAAATATGAACCAAAATGAAAGGATGAGTATTTTCTTTTCTGATTCCTAAGCAAATATAACTAATATTCTTATTTTTAGGAGATACAGATACAATATGAGCAAGGAGAAAAAGTTTGGAAGGATAACTTGGATATAGCTGTGGCAGATCTTTACACAAAATTGTATTTAGGGTCTTTTTAACTATTATTAATATTCAATATTCTACCTTGACAAGAAGTTTGGAATAAACTCATAATGTGTGCTTTAAAAGTTATGTAACTGATTTCTTGTGCTTTTGGTGTTTCTATTTTGTTTCTGACAGTTATACTTTTTCTTTAAGTGTTGAGTCAATAATTTAGGACTTTGTAGAGATGCAGTTACAAAAATTCGGCAGGAGCCAGCCATGAGGGGGTGAGATTTTTGAGGGCCAATTTTTTTATACTTGGTGGTGTTTGTTAGATGATTGAGTACTTTAGTTTAAACCAATGTAAAATAACACCTTTCTCCTTTCCACAAATATCACTATAATTCTTATCTGGCCTTTATATGTTTATACTCTAGAATGAATGAGTTTTGAGACTTTCTTGGAAGTAAAGGGATTTAAAAATAGAGTTTGGGTAAAGAGAGAATAAAATAACAAAATAAGGGGAGGAAGTTAGCAAAATGTTTCATTTTCTTGGAATATTGAATGAAGTTTAAATTTTCGGAAATGAAAAAAAAAGGAAGAGAGATAAAAGAAAAAAAAGGAAAAAATGAAGGAAAGCAATAAGGAAAGAAAGGAAAAAAATTCAGTTTAAACATCTAAGGGCACAAATTCATCGTTTGAGTATGCAAATTTAGATTTTGCAGAGAAAAAATATGTAATGGTGTGCCGATAGAACTACTACACTATGGTAGATGATATTACAATAATTCTGTATTTTGAGAGGCATTTGTATTAGGGAATCCTTTTGGTTCCCTGCAATTAGTGCTTTGTGCACCCTAATTAACTTAATGCCCATCAATTATCGAATATTGTTCACACCTAAAAAACACATTTCAGTAAATTGTACATATAAATGGTAGATTATTAAGTAATTCTTTCCAACTTCATTGTATTGGCTTGAACATGCTGATGGTGATGACAATAAAGTAATAATAATTTATTTTATGTGTAATATGTACCAGGTACAGTGCCTTTTTATCATAACAAATCAATGGGGTAAATATTTAGCTCCAGTTTTGCAGCTATGGAAACTGAAGCACAAACAAGTTATTTAACTTTCATAAAGACCATAAATACTATTAACAATATTTTGGAGATTTGAACAAGTATTTTTGGGGATTTCCCATGCTTTTGCTATTATGCCCTCTTGCCCCTTCAAATGCAAAATTAACAGATGTATATAAAGAAAATGGTAAAGAGAATGATAGTTACCTATGTAAAGTATATTGTTTTTAGAACACTAAAAATGGTTTCTTTTAATTATAATATAGTAATAGGTAATAGTTTTTATGGTGTTTCTTCTCTGGAGTTGTATGTGGAACCAAGAGGTCAAAGATCATCCATTCAATTATTTATTTAGAGTTATTATGTGTAAAGCATTATTTTAGGTCATGGTGTTAATAAGCCCTCTTGCTCAAGAGTTAAAACCAGAAATAGACAAGATCACTTAACTGGTGCTGTAACTGAAACTCATTGTTCTTATTTCCCGTAACACTTTCTTGAGGCATGATGAAGATGTTTTGCATTGACAGGAACATTCCAACCTCCAGACCAGAAAAGTCCTGATAGCAACAGAATGCCTAGGAGACCACACCCAACACACCCCCTTCCCTGCCCACGATCCTGGGCTGAACACCTATGGACTCATGATCACACGCTTTCTGCTTGCTCTCTTTCACATACCCTGCCCGCCACCCCAAACCCTTTCTATAAAACCTAGGTGTCCATTTAGCTGGTGGAGCAGTCGGTTATTGGGGCTTGAGCCTGCCACCTTCTCTGGCTGCCAGCACCCGAAATAAATTTCTCCTTTTCTCTTTTCTAAACCCTCCTCTCCTGAATTATAGGCTTCTCTTGTGATGAGTTTATCTGAGTTGGTTTGGAAACATTGCTGGCAAAACCAGCCAGGAGCTGTGCTTTTGATTTGTCCAGCCCCCTTGGGATTCTCTGGGTCTGAGCAGTTGGCCCTGGCAGCGTTCCAGGGCTTACCTTTCCTTTCCTGAGTTAGCAGCTGGAATAGATCAGTCCCTAACAATGGAACTGAAAAATTGCAACATAGCTCACTCCAACAAAAAAGATTATTTTGCATAAATTTTATCCTTTCAACAACTGTGTGAGGGTAGAGGGCAGGTTATCCTCATTTTATATTAGGAAATGGGGGAACCAATAGGGTTCTTCTGAATCGGAATGGGAAAACATGCCCTTGAAAAAATTATATTTGGGATTAATAGCAATAAACATGCAATATGAAATATGAAATAACTGGGCCACTGTAGACTTTTGAAAATGAGATATTTTTTGGGGGGTGCTGGGTGGCTCAGTAGGTTAAACAACTGGCTCTTGTTTTTGCTTCAGGTCATGATCTCACAGTGGAGAGACTGAGCCCTGTATGGGGCTCTTTGCTGGGTGTGGAGCCTACTTTGAGATTCTCTCTCTCTCTCTCTCTCTCTCTCTCTCTCTCTTTCTCTCCCCCTCCCCCACTCATGTGCTGTGTATCACTCTCTCAATAAAAAATGAATAAATAAACAAACAAATAAATAAAAGTTGTTTTCTAGTGTATAGATCATGTAGTTTAGAGGTGCATATAGTTAGAAGTATTGTAGGAGACCAAAAGCATTCTAATTCGTTGGCTTGCCTTACCTACTCAGGGGCTAGGGAGTTTTGGGTAAATAAAATTCCATTTTATTAATGAGGCAGCCTTGTCTAGCTGTGGAAAATTCAAGAGTTTTGGATATATATATATATATATATATATATATATATACACACCCATATGTGTGTATGCACATGTGCATATACTATTTATAATGTATATGTCTTCAGGAATTTTACTAAATCTCTCTAAGCTTCAGGATATTTGCATTCAAAGAGATCCTAAATGTATGATAGTACTACTTAATATTTCAAATATCATACATATAGGAAATTTTCAGTCATGCTAATTCTATTCTTGCCAGCTTCCCCTACTACTTGTTTGATCTATGATGCTTATACATTCCATGTCAAAATCTCTATTTTTCTCTCATTTCTCAAGTTTTAGATCTCAGAAGTAATGGCTTGAATCTTTTGCAAAAAATTTTAGTAGTGTATTTATATATATATGATTATCATGGAAAATATGAAGTTGTTTATATCTGCATTAAGCCAGTTTGGTTTCTATCTTGCACACGATTCTTGAAAGCTTCAATAAAATTAATTTGTTTTACCCTGTTAGATAATAAAGAAGAGGAGAAATGCTTAAGTTTTATGTACAGTTGACAAAGAGGAAAGCAAAAGGCAAGAGAGAGGAAGAGAGACAGAGAGAGAGAGGGAAGAAGATTGAGTGAGAGAAAGAAAGATCTACATGTTGAACAAAAGCAATCCCCATTATTGAACAAGAAGAAATGTGACTGGCAAACGTCTGAAACTTAATTTTAGTAGGAAAAAATTGCAGAGAAACGATCAGAGAAAACTCCTAAAATGTCAATACATGAAACTGATAAGAACTCATTTAGATAAACTGGGGAATTTATTACTTATACAGAAACCAAAACCATGAACTGTGAAGTAACTGATTTCAAAACAATGGACTCTTTTCTGTCCTATGGTTGAACACAGAACAGATCTACAGAGAGCCTGTCCTTAAGTATTTCTGAACATAAGTACTGGTGTTCAATACTGACATTACACTTTTGACAGAAATCATGGAGGATATTTAGGTGAAGGGTTAACAGAACTTCCCTGTTTTATTTTGATGTATATTGGAATATTCTATCAATATCTAACTTGACTATTTTCAATAAATTAGGTAAATTATATCTATAACTTGCTTAATAAAAAATTTCATTTACTTGAATGTTGTGACTATCTGATTTTTAAAAATTTTACAGTAAAAATTTTTCAGCAGCTAACTGAAGCTACCAACACATCAATAGGTAATGTTTAATCAGGAATCTTTGATGAAGAGAAAAAAAGTTTTCTGGATTATTGATAGCTAATATCATGACAATTTTCAAAACAGAATATCCAAATGAAATTGGGAAAACAACCAAACTTATCTGTGCACTAATTTTGTGTCAGGCATTGTGGTAGTGCACTATAGGTTATGATGTTTTAATCAGATGACATCACTGTTTGAAACCAGTCTCCTAAAATCTATGCAGTGGCCGAATATAAGTAAATCACTGTGACTGGAAAAAGTTTTTTTTAAAGACAGTTTTATTATTTTGTTAATGTTTATTTATTTATTTTTGAGAAGGAGAGAGAGAGCGAGCAGAGGAGAAGCAGAGAGAGGGAAAGAGAGAATCCCAAGTGGGCTCCATGCTGTCAACTCAGAGCTGGACGTGGAGCTCTAGATGTGGGGATTGATCTCATGAACCGAATTGTGGGATCATGTCCTGAGCCGAGATTAAGAGTAGGACGCTTAACCCAGGCACCCTGAGGAAAAAGTTGTTTGAGAAAAACATGCAAAGGTACTGCTGTGTTCTGAGTTTCTTAATACTTTAAAGTTCTTTACTTAAATGCTTATCTCTATCCCCAAATTTCAGAGGTACTTTTGTTTGGCTACATAAAGACGCAACCATACTAGGAATAGATTAGATGCCATTACCCATTTTGGAAATCCGTTATACCAGGTATATTTTCTTGATGCTCATGCGTAACTTCCATTAGTGTTAATGAGAGTTGCATTCATGCATGGAGTAGAGAATAGATCCATTATCTCTAAAGGGCAGTTTCCTTTTTAATACATTGCTCAAGTTTCATTACATGTTTCCCTTTTGTCTATATTATGGAGACTCAATTCTTCATTTATAGATGGGGGGTGTATAACTGTGGATAAACCTCCTTCATCAGAGGTTTATTCAGACAGTTTTTAGGCCACAAGAGTGGAAGTATTATCTTTTAAAGTCTCTGTTCTTATAAAACTGTTACTATCCTTGATCCACTTAAAACAATAAAATAGTTTATATTTAAATAAAACAATAATTCCAGTAGTTACTGAACCAATTGTTGATATTTGCAATCATTTTCAAACCTACAAGAAATAATTTCTCCAGCAGCTTCGTTTCAATACAAGGGAAAGGAAGCTGTCAATGAAAACTTAGGTATTTCTATAACATTGGGTCAAATAATATAGTCGCAACTAAAATATTTTGGATTCTTTTTTTTTTCACATAGGTTAAGATTCTTTAAAGAAAAAAAGAAAGGTAAGGAAGGGGAATGTTTTTTTTTGGACAATTGTTATATAGGTGTTTGTAAATAATAATAAGAAATAACCATAAAGGAGGTTGCCCAGCTATTTCCTGTATTCTACATTTGTATAGATTTCTTCTTAGGAATTCCCTTATCATTGGTATGGATGATGAAATGTGCCTTCAATGAAAGAATTCTTTATTGATACAAATAACAAAATGTTACTCCTTTTCTGTCTCATGTACTAAACAAAAATATATTGAATCAATAAACTACCATGTATGCATACAACATCCCTTCTATATTATTTGTTAAAATATATTAATAAAAACACAGCCTTTGTTGATAGTTGTCAGTGTTTTGTAATAATTAATGTATAAATTGTATCACCATGCATTCAGAGTGACCAAATGAAACTTGGTGGCTGAAAAAACTCTCAAATCCAATGCTACCTATAAAAAGTAAATGAAATGATTTTTTTCTTATGCTAAATTACTTGACCAAAATATCTTTAATAATTACCAATATTACCAATAATTGTTAGTTACCAGTAATTAGTGATAAAGATGTAACTGTGTCCCATCTGTACCATGGATGGTATATCGGAGCTGTTCTATAATCGAAATTAGATTTGCAACAATGACCAAAGTTTTTAGTACAAGTTACTGTTCCCCTCTCCTTTCCACTCCATTCCTTGGTCTACAAGCACTCTGTGGAGTCTTTGCTGCTCCTTTTCAGATAATTTTTCCAGATTCTGTCTTCTGTCTTCTCCTTTAAACTCTTTTGCCTGTTTTTTTTTTTTTCTTACTTCTATCCTGTTCTTTAACACCTGAATTTTCTCTTTCAAAATGTTTGTGACCATCTGACTGGCTTTTTGAATAGGCTAGATTGTTAGATTGCTGCCTTTGGATCACTACAAATGCTAACATTTCTCATACTGTTCTTCATGTCATTATGTCATATCACTGTGTGCATCTATCACAGAATTTCCAAGATTTTCTCATTGCCATATTTTATCCCCATGTGGCTCTGTATATTTCCTAATCTCCATCTCCCTTTCCTCCTTATTCCACAGAATTTTTAGCATGTGCCCTCTGGAGCCATGGTTTTAGTTGAATAGATCAGTGTCCAGTATCAGATATTACTTTGTCTAGAGCCTTTCTTGCAAAAGGGCTTGTCCTGCATCTAACTCTAACCAATGTGATATCAATGGATCTATTACATGGGACTTTCAGCGTGGCTGCTTAAAGAGAACTAACACAATTGAAAGGGTTCCCATAAAGAGAGCCTGAATTTCCTTCTTTCAGCTTGAATGAGCACATATTTACTGGATTTGGTCTCATCTGAATAATAACAGTTGAAGTTGAGAAGGAGAAACATGTGCCAGGATAGCAGAGCATAAATATGTGAATTTGAATCTCCAATATTTTGATTATCTCTCTCCAGACTTGTTTTACATGAGCTATACTATAAACTTACATAATGTTAAAGTAATTTTTATATGGTTTCCTCTGTCATGTTCAGAGAAAAAACATATCTTGACTGATGTACCTCCTAAACCTGCTCCTTCTTCTGTTTTCCTTTTATTGGTGTATGGCAAATGTATTTTCCTAGTGGCTTAGATCCAAACCCTTGAAGACATCCCTGATTCTTTTTCTCATAGCCTTCTGCTAATGTATCAAAAGTCCTATAGGCTCAACCATCAAAATATATCCAGAATCTGACTATTTCTCACCACCTCTACTCTATCATCATCTTGATCCAAGCAACAAGTCAGTTGGCTTATACATCTTTTCAAAGAACATTCGGTTATGCTGGTTTTCTCTATTGTTTCTCTTCTCTCTTAAGTTGTATTAATTTCTGCTTTTGTCTTTATTATTGCCTTCCTTCCCCTTGCTTTAGTTTTATTCAACTCTTATTTATCCAGTTTCTGAGAGTGAAAACAGTAAAGGAAGAAAAATAATTTTCTTTCTACACTTCCGAGTTCTCAGCTGGGATTTCTGTAATAAAAAGCAGATTAGCATGCCAAAAATAAACACAAGTTTTTAACCTGTATACTTTATGTATATAAGGAAAATAACCAGGAAAATATAAGTCACTCAAAGAGCTGGCTTAGAATTCGGGCATACCTACCATCTTAATGGGGAAAAGAGAAGTGTCTTAGGGGAGGGTAAATGATTTTTAGGAAAGGCGAATAGGTCCATAGAGGAATAGATGGGAACTATGATAGTTTTTGACAAAATCTGTCTGGATGTGGGGTCAGCTTTCTAGTCTCCCCTCCTGTAAGAAGTGGATGTTTCCTGGTTGATGGATCTCCTAGGGCAGGGATTTCTGACAATAGAGTTCCTTTTGGAGGATCTGTCTTTAGGCAGATAAGGGGAATTCAGAGAAAACCTTTCCATGTATTTGCTGTTTTTCATGTGCTTACAGCTCAAAATAATCACTATGCCAAAGTGGTATATTTGGGGGTGGCATATTCTGCTACCCTTCACAACCTAGTTTATATATTTGATATCTTCTTTTCTTTTTTTAATTATTTTTAAAAAATTATATATATTTTTTTATTTTTGGGAGAGTGCAAGCAGGGGAGGGGCAGAGAGAGAGGGGGACAGAAGATCCTAAACCAGGCTCTGTGCTGACAGGCTGACAGCAGTGAGCCTGATGTGGGTGCCTGACTCAGAGCTTATGAACCACGAGATCATGACCTGAGCCACAGTCAGACACTAAACTGACTGAGCTTCCCAGGTGCCCTCTTCTTTTCTAATATGAATATTTATGGCATAGTTCTTACTCTAAGCACTGCTTTAGCTGCTTTTCTCAAATTTTGACATGTTGTATTTTCATTTACATTTAATTAAAAATCTATTTTAGGGTCTTCTGAAGCATTTAGAATGCTCTGTGTATTTAGAATATGTTGTTTAACTTCCAAATATTTGTAGATTTTCGTAATATATTTCTATTATTTATTTCTAGTTTGTGTTCATTATAGTGGTTCTTATTCCAGGTAAATGGAATAAGCATAGTTTACCCTGTATCTCCTGCTTAAGACACTATAAAACTCGGACATAATGATTAAGCAGCAATTTGAGGATTCTGAAAGGAAAATAACAAGAATAATTTTTAGTGACTCAGGACTGGTAGTGATTTTACCATTTTTTCCATTATTTCTAGTTTGGGTTCAAGTCATTGGCTATCCAGAAGTGGACATCAGCAACGATATAGAGATCTCTAGAAGGAGCCCCTTATTTCATGTTTAAGGAGCAGGAAGGAAATTTGGTAGCAACAGTCGTGATAGTACTACTACAATGATGCCTAAAATGAGAGAGGGGAAACTTTCTCTTCGATCAGAAGGACTGTGCTCCCAAGAGGTGGGAGCAGCCCTTACAGCTTTGAGTCTCTCTCCACCCTACCGTGACTCCACTCTGTATGCAAGAATTATGTGGCTGAGTGAGGTAAATATAGCCTCAGCTTTCAGGATGGAGGACTGAAAAGGAGAGTCCTTGGGAATTGGAAAGTACAAGGGAACTTATGGAGAAGAGGGAGCTTGAAAAAGCAACCTACATAAATGTGTCATGAACTGTTGGGCTCACCACTGAGTTCTATACGCATGGATGTAATCCTAAATAGTGTATTAACAACTTTAAGAACTGAACTAAGAGATAGACCCCCCACTCAAGTTCCAGGCTGAGCAATGAGTGGAACACACAGAGAACAGATCCAAATAACATCGTAAAGGCTCTAAAAGTTGAAGTGACAAGGAAACCAAAACCTATAGAATGTTGGTCAGTTCTTGAAGCCTATACCCCATGGGGTCGATTGCCTGCTAACACAGAAACTTCAACATTATCCATAATACTTAAAATAAGACCCGAAGTCTCATAACACAATTTTCAAAATGCCCAGAGTAAAATTCAAAATTATTCAACATGTGAAGAGCCAGGAAAATGACAACTCACATGGAAAAGATGATCAACAGACTCTAACGGCAAAATGTAGGAATTTTCTAAAAATACATTAAATCAGTCCTTATAAATCTAGTGGAAAGATATATGACTTTTTATTGTTGGCGTTATTCTTGATCGCTTGTTCTGGGTTGAATAGTGTCTCACAAAATTCATATCCACCTGGAACCTGAAAATGTGACCTTTTTTGTAAATAAGGTCTTTGCAGTTACATCAAGTTAAGATGAAGTCATACAAATTAGGTTGGACACTAAAACCAATGCCTGTTATCCTTTTAAGAGGAAAATTGGGCAATAGACACAGATAGACAGCGAATAAAGCCATGGGAAGACAGAGGCAGAGATTGCAGTGAAGCCAAGGAATGCCAAACACTGGTAGTAACCATCATAGAAGAGAAAAGGAAGAATTCTCTTCTGGAGACTTCAGAGGAAGCATGGCCCTGCCGGCAACTGATTTCAGACTGATAACCTCCAGAACTGTAAGAGTATGCCTTTCTGTTGTTTTAAGCCACTGACTTTGTGGCACTCTGTGGTTACCATAGTCTTAGAAAACGAACATACTACTTAAGGTGGTATCTTCTAAATTTCTCCACTGTAAAGTTATTGTACTTCCCTTGTTACAGGCAAGTCACTAAAGCCAACCTAGACTCAAGAGGAAGGTAATTAAATTTCACTATCTGGAAGGAGAAGTAGCAATGCATTTGTGGACACATGGTAAAAACCATTACAATTTTTAATAAATACTTTTGGGGAAATATTTTGAAATTTGGCAAACATTCTGTTTCGCTTACAGGTTTACTTATTAGCTTTAGCATTCATCACTGGACTGCCTGTGTATTGTTCATTCCTTCTACATTTAGTTATTGGAATTTTCCATAAAGAGATTTGTTCCTTCTCCTCATTTATTTATTTATTCAATTATTTATATTAGCATGGGCATATGAATATTTATTATATTCTTTGGGTTTGTAATTCAATATGATCCTTATTTATTGTATTGCAGAAATCGTTTCAGGTTGGCTATTGGGAACTCTTTCTGTTTCACGTCTGTGCCCTTAAGACAGGGGCTCCTACTCAGTCTCCTTTTCTTGAGGTTTTTCTTTCTTTCTTTTTTCTAATTTTTAAAAATGTTTATTTGTTTTTGAGAGAAAGAGAGAGTGTGATCAGGGAAAGGGCAGGGAGAGAGGGAGACAAAATCGGAAGCAGGTTCCAAGCTCTGAGCTTTCAGCACAGAGCCCAATGCGGGGCTTGAACCCATGAACCATAAAGTCATGACCTGAGCTGAAGTCAGACACTTAACCAACTGAGCCACCCAGGCACCCCAAGCCTTTTCTTACTTTTTTTATACTGTAAGATACTCCAGGCTCACCTTGTATTTTCTCAATTTCAGCCTTAGAACAAGTCATTTCTTCAAGGATCTCTAAGTCTTTTTGGAATTAGGTATCTGGAAACCAAGATCTGGGTGTGAGATGTACTTATTGTTACCGGATATCAACTTTTAGGTCCTTAGCTGACAAAGTTAGAAAATACCTGTATGTATGCATGGATACACATATATCTACTGAACCTGTATGTATATATATTAACATAAAAATAAATTCATACTGATATTTTTGAAACTAACAGCACCATGAAGTTCATTGTAGCCTTTCTTCCTTCCTTATTTGTAACTTCCTTCTCAGTGAGGCAGTGAGAAACTAGGTCTCACTATGTACAATTTATTTAATTATATGTTCAACCCTATATACATGTAAAGTAGTTTTAGAATTGCTAAACTGCCCCTGACAGACAAATTTACCAACAAGACAACAGTGGTTGTATATAGTTCTTTTTGTCCTTGGCTTTAATATCTAATCAAAACACTGTTTTACAGTTATTTATGTTGACTTTTTTTAGCCTTCAGTGAAATTATGCCTTATATTTGTAATCTAATAAGATTTTTTTATGTCACAGTCTATATTCCATCATGCAATTAACTGACATCCTGGTTGATTTTTTAAAATTTGCAAACTAGAAACTTCAATCTTCGCTGTGAATAATCCTATGTGTCTTGGCAAAGGCAAGAGTCATGTACCTAACACCAGAGTACTATGTAAAAAAGTTCCATCACTGTAAAATTCTCTTCTGCAGACTCTTGAAGGCAAAGTTCTACCTCTACTACCAATCTCTGGTACCACTGATCTGTTTTCCATCCCTAAAGTTTTACCTTTCCCAGAATGGTCATATGGTAACTCTATATTCAATCTTTTGTGCAGTTGGCTAAATATTTTCCAAAGTGATCACACCATTTTACATATTCACCAGCAATGTGTGTGTATTCCAATTTCTCCACATCCCCACCAATGTTTTTATTGTCTGATATTTTGATTGTAGTCATCCTAGTGGGTTTGAAGTGCCTCTCTTTTTAGTTTCGATTTGCATTTTCCTAATGACTAAAGAGATTCAGTCTCTTTTACTGTGTATTTTGGCCATTTGTATATCTTATTTGGATACATGTTTCTTCAATTCCTTTGCTAAATTCTTAAATTGGGTCGACATTCTATTATTGAATTGTAATAGTTTTTATATGTTCTGGATAATAAACCATTGTCATATATATAATTTGCAAAGGTTTTCTCCTATTCTGGGTGTCTTTTCTCTTTCTTGGTGGTATCCTTTGCAGCATGAAAGTTTAAAATTGTGATGAAATCCAACTTATTTTTTCTATGGTTTTGGTTTAGGAAATTATTACCTAATCCAAGGTCACAAATATTTACACCCATGTTTTTTTTTTTCTCTAAGAGTTTTAGAGTTTTAGCTCTTACATTTCAGTATTTGACCCATTTTGAGTTAATTTTTGTATATGGTGGTAAATACATGTTCAATTTCATTCTTTTGAATGTGACTATGCGGTTGTCCCAGCACCATTTGTTGAAGAAACTATTCTTTCTTTATTGGATTTCCTTGTAGAAAATCAATTGACTGTAAATGTATGGGTTTATTTCTGAATTATCAACTTTATTTTGTTAATCTATATGTATATGCTTATATTAATACCACACAGTATTGTTTACTGTGGCTTTCTAGTAAGTTTGGAAGTCAGGAAGTGGAAAACCTCCAACGTTGTTCTTTGTCAATATATATTTTTTGGTTATTCTGGGTCCCTTCCATTTCATTATGAATTTTAGGATCAGCTTGTCAGTGTCAACAAGAAGGCCAGTTGGGTTTTCATAAAGATTTGTTGCCTCTATGGATTGATTTGGGGATCCTTTTCTTTTTAAGCCATTTTTCCCAACCTAGTTTATCCACAGACTAATGTTATTTAAATCCATTACAATGTCATTACAAAGGAATAAAAGGAGACAAATTAGGGGGTAATAAAGATGAAATAAAATGGTAGTTTATGAGGCATGGTGAGAAGGGCAGTTAGGAATATACTTTGTTCTAGAGCGGTTATTCCCAGATGCTTATGGAGCACTCTTTGCACTCTCAAAAATGGTTATCTTTGTATAAGGCTAAATGATAACCCTAAAAGACTTTTAAATAAATTATGTTTGTTTTACATTTTTAGTGTTATGATGTCATTTAAAAATATTATTTTGAAATGTCATATTTTAATATCACGATGTTTGCCAATTCTGTGTTAATTCATAAATCTATTTTCTCTGTTTTAATTGCCTAAAGGCTTCAAATTCGGGAATATTCTTAATGAATCTCTGATATCAGTCAAGATTCTCAGTTGTAAGAAACAGAAATAACTGGATAATTGAAAAAGAGAATGGTTTTGTTAAAAGGATACTGAATAGCTGATTACCTTTATAGGAGGGCTAAAAAATTATGGCAGAAGTTTCCATTGTGACCATACTGGTCCCATATGCTAATCTTAGCCTACACCACAGGAGATTTTCAGAAAGACTCCGGTAATCACATTCTGAGAATATGAATCCTCCACCATATTTTAGTGTTAAAAACTGGCGTTTATAATGGAAAATTTTTAAAGCTCCAATTTAGCTTAAAGCTCTCTGTGATCATTCAATTAAATTAGACAAATGTGCATTGACCACCCACTCTGAGCACTTGGCTAGGCTCCGATCATGAGCCCTGCTATGTTTGACTTGGCTTGCAAACAACTTAGCCATGTTAAATGTGTTTCCTTGCCTACCAGTGAATGAGAAAGGGGAACTCTCCAACCCTGTTGGGTTTTGATACTAAACAGCACATCCCGAGAGCCCCGCTGCACCTGATGTATACATAGAGAGCAGGAACAAGTATAATTACAATCAGGCTTCTGCTGGCTGTGCTTAAGATCAACGAGTCAGCAGAGTGCCAATCAGTGCATTTCTGCAGAAGCTTGTGATAGGAGCTTCCCTTTTCTCACAGCAAGATGGCCTGTTTGTGGGAAACAAACAACCCCGGCATGTTTTTCCACCATGTAGTGCCCCCCACTTCAAAAAAAAAATCTCAACAAATTGAGAGTGCCAAAGTGGTTTCCTGTGGTGTTAAATATAAGGAATATCTTCAAGATGTTGCACTTTGGAGCTCTTTATGGCAAGCAGGCAAATCGGTTGAAGCAGCAAAACAATCAACCCTTATGAACTTGTTTATGCACTTTGGTAAAGGCCTTAGCCAAGAAGCATTGTGTGTTGATGGCAAGCTTACATGTTTAGTGTCACATGCAAACATTTTTGGTGGCTCATAAGCTACCTTTATGTCTGTCAAAATAAGAAAGTCTCTTTGGTAGCATAAACTATCTTAGTCACGGGAACACCAAATGTCTGAGAGAGTGAAAATGGTTTATTTTTAAATGATATACTTATGTAATAGAGTTCAGGCTAGCACCAGAATGGTTTCTGACTCTGAATTGAATTTTCACATCTCTAATAGGAATATTATTTCTTAGTTTCTATCATACAAACAATTTTTACATATGGCTTATATAAGAAAGTTCATGCTAACTAAGTCCGAAGATGTTGTGCCTTTATTTAGTAACGACATTATTTCTTGGCCTGGCGTGGTTCACATCCTATTTCTTTCTTTTTTTTTTTTTTTTAGTTTTTTTTTTTTTTAATTTACATTCAAGTTAGTTATCATATAGTACAACAAAGATTTCAGGAGTAGATTTCTTAATGCCTCTTACTCATTTAGCCCTTCCCCTCTCCCACAACCACTCCAGTAACTCTGTTTGTTCTCCATATTTAAGAGTCTCTTATGTTTTGTCCCCCTCCCTGTTTTTATATTATTTTTGCTTCCATTCCCTTATGTTCATCTGTTTTGTATCTTAAAGTCCTCATATGAGTGAAGTCATATGATATTTGTCTTTCTCTGCCTGGCTAATTTCGCTTAGCATAATACCCTCCAGTTCCATCCACGTTAGCTGCAAATGGCAAGATTTCATTCTTTTTTGATTGCCCAGTAATACTCCATTGTATATATATACCACATCTTCTTTCTTAATATATGTTGTACTTTATTTCATATATCTAATTTATCTTTAACACATAAACTTGTGATCTTGCTATTTACATTGAACAAAAAAGGCCAAAAACACATTGACAAACGCATTACTTTGTTTTGTAAGTATGCTGATAATTCTTTCTGTCATTCAGTACTTCCACCATCTAATAAAGTTCTATTGCAAGAATCTACTATGCAGAATGCCTTTAGATTAAAAAAGAGTAGAAATTTACTTCTAGATCTTTCTGTTCTTAAGAGGAACTAAAGAATGGGTGTAATGGTGTGTTTCTGGAAAAAATTGTAGGCCAATCTGACTTTTTCCTTCCTTGTTCTTCTAATAGAGGAAGAATAAATTGGTCATAAAATATCTGAATTTCTTTGGGAAAGAGTCTCACAACATAACAACCCTTGAGAGAGGACACAAAAATGACCTAACAACCCTGAAAGTGTTCTTTTAAAGTCTATTACATACTGAAGTATT
Organism: Panthera tigris; assembly: GCF_018350195.1. Taxonomy (NCBI): domain Eukaryota; kingdom Metazoa; phylum Chordata; class Mammalia; order Carnivora; family Felidae; genus Panthera; species Panthera tigris. The sequence continues at coordinate 154,917,161 of NC_056663.1, forward strand.
ATTTTGAAATGGAAAGCTTTTTTCTTGCTTGATAGCTTTGATTTTCCAATGTTGTATATGATTGCCTGCCTTAGTGTGCAAATTCAAATTTCAAAAGGCATTTTTTTTTCTCCAAGAACATTCAGGTTGTGTTTTGCTTTGTGTTTTAACCTTCGTTTTGTTTCTAGTCAGAATATTACCATTTTTAAATATGACTTTAAGGTGTTTAAACCATTTAGATTTTTATCTACCTTGATATAACTTTATTGATAAAACATATTTATTTATTTTAAATTGAATAAATTGGAAGTTTAAAGTGATTTCAAATGTGTTGTAAGTTACTCAATTTTATGACTTTTTACTATTACTATTACCTCAAAGTTCGTTAGACATTTTTGAAGTTTATTTATTATAGATATAAAACTTTTATAACACAAAGGACTAAAATTCTAAGATATTATTATTTTGATTTGAGTAACTACCACTTTAAGCCTTCTTTACCCTTAGTTAAAAATTGATTATTTCTAATACATTATATAAATCTTTCTTGATCAAATGCTTTGAACCTAATTAATTCCAGAAGGAGCATTGAGCATGGATCACCGAACTATGGTAAGTTGAGGATTTTCTGCATTCCCAAATATAACAATTAAGATGATTAAAAAAAAGGGGGGATACTTTAGAATGAGCAGTGTCTGAATATGATTAGAGTTTGCATGGCTTATTCTTCTAACTGGAAGTTACCTCTTGAACACTTGCAAATAGTGAGCAAAAGAGAATTCAATGCCAGCTGTGACTAGTGTCATAGTTTGGAGACAGGCCTCCAAAAAGCTTGCAGGCTATATGAAGAAATTCTGTCTTCCATCATGTAGCATTCAAAAGCCTTTAAGTATTTTAAATTTGGGGATAAACAATCAGGTTGATATTTTTAAAAAGATTTCCCTGAAATTGTATGGAGATGCAGTTAGAAGATGCGAGCGTGGTTGAGGATATTGGAAGTTGGAAGCCTACTGCAGTATTTCCGGTAGGAGATGGTAACAGCTGGGACATAGGTGGTGGTAGTAGACATGGAGAGAAGTAAATAGAATCCTTAGGAATTAAGGTGACAGATTTTGGAAATGGATTGAATATGAGGGAAGAAAGATGGAGATGCTCCAGATTGCTTGCACAGCATTCGTCTTGCATAGATGGTTTCCTGGTCATGTCAGCCATTGAGATGTGGCTGCTGTCAAGGACTGGGCTTCTTTAACTTATCGTAGGAAGAAATGTGGAGGTAATATGCCAAAAAGGTAAGGGTGGTTTTTAACATTTGTTCTGTTTTGGCAAACTTTTCAAAGTGCATCTCTATTATTAGCATAATATATAAGAAACTCATCGGTGTCTAGGCTATACTTACGGAGTTTCCAAATCTACCTTTTAAACTGTATTAATTAAATTTGTCCAGGCACACACTGATGTTGACTTTGTTTTCTTTTCATGAAAGTAACTCTTTGTTTATCTGCACCGAAGCCTAGTTATCTGTCTTCTAGAAGGTAAGCAAATCTCATCCACTCTTTTTTTGTATTGCATTTTTTACTCCCATAATGAAATTCAGAAAGTTGCTAGACATAACTAGATAATTGTTGCTTGTCAAGTAGTCATTAAAAGTGCTTTCAGAGCAAATAAATAAAATGCATTTTAGATAGTACTCTTCTTCCTGATTTTGACATCTGTGGGTGGGTCCTGTATTTAAAAGTAGCTCCTTTTTCTCTGCTCACCATACACCACATTTACACTCTGAATTCCCAATTAAAAATGGGTCTCAGCACAGTGCTCAGGAAGATTCCTTCCCCATCTCTTGTTTGAACATTTTTGTTCTTTGGCCACCCAGAAAGGAATGGTAGTGGGGGCAGCCAATGGAGGTGAACTTATAGGAGGAGGAATCATAACTTTCCTTTTTTTTTTTTTTTAACAGGAATTCATTCCTTCCCAGTAATCTCTGCATTTAAACATTTCTAGCAAGCTATTGAAAATGAACAAATTTATTTTTATCCCATTGTGAAGAATCTTGAGGTCCATTCACAATTGTTGCATAAAAAGAAGCAGGTAAATTAGGACTATACTGTCTGAATTTATTCAATGAGCTCATATAGCATTTTTCAAGGTCTCCTTTATTTTTCTCCTTAGGAAGCCTAGTTTATCCTGTAATTTGAACCATGCAATCATTTGTCTATGCTTCATTTCTATCTACAGAAAGGCTGAGCTAAGTTATTTTCTCCTTTATGGCCAGTGTTCAGGTAAGTTCTTTTCCGGATTAAATCCTAACTCTATCACTCATTTTCACTTAGCAGCTATTTGAATAAAAAAAGTTTTTGAAATCTGACTTGGTGGTTTCCCCCTGCATCACCCACAATCTTTTCTAGTTTACAATCTTTTCTGAAACTCAAGACATTAGTCCCAGCTTCAAACTGTGTATTCTATTTTGTTTCCTTCTATCTTTATGCAACCAATATTTGTAATAACATGGAAAAAATAATTAACAATTGACATTCAAATCCACCTTAGGAAAGAATCTACATTTATTTGGAAAAAGCCAAGTAAACATTTGTGAATAGAACAGGACTCTGAATCTACAGGAATGAATGGGACTGTTCTGCTAATTAGAGGGTAAAAGATTTGTTTGTTGCTCCAAAAAGGCATAGGGGAGACAGGATGAGCAAGGGAAGGAAAGAGGAATCAGAGAGCTGCTGCAAAGTCATGGTCATGAGCCCTTGCATATAACCACTATTTAGGACACCATATTAGTTTCAGTATCCCACCCCAACAAGAACAACAGAAAAACAGAAATTAACAGCAAACAAAAAGAGGAACAAAAACATTAAATGTAAGAATCTGAGATATTGCCTTCGGTGAAGGTAGTTTATTGGGAAGTGGTTTTATAGTCAAATGTGAAGAAGGGGGAAATGAGACAAGGAAGGTAACAATGCAATGAAAGATGCATTAGTAAGTATGTTTTGCTATGGAATCCACCCCAGTGTGGGCCCTCTTAGAAACTCTTAGATGTCCCACTGGAGGATAAGTTTGATGGGGAGGCTGGGGCATCCCCTAAGCCCATTTTCCATTCATTTAGGGTTGCCTTTGACTCCTTCCCACTCCACAGTGCCTAGAATTGTGCCTACAGGCAGCAGAGTGAGCTCCTGATGCAGAGATTACAGATCCCATCCCACCTTTGCCTTCTATCCAAGTCTTGAAGAGATTGAATCATGAAGAGATTGAATTGTTTCCAGGATGTCTCAAGGCAAGGGATGGAACTTTCAAGGATGCAATGTGATGGGGGCAGAGAAAACCATGACAAAATAGGTTGCAGGAACTAGTAGAAATTCTTGGGAAGGTTTTAAACTGTAATAAGACTGAAGTTCAGATCCAGATTTGACCCCATCAAATAGTAGCACTATTCTCAATAGTCAGAAACAGGAACCCACCCACACATCCATCATGAATACAATCCATCATGGATTATGAATTGTGGCTCCATTCATACAATGGAAAACTATGTAGCTATAATAGTGAATGATCTACATGTCTAACTAATAATGTGGATGAACTTCGCAAACATAATGATGAGTGATCGAAGCCAGACACAGAAGGGTATATACCTGCATGATTGTATTTATACGAACTACAAGAACAAGCAGACTGAAGTTCAGATCCAGATTTGGCCCCATCTTTGACAGGTAGGAGATCTTGACTTTAATCAGTGAACCCTACAGTTCCCAAAACTAGGGGTTCCGCGAACCATAAAATCTATCTAAATGACTTAAGCAGCTTAAAAATAAAAGGGATGGAGTGCCTGGATGACTCAGTAGGCTAAGTCAAGATTGGCTTACATCATGATCTCAGGGTTCCTGAGTTTGAGGCCACATTGGGTTCTCTGCTCTCAGTGCAAAGCCTGCTTTGGATCCTCTGTCCATGCCCCCTTTCTCTCTCTCTCTCTCTCTCTCTCTCTCTCTCTCTCTCTCAAGAAAATAAACAAACAAACAAAAGGCCAATAAATAAATAAATAAATAAATAAATACAAATAAAAGGGATCTCAGGGACTCCTGGGTGGCTCAGGTGGTTTGGCATCCGACTCTGAATTTCGGCTCAGGTTGTGATTTTGCATTTCATGGGATTGAGCCCCTCATTGGGCTCTGCGTGCTGGAGCCTGCTTGAGATTCTCTCTCTCTCTCTCTCTCTCTCTCTCTCTCTCTCTCCCCCCACCTCTCAAAATAAAATAAATGTTGAAAAAAAATAAAAGGGATCTCAGTATTTCATTTTATTTCCTTGTTAAAGGACTGAGTTAATTTTTTAAACTTTTCTCTTTTAAATCTATTTCTCTGTCTCTATCTCTCTATCTCTCTGTCTCCCATTAGAACACAGAGAGGTAGGATGGCCCATCATGCTATGTGTTTAAAATGATAGCTGCTACTTAGCTCAAGTACCTTCTACTGAAATGGTCTCTACAAAATCAAGGAAACTTTTCTTTACCACCCTTCCCTTTTTTTTTTGGCTGTTGTTCTTTGATATATTCTCAGCATATAGAATGGTGCCTGGCCCATGGTCAGAGCTCAGGGGACACTCTATGAATGAAAGAGTAAATTGGTTACATGAGACTAAGCAGATCAAGTGTTCCTGAATCTTCGGATTTTTAAAATATGCAATCTGAGAATCTGAATATTTAGCTGAGCCATTCTGATTTTTAGATATTGGAAATCAATTTAAAATGTTAAATAATTCTGTTGGTCTCCCTTTGACAGACAACTGAAATATACCAAGGAAGACTGCTATTCTACCACAAATGCTCTATGGTTTTTATTTGATTCTCTAAACATACATGTGTGTCTTAGCAAATTTGGCACCCAGTATAAGCATCCGCAAACTTTTAATCCTGGAGGGTTGTCAGAACATAACTAATTGGAATCTCCAGTCATTTATCATTACTTCTTAGTAATAGAAGTTGTGAATTCACAATTATTTTGACATGAGTTATATATATAATTATATATGTTATTTTACTTATTTGTTTGTTTATGGTCGGGGAGGAGGGTTTAATGGTTCCAGAGCTTTCTCCTTCAATTGCTACATAATTTAGCTGTCTTTTTTTGTGTGTCTTCAGATACCGGTAACTGAAAGCTTTTGTGAAGGACCCATATTCAGTGTTTTTTCTTCATGAAATTTTCTCCCAACTTTTGTCTTCCTTGTTGTCTTTCTTTTTGAATATCTACGAAGCTTGCAATCTTTATCACTCATTTTATAGTCCTGTTACCATGAAACTATGTGTATCTGTCTTATTTACTCAATAATAATCAAAACTTCATATAGACTGTCTTAGTTAAAGCTTCTTATGGAATTCAAAGCTTCATTTCTATTTTTCTCATATTTTATCCAGTGCCTAGTACAGCACTGGGCTTAAATGGATGTTCAACAGACATCTGTCAGAAAAAATTTATCAATATCTGAACACAGGGAGACAAAACTTTTCAGAAAACAGAACCTTTTTTCCCCACTTGACATTTTCAACACTGTTGGAAGCACACCCCTTTCCCATTGCTCTCAAACATGAAACTTATATTAGTCTTTGCTTCTTTATTTTTTTCCCCTGCACGGATTTCAGTTAAATTCAATTTCTTTATTCTTAGCACCTGAGTCTGAATAATAATCATGTAGGAAATTGTAAATTATTTTTATTGATAATCTTCTAAAGCTTTCCTTTCTTGTGATGTAATATTATAAAATATACTCTTTAATTGACCAAATCCTCATTTTCCTTAAAATCCTGTAGTTTCTCCTTGTTGACATTTGTGTCCAATTTGAATTTTGGATGACTTAATTTGCAGTCTTCTCATTGCTCTTCTTTTCTTGTTTGTTTATTTGTTTGCTTTTCTTTTACTCTTAGTCAAATATCTTTGAACCAAACAGAATGGCCAGTGAGGTCTTCTGCTGTGTGTGCATTCAATCCTCTTTCCTAGATCCCAGAATATTGGTCTATTGGTTTTCAATGAAAAATTTAATTAGTGCAGGTGAGACTATCCAAGTTTGCATGATCGCTGCAGTTTCCTCTCTTTGTAATTTGCATGGGAAGTCATATTGTAATCTAAGCCACTTATTAATTTGCCATAAGAAAGTATTGTCACAGAAACCATAACTGCTCTAAAATCCTTTTGATCAGCACATTCTTTCTCTGTTGCAGAACCACATGGGAAGCCAACTCATAATCAAAATGTTGGTTGGCAAGTGTAGAATTAGAAGCAGTAGGTTTAGATGACTCAAATATTACATGGGATGAAGCTAAAATCACTATCGTACAACTCTCTACAGTTGCAAGGTTTTCTAACAGTGTGTTCTGAAATCTTGGTAGGTAGAAGCTGTAAAAACTGTCATATAAAAAGCTACAGGCAGCTTCTTTAACGGGTAAGGACTTGAAGACTGCTTTGAAGCTGATTGTTCCTTCACTCTGGGAAAACCTTCTGAATGGGCCTTTAATTGCATAAATGTAAAGCAAGAATCACTTATGAATAATGTATTGTTCTTGAAGAAAAATGTGATGTAATTGCTCACCTGAATAAAAACATTTTGCACTATGCAGCTAAGTGTGCTGTTTGCTAATGTTTGAATCTGCCTCTGCTTGTGTAAGTTAGTGAAAGTCTCCTAGCCTCAGTTTCCTCCTTAGTAAAGTAGGGATAATAATATCTGGGAAGATTAAAGAAAGTAATACAAGTAAACCGATTTGAATGGGGTCTCACATCTAGTAAGTGTAATATTAGGGATGATGCTTCTGCGAATATCATTATTTTTTGAAAGAAAAGTTTCATTTTATTGGGACTGCAATTTACCAGTAAATGGATTTTCATTCTTCCTGTAGATGTGGGTACTTTGTTTTGAAAGAAGATGGCTGAATGTACTGTAAATCTGATCTTTGCTTGTTGCAGCAAGACCTTGTATAAAGTCTAAGGCTGCAAGTGCAACATGGGAATGGCTGTTGATTGTACACATAATGAACCCAAATGGTTAGAGTAATATGCACTACTATGCTCTGCCATGTTTGTCTGTTCCTGGGAGTATTTTTTTTTTATTATTAACTTTCCCACCCACAACTATCTTGAGTACAGAAAGATTCTGGGACAGAAAATTAGAAGGTAAACTTTTAAGTGAGGTGGAAGGGAAATTGTTTATTGGCTTTGATGAAAGGACTCTTTGGGTGGGCAGACATGGAAGTAGATGACTTCCATCCTCCTGTATGGTTGGGAGGGGGTATAAATTGTTCAATATCCTATGAAATTTAACTGCAGTGGGGCTAAGGACCTTTGTGAGTTGTGCAATATTGCTGCCTATTAAAATGTATTCTCCCTTTTTCCTCTGGACTGGAAATGTTGGACAACTGGTTGGTCAACTATACTACATTCTTCACCTTTCTGTAGAGTTAGATATTGACATATGACTGAGTTGTCTCTGATGGAATGTGAATGGAAGTGCGTTTCATTTTAAGGCCTGGTTTATCAGAATATTTTGCCATGTTCTTTTCTACTTCTGCCTAACTAGTATGACAATGACCAGAGAGATCTTGGAACTCAGATGTGTTGAAATGGCAGAGTCACCATCAGACTAATTGAATGACTGCATGGAGAAAAGCCAGAGTTGGCCTGTAACCCTCACTCTGACTTTTATGTGAAAAAGACATATTTCTTAAACCACTAAATTTTTGGTGTTTGTTTCAACCAGTTTGCCTATTGTAACCAATCCAGAAGTTAATGTTTCGGCAGTGGTGCCACAGGCTAAAAGTTGGAGAAATATATGATATCATGGCAAAACATTAGCATTTATGGAAACCATCTCCAACTATAACTTGGAATACAGACCACATGCTCATATAGTTTTAGGTGTAGTAATTGAAAAGAGACAGAATGTTTATACATGTTGGCTGCCATTCATTGCTTCAAGTAAGATACTGTAAGAATTGGCTGGTTTGTGTACAGAGATTGATGGGGAGAGAGAAAATTCACAGATAAAGGGCCTCACAGGGTTGGAGAAGCTAGCTGCTTCTTTCTGAAACCCTAATAGGAAATATGATTGAGAAAGGCTTCAAATGCAAAGGCCCAATAAAATGTCTAAGTTACATGAAGGTATTCAACCTTCCAACAAAAAATCAGATAAAGAGTGATATCTTCTCATCCAACTATATTTTATTTAATTAATTTGTTTTTATTTTTTAAAAACTGTTTTATTGATTTTTTATGTTGATTTATTTTTGTGAGAGAGAAAGAGAGAGCATGAGCAGGGGAGAGGCAGAGAGAGAGGGAGACAGAGGATCCAAAGCAGGCTCTGCTCTGACAGCAGTGAGCCCAATGTGGGGCTCAAACTCACAAATCATGAGATCATGAACTGAGCCGAAGTTGGACGCTCAACCAACTGAGCCACCCAGGCACTCCTTACCCAATTATTTTAGATGTCCTTAAGGTAGCTATCATTAAGTGTACATACACACACACACACACACACACACACACACACACACGCACATACACACACATACACACACCCTGCAAGGAAGTTAAAAAAAAACAGGCTGAAGGATTATTTCTAAGAAATTATTTTGAGTATGGGCTACCGACACTTGGATGGGACAGGAAATAAACAGACCAAAAACCTACTTCATTTCTGAGGCACTTGTACTGCTAAGGATATCTTAAGCCTCAGGACTTTCTGATCTGTAAGGAAGACATACACACAATGTTCATCTCAAATGTGCCATGGAGTGTGGCAGAGAAGAAGGAATCTCTCAGAAGGCAAATTCAGCAGCCTCTGAGGATCATAATCAAGGAACGCATGTACATTCTCCCACAGAGCAGAATCCTAACTAATCTGGGGATTCCTTCTATTACCAGGTCAAGGTTTTATACAATGCCAGCTCAGTAGGAGTGCATTGTTTTAATGGACTATGATTGCTGAATTCCCTAGTATTCTCTTTGAAAGAAAAATAGACTTCTTTTTTGAGCAGTTTAGGTTTACAGAAAAAAATTGAGCTAAAAGTATAGAGATTTCCTCTGTGTTCCTTCATCCCAAAGCCTTCCTCACCCCAGTTTGACCTATTATTAACCTCTTCCATTACTGTGGTACATTTGTTATAATTGATGAGCCGATATTAATACATTATTAACTAAATTTCATAGTGTGCATTAGGGCTTACTCTTTGTAATGTACATTCAGTGGGTTTCGACGAATATATAATGACTTGCAGACACCAGTTTAATATCACACAGAATAGTTTCTTTTTCACTGTCCTAAAAATTCCTGTGCTCCACCTATTCACGCCTCCCTTCTTTTTCAAACCTCCACCCACCCTGGCCCAGCCCTAGCCCCTGGTAACTAATCTTTTTACTGTCACCAGTTTTGCCTTTTCCAGAATGTCATATAGTTGTAGTCATATGGCATGTAGCATTTTCAGAATGGCTTTCTTTTTCACTTAGCAATCTGCATTTAAGATTTTTCCATGTCTTTTAATGGCTTGATGGCTCCTTTAAAAAAATTCCTGGATAATACTCCATTTATAGATGTACCAGTCTGTTTAGCCATTCACCTATTGAAGGTCATTTTGGTTGCTTCCAGGTTTTGGCAATTATGAATTATTCATACGCAGGTTTTTATGTGGACATACGTTTTCAGCTCATTTGGATAAACACCAAGGATCACGATTGCTGGGTCATGTGGTAAGAGTATGCTTACTTTTGTAAGAAACTGCCAAACTGTCTTCTAGAGTGGCTTTCCTACTTTGCATTCTTCCCAGTAATGAAGAGAGTTTCTGTTTCTCCGTGTATTTTTTCTTTTTTAACACATATTTTTGTTGTGGTTATTCTGCTTCATGAATGTATATTGACTGGACTTGGGGAAGATAACCTTTATGATACTTCTCTGTGCTGCAAAACAAAATAACCCATTGAGCCCTGGTGGGGAAACTTCACATTCCAGAGATACTGGACTTTGGAGTGGATGCAGTGAGTTGTCTCCTTGGAGAAGAGAAAGAGTCTATTTTATCTGCATACAGATATTTGATGATCACAGAGGTAGACTGTGATGGAGAGGACTCTATGTCCCTCATAACCTACTCCCCCTTTTTCCATTGGGATAGAATTGCTGGGCACATGGCCAGCCAACAACACAATGTTTCCCAACTTTCCTTGCATTTAGGTGTAGTCATGAAACCATGCTCTTCACGTTGGTTCCAGCATTCTATATGAGTAGGGATAATGTGTGTCACTGCTGATGCAAGCTATGAAAACTCCTAGACATGCCCCTGTATGCTCTCTCTCACTTTTCTTTGGGCTTGAATGGTGATAATCAAAGGTGACCAGAAGGACGTTGGAAACCATATGTTACAAATGACCAACCCTGTAAGTCTTGGTGCCTGAATAACAGCATTGAGAACTACCCTGCTGACCTAAACTCTCTCCCCTTGGACTGTTATGTGAATGAATAATGAACTTCTATTATATGTGAGGTTCTATTTGTAACAATAGCTGTACCTTTTCTAAATAATACATCCCATAATGTAAAGTCCATTGTCCATTATTCTCATCTTGTCCTAAGCTCTAAGAGAGCTGCCTACCTTTTAAAAAATAATGGTCATGGACAGGGAGGTCACAATCTCACTCTAAATTGATTTCCTAAGTGTTGTTGATGGGGTGGTAGGCAATGTAATACAGAAGTAAACAAACTGGCATCTAGTTGTTTCTTTACTACCTATGCCTACCTATATTTAAATGTCAGATTTTGTTTACTTGGGAAAACTTGTTAACTTTCAAACTTTAGTTTATTTATCTGAATAAGGGGGAATAATGATGCTTATTTTATAGGTTTGTTGTAGAAATTAATTAAAATAAATTGGGTAGAATATTTAGCATACAAATTTGGCACTTAGGTACTCAGGCAACATTAGCCATTAGCTAGATCTTAATTCTGTGAAGTTGGAGTTTATACCCACATTTAGTGGAGAGTCTGGTGTTTAAAATAAAATAAACAAAAAATGTTTCTGCTATCCTCGTAGCCCCTGGGTGAAATACCTTTCGACTTCAGTCAGAGTGAGAAAATGGGGAAGTATAAAAGACAAGGGTTTTGTTTGATTTCCTGGGGGAATAGCTAATTTCTCCAAATAAAGTAAAATAATAGCACCTCCCACTGGGCAGAGAGTTTGTAAAGAGAATTGCTGAACTTCTCCATAACCGAAAATCCAGCAGTCAGAGCAGATGCCAGAAACAGCAGTAAGGGGGTAACACAATGAATTGCAAACGTGTACAAAGAGTTCAGCAACTGGCAACCACTTGAAAACTGCAGTGAGCATGTGTTGCATGGAAGTTCTTGGCAGATTAAGTTCAGAAATCCAGCAGCAGCTGAAGGAGTGAAGACAATAAATAGCTTAAATTGGCAACCGACACTTTTAGCAAACACTTATATACACATAATGAAAACAATACATAAGACTGTGAAGGAGGGTGGGAAGGGGGATGGCTGGGATTCTGAAGGAGGTCACCAAGTCTAAATGTGTGGGTTAACTAGACTATGTATCACTGTCAAGGGTCCCCACGAACCCTGACAATGACACCAAAGAAGAAATAGAAGAGCAGAGAAGTCAAGTACAATAAATCAAGCCCTCCTTTCAAAAAGAGGATGGTGAAAAAAATTGGAGACAAGAGATTCTCCAGCTCACTAGATAAACAGGAATTGATGGTCAAATCCAAATGTAATATTCATATATATATATAGACACACACACACACACACACACACATATATATATATATATATACACACATTCTTCCCATGGTAAATTCATTTAAGTTATGATTAAGATATTCTCAATTAAGTTCCTCTTTGTTATAGTTCCCAATTCATAATTCTCACAGGGAACGATTCTACTTTAAAACAATGCAGCATTTTGGTCCTAACAAATGTCTGGCTGTTATAATAAAGTACAGTCAGTGATTAATTACATTGAGTTGAATCCATCACTTCCCAACCTTTGAAGAAAAAGGAGGAGATAGGCTTAAACAATCAAAGTTGAGTTTAAATTCTTCTCTGGTATCCTGCAAATCAAATGATGGTAGAGAATGACTGAAATTGAAGTGCAGAGAAAAATCTGTAGGTGAATAACTCAAAGAAGCAAGAATGCAATTCTTTTTAGAATATTATCTAATAAATGAAGCTTCCAGTCTGGGCAGGCTGACTGCTCACTCTACCTCACCTTGGCCACACAGTCCTTGCTTCTGAGCTCACTTTCTGTGCTCACACCATTTTTTTTTCCGTAATGGTTTTTTCGTAATGCAAAAACCTTGCTCCTTCCTCAGAGCCCAGATTAAATCTTCTGACCTTCTTTCCATTGTTGAACTTGTGTAGCATATAGTTCTTTGAACCACATAATTTAACACTTAATTTTATTTTATGCCCCTTTAATAATTCCATGTATGCAAAATCATATTTTGCCAATAAGAGGATATATTCTTTGAGTAAAGGGCACAGGTCTTTCAGGAACATGGCTGACATTTAATAAATATTTATTGATTGTTTAATATGCTTCCTAATGCACATAAGTTACTCTTAGGAAGTAATTATACAGTGGAAGACTCTGGCTGAAAAAAATTGATGCAGAAGGATGTTGAGCTGAGAACTGGATAAAAACAAAGCTTACATTAATGGTAGCGAATGACATGATTAACACCTTTTCTGGCAGCCTTGCAGCTTGAATTTGATAAAGGAAAGTAATTTCTCCAAAGAACCAAAAGCTAAATTGAGTGATTGAATTTAACTCCATAGTGTAAGGCTGTGTTAGTAGATTTTTAAAAAGATGACATTTGAGTGTATTTTAAGTGCAATACATCAATCTGCCATTGAGCTAATGAACTTCAAGTTGAAAATCACTGAGGAGTTTGGTATAGATGACTCCTTCAAGTATCCTTGGGGAGGCAAGATGTGTAGGTAATTGAATGAAAATCTATCTTGACTGACCCCAATGACAACAATGTCCAACTCACATTACAAATCACCTGTAGTCTTTAATGGACTATTTTTTAATTGCTTTAAAACTGTTAATGGTAACTACAAGGGAGCAGAGTGTTTCTTATTTGTTTATTCCTCATCAATAAAATAAATTTCTAGTGTTTTTTTTTCTTTATCACTGGCAGTTCACAATTAGCTTCAGTTGCTCTAGTTCACATTTCATTGGAGGAGAAAAAAAGCACATTTGGTTGTCTTTTATTTTGCTAATCTCTCTGTCTTTATGAATGCCTTGAGATTATGGGATCAGATTTGTTCAACCATAAAATGTGGGAATAAACGAGTAATTGGTGACTGTAAACTAATAAAAAGGAAAATAAAATGGAGAAACACCTTTTTCCTATGAGTTCTTGTAGGCCTGCATCCAACTTCACAGCCCAATTAAAATATGATTTTCTGTTTTTCTAAAGGAAGACATAAATGTTTAAAGACTGTTACACAAATAATATATTATGAAGAAGTCATAAAATGAATATGTGTTTAAGTAATGGTAAAAATGCATGAAACTGAACATTAAAATATGTAGTAATATTAATAAAAACAGAGAACCAATAGCTAGAATATTTAAATTAGTGCTTGACCAAATGTGCTCTTTGAAGTACATCATCAGAATTACTTGGATGCTTAGAGTGCAGGTTCCGGGATCATACCCCAGATATGATAAATCGGAATTTGTGAAGGTGAATCACAAAAATCTGTTCTGTAAAATAGTGTCTCCAATGATTCTTGTAGATGCAGGAACTAGAAAACTATGAAATGCACTTGACTTTTTAATTCTTGACTTTCAAAAATATGTCCAGAAAGATAAACATCACACTATTAATAGTGTCAACTCTGGACTACAATGTTGAGGGAGGGAAAACTCTTTTAATTATACATCTTTGGATTGCCTTTCCCCCAGATTTGGCATCCTTTAGTAATAAAGAGAGTACAAACAAGTGATGGTTTCTGATATTATTATGAGTTACATTTTGTCTGTGGATTCTCACCTCCAACTCATATCCTTTGCTTAAAAGTGGCATATTGGGAACATCTTGGTGTGGCTCAGGCTGCCATAACAAAATACTGTAGACTGAGTGGCTTAAACAACAGGAAGTTATTTTCTCAACAGTTCTGGAGCATAGATGTTCCAAATTAAGTTCTGGCAGAGTCAGTTTCTGTTGAGAGGTCTCTTCCTGACTTGCAGACAGCCACTTTGCCCTCATGTTCTTTCCTCTAAGCCTGGGCAGAGAGAGAGAGAGGGAGAGAGAAAGAGAGAGAGAGATGGAGATGGAGAAAGGGAGGGAGAGAGAGAGAGAGAGAGAGAGAGAGAGAGAATGATAAAGCTTGTGATCTTTCTCCATCTCTTCTTAAAAGGACATAATACTATCAGATCAGGGCCCAGTTTTTATGACCTCATTTAACCTTAATTACTTCTATACTTCAGGAGTACAGTACAGCCATGCTGGTGGTTAGAGCCTCAACATCTGAATTATGGGAGGGTTGGGGGTGGGGTGGTACACAAACAGTCAATCCATAAGAAGGATGATCTTATGTTCTGACTTAGCCATGGTGAGGGAAGAATTAAGTGATCTTTGTCAAAATCCTTGAAGATAAGTGAAGGATCAAAATGTAGAGACCAAATGACTAATGTGGTGCAAATGTGGTTAAGAGAAATGAAATAGAACATGGATAAAGAAGTGGGAAGAACAGGATTAAATTGAGAAGAATCCAGGAAGATGACCACAATCAACAGTGGGCAATTCCTTTTAGAGGCTAACAATTTCATAGCTGAGTTTCCATTTAAGGACCCAAGACTCAAAGATGATCCTAAGTTTGTTAACTTCTTTTATGCTTTCAATTTGTAAATTACAAGATGGAAACAATATTTAACTCATTTTTATTTTTAAAAAGGTACTGCTTAATTTAGTATGAATGCTATGAATCTGACATTGAAAGACCAAGTTGTTTATTCTAAATATTGCTGAATAAAACCCAGTCCATTAACAAGAGAAATAGAAACAATATAACATAGAAATATCACTAGTATAAATCTGGAATGATCTTGATATATTCAGGGACATAAACTAAATGGCTAAACTTAGTTCATCTAGGAAAAAAGTCTCTAGTGGGAAAAATATAGAGAAAATAGACATCTTGAATTTTCTATTTTTTATCCTATCACTTTCTCTCTTCTTCTGGATGTAGGTTTATGTGATATGAAAGATCTTGTTGACTCAGAACAAGGACAGGTTTTGTTACATATGTGGTGATGTCTGCCTCTCCCACTCCTGCTCAGCTGTGGACTTCTTTGCACTTTATGTGAAGATGCATCCTTGCTTAGTTCCTGAACTCATGTTGGCAAATAACAGGAACACATTTTTTATTTCCATCCCACCAATGTGACAGGGTCTAGAAATAGTTTTGATGTTATTCAATCAGGATCCGATATGCCTAAAATGAATTTATTGTATCTGGATGTTTACCCATCTATACTCTCCATATGGACCTCATCAGTTTGCTCAATTGTGCCTTCATGTACTGGTAACTACTAATTTTCTCCAGGGGGTAACTTTTTTCAACTACTTACCTAAAAAGAAAATAACACTTTGATTTACTTGTGGTATTGCCATAGTATATGTCTTATTCCTGATATAGTTATTACCTGTTTCGTATCTTCTGAACGACTCCATAGCCTGATACCAGGATTTTGTTATACACCTGATTTCAAGTCATTCCTGCTTCTTTGAACTTTGACTCTGTGCCCTTACTTGTCTGGTTGGAGTTCCTCCATCTTCAGTGGCTATTAAAACAAACCATGGCGGGGCACCTGGGTGGCTCAGTCAGTTGAGCATCTGACTTCAGCTCAGGTCATGATCTCAAGGTCTGTGAGTTCAAGCCCTGTGTTGGGCTCCATGCTGACAGCTCAGAGCCTGGAGCCTGGTTCAGATTCTGTGTCTCCCTCTCTCTCTGCTCCTCCCCCCACTCATGCTCTGTCTTTCTCTCTCTGTCAAAAGTAAATAAAATATTTAAAAAAATAAAAAAAAACATGGCCTCTTTGGGCACTATTCTTTATACAGTGTGCCCTCCTTAAGAGTCTTGCCCTAGAGAAATATCAATTGTTTTCAGTTACCTCTCTCGTATGGTCCTCGTTTCCTCCTCTTGTCCACTAGCCATGTTTCTTGTTCATCATGCTTGCTTTGAAGCCAAGCTCACTCAACGTTCAACTGAAAGAAAGTTTGAGTTATAGTTCACAGTGCTTGATAAAAGACATCTTGTTTCATAGAAAGAATATATATTTTTGAATCATAGACACACTGGTAGAATTATCACCTCCAAGAATTTCCCAGGGCTTAGCAACCTCCCATCAGTGGTGGGATAAGATTGTTTGATATGAATTCAGGGGGAAAAAAAAAGGTTTCCTTAGGGAACCTAGCCATCAGAAAGTAACTTGCCCTACGGACTAGTGTGTTGGTGGAATGATGGACCTGGTGCCCACGGTTATTTCTATTTTTGAGAGGCCGACACAAACCTGGGTTTACTCCCTTCCTGTGTGGCTTTTGCTATTTTACGTTATATAAGATATTTTGACAATGGAATATTTTATGCTCCAGCTTATTCTCCACTCTGCATTTTTCAATACATACCTGAAGTAAAAGAAACAAGTCATGAATGCAGTTTGTATGATTCTTTTATAATATTCCATCAGCAGTGTTGTAATGCCATTTTTCTTGGATACAAATGTAACAACAGCATTCCTACTTTACGTCTACCTACTATTTGACTGACAATCTCATGTTTTTACTAAATGATTCCCGGTAAGTTTACACAATCTTACATATTCAGCTTGAAACCATGCCCCTGGTAGCACCCCTTATTTGCGAAACCAATTATATCCTTATGTGCTTCTATGCACTTTCGAATGCAGCTTCCTGTTACTACAGTGTATCCATTTGTATGAAATCCATTCTTTTCTTCCTCTTCTTCTCCTTCTTCTGTCTTATTTATTCACCTTGCATACTTTGAGCTACTGTGTGGACCATGTTCCCTTTGCCTTTATCACAAAGAGCCACTTTCATTTCTCTGGACTTAGACTTTCTTTCCTTACTTTTCTTACTGTAACTGGTAGTTCAACGGCAGGCCTGTCTCGTTTACCTTAAGCTTGTTTCATAGAGCTTTTCAGCAGAAAACCTGAAAGAAGATTATTTAGGTACTTTATGTGTCAGTGCCTTATAAATTATAAAATACATTAATTTTATTTACAAGTGAAAAAAAAAAAAGAGCCTCAGAGAGTTTAAGTGCTTTCTCCAAGGCCACATCAGTAGCAAATGATAAAATCAGATGTAAAGAAGGGTCCTCTGATTTTTAAGTCCAATAGATAAGTAGTATCTCATTGGCTCTTTTACTGGTATGAAAATAAAAAAGAAGAATTTGTAAGCACTCATTGACTTTATAACTAAGGTAGACCTTAGTTATATAGCTGCTGGATTCATTGAAGGGTAGTAGCAAAACCCCAAACTGTCATCCATAACTGTCTTCTTTGCTGAGGTCTTGATCTAATTAGAGTGTCCTCACCCTGTTAAAATATAGTTAGAGGGCATTTTATGAATTTTAGCTGAAGAAGAGAAAACGAGGTACTAATTATCTGATATAACAGTATAACAGATTTTGTTGTTGTTGACACATAATTTGAAAGTTAAACCATTTCTAGAAAAGAGCAAGAGATATTTTAATGTGACATAAAGGGAACCCATCTGGGACAAGAATCTCTTCACTTATAAATCTAGAACTTAAAATCCAAACATTTGGATTTTACTATATCTTGTTTTTACTATAATTTTTATAAAACAAAGAACTACTGGGAAAATTAAAAAAAAATATGACCTATTTGTATGTTTGATTATAGTACAAGTACAGATATGAGGTTCAGCCAACACTAGAATTTCAGGGGAACTAATTTGCTGAATATATATTTATTTTTGATTAAAAATACTGTTTATTAAACCAACATTTTAATGAAACTAAGTTACCAACTGGGCTTAGTTCTGGAAAAATTTTAAGGTGCTTAAAATTTTTTTTGAGGTTTATTTATTTTTCAGAAAGAGAGAGAGAGGGAGAGAGACAAAGAGTGTGAGCAGGTGAGGAGCAGAGAGAGACACAGAATCTGAAGCAGGCTCCAGGCTCTGAGCTGTCAGCATAGAGCCCGATGCGGGGCTCAAAACCATGAACTGTGAGATCCTGACCTGAGCCGGTCAGATGCCTAACCAAATGAGCCACCCAGGTGCCCTGGATTTTAAGGTTTTTAACTGCTTAGCTGTAGTATCCTGTTAGTGCAAGTTAAAAATAAAATAAACACGATATTATTGTCACTGGAGATTGTTATTATTATTTTAAAACTCTGTGTTTTTTAAAGTTTATTTATTTTGGGAGGGAGAGGGAGAGAGAGAGAGAGAGAGAGCGAGAGAGAGCGCTCTGGTGCAAGTGTGCACAAACAGGGGAGGGGCAGAGAGAGAGCGAGAGAGAGAGAAAATCCCAAGTACGCTTTGCGCTGTCAGCACGGAGTCCGAGGGGGGCTCCATCTCACTATGAGATCATGACCTAAGCCAAAATCCAGAGTCAGATGCTGAACTGAGCCATCCAGGTGCCCCTGGAGATGATCATTACTGAAATTGCTTCATCTTCAGATAGGAATCATTGGAAAAATAATCTAATCTTCTTATTCTTTATTTTTCGCATCAAATTTGCCATGTACCACCTTTATATATAGATATTTCTTTCTGAAATTGCTATTACACATATTGTTTTCTCTTAGAAACCTTTCACTCGTATTCATTCTCTAATCACTTTAACTAGATCACAGCAATAATTTTCTGATGTCCTGCTTCCAGTCTCTCTTCTTTAAACCTGTCTTTCATACTGTTGTCAGTTTAAGCATGCTAACATGTCCCTTTCTTCTTGTCACTCGGTTAAAATAATCAATAATTTATAATGAGTTTAGGTATCTATAAAAAACCAGCTGGTAAGATGGGTGGGAAGTTCAGGTGAGAGAACTAGCAAAGAGATAATTAAGGGTTTTACAGAGTTAGAAGAGAATCAATATCAAAGAGGTGAGTTTAAAATTAGGAACTAGAAAATTAAACTGAGAGGGAATGGCTCTAGAATCGTGGCTTGCAAAATTTTCATCATGACTTGAAATGAGAAATACATTTCATATTTTGGCCAGGTATACACATGCATAATCACCCATCTACATGCCTGTGAGTGCACACACACACACACACACCATGAAAAAAATGTCACCAAACATTAGTGTGATGCATCAGATGTTTTCAAGTCAATTCTCTTTTATTTTATTAAAAAACGCCACAAATTTGTGGTGGTAACCCACTGAGTTCACTAGTGAGTCTTGACCTGCACTTTGAAAAATACTTCTACTGAAGAAAATAGCTGCAAGTGTTGAGCCATTAAGACCTGAGAGGAAAGAGTTTTAAGGAGTTTTAAGAATCTTAAGGAGATTCATACAGGGAGTCAAAGACAGCAGAAATATTAAGATAATGGTTAAAAGGCCTCAGTTGGATTTAACAATCATAAAATAATAATAAAGTGGTGCCTATTGAGTACTGATTTCCGTGGTCAGATGTGGAATAAAACCAGACTGGGAAGGGCTAAGAAACAACCAACTGAGGACAGTTGTGTCCCTAAAGAAATCTGAAAAAGGCATGGGGATATTGTTTACTTCCACTTTACTAAAAGAAGTAGATTCACACAGGATAAGAAGTTTACCACCCTTTCACAGGTAGTGGTACCAGAACCAGCATTCAAACCAAGCCAGCTCATACTCTGAAGCTTAAGATTTCCCCATCATGTCACAAGAGGGCATGGCTGATGAAGACCATGGTGGGATTGATGCTTTGCCTAATATTTTGTCCTCCATTAATCTTTCCCTGTTCATTTAGCCACATCTTCCTTTGGAGCATCTATTGAGGAGTATTTATTGTACTCAGTAGGCACCTTTCAAATACTGTTTTTATCATGGTTGGTTTACATGTCTTATATGGCCCACTAGGTATTTAAGTTGAACCTCAGCAGAAATAATGTCCTATTCTTTAATTTTTTTGGTGATGGTGGTCAGGGACTGGATATAGTGTGTTAGTTCATTACCCAGCACTTAGAATAATACCTTGCACTTAGAATATATTAGATAAACATTTTTGGGATAAGGAAAAACACTAGACGCTGTCCAGTCTTTGAAAAGACTGTTGCTTTAGGAATCAACATGTGTTGAACCTCACTAGGGTGATTGGTCACAAGCTATATGACTAATAAATAATATTAAACTCCTCACTATTCTTTCTAATTTTTTCAAGTATCTTGCAGACATGTAGTCTCTTTGGAAATCTTTTCAAAGCAGCATAATCTTTACGTTTTCTGTTTTGTTTCTCAAAGTACCTCTAACTCACCTTAGTTAAGTAGAAGCAGTAATTTTTTTCTTTTAATAAGCCAAATGATACACTAGTGTCCTGCTTTTCTACTGTCACCATTCTTTCCTATCAATTGGAGAAATCTGTTCTAAAAACCTAACAACTCACCAAATGCCTCTTACATATATCCTGACAATTATAGCAATTTTTCATTGTGATTGTGAAAAATCTTGTGGTAAATAGATCTACTAAGCTTGAATCTTTTTTTTTAGTATTGTGATTTACTTTAGTTAGTATTTCTATAGGAGCTACAAAATTTTATCGGCTAAATATATCTTAACACTTGAAGTTCCAAGTTAATTTGTCTGCAATTAAAACATTTCTTGTTCTATGGATTTTGTAAGCTAGCTCGATTAAGCCAAGTCAAGTTTAGTATGGCTTCTTAAATAAAGATCCAGTATATCTTTTACATTCTTAACTCTATTCCTAAGAAATTGCCTCTTTTTGAAAGCATGGGAAAAAAAAAACTATTAGAGAACATATTTTTGTTGAGTAGCAGCATATGTGAAGTGAGGGCACTATTTGGCTCTAAAACAATCCTTTCTCAGGAATTTTGTATCCTGTTGATATTGTACGTATTTCTCATCTTTGAATAAAAAGAGCAGATTTCTGCACTAACCAGAAAGGAGTCCATATGGCATTGTTCTGGATTCCCATTGTAAATTGAAGGGGAAACTTCACCCTCCCTGGAGCCCTTGATGTTCTGCAAATGAAGGAGGAGGGTGTCCTCAAATTCCTTGCAGCAGGAACTCAGTTAGGTGGGTTGACTTCTAAATGGAATAAAAGGGAAAGTGATGGCATCTGCATCGGAAATTTGAAGAGAACCTGGGAGCAACTCCTGAAGTTACCATGAAAAACCTGGCTAATGTCAGTGGCATATCAGTCCAGGAATACTGGCCAGTGACTGTGCTAAAATTTGCTGCTGCTGCTGTTGCTGCTGTTGCTGGAGCCACTCCTGTTGCTGGCCACTTCGTTCCTGGAATCTTCACTAACCAGGTCCAGGCAGCTTTCTGGGATTGCAACTTCTGATAGTAGCTGACCCCAGGGCTGATACCAGGCTCCCACAGAGGTCTTAGGTTAACCTGCTTACCTTTGCTCTGTGTAACCCAGATTCTTCTTGGCACTATGCAGGCATTGCTGTCTCTTGCAAGAAAAAAAAAAGAGAGAGAGAGAGAGAGAGAGAGAGAGAGAGAGAAAAGAGAGAAAAAAGACATACAGAGAGAGAAAGAGAGAAGGAGAGAGAAAAAGCTCATTTAGTGGGACTGATGTGGTGCATGCTGGTCCCGGAGTTTCTGCGCAAGTACAGCGCCGTCTCCCGTGAACACTTGCGGGAGCTCAGGCTCCAGCTCTCCTTCTACAGAGATCCTGAAAAGGTAGAAAAGGTAGAGCAGACCACTGCTGAAAAGACTGTGACCAAGGAGGAATTTTAGGGTGACTGGACTGCTCCAGCTCCCGAATTTACTGCTACTCAATCCGAGGTTGCAGATTCACCTGAAGGCGTGCAGTGCCCTCTGGGCCTATTCAGCAGTTCTTTGAGGACAATTGGAGCGCTGAGCAGGCGACTGAGATGGCCCTGAAGACCTCTCCGGGTAGGAACAGCCACTGCATTGTCTTAAGCTATTCTTTCGCAGACCCCTAAACACAAAATGGTAATAAGGTTGACGGAAAACAGCAGTTAAGGGGCTCCTGGGTGGCTCAGTCAGTTAAGCATCTGACTTTTGGTTTCGGCTTAGCTCGTGATCTCACGGTTTGTGAAATGGAGCCTCCTCGTGTCAGGCTCTGCGCCGAGAGCTTGTGGAGCCCGCTTAGGATTCTCTCTCTCTCCCTCTGTCTGCTCCTCCCTGCTCGTGCTCTCTCCCTCTCAAAATAAATAAACATTTGAAATAATCATAATCATATTAATAATTATTACTCTGTCAATGATGATACCTTGACAACAAACCTGTGAAAGACTGTTTTCCCAACTATCACGAAATGCTGCCCCTTCCACTCTAGCAATGGTGTTGTTGTCCATGATGTACCTTCACTGTGGAGAAACAACAGAAACATTTCGGGGGTTTTCTTTGTTATGGATCTTGCGGTGAGGTGCATTCAGTGCAACGAAGTAAGACCTTGTGCACAGTTTCCCACAGTGGTACTTTTACAAATGGTGGTTAGGTGCTGAAATACCGTTAATATTATACTTAACTAAGTTCTAGGTAAAGTATGCTTACGTGGGCTTGCTTGCCTAGAAGCATAATATTATTTTTTCCCAGGAAGAAAATGTGCAGTTTCTTCACAACTGCATTTTATATATATATATATATATATATATATACACACACACACACACACACACACACACATATATAAAACAACAAAAAAACCCCACAAGTTTTCTGTCTGTTAACCAATAACCTGCATTTAAAATCCCTGTCTGTGCATGTAAAGATAGACACTCATGCACATAAGATGAGGCAGTGTGGGATAAGGGGACTAGCCCTTAATTGGGAGACTACTACCGAGATCAGGTGCTACTAGTGAATATCTGTGCGAGGAAATTGGACCAAATAATACCCAGACTTTTCAAGGTGGGGAGTTTTATGCTTCTATTTTGTTTGTTTACTAGAAGAAATCAGAAGTCACTTTTAACTCTTTTACAGAGTAAAAGTCTTAGGCTTCATGAAGAGCTGCTGTTGCAGACTGGTCAGTCTTCAAGACAACTGGTAGGCTGCAGTTCCTCAATAGATCACTTGCCTTCTATCTTCTTGCATTTAAAAAGCACCACCATCTTCATACCATGATCTCTGGGTACCAGGACTTTCAAGTGGATGAGTCTGGAATGTGTTTTTTTTTTTTTTTTTCTTATAGTGGAGCTTAGGCCCCTGATTTGCATTGGAAAACGTGGCTCTTAAGAATTGAATAATTAAGACTAAATGAAGAAGTTGAGCTATCATATCATTTGACAAACAGTTTTGAATATTTTCTGTGTGCCAGCTACACTATCTCTAACCTTGTGGAGTGTACATATTAATGCAGTAGGAAATAAAAAAAATAAAAATAATTCAAACATATAGTATGTAAGAAGGTGATAAGTGCTAGGAGATGACAACACAAAACAGCAAGATAAGGGGGTTAGGATTTGGGTGAGTGTCATAGTTTAAAGTGTTGGTGGGGGGCAGATAATCCTTCCTAGGAAAGGTAAATTCTGAGTAAAGACTTGAAAAATGTGAGGGAAGTAGCACATGGATATCTGGAAAATTGTTCCAGGCAGAGAAAATAGCTGGCACATAGGCCCAAGATGGGAGCATGTCTGGTGTTCTCTAGAAAGAACTTGGAAGCTGTTGTGTCTGAAGAGAGAAAACTGGACAACAATGGGAAATGTGGTCTTAGCCATATCACGTAGAGGTTCATTGGCTGCTGTTAAGAGTTTGATTTTTACTCGAAACAAAATGTTAATCATTAAGTTTTCCTCATCAGAAGGAAGACAAGATCTGATTTTCTTGTTATCATGCTTATCTTGGTGGCTGTGTTGAGAATAGACAGTTGAGGGCAAAGGATAAAGCAGAGAAAACAGGGAGCTGTTTCAATGATCCCCGTAAGAAATAATAGGGGCTTGGATTAACATGGTAAAGTAGAGGTGGTAAAAAGTGATCAAATTCTTGATATATTTTGAAGATATAGCCTGTAGGGTTTCCTGACTGTCGTGCTGTTGTGTGATAGAAATGAAGAATGACTTTGGATTTTTTGGTCAAAGCAACACAAAGGATGGGAATCCGAAAGACTGGAATCCAGTTTGGAAAAAATTAAGTTCAGAATGTCAAGTAGGCAGTAAGAAATAGGACTTGGAATTCAGATTAATCTCTGGCATCAAGATACAAATTTTGGAATAATTGGCAAACAGAAGATATGGAAAGCCACAAGACCAGCTGTCAAACTCCAAAGGAATGAAGGTAGAGAAATAGACGACCAATGACTGAATCCTGGACCACTCCAATATTAAGAGGTTGAAAAATGATGAAAGATCAATTAAAAAGACCAAAAAGAAGCAATATATGATACCAGAGGAAAACCAAGAGAATCTGATGGAAATCAGAAGGATGAAAGTATAGTAGGAGGAAGGGGTTACCCAATTTTTCAAATTTATTTGGTAGATCAACTAACATCAGGACTTGGAATAGGCCAGTGGGCAAGCAGTATAGAAATAATTGGTTACTTTAATAAAAGCTAACAGACACATGAAAAAATGCTCAGCATCACTCATCATCAAGGAAATACAAATAAAAACCACAACGAGATACCACCTCACACCTGTCAGAATGGCTAAAATTAACAACTCAGGAAACAACAGGTGTTGGTGAGGTTGCAGAGAAAGGGGAACCTTCTTACGTCCTTGGGAATGCAAACTAGTGCAGCCACTCTGAAAACAGTATGGAGGTTCCTCAAAAAGTTAGAAATAGAACTACCTTATGACCCAGCAATCATACTACTAGGTATTTATACAAAGGATACAAAAATATTGATTCCAAGGGACACATGCACCCCAATGTTTATAGCAGCACTATGAACAATAGTCAAATTATGGGAAAAGCCAAAATGTCTGATGAATGGATAAAGAAGATGTGATATATACAGTGGAATATTACTCAGCCACCAAAAAAATGAAACCTTGACATTTGCAATGATGTGGTTGGAGGTAGAGTGTATTATACTAAGTGAAATAAGTCAGAGAAAGACAAATATATGATTTCACTTATATGTGGAATTTAAGAAACAAAACAGATGAACATAGGGGAAGGGAAGGAAAAATAAACTAAGATAAAAACAGAGATGGAGGTAAACCATAGGAGACTCTTTACTATAGAGAACAAACAGGGTTGATGGAGGGATGGGGTTGCAGGGGATGGTCTAAATGGGTGATGGAACACCCATCACTTGTTGGGATGAGCACTGGGTGTTATATGTAAGAGATGAATCACTAAATTTTACTCCTGAAATCAATACTACACTATATGTTAACTAACTTGAATTTAAATAAAAACTTGGAAGAAATAAAACAGCAATGGAGGGGTTAAGTGGTTTAAGAGAGAATGGGAGGAAAGGAATTAGAGACCATTAACACAGACACTTTCAGGGAATTTTGGTGCCTAGTGGAGTAGCAAAACGGTTGAAATGGAGTAAAAACAATGTTTTTTGAAAGGGGAAAAACAGCATATCTACTTGTGCCTGAGAAGGATCCAGTTGACAGGAGAATTTGATAATTTTGGATAGAGAAGAAGGAATTGCTAAAGTGTTGTGATTAGGTAGGTAAAAGAGATGAGCTAGGGTATGAGTGAGAGACTGACTTACATTAGGTGTGGAGGGACTAGATCTGGATCAGTGTTATGCAAATAGAAAGAGAATATGAGTCATACATGTAATTCACTTTTTTTCCAGTAGTCACATTTTAAAAAGTAAAAATAAACAGATGAACTAATATATTTGTTTATCTAATATAGTCAAAATATTATCAATTTAACATGTAATAACATAAAAATTATTAATGAGTAACTTATATTCTTTGTTTTATATAAGATCTTCAAAATCCTGTGTGTACTTTATATAGTGAACATTTTAATTTGGTCACTAAATTTTTATCAAAAATACTTGATTGTTATTTAGATTTCAAAAAATGTACTAAAAGCACATTTATATGTATATATATATGTGCAAGTGTTCCAGACATAATTAAAATCACCAATAACTGAATTGAGTAATTTTAAATTTAAATTCATATTAAGTAAATTGAAGTAAGATTACTTAGTTTTTCAGTTATACTAGCTATATTTAAATGCTCCATGGCCACAAGTGGCTAGTGGCAATATCAGACGGGCAGCTCTACAGTCACAGGCAGGTTGGTAGAGGACATTGAAACAAATGCTGGTTGATAATTAGACATGGTGAGCGGGTCTTAGGAATTTTCTTTTGAGTGTCCCAATTTTATTAGTGAAGTTGGAAGTAATATTTTCAGCCTGGGATGAATGCATTAGTCTGGACTACATTGGAAATAGAATCTAAGTTTGTTTAAGACCCTTACTAATGTTTTGGAAAATATAAGGAAAACCCAAAGGAGACAAACACCATCAGAAAGATGTTTCACTCTTAGGCCTAAAGCGGAAAGGGGAGAAAACAGTAGTAAGTGGAGGCACTGCCCTTCTGAAGCTATAGATTTGGAAGGATACAGCAAATGGTAGAACCACAGTCTATAGCAGAAAGTGAGCAGCAGGGAGATATTATGACCCCTTTCTTCGACACTTTGATATCCTGATGAAAACTGCCACTGGCAAACTCTGGGTAAATTTATAGGGTCAATTCCCAGAGGCCAGAGTAGTTAAGGATAGGGCATGTATCCTAGAGGTAGGAGCAGTTGAAGACACTGGCAGTTTTGGAGAGGAAGTGTAGGTTTAAGGAGAGACATATCATGAAGTAGTTATCTGGGAAAATGAGAGCATAAGTGAACTAGAAAAAGATAAAGACTATATCAGCATCTTAATGTTTTTCTCCCTCTCTTTTCAACAAATGTGTATTAAGTGCTTACTGCATAGAGTATGCACATTGACTTGTTCTAAGCCATGAGGACAGAGTATTAAAGAAGACAAAGCTCATCTTTATTCTACCAGTGAGGGACATGGGCAATAAATAACTGAACAAATAAAAGATAACTTTAGATTGTGATGCATTCCATTTAGACAATAAGTCTTTGGATTGGGATTGAGGCTACCCCAGATTGTCAGGAAGGACTTCTTTTTAGCAAGTTATATTTGAACTTGTATTTGGATAACGTGAAGGAAGCAGCCATGTGAAGATCTAGGGAAGAATATTCTTGACACATGAAGTGCAAAGGCCCCCAGACAGGAAAACTCTGACGTCTCGGTGAGAAAAGAATAAGAACAGTGTGGCTGGATGGTACTGAATTAAGTACATTGTTGTACCATGCAACAGGAGATTGGAGAGGTAAGATGGATTGTGAAGATCTTTCTGTTGTTGTTAAATGTGAACACTTCAAAGGTAGCTGTATGGAGGACAGACCAACAAGAAAGACTTGCAGAAGGGCAGATGAGAGTGACCAGGATGAGGGTGGTAGCAACTGAGATGCTCAGGCTCTGTTAGATTCATATCTGTTAGATATGGAATATATTTTTAAGTCGAGTTGACAGGACTTTCTAGCTTTGCTTCTTTCCCTCCCTCCCTTTTTTCCTTTCTTGCACAAATGCTGAATGGCAGGGTGCTAGTATTTGGGATCCTGAGATAATTATGGCAAATTTCCTTACCATCAGAAGGAACAAGGCAGAGGTGGGAAGGCGGGCAGAAGGGAGTGAGGGTGCCAGAGCAGGCTTGTAAATGAGGATATGTGCTTGATGGGAGATGCACTATGATACGTACACCCTAGATGGGAGAGTGAGAATTCCACTGGGGTGGACATCCAGGAGGTAGGGATCTGGAAACTTTTCAGAAAAGGTAAATGCTTGAGCTGAATTTTGAAAGACAAGTAGGTGTTTGTTTGGTAGGCAAACAAAGATGGAAAGAACACTCGTGGCAGAAGCAGCAGTGTATGCAAAAGCAAGGCAGTGTGCAATATCCTGGCATTTTTGAAGAGCTGCAAGGCATGCAGTATTGTATGAGTTGAGGTTGAGAAGAGTGGGTGGATGAGTGGGAGAAGAAAATGAGACGCTTGATAAGAAGTAGCTGGAAAGGTAGGCTGGGACTTGGACACTGAATGTCTTATACAGTCTGATAAAGAGTTTGGGCTTTGTCCCTTAGCCAAATGAGAATCTTCAAAGGGATATATAAATAAGGAAACTCTCGATCTTTGATGTTTTAGAAATGGCAAAGTGTTAGCCATTAGTCAGCCACTAATCCATTCTCCATTAGTAAGAGGATAAGACAAGGGACAAGTAGATTTTTAAAAAAATTAGTAGCTTTATTTGCTTCAAAACAATGGTTACTAAATTAGTTCATAATTACTTATAACAATTCACAAAATCCATTTATTATTTTCCCCAATAGTATATATATAATTATAATTAAAATAAAAACCTTATTTTTGTGTCCATGTGTGTTATTATTATACGGAAAATGTCCAATTCCTTTTATAAGTTTTAGAAACTTTGTGAAGCTGCATGTTGGGACCTGCCAGCCAGATCGTCCCTTGGGTCCCTTTGACGTCCTGTGAGCTTGTAACTAGAACCAGCAGGTAGCTCTCTGCTCCCTTTGCTGATGTTAGAGAGTGGCCCAGTTAAAATAGTTCATATTATCAACTACAACCTTAGTAAGTTAGTTCTCAATGAGCTGAATGTGCTTAGAAGTTGCAGCAACCAAACTTCACTCATGGTTGGCAGGGTTTAGGTATGAGTCATATGAACACCACATAGAGATATCTGTATTGTTTAATGAGGCCATCATTGAAAATGAGAGAGAAAATTGGCTCAAGGTTAGTTTATCCTTTGGAAGGCCAACAGCATTATACTGTTTCTGCAACTACTGTCTTATATTTGTGTAGAATTTCCTAGCTTGCGAGTTACCCTCACAAATATGCAGTAAACCCCATATTAAGCAAAACGTCCAGAAGGTAGTTATTTTCTCTCATCATCTGTGTTTTTGTGACACCAGGTTCTTTCTACTTTCGTGAATATCAAGTGACAGTACAAGACCAATGCAAACATTGGTCCTAGAACATAGACAATCTGACACCATTAAACCATAATGTTTAAAATTATCATAAGCTGGACAAGGCCAATGTGAAAAGTGGAATACAGCAGAACATCTGAACACCTGCCTTGTTTAAAGTTCAGCTGGGACAATTTCAGGAGAGTTGAAAATGCAGATGGACTTCTGAGTTGCACAATCTTAAACCACAAGATACGGCTCTAGATAACTTAGAAGTAAGTGCAACTGGAAAATTGGCCAATGGATGTCAGGATTGGATCAGTTCTATTGGTAGGAAAAAAAAACAACCTTGAGTCTAGAAGGCAGCTTCCCCAGGCCTAGTGGAGACATTCACCAAAATAGGATTGATCATACTTGTCCACAGAATGGAAAGGGCTGTTAATTCAATATTATTTTCTTCCATCTTTCTCCTGCACAAAGACTTTGGTTCTTTAAGACCCAGGACAAATGCCATCATTTCCATAAGGCTCAGTTCAATCTAACAAGAAGAAATAATTTCTCCTTTCTCGTGATAGGCTCTTCTAAACGTTAAGTGAATACAGTGGTGTCATCTTGAAAAAGATAAACATCCCTGCTCAGATTTTTTTCTTACTTTATATTCATATCCATGCAGGGCACTGAAATCTGAAGATGGACTTCCTAATTTGAAATATATTAAACTTTTACTTTATCTCTTTCTGGTTCCATTTCAGTTCCGTTTCTTCTTTTAAATTTCCCCTTTTTCCTCAGCACTGTCATCAGACAGCTATCATATTCAGATGCTTTAGTGAAGATTTTTATTTCCATTTGCATTCTCTGGTCAATTTCGAGATGGGTGTCTGTTTGCTGTGATTAGTATGGAAAGGAAGCAGCTGTGAGTAGGGAGGCGCTGGCAATGAGGATTTTTGCTTTTCATTTTTTTGCCATTGGTAGAAATTGTCTAAATAACAGGTGTCTATCATCATAAGTGTGAGGACATGTTATTTTTATCACTGTGAGGGCCAGATCCAGCCTCTAGGTACTCATTTGAACTCAGAGAGGAGTCAGCTGTACCAAGTCCCTGAGAATAGATTTCACCTGTAAGATTCTGGGTTTTGACCTTCAATTGCTTCCATATGTAGGACTTCCACTCCTTAAGCATTTCTACACACCTTTGCCACAAACCTCATGAATATAAACATACCATTCATTGGCTATGACATAATACGAAACGTTTCTTCACAATGAAAACAGACTATTGGCATTTAACACCTACAATTATACGCAGCAGATAACGTACCTTCAGTCATTCTGTAAAACTGAAACCCTTTTTTGCTGTCCTCCCACCCAGCCATGAAAATGTCTGATGATAGTTTGAAAACATTTCACATTCCACAGATATATTTGAAGCATTTTTATGCTGGTGGCAACATACCATTAGCAACATACAAGATCCTAAAACCTTTTCTTATTAATTATTTTAATATAAAGTGACTAATTATGTGGAATGGGAAATCCTAATGCATGAATGCACAGGAAAGCACAGAACTGTGCCCCATGCACAACTCTGCTCTGCACACTCAGAGTTCAGATGGCATAGCAAATTACTCTCCTTCCAATCATTTAGGTCATCAGAACCCACTTGCTGTGAGTACATAGCCTTTTAATTTAGCAGTGCAGCCTCTCTACCTAAAACAGCATGAGCCAAGCAAAGTATAAGACAAACACAATGTGCTGATTGCTGTAGTCCCTTTGACATGTTTTGCTGAGCCATGAAATAAAAAGGGGAAAGGAATATGACTGCTAGGTGCTATTGGTAAGTAGAGAGATATATCTCCAAAGTGATGTAATGATGATTCCCAACTTATTGAAGATAGAATGGATAGATACATATTTTACAATTTCTGGTAGCTAATTCCAGGAGAAATTATGTTTTTCATTTAGCTTTTAAATTACTTGCTGCCGATGGCACATTTTTTTCATCTGTGTATAACCACCTTTTATTCTTAGCAGTGCTGTGCTCACGGTAGGCATTTAATAAATGTTTTACTCGATTTGAAAGTGTTATCTACAAATTAGTTCTCCAGCTAATTATATGTCTTCTATTTTTAGTAATTACTGAGGGCACAGATTGGTATCTTTTGTATTAGATTTGTAAGTCTTACCAAAGTGCTTTGCACACAGTAGGCACTTAACAAATATTTTTGAATAGAATTTTATCATATTAAAATGAAAGGAATCTTGTTTCCAATAGTATTAGTTTAACAAGTGACTTTAATATGAGTTAGTTTTTAATTATTTTTTACCTTTGTCACAAGTATGAGTAAGTGCCATTGCTTGACTGGGATTTAGAGTTAAATCTGATTCCTTTCTCTACCTTGTCACACAACCCAATATAAAACAAATTCTGTTTGCTGTACTGCTAAAATATAGCCTGAATTTTTCTCCATCCCAATTACTACCACCCTAGTCTGAGCCACCTAGACACTCTCTTTAAGAACTGCAACAGTCTCAGGGCGCCTGGGTGGCTCAGTCAGTTAAGCGTCAGACTTCTGTTCAGGTCAT
Organism: Panthera tigris; assembly: GCF_018350195.1. Taxonomy (NCBI): domain Eukaryota; kingdom Metazoa; phylum Chordata; class Mammalia; order Carnivora; family Felidae; genus Panthera; species Panthera tigris. Next base: position 154,948,867 of record NC_056663.1, read on the forward strand.
GATCTCAACGTTAGTTAGTTCGAGCCCCACCTCAGGCTGTCTGCTGTCGGCTCAGAGCCTGCCTGCTTTGCATCCTCTGTCTCCCTCTCTCTTTGCCCCTTGTGTGCTGTCACTATCTCTCTCTCAAAAATAAATAAACATTACAAAAAAAAAAAAGAACTGCTACAGTCTCCCAGTAGCCCCTGTTTCTATACTCCTGTCCCCCTGCAATCTCTCACACAGCAATGAAACCATCTCTTAAAAAAAAGTAATTTCACTCTCCAGCTTAACACTCTTCACCGGCTTCTGCTTTAACTTAGAATTAAACCGGAGTTCTTTAACAGGCCTAAAAAGCATTCCATTGTTTGGCGCAAACCCCTTTCTCTCTGATTGCTTTTTTTCTCGCCACTTCAGTCATTACACCATGGCTACATCAGTCTACGTTCTAGTCTTCAGATCTCCTAAGTTTGTTCCTTTTTGAGGGTCCTGGAGTTTGCTCTTCCTTGTGCACGGACTGCTTCTCCTTCAGATCTTTGCATAGCTAGATCCATGGCAAAATTCGGGTTTCACCTCAAAGATCACCTCCTCTAAGTGGCCTTTACTTCCCTCCTATATGAAGTGCTATCATATGTGCTCACTGTCCTGTCACTGTGTTTTATTTTATTCATAGCACCCATTCTCATCTGATAGTCATTATTGTGTTTCATTGTCTTTCCCTTTCAAGTAGAATTTAGAAGTCATAAAAGCAAAGACTTTGTCTTATTTATACTGGTACATAAAAATATTAATAAACAATTTGTGGAAGAATGAATGTGCATATCTAGAAGGCAGATTTTGAGTTTAGTAGAAAATGTGATGAAAGCACACTATTTGTGATGATTTGCTTTAAATAGAACTCCCTGTAAAAGATCATGGATTTAAAAGACTTATTCCTCAGCTGTTTTCTTTTGATGTGTTGGGAATCATCATATTGATTAAAACTTTCAAAATATAGTTCTGAAGACTTTTATATATGCTGAGATAAATAGGGACAATTCAAGAGATGTGGCTTTGAGTTTCAATATATACAGTCCTATTTTCTGGTATAGAAAAAAAAAATGAGTGAGACCAACCACTTTCTAATATGTTTTAATGTTTTAAAATATTTTAGTGAATGACTTGGCTTTCAAACAGGAGAATATATGAATACATATACATACATACTGACATATGGGTGTATACATATATAGTTTGCTCGTAATACCTAACATAGGGTTGTTAGTTTGCACAGTACCTGCAGAGTGCACTCTGAATTTAAATTATCCTTATTAACTTAAAGAACTGGTCAGAAACAAATAGATTGAAATTCAGTGAGAAAAAGTACAGAGCAATATGTCTTGAGACTAAATGAATAATGGGTTTTTGTACCCATTTAATTACCTAAAGCTATTGTAAAATATTATGTGCCAGATTTATGTATTATGGTAGACAGTTGCATGCATAATGTGGTTTTGGTTTAAATATTTTTATAGAGTAAGAAAATAGTAAAATATCTTGTTTTACAGGACAAGAAAATATACTACAGGCCAGTAGTATATTATACTACTATGCTATATGTATATATACTACACTACTAAGGGAAATACTGTATCTCCCCATCCCAATATATCTCTGAACTACGTGCCATATTGTTTGAAATTGCACCATTGCGGAGTCACATTACATTGAGTTTAAGTCTTATTGTTCCAAGCTGTCCTTTGAAAACACAACTACATTCTTTTTCCAAAGCTGTTATCAGAGCTCTGGGATCCTGACTGCAAATTTTGAGGATGGTAGAAAGAGAGAGAGCCAGATGATATTGCAATGTAAGGTAGGGCCAGGGTGGTTGGCCATAGGGTGGTGGCAATGCTGACTGATAACTTACCAAAGGGGTGGGCATCACTGCAATGGAAAAGGGTGTGGAAAAGACTGGTCAGCAGCTGCTGCAGCCAAATTCACTTACCTTGCAGTTGTGCCCTAGGCAGGCCCTGTCATCACACTCCTTTTGGTGCTAAGCCCAGATCTGTAGGGACTGATTAATGCTGATTACCTTATGGCTCTTACATTTTATGATCCTACTATCATGTATCCCACTATCATGTTCCTTTTCTTAACTACAGTCCTACACTGGTGTCCCATTGTCATCTTATCTGCTATGATTCCTGATCCTTCTCCTCTATACTCATACATCTGGTCCTATCCCACTTTGTAATTGGGCAGCCTTTTTATCGGAGGCACCAGAATTTCTTCTCTTTTATATATTTTTTAAATGAAAAGACCTGAATATATGATTCTGTCAGTATAAGCTCTGCTTATAATAAATTGAACTGCCAACCTGAATGAAACATACATTCATGTAAGAACTTAAAGATCAGAAGTGGGCAGTAATATATTCAACCAGCTTTTGAGTACTGGGAATTGGCATCACGGACAAAAGAGATTACAGAAAAAAACAAAAAACAAAAAACAATGGATGCAGGAATAAACAGTGAGAAGCAACAGACAGACCATGTAAGCTATATGATAAGAGAAGCCCAAGCAGGTGGTGAGTGAAGAAAGGGCAAGAGACCTTGCTTACTTCCCTGTACCTCCCATTTAAAAACAAAGGCCAGAACCCAAGAAATAAAAACATTAAAAGGGAGAGAGATAAATGTAAAACCTTACTTAGAAAAAAGTGAATTTAATATGCAGAAGTAAACTCCTCTCTGGTTTCATTACTTCCATTCTACCAACTCCACATTATTTATTTCTACCAAATTAATCTTCCTAAATCACAACTATAATTATGTGTCTCACATGCTTAAAGCAGACATGCGCGCGCGCGCGCACACACACACACACACACACACACACACACACACACACAATCATTTTGCTAAATAATCTCCTTTCCTGGCTTTCAGTATCCTTTACTTTGTCACTCCATTGGATGGTCCTGGTCTAAATGACAAAACTTCTCTACTTGCTCTTCTCAGATTGTTAACAGACTGTGAATTCATCATGTAGAAACTCCTTCATATTCATCATTGTAGGGCCAGTAATAAGCCCAATGTCTGGCCCATAATAGAATAAGCATACTCAGTCCTTTATTGCTTTTGAGCTTTTGCTCCTTCAATTCTCTGTTGGGAAAGCTTTCTCCAACTTATCTATAGAGAACATAATTACATCAACATTTCCAGAACAATTTCAGTTACTTTTTCATGATTCCACCCAAGTAAATGTATCCATTTTCTTTAATCATTTCTGTATCACTTAAAAATATTTTTAGTTTTGGGGCGCCTGGGTGACTCAGTCAGTTGAGCATCTGATTTCGGTGCAGGTCATGATCTCAGGGCTCATGGGTTCAAGCCCTGAGCCAGGTTTTGTGCTGACATCTCAGAGCCTGGAGCCTGCTTTGGATTCTGTGTCTCCCTCTCTCTCTGTCCCTCCTCTGCTCATGCTCTCTCTCTCCTTCAAAAATAAATGAACATTAAAAAATTATTTTGAAATATTTTTAGTATGTACTTCCATATTTTATCTTATGTTATAGTTTTCTGTATTACTGTCCTTCTTCCTAGAGGACTGTAAAAATTTTGAAAGATAAAGTCTGTTTCTTACTTTTGCCATCTCATATAGTTCTTTGTACAGACAAATGTGCTCAATATTTCTTAAAATGAACCAATGAGTTGACCAATAAAGAAATAGGGAAAAGAGGCTCTCAGTTAAAATAAAATGCTGAGTTATGAACCCACTCTGAGTTTTAAAAAATTGCATTTGTTTTTCTCTCAACCAGTTTCATACTTCTAAAGAGATAAATATGTTTCTGAGAACTCTGCTATTTATTTGTACAGAATTAGGAATTTAGGATGATTGTCATATCTTCCAAAATAAAAGACTGTGATTCATCCTTAGCTGTCTTCCTGGAATAAAATACCCTTCCTATTAAAGATAAAACAATGTAAAACTATCACTCTTGAATTGAGACAAAAAGTTAACTTAAAAAGAGACGGGAGAAGTGCTACTCAGATTATTCCATGTGAAAATATATTTCAGAATGTTTTGTAAACTTATGGAATACTATGTAATTTGATAAAAAGATCTAGAACCTCTAACATTTAACTATAGCTCAGGAGCATTAACATGGATTGTCAAAAATATGCTAATAGCATGCAGAGACAGAGCACTCATCTAGAACTCTGATAGAATTGTTTTTTTTTAAAGATACATTGAACCAGTTTATGCTGCCACCATCTTGTTGAGACAAGACAGTAGTCCTCCTCCTCAGGGTGTGTTTTTGTTTTTCTCCACACTGGTGTTTCTATATATCACTGTTTCCCAATGTTTCTCAGTCTGTGAAACATCCGTGAACATGCCAGGATAATAGAGATGGGATTTCAATAGAGTGAAACTGAGGGAGAAAGGAGATGATAACTAACAACTACAAAGATTTGTAAGAATACACACATATACATGGGCATCCTCCCTTCTCATGCTGGTTGTCACCATTACCATTGACTATATTCATCTTCCACCTTCTTGGTTTAAAAGTAAAGACAAAGAGTTGTGTGAAAATCCAGAATGTCAGCAAAATAAGATGTCCTGATATAGTTGTCGGGAGGGAGTAGTCTGTGACAATATTAGTCACATAAATAATTAAAATAAATAATCTACTAACTTAAACGAAAAATAAATTGTCCTTGCTATTATTAATTATAAAGTTTTAAAATCATTAACTTATAAGAACTCCAAGTAATAGATCTCTAAATAAATAAGATGGAAAATCTTCTCAAAAGAAAAAATTTCCAAAAGAGAGCATGATGGAAAAACAAAATAAACACAAAACAAAAAATTGTCAAACTAAGACTGGTATTACAGGGAGTGTTCTTCTTCTTCTTAAAATCCTGAATTTGGGCATACTTATTAATATTTATGAACGTGGCTATTTCATATCTGGACATCTTTCCTTTATTAAAAATTAAAGCTTTGTAATGGATGAATGGAATCTTGTGAAGCACCTTCAAGTTCTTTACAAAAACAATGGCATGTAGATTAAAGAGCTACTAGATTTAGAATGAGCACATTTTATCTATTTATTTTTCTTCTTCTATTTAGTTGCAGAACAGTTAACATACAATGTTATATTAATTTCAGGTGTACAATACGGCGATTCAACAATTCTGTGCATTACTCAGTGCTCATCATGATAAGTGTACTATTATATTAATACCCTTTACCTATTTCATTCATCACCTTACTAACCTCCCTTCTGGTAAGCATCAATTTCTTGTCTATAGTTACGAGTCTGTTTTTTGGTTTGTCTCTTTCCTTTCTTTCTTTGTTTTGCTTAGCAAATTCCACACATGAGTGAAATCATGTGGTATTTTTCTTCCTCTGACTGACTTATTTCACTTAGCATTATTATCTCTAGAACCATCCATGTTGTTGCAAATGGTAAGTTTTTATTCTTTATATTCCATTTTACTCTTTATATTCCATTGTGTATACACACACACACACACACACATATATGTGTATACACATATATTTATATACATTCCACTTCTTCTTTATCCATTCATCTATCGATGGACACTTGGGCTGTTACCATAATTTGCTTATTGTTAAGTAATGCGGCAATAAACAAGGGGCACATAAATCTTTCAAATAAGTGTTTTTGTTTTTGTTTTTTGATACAAATATCCAGTAGTGGCATTCCTGGATCATATGCTAACTCTATTTTTAAAATTTTTGGAGGAAACTCTACCCTGTTTTCCACAGAGGCTGTATCAGTTTGCATTCCCACCAACAGTACGTGCAGGTTCCTTTTTCTCCACATTCTCACCAACACTTACTGTTTCTGGTATTCTGATGTTAGCCACTCACACAGGTGTGAGGTGATATCTTATCATGGTTTTGATTTGTATTTCCCTGATGATGAGTGATGTTGAGCATCTTTTCATATGTCCATTGGCCATGTGAATGTCTTCTTTGGAGAAATGTCTGTTCATGTCTTCTGACCATTTTTAATTGCATTATTTGTGTTTTGGTGTCAGGTTGTATACATTCTTTGTATATTTTGGATACTAACCTTTTATTGGATATGTCATTTGCAAATATCTTCTCCCATTCAGTAGGTTATCTTTTAGTTTTGTTAATATTTCCTTTTCTGTACAGAAGCATTTTATTTTGATATGGTCCCAGTAGTTTATTTTTGCTTTGTTTCTCCTGCCTCAGGAGACACATCTAGAAAGAAGTTGCTGCGACCAATGTCAGAGACATTATTGCCTGTGCTCTCTTCAAGGATTTTTATGGGTTCACATCTCACATATAGATCTTTGACCCATCTTGAGTATATTTGTGTGTATGGCATAAGTGGTCCAGTTTCATTCTTTTACATGGAGCTGTCCAGTGTTCCTAACACATTTGTTGAAGAGACTTTTTCCCGTTGTATATTCTTGCCTCCTTTGTCAAAGATTAATTGGCCATATACATAATCATGGGTTTATTTCTGGGTTCTCTATTCTGTTCCACAGATATCTGTGTCTACTTTTGTGCCAGTTCCGTGCTGTTTTGATTACCACAACTTTGTAGTTTATCCTGAAATCTGGGATTGGGATACTTCCAGTTTTGTTCGTCTTTTTCAAGATTGCTTAGGCTATTCAAGGTCTTTGGTGGTTCCATACGAATTTGGGGACTTTCTGTTCTAATTCTGTGAAAAATGTTATTGGTATTTTGATAGGGATTGCATTAAAATTGTAGATTTCTTTGGGTAGATGGACATTTTAACAATATTTGTTCTTCCTATCATTGAGCATGGGATATCTTTCAATTTGTTTGTAATGTGTTCAATTTTTTGCATCGGTGTTTTACAGTTTTCAGAATACATGTCTTTCACTGCCTTGGTTAAGTTTATTCCTAGGTATTTTATTCTTTTTGTTCAATTTTAAATAAGATTGTTTTTTTTTTCAATTTCCCTTTCATTGGTGTAGAGAAATGCAATGGATTTCTGTATATTGATTTTGTATCCTGAGACTTTACTGAATTCATTTATCAGTTCTAGTAGTTTTTGGTGGAGGTGTTAGGGTTTTCTATACAAAGTATCGTGTTATCTGAAAACAGTGAAAGTTTAACTTCCTCCTTAACCATTTGGATTTCATGTATTTCTTTTTCTTTTCTGATTGACTATGTGAGATTTCTAAGATGTCTGCTTAAAGACACATTTTTTTTTTTCCCCTTTCCTACTCTAGTAATGGAGATGTATTGGTGGCTCCTCCAATAGCCATTTTTGTCTATGTGGCTACCTTGGGAATGGAGGTCATTATGCTGTGGCTGGTGGAGCAGAATGTTAGTAGGAGATAGGGGAACTGCCACTTGTGGAACCACCTAACCTGCCTTTAAAACTGCCTACCTCATGTCTTTAATTTTGAGAGAGAAATTAAATTTTGCATTAATTAAACCAATGACATTTTTATGTTTTCCTTATATGCAGCCAAATCTAGTCTTTAAAGAGGCCCACTCCTACAGAAAGGACATAAGCTGATTTGTCTCTTTCCTGTACTCAGTGAAATATGGAAAGATCTGAGATCCATATGGTATAGAGAGGAGTAGGGCAGGGGATATGAAATAAAGCAGGCATTATTCCTCTACTCTGGTCTGAAATCATGTATCTTAGCAAAAAGGACATAAGCTGATTTGTCTCTTTCCTGTACTCAGTGAAATATGGAAAGATCTGAGATCCATATGGTATAGAGAGGAGTAGGGCAGGGGATATGAAATAAAGCAGGCATTATTCCTCTACTCTGGTCTGAAATCATGTATCTTAGCAAAAAGAAGTATTCTAGTGATCCAGTTCAAGTTACCCAGATTTGCTGCTTTGGAATTTAGGGGAAATTAAATTAGAAAATTTGGTTTTATTCCCTTTCCTTCTCGGGGTGGGTGGTAGGTATTTATATTTCTGGGCTCCTTGTTCATGAAGTCATGTAACATCTTGATGCCCCTTTTCCTCTCCATAGCACCAGTCCCGCCACAATTCCTTGCCTTAAACTGATTGGAGCTTTGGCATCTACTGTCCAGGAAGTGTCTCTGACAGTGTTCATGCACCAAAGATGCCACAGCCTCCTTTGGTTATGATATTTGGCCAAAAAGTATTCCTTAATGATGGTAATATGTTATTAGAAAAGGAGCTGGGTGCCTGGATGGCTTAGTTGTTAAGCATTGGACTCTTGATCTTGGCTCAGGTCATGATCTCATGGATCATGAGATTGAGCCCTGCATTGGGCTCTGCACTGACAGTTTGCAGAGACTCCTTGAGATTCTCTCTCTCCAGCTCTCTCTGCCCCTCCCCCACTCATACACACATACACACACACACACACACACACACACTCTGTCTCTTTCTCTCTCTCAAAATAAATAAACTTAAAAAAAAGGAAAGGAGCTACTTTTCAGTATATGTCTAGAGTCAAGTTTTAAATAACTCAGAATTGAGCAAGAAGGTTGAGGACATTTATCTAATTTTATTTTCTTTTTATATGGTGCAGTAACCTAATGGGCTAATACTGAACATATCTTAAAGAGCCAATGATTATAACACGGAGTAGATGTTTATTTAATAATCAAAACTTTGCTGATTTTCTCCACTGAACAAGATTCACCTTAAGTATGTGTTCCCAAGAAATAATTTCTAAAACTTATGTGGGAATTATAGGTCTAATCAAAATGAATAACCGTATTAGGTGAGAATATCTGGAATAAATAGCTTGCCCATTCTCTAAAAACAGTGATTTTAAATATTGCCAATATTGAGGATACATTTGCAGTATGATTTGTCAATTCCTTATCATAAACAATATTTTTTATAGTTTTATTTAGCCATAACTAACGTTATAGGATTTCAGAAAGCCCATCAACGAATGGATCTTCTATCACACAAAAGACTGTTTTTGTTTGTCTTTTTTTTCCCTAGGAAAGAAGTAGTAGAAGCTGGAGAGAGAATGTTATTTCAGAGATATGAAAAAGGTCAGGCCTAATAGAGATGTAGTATTCACAGAAAGGATGAAACAGAATTAATCACTCCATGTTCATAATTCAAGAGTTATATAAGTACTCACTGGGCTTAATAGGATATAGAAGTAACCCATTCTGAAAAATAATCTGTAAAAGAGTGGGTCACACATTGGGGAAACTCAAATTCTAATACAAGTGACCAGGAGATAGTCTTGAGGGAGAATAACTGAACTAATTTCCATGTTTAAGGCTGAGAGAATATGTTAACCCTAGGGAAATGGTCTGCATAGAGTTTAGAAAGGCCAATCCAAAGAAAAACAGTTGGAATATTTATGTAGTGTTTCTCAAGGAAAATGGAAACTAGATCTGACGAAAGAAAGAGTTCCTTACACTCAATAAAATGCATGCTCAAAAGAGATTGTCATCCTATTTCATTTAAAATGCACTGCCCAAAGAATTAACAAGCTAATATTACTAAAACAAAGAAGTAGGTGGGAGAAACGCAGCCTTTAACTTAATTTTATCCAAAGGACACACTCTTGCTTTGAATAACCATGTGTAAAAGAGTCATCCACATTAAAAAAAACTAAAAGCAAAATTATGACTAGAAATCAAAAAGATGTTTGGCAGGAGGAGAGTGAGAAAAAGTGTGTAACCACAAAAAGCAGTAACTCAGGGTAGAGAGTAGTATATTTTCAGTACAATCTTATCAGCATCTGTCTTTACCAAATCCTATTTCTATATCTGTCCTGGAGAGAGGAGAGAAATGTAATTCAAAGGATTATGAATGGAGTGCCTTAGATGTAGGAACAACTTACTCTCAAACATATTGGGTCCAGATTCATATATTAGACTATGAGAATTTGAGAGAGAGAGAGAGAGAGAGAGAGAGAGAGAGAAAGAGAGAGAGAGAGAGAGAGCGAGTGCAGTCATTTCCAAATAAGGACTGGGGAATGGGTTGAGGATACATGCTTTATCATGGCCAGGTAGGTAGAATTTGTCTCGGGAATATCCACTCGAACCTAACATGAAAATATATCACAGCTGCTCTAGCAAGTATTCTGATACTGAAGGGATGTGTGAATATTGTGACCTTCAGATCTCATCATAAATGTCTTAAAATATCATATTAATGATTAATATTTATATATGAGTTAGGGGAGCACGGAACCCATACTAACTAAAAGTCATTGGAGGGCAGAGTCTCATTCAGTCTTCTATTATCATCTGTGGTAGGCAGAATAATGGCTGGAAACTAGGCGTATATTACTTTAATAGCAAAAAAGGATTTTCAGATGTAAATATCCTGGACTACAGCAGGTTGGCCCAATCTAATTACAAGAGTTCTTAAAATTAAGAACCTTTCCTGGCTCAGAAAAATAAGATAAAAGATGGAGTAGATGTTTGAAGAGAGGAACTCAACTCATCATTGCTGGCTTTGAAGACTGAAAAAGGAGGAGCCAAAGCATATGGGAGAAATCTAGATGCTGAGAATGGCCCTCAGCTGACAGCCAGCAAGAAGACGAGGATCTCAGTCCTACAACTGCAAGGAACTGAATTCTGGCAACAACTGGAAGCAAGGGAAGGTTTTCACCCAAAAGCCTCCAATAAGTAACACAACCTGTTAACACCTTGATTTTAGCCTAGTGAGACCTGTGTCAGGGTCCTGGCCTACAGAATTGCATGAAAATAACTGTGTTGCTTTAAACCTCTAAGTTCGTTGTAAGTTGTTATGATAGCGATAGAAAACAAATATCTATCAACAAATAGAAAATAACATTTTGTCTGACATCAGAAGTGTACAATACAAACTTTAATTAAGTATGAGTCATTTTCTCATTAAAGATAAAAGAAAATCTACTCAAGACCTTTTACCTCTCAAACTTAACCAATATTTACCAAAGTGTGTTGCTCAAAACACCCCAGCTGACAGATACTTTGTGGTGATGGGTGAGGGTTATAAAATATATTGAAAGAAAGAGACAAAATCCTTATTTGATGATTCATAGTTCACACTAGCATGGTAAAGACTCAAAGAAATACTACAAAATGAACTTTATAAACTCTATTCAATTTCATGTTTCTCAAACTTATTTGACCTTTTTTATTCCCATGTTAAAGAAAATATCCTCTGGAAGAAAAATAAGGACAGCAAGACACTGCTATTTGCCTGGCTTAAGCCTCTTTTCTTTATACTACAGGAGAATCAGTAACCTTATTAGTAGAAAGCGTAATAAAATGATCAACATATTTAGCAATTATAAAGGCCATATGGTTAATAATACCAAAAGGATAATGTTCTGAAAGAGCAGACTGTAACATGGCAGGTCCATTTATTCTTTCAAGAATGTCCAACCACAAAATCATTTATCTTTAACTTTTCTTTTTGGTGACAATTTTCTATTTCTTTATGTATGTGCAGAAATATTATTATAATGTCAAGAAGTTACTCACTTATAAAAAATCCATGCCTTTGATCTCACGATAATATTTTGGCATTAAATTGCATAATTTTAAAAGGTTGAGAATTTTATAACATCTCAAAAGGTGGTAATACTTAACCAAATGCAAGAGAAAATATTTTTTTAAGAGAGAGCCTGCAATCAGGGAGGGGCAGAGGGAGGGAGAGAGAGAATCTCAAGCACACCCCACATCCAGCATGGAGTGGGATGCGGGGTTTGACCTCATGACCCTGAGATCATGACCTGAGCTGAAATCAAGAGTTGGAATCTCAAAGCATTCAGGCACCCCAGCAACAGAAAATATTTTAAAAATTTTCCCTGTTTCTTCCCAGATGCCTGAGGATTTTTATTAGAAAGAAAAAGGAGTTAAATGATACAGACTCAAAATTTTATACCATTCTTAAAAATTGAAACATTATTTTTGCTTTAACAGTTATTCAACAAGTGGCCTAATGTATCAAACTGGAAATCATAGAACTAAAATTTAGTCTCTTCTATGATGTGCTTCTTTACAATAGCCTTGCATTCTTCTAATGGAGGTTAGTATGATGGTAAAACAAAACTTCCAACTATAATTTCTCTCTATTATTGGACTCATAGGGATTGATTTTACAATTCTGAATTGCAAAGCAAAAGACTTATACTGTTCCTAAACTCCAAAGTTCACTTTGACAAGTATATTATAAATGTTCAATCAAATATTAAAGGTCAAGTTTCACTGAAGTCATTGTTACCCAAATCCCAGAATTCCAGAATTTTGAGTCCATAGCAATAATCAAATAGTTAAACACAATTTCAAATAAAAGATCATATATATGTGTGTATATATATATATATACACACACACACATATATATGTGTATATATACATATACATATACATATACATATACATATACATATACATATACATATATATGTGTGTGTGTATATATATATATACACATATATATACATATATATACACATATATATGTGTGTGTGTGTGTATATATATATATATATATGTTTTATATTACAACCAAAATATGACGATAGAACAGTTTCATTTGTAAGTTGAAATTTTCCATCATGACTACTTCAGTTTTACTAAAGTCTGAAATTTCAGCCTCTCTTCTGACCTTTATTTAAAGTCTTGTCTTTACATATGAAATATATTAATTGTGGCACAATTAATCCATTATTTCAGCCAATATAACAGCTGATATCAACCACTGTAAGTCTGATGTAATCTACATCAATCATGAAAATGAATAAAATGGATGATATTGCCAGAGCCTGGTGTCATGATCAACAACTACTCAAAGACATGGCTGGCTGTGAAGATTTGGATGATCTAAATACTTATGCCTCCAGCCACATGTGAGCTAAAATTAAATTTTAGGAGTAGATTTGGGTGATCTTGAATAGACATTTATTTTAAGGTGAATACCTCCATCTTGTCATTTTGTCTAGTTTACTGTTTTCTTGTGTGTGTGTGTGTGTGTGTGTGTGTGTGTATGTGTGTGTGTGTGTGTGTGTGTGAGGAAAGCCTGGTATATTCCTGCTCCTGAGAGCAGGCTATATTAATGGCTATATTAAGAAGAGTTCCTGTACTGTTTTGCATCTGGTGATTCAGGAAGTGTTTCAGAATGTGTACTCTGTTGTTGTGTTTTGGCTGCTCCTTTCCTCAGGTTAGTCCTCTGCAGAGTTTCTTCTTGCCTGCAGTGACGAGTGTTTGGACCATGCAGACAGTTATTTTAAACACCTCAAAAAATATTGTCTAAGAGACTGGAATAAACAAATATAGAAATAATCCTTTTGACAAATAAAAATTATTAATATAACAGTTTACTTGTCTCTTATAAACTTGCTAAAGATGATTTAAGGATGTGGGAAGGTATTTGGGATAATCTTTAAACAAGAAAATTCTCCTCTATCTCAGGTTTATACTCAAAACACACAAATAAACTGAGTCACATAACTGACTGAGTCATTATGAACATCAAAGTTGAGGGAAACCATTAGACTTACCCTTCCATCTCTAGACTCTACTCTCTCTAAACAAGGCCGCACTTCTGTGAGACCTAGCTTAGTAACCTTAGACACTATTTTCTGTTTTTCTTACTTGCATGAGAGGTAAAATTAAACTACTTGTTAACCATCAAGCAGGGCTCCTCTAGAACACCATGGAAATTGGTTGCAACTGTGTGTGTAAGCCAATCAATATTAGCAGGATGTGGAGGTGGTCTACCAGGTCACTGGTCTACTGACTAGCTCAGGAAGGCTGTAGCAGGAATCTTGGAATGTGTCCTCCCTGATTACGTCAAGGGAGAGTCTGAGGCTTGTTCTACCATGATGCTACTCTTACATCCCAGCTCCTGATGATGCATGACATAGGAAGGACTAATGATTTCCTAATAAAGATATTTAATAGACCTCAAATTTTCAAGTTAGATTCCTGTCATTGATACATCTGTTTTCTGCCTTTGAAGGTGATGGTCAACAGTAGACTTTAGGGCACTAGTTTCTGTGAGTTTCCCCCCAAGAAATGCTTTCCAAAAGACTTGCTTTTTGTATGTTGGTTCACCATTCACTTTGATGCCTGACTTGCCGCAATATCTGAAGTACTATCACCTTGTCTTTATTTCTTGCAAGCTGCAAGTGCACAAGTTAGATACCATTTTATATAGTTAAAATAGAATAAAATTAAGAGAAATTTTTGATGAAAACACAAATCTTGCCAAGAAAACAAATACTGGCAATAGAGGAGAAAGAGCTTAAGATTTTATTGGCAAAGTTTAATTTTAAGAACCTGATATTTCTCTGAAGAAATAGTTAGTATTGAGAGCCTTTCATCAGAAAATAGTATATATTCTCTTTTACCAACTAGGAGGCAAAATGATGTAGTCAAAACATCCCTGGATTATAAGTCAATAGACATAGATTGTGGATCTGACTCTGAAAACAAATCAACTGTGTAACCTGCAGCAAGTGACATTCTTTCTGAAACTGTTGAAAAGAGACATTATAATAGAATGAGCAAGAACTGACATGGAAAATGAGGAGTATCTAATCCAAATGCATTTTGTAGCTTGAGCTCTGAACCAGTAAATAATATGTATTAAAACACTCCTGTATGGTAAAAGATGGGCACCCAAATATTTGCATTTTAAAAGGCTTACCAATTCATAACTATGGTGAAAATATTTTACTGTTAAGAGTTCAATGTCTATGTGTCCAGTGCTGAATGAGGAAGTAGATGAGGACTATAATACAAACTTCCCCTGATATAGAGTATATCTAGCAACTTCATACAACAAAATTACTTCGGAATAAATATAATTAGTACATTTTCAGAAACATAAAGGCAATACAGAAAATAGTCACTGCCTCTTCAATTATTAACTACGAAGTTTTGAGAAAATATTTATATGTAAGGAACTTTCAAAATGTGTTCGCTCAAGGGAAACACCATAAGACTATCAGCAGATTGTCCAGCAGAAACTTTGCAGTCCAGAAAGGAGTGGCATGATATATTCAAAGTGCTGAGAGGGGGAAAAAAAAACCAAAAAACCAAACAAAACAAAAAACCCCGCAACTAAGGATATTTTACCCAGCAAGGCTATCATTCAGAATAGAAAGGGAAAGAGTTTCCCAAACAAAAGTTAAAGAAATTCATGACCACTAAACCAGCACTACAATAAATATTAAAGGGGACTTTTTGGGTGGGAAGGAAAGACCATAGCAGCAGTAAGAAAAGTAAGAAATACAAAAATAATAAAATTAAGTGTATCTATGAAAATCAATCGAGATTCACAAAGTAAAAGGGACATAAAGTATGACACCATATACCTAAACTGTGGAGTGGAGAAGGAGAAAGCATGAGGTCAAACTTAAGCAATCATCAACTTAATGTAGATTGCTATAAGCATAAAGTATTATATATAAACCTGATGGTAACCACAAATCAAAATCCAGTAATAGATATTCACAAAAAAATAAAAAGAAAGGGATACAAGTATATCACTAAAAAAAGCCAGCAAACTGTTAGAGAAAAGAACAAAAGAAAGGAACAGAGAAGAACTACAAAAACAACCATAAAACAAGTAACAAAATGGCAATATGTACATACCTATTGCCAATAATTACTTTGAATATAAATGGACTAAATGCCCCAATCAAAAGACATAGGGTGACAGGATTAAAAAAAACAAACACTCAACTATATGCTGCCTACAACTCATTTCAAACTTGTGACAAGTGAAGGGATGAAAGTAAAGGCATGGAAACACATTTATCATGCAAATGGAAGTGAAAAGAATGCTGTGGTAGCAATACTTACATCAGAGAAAATAGATTTTAAAATAAAAACTATAATAGACAAAAAGGGATACTATGTAATCAGAAAGGGAACAATCCAACAAGTAGATATAACAGTCCTAAATGTTTATGCACCCAACATGATAGCACCCAAATACATAAAGCAGTTAATAACAAACATAAAGGAAATAATCAATAATAATATAATAATAGTGGAGAACTTTAACACCCAACTTATATCAATGGATAGATCATGCAAAAAGAAAATCAACAAAGAAGCAGTGGCATGACACATTGGGCCAGATGGATCTAACAGATATATACAGAACATTCCATCTGAAAGAGCAGAATTCACATTATTTTCAAGTGCACCTGGAACATTCTCCAAGATAGATCATATGTTAGGCCACAAAACAAGTGTCCACAAATTCAAAAAGATTAAATTCATACCATACATCTTTTCAAACCACAAAGCTATGAAACTAGAAATCAACCACAAGAAAAAATCTGGAACCACAAGAAATCAACCACAAGAAAAAATATATGAAGGCTAAATTACATGCTACTAAGCAATGAATGGGTAAAACAAGATGCCAAAGAGGAAATTAAAAAATACATGAAGACAAATGAAAACGAAAACACAGTGGTCCAAAATCTTTCAGATACAGCAAAAGCTGTTCTAAGAGGGAAGTTTATAGTAATATAGGCCTACCTCAAAAAGTAAGAAAAACCTCAAATAAACATCCTTACACTAAAGGAACTAGAAAGACAAGAACAAAAAACCCCCCAAAGACAGCAGAATGAAGGAAATAGTAAAGATTAGAGCAGAAATAAATGAAATAGAAACTATAAAAAAAAAAGAACAGCTCAGTGAAAACAGGAGCTGGTTCTTAGACAAGATCAACAAAATTGATAAACATTTAGCCAGACTCATGAACAAAAAACAAACAAACAAATGAGGTCTCAAATAAGCAAAATCAGAAATGAAAGAGGAGAAAAAAAAAAGAAATGAAAGAGGAGAAATAATAACTAACACCTCAGAAATAAAAAGGATTACAAAAACTATGAAAAATTATATGCCCACAAATTGGATGACATGGAAGAAATGAATAAATTCCTAGAAACATATAACCTCCCAAAACTGAATCAGGAAGAAATCAAAATACTGAACAGACCAATTACCAGCAATGAAATTAAATCACTAATTTAAAAATTTTCAACAAACAAAAGTCCAGAACCAGAGGGCTTCACAGGTAAATTCTACCAAACATTTAAATAAACATTAATACCTACTGTATTCAAAAAATAGAAGAGAAAGACAAGCTTCCAAAATTCATTCTATGAGCCCTGAATTACCTTATTACCAAAATAAGATAAAAACACTACAAACAAAGAGGACTGTAGACTAATGTATCTGATGAACATAGATGCAAAAGTCCTCAACAAAATATTAGCAAACTGAATTCAACAATACATTTAAAAATATTCACCATGATCAAGTGGGATTTATTCCTGCGGTGCAAGGGTGGTTCAATATTGACAGATCAATCAATGTGATACATCACATCACCATGTGAAAGAATAAAAACCATATAATTTCAATAGATGCAGAAAAAGCATGTGAAAAAATACAACATCCATTCATGATAAAAACCCTAAACAAGTAGGTTTAGAGAGAACATACCTCAATATAATAAAGGCCATATTTGAAAAATATATAACTAACATCATACTCAAATGGTAAAAAATTAGGAGTTTTTCCTTAAGGTCAGGAACCAGACAAGGATGTCCACTTTCACCACTTTTATTCAACATAGTACTGGAAGTCCTAGCACAGCAGTCAGACAAGAAAAAGAGATAAAATCAGTGAGGAACAAGTTAAACTTTCACTGTTTGCAGGTAACACGATACTTTGTATAGAAAGCCCTAAAGACACTACTATAAAACTACTAGAACTGATAAATGAATTCAGTAAAGTCTCAGGATACAAAATCAATATACAGAAATCCATTGCATTTCTCTACACCAATGAAAGGGAAATTAAAAAAATCTTATTTAAAATTGAACAAAAAGAATAAAATACCTAGGAATAAACTTAACCAAGGCAGTGAAAGACATGTATTCTGAAAACTGTAAAACACCGATGCAAAAAATTGAACACATCACAAACAAATTGAAAGATATCCCATGCTTAATGATAGGAAGAACAAATATTGTCAAAATGTTCATGCTACCCAAAGAAATCTACAATTTTAATGCAATCCCTATCAAAATACCAATAACATTTTTCACAGAATTAGAACAGAAAGTCCCCAAATTCGTATGGAACCACCAAAGACCTTGAATAGCCTAAGCAATCTTGAAAAAGACGAACAAAACTGGAAGTATCCCAATCCCAGATTTCAGGATAAACTACAAAGTTGTGGTAATCAAAACAGCACGGAACTGGCACAAAAGTAGACACAGATATCTGTGGAACAGAATAGAGAACCCAGAAATAAACCCATGATTATGTATATGGCCAATTAATCTTTGACAAAGGAGGCAAGAATATACAACGGGAAAAAGTCTCTTCAACAAATGTGTTAGGAACACTGGACAGCTCCATGTAAAAGAATGAAACTGGACCACTTATGCCATACACACAAATATACTCAAGATGGGTCAAAGATCTATATGTGAGATGTGAACCCATAAAAATCCTTGAAGAGAGCACAGGCAATAATGTCTCTGACATTGGTCGCAGCAACTTCTTTCTAGATGTGTCTCCTGAGGCAGGAGAAACAAAGCAAAAATAAACTACTGGGACCATATCAAAATAAAATGCTTCTGTACAGAAAAGGAAATATTAACAAAACTAAAAGATAACCTACTGAATGGGAGAAGATATTTGCAAATGACATATCCAATAAAAGGTTAGTATCCAAAATATACAAAGAATGTATACAACCTGACACCAAAACACAAATAATGCAATTAAAAATGGTCAGAAGACATGAACAGACATTTCTCCAAAGAAGACATTCACATGGCCAATGGACATATGAAAAGATGCTCAACATCACTCATCATTAGGGAAATACAAATCAAAACCATGATAAGATATCACCTCACACCTGTGTGAGTGGCTAACATCAGAATACCAGAAACAGTAAGTGTTGGTGAGAATGTGGAGAAAAAGGAACCTGCACGTACTGTTGGTGGGAATGCAAACTGATACAGCCTCTGTGGAAAACAGGGTAGAGTTTCCTCCAAAAATTTTAAAAATAGAGTTAGCATATGATCCAGGAATGCCACTACTGGATATTTGTATCAAAAAACAAAAACAAAAAACACTTATTTGAAAGATTTATGTGCCCCTTGTTTATTGCCGCATTACTTAACAATAAGCAAATTATGGTAACAGCCCAAGTGTCCATCGATAGATGAATGGATAAAGAAGTGGTACACACACACACACACACACACACACACACAGACACACACACTGGAATATTACTCAGACATAGAAAAGAGTAAAATCTTACCATTTGCAACATGGATGGATCTAGAGAGAATCTAATGCTAAGTGAAGTAGGTCACAGAAGGACAAACACCGTAAGATTTCTCTCATATGTGGACTTTAAAAAACAAAACGTACAAAGAAATAAAGAAACAAACCAAAGAACAGACCCTTTACTAGAGAGAACAAACTGATGGTTATAAGAGGAGAGACAGATGAGGGGATGGGTAAAATAGGTGACTTTTTTTTTTTTTAAACAGTTGTCACTTTTTTTTTTTTTTTAACGTTTATTTATTTTTGAGACAGAGAGAGACAGAGCATGAACGGGGGAGGGTCAGAGAGAGAGGGAGACACAGAATCTGAAACAGGCTCCAGGCTCTGAGCTGTCAGCACAGAGCCCGATGCGGGGGTCGAACTCACGGACTGTGAGATCATGATCTGAGCTGAAGTCAGACGCCCAACCGACTGAGCCACCCAGGCACCCCAGGTGACGGGTTTTAAGAGTACATTGTAATATATAATTGTTGAATCACTATATTGTGCACCTGAAACTAATAAAATGTTGTATGTTAACTATGCTGAAATTACATAGCACGTATGTTTAGATATTAGTTATCAGCACAGAGTCACATCATTAACATACTTGGTACTGGGGTGCAAGAAAATTATACTTTAAGCCCTATGCTGCAAATAAAATTTCAGATTCTTCTATGTCTAAAACTTGAAATTTTCTATGAACTATTTTGAAGTTATTTAGGAAGCCTAGAGAATTCCATGGTGCTTTTTAAGTTAAATTTATGTTGATAAGATATATAGATTTGATTTTCACCATTTCAACCATTTTTTAAAAATCTAAGTCAAATCATATACTTTGGGTATACCATTCTTTCCACTACAGAGACAGAAACACTATACTTGATGGCTTACTAGCTGATAAACAACAACAAGAAAAATACACTTTTTGTTTTGTTTCTTCTATGGGTGTATTTATTTTATATATTTAAAAAATGATGATTTGTTTCTGTTGTCTTAGACATTTATATAAATTAAGCAATGTTGAATTTTTGACAGTTACCTGAAAGTATTTTTAAACAAACATTTCATGTACTACATTTACTATGTGTCAATTACTCTTCTAAAGCTTTATAGATTTTGACATTGTGAATGCTCAAAATGACTGTAGTTGATGAGTACTAATACTTTCCTTACTTAGTAGATGATGATACTGAGGCAGAGAAACAATAAATAACTTATTCAAAGTTGTACAGTTGTTGCTGTTATTTGAACTTAGGTAGACTGACTGTGTGGAATGTATGCTCGATATCACCATGTTACAGGTTCTCCAGTAATACATGCTCCATTTCTAAAGTACCAAACTTACTTCAAGAACTTACTGTTACTCTTTTAATTCAGCACAGCAATTATTATTTGATAGTACACAAATAGAAACTCCAGGAAGAATAAGCGAAATGTTTGGTCTTAGCTGATTATGTTGATTGGAGTTGTAAATAGAACTCAGATTTTCAGACTTCAAACAAATGCTAAAATAGCATGAGCTTTCTAATCTATTTTCCCCCAGAAATATTCATGACATGTCTCTCTAGGAAAATACATTTTGATCTTTTTCAATAAATTGTTGAGAGATGAAATGAGTCCAAATTATTTAACCTTATTTTCTTTTTTTAATATATTTAATAATTTTTGAGTCACAAGAATACCATATATCATGAAGTTAAAACCAAAGATTTTATATGAGAAACTATGCTCCTTTTGTTGCTTACCAGATTATAGTATTTGTTCATTTGAAAACACATTACTGGAAGTATTATACCTAGAGTCATCTAAAAATTATGTCTATTTTCCAGGGACTGCTACTTACTATTTGATATACCTTATTGTCTTAATCTTCTTTTATAAATATTTTAATGTTTACTTATTTATTTTGAGAGAGAGAGAGAGAGAGAGAGAGAGAGAGCGAGCACATTTGTGTGAGCGGGGAGGGGCAGAGAGAGAGAGGGAGAGAGAGAGAATTCCAAGCAGGCTCCACGCTGTCAGCACAGAGCCTGATGTGGGGCTCAATCTCATGAACCATGAGATCATGACCTGAGCCAAATCAAGAGTTGGATGCTTAACCAACAGAACTACCCAGGAGCCCCTATTGATTTAATGTTTGTAGAGATTATATATCTATATATCTATATCTATATCTATATCTATATCTATATCTATATCTATATCTATATATCTATATATATTTATTTATAAATTTATATATTTACATATAAAGATTATCTGTATATGAAAATTAGATAGATGGATAGATAAGGTAATAGCAAATCTAACATTTGAAAAGCAGTTAAAAAAATAACAATTTTAAGCCTGTTGAATACTATCAACCTCAAGCATGATTCAAACATTTCAGATCTTCACAGAGACAATTAGGAAATGAAAACGTTTATAAACCATATGCAGCATGTGTTTTACAACCTTTGGGTTTTGTTTTTGGTAGCTTCTGAATCATTGCTGCTGTTTGTAATCTGCATCTGTTACAAAATTAAATAAAAATGATAAAAATGTAGTTCATAAGAATATAACGAAAAAACAAGGAGAGTAGGAAATGCATTTGTTTTAGGGAGGAGATGAGACAACAATGAGTTTGGGGTACATAGAGGAGAAACCTTGTTTGAAGTCCCCAGAGAGGCCTAATGGCATCGCATTGCCTGAGAAAATTCATGGAGGCTCAGGGTATAAACTCAGTCTTCAGTGGGCTTCTGACCAGACTTGGGAGACAGATGAAACAATTAGATTTAGAAGACACTTGAGTGTATAAAATATCTGCCAAAGTATTATATATACTGTTTTGGCTTAAACCTAACCAATATTTACTTTTGGGATTTAGATACATCTGGAAATCTCAGACAGACAGACTGAGCAGGTGGAGCTTGCAGAAACTTATTTGTATGACAGAGAAGCCTTCTAGGAAAGAATTATCTCCTAAGAGATGAGGGAGTTATCCTCAGTTTTCAAATAGAAGGAATGATGCTGAGAATACTCATAAAGGTTTGCCATATAAATTAATCCCTATCCTGCCTTTCATGAACTCATGTTTGAATCCTAAGTCAAGAGAGCTCTGAGTACATAATGCAAAACACTGGGGACCATGGCCGTGCTGTTTAAATTCTTCCCTAAGAGACACAAAAAAGCAAGAGACATTCTTTCCCATGTAGCCAAAGATCATAATGGAGTTTGGCTTCTCAAGATCTCCCATGTATCAATAATATTGGCAGTGGAGAGCAGCAATAGATGTCAGCAGAATCAGTTATTCCTTAAAAACTGGTGGTATATTGTGAGGAGGCAGCAGTGTTTGCATGAGGCTGTTGTATAACATTCAGAGGGAGAGGTGGAAGTGTACACAGATGGGACAGTTCTCTGTGGAAGTGGTGATATATCACAGGAAAGAGCATTGTCTGGAAGAGGCATGATGGTAATATGCACTCAAAATGGCAACAATACCTAGCAGCAGAGTTCGTACCAGGCAGAAATGGATAGACTGATGGAAAGCAGTTTTTCTCTAACTGCTGGAAGCAATGGGGGTAGTAGATGCTGTTGGTGTTTCTCTCAGCTCCTCTTGACTGGTTCAGACACTTATTCCCTAGTTGCTGTATGTGTTATCTCATTTCATCTCACAGATGGTCCCTTACCTATAGAATTGCCCAACATATTCCTCACCGTTCCTAGCATGCAGCTGCAAATGAACAGTGGCTCATGACCACTGGTCAATTATTGCCAGTATGGTGACTTCTTTCTTTGATATCTGGAAGCAAATTTTCCATCTGGGTCACTTCAACTTCTAAACCTTGGTTTCCAGACGCATGTATTCTAACTATTAGGAACACATCACCATACAACTACCATAGGCTAAAAGTCTATACTGCATTTTGAAGAGTAGCACCCCATCCACTCTTTGTGAAGAGAAAAATGGCCTGAGGAAAATGTGTATACAGGCACACGAGCAGTATCAAATTGCTTACCTTATAATCAATGGCTTGGAAAGTTCAAGATTGGAAGATTAGGGGTAAGAAGGTCTGGAAAAGAAACATGTGGATGGGCCCAAATGAGTAAGCACAAAGGGTGAGGCTTTTTGTATCATATTCTGATGCCCACCAGAGAGCATCCACTGCTGAAGAAGAATTGAAGAACCAGATGGACAAAATGTCTCAGTTAATAGATATCAGTCAGATTATGTCCTTGGCCTTCTTAATGCTAGTGCCCTATGGTGGCAGTGAAGGAGACATGGACCTGGCAGCATGGGCTCCCTTACATGAAGGCTGGACATTCAAGCTGCCCACAACAAAGAATGACATTGAGCTCCCCGCATAGCGTAATTCTTTGAGGATACCACTTAAGTGGCTTGGTGTCAAGTGGTTTATATCATTCTTGACACATTATGAAAAAGAAAATGTTTCTGATTGAGCTTGACCTGAGATCCAGATCCAGGTTTGCTTTTTTCCCCTTCAGTTCCTCCCTCCACAACATTATTTAAGGGCTCATGGTATCTGACCCAACAATGTGGGATTTTGTAGAATATTGCCCTGACTTCATATACGTATGTTTTAGAAATAAGTTGTAGTGGTGAATTCTAACCATAGAATCCACATAGCACACCATCTAAAAGCTGCTGGCTGAGAGAATCAGTTTGGTGATGAATCACTGAGCTGTTTGGGTGCTGTCCTCAAAGACGTCTGAAATGAATAGCCATTAACTAATAGGTAACACTATATGGAGCTGTGTATCCAATAGTTAGAATACATAGGTCTAGGAAACAAGAGTGGCTCACCTTTTCTAATCATTACCCATTTAGGAATTTGAGATTTTGATCTTTGCAACTTCAGCCTCTATAGATCCTGAGATTCTGATTTGCAGAAGGATCCAGAGATTCCTCGCTAGAGGACACAGTGAGATTTTCGCCAAACTTAAACCTAAAGATACTACTTGGTTTCTTTGTGCACTTCAAACTAGGAGACCAGTAAACAAGGAAATGTTTGTTTCTGAGTATGTTGACTCTAACATACTGGCAGGGATAATTGATCCTGATCATCATGAGGAGGCATAGTTGCTACTATACATTGGGACATCTCTATAGCTGTAACAAAATGAATGATAAGTATAGTAACCATGGTTTGAAAAAGGCATGATAACCAAGGGTTATCTCACAAGGCAAACAAGAAATTCTGACAATCAGAAACACCAGAAAGTGAGCAAGAGAACGTAGAAAGGGTAATGGAAGAGGGAGATGTTTTGGTTATGGGTTTAGGAACAGGTACAGCAGCAGGTGAGGCAGTTCATCCCACTAACCCTTCTCTTGTAAGGGTTATGGAAATGAGATTAACCAGAATCCTAGAAAAGCTATGCTCAGATGAAGTACATTTAATGTGACAAACAAGTGGATTTGAGTTATACAATAAATGGGTATTGGTGCCTCATCTGGGTTCCTTTGGCATCGCATATACTCATCTTCCTGTTGCTCTGAATGTTGGCTAATGATAACTCATTGCTCTCCCTTTCTACCAAAAGGGTAGAGCCTCATCGTTTAACCTCATGCAAACCACTAATATTGGGACTACTAGTTGGGGAATACTGGCTTAGAATAAGATCAAGGATTGTTATCCCAAATCAATGTCACATCTTGTCTCTCTAGTATTCCTACCTCTCTAGTTCCTGTGATCCATGGGCATATGAATTATTGGCCAAACAGAAACCACCTCCCCTACTTCCTACATATAGACCTTGGCCAATGACTGTGTGACATTGAGTGTTCAAAAGGGAAACTTCTTGCCTTAAGTGGGCTACCTTTATGGTGAAATTTAAATTTCAGAACTTAATTGTAGGATCAGAAGGAAGGTAGTCACCAACTGAGACACATCCTTGCTTAGCTTCCCCTTCACCCTCCTGTTCTGTCTTGCTTCTCTCATCCCACTCCTCATAAAAGCACTGTCCAAAAAGCACCCAAAAAGAATCCTCAACTCAGGCTATGGAGCACATCCTAAAGGAGTGATGAAGTGCCTTCCCACCTTTCAGCAGGAAGGAAGATTTGATGTTAGTCATGACCAGGGGCAAATCAAAACAAATAATATACAAATGGAGTTGTCACATAGTTTCTGAACAGAATTGCTCATGAATGCATGCAGATAACTACTGGGGCATTTGCTATATAACTGGAAAAAATTCTGCCAAGAATTGGAGAAACTGCCGCTCAGAGCAAGAATAAGTAAAATTTATTGCTAATATGTCTCTATTTTATACCCTGGACTGGGAAATGTGGCAAATTACCATAGGAAACAAGCATTTCCAGTCACTGAATTGCTTTTTGTCTTCCATTCAGATTATTCCATGTTGTGTTATATGTGGCAAGTCATTGTGGCAATCCAAAAATGGCTTATTATGCATGGACTCAGAACTAATAGAGTACATGATTTGAAGTATAGTTCTTCTGGGCCATAGTGAATTCTGATGAATGATATTTACCATATTTTGTGATTTACTTTCATAGTACTTTTAAACATTGCAAACTTGAGCGTTATTTGACATAATTTTTCTATCTTCTGCTATTACCTTTCTCTTCATCAAATCTTTTTCTAAATAATTTATTTGATTTCCACTTTTTGAACTTGGAAATTACAATCCAATTTCCATGAGATATAACTTAGGTCTACTTAGGTTTTTTTTATGGTACTATACATATCAGTCATACACAGACAGTTTTTAGGTTTGTTTCCACCAAAGCTACTGATATGGATATTTGTCTTAATTGGATTTTATTAGTTGAGACCTTAGAGCAATTTTAATTCCTTCAATTTCAAGTTCTATGCACACATC
The DNA here is from genome assembly GCF_018350195.1 of Panthera tigris. Classification (NCBI taxonomy): domain Eukaryota; kingdom Metazoa; phylum Chordata; class Mammalia; order Carnivora; family Felidae; genus Panthera; species Panthera tigris. The sequence continues at coordinate 154,974,991 of NC_056663.1, forward strand.
TATTTTTTCTCAAATAATACTCATCACTTTAAAAACTGGCCAGAGCTGAAGTGAAAAAAAATGACCTGAATATCAATTATTAGCAAAATACCAGTGCATTTTATCTTAGAAGAAGACTGATCACAAGGATTTTCAAGGGTGTTAGTCTATCTTCATGCTTTCAGGCTAGTACTAAACCTAACAGTTGAGAGCAGAGGATTTAATCTCTTTTTAGTTTATCTTTAAACTGAAAATGATTCCTTTATATTTTGAGATTAATCTGGAAGCTAAAGATACCACAATTCTCTCATAAATCACTATCATTTCATAACTATATAGCAATCAGAAGATCCTTAACACCTAAAACAGCTTGAATAAACTTCTACTTATCAGAGAGTTGATGTCTATCAGTTAGGACCCATAGACTGCTGAATCTAGGCGTATCAGTCATTTTTGGAACTAGAAAATTTCTTTTATTCATAAATACTCCCATATTTTCCTGTCAAAGTCACTGTGACTCCATCACTAGATATTTGTTTATTTGGCTTAGGGCTTTGCTTCTCTGTGATTTGATTTAGCAACCTGGATGTAGGGTATCTAGGCTGAATTGGTTTGCATCCTTATCTGGGACTGTTTTTGCACAGGGGAAAAATGGTATTTTCCTTCTGGCCTCATTCTTCTTTCTTTCTAAGGCTTTAAATCAGAATGAATACGATAAGAATAAGATTCCTAAGGACAATTTTCCCTATCTACAACATAAAACTCGTCTAGTATTTCCCAAACTGTGTTCTGTGGAGATGTTAATAAATGATATGGTTTTCTTTGAATAGATGGCACGGTGGCTGCCTTACACCACAGCAAGAATTACAATGCAATTAGAAGCTTTGAAAAATGTTACAGAAAAGAATCTTGTTTCTTTGTTTAAACTTATACAAATAATTTTTGGTAGCATATTGTTTAACCTCATGCAAACCACTAATATTGGGACTACTAGTTGGGGAATCCTGGCTTAGAATAAGATCAAGGGATTGTTTTCCGAAATCAATGTTGCATCCTGTCTCTCTCATGTTCTTACCTCTCTAGTTCTTGTGATCCATGGGCATATGAATTATACAGCATCCTCACCTGGGAACTTCCAATCTGAATGTGATAACAGTGGGTTTCTGTACTAATACTTTTTCAAGAGTATTTTTAAAAATTTTTTAATGTTTATTTTTGAGACAGAGAGAGAGACAGGGTGTGAGCATGGGTGGGGCAGAGAGAGAGGGAGACACAGAATCCGAAGGAGGCTCCAGGCTCTGAGCTGTCAGCACAGAGCCTGATGTAGGGCTGGAACCCATGGACCGTGAGATCATGACCTGAGCTGAAGTTGGATGCTCTACCAACTGAGCCACCCAGACGCCCTACAAGAGTATTTTTTTAGTTACAAGTTGCGGAAATGCAACTCAAACTTGCTTATACAAGGATTTTCATCATGTGATGAAATTGGAAGGTCATGGACTCAAAGAAAGAGCTTCAAGATTGAGAACAGGTCTGGGGATATCAGACTCCAGAAGCAGAGGTCTGATGACATTGGGTCTCCACCTAGCCTCCTCTCATCTGATATTGCTACTGCTTGGCTTCATTTCCTTTTACATCAGACACCTTTTTCCCATGTGGAGTGAAAGGCAATGGCTTCACATTCATAAAACTCCATGACCTTAAGTAGAAGGACCCTTTTCACTTGCTTCAGACAAAAAACTCAAGGCAGGAATCTGGACTCTATGATACCATATAATCGGCTTGGACCAATCACTGTGGACAAATGAATTGACAAAATGAATCTAGACCTGGATTATATGCCTGCCTTTTAAGCCTTTTCAGGTGGGTTATAGAATACCTTTGAATTGAAGAAGTAGTTCACAAAAGGACAAGTTGGGGGAGGGGGAAAAAGAGGAGTTTCCAAACAGGTAATAATAAAAATATTCATTATATTTCATTCTTTGATAGACACAAAGAGTATCTGAAAACACATTTACTCTCTTGTATCTAAAATATTGTTCAGTTACTGCTTTAGAATCTCTGGATTATATTCACTTTCCTTAATAAGGTCTATATGTACCAGCTCATGACCTGGCCATTTATGTGCTAACTGATAAATAAAACCACAAAACAAATACAGTAAGACCCCTCTTTTAGAAACAGGGAAAATGGAATATAACATGCAGAGATCAGAACTCCAAGATACAGATTTTATTCTAGTAGACACTGGTCTCTAAATTATTTCCTCCCTGGCTGTAGAGTGAATTCTACAAGGGAGCAGCCATATTTCCTATAAGCAAAAATGGCTGGAGCTCCCCTCACCTCTATCCTCCATAATGACTCTTCAGAGGGATATTGGAAAGATTCCTGTCTGTGGACAACACCAATTTGGAAGTTCTTTTCCTCATTTACATGAGTTTGGGAAATCTTGGAATTGCTTTAGAAACTAAATAGTCATAGGCCTTTGTTAGCCAGGCCTGGGTGGCAAATACTTAAGTAACTGGTTGGATGCCAGGCAACTAGATTTTTTTCTGTCTGCACTAACTTCCTAGGTGGCCTCATGTATTTTCACAGATTTAAGCACATGTATGAAGGTCAGTAAATATATAACATCCCACATTTCTCCTGTGCATGAGACTTGCGTCCCAAACTCTTCTTTGGAAGTTCCAATGTAACAAGACTAAACCAGTGAGTCTTCTTACATCTTAGTATCTGGCTCTATGATTCACCCATATTCTCAGGCCAAACACTCTTATAAATCATAGATTTATGCACAAATCCAAGTTTTTTTTTTTTTTTTTTCCTGAATCTGAGTACTTATCACCACTTCTACTGCCATCATTCTGATTTAAGCCAACATAATCTCTTGACTGGACTACATGCTTCATATACAGAAGCTTCATAACTAGCCTCCCACTTGTACTCTTGACTCAGCAGCCAGAGTAGATTTTATTTTAAAGTTGTATATCAGATAAAGGAAACTTCTCTGCTCAAACAATCCTATTGTTTCTTTGTTTTAAAATAAAATTTAAATCCTGACCATAAGACTCTACTGTCTTGACCACAACCATCTGTGAAGTCTCATTCTGTTATGGGCTCCACCTTACTCAATTAATTCTGACCACACTGATTTTCCTGCTATTCACTGAACACTTCAAGCTCATAATGCCTCAGGGATTTTCTATTGCTGTTTCCTCAGCTCTTTCTATCCCTAGATCTGAACATGACTTTCTTCTTTTATTTCAAGTTGCTCGTCAAATGTCACCTCCTATACCTTATGTTGTTTTTTTCTTCATAATGCTTATATTTACCTGATATTATATATTATTTGTGAATTTTCTATAACCCTACTAAAGTGCTAGAATGTGATCTCTCTTATTATAAGGCTTTCTTTTGTTTTGCTCATTGCTCTTTTCTAGAACGGTATCTGGAATATTTTATCTATGTCTCTATATGTATGCATATATAATTATATATACATAATTATGTATCATATTTAATGTGTGCAAAATTATTTCTATGGTTAGTAACCAATGCCTAACTCATGATCATTTAATATTGACCTGCCTTTTTGGTTTTTGTTTCTTAGCAATTGCTAGCATAGACTGTGTTTTTAATGTTGTTTCTAAGTCTAATAATAAGTGTCCAGCACTATTTTAAATGTTTTAACAATGCAGTAGTTCATTCTTCTATCTAAGCAACACTATAGGGAAGATAAAATGGTATTACCCTATTTTAGAGAAGGGAAGTGAGGCATAAAAGTGTTCACTTACTTTTCTAAGTTACACACTAATAAGAAGCAGAACCAGAATTCAACTGAATTAATTTGGCTCCCCAGTCTGTGTACATGAATACTGACATGACACTTTGTCCCACCTGGGCCCTGGCTTCTTCCTCAGAGCACTGAGCAGCACTGGGTTTTGACAGGAGTCTAAGAGAACATCATCCCACAATGTGTTTCAGGGAGGCTTTCTCAGGAGGCTTGTGCCAGGGCCTTCAGATTTCTCACTTTCCTGGTACCATCTTGGCTTGAGGAGAGGGCCCACCCTCTGTTCATGCAATCCTTTGGGACAAATTGCTTTCATGCTTAGCCTAGAAGAGACATTTTATTCCCTCATAACTCATGGAAAATAACTAGGGACATGGCCAGTTCTCAAAGTAAGAGACTGTAAAATGTGTTTAGCTGCACACCCAGGTGAAGAAACAAGTTAAAAATAAAACAAACAAACATTTAACCAGAATTATCCAACAGAACTTTCTTTAAAAATGAAAATGTTCGGGGCGCCTGGGTGGCTCAGTCGGCTAAGCGTCCGACTTCGGCTCAGGTCACGATCTCACTGTCCGTGGGTTCGAGCCCCGCGTCGGGCTCTGTGCTGACAGCTCAGAGCCTGCAGCCTGTTTCAGATTCTGTGTCTCCCTCTCTCTGACCCTCCCCTGTTCATGCTCTGTCTCTCTCTGTCTCAAAATATAATATAAATAAAATTTATAAAATTTTTTTATAAATAATAAAATAAATATAAATAATAAAATAAATAAACGTTAAAAAAATTAAAAAAAATGAAAATGTTCTATTGTACTGTCTAATAAGGTAGGCACTGGCCATATGGAGCTACTTAGCACTTGAAATGTGGTAGTGTGACAGAGAAAATGAATATTTGATTTAATTTTAATGAATTTAAATGTAAATAGCCACGTGTGAATGGTGGCTTTCATATTGGAGAATGCAGACCACTTGCACAAGGCAATAGGATATATGTTTAAGGATGTTAATTGGGCTTTATTGGCAATAATAAAAATTTAGAGGCAAAATGAATAGCCAATTTGGGAGTTTGTGATATGACCCCCCTCAGCAAATGGCTAAAATATTATGTGTTAAATATTGGTGCTTAGGTTCTGAGCCTGTGGCTAGAAATTTAGGAGACTTTGTAGAAAATATCAGAGTATCAGAACAGATTGACTCTTTAAAACCTTGGTAAGGGACTGCAAAAAGCACCATTCTTTGGTCTAAGGCAAGTGTTCTCAAAGTATGGTCTCAAACCAGCAGCATCCGCATCACCTGGGAACTTGTTGGAAGAGGAAATTCTCCAACACCACCCCAGACCTACTGAATCAGAAATTCTGGGGGTGGGGCCAAACATTTTGAGTTTAATAAGCCCTTCTGACGATACTGACACATGCTAGCATTTGAGGACCACTGATCTAACCACTGATCTAAGGCAATAGTCCTCAACCCTAGCTGCTCATTAGAATTACCAAGGGAACTATAAAGAATAGGGTTGCCATGGCTCATCCTCAGAGATTTTTATTTAATTGTTATGTGGTAGGGCCAAGTATTTTTAAAAGTCCCCTGGGTGATTCAAATGCACAAACAGAATTGAGAACCAAAACTTAGGTGACCCAAACTGAAAACAGAAAAGGAAACAGATCACAACTTTATTACCAAGACGTTTTCTGCCTGTGGTTCACAGAAAAAAAAAATGCTGGTGAGTGAGAAATAAATCTTAATATGTTGAAGTGTTTCGTTATAACATGTAGCCCAACTTGATTAGTACATGCCCTACAAACATGTTAGGGACTGTGATATAACATTCTTAAGTACCAATAATTTTTCTTCAAATACTACATACATTAATTAATTCATTCTTACTGTCATTTAGTATTGATTAATTCATTCTTACTGTCATATAGTAGACACTTGAATGCAGTTTCATTTTTTTATTTCTTTGTAGGTAACTTTTTTCTCTTGATATTTGCATAATTATTTTTTATTCATTAAATATTTTATATATGTATGCATTTATTTTTTCTTGGTAAGTGGTGAACCTTTTAAATATTCAACTTAATGTTTATTTTTAGCTTAAGAATGTTTCTATTATTTCTTCGATTATTACTTTGGATCTGTTTGCTTTATTCTATCATGAATTCTTTAAGGTCTTTTTTTCCCTCTATAGATTGAATTTCCTGGATCTAGTTCCTTTTTCTTACATCATTGTTTATCAGTCTGTTCAGGCTGCCATAACAAAATACTACAGGCTGGGTGGTTTAAACAATAGAAATTTATTTTCTCACAGTTCTGGAGGCTAGTCCAAAGGTTCTGGAAAATTTGGTTTCTGACTCGGGCTCTCTTCCTGATCTAAACTAAAAGTGATATAAAGTTCAACTTTTTTTCAATATGCTTGTAACCTGCAGTTTTATTTTCAAAAGCAAATTGCAATAACTTTCTCCACCCACAACCCCAAACATTTGACTGGATTGTTGGGTTTCTTGGAGCAAGGACATTAGGCATTAAAAGCAGTTGCTTCTCATGAACAATGACTTCCCTCTAAAGATAAGCTAACCTATCTTGAAATCTGAACTGATCAATTTATTTTTAATTTTAAACAAATTTCAACCTCAATTTTAATCTCAGCACTCATATATTCAGTGTTTATTAAGTACAGAAATACCAGAACTAAGTTATTTAAGCATTACTCAGGAAAGTGCATTGTGTTCTCATTTCATTCAAATTGCAAAATAAACATAGAAAAAGGTAGGCTATGCTGTGATAACACACAATCTAAACCTCTTAATGGGTTGAAATAGCTAAGGTTTATTTCTTGCTTATGCTTCCTGCCCATTTCTGGATAGCTAGGAGCTACCATCAAATCTTTCTTACTCTAAGCCAGGATTTCTTAACAGTGGCACTGTTGACATTTGGGCTGAATAATTTTTATTGCCCCAGGGAGAGGCTAGGGTTGTCCTGTGCATTGCAGAATACTTCATGCAGATCTGGCTTCCGTTTACTAGATTCAGGTAACTAGATGTCTACTCTCCAACTTGTGCCAACCAAAAAGGTTATCTTAAGACATTGTCAAACATCCCATAAGATGGCATAAGTAGTGCTTGAGAACCACTGCTTCCAAAACGCTACTGTCAGGACAGAGGGAAAGAGCCCATGGAGGACTGCACATTGGCTTTTCAAACTTTTGCCTGGAAGAGATTCAAACCACTTCTGCTTATACTTGACTGGCCAAACGTGGCCATATTTAACTTCCAGAAGGAAGGGAAGTACAGTCCTATCATGTTCTTATGAGGAGAGTAAGAAATATTAGGGACCAGGATTAATGACAATCACAGTTATACATTTTGTGAGGAAATAAATATTTTTTTTCTTTCTTAAAAAGTAGTGTATGTTTCACAATGGTCACTGACTTTAATCATTAGTAGTTTCAGCACATATATGTAAAGTAGAGCAACTATTTGCTATATCTTTGAGGATATATGGGAAAATAATTACTAAAGATCTAGTGATATAAAGGAATACTACAGAGGTGACTGGGTGGCTCAGTCGGGTAAGTGTCTGACTTCGGCTAAGGTCATGATCTCATGATTTGTGGCTTTGAGTCCTGTGTCAGGCTCTGTGCTGACAGCTCAGAGCCTGGAACCTGCTTTGGATTCTGTGCCTCCCTCTCTGTCTGTACCTCCCCTGCTTATGCTATGTCTCTCTCTCTCTCTCAAATATAAATAAACATTAAAAAAATTATAGGAATACTACATCATCCTCAACATTTTGTGTTGAATGTTTACCATGCAAGGAACTGTCCTATGGTCTGAGGTTTATAAAAAGAAAAAAGAAAAGAACACATACTTTTTGAGCATTGTTTTAAATGATTTTTATATATAGCATTTTATTTAATTCCCCAACAATCTTTTCAGGAGGTATAATTACATACATTATTTCATTGAGCATTATGAGAGGCAGGGGGTTTGAGTCTGTGACCACATTTATTCAGGTGGTAAGAAACGGACTCTGGATTCAGATTCTGGAATCCCGTACTCAACTCTGTGCTCTCTTTATCATATTACATCTTGGCTTCTCAGCCTTCACAACCAAGGAGCTCACAATTTAGATATGGCATATATGCAAACATATCTAGCAACAAAATATTTAGAGGAATTATTTCTTTATACTTGAAGTTATATTAGAAGCTAGAATAATTTGTTGTCTCTTAGGGCTAGGGAGAATATTAAATACACTTCAGTAAAATTCAGATTGACTATATAATTACAATTTATAATCTAATTTTCTGATTGTTTAAATGTATAATGTTAAAACTTATAAAAATATCCTAAGATATACTCATACTGTCTAATGTCTTTTTTATGGTTTAATACACTTGAAACCATAGCAAACTAATAGGAATAGAACCAGAAGACAGACAATGTTAAAAACATGTAGGACAAGTCAGTTAGAAAAATATAATGAATGGAAGGAATCTACTGTAAGATAAAAATGCTATAAATACCATATAGTTCCCACCAATAAGAAATTTACTTGTTTTAAAAAAAACCCAAATGCTGGCATTGTCTAGAAAAATGTAACGCATTTATTTATAATTGTTGTAAAGTTGAGGTGCTAAAACTTGTTCATCAAAACATTTTGACTTGCAGTAATGTTTATGTTCCCGCATTTATATTAACAATTCACACACCAGTGAAAACGGGTAAACTGCCAATACCTGATTTCTGTCTCCAGTTTTTCAACTTGAAATCATATATACTTAGGTACTTTTTGACTCCATGGGGAAAAAAGATATCTAATATTCAGAACTACCCATAACAGGAAGAAGAGAAAATTGTTTTTGAGAACTTGATCAATCATAGGGTATAACAGTCTCTCATTAGTAGGGCCTCTCCTGACAGGTGCAGAAAAAGGAACCAAGACACTCTAGCAGCACTACAGCTGTCATCTGGGAGTATTTTAGGGTCAAATATATCATGGAGACTTTGACATGGTAGTAACTCGTTTGCAAGCATCATTTTCAGAGACTGGTTTGTCTACTCAAATTGACCTCGCAGCCATTTTGGAAGACAGTTTGGTGGTTCCTCAAAAAATTAAACATAGAATTACCATATGCCATGGCCATTCCACTCCTGGGTATATGCTTGAGAAAATTGAAAACAGGTCCACACAAAACTTGAATATGAATATTGACAGCAGCATTGTTCATAATGCTCAAAAAGTGGGAACAATATAAATGTTTACAAACTAATTTATGACTAAAAATGTGGTATATCTATACAATGGAATGTTACTTGTTATTTAGCCATAAAGAGGATTTAATCATTCTTTTCTGTCATGTTTGCATTATATTGGACATGGATTAGAAAACTTGGAAAAGCGTCTGGATGTGTTCTTTTTCTTTTGATGTTAGAAATATTCTTTGTACAAATGTTCGTGAGTTAGGGATTTTTTTGTTGCTAGTAACTGAAATTGACTCATCTAATTTAAGTAAAAGAGTAGCTTGTTGAAATACACAGAGAAGCTCACAAAATTGACAGAAAAATCTGAACAACCAAGCTTTTGGCAGGAGAGGAACTAGGGCAGTGTCAACTATCAGTAAAGTCTCTTTAGGTCCCTTTCTTTGGGGAAGTTTGAATTGGTTTCTTTTTTTGCCCGAAACAAAAGGTCTCACATATTACTGAAGTAACCTACTAGCACAGAAACGCAGAAACAGAGAAAATTCATTATTTTCCTAGTGAAACATGTCCAAATGTCCAGATAGTGGTGACCTTTAGAGCTTGTTATGGTAAGATGCGAGTGACCTTGATACAGCATAAATGTTTGTGCCATCCTATGTTCAATTCCTTACAGACCCAGCTCAGGTCTTCCTCAGCATCTTCTTGTGTCACTTTATGTGATTTCATTACTAGTTTTTATCTGGATCAATCAGGGAATGGGATGATTCTGATTTTGTTGCTTGTTCAGCAGTCTCTTGATCCTGAAAGTCTTGTGAAAAGACATGGTCAAGAATGGAGTCAACCGCTCACACCTAGATGGTGGAAAAAGGCCATTTTTTTAATGTTTGCTTGTTTGTTATTGTTGTTTTACCTCATGTCATTCTGCTCAAGATACAAACACTCAGGAGAGAGGTTTTGATTGTTCTGGTTTAGGTCTTATGCCAGTCCTTGGCTGTCCTACTTAAATTATATGAAAGGTGTAGTAGTTTCCCACAAGACATTCAAGGAACTGTACCCCAGGAAGGTGTCAGGTGACAGAATTACCTCTGAACTGGCATTATTCTATATACATTTTATGTCATTTCCAAGGTCACCTAACAGGAGCGGTAGTCATTAATAAAAATTCATCAGGAAAAATGCAATTTCACTGGTAGGGTAAATGAATCATGGCTTCCTCTCAATTCACTTTAGTTTACTAAGTGTCCACAACTGGGCAGGGAACTTAACCGTTCTCCAAAATTTAGGGAAGGGTAGGGGCAAACAGTGTTAGGGTAATTGGCTCACAGGGGAGACATTCCTGCTAAGACTTATAAAAATAAAACAAAAATGAAGCAAAACACATTGCACAGAGCACTAGAACATAAATTATCATTGTTTAGCAAATGTCTTTTACAAATATGTAGCTCATATATAATTTAGTGTACTTAAAATTTTTTTTAATGTTTATTTATGAGAGAGAGAGCACAAGCAGGGGAGGGGCGCAGAGAGAGAGAGAGAGAGAGAGAGAGAGAGAGAGAGAGAGAGAATCCGAAGCAAGCTCTAGGCTCTGAGCTGTCAGCACAGAGCCCGATTTTGGGCTCAAACCCATGAACTGTGAGATCATGACCTGAGCCAAAGTTGGACTCTTGACTGAGCCAACCAAGTGCCCCAATTTTTTATGTTTTCCTATTAGGGAGTTTTGCTCAGCTACCAGGTAGTGACACTACTTCATTAAGGAAGCAGAGACCAAGACTTTCTTACTTTGTTATTTTTTTCTTTCATAATATTGCACAAAATGATCATTTTGAGGGCTCATGAGTTTTAGATGATAGACTATTACTTTTTAAAATCCATATATGCTCTTATGGAGACCAGGAACTTTTGGATATAAAACAAAATTCAAAGATTTTAATTATTTTTGTGTAACCGACTTTTATTTATGCCAAACTACACTTTCAACTTAAAATAAAGTTATTTGGAAAACTCTAGGAAATGACTATTTCTCAAATCTTCATTTCATACGTTAGTAGTGCTGTAATTTATAAAATTTATTTTATAGGACCTGGCGATTTATTCTTTTATATTTTCTTTTATTGTTTATTTTTTCCTTCATGCAAACTTTTTGAGGGCAGGAAAAATTTCACACAATTCTCCAATACTTAAAAAATATTTTAAATTATAAAAATTATAAGTAACTCTATGAGATATATCTTATGTATTCCTCCTCTGAGGTAGCTAATACTGTCATATCGATTTACAGATGAAGAATTTGGGGCTTACAAAGGCAGCCTGTAATATATATGTAGTAAACAGAAGTGTTAAATTTCAAATACCAAAAGTTTGACTCCAGGGCCTAATGTTTTTTTAATTATGAATACTACTGCTTTAAAATGATTCTAAACATGTACCAGATACTTCATAAATGCCTGTTGATTTGAATGGAATGACTTTAGATGCTTAACAGTTAGAATATTTATTAACTCAACAGTTGCTATCACTTAGCGTAAAGAAGAGTTTGCAAGCCCATATGATAAATCAAGCTTATTTATCTACATCAGTCAGTATCTTGCTAAAAGAAAAGCACCCTTTCCTGAGAAGGGCAGCAGCCAGTAGCAATGATTTTTCAATAATATTTTAGAGGGAAACGCTTTATTATTAAGAAAATGAGTACTTTCTCACTAGGAACTGCAGAAGCCAGATCACATTCCCTAGCCGCAGCAGGTGGTTCCCAGAGTCACTGATAGTCAATAAGCTTCTAGAAGAGCAAACAGCAGCGGGCCTCCCAAGTTTCAGGGCTTCTCAGCAGTGGAAAAGGAATCCATTGCTTCAAGTACTTAGGGGGTAAAACAAAATCCAGTAGTTACCAGTTTTCCAGGCTCTGGGTTTCCACCTGACAATGAAAAACACCACTACAAGCAAGCATAAAGAAAGAGCAGCAGTGAGAGTGAAGAAGGAGGGAAAAATGAATTGTTTTGGAAAAGGGAATGTGAGGAAGAAAACAGGTACTTAGAGCAATGGGCTTCGAAGGAATTTGAACCCATGTTCACATAGAAAAGAAATATCAGTAATCTTGTAGAAGTCCTATTTATCATAGGGTGGAGATTTTAAGTTTTGTATTGTCTCTTGTTAAATGACCTCATATTATTTTCAACTATATACAGATGTTATAAGACTGTGGTGAGTTACATGAAATAAAGGTTTTTTTTTAAACCTCATATTAGAATGCAAATGTCTTACCCTCACAGGCTCATCACATATTAACATCTGCACTGTATTTCTTAGATCCTACTTTTGAAGAATGAGTGTAGGCTTTAGGGTGAACAGTGTTTCCTCATGTCTCCCTAATTTTACCATTCTAACTAAATCTACATTTCTTACTGTTGTTCCATTTATAGACATTTCAGGCATCAAACATAGCTGGTAAAATCCTAAATGGAATCGAATTTAACTATGAACCATTTGAGAAGGTTCTTTAAACATTTTAAGTCATGTTGCATTGAGGTTGTTTAAAGACATCAGGTCCTCAAGGAGACAGCAAACTAGTAATTTGAAAAGAATTATTAATGTGTAAAATGGGACTAGCTACTAAGAGAGGGTAAAGAGAGCTCTAGAGAATATTGGAATAGCAAGTGAAAGGTTGAGGGAGTATACACAGGAAGGTACAAACCTGAAAGAGATACTACCTATAGCAGTGCTGAAATTCACTCTTCATAAGAAGGAACACTGGATGGAGGAGGTTTCCTGAAGTGTCACAGACCAAGGTCGGTGAGGGGGAAAACACCTACTGGGGTTCCAGGGAAATTCTCTAGGTCACTGTCCATTTTGATTCTGGAAAAATGTTCTAGGAAGCAACTCACTACACTGTTTATTGGAGTGTCAGCAAGACCCAGGAAGATACTGTGCACTCGTGTACTGGTGAGACTTTGTAGGAAGCTGTTGCTGGGATGATGGTGAAGAGTTTGGAGTTCAAGCCCTGCCAAGTAAGAGGGTCTTATTGAACACCTCAGGTTTTCCGCTGAATCCCAACTAGGTTCTCATAAATCCACAGATGACCTAGATATTGGAACTGGCTGACAAGGCACTTCTCAATTTGGTATGATGCATGAGTAAATAGAATTTAAACTGAGAACAACAGTTTTACTAGGATGAAGAGATACGGTTTGGAGATTGGATCTGCCAGGTGACTGGAAATTGAAAATGAAATTACTGTGATTTCTTTTCTTTCTATTTTATAATAATTAAGAAAGTATTATACCATCTGTGCTAGTTATGAAAATTCATCCTTTTTTGCCCTGCTTTATGATGCTGGAACTGGACTTGCAAAAAAATTTTTTTTTCTTTGCCATCTGGCCCAATATTAGACCTTATCAGTAAAAGGATCTGATAGGACATTGTAGAAAGAAAGGCTTCACTTATGGCTCCCTGTGCTTTTCTTTTTGCTGTAATAAGTGCTACAGCCAGTAGGAATCTTACAGTGGGTTACACAGTGACACATGCCTTTGAGTAGAAATAATTCCAGGATGAGAGCTAGATACTTGAACTAAGAGAAAAATAAAAATAGGACCACCAAAGATGACAACTAAGATTCCATAAAATTAAGGTAATAAGCTAGTACTTTGTGGTTAAGCATATCACAAATTTAATAATAACAGATCCAAGAAGTTCAGCCAAACTTAAGTAGGATAAATACAAAGAAAGGTACATATAGGAATGTCATCTTTAGAAGACCAAAGATACAGAGAAATAATTGAAAGTAGAGGAATAAAGGACATATTACCTATGTACCATATACATATATTACCATATTATCTATAGTGGAACAATAAGAAGACCAGTCATGTTTGACTGGTCATAAAACAGAAGCCAGAAGACAACAAAATGGCATCTTTAAAGTGCTAAAAACAAACAAATAAAAAACACTATGTAACTAGAATTTTATGTCCAGTGAAATTATCTTTCAAAAGTAAACACAAAATAAAATTTGAAGATTTGAAACACATTCCAAAGAATGTTATGGAATTTTATTTATCAGAAAAGAAAAATGTCAGCAAAAAAATTGACCTAGAGAAAAAAATAAATAGTGTTAAGGAAAATGAATATAAAAGCTATCTCCAAATGATTTTAGAGTCTTTTTTTTTTTTTTTTTTAATTTTTTTTTTCAACATTTTTTATTTATTTTTGGGACAGAGAGAGACAGAGCATGAACGGGGGAGGGGCAGAGAGAGAGGGAGACACAGAACCGGAAACAGGCTCCAGGCTCCGAGCCATCAGCCCAGAGCCTGACGCGGGGCTCGAACTCAGGGACCGCGAGATCGTGACCTGGCTGAAGTCGGACGCTTAACCGACTGCGCCACCCAGGCGCCCCTAGAGTCTTTAAGAGATAATTGACTAATGTGCAAATAATAAGAAAGTATTGTGGGGATTATAACATATGTAGACATAAAAGCTATGAAAATACGAGCCAAAGAATGGGAGAAGAAAATGGAAATATAGTGTTTCAACTTTATTAAACTAGAACACTACTAGAACCCTAGAACATCACTAAAAACAAAGCAAAGCAAAGCAAAACAAAACAAAACAGAAAGGAAGTATCACTAGCAAGAGAATAGTGGAGATAAAATGACACCTAAGTCTTCCGTTTATCCAAATGAAGGTAGAACACAAAGAATAAAAAGAGCAAAGCTCAAGTTGGATAAATAGGAAAGTAATATCAGGATTGTAAACTGAAATCCACTCTCATCATTAATTACATTATATATATAGATTGATAAATCCAATTAAGAGGCAGAAATTGTCAGGATAAGAAAAAAGCAAAATCCAACTGTTACCTATAAGAAAGTCACTTTTACACATAAAGACACAGATTAAATGAAAAAGAAAATATTGAATGAAACTAAATGATAGAAAAATATATGCAGAAGGAATCTGGAGTGTTCATATTAATATTGGACAAAATAGATTAGGACATGGAATACCGCCAAGGATACAGAGGGAAATTTCAGAATGATAAGGAAATCAATTCATCAAGAAAATAATCCTAAATGAGTATGCATAGAAACATGATTTTTTTGAAATATTTTATACCACTTGAAAGATTTTATACCAAACTACATAACTTTAAGATTAATTCTAAATGATAGTCATCTAGACTCTTTTGACACTGGTGTAAGGATACCATAGATCAAGGGAAAGGCATAAACCCACAAATACACAGTTAATTGATTTTTGACAAATATGCCAATTCAATAAGGAAGGACAGTGTTTTCTCAAACCATTATTTTTTAAAAACATTTATTTATTTTTGAGAGAGTGCAAGTGAGGGAAGGGCAGAGAGAAGGGGCAGAGGATCCAAAGTGGGCTTTGCATTGACAGCAAGTGAGCCTGATATGGGGCTTGAATGCATGAATCGTGAGATCATGACCTGAGCTGAAGTCACTCAACCAACTGAGCTACCCAGGCGCCCCATCTCAAAACCATTATTTTAATGGAAAACTCCAGACACCAGAAATTTTATATTATCTGATACCATTTGCAAAATTCTAAAAAATTTGAAAATATAGGGACACAAAGTAGACCAGTCAGTGATTGTCAGAGCCTAAAGTAAGGGTGGAAATTTGACTAAAGTGAGGGGAGAGGAACACAGGATAACTTTTTGGGATCATAGAAATATTCTGTATCATGATTGTGGTGGCTGATATATGACTGTATATATTTGATCAAACTAATTGAATTATTCCCTTAATATTGTGAAGTTTTAAAAAGTAAGTTTTATCTCATTAAACTACATTCATAAAATGTAATTCACTACATTTATATAATAAAGGAGAAAAATCACATGGACACTATGATCAGAAAAAACAAAACAAAACAAAACAAAAACCTCAGCCAAAACAAAACAGGTTTGATAAAATTTACCATTTATTGATAGCAAAAACTCTCAGTAATTTAGTAGAATAGAATGTCATCAATCTGATAAAAGGCATCTACAATAATCTAAAATAATGCACTTTCTCTAAGGTCAGGAATAAAGCAAGGATATATGCTTTTACCATTATATTCAACATTGTTCTGAAAGTCCTACCAGTTCAATAATTCAAAAAAGAAATGAGGGGCATAAAGATTGGATGTAGCATCTCCCTATGATATAAAATCAAAAAAAAAAAAAAAAAGAGTTGCATTGGGGCACATCGATGGCTCAGTCAGTTAAGTGTCCAACCTTGGCTCAGGTCATGATTTCATGGTTCGTGAGTCTGAGCCCCACATGCAACTCAGTGCTGACTATGGAGCCTGCTTGGGATTTTCCCTTTCCTTCTCTCTGCCCCCCCCTTACTTATACTCTCTCAAAATAAATAAAACTTAAAAAAAAAAAAGAATTGTACTTCTGTAGACTAGCAACAGCACATTGCTACACTGAATAGTACTGTATACTATTACAATAATTACAGAGAAAAATTAAAGAACAAATAAATGGGGAGATATACCATGTTTGCTATTAAAAGACTCACTATATTCGGGTGCCTGGGTGGCTCAATCGGTTGAGGGTCCGGCTTCAGCCCAGGTCATGATCACGCCAGTTGTGAGTTCGGGCCCCGCGTCAGGCTCTGTGCTGACAGCTCGGAGCCTGGAGCCTGCTTCGGATTCTGTGTCTCCCTCTTTCTCTGCCCCTCCCCTACTCATGCTCTGTCTCTGTTTGTCTCAAAAATGAATAAAACATTAAAAAAATATATAAAAAAAGACTCACTATATAAGATGTGAATTTACCTCAAATTTAGCTATAAATGTAACAAAAACCCAATCATACTCCTAGTAAATGATTCTGCTGAGAGAGTAATAAACTGATGCCACTATGTATAGAAGAATGCAAAGGCCCCAGAAGAAACAAAACAATCTTAAACATGAACAAAGTGAGAAGACTTATATTACTTAATTCTAAGACTTATTTTAAAGATGTAATAATCAAGAATGTGTGATATTGGTATTAGCACAGACAAGTACATCAATGGAATGTAAGAAAAGCACAGAGATAGATCCACAATATACAGATTATTTTAAATAAATGTGTTTATGCAATCTCAAGAGGAAAGAGAAAGGCTTTTAAACAAATATTTCTGAAACAATTGGATAAGTATGGGGGAAAAAAGAATGTCGACTCTTTTGAATAACATTATCCAAAATCAATTCATGACAGATCATAGAACTAGTCATATTAAGTTAAAACTTTAAAAAATTCTAGGCCTTAGATTAAGGAAATATTTCTTAGGAAAATAACATAAAAATAAGTGCAATTAATCAAAATCAAAACCTTTTCCTAACCAAAAGATACCCTTCCAATAAAAATCAAAACATTCACAATACATATATTTGGCTTTTGTGAATGACATATAAAGAACTTCCATAAATCATTAATACAAATAAAAACACATCAATAAAATAAGGGGAAAAGGCTTGAGCAGATTACAAAAAGTATAAAAATGGTCAATAAGACATGAAAATATGCTTAACATGATTTGTCATCAGGGAATTATTAAAGCACAAAGAGATAATGCTTCACATCTTTCTAGATTGTTAAAACTTGAAGACTGACAATGACAAATGTTTATGAAAGTATGGAGCACCTGGAATGATCAGATCTTTTTAAGGCCTGTGAAATTGTACAACTACTTTAGAAAGCTGTGTGGCAATTTCTTACAAAGTTAAACATTTCCTATCCTCTGACTCAGGAATTTTACTGTTATTTATCCAGGAGAATGATAGTATAAGTTCTCACAGGAATGTGCACAAAAATGTTAACAGCAGCTTTATTCATGACAGCCTTAGACTTAAAATAACCCAAATGTCCTTGAACAAAAGAATGAATAAGCAACTTAAATCTATCATCAAAGGAATACTTCTCAGCAATAAAAAAGGGAAAAGTTTGATTCTAGACTGGATCCTAAATAGGAGGGAAAGATTGCAGAGAAAGACATACTTGAGAGGACATAATTGACAAAATTGGAATATGGGATAGTTTTATTAAAGGATCTTATTAGTGTTAAATTTATTGAATATAATGTGATTTTGTAGAGAATATTTAGTTGTAGATAACCCACTGAGTATATATAGATAAGGAACCATGACATGTGTAACCTCTCAAATGTTTGAGAAAAATTTTATATATTGTATAAAATGTAAGGATGGAGATATTAATATGTGCATACATATGTATTCGTCTATGTGTGTGTGTGTGTACAGTTGACCCTTGAACAGTACAAGTTAGAACTGTGTGGGCCCATTTATACATGGATATTTTTACTTACAGTATTGAAAATGTATTTTCTCTTCATTATGACTTTCTTAATAATTTTCATTAGCTTAACAGTATATAATATATGTAACATACAAAATATGTGTTGATTGTTCATATTATTAGTAAGGCTTCTGGTCAACAGTAGAGCCTAAATAGTTCAGTTTTTAAAGAGTCAAAAGTTATATTTGGATTTTCGACTTCATAAGGGGTTGGCACCCCCTAACTGTGCTCCCAAACCTCCATGTTGTTCATTGGTTAATCTTATATATGTATAAAACAAGAGAGAGAGTGCATACATAAATGTCAAATAAATAGGCAAATTCTGTCAATAAGTGCATCTAGGTAAGAGATATCCAGTTTTTTGTGTTATTACTCTAATTCTTATACATTTTCTCTAAATTTGGAATTATTTCCAAATAAAAGATTATTTAAAAAAGAAAAATAAATACTGAAAAACCCAAGGATGTATCTCAAAATATTACTTTTAGTGGAAGAAGTCAAACACAAAAGTGTACTTACTGTATGATTCTGTTTAGGTGATGTTCTAGAATAGATAAAGCCAATTCATAATGTTAGAAATCAGAATTATGGTTGCCTGGGCAGGCAGTAGGAAGTGATGTCATTATTGACTGAAAAGAAAACAAGGGAGCATTCAGGGGAGAAGGGAATGTTTTATATCTTGATTTTCTTGTTTGTTACAGGAGTGACATATATTAAAACTCAGGTATCTGTATTGGGTGGTACCCTTTATGGAGAGGATATTTATGGAGAGGATATCTCAATAAAATTAATTATAAAAAGGGCATTTATAAATTGTCATTCCAGCAGGAGATGTAGCCAAACAAAATCAAGTTGCCTTTTGGCTCTCATTGAAGGATCTGTATTGAAAATTTGCTTTCTGGGCCTAATACTAACATCATTACCTACCATAGCCTGTGACATTATTTTATTGTTTTATACTGACTGTTTCATTGTTTTATACTTTGTCCATCAGGAGAGTTTATGAATCTGAGTATGTAATTCACAAAAATATAATTTTCCAGTAGTGTGTTGAGTAAGTTAGCAATTGGCACTATGCTAAAAAAAGGAAAAAATAAATTTCCATGTAACTAGTCCCACCAAGGTCAGTTCCTAGCTACCAATGTGATGTCACTAAAAAAGCAGTTTGGGAAAGATTGTCAATATTAGTGTTGGGGTAGCTTCAGCACACCAGAGGTTTAACTATACAAATGCAGTATCTACATATCTAAAGAATGCTTTTAATAACACATAACAAGATCCAAAATCGTCAGTAGAAAGATCACTACCTACTGCCTGCTGCTTGGCCCTTTGGATATCATTGACTGATTATTGGTGATCATATATCCTATTTTGATTCTTTTCTGTTTTAGTGACTTTTCTTTTTCAGCTGAATGTCAGTTTCTTTACCTCTGTAAATCTTGTAGCAGAAATCTGAGTAAGGGTCATTTAGGTCCATGACTAGCTGAATAAGCATTGGATACTGCTGATGGTGATTGTTTTTTACCTGGTGGCATTAGGAGATGTTTGCAGACAATGACATTGTCAGAATACTTATCCTTTCCTGTAGGTATTGCCCTGCAAAGTCTTGATTTTGTGTCATCTCTGATTAAAGAGGGCCTAGACTCTTCTCCTCAATACATGAGGCAGTTCTTCTTCCAGGGTATTTCAAACTGCAGGCTTCTTTGAAAAATATATGGAAAGGAAAGCTTTTCCTCTATCTATTCTCCTCTTTTTTGTCTCAGTTTTAAATTAAAGTAACACACACTGATCTTAAGTCAATGGAAAGGTTTAGAGTTTTTAATAAGACTATTTTTAAAATTTATTTATTTAGTGCGCATAAGTGGGGGAGGGACAGAGAGAGGGAGACAGAGAATCCCAAAAGACAGCATCACGGAGCGGGATGTGAGGCTGGAACTCACAAACTGGGAGATCGTGACGTGAACTGAAGTTGGACACTTAACTGACTGATCCACCCAGGCGCCCCAAAATTATTTTTAATGCCAAACTGTAAGGGCATCTAGGATTGTAAACAAGAATTTTGTCAATTCATCATATGATTGGCAACTTCACTTTATAAATCTTTCCTCACTGTAGGTTTTTAAAAGACCCGAGCAATTAAAAAATCTCATTAAGTTCCCGCTAATGTTTCCTATGTGATATTTTGAGGTAGTATCTTTCTCCTATCTAACCTGGTCATTATATCTGCACTGTTCTACAGTATTGTAAAAAAAAATAAGCCAACTATTTTATGTTGTCTGCATATATTCTGTCCCACTCCTGCTTTTTTCTGAGCAATGAGTGTAATTCAATTTAATTTTGATTGTTAAATTTTTAGTATTTTATAGTTGTATGATTTTGACTCAGAAGACAAAATTAATACAAGGCAAAAATAACTCTGATTTATCCTACAGAAACATTGTAGAGACATATAAAATTTAATTTTATGGAAGTTCATCTCAGTATTATTTATATTTGTGAAAATTCCAATGTATTGAAATGTAAAAAATGGCAAACTATATAAAATTATTCATATTGTATAAAAAATTTTAAACTGTAAACATGAAAAGGAAGGGTATAGAGGAATATTTAAAGATGGGGGATATTATGTTAGTAACTGAAAGGTCAGGTTATAAATATATAGGTTCTGATTTCATTTTTATTTAAAATGCATGCAAAGAGAGAGAAGGCAAATCACAAAACAGACTCCTAACTGCAGAGAAAGATCTGATGGTCACCAGAGAAGAGGTAGGTGGGGGAATATGTGAAACAGGTTATGGGGATAAGGAGTGCACTTGTGATGAACACCGGGTATTGTATGGAATTGCTGAATCGCTATATTGTACACTTGAAACTAATAAAACACTGTATGTTAATTACCTGGAATTTGAATAAAAACTTTAAAAAACAAACAGTGGTGCCTGGGTGGCTCAATCAGTTGAGCGTCTGACTCTTGATCTCAGCTCAGCTCATGATCTCATGGATTGTGGGTCTGGGCCCCAAGTCAGGTTCTGCACTGACAGCACAGAGCCTGTAGGATTCTCTCTCCCTCTTATTCTGCCCCTCCCCCACTTGCATGTGCACTCTCTCTCAAAATAAATAAACTTAAAAACAAACAAACAAAATGTGTGCAAAAAACATCAGTGATCTTTACTGGGTGACAAAGTTATGACACATTTTTTACTTTTTCTTTGTGCTTTTCTATACTGTATAAACATTTTAACATGAACATATTTTTCTATTAAGGAGAACCTTAATTAGATGAAATAATTTGTGTGA
Organism: Panthera tigris; assembly: GCF_018350195.1. Taxonomy (NCBI): domain Eukaryota; kingdom Metazoa; phylum Chordata; class Mammalia; order Carnivora; family Felidae; genus Panthera; species Panthera tigris. Next base: position 154,996,553 of record NC_056663.1, read on the forward strand.
CAGGATAATAGAAACTAAAAACAAATTTAATCATTTTATCTTTTTTTTTTTTTTTGATTAGTGAAGAAATAGGTAGGTCATTTTATCCTTAAAAATGGTTTTTCTCTGCCATTACTGCTAGGCCTATAAGGGTTTTTCTTCTTTTATTAAGAAGGAACTGAAACTTATGCAAGCTATTTTATATATATGAGAGTTTAATGTAAAGCTCAAGTTCATCACACTACTAGGAAAATATGAACTATCAACTCACAGACAAAGCAGAACTGGAGAACCGGCGAACATACAAGGACTCACGGAGAAAAAACAAGATCTGAAAAGAGTCTGATTAAGACTTCAAAGGAGCACTGGGGTTTCTTCAAGAAGAGCTTTTTTCCTTCTTCCTCATATTTCCTTTCTCCCTTTTTCTTTCTTCCCTCCCTCCTCTCCTTTCTTAGATATTTTGAGTTCCTACAAAATTCTAATCACTGGGGATACAGGCAAGATCTCTGTCTACATTCTCCTGGATGAGAAAAATAAGGGCTCTTAACCGGTAAACAAATAAGAGGATTGCAGGTGGTAAAGCAAGCAAGCAAGCAAACAAACAAAACAAAACAAACAAGTAAGAATTGCAGGTAGTGAGTAGTGCTGAAAAGAATATAAAACTAGATGATGGATTAGCGACTAGCGGAGGGGTTGGGAAATACATGAGGATGCCTTAAAGTGGGTGATTAGGGGAGTCCTGAAGAGCTGATACTTGAAGAAAAGACCTGGAGACAAAACATTCCAGGTACAGGTGCTCAGTGAGCAGGAGGAAAGGGTAGTATAATATGAGCTGGCGAGTAGGACCTGGGTGGATCATATGAGACCTTACATTTTATTCTCAATACAATAGGAAGATCTTGGTGGATTTCAGGAAAATATTCAAGTGTGATAGGATGCATAATTTAAAAGACTGCACTGATAGTTTTATGGAGAATGGATGGATGTTAGTGGGCAAAGATAACAACAGCATAGCTACAGTTAGGATGCTTTTACAGAAATCCAAAGGGCATATATCTTCTCCCTCGTCATTAAGTAGCTGGCTCCTATCTTCCATCTAATTATTATCTCATTTATTCCTCTTTCCTTATTTCTGCTTTTGACTCAGTGTTTGTTCCCTTGTATCCACTCTACTTTTTGGTACCTCATAATGTCTGTGTCCTCATGAATTTGGCTCTCTGTGATTGTTCATTCCCAGATTCAGCTTACCTGTCTTTAGACACCTTTTGATCTTCTGTGTGCAGTTGTTCAGGTTTAGGAGCTTCCATCAATTGCTCAGTTTTCTCCAAGCCCAAATGCCAGAAAAAATCAGGTTAATTACACTTATCTTGCTTTATCACCCAACATCATGTGTTGCTGGTGAGCCTATAGATTATTGTTGGACTTGAATTAAATATCTGTTTCTAATTCAAACACAAGGGAGCTAAGACAAATTGTATAAGTCATGGCCATCTATGACTACCCCCTCATCAGGAGCTGTGAATGGAATGGTTTCACTTAAAGAGAGCCAGGGGGAGTGTTGGATATCAGAACTGACATGCTGATATAGCTATGTGGCATTTTTCTTTTGGTTGATTAGTAGATAATTCTAGTAAGGAATCCAATTAATCAGAAGAATTATGAGTAAAAGAGGGTTGCTTCCAGGGAATAACAGGAAATAGGTATTTGAATCATGTGTGTGTGTGTGTGTGTGTGTGTGTGTGTGTGTGTATGTGTGTATGCATGTGTGTGTTTCTGGTTAGTAAGCCACACTTCAGGAGGAAGGTATGTGTTATTGCTTTGGAAGTCTGAAGTTGTAGGCATACAATAAAAAATAGTATCCAATTTAGAAAACTTTATATATGTTTACTCAATTTGCCAGAGGACAAACTATTGAATAACAATATTGATTGGAAGTATGCTCTAGCTTTTAGGTGTATAATGATTGAAGAGCAATTATGGTAAATTTACAGATTAAACCAAAGTTAAGATTAATAATGCCTATATCTATCAAAGGTCTTGAAAAAATCTTTGCGACTTGTAGTACACCTAGTACATTTTTTTAACCAGATTACCAGTGAGGGTGAAATGTTATGTCATAGTCATTCAACCTAAATTTTATTTTACTTATTTTTATTTTTTTAGATTCAAGTATAACTAACATACAGTGTTATATTAATTTCAGGTATACAATATAATGATTCGAAAGCTTATACATTACTCCGTGCTCATAATGGTGGGTGTAATCTTTATCCCCTTTACCCATCCATCCATCCACCTCCCTTGTGGCAACCATCAATTTGTTCTGTATTTTTAAGAGTGTTGTTTTGTTTGTCTCTCTGTCTCTTTCTTTTTCTCTTTCTTTCTTTCTTTCTTTCTTCCGATGGTTTAGTAAATTCCACATGTAAGTGAAATCATATAGTATTGTCTTTCTGTGACTGACTTATGTATCTTAGCATTATACCTTCTAGATGCATCCATGTTGTTGCAAATGGTAAGATCTTATTCTTTTTTAAGGCTAAATAACATTCCATTGTGTATATATATACCACTTCTTTATCCATCCATCTATCCATTCATCTATCAGTGGACACTTGAATTGCTATTTTTACCTTGGCGCTTGTAAATAATGCTGCAATAAACATAGGGGTGCATATATATTACTGAAATTTGTATTTTCATTTTCTTTGTGGCATCACTGGTAAAATGGTAATCCTATATTTAATTTTTTGAGGAACCTCCATACTGTTTTTCCACAGTGGTGGCACCAGCTTGCTTTCCCACCAGTAGTGCATGAGGTTCCTTTTTCTTTATACCCTCCCAACACTTTTTATTTTTTATGTTTTTGATTTTAGCCATTCTGACAGGTGTGAGATGATATCTCATTGTCGTTTTGATTTGCATTTCCCTGATGATTAGTGATGTTGAGCATCTTTCCATGTGTCTATTAACGAACTATATGTCTTCTTTGGAAAAATGTCTATCAGATCTTCTGCCAATTTTTAAAATTGGATTATTTGTTATTTTTGTGTTGAGTAAGTTCTTTGTATAATTTTGATATTAACCTCTTATCAAATATATCATTTGCAAGTATCTTCTATTCAGTAGGTTGTCTCTTTGTTTTGTGGATGGTTTCCTTCACTGTGCAAAAGATTTTATTTTTGTATAGGCCCAGTAGCTTAATTTTGGTTTGTTTCCATTGCCAGAGGAGCCATATCTAGATAAATGTTTCTACAGCTGATTTCAGAGATTGCTGCCTATGTTCTCTTCCAGGAATTTTATGGTTTCAAGTTTCACATTTAGGTGAGAGTGGATATCCTTGTCTTATTCCTGATCTTAGAGCAAAAGCTCTCAGTTTTTCACCATTGAGTAAGATGTTCACTGTGGCCTTAATTACATTGAGGAACATTTCTCTAAACCTACTTGAGAATTTTTATCATGAGTGGATGTTGTACTTTGTAAAATAATTTTTCTGCATCTATTGAAATTATCATATGGTTTTAATCCTTTCTTTTGTTAATGTGATGCATCACATTGATTGATTTATGAATATTGAACCACTTTTGCATTCCTGGAATAAATCCCACTTGATCATGGTCAATGATTTTTTTAAATGTATTGTTGGGTTTAGTTTGCTAATATTTTATTGAGGATTTTTACATCTGTGTTCATCAGAAATATTGGTATGTAGTTTTCTTTTTTGTACTGTCTTTCTCTGGTTTTGGTATGAGAATAATCCTGGCCTCAGAATGAATTTGGAAGCTCTTCTCTCTCTTCCTTTCTCTCTCTCTCTCTCTCTCTCTCTCTCTTTTTTTTTTTTTTTTTTTTTGGAATAGTTTCAGAAGAATAGGCGTTAACTCTCCTTTAAGTGTTTGGTAGCATTCACCTGTGAAACCATCTGATCTTAGACTTTGTATTTTGGGAATTTTTTTATTGCTGATTCAATTTCATTGCTAGTAACTGATCTGCTCAAATTTTCTTTTTCTGGGGTGCCTGGGTGGCTCAGTCGGTTAAAGCATCTGACTTTGGCTCAGGTCATGATCTCACAGTTCGTGGGTTTGAGGCCTGTGTTGGGCTCTGTGCTGACAGCTCAGAGCCTGGAGCCTGTTTTGGATTCTGTGTCTCATTCTCTCTCTGCCCCTTCCCGGCTTGTGCTCTGTCTCTCTGTCTAAAAAGTAAATAAACATTAAAATTTTTAAAAAATTCCTTTTCTTCCTTATTCAGTTTTAGGAGGTGATATTTATAGGAGTTTATCCATTAATTTGTTGCCCAATTTTTGGCATAGTTTTTACAATATTCTCTTATAAACCTTTGTATTTCTATGGTGTTGATTATTATTTTTCCTCTTTCATTTCTGATTATATTTTTTTAATTTTTTTCTCTCTCTGTCTTTTTATGAGCCTGCCTAAAAGTTTATCAATTGTGGATGTTGTCAAAGAACCAGCCCCTGGTTTCATTGATCTGCTCTATTGTTTATTAAGTGTTTATTTAATTTATTTCTGCTTTAATCTTTATTATTTCCTTCTTTCTGCAGTTTTAAGTTTTGTTTGTTCTTTTTCTAGGTAATTTAGGTGTAAGTTTAGGTTGTTTATTTGAGATTTTTCTTGCTTCTTGAAGGAGGCTTGAATTGCTATCATCTTCCCTTTTAGAACAACTTATGTTGCATCCCAAAGATTTGGACCATTGTGTTTTCATTTTTATTTGTCTTCATGCACTTTTTGATTTCCTCTTTGCTTTTGCAGTTGACTTATTCATTGCTTGGAAGCTTGTTATTTAACCTCCATGTATTTGTGTTCTTACCAGATTTTTTCTTGTGGCCCATTTCTAGTTTCATGCTATTGTGATTGGAAAAGATGTATGATATGACTTCAGTCTTTTTGAATTTGTTGAGACTTGCTTTGAGGCCTAACATGTGATCTGTTCTGGAGAATGTTCCATATGCACCTGGAAAGATTGTGTATTCTACTGTTTTAGGATCGGATGTTCTGAATATATGTTAGATACATCTAGCCCAGTGTTTCATTCAAAGTCAATGTTTCCTTGTTGATTTTTTGTTTGGATGACCTATCCATTAATGTAAGTGAGGTGTTTAAGTTTGCTACTATTGTTGTATTACTGTCAATTATTTCCTTTATGTTTGTTAACTACTTTATGTATTTGAGTTTTCATATGTTGGGTGCATAAATATTTAGAGTTGTTACATCTTTTTGTTGTATTGTTCACTTTATGATTATGTGATTATGTGGTGTCTTTCTTTGTCTCTTGTTATAGTCTTTGTTTTAAAGTCTATTTTGTGTAATATAAGTATTACTACCCTGGCTTTCTTTTCATTTCCATTTGCATGATAAATGTTTTTTCCATCCCTTCACTTCCAAACTTCATGTTGTCTTTAGTTCTGAAATGAGTTTCTTATAGGGAGCATATAGATGGGTCTTCTTTTTTTTATCCATTCTGTCACTCTATGTCTTTTGATTTGAACATTTAGCCCATTTACATTCAGAGTAATTATTGATAGGTATATGCTTATTGCCATTTTGTGACTTTTTTATGGTTGTTTGTAGTTCTGTTTCTTTCGTATCTCGCACTCTTCCCTTGTGGGTTGATGGCTTTCTCTAATGTTATGCTTGGGTTCTTTTCTCTTTACTTTTGCATATCCACTACTGGTTTTTGATTTGAGGTTACCATTAGGTTTACCTATTCCATTCTGTGCATATAGCAGTGTATATTAAGTTGATGGTCACTTAAGTTTGAACCCATTCTTAAAGCACTAAATCTTTACTCCCCTCACACGTTTTATGTATACAATATAATATTTTATATTTTTTTATTTTGTGAATCTCTTGACTGATTTTTATAGATATAATTAATTTTACTACATTTGTGCTTTAACCTCCATACTGGTTTTATAAATGATTGATATACTACTTTGGTTGTATTTGTATATATCTGTGAATTTATTTTCCATTCAAAGAAATTCCTTTAGCATCTCTTATCAGACTGGCTTAATAGTGATGAATTTATTTAATTTTTGTTTGCCTGGGAAATTCTTTATCTCTCCTATTCTGCATGATATCCTTGCTGGATTGAGTATTTTTGGTTGCAGTTTTCTTCCTTTCAGCACTTTGCATATATCATGCTACTCCTTTCTGGCTTACAAAGCTGAAAAATGAGCTGATAGGCTTTTCAGGTTTCCTTTGTAGGTAACCATTCTCTCTTGCTGCTTTAAAATTTTTCTATCACTACTTTGCCATTTTAATTATTATATGTCTTGGTGTGGACCTTCTTGGTTGATGTTTTGCTTTTTTTCTTTTTTTTTCCTTAAAGGCTCTTTGTGCTTCCTGGATCTAGATTTCTGTTTTCTTCCCTAGATTAAGGAAGTTTTCAGCTATTATTTCTTGAAATAAATTTTCTATCCCCTTTTCTCTCTTATTCTGGGATCCCTATAATATGAATGTTACTATGCTTGATTGATGTAGGCTGACTGGGTGTGAGGACCCAGAGGGGTGCCTTATAGGACCAGCCAAGAGGGTCCTTGGATTCATGTAGAATGGAAATTAAATGTGAGCTGGTAGGAAGTTGAAAAAATAGTTTATTGAAGATGTGGAGAGAGCAGATATAGACAGAATATCTGGGAGACTCAGAAAGGGAACAAAGAATGAGTTCCATTTTTGCTTGGAGTCTGGGGTTTTACTGAGGAAGATAGTCTAATGTACATGTCCTCTCAGGCATCTAGGAACTGGCTAAAACATGGGCAAGTGCCCAAGTGTACTCTGTAAATCCTTTATGCCTTGAAGCCAGGGATCTTGGCATCAAGGTGTTTGGAGTCAGTGGTCTTGAAAAATATACATGACAACCTCACTCCTTAGATGTTATGTATTGTCCTGGAAAACTCCAGAGAAGTTGTTAACACCTAGACCTTTACAAGAAGGAAACAACATTATCAGTACTATAAGACATGTATATGGTGGGGTGCAGGTCCTAGCAAGAATAGAATCTAGAAATGGACAAAAAAAGCAATGTTTTTTCATGAGGCCCTTTCAGTTTCTCTATCTCATGATGATGTTGCTGAGTTCCCTTAACCTATTGTCATTTTTTATTTATTTTTTTTTCTTTTTGCTGTTCTGCTTGGTTGTTTTCTATTCCTTTGTCTTCTAGCTCATTGAAGCATTTTTCTGCTCCTGCTAGTCTACTATTTATCCCTTGTAGTGTCTTTTTCTTATTTCAGTTATTGAGTTTTCATCTCAGATTGGCTCTTTTTTATATTTTCTCTTTGTTAAACATCTCACTGAGATCTCCCACTCTTTTCTCAAGTCCAGTATCTTGTGACTGTTACTTTGAATTCTCTCAGCGTAGTTGTATATCTCCATTTTATTTAGTTCTTTTGATATGATTTTATCACGTTCCTTAATTTGGGACATATCCCTCTGTCTCTTCATTTTGTCTAAAACTCTATATCTGTTTCTGTGTATTAGGAAAATCAACCATGTCTCCTGATCTTGGAAGCTATGGCCTTATGAAGAAGAGGTCCTGTAGTGCCCTGTAGTGCAAAGTCCCACATTCACCAGAACCTGGTGCTTCATGAGTGTCTCCTGTGTGTATTGCATGCACCCTGCTGTGGTTGAACCACGTTTGCCTTTAATCCAGTCATTTGCAATGGCCTTCTTTGTCTGTTGTGGGCAGGGTTTGGTCCCTGTGCTATTAAGAGCCAGTCTTGGTCAGACCAAATGCTTGCCCTCAACCTGTTTGCTGGAACTGCAGTTGCACTGAACTGCAGGGTGTTCTCCCTGCGTTGTCCCTTGAGAGGCTTTCACTGGTGGGTGGGGCTGGCAGTCAGGCCAGATGTTTGCCTCCAGTCTGTTAGGGCTGTCTGTTAGGGAGCCTGTGGTCAGATCAGACATTTCTTCCAGCCTAGTGCTGGGGCTGCAGTAGTACTGGTGTGTGTGTTAATCTTCCTCTCTCCTCAGAGCAAGAGTCACTTTGGAATGGTGCTGGCTACTGTTGGGGTTGCTTGATGAATGATAGGCATCTAGTACTACTTTGGAGGAACTCCTCAAGAGTGAGGTGAGTTTGGTGAGGGGAGTCTGCAGTAGAGTATAGGGTTGGTGTGCATGGCATTAGCAAGCTAAATGGTGAGTGTTTATGCTAGTTCCTGTAGGTGTCTGAGTATGTAGGTTTGGGGGGCAGGGGAGAGCAATGGTGCCCACCAGCTCTTTCGTTCTTGGAAAAGTCTCCTAAGGATTTCTGCCACTTCTTTGCAAGTTCTGAGATTAGTTGTAAATAAATCTTCCCTATCCTCCAGGTTCTTTTTTAAACTGATGCTTTTATGCTGTATCTTGGTGGAGTTGTTTTGGTATGCTGTACCCTTAAGGGCAGGGTCTCAGTTTCCCATTGCCCTAAGGCTCTTCTGAGTTGAGGCTACAGATTGTTAAAGTTCCTGGTGTTAAGCCCAGTGATTGTAAAAACTCAGGAAGTTAAGCGCCTGCAGTTTTCAAACCCCAATGTTTTAGGAACTTGTCTTCCCAGTGTAGGTCCTTTATGTCTGAGGTGTCTGGGGTGGGGTCTGTTCTTCACCCTTCTCTGTGCTTGTGGTATCCCTCCTATTTGTGGTTAGTCTTGCTGGTTAGCTTGGACTCTACCCTTCCTACTATTTTCAGTGTGGACTCCTCTGTATGATTAATTATGGGGAGTATGTTCTGATAGGCTTTGTTTTATTTTCTGTGTCAGTTATACTGATGTGGCTTTTATCTAGGTGTATTTGTGAATGAGGTGAGCTTAGGATTCTTCCACTCTGTGATCTTCCCAGGCTTCTCAGTCTATATTTTATATAGGTTTCTGTATCATTTCAGTGTCTTATTCCGTGAAATATGATTACATGATTCTAGTCAGTTAAGTTTTTTCATATCATTGTGATTTCTTAACTTAGAGACTGTTCTGTAATGAAAACTAAACAACTTATTTTCTGATAAACACATAAATAAAAATAAAAGAAGGCAAAATGATAGGAAGATTGTTTTTAAGACTATTGGCAATTTATTTAATGTGATATCTGGTAACAAATCTTTCAACTTCTTTCCAAAGACAATTTGGTGAGAAGACTGTGTCTTATTCTGGACCTTAAACACAGTGTAAGAATCTCCTGCAAATGGAAGAAAGTATAATTCTAACTCACTTATTATTTTATATTTCTCAGCCAAGATCTGCAATGCACTCTCAACAACCAGCATTTTGCCTAAGAGGAGAAGCATTGTGTCATCCATATTAATTACACATCTTGGGTCTGGCAGTAATGTCACTACTGGTACTGCCAAATCTGTGAGTCTCTTTTCAAGGATATTCCTTGGGTATATTCAGTGTTATTCATGATTGGATCAGAATTGGGACACAGAGGATTTTTGGCAACATTTGAGAATTTCATACAGATAAAAGGAAAAGAATTAAGTTATAAGTGTTTGCCTACTTTGCTCTGTGGGGCTGATTGCAATAATGGGTAAAAAGTATTGATTGAAATCTAAAAAGGCTAAGTTGATCTATACAACATATGGCTGAATGTGGATCCATGCAGAGAGAGTGTATAACAAATGAAATAAAATGCAGAAACAGTAGAGGTTGTTTCAGGCGGAAAGATTTTTGGAAATCAAATACAGCGTCAGAGAGAGGAGAGAGTTCCTGAGCAAGCCATTGTGGATATTGGGGAACAGAAAATAGCAAAGACACAATCTAGAGCATATTGTTCTGTGTCATGCCATTTCATGCATCTCCCTTTGTCTTTCAGAAATTTGAATAAGAATATATTTCAGTGGTTTTGGGTTAGACTTTTATCTTTTGAATGTGATAGTATATGGAAATTTGCCACAAAACAGAAACAAGAAGGCATAGTTGTATTCAAGTTAGTTAGGCAAAAACATTAGCCCTGGAATACACCTCAGTTTTCCATCTTCATTCTCTTAGAGAAAAAAACAAACCCAGAGAAGTTTAAATAATTTGCCTGAGGTCATATAGTGAGTAGGGGAAATCCTAGTATTAGGATCCAAATATCTTTGCTCATATTTCAGCATTTATACGTAATCTCAGTTAGTGGTGCACAGTTGCATGGTATTAATATGCTCACTTTATTATTGGGTGTTATTAAAGAAATTGATATTAGGTATGAGAAAACAAATTTAATTCAATGTTTATGCATGAGAAAACAATAATAGTACTAACCTTTTTCCAGTTGCTTTCAAAAAACAAAGGTTAATAATGACGAAAGAACAGTGCACTATCCAGATATCATCATACAACTTTCAAACAACTACCACACTGGGAAATATTACTGTTGGTTTAATTAATGATAGCATTGTTGGTACCTTCTTGGCTCATTACCTTTAGACTTTATAATTGTCAATCGATTATCAATATCTAGTAAACATCAATAGGATACTTATATAACAACAAAAATCAATATATTTTATTTATTTGTGAATTTATGTAAAAAGAAACAATATCATCTAACAACATTCCAGTTATTGTTCCATTCATTCTACATATGTTAATGATTAACCCTCATAGTAAATTTATGATGTATATGTATTGACCTTGTATACATTTACCCATATACATATCCCATTTTTTACAGACCGGATATTTAGACAATAGAATTTATTTATTTACTATTGTGGTGAGAAACACATAACATGAAATCTACCCTCTAAATACATTTTAAGTGTGTAGGACAACATCAAACATATGCACATTGTTATGCAGCAGATCTCTAGAAATTTTTCATCTTGCTTGACTAAAATTCTATACTTATTCAATAGCAACTCCCCATTTCCATATATTCCCCACCCCTAGCCCCTGGCAGGCACCATTCTACTTTCTGCTTCTGTGAGTTTGGCCACTTTAGATACTTCATATAAATGGAATCATGTAGTATTTATTCATTACCGACTGGCTCAAGATTCATCCATTTTGTAGATTATTGAAGCATTTGCTCCCTTTTTAAAGGCTGAATAATTTCTATTGTATATGTGCACTACATTTTCTTATCCATTCATCTGTTAATGGGCAGTTAGGTTGTTGGCTATTATGAATAATTCTGCAATGAAAAATGAGTGCAAATATCTTATGGAGAATCTATTTTCAGTTCTCTTGGATAAACACTCAGAAGTGGGATTTCTGGATCATATCCTAGTTCTACTTTTAATTTTTTGAGGAACCTCCATACTGTTTTCCATTTCAGCTGTACCATTTTATATTCCCATCAGCAGTGTACAAATATTCCAGTTTCCCTGCATCCTTGCCAACCTTTATTATTTTTTATAAATGATAACCATCTTAAAAGATATGAGGTGACTTCTGATTGTAGTTTTGATTTGCATTTCCCTGATGATTAGTGATGTTGAGCACCCGTTAGCAATTCATATTTGTTGTTGTTGTTGTTGTTGTTCCAACTGAGTTGTAGTAGTTCTTTATACATTCAACATATTAACCCTTTATCAGATATAAGGTTTGCAAATATTTTCTCCTACTCCGTAGGTTGCCTTTCATTCTATTGCTTTCTTCCTTTGCTGTGTACAGGATTTTTAGCTTGATGTAGTCCCACTTATCTACATTTGCTTTTGTTACCTGTGTTGTTGGTATCGTATGCATTAAATTATTGCCAAAATCAATATCATGGAGCTTTTCTTCCTTCCTTGTAGGAGTTTTATAGTTTCAGGTCTTGTGTTTAAATTTTTATTCAATTTTGGGTTGATTTTTGCTTGTGGTGTAAATGTCTGGTTTCATTCTTTTGCATGTGGATAGCCAGTTTCCAACATCATTAGTTAGAGATTATTCTTCCCTATTGTGTTGTCTTTGTCACTCATGCTCAAGATCATTTGACCCATCTATGGATGGGCTTACTGCTGAGCTCTCTTTTCTATTCCATTGGTCTATATGCCTGTTTTTATGCCTGTATCATACTGTTTTGATTGCTGTGGCATTGTAATATGTTTTGAAATGAGGAAGTGTGCTGCCTCTTTGTTCCTCTTTCTCAAGATTGTTTGCCTATTTGAGGTCATTTATGATTATATATGAATTTTATGTTTTTTTTAAATTTTTGTGAAAAATGGCATTGTGATAATGATAGAGATTGCATTGAGTATGTAGATCACTTTGGGTAGCATGAACATTTTAACAATATTAAGTCTTCTAGTCCATACACAGGACATCTTTTCATTTATTTGTGTTTTCTTTAATTTCTTTATGGAATGTTTTATAGTTTTTAGTGTATAAATCTTTTGTCTCCTATTTAAGTTTATATCTAAAAATTTTATTCTTTTTAATGCTATTGTGAATGTGCTTTAAAAATAATTACTCTTGGGGTGCCTGGGTAGCTCAGTTGGTTAAGTGTCCGACTTCGGCTCATGTCATCATCTCACGGTTTGTGAGTTTGAGCCCCGCGACGGGCTCTGTGCTAATAGCTCAGAGCCTGCAGCCTACTTTGGATTCTCTGTCTCCTCCTCTCTCTGACCCTCCCATGCTCATCCTCTGTCTCTCTCTGTCTCCCAATAATAAATAAACATTTAAAAATATAATTCTTCTTAAGATTATTAGTTGTTTGAGCACAGACGTGCAACTAATTTTTGTATGATGATTTTGTTTCATGACACCTTGCTAAATATGATTATTATAATAGGTTTTGTGGAGTCTTTCAGATTTGCTACATATAAGATCATGTCATCTGCAAACAGGTAATTTTACTTATTCCTTTCAAATTTAGATACCTTTTATTATTTTTCCTACCTAATTGCTATAACTAGCAATTTCACTACTAATATGAATAGAAGTTATGAGAGTGAGCATCCTTGTCTTGTTCCTGATGTTATTAAAAAACTTGCAGATTTTCATTGTCTTCTATGATGTTAGCTGTTACTTGTCATATATGGCCTTTATTTGTTGATACAGTCTTCTATTCCTAGTTGAGAGTTTTTAATTGTGAAAAGTTGCTGAATTTTGTCAGATACTTTTTCTTCATCTATTGAGGTAATCATATGATTTTTGTCTTTCATTCTGTTAATATAGTGTATCACATTTATTGATTTTCATATGTTGAGCCATTCTTACATTCCAGGGATAAATCCCACGTAATCAAGATTCATGATCCTTTTAATGTACTGTTGAATTCAATTTGCTAATATTTTGTGGAAGATTTTTGCATCTATGTTTATCAGGGATATTGGCAAATAGTTTTCATAAATTATCCTTTTCTGGATTTAGTATTAGGGTAATGCTAGCCTTAGAAAATGGGTTCAAAAGTATTCCCTCCTCTACAATTTTTGTAAGAATTGCAAATAATTCTTTAAATGTTTGATAGAACTCTTCAGTGAAGGATTCAGGCCCTGGGCTTTTCTTTTTTTGGAGGCTTTTAATTACTGATTCAATCTTATCATCAGTTATTGGTCTGTTCAGATTTTCTATTTGTGATTTAGTCTTGATAGGTGAGATGTTTCTAGATATTTTCCATTTCTTCCAGTTATCCAATTTGTCAGGATATAGTTGTCATACTATTCTCATAATTCTTTTCATTTCTGTTGTATTAGTTGTAATGTCTCTTTCATTTCTGATTTTATTTATTAGAATCTTCTTTTTTTCTTAGTTTAACTACAGTTTTATTATTTTTGTTGATCTTAAAAGACCAACTCAGTTTCTTTTTTTTTTTCTTTTAGTTTTCTGTATGTATTTTGTTTATTTCTTCTCTGGTCTTTATTATTTCCTGAATTTTGATAACTTTGGACTTAGTTTGCCTTTTTTTCCTACTTCTTTGAGAGTCAAAGTTAGATTTATTAATTAAATACTTCATATTATAAAATTTAATGTATAAAATATATCATGTAATTAACCATTGAGTATATTAATTATTGTATATAACTATATAGTATATTTTATATTGATTGTTAGTTAAAATTTTATATAATTATATTTCATTATATTAATAAGATATAATAAATATAATAATTTTAGTATATGATATTTATATTATAAATCTAACATATTAATTATATGTTTCCTCATTATATAACATGAAGAAAGAAAATAAATGCATTTATTCCCTGGAAGCATTACACTATGTTTTCTGAGTTTTTTTAATGTTTATTTATTTATTTTTGAGAGAGAGAACATGAGCAGAGAAGGGGCTGAGAGAGGGGCAGACAGAGCATCTGAAGCAGGCTCTGTGCTGACAGCAGAGAGCCTGATGCAGGGCTTGAACTCATGAACCACAAGATCATGACCTGAGCTAAAGTCAGATGCTTAACCAACTGAGCCACCCAGGTGCCCCTGAAAGAGTTTCATTAGTCAAATTTTTGACATAAAATTTTCATATATCACTCATATATGTATTAAAACAAACATTTAAATGACATTAATTCTTGGCTTATCTCTAAAATGTCTTCACATTCAGATTCTTCTGAATCATGTTTTAGCTTAGTCACTGAGGTGTGTGTTTTTCCACACAGTATTTTCTTTTGTGGTTTCAAGAGAACTGGTCATGCAGTACTTATTAAATAGTCCTCCACTAGGTAGAAAAATGGAAGCAACAAAAAAACATAACATGTGGTTGGTGGACAATGCTTATATGGATTTGTCTGGATCAACACTAAATAATGCTTATGAGTGTCACCAAGAACTCTGGATTTTGATGGATTAGTTTAAATTCAAGCTCATCCATTTGTAACTGACTTCCCTTAGATCGATTCCAATACCACGTAGAATAGTTGTGATGGTTAAAAGAGCTGATGCAATGTGGATACAAGTTATCCAGATGTGTTTGCTCTATGAAAATTCATCAAGCTATATAATTATGCACCCTTCCCTGTATGTATATTACATGTCAGTAAATTATTTTTTTTGATGAAAAAGAAAAGAACAGTCCTCCACTATTGTCTCCAAAACTTTCTACTAAATAGCTGTCAACCATTCTGTAAGTTTTCATGTTGCCCATTTTGATGTTAGTACAAGGACTGGCAGTGAAACTACACTATTGACCATGGCCTGGTCAACAGAAATTATGAGACACTATTTGATTTCAGAAATGTTAAGATGTGAAAAAAAGGAGGTGTTATGATCAATGACATATGGTAGCTGAAAAGCTTTCCCTAGAGGATATGATTAATATATCAAGGCCAACCTGGAAAGAATTTTTAATGTATTTAACATTATGCCACAAGACTTTGCCCTTAGCCCTACCCTGTTCAAAATAATCATTAATACTCTAGATGACATGAATATCAAAATTATGCATTAAATAAAGCTGGTGTGAATAGTCAATAAAATGGTCTTTATTATCTAGTAAAGAACACAATTGAACAGGAAAAATGTAATAGGGATTTATTATGGTACCATATGCACTGCTGCCTCTGCTCAAAGCGAAGTTTCCCACTGATTCAATTTAATTTTCTTTGGTGAAGGGGCAAGGTCTTTCCTTCAAACCCTCAGTCCAACATAGAGTATCCAAGTTCAAAGCTTTGTTTAGGGGGTAGGCATGGAGAGCTCTGGTGGCAGATTGTCCAGTACATTTGATCATCAGATTGTAAACAGATGATGAAATGGTGGACAGAATCCACACTGAGGGACAACTTCCAGGCCTTTTCTTTTTCTTTTTCTTTTCTTTTTGACTCACAGAAAACTGAAAGCTCTTTTCAAAAATCTTTTTTAACAACTATTTTCTTTTCTATACAACTTTGAAACCCTCTTACATTCTCACTGTTGGTGAGGAGTTTAAGGCTCATTCAAATGGTTCTTCACCACCTACTTTGAGATTTATATTTAGTTTGACATCTCACTTTGGTATTTGACACTTCTTATCTTAAGGTCTCAGCTGAAACTTCCATTTAAAAAAATTTTTTTAATGTTTTTATTTTATTTTTGAGAGACAGAGACAGACTGTGAGCAGGGAGGGACAGAGAAAGGGAAACACAGAATCCGAAGCAGGCTCCAGGCTCTGAGCTGTCGGCACAGAGCCCAACGCAGGGCTCGAACTCATGGTTTGTGAGATCAAGATCTGAACCAAAGTTGGATGCTTAGCTGACTGAGTTACCCAGGTGCCCCTAAAGCTTCCATTTTAGCATTCTGTTACAAGGGTATGTTTAAGATGCTGCACCAAAATGTATAGACTTTTACTGGTCCACATAGAAAGATTGCTAAGTAGACTATCAGAAACTATAGCTTTTGAGCTTATATCTATAACAGATTCTTTATATTAGAACTTTTCAACATTTTTGGGTTTTTTGTTTTGTCAAAATGCCCACAATAAATGAAAATTTCTTATGTGATACATTCTCACACATAATTTTAATCATCCTAGTCATAAATGTGATACTTTTGCAGTTATTCAAAAGAGCATATTGGGGTACCTGGTTAGCTCAGTCAGTTGAGCATCCAACTCTTGATTTTGGCTCAGGCCATGATGCCAGGGTTGTAGGATTGAGCCCTGCATCATGTTGTATGCGGAGTGTGGAGCCTGCTTAATATTCTGTCTTTCTCCCTCTGTCCCTCTCCCCCACCCTCTCTCTCTCTCTCTTTCTCTGAAATAAAAAAAAAAATATTGACTTTGAGGTAAGAGAGAAATTTTTGAATGTAGATATTCTCTGTGTGAGTGAGAAATTCTTTGAGAAGTTCTTTGTTCTAGAAAACTGAAAATAAACTGAAAATTAACAAAATTTTGTTTTTATTTTATTCTGAATAACACATTACTTGCAATATAGTTCAAAACTACTACTGATAATGTGTTGAGACTCTTTGTTGAGAATTCCTATGTAGTCTTGAGGAAGTTATTATTATTATTTGTATTGAAGTATATTTGACAATGTTACAGTAGCTTCAGATGTACAACATAGTTGAGGAAGTTGAGGATCCTTTCCTAAATTGAAAAAAAATGAACCTGAAGATAATTTATTGCTACATGTAGGATGAAGAGTTATGATTAATCTCAAAACATGTAAAAGACCTATGTATTTTAGTTGAGTTTAATGGATACACAATAAAAATATTAAAAAAAGATGTTTATAAACAATTATTAGTATATATAAGTCAATGTAATTATTCATTTTGAAAGAAGAAAAATCTACAAGACAAATATTAATTAAGATTTCCATCTATAGGGGCACCACGGTGGCTCAGTTGGTTAAGCATCCAACTCTTGATTTTGGCTCAGGTCATTATCTCACAGTTTGTGGGTTTGAGCCCTGCTTGGGATTCTCTCTCTGCCCCTCCCCTGCTCAAGCATGCATGCATGTGTTCGAGAGCATTTTCTTCTCTCTCTCAAAATAAATAAATTAAAAAATAGATTTCCATCTATGATTTTGATGTTTCATTTTTAGTTTGCTTAGGTAAATTCTTGAGTCGTCTTCTTCTTCTTCTTCTTCTTCTTCTTCTTCTTCTTAATTTAAATAATCTCTACATCTAATGTGGGGCTCAAATTCATGACCCTGCGATCAGGAGTCACATGTTCTTCCGACTGAGCCAGCCAGGTGCCCCAAATCTTGAGTATTCTTGAAAAAAGTGGAAAGTGTATGTTATAATTGAATTTGCTTCATTACTTCTAAAAACTATTTGTTTAGAACTATTGCCTCTTGCAACAATGTGGATAGAGCTAGAGTGTATTAAACTAAGTGAAATAACTCAGTCAGAGAAAGACAGATACCATATGATTTCACTCATATGTGGAACTGAGGAAACAAAACAGATGAACATATGGAAAAGGAAAAAAAAAGAGTGAAGCAAACCATAAGAGACTCTTTACCATAAAGAACAGATTGAGGGTTGCTGGAGGGGAGGTAGGTGGGGGATGGGCTAAATGGTTGATGGGTATTAAGGAGGATGTTTGTTATGAGCACTGGGTGTTATATGTAAGTGATGAATCACTAAATTCTACTCATTTTAAAAAAAATCTTTTTAATGTTTATTTATTTTTGAGAGAGAGACAGAGTGTGAGTGGAGAAGGAGCAGAGAGAGGTGGAGACACAGAATCCAAAGCAGGCTCCAGGCTCTGAGCTCCAGGCTCAGAGCCCAATGTAGGGCTCGAGCTCACAGACTGTGAGATACTCACAAACTGCGATATCATGACCTGAGCCCAAGTTGGATGCTTAACTGACTGAGCCACCTAGCAGCCCCACTAAATTCAACTCCTGAAACCAATATTAAATTGTATGTTAATGGAATAGAATTTAAATAAAAATTAGGAAGAAAAAAAGAACTATTACCTCATTCATTTTGATGGTGCAGCTCCTCTTTTATGTTGAAAATCCTTTAAGCAGGTTAGTAGTTTATAATTCAGTCTAGAAGAGGTAAGATAACAGAGAAGTCAAGGAAAATGATCAACAAATTGAAGATCTACTCTTTAAGCAACTATTATTACACTATCTTATTCAGTGTTTTACCTTTTCATAGGATATTTTGAATGCTAAATTCCCATCTTTAGTAGTTTCTTGTGTCACATAATAGCATCCTTATGCTTTTACCATGTAGTTGTAATGAGATATGATGTTACTTTAATAATATGGCATTTATTTGTTTTCTATCCAGTTTGACAGGTCTCAACCATACCTGCAACACTGGAATAACCTAGAAAGTCTTTGGAAAAGATTACTGTATCTCAACCTAAGAGATTCTGATTATTTTGATTAGGGATGGGGCCAGGTTTTAGGTACTTTTGAAAAGTTCCTTAGATGATTCCAGTGTAGAATCTGGCCTGAAACATACTTCTATAGACATTGCAGAATAGATGTGAGTTAAATTGAAAACATTTAAAAATAGCCAAGTTTAGGGGCACCTGGGTGTCTTAGTCCGTTAAGCATCCGACTTTTGCTCAGGTCATGCACTCGCTGCTCATGGGTTCAAGCCCTGTGTCTGGCTCTGTGCTGACAGCTCAGAGCCTGGAGCTTGCTTTGGATTCCTTGTCTCCCTCTCTCTCTGTTCTCCCCTGCTCTCTCTCTTTCTCTCTCACTCTCAAAAATAAATAAAGATTTAAAAAAAATAGCCAACTTTAGGAATAGAAACAAATGTAAAAATTTTGAAATTTATGGGTACTGTAGGTTGAATATGATATTGTGTTAGGTCTATGAAGTCCTCTTACTTCCTTGACTAAAAGGTTATTTTGCTGTTCTAGACAATGAAATATGAATAGAGCTCAAGATGGACCTAACCTTGGATTGAATTCTTCACAGAAAATATTTTTTTCTGTGATTCTGATACAATACATTGTTATGTTCTCCAGAGGATATTTAAGTTTCTGGTAGTAACTAATTTATTTCAAACCAAATATTAATCTACATCTTTGGTCTTTGCATGCTGTTCTCAAGACGTGGCCAGGAATATCATGTCCTTAAGTAAACCAAATTCCATCCAAGACCTAATTTTAGGGTAGGATCTGAGTGATAAAAGTTAGGAAGAAATGCATTTTTAATATTACTTGTTCTCTATTGTATTACTAGTATAAATAATTTTGTTTTCTCTATTTGTTACTATTATTATTGTTTACTATTTTTTTTTTTAATTATTCACTGCCAGTGACTTCTATTTGCGGCATGGGATTTATGACTTTTTGTTCATTATTCTGGATGTGAGTGAAGTTTAAAATGGGAGAATGTTTTCACTCCAGGAAGCCTTAACTGAATACTCATTATAAACAATGCATAGATTTGTCTCCATGAGGATTAGAAAGGTAATAAGACAAATACCTTGTCTTCAAGTGTTTTATAATGATGGGAAATACAACTCAATATTAATATGTACAGTTCAGAATTCTGGGAGTACTATAATAGAAACAGGATAATTAATATTAACTTTTAAAAAACCATCCCTGTCTTATATTTTCAAAACTATTAGAGCATGCAGTTTTGGCTCTAAAAAATGATTGTCATTATAGGTGGATTTGACTAGGCAGAACAGAATATGATTATGGTTCTCCATATAAAAGGTACTCAAGCCAATTATATGAATGTGTTCTAAAAATTGTGGTATTTTGACAATTTTTTGAGATATGTTTTTACACAAGCAGACATATAAAATGTAAATTTTGCAGGAGATGTTCTTTTGATATTATAATTTTAAGCTTGTAATATTGACAGATAAGAGACAAACTTTCTAAATGACTAAAAAAAGTCATTTTAATGAAACACAAAGAATGCTAGTTTTGCCTGTTGTGGCTATTGGTGGCATCCCATATCCCAGTGACCCACCTGGGATTACATGCATTAACAGTGAAATTCCCATGGGGCACCTGGGTGGCTCAGTCGGTTAAGCATCCACCTTCGGCTGAGGTCATGATCTCATGGTCCGTGAGTTCCAGCCCCGAGTTGGGGTCTGTGCTGACAGCTCAGAGCTTGGAGCCTGTTTCAGATTCTGTGTCTCCCTCTCTCTCTGACCCTCCCCCGTTCATGCTCTGTCTCTCTCTGTCTCAAAAATAAATAAACGTTAAAAAAAAATTAAAAAAAAAAAGAAGCAATGAAATTCCCAGTGTGCTTCTCCTTCTTATCCCAAGGGTGGGGATTCTTTTCCTCTTTGCCTAAAGTCTTTCTCTGGTTATGGTGCAAGCTTGTTCTATAGCACATGGCAACCAAGAAGTACAAGGTCATGAATATTCTCAGAGGAAACCTTGTCCAATGGGAAAGTGGTCTTCAAGGAATGCCCCAGGCTCCCTTTCTCAGGTGCAGTGATTCCTTTTTTTTATTATTAATTTTTTTTAACATTTATTCATTTTTTGAGAGACAGAGAGAGAGCACAAGCAGGGGAGGGGAAAAGAGAGTGGGAGACACAGAATCCGAAGCAGGCTTCAGGCTCTGAGCTGTCAGCACAGATCCAAATGTGGGCTTGAACTCATGAAACACGAGATCATGACCTGAGCCGAAATCCGAAGCTTAACCGACTGAGCCACCCAGGCGCCCCTCAGGTGCAGTGATTCTGATGCAAGTTTCATATCATCTCTCCGAGTGTACTTAAAAGACTATAACCCTATAGAAGTAATCTGCTTATTGTTGGTATGTGATTCGGGGATTTTCTTCTTTCTTTTCTCATTTTTAAAATTTGTGTTTCTAAGATAATGATCTAAAATCATCTCTTTGTGTAAGCATTTGTTTTCGGGGCAGCCAAAGCAAAGACATCTCTCATTGAATAGAAGCCTTGAGTTTGGGCTGTGCATGGCTTTTCACAATAAAGACGAGATTTCTCTGCTCTTTTTTCAGCCATATATGAGCATGTAACCAGTCTTTATTAAATAGAATGTGGATAGAAATTTTTGTTGTCTCTTCAAGGTTGTGCCCTTAAATATTAGGGACATCTTGTCATTGTTCTTTTTCTCTCTTCACTGGATGGACATAAGCAATCTTGACCACACAGAAGAAGGCTTTTGCAGATTTGGGAAAATACAACAGAAGTCTGGATACCAGACATCATAGAACCTCTGCAACAGAGTCCAGTGCTTGTATTTAGGCTATTACTTAAAAGAGAAACAAGTTTCTCTCTTATTTCTCTATCTCTCTGTCCCAGCAGCCCAAACTATATTGAAATTATTACTCTCTTATTTCTGAATCTCTATGTCCCAGCAGCCCAAACTATATAGAAATTATTATATTGTCTACACAGATTAAATATAAATGCACAGGATTGTACCTAAGAGCAGACTTACATTATAAGCCTGGTGGAAACATTTTTTTTCTTTAGTAACATATATCACACCTAGATAGAAATAAGACTAAGACAGAATTCTCTAAGAGATGATGCTCACCTCATTTTAACACTCTAAATGTGAGAATTTTAACTGAAATTGTCAGGTAGAATTGTATCACTGCAGAAACTACTTAAAACAATACTTGAAACAATTTTTCAGCTTAAGCAGTTATAAAATGAAAGTAGGAAAATACAATTGAATGTTCTCTCTGGAATGAGAACACTGTACATTTTATGATGCATTAGCCTAAGCATACAAATATTCAACAATAAAAATAGTTGTTGGTTGTGATATGAACTTCCAGTTCTTCCCAATGAAGGACTTTGTAATGATGAGGTTACTGAGAAATCATCTGCAGTTTTTTTCTTCAAAATATACTTGCCAAGTTAACAAATCTGTATTAAAAAAATAATCTCTAAGCATTTGATGAACACCAGAGGACGGGAGGCAGGGTATTAATCAGCAGTGCTGAGTGTTCTTTGTGAGTTGGCCTTGCTATTATTTTAGGATTCTTATTTTCAGGTTTCAGAATACTTTTTGTCTGGGATAGTATTTTGTTTCAAGCATGAAGTTTTAATCAAACATTTTCCATGGATATTTTTCCCTGCGACAGTTCCTACAAACTATCTATGACTATTTAACTTAAGAATGGATTCTCTCTGTAATTGGAGTTTGCTGTTCTGCATTTGTGTTGCTGTTATTTTCTGTATCCTGTGGGTTCTTGGATTGACTGGGAGTGTTATATTTACTCATTCACTCATTCACTCATTCATTCACTAGTTCAGGCATGGTAATAAGCAATTTAATGTCCCTTTCTATATAGGGATCAAACTGAAGACATGCCTTTCTGGGAAGGATCATGATATTCCTTTAAGTAATATCCTGAGCACTTGTGGCATTGGCTAGGGTAGCCTTATTTATAACCATCTCATTGCCATGAAGTGGACTCCATTTTCTTATATTTCGTCCTTTGGTGGTTATATTTCCACTGTAATCACATATTATCAATATTATTCTACAAAAACACTAGGTTTCTTTTAAGATAACTTAAAGTTGAACTTCCTTATTTGCTCTGTATATAGTTTTCAATTTGTTGTTAATGACTTATTTTCATCTTGTTATGTTTGAGATTTCTAGTATATATAGCTTTGCCTCTTCATTTAAAAGGTAATTGTTTTGGTCCTTCTTAACAAGGTAAAGAAGGAAAATGCAGACATTTTGCTACAGCAAGTCTGTGGAGAACCCACAGAGCCATGAATAGAGAGAAAGTTTATATTCTGAAAAGGTCAGTGACTTATATTGGCTGAGATTATTTTGAGCCCTGGTTTTCTTTATCAAGTGCTCTGAATACATTATTGTTAATCTCTTTGTTAACCTAATGAATTATTCCATATATAATACTCACACTTAAGTAGTGTCATAAGGGTAGAAGTAAAAGGTTTTTTATTAACAGAAATGTGCACACTAAAATAAAAAATGAAAAGGAAATTGTTCTGTTTCCTTTTGGCCTCTTCATTGATTTCAGTGAAAATACAGCATCAAAAGTTTAGTGCTATCTTAGTTCATCTTTTATGAAAACAACTGTGTCTCCTGTTTGAATTTAAAGTAAAATTGACATCCTGAATCCATCTCAAAGTATTTTGGGATCATAAACACTTGAGTTTTAAAATCATGGCTTAAACTACATATGAAAGACACTTGGCTTAAATGATTTGTTCATCATTTCCTCATTATTGTCTTCTTTAGTCTGATTTGAGGAAGTGGGTAAAGTCACATAGGAATGAAGAGCATGATAAACATTCTTACTCTGTTCTTTATGCTACTTGTAACACTAGTCAGTGAGGAGATTCTGGAGTAGATGAGGCAAAAGAAATTTCCTCCTCTAATACATTTAGATCACATTTCAAACTGCCAGAAGTGGTTCGGCATCTTTTCTCCCCAGCCTGGCAAATTAGGCTATTTTAACGTGATAAAATATAGTCTTGATGAAAACTTTTATTTTTAGTTTGGAATCTTATAGAGGAGGCTTACAAAATCACTGTGTCTGTGTATGTGAGTGTCTGTCTACCCCCATATGCTGTCATAGACAGTTGGCACTGCCTTGGCAGCTTTGCAGGATCAAATTGCTGCATTCAGTATTCAGTGAAAACAAAAGCAGCACTGCCTCTTCTTCCCATCTGTAAATGAGAGAAGATCAGTCTCCGTAGGTCTGAGTCTTTTGTTGTAGTCAGATAGTTATAAAAAATTATAATAAGCTCCTTCGGGGCAGGGAAATGTTCACTTGACTTTGTAACCACAGAGCCTTGCCAGTACCTGGCTCATAGGTTCTCAATAAATCTTTTTTAATCAATTTTTTTTTTTAAAGAGAAATTGTATCATTGCTTCTGGATTGTTTCAGAAGTTTTAAGAAAGTATAATAAACTACTTGGTGATAATCACAGCTTCAGAACCGAGGTGAGTAACTCACAGGAGTCTTCAGCAAAACCTCACTTCTGTGAAGACTATTCTGCTTTTCTTCTTCCTTCCAAATCTCCTAGGAATGCCTCGTGTTGGTGGGAATTAACCCAGAGATTCTGGGAAATGTAGTTCCCAGGCTTTCAGCCCCTGTGGTGGGGACAGTAGAAATGGGAGACTCTTGCTGACTTGCCAAAAGGTAATGGAGCATGGCTTTCTAGGCAGAACTCTTAAACGTATTAACTGGAAATGGACGTATGCCAGGTAACAAGGAGACTTCAGCATGACTGGTCCAGAACTTAGACCTTTATAAGGATTAATTGCATATTGGTTTCAAAAGGACCTCATGCAGTGTTTTACTATATGATTTGAGATGATACCAGTATATACAGGCAATTCCTATGCATGTCCTTTTGGGATTTTTCTTATGGGCATGCTTATTAAATTGTCACTTTGAAGAGTCCTTGTAAACAAGGACTAGTTATTGGAATACCTTGGGGATATACCTTATGGGTGCTGAGATTCTCTGACACTTCAGTTATAATTTTTTTCTTTTAGGGAAATCAGAGAAAACTAACTACTGATCTTGGTAAGTTAAAGGATGTTTTGTTTGTAACATCTATCCATTTTCTCTTAGAGATTTATCTTTGTTTGGAAATAATTTTTGCTATCAAAAACTGGGAGAAAATGTGTCCTCTTTGTTATCCTGAATGAGGCATGTCACTTCCCAGGCCCACAGTCTCTGCCCTCAAAAATAATTAAAAAAAAAGTTTGGAAAAATTCTCTCCCCATTAGACCTTAAAAAGTGGCTGGGACGCAGTAGTTGCGCAATACATATTTGCTAAACGAAAAATGAAATAAAACACCATTTAGGATATCCATGTTTAAAAAGTTTTAATTTTATGTTGTTACGAAACATCTCTTTGATGTGGCTGATGGCTGAAAAATAAGTTTACCTTCTGTTCATGTTGTTCTTCAGTGTTGATTTAATGCTACCGTACCTTCTAGGAAACCATCTCCTTGGGAAAGCCAGTAAAGCCTACCACCAGATACCTTCTTTCTGTAGATAGGAGCAAGATATGTTAGGAATTACTGCCATAATACTTCGGGAAGACAAATGACTCGGATTACAAGACCTATCTTACAAACTGCTATTCACCCATCAAGGCTCAGGTTTTGTGATTTAGGCAATTTCTTGCTTTCTTTTTCCTTTTTCTCTACATGCATAATATTTTCTATATACCTCATTTATCGCATGTTCACTTTATATGAACTCAATTTGCCCATATTTATTGAGTGTCTGTCTTGTATTACATGTTCTACTAGGATTAGCATACAGACAAAAATATAGTATCATTTAAAGAATCTGCAGTTTTGTTGTGGAAACAGATGGCAAACTAGAATTTTAATATTTTGGGTGAAATAGAAGCATAGAAATGTCCACTGGCTGCAATAAAAAAAAAACCCGACAATGCATTGAATTTAGAGAGGGGTTCAGGGCTGGAAGAACATGTTGTTCGCTTTGTATACCTAGCAACAATTAATATGATCTCAATTAATGCGCAATACATTGATTAATAAATTACCAGAGCAGAACTACTAGTAGTAATGAATAATTAAAAGTATGTTTTTGATTGATCTAAATGTCACATGGCATATTATATTTTGAAGAACAAATTTTAAACATTTAATTTGTACATAATTCCCTACTAAATTCTGAATTTTTCCACAGCTCTTTTGTGCTCAGTATGTTAAAACCCAGCATTGATCCTAAGTGGGAGGTAAATTAGGAAATTTGCTTGCTTTCTTGGTAGTGATAGAAGTGGAGTGCTTCCATATCTTGGAAAATCAGTTCCTTCTGGCTACCTTTGGTTTATATTTAACTCTAAAGATAATATTGGAAGTGATTCCATGAATTTTTCAATGGGCAGGCTCAAATATAATTCAAGGTGTACTGAGAATAAATTTTGCCCCACTTGAGCACATGTGAAAAATTTTGCTGTCTTTTAGGTACACACTTGACTCATCCTTAACTCATACAGTGATGCATGTTCCCAACACATCACACCAGCCTCCTACAGTTTTCCATCCCACAAACACACCACTAACTCCACATGGCACGACACCCACCACTCCTCAGGCCATCAGGATCACTATCATGTATTTTCACAAAGATATGCAAGAAAGAACACACACGGCTCTCCCACACAGCTCGGGACAATCATGCAGAGTGAAGCACAATCTATTCTGGTTTCATATCCCTGTTTTCTAAAGGTGAGTAGGCAGATACAAAGATGATGATGTTGTAATAATCTTTGTGGTCATAAAAAGTCTTTTAAAATATTAAGCAAATACATTCCTAGGGTTGTTCAATTTTTAAAACTAACTCTTCGTTGGTAGGGATCAATTCACCCACTGTTTTTTAAATAAATGCTAGGTTTTTTGGCATAAATTCTTTCCCATTACCATCAGTCTCCTCCTTATAAAGGTAGCCAATCTAGACGGTCAAGAAAAACCTACTCTTGCATTTCAAATTCGAGCAAGCCTTATTATTGCCGGCCTTATATTGAATCCCTATTTAAAACAAAACAGAACTAAGACAATAAGTTGGGATGCATCCAAGTCAGGATGCTTCACAGATAACAGAAACAAGAAGGTAATTGTTAAAACGTGGGAAGATGTCCTTTAGGCATTCAGGTATTTACAGGCTACCTCAGCTTTGGCACTGATATTTCATGGGTGCTCTGCAATAAACTGAGAATCAGGAGACGTGGCTCCTCATCTCAGATATGCTGCTTAGTGCTTATGTGACTACGGACAAATCACCGTATTTCTTAGTCTCAAATGTCTCCTAAGTAAAACTGGGTTTTAATCTAAGTAAAACTAGATTTATGCAATGGTATATAAAGTAGTACAACTCAACTGGAAAACACACACACACGCATTTTTATTAGATATATATCTCTGGAGAAAAAAATTGGGAGAGTGTAAGGAGAGCTAACATTTATTGAACATCTATAATCATCTTATATAATCTTCAAAACCCTCATGGAGTTAAGCCTCTCCCCTCCTGCCCCTCATTACTTACTGGAAAACAGAGCCCAGAAAGCAAGAATTATTTGTATAATAATCCCAAACTAGTAAATGGTATAACTAAAAGCTCAATCTATCACACTAAACTATCTCGAATTATCCTTTTCTGCCAAGATAGTATTTTAATTATGAGTGATTTACAAATTTAGGAGTATGTAAGTATTTAAAGAAATCTGTAATTATTAATAACTTTGGTCATAAGAAAAGAATTGTACTGTTGTTGTAAAGTAATATTTTATATTTGAATGTATGGACCTAATTTTTTTTAATATTTATTTATTTATTTTGAGAAAGAGAGAGAGAGTGAGAATGAGAGACAGACAGAGCATGAGCATGAGCAGGGGAGGGGCAGAGAGAGAGGGAGACAGAGAATCCCAAGCAGGCTCTGCACTGCCAATGCAGAGCGTGATGTGAGGCTCAAACCCAGGAACCATATGATCATGACCTAAGCTGAATCAAGAGTCCAACACTTAACCCACTGAGCCACCCAAGTGCCCTTAAAATTTTTTTATTTAAAAAAAATTTTTTTTAATGTTTATTTATTTTTGAGACAGAGAGAGACAGAGCATGAATGGGGGAGGGTCAGAGAGAGAGAGGGAGACACAGAATCTGAAACAGGCTCCGGGCTCTGAGCTGTCAGCACAGAGCCCAACGCGGGGCTCGAACCCACGGACCGCGAGATCATGACCTGAGCCGAAGTCGGCCACCTAACCAACTGAGCCACCCAGGCGCCCCAAAATTTTTTTAAATCTATGTTTAATTGTAGACCAGTGGACATTTTTGTACGTGCATATTTGTACATATTTCTGGTTCCTTGTAAGGAAATTTTCTGGTTAAAGGGTCTGACTTTTTTGAACCTCTCTATTCATACTGAAAAGTCACTTTCTAAAAAGAGTTGTAAATAATTACACTTTGAATTGAGTCCATCATTGTGTCTGTATCTAGCACCTATCCCCAAAATAAAAATCACTATTACTAAAGATATTTACTAGTTTGATTAGTAAAAAATGATATTTATTTTTTGTTTTAATTTACATTTATTTACCTATATTGAAGGTGAACATCTGGTTTTATATAGGTTTTTATATTATCAGTTTAATCTAGCTAGGATTTATTTTGGCGTTTGAGGTGAAGTGAGGATACACTTGGAACATTCCCTAATTGACAGCCAGTTTTTTCAACATTACTTGTTCCTTAGCATCATCTCTTTATTGATCTGTGATACTTCATTAATAATATGTTAATGCTTTTTTACAATTGATACTAGGTGATGCTTTTAGAGACTATATAGCCTTGTAAATATTTTTTGCCAGAATTCTACTCTGCTTTCATAATTATAATTTTAAAATATCTTTTAACAGCTCATGGTAGAGTTCTCTCATTTTTATTAATATTTTTTCCAAACTACTTTTGTTAATATCACTCTATTCTTTTAGATACACTTCAGAATAAACACGTGTATAAGTAAACACACACGCACTCACGCACACACACACATACATGCATGCATTTTAAAAGAAAATTCTCTTGTGTTTTCATTACAAATGTATTACATTTACTAATATATATCTGACAGGAATTGATACCTTTATATTATTTAATCTTATCATCTTGGAACATGATATATGTCATATATTCCAGCCTTTAAACATTTTTTGGTTATTACAAGTTATGGGCAACCGATGCTATGATAAGTATAAACTCTAAGAAAGTTAGAGTCAAGGCACAGGAAGTGTAGAAGCATGGCCAGAGGGTAGCTGAGTCAATGAAATAAAAAAGCAGTGGAGAAATGAGCAGGGGATTCTTGCTGCTAAAGGATGACAGCACAGTGAGGGCTCAGGAGCATCCTTAGTCCTCTATATGAGTCCAGTTTCCAATAATTCCTGGTTGTGATTTCAGCAGTATCCTAAAAGGTGTCCTATGCCCTTAGAAGCCTGGCTGTGGGCTGTTCCTATTTTGTTCTTATATTCTGGTTTATTTTAAATATTATTTTTAATTAAATTATTTTTTAAATTAATTATCCTCTGAAGTAGCCTCATGATGTCTCTTTGCTTTTTTCTTCCTTTTTCAAAATGCAAATATAATTAATACACAGGATTATATTAGTTTCAGGTGTACAATATAGAGATTCAACAATTCTATACATTACTCAGTGCCCATTATGTAAGTATAACTTTAATCCCCTTCACTTATTTCACCCTTCCCCCCATCGACCTCCACTCTGGCAACCATCAGTTTGTTCTCTATAGTTAAGAGTCTTTTTGTTTGTCTCTTTCTTCTTTGCTCATTATTTTTTAAGTTTAATTTGAGAGAGAGAGAAAGGGAGAGACAGAGAGAGTGAGAGAGAGAGAGAGAGAGAGAGAGAGAGAGAGAGAACGGGATGAGAGGAGGAGAGGGAGAGAGAGAGAATTCCAAGCAGGCTCTGTGCTGTCAGCCCAGAGCCCCACATGGGGCTGAATCTCGGGACCGGAAAGATCATGACCTGAACCGAAATCAAGAGTCAGATGCTTAACTGACTGAGCCACCCAAGCACCCCTGTTCATTTGTTTTGTTTCTTAAATTTCACATATGACTGAAATCATATGGTATTTATCTTTCTCTGACTGACTTACTTCACTTAGCATTATATGCTCTAGATCCATGCGTGGTGTTGCAAATGGCAAGATTACATTTTTTTTATGGCTAATGTTCCATTGCATTATATACTACCTCTTCCAATGTGTGATGAAGAAAGTGGTCTAGTTTCATTCTTTTGCACATACCTGTCCAGTTTTCACAATACCATTTGTTGAAGAGACTATCCATCATGTCTCTTTTCCCTGAAATGTAAAAAGTGTTAAAAGATAATAATTACTTATTATTTTTAAATTTTATTTATTTATTTTGAGAGAGAGATAATGGGGAGGGGCAGAGAGAGAATCCCAAGCAGGCTCTGAGCCCAATGTGGGGCTCACACTTGGCGAACTGTGAGATCATGAGTGAGCCAAAGTTAGACACTTAACCAACTAACCTACCCAGGTGCCCCATTATTTATTCTTTTAATGCATTATTAAATTTGACTTGGTAATGTTTTGTTTTCAAATTGTGCATTATATTCGTGAGATTTGACTCCTTTTGTTTGTGAGTATCATAGAGTAGAACTTTCTGCTACTTCCTTGATTTGGTCGCCTCAGCACTCCATTGCACCGAGGGTGATTTTTACAAAAAAGAAAAACACATCCAACCATATGGTTGATGAACACTTGGAATATGTGCGTTTTCCTTCCAGCCTCTAAATTTCAAAGCAAGGAAAACATTTTAGAATTATGGCAAAAAGTAAGTGTTGCATTTACTAAATGAATCCAGATTTATTTATTTATTTATTTATTAATCTATCTATTTATTTAAAGTAAGCTCTATGCCCAATGTGAAGCTTGAACTCAAAACCAGGATCTTCTCTTTCTGTGTCCTTCCAGTATAAAGGACAATTCTTTTGTTTTGGTCACTTACAAGGGATTGCCTGAAGGCCAAATCAATTCTAGATTCTTTTTTTATTTTTTATTATTTTTTTAATGTTTATTTATTTTTGAGAGAGAGAGAGAGAGAAAGACAGAGCTTGAGTGGGGGAGGGGCAGAGAGACAGGGAGACAAAAATCTGAAACAGGTTCCAGGCTCCAGGCTCTGAGCTGTCAGCACAGAGCCCATCACAGGGCTTGAACTCACGAACTGCAAGATCATGACCTGAACCGAATTCGGACTGAGCCACCCAGGCACCCCGCCTAGATTCTTTTAATGTAAGCCTGGTTTTATGGACTGATGTTTGTGTCCCCCATCTCCCAAATTCATATGTTGAAATCTTAATCCCCCAATGCTATGGTACTAGGAGGTGGAGTCTTTGGGTGATTAGGTTATAAGGGTGGAACTCTCATGAATGGGATTAATGCTTATAAAATAGACCCCAGAAAGCTCTCTTTCACTCTCACCCACATGAAGATAAAACAACAAAATGGCCATCTACAGCTTAGAAGAGTGTTTTCTTGAGCCCCTGACCATGTTGGCACCCTGATCTTGGACTCAGAGCCATCAGAATTGTGAGAAATAAATTTCTGTTGTTTATGCGCCACCCACTCTGTGGCATTCTGTTATAGCAGCCTGAAATGACTAAGACAGCCAGCAGGCTAAGAATGCCTTTTGTACTTTTAAAGGTTTGTGAACAAACAGACAAAAACAAAAATGGAAATGTAATTGAGACAGTATGTGGCTGGACCCACAAAAACTAGCATATTGTCATCTGGCCCAACTCCCTTTCTTCAGTGAAAGTCCTGTGATTATTACTGAATTGGCTTGGGGCATAGGACTGTCACTATCTAGTCACATTGATCATGTTCAGATTGGCCAGGTTTAGGTTTCATGCCCACCCCTGGAACTAAAAATGGAACTAGCTTTATCTGAAGTACCTGGACTGAGAGTTGAAGAGGTATAGTTGCTCTGAGAAAGATCAGAAGAAAATCTTCTGGGGCCAAAAAATAATAAATGTCCAACATAACCTGGCAGGCCATTTTGAAGGTAATGTATTCTTTCTTGAGAGCATCAGGTTGCTACTGAGGCTTTTTATTGTGTCGAGAAGAACGCTTATATTTGTGTTAAATATATTCCAGTATCAGGATTAATTTCAAAATTTTACACTGTTGTTTACTGTGAGTTTCGCTTCCCATTAGCACTAACAGAATTCTTTCACCTGCAACGCAAAGGCCTTTTCCCTTGCCAGATTACTCTGATGAGTATGACTAACAGGTTCTGGAAGCACAGAAGCTAGGATTCAAAAGAAGCTTCTGGCCAAAGTTACAGACACAAAGATTTAGATGTGTGCTAGCAGAGTGAGTTTTCCACTTCCAGAAAGTAGAGAAGATTCAGACTGAGAATAGAGGAAGAAACCATGACAACTGAAAAAGAAGGAATGACATTTATTCCTGGAAGAGGGGTGGAGTGGAGTGGGGTGCTGTGGATTAGTAGAAAATTTCTCTTTTAGAGAATAGCTTCTTCTCAAACTTGAATGTACATATGTGTCACCTGATTTATTGTTAAAATGCATATTTTAACAGTAGGATTGGGATGAAGCCCAGGAATATGCATTTCTTTTAAGATACCAGGAGTGAGATTACTAGGGTTCCATGGACCCCACTTTGAGTAGCAAAGGTACAAAGTACTAGGAAGCTGCTTGGAAGCTGATTCAGTGCCCAACTCTTACAACTGTCCAGAGAGAATTAAAATCTGTATTGGGCAGCTCATTTGCCATCAATTCAAAGTGGCATTTGCCTCGCAGCTTTTGCTTCCCCTCAACTCCATTATCTCATTGCTTGCGAAGAACCCAGAAACAGAGGGCCCTTACAGTTTTAACTGAGCCCTCTGTCAGAGCAGAAAATACAGGTTTGAACAATTTGGTGGTGGTTGATTAACGAAAGGAAAGCTTTGCTTCACGTCCACTATAGGACTAGATATAATCAGTTCAAAATTTCTCTCTCAAGTAACAGTAAACATACAACCCCTTTAACACTCCAGTACCAGTATGGGTGATGGATTGGAACAGGAGGCAAGACAAGGAAATAAAAGCACAGGATGCTGTAATATTCTAGAGGAGAACTGATAGTGTCATAAATTGAGATGGAGACAGGCAGTTGAGATATATAAAAGAGATCTGGAGAGATACTGTCAGAATTGATGGAATTTAGTCCTTAATTTCACATGGGGTAGAGAGGAGAGGAAGGAATCTTGAATAATATTTAGGTTTAGAATTTGGGAAACTGGATTTCAATATTGTTTATTGAGCTAGAAACCATTGGAGAAGGGACAGGAGGAGATATTCGGGATTAAATATTCAGGAAAATACCTATGATGATTGAATTTTGGATGGAGGCTTGAAGGAAGGGTGAGAATTTTATAGATAGAGAAGCAGTTAGTGATGATTAAAAGGACCCATCCAAAGCCTAATTAAATCAGCTACTGGAGCTGTGATTGGAGATGTGAGTGTAGGGGATAGGGAGCAGAGAGCAGAATGAGCCTTTAAAAGTAGGTGGAGGTAAAATCTCAAGAGATTTTTGAATGCTAAACAAAGACTGGCAAATTGTTTATGAAAACCAAGGGAAGCCATTCAGGAAATTAAGCAGAAGAGTGACAAAATCTAATACAGAATAGAAAGAGAGAAAGGGAGCCATCTTTTGTCAATGCATTTTATGTAACAGGGTTTATATTAATTATCTTGTTTCAGCATGGAGGATGAATGGCATTGGGCTTTTAAAAAGATAATGGTAAATTACTGCAACTCTAAGCGAGAGAGGTACAACTTCATTCTTAAAACACAAGGAAGCTTTTCTTTAAGAAATGCACCCTAGTTAATATTCATTTTAAAGGTGGACTACATAGGTAAGTATGATTACAGTATGTAATAGTTAAGTATGTGAAGTATGATCAACCTTTATTACAATGATCTGTGGCCACTATGCATACCCCCACTGTAGTTAGTTTTGTTTGTTTGTTTCATTTGTTTGTTTTTGGTGATGAGTGCAGTCTTCTGTGTACCTGTCACTAATGCACTCCAAGGTTTCTGGAAAATCTATAATGCTCCTATCAATCCATGTATCCACATTAGGTCATCTAACTTTTTTTTTTTTTTTTTTTTTTTTTTTTTACATATCTCTCTTAGAGGTCTTTACCTATACAATATAGATTGCTCTCTAGGCTGGAATATAAATACTGTTCTGAGAGTTCTTTTTGCCTTAATTTTTGGAATTCCTTTTTCTCTAGTGTTGAATCCTGATTCCTAGGTATCATCTCTTCCTCTTTTGGTTTATTCTTATTACATTCTTATATTAGATTCTTGATAAGTGGTGCATGAGAGCTATAACTTTTTAGATACCACATGTCAAAATAGTTTTTATTCTATTTTCCCAATGACTGATAATTCAAGTGGATATAGAATTTTATATTGCAAATATTTTTTCCCCGAGAATATTAGAGATACTCATCCATCGTCCTCTGTCTCTAGCGTTGCTATTGATATGTTCTATGCCATTCTGATACTAGATATTTCATGTGACATTGTTTTTATTTTTATAACTGGAATCTGTTAGGATGTTTAACATAGTCCCAAAATTTGCACAATCCTATGATTTGTTGAGAATATATTTTCATTTATTTAACTGGGTTTTGGATGGGTACTTTTAATTTGGAAACATTTTTTTCTTTATTCAGGGAAATGTTCTGTTATTATTTCTTTTTTAAATTTCTTTTTAATTTTTTCTTTTCTTCCTAGAAATTGTAATATTTAGATGTTGGGGTTCCTGGATTGTGCCTCTAATTTTCTTATCTTTTTTTCTCTTTTAATATCTGTCTTTTCTTTTGTTCTATTTTCTTAAAAATTTCCTTTACTTTTCAAAGTTTCTATTGATTTTGAATAATTTTTTACTACAATTTTAGTTTCTAAGATATCTTTATTCTCTTCTCTCTGAGGATATTAATTATAATTATATGATGTGTAACATACATGTTATATATGAACATATATAAATATGAAAAGCTATATTTGATTATAAATTTTTCTTTGGAGGTTTTCTTTTGCTTCCTAATTTGTC
This sequence comes from Panthera tigris, assembly GCF_018350195.1. Classification (NCBI taxonomy): domain Eukaryota; kingdom Metazoa; phylum Chordata; class Mammalia; order Carnivora; family Felidae; genus Panthera; species Panthera tigris. The sequence goes on from NC_056663.1 coordinate 155,031,389, forward strand.
ACTATTTCTCCTAATTTCTTTTATTTGCTAAATTACTGCTATTTTTTCTGAATTTGTTATAAGAGGCTTTTCAAATATCTGGAAACATTTGGTTTTGCAGGCAGAATTCTAAGCAAGTTCTCATACTCAGTGTATATACCGTGTATAATCCTTTCCCTTTCGCTGTAGTGGGACCTGCGAATATGGATAGTCATTCCTTTGTTTAGAATATAGTCACTCATGAAATTCCCGTGTGTTATAAAAGACTCCCTCTTTGCAGACTGGAGAGAGATTTTTCTGTTGGACTTGAAGAAGCAAACTTCCTTGTTGTAGAATGGACCACATGGCTAGAATCTGAGGTTTGTCTCAAGCAGCTAAGAGTGGCCTTCAACTAAGTCCGTAAGAAAACAAAAACTTGAGTTGTACAACCATAAAAAATTGAGTTTTGCCAGCCACCGAAACCACCAATTTGACCATTGGTAATGAATTCTTCCTTAGTCAAGTTGTGCATGAGAACACAGTCTAGCTGATGTCTTGATTTCAGTCTTTTGAGACTTTGAGCAGAGAACCCAGTTGAGCAATGCCTAGAGACCTTCTGACCTGGAGAACTGTGAGCTAGTTAAAGGATGTTATTTTAAGCTACTAAATTTGTGATAATATCTTACACAACAATATAATACTAATACATCTGATATCATGCTTTGTCTTTTCCTATTTAAGAAACACCACAAAGTGGTTTAGAAGCTCTGAGTACATGAACAAGCTGTAATTACAGTCGCTTAATTAATGTCTGGTCAAGCTGCACATCCGAAGATTGGCCTTTCTTTACCATCTTTTAAAAATAGCACCCATGATACTGTCTGTCTCCTTACATTCCCTAAATTTTCTGAAAACAATAAGCTATACATCCAGAAATTTAACTAATCTTAAGTAGAACAAACACAAAGATAATCATAGCCAGATACATCATAGTCAAGATGCTGAATGTCAAAAAACCTTGAAAGCGGTAAGAGAAAAATGATTTGTTGCATATAAGCAAATCCCAATGATTTCATGTGAAACAGTGGAGGCCAGAAGGCAGTGGGGCAACATACTCAAAATATTCAAAGTAATGAATATAAAAAACAGAACCAAACTGTCAACTAAGAATCTCATATTTAGCAAGATTATCTTTCAAAAATTAAGATAAAATAAAGGCATTCCAGGATAAGCAAAACTGAGAGACTTGGTTGCTAGCAATTCAACCTTACAAAAATATTAAAGAAAGTACTTTGGGATGAAAGCAAGTGACACTTTACAGTAATTCAAATCAACATACACACAAAAAAGTATCAGTAGAGGCAGTTATGTAATTACATATAACAGCATAATTGCATATTTGTTTTCCTTTATAAAAAAACAATTTAAAAGTACTTGCATAAGACAATATATATATATATATAATTGTTGCATAAAAATATATAATATGTATATAATGCCAATATATAATATAATTATATATATATATATATATATATATATATATATATATATATTATGTCCAGCTTATAGCATATAGAAATGTAATGTATTTATCAAAAACAGCACAAAAGAGATGGGTGGGAGCAAAGCTTTATATGAGCAAGGAAATGACATCATATGGTAGTTTGACTGCACAGGGAAGAAATGAAGAGAATTAGAAATGATAAATAGGAAGATTAATATACAAGTTCTAAAAATACATATTTTCTGTTCTTTCTTCCTTTAAGATATAAGATTATAAAATGTGCTAATTATACTAATGTATTGTAGGGTTTGTAACATATATGTAAGGAATATGTTTGACAATAATAGCACAAAAATAGGGAGAATAACAAAAAAATAGGGAGAAAGTTGTTAAATTTCACTGGAATCAATATAAATCTGAAGTAAATTCTGGAAGTTAAGATTTCTCTATCATATATATGTATATATATCTATCATATATATATATATCTATATAGGTATATAGATATATATATATGTGTATACCTATGTGTATATAGATATATATATATATACATATATACCTATGTGTGTGTGTGTGTGTGTGTGTGTATATATACACTATATATATATATGTATATATATATATATATATATATATATATAGTGTAAGCTCCAGAGCAATCACTAAGAAAATAGCTCTAAAATATAATGAAAAATTATTAAAATAATTAAGATGTTACTAGAAAGTGACTATTTAACACAAAGGAAGGCAGTAAAAGAGGGACAAAAATGATATGAATCACATAGAAAACAATGTAAAATAATAGATATATATCTATATTTACAGTAACATTAAATATGAATGAATTAAGTAATCAAGTCAGATAGTATGGAATTGCACCAAAAAAGCCAGGAGTCAACTACATGCTGTCTTTAGGAGACATACTTTAATTTAAATTTAAAGATATAAATACTTGAAAATAAAAGGTTGGAAAAACTGTATCGTGCAAGCAGCAACTGTAAAAGAGATGAAACAGCTTTATTACAAACAGATAAAAGACTTGAAACAAATGAATTGATATATGAAAAGCCAGAGTGGTTGAGTAATACTACTGATTTCTTGAGGAACCAATATGCAGTAACTGAAGGGCTTTTTGCTGGGGCTGGTTACTTACTACAAAGAGGAATATTCCAGCCCCTGTCTGTGGCAAGATTGGGTAGTGTTGGTGTGGCCTGAGCTAACTGGGAACTATTCTGAGAGCTTGAGGGGTGGGTGGGCCTGAGAGGGACTTAACCGTTTCAGATGTGAATGTTTCATCTTCTTTTTTCAAGAATAGCATCTTTCTACCACCCTAATCTGTGCCCATGTTCTCAAGACTAGATTTTTTTTAGGTTCAGTCTCTCTGAAACTAGAGTCCTCTTCTAGGTGGAGACAGAGTAATTGCCTAAATGGGAAATGTAGCAAAAGGGATTTGGGGGGGAAATATTAACGTTTTCAATTTTTTAAAAAGTTTTTAATCAATTTTTTTAGCCTTAACTCATATTTTGGCCTTAATCTTCTCAAGCCTTTCTAACAGAAATTTCTTTTTTCCTAGCTGCCATATGATTACCCTCAATCTGCTTTCTGTTTTCCAAATATTTGCTTATTTTATATATTATCTCCTCTTCTTCTTTTTGTGTTTTTGAGTTTATGCTTTCCACCCCCTCCTTTACTGAAATTTTGGTGGGATTTTGAAGGAAGCAAAGATAAATGCAATTATTTAATTTATTATATTTGATCTTAAAGTATGGCCCCTTGAAACTAGGTCAGCAAATTAAAAATAATACAAGTTCACGTAAACAGATCTTGGTTAAGAGATTGAGTCAGTCTTACACTGATGGTACTATAATAAAGAAGTTACATAATTCTCTGAGCCACTATTTTCTCAATGGGAAAACATACATAATAATACCTACCTCATTGGTATTACGCGAGAAAAGATATATGTATAGTGCTTTCATGGCTTGTTTCTTTGTGGCTGTAATCATCATCATCATCATCATCATCATCATCCTGGCTCGAAATAAAATCAATATGGCCCCAAGTGTCTTAGATCAGTGTTCAAATTCTTCAGCCATTTAATAATTTAATATTATTTGAGTTGAATAAGATTCTTCAAATAACAAGGACCAATTATATTTCAAGCTATTGTTCTGCCTTTTTGGTAAGGAAAAATCTGCCTTAAAGAGAATGTGGATCACAATTTGGGAGTCTATTAAATCTGAAGTAGAGATGAGAAAGCTGGATTCATTTTGAAGATTGGGGTGGGCTGAGGTGCTAGTTAATAGAGTGGCCACATAGTTATAGAGGCATAATAAGAATTTAAATCCTTAGAAATATGAGATTTGTGAGATGTCATGACTTGTATAAGATGCTTGGGGGAGAATTCAAGATATATAGGGAATTTTTTGGTTCATTTTCCAGCTCATTGCATTTAAAAAAATTTTCATTTTCCTCTTCTTTGTCTTAAGATTTTAAATATGATGACTTTATGGCCATAAGTCTTCCTTGATTAATACTACTTGCTTGTATTCATGGATCGTGTTGTCTTTAGTAATGAATAATTCATTCATAAAATAATAAGCACATTCTCATCATTCCAAATGAACCGTATGAGTGTGAAGCAGAAAGTTAAATAGCTCCTTGACATTCTTGTGAACCAGTAGCACCTGAGTAGAGTTTGATTGACTGAAATGATAAGAACTAAGAATAATAATAATAATGATAAGAGAATTAAATCTTCAGGAATCAGAAGAAGTAAGTGCAAATATCTCACTGTCATAAGTAATAAAAACTTGTTTTTCAGTATTTAATGTGTACATCAATGTATTTTAAAATGTGATTAATATCAAAACAACTTTTATTTGTACACATTTTCTGAACAAGGGCCTTCCAGCCTTCATAAATGTTGTCTCTGTATAGAGAGAACTTTATTCAGAGAAAATAACTTGAATGGGAAATTGTCCCATTAATTAAATGTTTTTTTTAAAGAATGGCTGCTTTGCACACATTTCATGCTACTGGATTTAAAATGACTGTATCTAAATACTGATTAATAAATTATCCATGTATTTTGTGAACATTCTCAAGGAAGGTAGTCTGTAAAATAATAAAACTGCTGAAGCACAAATATTTATCACTGATCCAATAAGATTTAATGTATCCTGTAAATGCAGTATTATATATTTTATGCTTCCTCTGTCTTTGGTGCAATATACATTCATTTTTTCCCCGTGAAGTTAATTTCACAATCAGTAGATATCTCTGCACAATGTATTCTTACAACTTCATGGGTACTGTAGGTTTACAGTCATTATTTTTTTCCCAGGTAGTGATAAGGAACCAGACAATCTGAACCCACAGTGTTTATATTTTGAAATCATGGATGATATCTAAGTCGTAATTATCTTTTATTTACTTAGATATAACATATTTATATGCTTTTTTCCACTTACTGTGAAGTATATCAGTAGCTAATCTAACAGTTTATGTAGCATCATGGACATCAAAGCCAAGTTCAGAACAGGATGCATTTGCTTAAGTAACAAAATGAAGGGAAATCTGTTTCAGTTCTTGGTTTTGCATGATTAGGAGGGCAAAATGAACTTCTGTTCCTCCCAGTTGCTTGAAAATACATAATTCAAGTATACACAAATATTTGATATGTGTATGTGTATATATGTACACATATATATTTATATATTCACTGTAACATAATAAACCTGTTATAATAAATAGAACTAATTTTGTGAGGAACAGGGGTGCATATTAAAAGAAGCTGGATAAGGGATTGAGATTTTTCAATTCTAATGCCAGTTCTGTCACTGCCCTGCTTTGGGAACATACACAAATAACTCATTCTGTTTACTTTTGCTCTAAAATAGAGATTGTCACATCAACTCAACTAATGGTTTTGTGAGATAAAATAATGAATAAAAAGGAATGAAAAGTGAATGGCCAATGATTGCTATTGAACCACTTCATAGCCTTGAGACTGGAGGTGAAAGGATACTTAACTTTTTGCATTTACACATACTTGGGTTATTGGGTTTTTGAAGTCAAGTCCTGGTTATAAACTCTGAAGGCAACTGTTCCTGAATCCTGTTACTCTTAATGGAAACAGCATTAGCTCTAGGATTCAATGTAATGAGTTCTAGCCCAAGCAACACCACTAAGTCTACAGGGTCAAATGGTATTTCTCAGGGAACATATTTTCTCACTTGAAAAGATACAGTAATCATCCTTCTTACTCATATAGTTATTGTGAGAATCACAACACTTTGAGGGCCAAGAAATCTGTTTGGAAAATATGAAATGTTACATAAATGTAAGATGATATTTCTAAAGGTGTTTCAGATTCAAATATACCATAGGTTAATGGTTGGAGATATTCAGAAAACTACAGTGACTTTCATCTCAAAAACTATTCATACCTCCATTTTTGTTTTTTGGCTTTTTTTTAGTTAAAATTATTTTCCCTCTGTTAGGAGTTCTAACAACAGTTTTTAGTACTTAAATCATAACTTTGTAAACTTCTAGATCACCACTCAATCACTATTCATTCTTTTCAAATGTAATCTATACATATATTTTTTTCTTTCTCAGTATGCATACAATCTTCATTCTTTATCAACCATATTTGGCTCCCCAAATTAAAATAAAACTATTTTATTGTCACTAAGCACTGTTTAGTCACCAAAACTGAAGACTTCTTTTCACTTCTTATTCTTATTATACTATCTACAGTATTTGAAATGTCCTATGCTGTAGATACAGAGAACAGATTGGTGATTGTCAGAGGCAAGGGTTAGGGCTGGACAAAATGGGTGAAGGGAGTAAAAAGGTACAAATTTACAGTTATAAATAAATAAGTCATTGCAATGTAATGTAATACTGTGTGGCAACTGTAGTTGATAATACCATAAGCATATTTTCAAGTTGCTAATGGAGTAAACCTTACAAGTTTTCATCACGAGGAACTGTAACTATGTATGATGACATGTTAATTAGACTTATTGTGGTGATAATTTTACAATATATACAAATATAAAATTATTATGGTTTACACTTGAAACTAATGTAATATTATGTCAACTATACCTCAGTTAAAAAAACAACAACTGATCTTTACTCAAAAACAAACAAAACACCAAAACTATGCTAAAATGCCAGTGAGTTCCCCTCCACATCTTCCTTTCTTTTGCATATCTTCTCCTCTGCCCATGAAGCACAGTTAATCCTCAAGATCTGTCTTCATCTTTTCTCTCATTTTTTCTCTCATACTTATTTTTCTTTCATTATTGAATTCTTCAACTATCCATTCAAATGAGGTTAAATGCCAATTCTATCTTTATCCCTAATTTCTACTACTTCTCCGTTACTACTTCCTATTATTTCCTAGTTACCTTTAAGGTTGGAAAAACTTACCACCATATTATCAACATGTTCAGTTTTTCTGATCTCTGTTATCTGGGTCATCCTCTGCTGTTGGTCTCAGTTCTTTCCCTATCTTTACATGGTAAAATGCTAAAAATGCAATGGTTGCATACATTCTGTGGCTTCTAAAACATTTTACCAGTTTAATTAGAAAGACTGGAAATTAGTAATTAAGTGCAAGTATATTGAATTTTAAATAAAGTAGTTGTGTTATTAAAATTATAAAAAATGTAAAATTAGATCACTGTAGGTTGAAACTTTATATTCAGTTTTGCTCAGTTTTTATTAAATGAATCCAGTCATTGGGAGAGTCGGTATCTATTTCTACTTTTAATAAGAGGGGGTGGTCATGGAGAGAATTATATGGAAAGGCAAGATTTAATCCAGACCTGTATTATGCATTGCGTTAACTACATTTTTTAAATCCGGTTTCTTAATGAAGGAGAGAGATTTCTGTTCTATCATTCAAAAATAATGAATGCTTAAGGATATAGAAAATTTTACTAGAGATTTTGGAGGATACGAAAAATCAGACCCAGTTTTTATGTCAAGGAACTTGGGGTCTTAATGTAAACTTACATGGAAAAAGATATGTAAAAATATTTATAATACTAGATGGAGTGAAATAAGTGCCTTAAGAGAGAGAGAGATAAAGTGCTATGCAGATTTTATGATATGCAATAAAATATATGTGGCTTGGTGTTTATAGTCCTATGCAAACTCCAATTTTTATTTTTTCCTAGATGTCTGCAGTTTTTCATAACAAGAAACTGAATAGTATAGTGTCTAGGCTCAGAGCCAGACTGCTTAGGTCTGACCTACAATCAGTCACTCATTAGTTGTATGCTCAGACCAATTTAATTAACATCTCTGTGCCCCAGTTTCCCCATCTGTAAATTTGGGACAATAAAAATAGTACATACTTCACATGATTATTGTAAGATTTAAATTAGATTTATTTGTAAAACATTCTGAACAATGTCTGTGCCCTAGTAAGTGGTAAATACATGACAGCTCAATTTCTTAATGCTGTTACTTCTGTTTTTACTTGGCTTCGATTTTAAATGACCTTAATTTGAACCTCATTGTTACTGACTTCCAAAACGTTAGGGTACTCTCGTCTAAGAATTTGACAATAGACAATGATCAACAGTTTTGATCACAGAATCAGGCAGATATTAGGCAAATTCCATCCAAAATTATGGATGAGAATCATCTTATCAGTAAAATTACATGTTCTATGTAACATAATTCTTTTGTTTTTTAAAAAACATAATTAAAACAAAAGCATTTTTAATTTCAAAAATGTCAGGAAGGAGGGGCACCTGGATGGTTCAGTCAGCTAAGCATCCGGCACTTAATTTTGGCTCAGGTCAGGATCTCGCGGGTTTGTGGGTTCAAGCCCTGTGTGAGGCTCTGTGCTGACAGTGTGGAGCCTGCTTGGGATTCTCTCTCCCTCTGCCCCTTCCCTGCTCTTGCCCTCTTTCTCTCCCAAAATAAATGAATAAATAAATTAAAAACTTTAAAAAAACACAGGAAGGAAAATTTTCCATTTTTTCCCGTGTTTGTCCTAAATTATGTTATCTGTCTTGTATAAAAGTCTCCAGAGGCAGGTTAAGTTAAAAATACTATTCATATATATGTACACCCATTTTTGCTCCAGACTTTTTCAACTATAAAGGATATTTAATGTTTACAATGTTTGCGTATAATTTTGCATTTCTTTTAACAATTTTTAAAAATTTTTAAAATTTCTCCTTTTAAAAATTTTCTGGGGCGCCTGGGTGGCTCAGTTGGTTAAGCGTCCGACTTCGGCTCAGGTCATGATCTCACGGTCCGTGAGCTCAAGCCCCACATCGGGCTCTGTGCTGACAGCTCAGAGCCTGGAGCCTGTTTCAGATTCTGTGTCTCCCTCTCTCTCTGACCCTCCCCCGTTCATGCTCTGCCTCTCTCTCTGTCTCAAAAATAAATAAACGTTAAAAAAAATTAAAAAAAATTTTTCTTACCAGGCTGGAATCTAGGCATTTATTTATTGACAATGTCCCTGAAACATTGATCCCTATTTAGTATTGTTTCAAATGCAGTGGAAGTTTGCTTGTGAGAAGCTAACTAAAATGTGCAAGTCTTGATTACATATAGTTATATTTAAAAGCAGAATTTCATTTTTCTGTTTGAATAAATATTTCTCAGAACTATATATGATATGAACATTTTTATTATTTTCTATGTCTATAGTTTGAGATTAAAGTTTTAACATCTTTTATGTTGGGATATTAAAATAAAAAGTAAAATTTTGGTAACAATGTATAAATAATTCCTCAGTTATAGATAATTTGAATTTGAGAATTTGTTGTGTCTGACATGTTGTCATTATTAGCATTTTAAAATTGAGAAGATTTGAGATTAAAAGCTTTAGACACAAAGGTGAACTCCATCGTTGTTAAAAAAATTCATGAATATATGTGATGGGAAGAAAATAATAAGTGTGTTCAAGTATAGATATAATAAATTTCACAGTAAAATTTTAGTCATGTAGAGGAATATTTGTCAAATCTTTTGACTCAGAATATTCTTCTTATATTATTATTGTCATTACATTTTTAATTAAAGAAGTATAATAAATAACAAGCTAGCTGAGAGTATTCAAGTGGACGTTTAAGATAAAGAAACAGCATACTCTTAATTTCCTTTAATTTCATTACTAAAAAGATAATAATATGGAAATTGGGAGGGAATAATATACTAGAGCCTTTTGGAAAGCTGCGATCAAATTTCAGTTCATTTCCAACACTTGTTTCAACTCCTTTCATTCATAATAGTTGTTTCTTAAGGGGACATTTTTATAATGAGTATTTCTTGACTGGGATTTCCTGTCTATTTGCTTCATTGTGGGATTCATTAAAAAAATGTAGTATATATCTAAAAAATAGATATATTTATATATAATTTTATTATTAGAACATGTAACACATAAACTATCATTATATAATCCTAAAGTAAAATGTATAAATCTAATTTAAGGAAAAATTTAGACAGGGGATCTATATGAGTAGTCATTTGCTATTATTTTCAAAAATGTTCTCAAAAATAAGTCAGAAATGGAGTTTAAGAATGTAATTAAAAACAAGAATGGCAGAATCCTATGAATGTGGGACTACAGACCGTTCAAACCCATGCAAGTGAAGGTGAATAAGATCCCAGCTTGGGACAGAGTTAATTTAAAAGTGTTCTTGGCTGCATGAAGAAGAGGCATGCAAAGAACTTCTCCCTGAAAGAAACCAAATAAAGCAAATATTTTAACACTTGGAATAATCAGGAAGGAACGAGATAGGTGCTGCCAATGGTGATATATGTATGAAATGGGAAAAAATTAGAAATATTCAAGTATTTTTTAAGGAACTTTTTTAAGTTTATTTATTTTGAGAGAGCGAGGGAGGGAGAGCGCATGTGCACCTCGTAGGGGAGGGGCAGTTAAGGAGAGACAGAATTCCAAGCAGGCTCCCTGCTGTCTGCCCAGAGTCCCACGTGGGGCTGGATCTGAAACTGAGATCATGACCTGAGCCCAGATCAAGAGTCAGTGGCTTAACCGACTGCACCCGCTAAAAGACAAGACTTGAAATACCTTTGAAGTAGTCTCATCTGATTCTTACCTGTCTCCCTCTCCTTTGATACAAAATGATGAGGGAGGCCAACACCTTCATTTACCCCTTGCACCTGCTTTCTCTCATTCTTATCTATTACTTGGATTAATTCATTCTCAAAAAATATAAATTATTAATATGTCATATTATGTATATGTCTGTCTATTCTTTCCATTTGTTATGCTGACCTTGGCCCTAACAGTTTCCCTCTCTTTCCTTAACCTAGAATTCTGGTTCCCAGATTTAGAAGGGTTGACCAAATTTATCTGGTTAAGTAGTTCCTCGCTCATGTCCCTCATTTTATCCATCTATAAAACGAGTGTCTTACTGAATTACAATACAAAAAATTTGGAAAAATTTTGTTGGTAAAATGTCTCTCTTTAAATCACTTGTGAGGGAAATAAATAAGAAATATTAGCATACTAGAAACATCAGAGTATTTCTAGTGTACAATGCAGACTTACATAATTCACATGAAATTGGTTAAAGAAAGTGCACTATAGGAAGTGTTCAACTATGATAACCAAGTCAATCAATTCTGCCACTCAGCTTACTATGACTTGAAAGGTTCTTGTTGGCCTGCTCAAACTGTTAAAATTATTGTGGCAGATATGCTCTTTTTCGTGGAAATTATAATACAATTTGATTTTGTTTACTTTTATGAATGAGTAGCTCAATCAGACTGAGCTCAGCTCTGAGGGTAGCTCAGTCAGTTGAGTGTCCAACTCTTGATTTTGGCTCAGGTCATGATGTCCGGGTCATGGGATTGAGACCCTCACTGGGCTCTGTGCTCAGGATGGGGCCAGCTTAAGATTCTCTTTTTCTTGGAGTGCCTGGTTAAGTGTCCGGCTCTTGACTTTGGCTCACTCAGGTCGTGATCTCGCAGTTCGTGAGTTCCAGCGCCGTGTTGGGCTCTGCACTGACAGTGTAGTGTGAAACCTGCTTGGTATTCTCCGTTTTCTCTCTCTCTGCCCCTCTCCCACTCATGCTCTCTTTCTCTCAAAAATAAACTTCAAACAAAACAAAACAAAACAAAAAAGATTCTCTATCTCTCTCCCTCTCCCCTGTTCATGCATGCTCTCTCTCTCTCTCTCTCTCTCTCTCACATAAACAATAAAACAAAATTAAAAAAATAAACACAAGTGGACCACACAATTGGTCTCTCAAATGCATAGATAATGCTTAATCACATTTTGAAATGTCTAACATCTTATTTTGTTTAAGGTTCAAACTCTTATTTACTACTGATCATTGTTCTTAAAGGTATTTTTTGCTTTGATTAACGGGGCGCCTGGGTGGCTCAGTCGGTTAAGCGTCCGACTTCGGCTCAGGTCATGATCTCACGGTCTGTGAGTTCGAGCCCCGCGTCAGGCTCTGTGCCGACAGCTCAGAGCCTGGAGCCTGTTTCAGATTCTGTGTCTCCCTCTCTCTTTGCCCCTCCCCTGTTCATGCTCTGTCTCTCTCTGTCTCGAAAATAAATAAACGTTAAAAAAAAAATTAAAAAAAAAATTCAGATATCTTTCCTTACTTTTTGTTTATCTATTTATTACTTATAATGATTTTAGAGTTCTTTCATTTTTATATATACATGTATTTAAATACGTTTAAATACATACATTTATTTTAAAGCCTCTCATTTAAAATGTTTTCCCTTACACTACAAAAATGAAATGCATTCAAAGGTGGATAGAACTAAAATACAATAGGCCTGTAAAAGCTGTGGGTTGGTTAGGAATAAATAATCATTTAAATATGTTCTGCTTGAGAGGTGACACAAGGAAGTTTGTTTTTCAAAATTGGTTGGGACTTCCTAGTGAAATAAAAAAAATATAGAAACATAATTTTGTTTGCTATGTTTCATTGTCACTGATTTTAGTTCTTAATTGAAATAGATTGTAAAATGCCTTTAAAAAATCCATGTTTAAGATGTTGTCAAGGATGCACAGAAAAGGGAACCCTCTTACACTCTTAGTGGGAATGCAAACTGATGCAGCCACTCTGGAAACCAGTCTGGAGGGTCCTCAGAATTTAAAAATAGAACTACCTTATGACCCAGCAATAGCACTACTAGGTATTTACCTGAAGGATACAAAAATACTGATTCTAAGGGACACATGCACCCTGATTTTATGGGAGCGTTATCAACAATAGCAAAATTATGGGAAGAGCCCAAGTATCCACGGATTGATGAATGGATAAGGAAGATGTATTACAGATATACAATGGAATATTACTCAGCCATCAAAAAGAATGAAATCTTGTCTTTTACAACAATGTGGATGGAGCTAGAGATTACTATGCTAAGACAAATAAGCCAGTCAGAGAAAGACAAATAAATGATTTCACTCATACATGGAATTTAAAAAAAAAATGTGAAATTTAAGAAAAAAACCAGATGAACACAGAGGAAAACAGAGAGAGAGGCAAACCATAGAACAGACTCTTAACTATAGAGAACAAACTGAGGGTTGCTGGAGGGGTTGGGGTGGGTGGGTGGGTTAAATGGGTGATGGGTATTAAGAAGGGCACTTGTGGTGAGCACTGAGTATTACATATGAATCACTAAATTCTACACCTGAAACTACTATTACACTGTATATTAACTAACTGGAGTTTAAATAAAAGTTTGAAAAAGAAAAAGAAATCCATGTTTAATTGTTTGAATATTGTGTTTCCTAGAATTTAAATCCTTCGTCATTCTGTAAGCATTTAAGGATTTGTCATTTTTAATCAATATCTTTGCATTCTAAAGCACTTTTATAATGGCCTATTAAATATTTCTCATATGTTCAAAAATCCTTAGAGTTACATCAGATGATACCCGTTTTTTAGATGTAAGAAAATGAGAAAGATTGTGAATCTTATCCTTACTTATAAATTTGAAATAATTTGAATACTTTAAAGTTAACTCAAGAAAATGATTTTAAAAAACAACATATTAATTATTTAATAAACAAAACAATTATTGCCATCTGCCTTGCCATTGTTGTGTAATAATAAGGTGAACTCTATGTTTTTAAATGCATATAAACTGATGATATTTAGGTGTGCAATTCTAGGAGGGTGAAAAAAGTGTTTTTCTCTAATTTACTAGAGATTATAAAAGCTAATACTCAAGAGGATCAGGTTTATATTTGTAAAGAATTAGATGTGAAACCATAAAATATATTCTCATCGTTTCATGTGGGTGTTCTTAATGATTACTCAGGACCTGTGAAATATGTTGTTCAGGCAAAGCCATATGATACTGCCACAAATAAGTCTAAAGTGCTGCTAACTGGGACTCTGTATTGTATCATCTCAGCCTAATTCATTTATAATTGAATAATAAGATCTGAGTAAAGCCCTGGTGTCTGCTTACCACAGCTGGTATGATTGTAATTTATTTATATCGATGAAATTACAATAGAATCAGCAATTATATCACAGGTATTAATGGAGGATTACATTGCCTTAGAACTAATGAGCCAATGGTATCAATATTTTGGGATGGATAAATCCATAGGAAATAGTAGCAGATATTAGTTTACTAGACACTTACATGCTTTTATTCAATGGACATTTACAAAATTTTTAAGGAGGCCAAAGTCTATAGAGATAGGGGTCTCCAAACAAAGAATTATCTTTTAGGTGGACATAATCATGGGAGAAATATATTACACATTGTATGGTCAGGGTGGGTTGTGATAACATTTGTGCTAAGAGTAAGAGGGTGAGAAGATAACTGACATTTTAGGGGTGTAGGGTATGTGTAAAGGCCCTATCTATAGAGATAGAAGTACCCTTCTTTTGAAAGATTGTGTGAAGTTAAATGAAAGAAGCTAGGATTTGGGTAAGGAGTGAGCAATTGTGTGAGGAGTTTTTAAGTGGGGGTGACCATGAAGGAGTAGATGAGCCTGAAAGGATAGTTCAGAGATTGCAAATGTATTTGAATGGTGAGTTGTTTAGACTTGTATGAAATGAGGGGGAGCCTGGGTGACTCAATTTAACGTCCAACTCTTGATCTCGGCTCAGGTCATGATCTCACGGTTCCTGAAATGGAGCCCTGTGTCGGGCTCTGTGCTGACAGCATGGAGTCTGCTTCGGGATTCTCTCTCTCCCTCTCTCTCTGCGTCTTTCTCTCTCTTTCTTTCTCAAAAACAAAACAAAGCAAAAAACAGACTTGTATGAAGTGAAAATTTGTAAAAATTCCAAAAGGGAAGTGACATGATCACAACTATATTTAGAAAGTTAAATGGGATGCTGGAGTAGAGGTATGGTAAATGAGTAAATAGCAGAGAGGAGAGCTTCTTATTTCTCTCAATGGGAAGCTATTGAAACATTTAATGTGAGAGATTAAGCAGGTTTGGAGTGAGGAAATAACAGTTGGAACAGAGAAATAAACACATAGAGGTCACAAGGAACAGATAAAAGAATTTGTAACATTTCAATATAGTGGATAAAAATCCTATTTTCAATTTACCAATCACTTACATTCATCTCATACATAGACATTTGTCTAAAATTATTTTGTTCCTCTCTCATTAGACTGACAAAGCTTTAGTAATAAAACAGTCTCTCAAATGGGCTGAGATGAAGTAGACTTAGAAAAACCAAACTGAATGGAATAAGAATACAGTTTCACAGATTCTGCTTTAAGGTAGTTATTAAATTGCTCAAGTTTTCTAGAGATTTATCTACATCTGGGATTACCTAGAACATTAGTCCAAAAGTCTAGTCCCACATTCTTGGGGTTGGGACTTATTATTTTACATGGATTGAAATAACAAAATTATAATTGCCTACATACTTTCTGGCAAATATTTTGCCTTGCTGTTATTAATCTGGCAAAATGTGAAATTCTTTAGGAAAGAATGAACTTGACTTTTGACAGTAAAAAATTATAGATAATAACTATTCGACAGAGATGCAAAATATGCATTTTTTTTCCTGCTCTGTGTTGGCATCAGAGTGACCTTTGGCCTGCCTTGCACAGAAGGTTCCAGTCACATTCGGCATGGATTATGGCACACTGAGCTGCTTCTCAACATATTCTTACAGCCAGAAGATCTCAGGAGGGATTCCCTGTGGAGGATGTTGTAATCCCCCACTGGATGATTTTTTCCTTCTTCTTTCTTCTTTTCTTTGCTTTGAAGAGCTGGACAAGAAAGGTATCTGTGCTGAAAGCTGAGTAAACCTGGAGGGCAAGTGCTGACATTCATGAGATCAGAGTCACTCTTGCAAGAGCTAACCAGCAGGGTAAACAGTTTGCTATAACTTTAATAAATGAGAGTAATAGAAATGGTATCAGATCCGTTAATCTGCACACTTTTCATTTTCATACACAGCTAGTAGTCACTGAGCTCTCTTTACCACACAATTATTTTTTTTCCAATTCCCTTTGCTCTTTCTCTCACTTAACTCCTCAGCCCGTATAAACCAAAGGCAACGTTCTAAAATGTGATGTGATTATTGGGAACATTTTTGTTGATAAAAGATGCTCACACAACAGGAGGAAATTAAGTTGTTACTGACATTTCTCTATAGAAAGTGGAATTCTCTGCAGCTGAAAGACCACACAGTGAAATTTCCATTTAGCAAACTCTCTATGACTGTGAGAACTTCCTGGTAATATCAGATACTGCGATTTCAGACATATAGACTTAAATGAATAAATGGCAGTATTGAATATGCTGTGGTGCAGAATTCTAGCTCTCTAGGGAGTGTCCAGTGTCCTACATAATAAATCACAGGAAAGGATTAAAAATAAATTAGGACAATCCTATACTTCTATTTTATTCTTACACTAAAAGACTTGAAAATATAGAGAAAAGATAATTTCTTACTTTATATTCCCAGCCAAGTCTCTGTAAGAAAGCTGGATAAATACTACATATATGAGGAAAGCTTTCAAAACCAGCAGATTTTAATTTATAAGCATTTACATTTCATCCAACGCTAGGATTTAGTTACAAGCCAAGATTGAATCAGCGAAGAAGTGCCCCTCATGATGCTGTGTCTGTTTCTGTCCACAGTGGTGGTCTTGGATGTTTTAAAGAGTTCCAGGTATGTGGAAATATTACTTTTGCTTTAAATTGGAGAAGGAAGACTTTTCCAAGTTGACCTTTTATGTTTTATGGTGACATAGCCTGAGCCAATCATAAGTTTTCCCATGGAAAATTCCTTTAAATTTTACTATTGATAAGGTCATTAATGCCATGTGAAGACTAGATGTCTCATTATAGCATTTAATGCAGTATTTAGTAAAATAGCATTTGTTTTTCCTCCTGTGACACAGTAAGATTCAGGTAAAATCTTTTTTTACAACTTTGGTAACTAGTTAATGTCTATCAAAGATGAGAAAAGTAAAATATTTATCTACACTGAGACTGCTTTCAACTTTATGGTGTTTCATATATATATGATATTTTGATTATATTATTCTGATTTTCTCTTTTGACTTTCTATTTATAAGGACTTTTATCTAGCTAAACTGAAGCTTCTGTTGGTTTCAGACAGTGGGTAGATGGGATCAGGAATTTGTGGCAGTGTGCAAAGTTTAAGATTGAATTAATATTTAATTTCTGAAAATCAAAAAAATTCACAAGAAAATAGGTTTGAAAGAATACCTTGGAGTGGCTATTTTCTAAATTTTCTTAATATACCAGTGTCTATACATCAATGCACAAACTTTTGAAAATTTTCCTGCTCTTCCTTTTAAATGTTTGTTTGTTTATTTGTTTATTTAGAGAGAAAGGGAGGGAGAAAGAGAATCCCCAGCAGGCTCCTCGCTGTCAGGGCAGAGCCTGATGTGGGGCTCTATCCCATGAACAGGGAGATTGTGATCTGAGCTGAAATCAAGTCAGATGCTTAACTCACTGAGCCACCCAGGTTACCTTGAAAATTTTCCTTAAGTGTAGAGAAGACACAAGTTCCGTCTTATTGGCTTGGTACCCATGGTAGAAGGTATGATGTAAAAGCAGTAGATAGAGAGCTCAAAGCCCATTCATTTTTGGCCCCAAGGAATTTTGAGAAATAAAGAGGGAGAAAGACAGAAAAGAAAAGGAGTGAAGAATCTGGGCCCCAATATCCCATTTTCAGACTTTGTTTTGTATAGGAGAAAATGTGTTATATAAGTTGAAGGAATGCCAAGTTTAGGAACCCTTGCCTACATTCATCTCTGGAATTCTAGGAGATGGCCATACAAAGCTAAATTTTGTAACTCACCATTCTTGCCTGAAGAAGAGAGGTGGTTTAGCTTTGCTGAGTTGCTTGAAGTGACGATGAGGCATGGGCAGAATGCTAGCATGACCCTGCTCCCACTGGGAATGTTTGAGAGGATATGACCCTACTGCAGCGGTTAGAGGTTTAGGGATGGGTAGCCTTTTCTAGGTTCTGGATGGAACACATGGAACAGATACAAGGAGATTGGCAGTATTGGCAAGGGCTGAGGTGAGGCCTTATGAGTCAGAGCATGCAGGTAAGACCTAGCTCACCACTAGGTCTTGACGCAGCCTTGCAGAGCCCTGGCCATGAATGACAGCAGGGGATTCTAGCCCAAGGAGCAGTAGCCAGACAGATAAGAAATCTCCTCAGACACCAGAGGAGCCGAAGGACACAGGGCATTCCAGTACCCGTCCTACTCTGAAGTCATGAGAACAAAGTATGCCCCCTGATATACATATACCCCACTTTGAGAAAGAGAAGAGTGAAAAGGTAAGAATGTAAAGATGGATCATCTACCTGAAAAGCCTGAGCAGTCCACCTCCCCCCAGATCCCCCGAACCCCACAAAACTTTAAAAGAGTTCTGTGAGGGACTTGGACTTTTAAGTATAAAAATCAGAAGTAACTGAAATACTGTTATTTGGTAGGAATACGTTTTCTTCTATATCAGATGGGCTCTGGCAGAAGATCAGGTCAGATTTAGAGAACAAAGGAACAATATTTTTCTGTGTACCTTCGAATATTGTGGGAGAAAATTTAAGAATCCTCCATGTTTATATGATATTCTGTACACATTTGGGTCTTATAACCACAGAAAAATCTTACTCATAGCATATGACAAACATCATAAAAATTGGGAACCTCTGCATTAAAACAAGGACAATTTTTTAGTGTATTAGGATTCTATCACTTTAGAACAAATTATCACAAATTTTAGTACCCTAAAACAACATGCATTTATTAGCTCATGGGTCTATAGGTCAAAAGCCTGGACAAGTTTGACTAGGTTCTTTGCTTAGTCTTCCAAGGCAGAAATGAAAAGTCTCAACAGGTCTGAGCTCTTACCTGTATGCTCTGGGGAAGAATTCACTTTGAGCTCATTCAGATCATCTGCAGAATCCAGTTCCTTGTGGATTGTAGGTCTGAGGTCCCCATTTTCGTGCCGCCTGGGATTACCCTCTATTCCTTGAAGCAATCTTATTTTTTTTTTCTCAAATGGCCCCCTCCATCTTCAAATCAGCAATGGCACACATCAAGTCTTTTTCATGCTTTCAATATCTCGAATTTCCTTTTCTGCTACCAGTTAAAGAAAACTCTGGGCTTTTAAAGGTTGATGTGATTAGATTTTGTTTGATTTAATGGAGTTATCTTCATTTGGATTAAAACTCAGTTGACTAGTAACCTTCATTAAATCTGTAAAATCACTTTTACCATGTAACCTAACATAATCATAGGCATTATTTCTCATCAAATTCCCCTTCTCAGTCCTGTGGATTAGGGAAAGAAATCATGGGGGTAGGGGGTGGGGGAAGGAGGACCATTTAAGGGTTACTCCTACCACTATGATTTCTTCTGTGTGCCTTTTCATATAACAGTAAACCCTAATAATAAAGTACTGTTGACTAGGAGAATAATGCTGTTGATAAGACATGATTCAAAGATTAATTATTAATAGTCAATATTATTATCCCATAGGTGTATGTATTTCTTATCATGAAAAAAAACATTTACTGAATATTAGAAACTCTGCTGTGCTGAGAGCATACCCAGGCAAATTGGACACAATGTCTTCTTTGCTCAAACCTTAGAACTTTCTCCCTAATGATTAAAACAACACAGGTTTATGATGGAAAACTGGAAAATATAAAAGGGAATAGAATAATAATAACATGCAATCCAACCATCTAGAAATAACCTTTATTTACATTTTGACATATTTCCTTTATGTTGTATTTCATATATATATTATATTTACATTTAAAACTATAGTTAAGGGTGTACTTCATATACATCTTAGTACACCTGTTTTACCTATAGTGCATTAACATTTTTCTGTTTATGAAGAATTTTATAAATACTAGTTTTAATTATTTAGTAATATTTCATCATATAGAAGGACCAAATTTTAATTAACCATTCCACTTATTGTTGGATATTTTAGTTGTTTCTGATATTTTGTAATTATAAAAATCTTTTTTTTAATTTATTTTTTAATATATGAAATTTACTGTCAAATTGGTTTCCATACAACACCCAGTGCTCATCCCAAAAGGTGCCCTCCTCAATCCCCATCACCCACCCTGCCCTCCCTCCCACCCCCCATCAACCCTCAGTTTGTTCTCAGTTTTTAACAGTCTCTTATGCTTTGGCTCTCTCCCACTCTAACCTCTTTTTTTTTTTTTTCCTTCCCCTCCCCCATGGGTTTCTGTTAAGTTTCTCAGGATCCACATAAGTGAAAACATATGGTATCTGTCTTTCTCTGTATGGCTTATTTCACTTAGCATCACACTCTCCAGTTCCATCCACGTTGCTACAAAGGGCCATATTTCATTTTTTCTCATTGCCACGTAGTATTCCATTGTGTATATAAACCACAATTTCTTTATCCATTCATCAGTTGATGGACATTTAGGCTCTTTCCATAATTTGGCTATTGTTGAGAGTGCCGCTATAAACATTGGGGTACAAGTGCCCCTATGCATCAGTACTCCTGTATCCCTTGGGTAAATTCCTAGCAGTGCTATTGCTGGGTCATAGGGTAGGTCTATTTTTAATTTTCTGAGGAACCTCCACACTGCTTTCCAGAGCGGCTGCACCAATTTGCATTCCCACCAACAGTGCAAGAGGGTTCCCATTTCTCCACATCCTCTCCAGCATCTATAGTCTCCTGATTTCTTCATTTTGGCCACTCTGACTGGCGTGAGGTGATATCTGAGTGTGGTTTTGATTTGTATTTCCCTGATAAGGAGCGATGTTGAACATCTTTTCATGTGCCTGTTGGCCATCCGGATGTCTTCTTTAGAGAAGTGTCTATTCATGTTTTCTGCCCATTTCTTCACTGGGTTATTTGTTTTTCGGGTGTGGAGTTTGATGAGCTCTTTATAGATTTTGGATACTAGCCCTTTGTCCGATGTGTCATTTGCAAATATCTTTTCCCATTCCGTTGGTTGCCTTTTAGTTTTGTTGGTTGTTTCCTTTGCTGTGCAGAAGCTTTTTCTCTTCATAAGGTCCCAGTAATTCACTTTTGCTTTTAATTCCCTTGCCTTTGGGGATGTGCCGAGTAAGAGATTGCTACGGCTGAGGTCAGAGAGGTCTTTTCCTGCTTTCTCCTCTAAGGTTTTGATGGTTTCCTGTCTCACATTCAGGTCCTTTATCCATTTTGAGTTTATTTTTGTGAATGGTGTGAGAAAGTGGTCTAGTTTCAACCTTCTGCATGTTGTTGTCCAGTTCTCCCAGCACCATTTGTTAAAGAGACTGTCTTTTTTCCATTGGATGTTCTTTCCTGCTTTGTCAAAGATTAGTTGGCCATACGTTTGTGGGTCTAGTTCTGGGGTTTCTATTCTATTCCATTGGTCTATGTGTCTGTTTTTATGCCAATACCATGCTGTCTTGATGATTAGAGCTTTGTAGTAGAGGCTAAAGGCTGGGATTGTGATGCCTCCTGCTTTGGTCTTCTTCTTCAAAATTACTTTGGCTATTTGGGGCCTTTTGTGGTTCCATATGAATTTTAGGATTGCTTGTTCTAGTTTCGAGAAGAATGCTGGTGCAATTTTGATTGGGATTGCATTGAATGTGTAGATAGCTTTGGGTAGTATTGACATTTTGACAATATTTATTCTTCCAATCCATGAGCAGGGAATGTCTTTCCATTTCTTTATATCTTCTTCAATTACCTGCATAAGCTTTCTATAGTTTTCAGCATACAGATCTTTTATATCTTTGGTGAGATTTATTCCTAGGTATTTTATGCTTCTTGGTGCAATTGTGAATGGGATCAGTTTCTTTGTCTTTCTGTTGCTTCATTGTTGGTGTATAAGAATGCAACTGATTTATGTACATTGATTTTGTATCCTGCAACTTTGCTGAATTCATGTATCAGTTCTAGCAGACTTTTGGTGGAGTCTATCGGATTTTCCATGTATAATATCATGTCATCTGCAAAAAGCGAAAGCTTGACTTCATCTTTGGCAACTTTGATGCCTTTGATTTCCTTTTGCTGTCTGATTGCTGATGCTAGAACTTCCAGCACTATGTTAAACAACAGCGGTGAGAGTGGGCATCCCTGTCGTGTTCCTGATCTCAGGGAAAAAGCTCTCAGTTTTTCCCCGTTGAGGATGATGTTAGCTGTGGGCTTTTCATAAATGCCTTTTATGATCTTTAAGTATGTTCCTTCTATCCCGACTTTCTCAAGGGTTTTTATTAAGAAAGGTGCTGGATTTTGTCAAAGGCCTTTTCTGCATCGATTGACAGGATCATATGGTTCTTCTCTTTTTTTTTTGTTAATGTGATGTATCACGTTGATCGATTTGTGAATGTTGAACCAGCCCTGCATCCCAGGAATGAATCCCACTTGATCATGGTGAATAATTCTTTTTATATGCTGTTGAATTCGATTTGCTAGTATCTTATTGAGAATTTTTGCATCCATATTCATCAGGGATATTGGCCTGTAGTTCTCTTTTTTTACTGGGTCTCTGGTTTAGGAATCAAAGTAATACTGGCTTCATAGAATGAGTCTGGAAGTTTTCCTTCCCTTTCTATTTCTTGGAATAGCTTGAGAAGGATAGGTATTATCTCTGCTTTAAATGTCTGGTAGAACTCCCCTGGGAAGCCATCTGGTCCTGGACTCTCATTTGTTGGGAGATTTTTGATAACCGATTCAATTTCTTCGCTGGTTATGGGTCTGTTCAAGCTTTCTATTTCCTCCTGATTGAGTTTTGGAAGAGTGTGGGTGTTTAGGAATTTGTCCATTTCTTCCAGGTTGTCCAATTTGTTGGCATATAATTTTTCATAGTATTCCCTGATAATTGTTTGTATCTCTGAGGGATTGGTTGTAATCATTCCATTTTCATTCATGATTTTATCTATTTGGGTCATCTCCCTTTTCTTTTTGAGAAGCCTGGCTAGAGGTTTGTCAATTTTGTTTATTTTTTCAAAAAACCAACTCTTGGTTTCGTTGATCTGCTCTACAGGTTTTTTAGATTCTATATTGTTTATTTCTGCTCTGATCTTTATTATTTCTCTTCTTCTGCTGGGTTTAGGCTGCCTTTGCTGTTCTGCTTCTATTTCCTTTAGGTGTGCTGTTAGATTTTGTATTTGGGATTTTTCTTGTTTCTTGAGATAGGCCAAGATTGCAATGTATTTTCCTCTCAGGACTGCCTTCGCTGCATCCCAAAGCGTTTGGATTGTTGTATTTTCATTTTCGTTTGTTTCCATATATTTTTAAATTTCTTCTCTAATTGCCTGGTTGACCCACTCATTCATTAGTAGGGTGTTCTTTAACCTCCACGCTTTTGGAGGTTTTCCAGACTTTTTCCTGTGGTTGATTTCAAGCTTCATAGCATTGTGGTCTGAAAGTATGCATGGTATAATTTCAATTCTTGTAAACTTATGAAGGGCTGTTTTGTGACCCAGTATGTGATCTATCTTGGAGAATGTTCCATGTGCACTCGAGAAGAAAGTATATTCTGTTGCTTTGGGATGCAGAGTTCTAAATATATCTGTCAAGTCCATCTGATCCAATGTATCCTTCAGGGCCCTTGTTTCTTTATTGACCGTGTGTCTAGATGATCTATCCATTTCTGTAAGTGGGGTGTTAAAGTCCCCTGCAATGACCACATTCTTATCAATAAGGTTGCTTATGTTTATGAGTAATTGTTTTATATATCTGGGGGCTCCGGTATTCGGCGCATAGACATTTATAATTGTTAGCTCTTGCTGATGGATAGACCCTGTAATTATTATATAATGCCCTTGTTCATCTCTTGTTACACCCTTTAATTTAAAGTCT
Organism: Panthera tigris; assembly: GCF_018350195.1. NCBI lineage: Eukaryota > Metazoa > Chordata > Mammalia > Carnivora > Felidae > Panthera > Panthera tigris. Next base: position 155,055,166 of record NC_056663.1, read on the forward strand.
AGTTTGTCTGATATAAGTATGGCTACTCCAGCTTTCTTTTGACTTCCAGTAGCATGATAAATAGTTCTCCATCCCCTCACTCTCAATCTAAAGGTGTCCTCAGATCTAAAATGAGTCTCTTGTAGACAGCAAATAGATGGGTCTTGTTTTTTTATCCATTCTGATAGCCTATGTCTTTTGGTTGGCGCATTTAATCCATTTACATTCAGTGTTATTATAGAAAGATACGGGTTTAGAGTCATTGTGATGTCCATAGGTTTCATGCTTGTAGCGATGTCTCTGGTACTTTGTCTCACAGGATCCCCCTTAGGATCTCTTGTAGGGCTGGTTTAGTGGTGATGAATTCCTTCAGGTTTTGTTTGTTTGGGAAGACCTTTATCTCTCCTTCTATTCTGAATGACAGACTTGGTAGATAAAGGATTCTCGGCTGCATATTTTTTCTGTTTAGCACACTGAAGATACCGTGCCAAGCCTTTCTGGCCTGCCAAGTTTCAAAGGAGAGATCAGTCACGAGTCTTATAGGTCTCCCTTTATATGTGAGGGCACGTTTATCCCTTGCTGCTTTCAGAATTTTCTCTTTATCCTTGTATTTTGCCAGTTTCACTATGATATGTCGTGCAGAAGATCGATTCAAGTTACGTCTGAAGGGAGTTCTCTGTGCCTCTTGGATTTCAGTGCCTTTTTCCTTCCCCAGTTCAGGGAAGTTCTCAGCTATAATTTCTTCAAGTACCCCTTCAGCACCTTTCCCTCTCTCTTCCTCCTCTGGGATACCAATTATGCGTATATTATTTCTTTTTAGTGTATCACTTAGTTCTCTAATTTTTCCCTCATACTCCTGGATTTTTTTATCTCTCTTTCTCTCAGCTTCCTCTTTTTCCATAACTTTATCTTCTAGTTCACCTATTCTCTCCTCTGCCTCTTCAATCCGAGCTGTCGTCGTTTCCATTTGTTTTGCATTTCGTTTAAAGCGCTTTTCAGCTCCTCGTGACTGTTCCTTAGTCCCTTGATCTCTGTGGCAAGAGATTCTCTGCTGTCCTGTATACTGTTTTCAAGCCCAGCGATTAATTTTATTTCTATTATTCTAAATTCACTTTCTGTTATATTATTTAAATCCTTTTTGATCAGTTCATTAGCTGTTGTTATTTCCTGGAGATTCTTCTGAGGGGAATTCTTCCGTTTGGTCATTTTGGATAGTCTCTGGAGTGGTGAGGACCTGCAGGGCACTTCCCCTGTGCTGTGGTGTATAACTGGAGTTAGTGGGCGGGGCCGCAGTCCGACCTGATGTCTGCCCCCAGCCCACTGATGGGGCCACAGTCAGACTGGTGTGTGCCTTCTCTTCCCCTCTCCTAGGGGTGGGATTCACTGTGGGTTGGCGTGGCCCGTCTGGGCTACTTGCACACTGCCAGGCTTGTGGTGCTGGGGATCTGGAGTATTAGCTGGGGTGGGTAGGCAAGGTGCACGGGGGCAGGAGGGGCAGGCTTAGCTCGCTTCTCCTTAGGTGATCCACTTCAGGAGGGGCCCTGTGGCAGCGGGAGGGAGTCAGATCTGCTGCCGGAGGTTTGGCTCCGCAGAAGCACAGAGTTGGGTGTTTGCGTGGAGCGAGCAAGTTCCCTGGCAGGAACTGGTTCTCTTTGGGATTTTGGCTGGGGGATGGGCGGGGGAGATGGCGCTGGCGAGCGCCTTTGTTCCCCGCCAAGCTGAGCTCTGTCGTTCGGGGGCTCAGCAACTCTCCCTCCCTTTGTCCTCCAGCCTTCCCGCTTTCTGAGCAGAGCTGTTAACTTATGACCTCCCAGACGCTAAGTCGCCCTTGCTGTCAGAACACAGTCCGTCAGGCCCCTCCGCTTTTGCCAGCCCGACTCGGGGGCTCTGCTTGGCCGGCGAGCCGCCCCTCCGCCCCGGCTCCCTCCCGCCAGTCCGTGGAGCGCGCACCGCCTCGCCGCCCTTCTACCCTCTTCCGTGGGCCTCTCGTCTGCGCTTGGCTCTGGAGACTCCGTTCTGCTAATCCTCTGGTGGTTTTCTGGGTTCTTTAGGCAGGTGTAGGTGGAATCTATGTGATCAGCAGGACGCGCTGTGAGCCCAGCGTCCTCCTACGCCGCCATCTTCCCTCCAACCTCTCTGTAATTATAAAAATCTTGAAGTCCACTGTTTTTTCGCATTGTGGTCATGGAATTGATTATAGAGACAACTGCTAAGCCATATAGAAGACAGGATAAAATGAAAATTCAACATTACATATACTGAAAATAATTACAAATAATTATAGATGTAATGGTCAAAATTAGTGCTATTAACTTCTTATATGAAGGAGTGTACAATCTAAAATAGTCAAATAATTTCTTTAACTGAAACAATTACATCTGAGGAGAGTAAAATAACAGTCTCCAAATTGTTTGTTTTTCCCACTTTTATAGATTGTATTAGTCAGTGTTCTCCAGGGAAACAGATGTTTAATAAGAGAAATAAGATGTGTATACATACATCCTATATATCATATATATTTTATATATATGGTATATATGGTATATATTATATAATATCTCTATATGATATATGAATATGTATTTATCTCATGCTGTATAATATATATTATATATGTATATAAATGAAAGAAAAAAGGGGGGGCAGGCGCAGAGATTTTAAGGAATTGGCTCAAGTGGTGTTGGAGACTGACAAGTCCAAACTCTGTAGGGTAGGCCCACACACTGGAAACCCAAGGAAGAGTTACAGTTTGGACTGTGAAGGCAGTCTTCTAGCAGAAGCCCCTTTCTCTCATGGGGGAGGTTAATTTTTTTCTTATGGCCTTCAACTGATTAGATGAAGCCTACCCACATTATGGAGGACATAAAGTCTACTAATTTAAATTTTAATCACATTCAAAATATACCTTGACAGAAACATCTAGAATAAAATATTTGGGCACTATGGCCTAGAAAAGTTGACATATAAAACTAACCATCACACAGGGTAACCATCACGCAGGGTAGTTATGAAGAACCACTGACAATAGGTATGGCTGAAGTTTGCAAATGGGTTCTTTGTGTCCTCTGAATTGAATAGATTTAAGATTTCCTTTCTAAGAAGGGCACTTGGGTGACTCAGTTGGTTAAGGGTCTGACTCCTGATTTCGGCTCAGGTCATGATCTCATGGTCATGATCAATGGTCATGAGATCAAGCCTCGTGTCAGGCTCCACACTAGACCGTGAAACCTCCTTAAGATTCTCTCTCTCTGCCTTTCTCTGCCCCTCCCTGCACACGCTCTCTCTCCCTCTCTCCAAATAAATAAACACTAAAAAAAAAGGTTTTCTTTCTAAGAGACATAGTGACATGAGAAAAAGTCTGAAAAAAAGTTATCATCAGTATAGAACAAGTAATAATAAGTGGGACCTGCAGTGTCCTTAAAAGACAAAACAATTTTTCTGCTTTTTAGCTGTCCTCGTAGGAAGATTAAATATTATTTACTATTTTGATAAATATCTCTCCAATGACACCTCTTGGTAGTAAAGATAATTTTAATAAATTAAAAATTGAATTAGATAATATTTAAAGGAAACATAGTGTTTTAATTTTAGATGCATACAATTACTCAAACAGGAGTAACTGAAAAAACTGACTAGCCTAAGATATTTTTCTGAGTACAAACCATATGGGAACTTTCATTTATGAATAACTAGGAAAACATTGTAATTAATGTATTTTTATATGTAAATTGTTTGAGAAACTCTTGAAAATAGGCCTTTGATTTGATTATTTAAAATAAATCCTTAGCTATTTTGTCTATACCATACATTTATAGAATCTGAAAAGGATTGGCTAGATAAACTAAGGTAAACTTCAGTTTAAATCCCTCTTAAATTATTGAAAATTCCAAGGGATTGTGAGTTAATAAAATTTATCATGCTTATGTTAATCTTTGGAATGTATACTTTTTCCTCACAGTAGAATTCTGTAGTATACTTATTGTCATATAACTTTTACATCAAATATCGTATCAGGAATATTATTGGTAGTTTAAAATTAGTGCATTAGAAAAGAAGAAGCATGTAAATGTGATTTTTGTAAACTTGTTTAAAATTTTAGTCTTTTCTATAGGAATATGTTTTAACTTGGGGATACCAGTGTTTGCTACGGGGAACAGGCCATTTCAAATGGACCTCATTTAGTATTTAGCAGTATTAATTGATATAATTCTTCAATAAATTTCCCCCAAATGAAATGAAATACAGATTTCAGTTCTTACAAGGGATAATAAATTAACAATATCATGGTATGAACTTAAAAATCAGTAATGGAATTATTAGTTTTCTGACCTAACCAAGAACTTTCACTTTGATCAGAGCTTCTTAGTTCTATGATTAACTAGATGATCCTAGATTGCATGGCCTTTATTTGAGTAAGATAATAAAGAGTTAGCACCTAGAATGCAAATCCTATCGGCCATGTAAAAGGTTCTGTACCTCAATTCTAAATAATACTTTAAGGAGCATTGATTGATTGTTTAAGAATAAGGATTAAAACCTACCATTCTCTTAATTTAGCATTATGGCGAGTCTTATTGCGAGATTTCTTTAACTGAAAATGAAGAATATGTCATTCATTAATCCTGAATATTAGTATTTCTTTTTAATTGCTTCTGGGCTTACATTTCAGAAAAATGTTAATATTTTTCCAAGTGAAACCAAAAGGAGACTAGCATTTATGTTTTATTCTTTTTTTCCAAATTGTAAGTGTTTTTCTGACCTTTAAATACTAATGAAGGGAAATAAAATGAGCATAAAATATTTGTCTTAATTGTTTTGTGTTTTGTTGCTTCATTATGAATCTTCTCTTAACAGCTTAATTTATTCCCAGTGTCATTGTAGGGGGAAAAATATCAAGTGGGCCTCTGAAGGGACATTGGGGATTTCAAAACAATTTCTGAAAGCAAAAGAGGATCACACAGGTGGCACCATTTATTAATGTAGATAACTTGACTGAATTACCCATAATCCAGTAGAATTACTATTTTTATACTGAGAGAAAACTCTTTTCATACCATTCTTATAATGGATAAGGACTACTCTTTCTGAGACTGGTGGTTTCTCTGGGGGAAATTGTGATTCAGCGAAATATGGAATACTTTTTGAGATTACTCTGAATGATCAATGTCATTTTCAAGGACTGGGGAGATCACAGAAACGAGTTTTTTATCTCCACATTTTTTAATATACACATTTTCAAATAAAATCTTAAAAATTATCTTCACCTTCTGAATCCCGGATTTAAGTAATACAAAGTTATTTACTTAGGTTATTATTTTGTGATGGCTTTAAAAGGCTCTTTTATAAAGTGAGGAAATAAAACTGTTTTAGAATAATGTTACATATACAATATGCATCTGTTGGAATATGGAGTGGTGGGAAGTGACTACCTACACATTAGCTATAACTTCTTTATTTTTTTCGTCAAGGATATAAGAAGGAACAGAAGAAACATGACTACACATAGCAAACAAGAATGAAACATGTTACTATGGCTTTCTCCTTGTCTTTTTGCACCTAGTGGGCACATAATGCTTTCTGTGTAGAAGGGTTTCTACCAGATTGAGAAGGAAGTCAAAAACTTTTCTCTTTCCTTTTAGTCTAAGACTTAAAATAGTGTTTATGAAGAAAGTATACCACTTCAGACCTCTATTTAACAACAACAATAAATATTGTATGAATATGGGTATGAATATAAATCTAATCTTACTAAAATGGTAACATTTTACACTTACCATATTCCAGGCACTGTTCTTTAGGCTTTATATATATTGCCTGATTTAATTGTGAAATCAGTTTTAATAGATAAATAACTATTATAGCCTTTGCTATATTTTCCTAAGTGGTGGATAGAATGAAAAAGATATCTGTAATCAATCTTATGAAATGAATTAAATTCAATAATATAACTAAAAATGTAAACTTAACCTTCGTAAATACTGGGTATCTTAAAATATTTTCACATATTTTTTCTAGTTTCTAGTTTATGCTGATGTGTAAGTACTTCACAAACTATTTGCAGTCGTCTGAGCGCAGAAGAAAATCATGCTCACTATCCACTGAGTAAAAATTTCAGAAAATGCATATTATCTCAAAGGCTTTAGAAATAATGAAATATACAATAAAATTAATACACTCCTCTATCCCTATCATTAATTGAAAGAAACACCAAAATTGTGATGAAATAAAGTAGATGTAGATTCATTTTCCTGCTCCTTATTAAAAGTGATTTAACGGGTAGAAAGGTCAATTGAATATTACCCACTAGTGATGTACCTAGTATTGGCTATTCCCACCTTTTAAATAAACCAAATTATTCAATCCCTTAAGTAAAAAAACCTATTATTATTATTCTCATCTGATGTGTGGGAAATGGAGGCACTGAGAGCTTAATAATTTGCACACAGTAAATTAGATTAAGTGACTGGTTGGAAATATTGAACTTTTAAAATTCATGGGTTAATTTCAATACTCCCCAATAACATCTGATTTTGTAGCCCAGAGAGAGACCCATCTCATTAACAATTCTCCTTCTCACTATCCCTTTCATTTCTTTCACTTTCTTTTCAACTATCGTACCCTCCCTCACCTTAATCTCCAACACATTTTCTTTCTCTATTTGCTTTTTTCATATAATGTATGTGATATATACAAAATGATATTGGCAATACTTACTATGGTGGCCAATTTTATGTGTCAACTTGAGTAGGCCAATGGACACAGATATTTCATTCTGTTTCTGCAAAGGTTTTTTGATAGAATGAACATTTAAATCAGTAGACTTTGAATAAAGTACTGTTTTGTTTTGCTTATTTTTTTAACTTTAAAGAAATGTATCATACTTGCATATATTTTAGTTTTTTAAAACTTATTTTTAATTCCCAAATTATGCTTTAATAGTTCACCTATGATGTTGAATGTAGCTATAGTTTATTATCCCTGCTCTATAGTATGCCACTGTGTTAGTATAATACTGTAGTTTTAAATTTATTCTCTTGTTTATGGACATTTACTTTGAACCCAATGTTTTAGTGCTTCTGTAAACCTTGTACATGTATCTTAGTATACATGTGAATGTGTACTTAGTATACATTTCTTGGAATGTACCCTGGAATCAAAGTGTTGGTTAGTAGAGTATGTGAATGCTTGAGTTTTCAAAAAAAAAAAAAAAGGCCATCATGCATTTCATGAGTAGTGTATAGATGTTTCCATTGATTCATATCCTTTCCAACTGTAGATTTTAAAAATTTTGCTAAGCAAGTAGATATGAAATGGGACTATTTTGTCTATTTGTATTTTTCTTATGATACGTAAGCATTCTTTACTCTGGATACTAAGTCTTTGTCAGTTATGTGTGTTACAAGTATCTTCTTGCACTATATGGCATCACATTCTTTGATGTATTTTTGACAAACTGATTTTAAGTAGTCAGGTTAATAGATTTTTTTTTAATGGTGTGAAGGGGCCATATTTAAAAATGATTTCCTCATTCTAAATCAGAATGATATTATTCTATAGTTTTATGCATAAAGATTCTGTGTTGTTTTCCACACTTAATTCTTTAACCCATCTGAAATGGATTCTAAATAAGTGTGAAGTAGGAATACTTTTTTTTTTCAAATGGATTCACCAATTGTGCTCACAACATTTATTGACATCTCTTCTTCTCCTTTCTCCCCTCTTACTTCTTTCTTCCCAATCTGGATACTATGTTCATATTTTCCCCAGTTCCAAGCTCTCTAACCTGTTGCATTGCTTAGTTTTTATCTCTTGGCACAAATACTACATGTTCAAACACTATAGCTTTGTGACAGGTTTTGATATCTGGAAGAAGTTCCCTCACTTTATTCTTGTATCTTTGTCCCAATTATTCTTTCTTTTTATACTTCCACAAACATTTTAGGATCTGCATTTGGAATTCTTGTTAGAATTTGATTGAGTTGATTTTGTAGATGAATTTGGTGTAACCCTACATCTTTTCCCTAATCTAATGCTTTCGTCCATAAACACAAGATATTTCTCCATAGCCTTTGATTGTCTATCAATACATGTTATAATTCTTTTTTTTTTTTTTTGCATGGATCTTACACATCTTCCTTTGGACATATTCCTAAATATCTCATCAGTTGGTAATATGTATTTTAAAATAATTTTAAAATAGTTATGTGTTGCTGATATATAGAAATGCAATTGATTTTTAAAGTACCAATCTCTTAACTATCTATCTTGCCAAAGATATGGTTATTTGCAATAATTAGATTCCAGAGTATTTTGAATTTTCCATGTAGATTGTGAAGTCATCATATAGGATGAATCTTTTATTTACTTTCCAATTTTTAGGTCTTTCTTTTTCTTGTCCTAATTAATGTAAAGAACCTTTAGTGCAATTTAAAATAGAAAAAAACCTTCACCTTATGCAAAATATCCAGAATCTGACCTTGTCTCTCCTAGTGCTCAATACCAATCTGGCCTAGGCCGTCTTTATTTCTCGTGAGGATTACTTTAATGGCTTCCTAAAAGTTTGCCCTTACCTTTGCTCCCATTCTGTCACCCACAGTTTTTCCTCAATAACACAGCTAAATGACTTTACAACTCTCTAATGGTTCTGCATTGAATATAGAGTAAGAGCCAAGTCATTACAAGAGGTACAGTGCTCTGTAAGATCACCCTTCCCTTAATCCTCTTCCCCTCGCCTTATCTCCACTCCCCTTGTTTTTGCTGCTTGCAGCAGACACTGTTGATTCCCCATCACACACCACATAAGTGTACCTCTGACTTCATTTATAGCTATGGTGATGGTTATTTCAAATGCCCACTAGCACCATCTTTCTTCAAATACTTGTTTGTCTTGAGCCTTGTTTGACCCTTGTTTCTCTGCCCATTGCCTGACTCTGGCAGCCAGAAGACCACTGAGTCCACTGCAGGGGCAGAGCAGAAGTGCCAGTTATGTGGTAGGTATTTCAACCAACACATCCCTTAACCTATAAGGTATGGAAATTAATGGATAAATATTCTTGCCTCCCTCTCGGTGGTAATTCTAAGATGCATCCTGGGCTAGTCCTCAGAAGAATCGAGATTCATCAACTCACCTTTTATCAGCCACTGTTTCTCTGCCTTACATTCCTCCCATCCTTTTGCATGCTTCTCAGGATCACCTCTCAAATAAATTCTGAGCATCCAAATTCTTGATAATGGGATTAATATCAGGGAAACCCAGTCTAGAATGCTGCTTTGGCCATGCTGTCTTCTTTGTATTTCTCAAACATAAAAGTCTTACAATAGTTTCACTGTCAGGAATTCTTTTTATCCAGATGTTTGTTTCATTTTTCTCATAGCTTTCATATTCCCAAATACCTTTTTCTCAATGAGGCTTATCATGATTACCTATTTTTTTAACATTTAATTTTAATTCCAGTTAACATACAGTATAATATTAGTTTCAGGGGTACAATTTAGTGTTTCAACAATTACATACAATACCCTGTGCTCATCACAAGTGTTCTCCTTAATCCCCACCACCTATTTAACCCATCTCTCCACCCATTTCCCCTCTGATAACCATCAATTGTTCTCTATAGTTGTGAGTCTCTTTGCCTCCCCTCCCTCTTTCTTTCCCCTATGCTCATTTGTTTTGTTTATTAAATTCCACATATGACTGAAATCACATATTTGTCTTTCTCTGACCTATTTCGCTTAGCATAATGCTCTCTAGCTCCATTCACATCATTCAAATGGCAAGATTTCATTTTTTTATGGCCAAGTAATATTCCTTTGCAAGCATGCATATATATATATATATATATATATTCTTTATCCATTTGCTAGTTAATGGACATTAGGGCTGTTTCCATAATTTGGCTAGTGTTTGATGATGCTGCTACAAACATAGGGTGCGTGTAACCCTTTCAATTAGTACTTTGTATTTTTTATATACTTTGGATAAATACCTAGGGGTAAAATTGCTGGATCATAGGTAGTTCTATTTTTAACGTTTTGAGGAAGCTCCACACTGTTTTCCAGAGTGGCTGCACCAGGTTGCATTCCCACCAACAGTGTAAGAGGGTTCCCCTTTCTCTGCATCCTTGCCAGCACCTGTTGTTTCTTATCTTATAGATTTCAACCATTCTGACAACTGTGAGGTGATATCTCGTTGTAGTTTTGATTTGTATTTCCCTGATGATGAGTCATGTTATTGAGCATCTTTTCATGGGTCTGTTGGCCATCTGTATGTCATCTTTGGATAAATGTCTATTCATGTCTTCTGGCTATTTTTTAACTGGATTATTTGTTTTTCGGGTGTTGAGTTTTATAAGTTCTTTATATATTTTGGATACTAACCCTTCACCACATATGTTTGCAAATATCTTCTCCCATTCTGTAGGTTGCGTTTAGTTTTGTTGATTGTTTCTTTTGCTGTGCAAAAGCTTTTTATTTTGATGTGGTCCCAATAGTTTATTTTTGCTTTTGTTTCCCTTGCCTCGGGAAACATATGTAGCAAGAAGTTGTGATAGCTAATGACAAAGAGGTTATTGCCTCTGTTCTCCTCTAGGATTGTAATGGTTTCAGGTCTCACATTTGGGGCATGACTACCTATTTAATGATACAACCTGTATCACACACGTCCCTTCCACCCTTCCACTCCTGATTTTCTTTAATCTGCTTTACTTTTCCTCATTTTCATTCATATTTCATATTATAGCATTTGTCATATATATTTAACATTTATAAATCTCGCCCCATGTTGGGCTCCATGCTTTGCATGAAACTTACTTAAAAAAAACAAATAACATTTATAAATCTTTATAATATTTTCAGATTCTAACATCTATGTTGTTATTAATTGTATTTACTGTTTATTTTCTATTTTCCTCTGCCAAACTGTAAATTCCTTGAAATCAGGTATCTTTATCTGTTTTATTCACTTCTATATCACAAGTGCCTAGAAGAATGCCTAGTATAGGTTTAATCAACATGTTTTTAGTAAGTAAATGAATTAATAGATGAATCAGTGGGCATCTTTGACTTGTTTGTCATTTTAAAGTAAAAGATTTTAATAGTTCTCCACTAAGAATATTTGCTGTAAGGTTTTGGTAATAAATGTTTATCAGCTTAAGAAAATTAATTTCTACCTATGTTTTGAATCAACTTGGCCTGTGTTTTTCTTTCTTTACTGTCATTCTCTGATTTTGCTCTTTTGAAGTTAATGGAGAATGGTCAACTTTTTTACTTTCTGGAAGACTTTTATAATGATGGAAAGACATATTTCTTTAAAGTTGCATGGAACCTCCCCCCAAACTATATAATGCTAGAGGTATGTCTGTGTGTGTGTGAATTTTGCTTCAGAGTCTATAATTGTTAGAGGACGATATAGTGTTAAGTAAAGTTTGATGTTTTAATTACATAAGAATCTAGTAATTGCATGTAAATATTCAAATGAATGACATAAAATTGTTAGTCTCATTTTATTATCTTTGTATTCTCTGTTGCATCTGTATCTATGTACTCTTGTTTTCCTGATATTGTTTATTGGTTACTTCTCTCCTGTTTTCTTAATCAGACTTTCCCAATTTTTACATATTATATTATTCCTTCAAATATCATACTTCCTCACCTCCCATCAAAGTTTTGGCTTTATTTTATCTTTGCTTTTAGATCTTTTATTTGTGTTCTTGTCTTTACTATCTTCCTCTTTCTACTTTCTCTGCATATACTCTGTTCTTTCTCTAACATCTTAACTTGGATATTTATTTCATTAATCTTCCATATCTTTCTTTTGGAATGTAACCATTTAAGACCATAAATTGGTACTGATTTCAGTATATTCTGCAGGTCTGCTTCTCCCCCAACTGTCTCAAGAGGACTGATAGATATTTTGTTTTTCGAATTTCAAAATAGTTCTAACCAATCCATTGAGTTTTTTCTAGTTCTTATGTGCTGTGTGCTATGGCAAAGAAGTTGAGTAATTCATAATCTTAACTGTCAGTCCATTGAGCTCATATTTTAGTGAGAAACAGATACATAAAACAGGCAATTTACAATCTACTGGCACAGGGGCAACACAGGGGATAAAAGGTAGTATAGGAACACAGTTACAAACTATTACCTTTTTTCAAAGCAATGGAAGTTATAAACCAGTATTCGATTATTGAGTAAATATGAAGTGCTTCAAGTGTGGTTATTAAAATGGAAAACAAAATTGCTGTTTTTACACCATAATGAATTTTGATGCCCGGGGAAGAGGGAATTCCTCACAGTTACTTAATAAATTTTCATATATGCTATTGCCTGAATCATTTCATTCTAAATAGTTTAGTTTTCACTATGGTTTCTTCTTTGACTCAAGAATTGTTTAGTCATATATTTCTTATTTTGCAAATATACACGAATTTTTTAAAATTGTAGTTTATTGTTATTAATATCTAATTGTCAGGATTCTCCACATTAACAGAACCAATCGGATGTATGTATGGCACATATAATTTTGGAGCCTGACACGTCCCAAGATCTGCAGGGTGAATCAGGAGGCAGGAGACAGGAAAACTAATGTTTCAGTTGAGTGGGAAGGCAGGAAAAACTTGCTGTCCCAGGTTAGAGACAGTCAGCCAGGAGGAATCCTTCTTTGGTAGGGAGGGGGTCAGACTTTTGTTCTATTCAGGCTTTTGTTCTATTAGATGAAGCCTACCCACTTTAGGGATGGCTGCCTGCTTTATTTATTCAGCCTGCCTATTCAAATGTTGATCTTTTCTAGAAATATCTCTCAGATACACCTCAAATAATGTTCAACCAAATGTCTGGGTACCCTGTGGCCCAGGCAAGTTGAAACATAAAATTAACCATCACACTAATCTTATTTCATAATGGTTATAGAATGTGATCCCTATGACAAGTCTTTGAAATTTGTTGAGAACGTATTTATGGCCAATCTGTGACATTTCATGTGAACTTGAGAATAATATGTATTCTCTAACTGGGGTACAAAGTTTAAATATGCACGTGCACACAGGTATGTGTGCATGTTTGTATGCATATAGATGTATGACACAAATAGGGTATTCACTTTAGCAAATAGAAAACTTTGAGTCATTTTTTATTTAAAATACAATGTGGCTAGGAGGTTCAGAACTCACACCAACAAAAAATGACAATAGATTCTGAGACTTTTTAGTAATGTACTGAAATTTTATTAATCAAATTTTGTATTTTAAAACAACTGAGTATCCATCCTTTACTCGTTTATTCAACATTTTATTTACCATATTTTCTGCATTAACTTTTTTCCCCCCTCGGTCATGTTCTTTCTAGTTTCTTAAAGCGTGTACATTGGAATCATTAAAGAGGGAAAGAGACAACCCTCTGCTATACACAATTACAGCTCTTCCCTGAGGCGAAGGATACAGAATGGCCAGGATGACTGGATGGAGAGTATTGGGAATCATGAGGAAAGAGGAAATAAAGCAAAACATAAATTCCAAAACATCAATCCCCCCAAAGTTACTAACTTAGACAGAATTTTCCCTTCAACTAAGATAAATTGTCCATTCCTAGGCTCAGTATGTTCCTTCTGAATGCAAATATGCCTTCATACACTCACATCCTTTACAAATTTGCTCTAGATGTCAAAATGAGCCAGAGTTTACCTATGTTCATTTGGTCCATGTAAGTCTGAGAGTGTAACTTAAATTACCAGGAAGGTGTTCTGGGGGGCAGCCTGTTGTAAATCTCGTGTTATTATTCATAACAGTATCGGTACTAATTTTAAAATTTAGGCATAAATAAGCAAATGAAATTTATAATGCTCTGGCCAATACTGAATCTAATACGTTTGCTGTATTGCTGTTGCCTCAGCGGGTACTTCAGTTTCAAGCTGAAACTAACCATTGAAATGTTTTGACCCTAGATCACAATGATCAATTCCAATTTTTTCACGAGAGCATTACTGATTTGTGTTTCTCAGTTTAATCATACTATGATCGTATCTTCCCTTTTGGAGTCTCTGGTAGATATATAGACTTTGTTATTGTTAAAACGAGGGAGAATAAAACCATATACATATATATTCCAAGTTTGACAAATAGTTACTGAAAAAGTATATTCAGCAACATTTTTCACATTCTGTATGCCTAATTTTAGTCGTATAAAATGTTTTAATTGGCCAATTTACATCTTAGAATGCAAATAAGAATTGTTTTACATGCTTTCCCCAGATCCCCTAGCATTCCTTTTTGCCATGTTTCTGTGTTTGGAAGGTGCCCTTTTATTTGCTTTTGCTTTCAATAACTTGAGGCATTTAAGGAGGACTGCCTTTGCACTTCAGAGGTCTCTTTGCCCCAAACAACTGGATGATGCTCCTTAAGTAATGGCCAATGGGAGCTGGGGTACCCAAGCCCCAGACTCCTTGCCTTGGCTCCAGGCAACTCCAGGGCAATTTATACTCCAGAATATCTCTGCAGGGTCAGTTTGAAACTACCATTCTGAGACTGGGGCTCAGAAGGCCTGTCTATTCTTCCTTCTTTTGTTTCCCCTACCACTTGAATGGTTTCCCCAAGAGCATTTCCTTATAAATCATTTACATATAGATCCTCAAATCAAGGTCTGCTTCTGGGGTACTTGGCATAAATATATTTAGCCTTAAAATCACAGGTAAAATATGTCTCTTCCCTCATCTTTAATTTGATGGAAAATACACCCGACTTTACTCTTCAGACTCTAACAGTTTTGATTGAAGTTTCATTTTTGCAATACATATAGTAACACAATTTTATACCTTGTACTGCATTCACAGTTGACTTAGTTATATTCCTAATATGCAGATGATTCAAAAGCCATTGCATTTGAAAGATCCATTTTATCTGTAGAGATATAAAAAACTAGACTTGAGAGTAACAGAAATTACTAAGAATTCTCTGGTGTATTCTATGGAGCGTGTAGTCACTTGTTCCCATTGAATTCTATGTAAGAACTTGCAATTCTTCATGGCTAGTTTTCAGAATTCTTGGGCTGTTGAAATAAATGGAGAGTCTTACTAACATTAGTGCAGCTAGATAAGTCACTGAAAAAAGCTACAAAAATAAATTTATTGTATAAATAAATAAATAATAAATTCGTCTATAGACTTTTCTGCATATTGTATAGCTGGGGAAATGGTTCTCTTCAAAAAAAAAAAAAGACAAAGAAAAAGCAAGTAATGAGTCATTTGACATTGACTAAGCTCAAATATTTGTAGTGGGTCAAAGTTGGTGAGGGTTTCTTAGGAGGAGAGTATGCTGCTGGGAGAAACCAAATAGGAAAAAGAGGGTTTTTATAAATGATCAAACCATAAAAAAGTAAAATAGAAACTACACACCTAAAAATCATTCAACTGCTGTCACAGAATATAGAGGACTGAAAAGAATAGAAAGTGGGAGACAAGGAGCCAGGAACAAACAAATGAAATGGAGGTTTTTAGAGGTCTTTGGCCAGATGGAAGAAATATTTGTTTTAATCTATCACAGTGGTCATAATACTATGTTATGTGCAACCAACTTAAGTTATATAATTAAAAAGCACTCTTTTATCAATTAAGTCAATTTTTTAATTGTAAAACCTAAATTCCATTTCCTCTTCAAACATTTAGGCAATATTTTTGAAGCTTTTTTTCATCCAGGCCAAAAAAAAGTTAATTATACAATCAAGATTGTATAATTCATGTTTTTTGTTATATAGATCTACCAGTTAATTTTTGGAAAATAAATAATAAATTCAAAAAAATCTGGGTAAAAAAGGAAATACTGATTACAATTTTAAATGTGAGTCATAAGCTTTTCTCCATTTGAAAGCATTCAAAACTAGATATATGCATGATTTTATTTATTTATATTTATTTATTTATTTAGGGAGAAAGAGAGAGCATGAACAGGAGAGGGGCAGTGAGAGAGGGAGAAAGAGAGAATTGCAAGCAGGCTCCACTTGGAGTGGCGCTGTCAGTGAAGAGCCCAATGTGGAACTTGAACCCATGGACAATGTGATCATGACCTAACCTGAAATCAAGAGTTGGATGCTTAACTGACTGAGCCACCCAGGTGCCCCATATGCATGATTTGTTAATAAATATACCTGCATATCAAAATGTTGGTGAATAAATATGATTATTTTTGTTTTAGGTAAAATTGCAAACAGATATAAACTTATTTGTTGCATATGTATACAAACTTATTTCCAAATAATCGAGCAACTACTGGTCGCATTTATGTGGCTGTAGTAGACAGAATTCTCAGATTATACCCAGCAACCCTACCCTTGTATAATGTCTTCCCTGTGAATATATATGGACCTGAGAATATGAGATATCACTTTCCTGATTATGTTATATTGTACAGTAAAAAGGAGCATTTCCAGATTGACCCTGACCTAATCAAGGTAAGTTGTTTTTTTTTTTTTTTTTTTTTTTTTTTTTTTAGCAAAGAGTTTTTTCTGGCTGGTAAACACAGAAGTTGGAGAGGACCACTCCGCCTGGCCTTGAGGACATGAATTACCAGGTGTTGAACTGTCCAGGAGGATCATGTGTCAAGGAACAATGTGTGGTCTCTAGGACCTCAGAGTAACCCCCAGAACAGCTAACAAGAAGGCAGAGACCTCCCTCCCATACCTCCAAGGAGGCAAATTGTGCCAAAACCAAAGTGGGCTCAGAGACAGGTATTTTCTGAGTCAAGCTTCCAGATGAGAACACAGGTTGGTTGATACCTTGATGTCAGCTTTGGAGACCCTGAGCATAGGACCCAGCTAACTAACAGTCCTAACTCGCAGAAACCATGAGATAATAAGTTAGTGTTGTTTTAAGTTGTTACATATATAGTAATTTGTTCCACAGAGACTGAAAACTAATACAGTTGGATAAGTGGTGTTTTCTTTACATTCTTTGCCAAGACTTCAACAAATTCTACTTTTGCTTCTTTTAAATTCATCACATAACATGGTAAGCCTTAAGGCATGGGTAAGAAGGAGTTTTATTTGGACTACACACAAAATAATATGTTGATTATTCATCAAAGTGATGTTTTAGTAGATATTTTAGTATATTTCTTGACATAAAATATGTTCCCAATATATTGTTAATAAAAAAAGTTTTGAAACGTGTTCAGTGCTTGATTCCTTCTTATTCTAGATATGTGTTTATATATAATTGTAAACATTTATGTATTCACACCCTACATGATACTTTGCAAGGTAAATACCAAATGTCAATGAAAAAAATTTTAATTGTTACTTATTTCAGAGAGAGAGTGGGGGAGGGAGGAGGGGCAGAGAGAGAGAGAGAGAGAGAGAGAGAGAGAGACAGAATCTGAAGCAGGCTCCAGGCTCTGAGCCGACAGCACCAAACCTGATGCAGCTTGAACTCACGAACCATGAGATCATGACCTGAGCCAAAGGGGGACGCTTAAATGACTGAGCCACCCAGGTGCCCCTAGGTATGTGTTTATATAATTGGAAGCATATAAGCATTCACACCCTATATACACACATGATACTTTGCAAGGTAAATACCAAAATGTCAATGAAAATTTTTGATGGTTGATGCAATTGAAGTGATTTATATTTTCTTAGTTTCTATAGTGAATATTGTGGATTCTAAAAAATATATACATAGGAAACTAAAAAAGCACTTTCCTACCAGATATTTAATATGAGGTCCTGGACCTTAAGTTTTATTTTCTTTCTCTTTTCAAAAAAAATTAATTGTTATTATTTTCATTGAACTGCTAAAAGTATTTGTAATATCTGTGCTAGAGTTATTCAGAGAAATAGATCCAATAAGACATAAATAGATATATATGAGGAGATTTAGTATAAGAATTGGCTCACACAAGTATGGATGCCAGGAATCCCACAATCTGCTATCTTCAAACTGAAGAACCAGGAAAGCTGGTGGTATAGTTTGATCTATAATATAAAATCTATAATCTATAATCTGAAGACTTGAGATCCAGGAGCTCTAATATCTGAAGCAGAATAAGATGGGCATCAACAACTTAAGAGAAAAAGAAAATTCTCCCTTCACCTTTTTTGTTTCTTCAGCCTTCAATGGATTAAATGATGCCCACCTACATTTGTGAGGACAAATCTCTTTATTCAGTCTACTGAATCAAAGGCTAATTTCTTCCAAAAACACCCTCATAAGCACACTTAGAAATAATGTTTCAACAGCCATCTAGGCATCCTTTAGCCCAGTCAAGGTGACACAAAATTAACCATCACAATGTGTCCAATATATCAGAATAATATAAGTAAGGGTCACCCTCGAACCACATATTGAACAGAAAGGCCACAACATGAGTCCCATGGTAGATCTGTCATATACAAATCAATAGCAAGGATGTATTAATGCCTCAACAGTGCCCTTATAAGCACTGGGGACAACAGTGAGGCAATGTGTCCTTGTCTGGTTGACATTAGAATACTGTTTATGCACAGTACACATTTCTTTGTACTGTATTTACATAGCTTAATGGGGTTTTGAAAGGTCAGAATTAGAGCTGTAGACATTTGGAGCTGTGAATTACATAGAGAGGTGTTGTTGAATTCTTAATTATATTATTAAAGGCTTTACACAGTCTAGTTTCTACCAAAGAATAGATTGCTCTTGGTATACATTAATTTAAAACTTGTATTTTCACTTATTTTTCAGATCTCTGTATCAGATAAGAAATTCCTATGTTCCAGGTTCACATAAAATAAAAACCTGGTCTTCCTGCACTATTCTATATTTATCTGTAGTATATTTGACTTTTTTCTTTCTCTAACTGGTGAATACCAAGAATTATCACTGGACCAGGATGAATGTGTTTTCTGAAAGTATTATAGGAAAACTTTGGAAATGTAATGCTAACTGAATAAAGACACTGATTAGTTTAAATTGTTTTTCCATTGCTTTTTTAAGTTTCTCGTATGCATTTTTAAATAATCCCAGAAGGAAGCTGTAGAAACAATCGAAGTTCCAAGTGACTTCAAGAAAAATGACTGTGCCAATGGGAATTCTGCAGAGTTTGCAACAACAAAATAAGCGAAATTTCTCCAATCATGGTGACTTTATTCTCTTTTATGTTTTTCCTATTATAGCACATGTGAAAAAAGAGTTTCCTGCTTATAAGTGAAACTACATTTATTCTCTGCTAGCAAAAGTTTGTTCTTCATCTAGGAATCTCATAAATTGGAAGAAAATAGGTAAATAAGTCAGAAAGCAAGTGAATCCTTACCAAGTAATTCCTGTGCAATTCCTTTGCAATTTTAATGGAAAGTGAATGTTTGAAAGGCAAATGAGTTTTCAAAACTATTTTAAGTTTTAATAAGTTTTGCCTGACTGCTTTTGTGAGAATAAATATAAGATATTTGAGTAACCTTAGGCTGACCATTAGACCGAAAACATTGTTTTAGCTCAAAAATGAAATATTGATGAACAGAAATTGTTTGATGATAACAACAATAAGATAAATCATATAATGCTAAAAAGATAGTTGACATACAGGATGAAAGAACAGAGTTCAAAAGGCTTTTGACAGGTTAAATTGAATGGGACAAATTTACTGTGTATAAATGTATATAGCTTTGTACATAGGTTTAATGTTATATCTACAAAGTAAAGAGAGGGAGATCTGATTGCCAAAAGTTTGTGTGAATGAGTCTTGAGTTTTTGTATTTCTCTTTGGCTCCGCTAAAGCAATAACATTACTAGTATTGTCTTCCCAAGCTTTTGCTGGCTTAACCTACCTTAATACTAGTATTGATACTACATTAATAGTCCTTAGGTGAAGTAGGAAAATCAATCGTCACGGGTCTGCCACAGTTACACCACATCTGACCTATTGTATTCAATTTTGAAAAGCTGCAGTTTATAAATAGAAAAATACAAAGGGTAGTGAGGATGCTCTAATTCTTGATATAGTGACCTAATTAAATGTATTTGTTTGAGAAGGAAAGGTAATATGAGAGCTGTATTATTACAGCACAATAGTTAGCTTGAAGAGCTGTGCAAAGAAGCTTCTTGGGTTTAATCCAGTGCCACTGGGCAAATTACTTAACCTTTGGTAGATAACCTCAGTATCTTTCCCCTATTTTCCCATATCTTCCAAACAGCATTAGCAACTGGGTCTAATATTTAGGATTGTTGTTAGCCTTTCATTAAAAGATATGCACTAAACATATAGAACCATTCCTAGAACATTGTGCTCAGTAAATTGTGGTTATTATTGTTCTTGTTAATATACTACTAAATATTTGGAAAGAAGTTCATGTGGAAAGGAATAAAGAATTCTGACTGGTTTCATACAGCAGAACTATTAATGGTGGGTTAGGCTTAAAATGAGGAAGATTAAATCAATATAAGAACTTGACACAAAGTTACATGGTCTTCCTAGATGAAATAATAAATTTCTATTCCCAGATGATTTCTAAAAGCACACATAAAAGGTCATATATCAGGGAACACTAGAGTGAATGGGAGAGTCAAGGAGACACTATCTATAGTTCATTTCAACATTAAAGACCCTGTTTCTAAAATGTTTTGGAAAAACATTCCCTGTTTGAGAAAATGAATATTTAAAATATAAGTTATGTTTTATTTGTCAATTATACTTCAGTAAAACTTAGAAAAAAGAAATAAAATAAAATATGGACTATCATAATTTCTAGAAACTAAAATAATACATATTCTGTCTTAAATATGCTCTTATTTGTTGTTAAGATGCTGTTGAGTTGGTATTAAGTAATGTTGCTGTAAAGTAATTCTGAGCCTTGGCCAAAAAGCAAAGCATAGATGACATTGATAAAGCAACCTTTATCAATTGTAATTGATAAATTACAATTAAATTGTAAATCACTGTAATTGTTGTTACAGTGAGTCTGAGTGAAGAGATTAGACAGGAGATTTTGATGCTCTATTCTTTGGTACTTTGAGAAATCACACTTCTGAGTATAAGAACCCTCACGTGGAATAAGGTTATTAACTATTGACTTTTCCAATTTCTTTGAAAAAAAGTAATCATGTATTCAATGATTACTCACAGGTTGACTTTCCTGTGTGGGTTTTTCAGATAGTTTCATTTAATGTTAAGGCCATTTTTCTTCACTTATGTAAACCCACCAACTTCTTCAATGGAGTGATCAAGTAGAAAGATATTATTTTGCACGGATATTGTAAATGAAATACATTGTTGCTTAAGTTAGAGGGAAGATTTTTATTTGTAATGATGAAGTCTTGAGTCTATAACTATAGTGAAGGAGCAAGATAACGGGCATATGCTGTATGATTTGTATGCTGATGTGTACACACACACACACACACACACACTCACACACACTCACACAAATTGGTTATGTGTAGCCAGGGAGGACTTCTGAATGATATTAATAGGCTGCATATATAATATCTCTTAAAAGTTACTGTGAATAGTCTTGTCACTCCTAATATGAGTTAAGTTCAAATGGATTCATTGTGGAGAATTTTCAGATTCTTTGAAATCTCAAATTTTTTCTTCTACCTCTAAGGTATAGGAGGCAGCTGTGAGGCACCAATGCAATGAAATGAAACAAATAGATTAATAACTAAAATTTCTTATAGACAAAATCCAAAAAAACTCAGTAGACATAGTTGTGTTTTAATTTATATGTTGACTTAGATGAGCCTCTCTTTATTTTTTTTTTAATTTTTTTTTAACGTTTATTTATTTTTGAGACAGAGAGAGACAGAGCATGAACGGGGGAGGGTCAGAGAGAGAGAGACACAGAATCTGAAACAGGCTCCAGGCTCTGAGCTGTCAGCACAGAGCCCGACACGGGGCTCGAACTCACGGACCGCGAGATCATGGCCTGAGGTGAAGTCGGACACTTAACCGACCGAGCCACCCAGGCGCCCCAAGATGAGCCTCTCTTTAAAGCAACGAAGATGAAACCAGTGGATTGGCACCACACACATTACAACCAATAAAAAGAAAATGAGCTAACTCCTCAAAGAGACATTACCCTTTTTCTGATTGAGCTCTGTATAATGCTGTGCTCTGTGGAAATTTTAATCGTGTCTCACAGTGGAGCAGGCTAAGAGACCATCAAACCTTGCACCTTATCTGTGCTTGAACAGTAACCTAGCATTGACCTTTCTGTACTGGTATGCTAACTGCAAGTGCAATTATGAGATTGAACCTAATTTACCATGTGGACCTACCAAAGTAGGATGCCAGCCAAAATCAAGTCCATATTCTGCATGCATTCTAAACTAAAGCATTTCACATTTGCATTTGAACAAGTATTTACCATCATACTTTTGAGGTCTACATTGTCATATATAGCCAAATTTTCAAAGCTCCTATGAAAATTACTTCTATATTTAATTATCTTTGCATTGTTTCTGCCTTCACAGATCTGTGCCTCTTCTTTGAGATGTGTTGCATGTGGGCAGATGTTTAATTTGGGATGATTTCCAGTTGTTATTTTTTAAAACTTATTATCAGAGTCCTCTTCATTTTACAGAAATATATCAGCAGAAATGAAGATGCAATTTGGATAAAAAAGACATATTCAAATCATTCTTATTTTGAAGAGAGAAAAGAATAGATGTTGAAAATGTAGTTGAAAATATAGATGTTGAAATCTTGCCTGAACGTAAGGTTTTTAATGTAAAACTTCTTATATTTGTTAGCAATTTGTCTTATTTATATACATAAAATCAGTTTTAATTCTCTTATTAATTTTATGTTTTTAGTTTGATAAAATTAGGCTGAAAAAAAACCCTATTTAAAGGCCATAAATAATTCAATGAGATCAATTACTATAAAACAAGTGTTTGAAAATTTTATTGAAAAAGGAATTTGAACAACTGTATTCTTTTTTTTTAATGTTTTCATTTATTTTTGAGAGAGAGAGAGAGAGAGAGAGAGAGACAGAGACAGAGAGAGTGCAAGTGGGGGAAGGAGACACAGAATCCAAAGCAGCCTCCACGCTCTGGGCTGTCAGCACAGAGCCTGACGTGGGGCTTGAACCCACGAACCCTGAGATCCTGACCTGGGCCACACTCCTTGCACTATGACTTTGTAGCTTGCTTTTTATGTTTTGGAGTCTGTTTCTCCACTCCTTGAATCTGAGTTGGCACTGTTACATTTGTTGGACTGGAGGCTGTGGCAGAAGCAAGACTGTGCCGTTTCTAAGCATAGACCTCAAGATGCCTTAACACACAAGAACCTCGCTGGAAAACCTGTCCAGCTACCACAGTAACAAGGCTGAAACAAAAACCTGCCGGATGATAAGACTGCCATTGCCCAGACTCCCCTGTCTTCCATGTAGCAGTCAGTTAAGCCTCATGAGCACAACTACCTCATGTCTGCAGACATGTGAATGAGCCCAGCTGAAATAAAAAGAACTGCGTAGCTGTGCCTGGCCCTAGCTGACCTACAGAATAGTGAGCTAAGGGTTGTTGTTTTAAGCCACTGAGTTCCCCCAAAGTTTGGTTTGCAGCAAAAAGCTAACTGATATTAAATCTGCTCATTTAGAAGATGACGTATATATACATCATTAGATAATTTTACTTTGTAGCTAGATTTTATACATTGTCCTTGTTGAAATGTTTTTACTTTGTTCAAGTAGGAGTATGAATTTAGAAATTGGCAAATAGGCATTTTAGGTCATTTTCTTCTTCAGATTAAATTTAATACTGCCAAAACATTGCTTCCTTCAAGAATTTGTCATTGTTTTCTCACCTCACCTCAGAAAGGGGTTTTCCTTATATAACAGGGACAAAATGCACGATCTCGGACTGTAACTGAGAACACAACATGTGCTATTCAACAATCTGTAAAAAATACAGTCATTGTTTTATATTTCTAGTTTGTGAGATCAAGGAATATTTATCTCTTTATGTACTCTCCTACTTTTATTCATTAATTAAGAATAGAGTTAAAAATTCTTGCCATCTGTTTCTTTTTTAAACAATACAAGCATATGTCAAGTTATTACCGTGGCTTGTTTATTCAATGAGATAATGAAATTTTTCTACCGTGTTTTTTTTTTTAAATATTTAAATCCATTTCCAAACTCTGCATATTGGGGAAATTCTTTATGTTTCTGAGAAAATGAATTTTGAAATAAAGCAAAATACTGAAAGATAGATGAATTATCATATATTCAATAACTTCACATAATAAATTCTCACAACCAGCCAGTAACTTTAATGGTGACTATTTTAAATTTGTCAATATTATTACAAGAATAGTTTATAGCAGAAGGCATAAAATAGGCAACTGAGAAGTGTTTGAACTTACTAAATAGCAGAAGGGTATATTTATCATAAAAGACTCATCTTTTACAAGTAATCTAAAATTATAACAGTAGTTGATTTACTTTTATTATAATCAGTATTTCTTATAATTCATGTATTAATTCAATGATCTTTACAGTATTACCAAAGTATTGAATTAGTAATGTTAATTCCCTTGTGAGATATACTAGGGTTAATATAATTTTATACCTCTTGTTGTTATAATATAACTCTATTAGCTTCTGTTTACATTATCCTTGAATAATGACAGATAATGTGGATATTTTCAACTGATGATATTCTTTTAAAATCTGTTAAGGTTATAGTCTCTTAAAGTATTTTATTTTTATTTTATATGTTTTTTAATGCTTATTTATTTTTGAGAAAGGGAGACACAAACGTGAGTGGGGGAGGGGCAGAGAGCAAGAGCGACACAGAATCCGAAGCAGGTTTCTAGGCTCTGAGCTGTCTGCACAGAGCCCCACGTGGGGCTGGAACCCACAAACCGTTGAGATTATGACTTGACCCAAAGGCAGACGCTTAACTGACTAAGGCACCCAGGCACCCCATCTTAAAGTATTTTTAAAGTGATAGTGGTAGAAGGGAGTTAGAGATGGTGAAAGGTGGTGGTGGTTTTGTGTAAAATTGTGGGTAGTACACATGCATTTATGAAATGAAGAAACATAACAAATCTAAGTGGAAGTCATAGTCTTTGTCTTTATGGAGATACTGATGAGATTTATTTCATTTATTGATAGATGAACTAACTATAGTTTGATAAGTTGGAATCTTCCTACATTTTTAAAAGTGTCATACTCTCTGATTTTAGCTTTTAATGCAATGTTTTAGTCATCAGATTCATTTGGGATAGGTGATTTATAATATCAGATATTTAATACATTTTTCCTTGTATTTAAGTATCATGGAAAAAAAGATCTTTCTAATTAGCCAAGTTTACTAACACTCTTTATCCCCTGATTTGGGTTCAATTTTTATGGATGTTATGAGCCATATATTTCATATTTATATTTCAAAATCATAAGAAAGACACATGAACACACATTATCATCTTGAATTATTCAGCAGATCTTCAAAATTTTGAATAGCTGTGAATTTAGAAAGGTTTCTTTGCATACCAATTGGAGAAATCTAAAAAATCTGGTAGATATTTTTTATGGAAAAGAAGAATGAAGAAATAGTGAAAAAGTGAATAAATAACTCTTTCGAGGACATTTTAAAATTAAACAATACTGTTGATCTTTAAAAACATTACTGAACTGGGGCACCTGGGTGGCTCAGTTGGTTAAGCACCTGACTTGGGCTCAGGTTATGATCTCACCACTAGTGGATTTGAGCCCTGCATCAGGCTCTGTGCTGAAAGCTCAGAGCCTAGAACCTGCTTCCATTTCTCTGTCTCCCTCTCTCTCTGCTCCTCTCCCACTCCTGCTCTGTCTCTTTCTCTCAAAAATAAATAAACATTAAACAAAAATTTAAAAACATTACTGAACTAATTAACTTACTTATTTATGAGTTCAAACTCAGTGTTTACTTGCTATAACAAAATTTGGAAATTTATGTTTAATGAGTCTTGCTCCAAGGCCCTAAAAATTATTTCCATTTAATATTTTATAAAAAGAGTTCTGCAGTGTTGATTTCTTTCAGTGTTTGAAGAAAAATAATTTTTCTTAAAGTTGCTCAAATGCAAGTTGTTTTTTAAGGTAAGATATATTGTGAAAGGTTGCATGATGGTCTTGGAATAGTGGAGTATCTTCAAAAACAATTCTCTTAGCTAGAAATTAAATACGATTTAAAATAAATTTTTGAGTCTAGGACTAATCTACATTATTTCATTTATTTTACAAATAGTTTTATGAACTATGATATGACAATCTTTAGTAGTATAGTCTGTTGATTTAAACATTCAAGAGCGAAGTGTTCTAACATGTTTACCCCAAAACTGTTTCCATTAGAAACTGTAACTTCAAAAAACCACAAACATTTTATAAAATACACTAAAGAAATTTTAAAAATTTATAGGTCAGAGTTGGACGGTATAGAGTCGAACCTTGAACAACATGGGAGTTAGGGGCACTGACCTTCTGCACAAAAATCCAAATATAGCGTTAGACTTTCCAAAACTTAACTACTAATTCCTATTAGTGACTGGGAGGCTTACAGATAATACGAACAATCGATTAACATATTTTATACGTTACATGTATTACATACTGTATTCTTACAATAAAGTAAGATAGAGAAAAGAAAATGTTATTAAGAAAATCATAAGGAAGAAAAATACATTTATTGAAAGAAGGCCACATATAAGTGGAATCACACTGTTCAAACCTGTGTTGTTCAAGGGTCAACTATACATTCAGTTTTACATAATCTTCACCTAATACTATAAAACACCAAGATATGTCCATTGTCTCCTTTTTTGTGACCTTTCTTAATTTTTTAAAAGAAGAACATTTGTGGGGCGCCTGGATGGCTCAGTCGGTTAAGTGTCCGACTTCAGCTCAGGTCACGATCTCGCGGTCCGTGGGTTCGAGCCCCGCATCGGGCTCTGGGCTGATGGCTCAGAGCCTGGAGCCTGCTTCCGATTCTGTGTCTCCCTCTCTCTCTGCCCCTCCCCCGTTCATGCTCTGTCTCTCTCTGTCTCAAAAATAAATAAACGTTAAAAAAAAAATAAAAAAAAATAAAAGAACATTTGATTGTTTTTTTTAAACCAAAGTTAGATATATGTGAATAACTCTTTGGGGGGAAAAATTACATGACTTCAAAAAACTAGTATCTGTAGTGCAATGACTATTTGCCAGGGAGACCATCAGGCAGTTTGTTATACATGACATTTATGATATGGTTCAATGGATGAAGAATATGAGATAAAAGGAGATATAAAAGGGATTTAGATTACTGATTCATCCTCATTTTCAAATCATTTTTCTGATACTTATCTCTTTTTTTGTGTTGATATCCCCAAATAATTTTTATGGAAGCAAAGCTCTATTCAAAGTCAGTAACCTTGCAAAAGGGTTGATCATTAAAGTCTGCCTTAATTTCAGATTTTATTACATTGTTACTCCTTTTTTACCTGTGTAAATATAATGAAAACAATTGATGGTGGCTTTGGTGAACATTTTCATAATAATAAGATAAATAATACTATGTAACAATAATGTTGACAATAATGATAATGGTTTCAGGCAGAAAATATGGTCTTTGAATGACGAAAGATTGTAACTGTAAGTAAAACAATTTAGAAGCAAATCTCTTTGACAGACTGCTGTTTTTCTGCTTTCTAATATCTATTCCAAAGTCTATTTTGTAATGCCACCTGTACTCGTTTGTAAATATTCAGGCTAAGATCACATGTTTTGTTGTCACAAACAGGGTAATAGCTTGCACCTGGACTAAAAAGAAAAAATCACAAAGAAGACCTTGCTGGAAAGGAATTCAGCCTCTGAGGGGGTGTCTTGTGTACTTTCCCCTTGTCAGGACTGTTATTTATGCCTCTTTAGGGTGGGAGAGATAAATTCTCAATTCATAGTTATCCAGCCAAGACTTAAAAGGTAAAGAGATTTCATTTTTTTGCCTTTCAGTCTACCTACTGGAGTTTATCATACTCAGTGCCTTGACAACACACACACACACACACACACACACACACACACACCTGGTGATAATAAAGGTGCTTGCTCAGTGCAGTTTAACTCAAGATCCAAGACCTTTAGAAATATGTAAGGTGCATATGAAATCAAATAAAAAATGTTTCTTTTAATGACTATGCGTCATTGTGTGTTATTTTTTTGTTGTTTTTCCCCCTTACATGTTTCAGGGTGGAAATGCAATTATCCAGGTGATTGGTCTGTGGGAGGAATGTTTTAAAGCAGGAATGGTGTTTGACCAAAAATCCCCAAGGGGCTCGAAAGGACGGGGGAGCAAGACAATTTCCATGA
The DNA here is from genome assembly GCF_018350195.1 of Panthera tigris. Lineage (NCBI taxonomy): Eukaryota > Metazoa > Chordata > Mammalia > Carnivora > Felidae > Panthera > Panthera tigris. Next base: position 155,083,417 of record NC_056663.1, read on the forward strand.
TATTTTCACTTTCCGAGTTGTTATGGAATGTGCTTTCATTATTGCAACTCCTTGAGTCCTACAAGCTCACTAATAATTGCAGTCATCTCTGAATAGCTCAAGTGGGAGCAGTTGTCTCTCACAACATCCCAAGTAAGACTCTATACTTAGGAGCTGTTCTGTTCTGGGTACATGCGAGGAGTTACAAGTGCTGGGCTTTTGCAGAGAATTGACTATTCTTGTAAGAAATAGTGAAGGTGTAGGTGAGAGCTTTCCAAAAGAGGGGATTAAATGCCAATTTCCCAGATACCTTTTCTATTTTCCTTTGTTATACAGCTGATGTTGGTACCAGAAGTTGGAAAACAACAACAACAACAACAACAACAACAACAACACAACTAATAAAATGAACAGACTTGATTGCATTGTCTGGCATCCAAGCTGAGGGAGGAAATAGAGGAAGAAAGGGGAAGGAAATAAAAACAAATATTACTTCGTAAAAACACAAAATCAACACACCAGAAAAAATATTCCAATAATTTAGAGATCAGACATTAACAAGCCAGAAATGGCCCTAATGGTTCTACACTATTACTCTTTAAAATTTATAAATTATATTTCTCTTTGTATTTTATTTGAAAGAGTAATTTTATACCAGTTTTCCCCCATAACATTTGTAACTGCAGTGAATTATGACAGACCATGAAGTAGCATTGATTAATCTATGCTTAAGGGTCCGATTCTGCTTTCTACGTTCTATGACCAAATGGAGTATACAGATGGTACAGAATGAAGCAGGCTTCAATTACTGGTTAGAGCTATCAACAGGGAGATCATATCCTCCTAACCTTATATTGCCTATTCTGAACTTAATTCTTTATAAATTAATATATAGTAAAATAGCACCTAGTAGGACGTGACTAGTTGATTATAATTACTTCTTCCTTAGCATTCAAAATTTGCTCTTCACTATTGTCTGATACATTCTGTTCATTGCCATAATAGAGTTACTGACATTCAATTCTTGGAACAAATTATATTTTAGAGAATATATGTTATGATCAATCACCTTATTGTTAATAAATAACAGGGATCCACGGATGCTTGATCCTTTGCATAATACCGTAGTAGATGATCAATTAAATGTTTAAATGCGTTGTCACAATTTGGGGGAGCTTATGATGCTTATAGAATTATATAAAATATAGAACATATAATGAAAGCATAATGCTTTAAGTCCCAAATAGTAATCAGTGAAGTTTCCGTAAAGTATTGAGATTCTTAAATTATTTGTGGGAGCTTCATGTAAGACATAATCGTCTTTCTGGATGGGTTTTCAGGAACCATCGACTTCAGAATGTAAAATTTTAATATATATTTTATGAATGAGTAAATTAATTCATGGTCATTTTATTTATATTACATCTGTAAAATGAGGTTAATTCCAATGGAATGTGTAAAATGTTTGTATGTGCATGAATATTGTATTACACTATATTATATTATTAATGCTCTGAATAATGATTTAAAAAATACCTTGAATAGTATTATTTAGACCTTGATGTATGTATCTACCACTCCTTGTTGTATGATATCAGCCTATTGACATATTTATATTACCTGCCTGGTAATATAAGGCATTTTTTATTTGCACACCTGCAAAGCTACTTAAGATGTCAAAATATGAAATAAACAAAGACATATTAAAAACACAAAAAAATTTACAGCATGAAATTGCTCATAAGCCATTTAGTTGCACATATAGCATTTCTGGGGCATCACTATTAGTTTATTTTGCCAGAGAAATACTTTTGATAATAAAAATATTTGTTGCCTTGTAGCTTAGAAATTCAGTCTGTTTAAATCAACCATCTGGCCTAATTAAGTGTTCAAGGAAAAAACTCAGTTTTGAAATACTGTGTATCCTAACAAATCATTGATATTGATACCTGTTAAAATATTTGGGAAGAAATTTATAATTCCCATTGGATGTCTTAATGATTTGTAACAACATGCTGCAGATAGAATGAACACAGCGAACCTCATTCATTATTTCGGAGTTAGGTATATAGAGGCTTCCTTACTTTTTCCTGGGTTTTCCTTAGACTAATGAGACGTGTAGATAATTTTAAATTTCTGTCATGAGGCTTATTGGTTGTGTTGCTTTAGTCGATTTTTGTTACCTCAGTAAGCATTGGTTTACTCTTCCAGAAAGATTTATGAGCATGAAGAGAACACGTACAATGTGTGTGGTACATAGGAAGGACTTCATGTACTGTCTGTTATTACACTCTAATTAGAAAATACATTGGAAAACAATGGCACATAATCAAAGCAACAGATAAAAGGCTTTGTCATTTTGTTTTGGTCTGCATTATGTGTTTGTCCACTTGTTCTATACATATGCTTTTCTATTCTCATTTTACTTGAGTAATATCATCATCAGTTTGCCTTCTCTGAATTCATACCAACAGATGAGGAAGGTAGTATCCGAGTGCCAAAGTACTCTGGGCATTACTAAATGATTTCATGGACTCCTTAAATCTGGGTCATTATGAATAAGCTGTATGTTCTCGTCAATCCATATTGCCAACTGACACTAAGTTGGTGTTAAAACTGGTCCTCCATAGTCTTACACCATCTGCACCTGTGTTATGGCATTGCCCACCTGAAGTGAACAATGAGGAAAACATAAATCTTGGTGCTCAGCTCTGCATATGATGAGTGATAAATAAGTTGTGAAAATTATGAAGTAAAAAAGTAAAATGTTGATCAAAAATTCCATCATCTATCCCATTAATATGGTAAATTCCATACATTTCTCTTCTCATTGTGTTACTTGTTACATTTTAGAAAGGGTTTTCCAAGCAGCATCAAATCCTATAAATGTATTGGAAAAGAATACATGTGACCTCATTGTATATAATTTTGCTCAATTAAAATGTATAATCTGGTTTAAAATATTTAGTTCTCAGTGTTGTAATCTATTTTGAAAAGGACCGCAGAATATTCTAGATTTGACCTGACAACAATATACTTTCTTACCACAAATGAGAATGTTTTTTTACCTCCTTTCCTCTCCAACCTTGGCACAAGGTGTGAAAAATAATTGTTTCTACATTTTATTGCCATCTGTTGTATGGCATTAAGATCAACTGCCTTTTTTTTTTTTCTGTTCATGGTGTTTTTTAAGGTTTTTCTCTGGCACTCAGGTCATACCATCTGATTTTGCGGCTCTGTGCCTGTGGGTGGACATCTGGAATAGTTGGCTTCAAAAGTTTGTGCTTGTTTCTAGTTTTGGTAGAGACATACTTCTCAATGGTTATTTCTTTAGATTATCTATTGCAGTAAGTTGGTTTCGTGCCAGTAGAATATCTTCCATTGCACTTGTTTTCAAAGCCATCTCGTCTCTGGTGTAAGATTTTGATTTCTTTCCAGTTCTTGCAGCTGTAGGTTAGTTATATGATTACATTTGAGTTGCATATCCTCAGTTTCATATCTATGCTTTTAGTTTTTGCAGACTCCTTATAAATAATTTAGGAAATAGTTTCTCCTTATGCTGAACATTATTCTATGAATCCATAATATAAAGTGACTTAAGTCCTAGATTGATGTTAATTTTGGGTCTGAAGAGTGCTTGGTTTGACATGATCATGAGACTTAGTAAGCTAGTTGGATTTTTGAATCTTTTGCTAAATTTAATATCTTTGGATTTTGTCTGTAGGTTGCTTGAAAGACAATGTCTGTTGTATATAGTTGCCTGCCTGAATGGTGTCCCTATTCATGTCAACATAAAACAAAGATATCCTCCTTTGAGGATTTGAAGTAAGTGAGCCAAGAGATTCAGTGGAGAAAAAGAAGGGCAGCAGAGTAATAGTACAGATCCAGTAAGCGGAAAGAGCAGTTTCGAGAAAGCCATAACAAAAGGAGGGTTTCAAGAAAAATGTGAGAGAAAAAATTTGAAATTATTATTAATTATGTTTCTTTTGTGTTTCAAAATATAGATTAATCATCAGTTTAGAATTTTCTAACCGATTAGGAAACTATTATGCTCCAACCACGTGGAAATGAGATTTTTCTTTTAAAATATATTAGGCTACATTTGACCGCTTCAGAAATAAAAATGTAAATACTTCGCTCAAAGCAGTGCCTGAATACATGCTGATTTATCAATTGCTCTGCATTGAATTGCCCGAAGCAAAGCTGATACTGCATAAAAGGAACAAATGTTCTCCTGTTGACATGGTAAGTTAACTTTTCTGCACAGCTCTCATGATTTGCACTCATTATCTTCTATGGAGCTCACATCGTGTGAAATTCTTCAGCGTGACTTGCGGTATACCAAATGTTCTCTCAGTTTACTCTCTGCAGGTGAGAGTTCAATATTCCATGTTCTGCCTACATTATTATTTTTTACACATTAAATTAATGATTTCTGTTGTTTAAAAAGTCTCCCCCCTCTTCAGGGTATACTTCAAAATAACAGCAATGCAATCTTCCATATACCACCAGGAAATTCCAGTAACAGGTCAGCGATGATCAGTTTCGTTATGTGAAGGAAAGTGTATGTAGGTAGACTTAACTCAGAGTTCTTACAATGATTTCAAGACTCCTTAGGTGTTTTTATTCACTCCAAGTAGGAATTTGGCATTTAGGTATTGCATTACCATCTTTTCAGACTTGAGTAGAGAAATAATAACAAAAAAGCCTTGTTTTCAACTTCATTGAATTAAATTTATTTCACTTAGCTACAAATTTATAAGCTAATCTTATAAATTAAATGGGTATTTCTAACATTATTGAAAGTAAACAATTTATAAATGTAGAATTCTCAAGTATGTATCATATGCCTAATCAGATCGTTGCTTTCCCCCAGATGTTTCTTCTTGAGTATATGAAAAATAAAAATCTCCGAAACTATTAGATAATTCTGTGATAACACCAGCAACCACTTAAGACAGGAAGAGATAGAAACTAATTAGAATTTTATTAGAATAGTAATTCTGTGAATGTTTAATTGATTGCTGTTGCAATACCCCCAGGGGATGTTTGATTATTTCAAGAGATAGAATACAATTCCCAACCTCAACAGGAAAAATTAATTTAAATTCAATTTAAAATATACAGCATCAAACCACTATTTTTAAAATCAGACATATGTAAATTTCAATGTGAATTCAGAATTTGGTATAAAAATCTATGATAATCCCTAAGATCCTAGGTACCAAATTGTAAGGAAAAACACTGTTTATACACTGTTTATTCTCAGCTGTTGAATAAATGAGTGGATGGTACTGGAGGTGAAAACTTTAATTATCAGAAAGACTCCATAATATTGAATCCCGTTTTCTTACAAAGTTGGATGATCAATCAGTATTTGTGAATTTATAGGGGTAGTTAAAAAATAAAATATGACAATAATTTGATAGGAAGATTCAATAAAAAAATTAAACTTATTCATCACCCATTTTGTGGGTGTAAGTGGCAAAGGGGCAGTTTTCCTAGTCTATACAAATCATAACACGTTTGTACAGGTCAAAATTGTGGACTGAAACATCCAGAATGGAAACATTAAGTGTATGAAGTAGTGACAAGAGGAGTGAGTGTCTCATGAACTAAATTAATTTACTCTAACTCAAATTTTAACAGTATTACAGATATCTGGTTTGGCTTATTTTGTAGACTTACCAGCATAGAGAAATAAAGAAATGTGATTTGGTTTAGTTTAGTTTTTTTTTCCCCTCTCTCTCTCTCTCAAATTGTGACCCGTGTGGGTGATTTTATTTTTCAGAAATGTCTTCCTCACTATTCTGGTCCCACATGCTCTTCTACTAATTTGTAAGCTAAACTAAGTCATACCTTTGATATGATTTGTTACGTAACTGATTTTTAGATATACATTTTATTACGATTTAGGTATGGCAAGGCCAAAAGAGGGCTGTCATTGAAAACATTGTTATATGTACAGTTTGTAAAACGAGTGGGTCAACCATACCACAGAAAGCCACATAGGATCTGTCTGGAGGCAGAGGGAGCAAGGAGAAAATGTGGGCAAGATATGGAGATTCCCCCATAAGAATCTATGGAAGAGACTCCTCCATAGGAAGGAGTGGGTAGGATAAGTAAGTTTAAGGTGGACTGGTTTGAGCGGCATCTGGGTGGCTCAGTTAGTTAAGGATCCAACTCCTGATTTCCTTTCAGGTTATGATCTCAGGGTTCAAGGATTTGAGCCCCACATCAGGCTCTGTGTTGACAGCTCGGAGCCTGAAGCCTGCTTCAGATTCTGTCTTCTTCTCTTTCTGCCACTCGCCCACTCTCACTCTGTCTCTCTCTCTCTCGAAAGTAAATAAATATTTTAAAAAATATAAAATTTTTAAAATAAAAAAATAAAAGATGTCTTTGGGTCCTCAAACTTCTGTAGGTAGGAATCAGGCTAACAAATACATTAATTTGCAAACACCAACATTTTTTTTTTCCTATGACAAATGAAGAATGCCTTAGAAGAAGCTACAAGAAACCTAGAAGGCAAAGCCAAGAGCCATGGAGAATCATTTCTGGCAATGTGTGTCCAGATGGAATTCAGAATTTATATGGACCTGTGATTCCTTGGTGTTTTAGATTTTTCTCCTTTTTAAACGGAAGTATCTAAGGGTTCCTGGGTGGCTCAGTCAAACATCTGACTCTTGATTTTGGCTCAGGTCATGATTTCATGGTTCAGGGTTCAAACTCTGCATAGAGTTCCGTGCTGATAATTCTGAGTCTGATTGGGATTCTCTCTCTTGCCCTGTCTCTCTTTGCCCTCCCCCACTTGCTCTCTCTCTCTCTCTCAAAAATAAAAAAGAAAAAACTCTAAATGATCTATAGCATGCCTAACCATGGTGTGTTGGAACACATGGTGTTGTGGAGCACAGATAACTTGTCTGTTCAGATTACAGTCCTTTAGGTCAATAAGAATTATTCTCTAGAAGCTGTACTAGACAAATTATACCTGAGGAGTTTCATCTATAACTGGACTGATTATGAGATCCTGGACCTCAGTCCAGACTAATACCATAATGGGATAAGACTTTGTGGAATCTTGAAGAAGGGATGATTGTATTTTGCACATGAAGGGGATGTAAATTATTATGACCAGAGAATAGACTATGGTAGACAATAGTTTCCAAAAAATGGTTTCAGCAACGTTTCTTGTCCCACACACTCTTCCAGAATCTTGCCTATTATTGTTTTAAGCTAATAGATATGAGTTCATCCTTATAGTTTAATAAATTAGAGCAAAATGATCACTTCAAGGCAAATTAAATAAAAATGTTCACTCGATCCTTACAACACTGCTTGTAAATGTGTAGATTTTTAGAAATCTCATTTCAATTAATAGTTATAAATCAGAATAGACAGAAAAGTAAAACTAGAGGGGTACCTGGCTGGCTCGGTCACAGGAGTGTTCAACTCTTGATCTTGGGGTTGTGAGTTTGAGCCCCACATTGGCTATAGAGATTACTTAAAAAGAAAATCCTAAAAAAAAAGAAAAAAGAAAAGCTGGAAAATCACAGTTTGGATGTCACCACATGATTTCTCCTAGTCTTTGACCTTGCTCTCATGTAGAGAGATGGTTTACAAAAATGGCCTTTGCCAGGAAGCCCAATTTTCCCTCAGATTTCTGTGTTGTTTAATAATCATTTAGATTGTGCCAAATATAGATAGGCAGATATTCTGACAATTGTGTGATAATAGAAAGTTCATGAATTTCAGTACCCGTCATTAAAAATATTTTTTTTCTGAGTTGCTGTTCAGATTACTTTTTGTTTTTTTTATGTTTCTTTCTCATATTCTTCATAAAATTAGCTTAAAAAATACATATCTTAACTGCACCACTACTCTGTAAAAACATTTTAGTAACCATGGTATTTAGAATTTAAAGTGTCAGTATAAATTTGATGAATGAGTAGGTTAATTGATTCATCATCAGGTTATCAATTTTAGATCTATCAAATGGGGTTAATATCTCTGGAAATGAATTACATATTATATGGATATATGTAACCTCTTTTTCTTTCTCCTTCTCTCTCTCTCTCTCTCTCTCTCTCCCTTTCTCTCCCTCTCTCTGCCTCTCTGTCTCTCTCATATACACACATACACACACACACACATGCACATGTTAACAAATACTTTTAATCCAGGTATTGTTCTAAATGTTTGACAAATGTTTACTCATTTAATATTTAAAATAATCCTATGAAGTAAAGACTATTATTATTCTCATTTTAAAAGAAACTGATACATAAAAAATTTACACATAGTAAATCAAGCACTTTACTCAAAGTCACAGTGGATAAGTAGGGAACCCAGAATTTGAACCCAGGCAGTCTAATTTCAGATGTATGCTTGTAACAATGACTGTATGAAACATATGAAGTGAATCTTTGTGTTGAATCAGCAGGTACTAAGTAAACAGATTGAACTATATTTTTGGCCCTTAAAAATGTCAATTTCAGGTTTCAACCAATAACAGTTGAAGTATAATTTGAGCAAGAAAAACAGTAAATAACTTTATTTTCTATGAATGAGAAGTCACAATAAGAATAAGAAGAAAATAAACAAACTATAGGATAGTAGATTCTCTAATGCCTGATGACAGCTGTGTCTTCAAAGAGTGATGGAAAGAGTGATTATTCTTAGTGTTTCAACTTTCTAATTAATTAAACAATCCCAGGATGGCCAATGGGAGGAGCATGGACCCTACTGGATATGTGAATACAGCCATAGAGTTTCAGTCCACTGTAGAGTCAAAAGACTGCTGTCATGCTTCACAATTAGAGACACATCCTTGGTCAGCTAGTCTGGGAGCAGATTGATTAACTTGAAACAAATCCCCAAACAAGTAATTAGTTCCTTGGTAAGATATTCTTAATTCAGCAGGAGATAACAGCACAAAAAGCATTCAACTTTGGATTTTTAGGTTGACAACACAGTTTTACATTTTTCTTGGGTTTTGACATGAGATACATATATATTTTCAGATGCTAGGCAATGAATTCTTCCTGCCCATTCCCCACAGATAAATAACTGGAGAGAAAGGTAGGGTGGAGAGAAAGGCAGGGTGTCTAGTGGAGAGAAAGGTAGGGTGTCTGCACTTCTGTAATCACCTTCTGGCTTTCTCCTTTTTTTAAAACAGTGTGACCATGGACAAAACTATTTTTCCTAAGTGTTAGCGTCCTCAATTAAATTTATTTATTTGATTTTGAACTGTCATGTAACTGGTCATGTGATTAGGTGATAGAGATACTTCTCTGGCTATGATATTGTCCCCGCACTTGAGGAGAATTAATAGAGGACCAGGATAAGGTAGATTATCTGCCTCTACATTTCAAAAAAGTTTCAAAAAAATATGTGAAATAACAAATAAGGATTTTTTTTCTGAAAATATGCACTGTATCTGTCACAGTATTATAAAACATGAACTGTGTGTATAGTAATAAATAATAATAATAATAATAATAATATATTTATTGAGTACCTACTCTGGATAAGCCCCTAAAAGGTTTCATCTTGGCTTTGAAGTGCCAATTGCTGCAAACTTTTCTCTCTTATAGCAGCATCTAGCATTTTTCTATGGACCCCATGTTATGAGCCAAAATTCTCAGAGATAATACTGCTATGGAACAAAAGGCATAGGTGGAATTTAGTATTATTAACATAGCATAAATAATTAATGCTTACTTTGATGAGAATAAAATGAGAAAATGGATTTTGCATAAGAGATTTAAAGTAAACTTTGTTAGTGTGATGAGAAAGATGAATTAGGCAAAATGTATAGATATATATTTATATGCTATCTAGAATAAATGCCTAAATGTGTACCTTATTAATGTATTTATAGATTGAAAATATATTCATATATTATTTTAGGTTTCAATCTATTTATAATCAAGATATTTAAGGCATTTTATTACACAAGCTCAAATATACTTGATTCAACAATTTTTTTTAATAGTAAAAAAATAAGACTGAGGGAAACCAAAGGGGGGGGGGGAAACCTGAGAATCTCAAAGACAAGCAAGGAAATTCAGCTTGTAAATAGCATGAAGGAAAACAATATCTGCCAAAGGCATATAAAGGAGTGAAGAAGATTGACTCAGAAAATGAGTCCAGTGTTTAAGGAGCATGAAATGAAAAACAATATACAGTGTGCTGTTATAATGTTTTAAAGCATTATGGATTTTATATTGGTGTTCATAGCAGTATCTAATCTGCCTTAGAAACTTACTTTGACATTGTCTTGTACTCAGGATGCATATCAAAGAACCTTTTCTACCTCTAGTTAATCAGAATCTGGCTCAGGAATAGACATCATATATTAGTATACTCAATTGTCATGTTTTATCAGATCTAACCTCTGATAAAGCTTTTGGGTGATGTGTAATGAGAGTTAAACAATTGTGAATTTTGCTCACCAGAAAACAAAACATAGACATGTTTGTGCAAAATACAATCATTGTCATGTACTTGATTGGAATGTCTCAGTTGACTTTTTGAGAATATAGACAGCAATAAAAGTGAGTTAGTGATAACATATAGCACCTTCCTAAGTAAAACACAACTCTCTATAAGTCTTTTTTAAGAGTGAAAACTTCTTTCATCATCAACTTTTTTTTTTTTTTTTTTTTGGCAAATTTAGCAATAGCCAATTACTGCCTACCATTTGTCAGTTTCATTTTAGGGGGAAGGTGGATAAGAAATCCTCAAAATTCATCCCAAATATCTTCTGCTTCACTTTTAAAAATGTACTTTAAAAAAACCTCACCCAACATCATGGGAGCAAAAAAACTTATTTTGCATTCTCTGAAAACATAATTTAATTCAGCTTCAGTTTTATGGATTTATCTATAATGAGAATCTACCAATTAATTATAATATGTGTGATTCAATTTAAAAGTTACTATCAAGCTTTTGTGGTATAATTCTACAGTAAAGCAAATTAGTGCATTTAAGACTAGAGTTATTACTATTTATTTATTCTAAAGGCGATTATAGTAATGGCCTTATATAGAAAGATAGAGATATCAAGGAAGAAAAAATATTTTATCTTTTAATAATATACATGGGATAATAGTCAGTTGTATTTATATCTTCTAAATGGCTTCTTAGATATTATAGGTTTGTATATAAAATAGCTTATGTTCAAACTTGGTATTGCTTAAAATGATACATATTTTAAATGGTGACACATTGTAAAGTTAAATATATTTCTCACCACATATATAATCTTGTTCTCAAACCTGTCTGCAATATTTCTGTGCCTTAGTTTTCATGGTTTGAAGTGAAGGGCACAGGTTCTGTAAGTGTGAATCAATACTGGCAATATATATATGGTGGTTTTACCACTCAGTGAGAAGGGTCATATTTCCAAAAGTGCACAAATAATTATTGTACGTTCAGAAACCAAGCCATCGATCAGTTTTAAGTCTATGATTCACAGTAATTCCTAAGTAAATATCCAAAGCAACCAGTGGTATCTCACAAAGGCTTAGTGAACTTTCATACTACTCATTGAGATATTATCTAGTTGTCTTTAATAGAGGCAAGAAAACTGCTCAAAAATATATGGAATCTGGGCAATGAATACATTAGAGTGCGATGTCAGAGTTCTTGTTTTGGTTCTTGATCTCTCACACGTTGGGAACTCTTAGACAAATTATGACTACCTTATTCATATAGACCTGATATGTTAAAGAGGCATAAATAATAAAATAATACATATGGTGCACCTTTTAACTGGGCAAGGATTAAACAGTATGAAAATACAATTGAATATGACTGAAGCTCTATCAAAAAAGTTTACTCTTTGACTATCATTTTCTCAATTATCAGACAGAAACTCAGGGAAACTTGAGTGCATAGCTTTAGCCATCACGTGAGAAGCTAATTATTCTTTCAGTGTCTCTTTGTTGCATTCTCTATGCCCTTCTTCTGATCCGTGTTCCCCTTCTTCTAGTGTGATCTCAGTGCAACAGAGTCAAACATAATCTTCATGCTGATGATTCTCTAATTTATATCTTCAGGCCAAGTCTCTCAATTTGACCCTCACCATACCTGTCCACTCCTCATTCTCTTACAAATTTTAATTTTTCTCATGAAACTTACAAAATTCATAGCTATTTCATTTTTTGTTTTTGTTTGTATTGTTTTGATCTTCCTCACCACAATATTTTTTAATGTTTGTTTATTTATTTATTTGTTTGTTTATTTATTTATTTAGAGAGAGTGCATGCACAAGTCAGGGAGAGGCAGAGAGAGAGGGAGACATGGGCTGCCAGTACAGAGCCCTTACATGGGGCTTGATCCCATGAACATGATCCCATGAATGAAAGAAATCAAGAGTCAGACACTTAAACAACTGAGTCGCTCAGGAATCCCTTTTCCTCACCATAACATAAACATTGAGCTTACTTGGTTCTGGTAAGCAATCAGTGTAAGTATACACTCTTCTGAGTTACTGTGTCTAAAACTCTCGTGTTTCTCTTACATACTTCTTTATGCCGAATCTTCCCCTCACTGCATATTATCTATGGGAGTAAATGATATCAGCAACCCCATAATTACATTGGTTAGAAATCTAGGTCCTTTCCCTGTCTTCTAATATCCCAATCCATCAACACATCCTACTAATTTCATCTTCAAGATATTTCCTATAGAGCACAACTATTTCCTTATTCTAGGATCCTTATTCTATCATCTGTCACCTAGATTATGTAACAGTTTTCTGACTTGCCTCCTTTTTCCCTACACTTACTCACTGAAATTCACCTGTACAATATCAGCAGTGATTTTATTAAACATAAATCTAATCATGTTATTCCATGCTTAAACATCTTCAATAATTTTGCAATGTACTAAGAATGAAAATATTCCACAGTAATAATGATGATCCTCAAAATCCGGTTTGTTTTGTGAAACCTCATTCGCTTTCCAAAATCATCCTTTCCTATTGTTTTCTCTTTTGCTGACAGTGTCCAGTCAAGTAGATTTTTCTCCTGCTCTGGGACAAGACATTCTCTATTCTGCCTTGGGATATTTGCATACATTATTCCTTTTACCTGGAATATTTTTCCTCCTCTTTCCAAATGGTGAGTTTTAGCTCATCCTTCGTATGAATGTTTCAGACAGATCTTTGCTGATCTTCCTCTTTAAATATGCTCTTTCATGTTTTCTTCATAAAACTTACAAAATTAGTACTTTCTTTTGTTTGCTTGTTTTTGATTTGGTCTATCTTCCTCACTGGAATGTAAGCTCTTTGAAACTGGAGGCCACGCTGGTGTAGTTCATTTGGCTTCTGGTCAGCAATCAATAATTATTATGGGATAGGTGAATTCCTTTTGTCTTATAATGTATCCCACCCAAAAAGCATATCAAAGAAGCCCCCAGTAAACTTAGTAATCAGCAAAGCCATAAGTAAAAAGGAATTTTGGTTGGTCCAATTAAGATGTGGAACTGATATTTAGATATCACATATTCTAATATTAGCATAAGTCAAAATTCTTTCAGTTACAAGAAAAATTAACCCAATTCTAGTTAACAAAAAGAAAATAAGTTGACATTTACTGTTTCACATAATGAGATAAATCAGTGTTTGATTTAATTCTGGTATGCCTGGATCCAGGGCTCAAAGAGCACCAGCGTTCCATTTTTCTCCTCACCTGTGGACACTCTTGATTGCCATGATGAGATAAAAATTCTCTCATTCCCCAAGAGTTACATACTGTCAAGCTTGTAATATGAGGAGAAACAAAACAAAACAAAACAAAAAACAGTTTATTGAATATCTTAGGTGGACTGGACCAAGGAGGATTGTGATGCACCTGCATTGTCTACCTGCCTTTTTTGAGCCAATAACCTCCCCAAGGAATACTTGTCTTCCCTCAGCCTTAGGTCATATGCTCATTTGTAAGGCTAAAGTACAGAAAACAGTTTTCCTTAGAAGAGCAGGAATGCTATTAGATGAAAACAAAAGTATACTAGAAATAAAGGGCAAATCATGTTTCTCCTATCTATTTCTTGCCTAAAACCAGTGCTGCTTCATTTTTAATTAAGGCTTTGCTAAATGAATAATTTAATTCCTTAACAGTTTTGACAAATGCACTCTAATAGATAATTTTTGTTATATCACTCATGTACATTTTGCTTACAATGTTCAACTCATAATATATAGGTAATGGCTACTGTGTTGACAAGTATAAATTAACCTCTTCATCTTTTATGTACGAGAGACAAATATAAAAATGCTCAAATCCAAATTTATTATTTAAACAATGCATATGGTTGGCCTACAATACCAGGCAAAACTTAAATTCCAGGAAAAAATTAAAATTTAACCTTTTCCCAATACTTTTGAATGTGAAAAAAAATTGAATATAGACTCAGCCCAATTAGACTGAAATCATTACATCTATAAGAAGAAATAATACATTGGCCTTTGATAGATTAGATTTCCCAGAAGTTTATAGAGAGATATTAGTATTTAATTATAAAAATGTAGCAAAGATTAAGAGTATAATAAAGTGGAAATTTTTTCTTATACATATTATGGTCAGTTGTGTTTTCAAAAGCATCAAAGTGAGAAATGACAGTTACAAAGAATAGAAAAATCTATTTTCATCACTTTAGTCCAGTAAGAATGTGTTAAAACAGATTTGGCCTACAGCTCTCACATCCATTACTGAACAGAAATAATACATTTGAGGACTTTTGTATGCTTTTTTGATATTGAAAATTGGTCTTTTTGAAATTTTGTTTCTAAGTAGACCTTATTTACAGTTTGTGGCACACAATGAATTCAATCTATAAATCAATGTCCAAGAACACAAATCTTGTTGGCTGCCATGTTAGTAAATCAACGCACCTAAATAATCCTGAGATTCTGACAATGATGCAGGCTCTGCACTTGGAAATGTAGCCATCGTCTCACTGTGAACTTGATCTTCTGACGTTTTAATGGATTGAGGTCTTATTTCTGATGGTTCAGTTTATACATGGGCATAAACTATTTTGAGCACATCAGAGCTGAGAGCTAAGAGCTGATGATGTTCATGTTTGGAGTCAAACTGTCTGTCCTTTGGACTAAGTAGGGCTGGGTTAATTGGGCATCTAAAGAGTTTTCATTATCTGTGCAATTAACTGCCCTAAATAATATCATATATATGTACAACAAATAAAAACAAAGTAAAACTAAAGCAATGGATAGCCCCCAAGGTGGGGGTGAATGATACATATTTCCAGGAACTTCCCTTATCTCTTAAAGTCAAATACATTTATTATTTATTTAGTGTGTGTGTGTGTGCGCGTGTGTGTGCATATGCATGTGTGCATTTGCATATTAAAAGAAAATGAATGTTGTTACTTCAAGGCATAAAATCAGCTTCCAAGAACATGGAGTCTCATGTTTGAAGCACTTTAATTCTACTTTCTTCCTACTGTCTGGAATTGTTTGGCAATAAATTGTATTCTATGCTGCTTCAATTACTAGTCTTTTCAGATCTGACTGCACTTAATTACTCAAGACATGATCTGCTAAAAGCTACATCTGGAAACAATGTCACTCTGTTTGGCATTTAAAGTTGGACCTATGTTAAATGAATACTTTTAACCACAAAGCTTTGGGAAAACATTAGCATTGCCAGACACTTTCTATGGGTTTAGTTTAAATTGGATATGTATTTATCTATTCAGTATTTGTTTTCAGAACTGCCTAGGTGTCTCTCTACCTTCTCTTAGTCTTATCTATGTATCCAACCAGAGTTTCCACGATAATTGCCCCTCTGGTATTAAAAGCAGATACGGTCTTTTCTATTCATCAATTTTATACGCTGAGCATCATATGCAAAATACTGAACTTAGCCTTTGGAATGTCAAAGGCAATGGAGGATGTTCTCATTTGAGAGTGATTTTAATTTTAGAAATATCACAGGAATTCTTTAGAATTTGTCTTATTAAAATAACATATCTGCTTCTGTTCAGTCCATGACTATTTGGCATCTTGACAGAGTACATAGTAAACATGGTTCATACCATGTGGAACACATCAATTGGGCAGATTCTAAAATATTTTGGACCCTGTATTTTCTTCACACTGTAAAGATGCATGGGCTTTAAAAGATAACTGTGGTAATGTTTTTGCCTTGCTTGTTTGGGGGTGAATCAGTACAAAGGTAGTAGTTATATAAAATTTATAACATATTTAGTTAAATATATATCTTTAGAAACTAAGAGTAATATAGAACCTAGTGAAAGGAAGTAAAATTTAATACAAAAATAAGATAATTTCTATTGCCCTTGTTTTTAACTGATAGTATTATTTCTGATATGCTTTGCAAAGGTACAAGAGAAATTACTGTTTTTTCTTCACCATGATATTAAATAGTTTTGCTAATAGCAAATAAACTAGTTTTAGCAAAAACGCCTGTTTTAAAAAATTCATCTCTCTAAGTTTGAAGTAATTTGACAAGGTCAGCCTTATGTCGTATCCTATTAAGTTGATTGAGGCTAGAAAGACATGAGAATAAGATACTTACATCTTAATTCGTTTCTGATATTTAATTTACAAGGTGGAGTTAAACTTGTTGATTAAAAGGCAAAGTAAATTCAGAGAAGTCTGAATGACACTATTCACTGAAAAAGAGACACCTTCCTCAACCATTTTATATTCTTGATAGTCAGCTAATTGTCAAGTAAATATTACTAAAGAATCGGCACTATGTGTCACTTTGGCACTGAAATTAATGCTGTATTTGGCAGAAATCAGATTCTCATCATCCATCACAGAAGATGACCAGTTTATATATTCAGACTCTTCTAGCTGCATGGTTAGATATTGCAGGGTAAATTGTTTATGTTGTTAATTATATCAATAAGGCATTGCATTGTATCAGTCTTTCCCTTTTGGAATACTTGTTTTGATGGTAATGTATGCATTATACAATTGAATCAATTTAAAATCAACACTGTGCTGCAGTGTAGATTGTATAAACCGTATTACCTTAATAGAGCACTTACTGATGGGAGATAATATAAGATTGAATGGTCAACAGAGGTCTTCTCTTGGAGTACAACACTTCTAAGCCTTAGTGAAATTATTCATGTTTGACAGATGAAGGAACTAATGTCCTCCTATCTGTGTTTCTATTACAATTATGCTGCAATCGAAAACATTTTCTCTATAGCTTGTAAAACTTACTACTAAAGAAAAGCCACTCATTCTGGTAATGTTCTACTGAGAGTTGAGGTGACACTCAGAAGAGCACATTAAAGTTATTTCCTCAAGTTTTCTGTTAACTCTGGTATATATCTGAAGTATTCTCATACTGTCATGAAGAGAATACAATTGATGTGACACTTTTAAAATATGAGAATACCATGTAATAGATCCTTCTTGGACTTGTATGTTGTAAAAATAAGGTGATAAATTAATTTCAATCTACAAAAGGGGTAATAACTTGAGAACCTGTAAACTTCTTTCCCTTTCTTCCTTCTGGTGGATACAAAGTAATGGAGATAATCTTAAATATCTAGGTTCAGTGACCTGGATGTAGCAAGCGTTGTACACAGATTTGACTGGATTTAAAGTAGAAAATTAATTCTAAAATGAGAAGGACAATATGAAAGCCATCAGATACAGAGAATTTGAGGATGTGGAGATGTGCACTAGAGATTGTGCATATAAGCTGCCTATTTTTGTTTTTGCAATTGCTATTCAGATTTAACTGCATAACTCTTTCTGGTCATCTGTATGCATTTGACAGGAATGAATGTGTGAATATGCTTCTATATAACTCACCATACTGACATAAAATGTTGACTGTCTTTACTTTTGCAGCGAATTTAAAGTGGAATGCTGAGGAACAGAAAGTGTTCAGATATTTATAGAAATTTTCTAAACAATTTAGCATAATAGAAATGATGTTAGCAAGCAGTTAGCAAAGATATTTGGTAAGCATGTCTCCACAATATCTCTACAAGAACTATATCGATAATTTAATTTTTTTTTCCAGATTGTCATGAGATTATACCATTGCTATGGTGCAAGATGTTAGAGGTGTACTAAATTTGAAGTAAAACTATGTCATGTGGATACTTCAAAAATGATGTTTTCATCAACCTTTTCTTTATTTCCATTTCTTTCAAATAGAAACGAAATTATATTTCATTCAGCTAACACATCTCATACTGTATCTAAAAATATTACTGTTTAATGGAAGAAAATTGTTAGCCCATGTAAAGTTGTACTGTACCCACTGTACATTTGGCTTTCCAGGACTAGTCAGCTTATGCAAATATTTATTTCTTCTTCTATCACTAGTAGTCTCTTTAGGTTTCTAGTTTCAGCTGGCTTAAGAATTGGTTTTCTTAACATGTTTTTGAGCTACACTCAATTTCCTTTTTTTTTTTTTAGTATCTCATTGCCTTTGGTAGAAATGAATCTACTTTCAGCTGTTTTCTTCTGCTTTCTGATGGAGAAAGGAGGGATAACTCATCCCATGCTATCTCCCTGTTCCATTACCCAGTTGCCTTTTGGTTTCTCAAGAGGCAACCATGGCTCTCATAAGCTTATTGCTGCTTTATTTATCTGTAAAACCTTTTATTCTCTATCTCAATGCCCTTTGTAGTCCCCATTTCATTTTCTGCCTTTGCTTTCTGGATCGTTTTCGTGTGTTCTTTAAATCAAACAGGCTGTTTCTGCAAGGTTAATATCCTAGGTACCTTTTTTTTTTTCCTTTGATCATTTTCTCCATTTCCCTGGTCCTTCATATGGCTCATTTACAACTTCACATAAAAGTTTATTTCTTTGAATTCCCTGAAATCAACCCATGAATACTTTATGTTTTCTTCTTGGCTTTATCCCACTTACAAGTCCGTTTTTCAATGTATTTCCTTTAGCAGAACACACATTTATCCCACTGTGCCTTCTTCCTCCTGGGGTTTGTTTGGCTGCTCTTTAAGGACCTTCTGTAAGATTTTTGTTTTGGAACCAACAGATCCACATTCCATTCAGAATGAAGGCTCTTCAGCTGTTTTATTTTATTTCAAACCTATTTCTTCTGGGGCAGCAACAAACAAACATTTCAAAATGACTTTTACCTCTTCCCTACCGCAGAGTAAACAGATCTCAGGAAAGGATGAGATCTCTCATTTTATACACTCTGTCCTGCTTCCTGCCATGTAAGGGATACTAGAACAGTGATCAAAAATGTGTTTTCACCCAGCTGTGCGGAGCACATGCAAATAATGCAGATGCTTTTACAAAACCATTGCTAAAACTTTTAGGTGCATGATGGTAAACTGGAAAAAATATTTCTCTAGAGAATATTGCAGACTAACACGTGCTAATAATCTTCTTAGACTAAATGAACTGAGAGGTTGTGTTCTCTTTCATTAACAGCGGAGGATGAATTGACTGAATTATGGCTGAAATAATTTGCAGTTAGACTTCCAGAAAACCATACGATTCTGACCATAAGGGTTTGAGGTTATGGACTGCATCACACAAAGATATGGGAGAATTACTGATGCTGGTGATTTTTAAAAGCAAGGAAGGTAAATGCTTTTGGAAGGTATGGAATGTCTCGATGTAGGGGAATGGGCTATATCTCTTTTGGGAATTCTATTGTCCCTTCCAGCACTGTAATTTTTTTGATTTATTTGGATAAAAGTTTTCTTGATGGTGAGCCAGAAATTCTGTGTGTAAATTTTTCTCCTGGGACTATGTTCCAGCTGCAGGATGCTGAGTTTATGCTCCTGTCAAAACACTTAAATTTCTGGAGAGTAACTTATGGACTAAGAGAATCTAACCAATGGAGTCATTAGCTTTTCCTCACTTCATTTAGCCAATATCTCTATTTAACTATTTTTCAATCCCAGTAAAAATGATATTCCTCTTAAAAGTTCCATATTGTTACTTATTTCCAAATTTGCCAATATATAGACATATTTTGAGTGAAGGGTTGGATTTTTGTTTTTTCTTCCTTGTTATTTTCTGAGCCAAAAGTTCAAATTTCTTTTATTTTTCCTTTCAATTATTTACTAATTTAAGAAATTTATAAATAGTTTTAAATATTGAAAGCACCTGTATTTCAATGAATTTGTGAGTTTTTAGCATTGTCTTTTGATACAGCTATAAATAAATGCAACCATTAATTTGGCAATTAATAGAAGCATTTATGTTTTTAAATGTTATCAGTGAACATACAAGTTCAAAGTATTGTTTTGAATATCATTCTTTAAATAGAAAGATATCCCTATATATGTTGACCATGCATAGCAAAATTCTGAAGAACACACTAGGAGGTGTTACTAAAGGCTACCATTATGTGACTGGAGGTCATGTGAAGGAAATAGGGAAGATAGAGAATGTTTATTTAACATTATATACACCTTTGTACTATATCTTACCATTAGTAAATATTGGCTTCGTAATTTTATAAACTCATTTTGTATTGCCATAAAACAAGACCGACTTTCATCACCATTGTGTCAGCAACTAATTTGCCGTAGACATTTATAAAGCCTCCTTTCCCACTGACATCAACCAGAGAAAAAGAAAAGTTGTTGAAGCATTTGTTTCCCCTTCCCTCAACTCAGGAGTGAATTAGAAGCAGGAATCAAGTCACAGACATATTCCAGAATCCCTTCTAAAAAAGGCATATTCAGAAAATTAGCCTATTCTGTGACTTTTCTTTCTTAACATTTCTTTCAGAAGAATGAGCATACAACACCAACCATGGCGGATGAGCAAAACTCTTAGTTTTGTTTATTAAAATTCAGGGCAGAAACAAAGGCAGATGATGGCTCTTAACTTGGTGTGTTTGTCACATTGGAAAGCAGTTCTGTGTAGTTGCTACTGTCCTTTTTTCCTCCAGATCTGCGTGTGACTGGAATGGGGGATGTCTCTTCTCCCCATCTGTCAACACTCAGGAAGGCTAGATGAAAGAATTTGAGTTCTGAGTATCTGACAGGGAAAATAGGGTGATGATGGGTCTCAGAGAAGGTCAAATATACTTTAATCTTGTTTGAATTTTAGCTGCAACAAATTCTTTATTGCAGCAGTAGGGAGGAAGCCATGGAAATCTTGTCATATAACTTGTTACTGCTCCTTAGAACTGACCTCCACCTGGACTCCTGGCCTTCATTAGGGCTTTGTAACTAAATCCAGTTGTGTTGTCCTTCACTACAAAGGCCCTTCCTCTTTGTTTGTCCCTAGTTCCCAAATGCACCACCCTACTCAATGTCACATCCCTAGGACTGTGAAATTTCCTTTGGTTTAGTTATCACTGTGAATGTCAGGGAGGGTCTTGGCTTTAGGCATTATACAGGCTTGTCTCCTTTCCCCAGTCTTGTCCTATGACACTGGATGATTTGAATGAAAGTTGGAAACTTCATGCTAGTTTCAAGATCAAATATTTGATTTATCAGTCTGCCCTAAAGCAATAAGTTCAAAGAAAAAACTAACCTCAGAAGAAAATTAAATGGTTGAGAAAAAATTGTAAAATTTTCAAGATTATGGGTGGTGTTTACATATGAACAATTAATGTCCTCCTCCACAAAACTATAGATTAATAATCCCGTGTTTTGGAGGCATAATGATGTCCCCACATTTTTTTTTTAATATATGAAATTTATTGTCAAAATGGTTTCCATACAACACCCAGTGCTCATCCCAAAAGATGCCCTCTTCAATACCCATCACCCACCCTCGCCTCCCTCCCACCCCCCCATCAGCCCTCAGTTTGTTCTCAGTTTGATGTCACCACATTAAATCAATACAATTATCTTCAGTTTGTTAGATGAAAAAAACTATTTTTGCCATCTTGCTTTCAGACCCATTTCTTACCAAAAACACAAATTTAAAAGAAAATATACTTTTTTATAAAAGACTATTTAATAATAACTACATTAGCTTAATAGGAAGAGTCAGGGTTCTGATTATATATGAAATACATGAAAGTACACCTAAAAATAGATAAAATCAGGTCTCAAACACAGCTCTAAAATGTGGGTAGATATGATAGCAGTTCCACACTTGAAAGCTGAAACTGAGCAGGACATTCCCCTTTTAATTGCTCTTAACCTATGGTTTGCTGTTATTTAACTGACTCCATATATCTATAGAAAGGACAAAATGCTTATATCAGGATGATGCAGTTTTAAAACCTAATTTTATGACGCAAGTATTCCACTGTTTCACTGGGAAGAAAATGGATAAATAAGACAACCAAAAAGGGTTCATTTAGGATGTAGAGGAATTACTGACATATTAACCAATGAAAGTCTTCAAAGGTAGAGAGTAATATAGCCCAGTGCTGATGACTTAGAGTTTGCAAGAGCATTGCAATGAAATATAATTTGTACCTCTCCATTTTTTGCAATCTCTCTTATAACTAAACTTTTTGGTTGTTATAATAACTTCTTAATTGACTTGCTTGTTTCAATCTTGCCTGCATACCTTTCATTTTCTGGTGATCCTTTTAAAAATTCAGTCAAGGGACCCCCGGGTAGCTCTGTCCCTTAAGTGACTGACTCTTGATTTCTGCTCAGGTCATGATCTCACCACTCATGAGATCAAGCCCCACGTTGGGCTCCACACTGAGCATGGAGCCTGCTTGGGATTCTCTTTCTCCCTCTGCCCCTCTCCCCTGCTTGTGCCTCTCTCTCTCAAAATAAATAAATAAACATTGATTTTTTTAAAGGAAGTCAAATCATGTCACCTCACTTTATTGAAGGCTTCTTATTACATGTAGAATAAACCTAACTGTTTACTATGCACTGTAAGCCTTTTTAGGAGCCCTATCTAGTTACTCTTCCAGTCTTCCTATTATTTTATTATTTTAATTTAAATTCCAGTTAGTTAACATACAGTGCAATATTGGTTTCAGGAGCAGAAGTCAGTGATTCATCACTTCCATACAACACCCAGTGCTCATCACAAGTGCCCTCCTTAATGGCCATCACTCATTTACCACTCCCCCCCCCCACCTGCCCTCCAGCAATGCTCTGTTTGTTCTCCGTATTTAAGAGTCTCTTATGGTTTGCCTCCCTCTGTTTTTTTTTTTTTATTTTTTTAATGTTTATTTATTTTTGAGAGAGACAGAGACAGAATGCAAGTGGGTTGGGGCAGAGAGAGGGAGGCACAGAATCCGAGGCAGGCTCCAGGCTTTGAGCTGTCAGCACAGAGCCTGACACGGGGCTTGAACTCAGGAGCTGTGAGATCATGACCTGAACTGAAGTCGGACGCTCAACTAACTGAGCCTCCCAGGTGCCCCATCTCTGTTTTTATCTTAATTTTCTTTCCCTTCCCCTATGTTCTCCTGTCGTGTTTCTTAAATTCCACATATAAGTGAAATCATTACTGTTTTGTCACTCTTCCCCTGCCTCCTAGGCTGCAGGGAGAGCTGTTTGGCTGCTGTTTTATTTCATTTATGCGTTTATTTTTTTATTGAGCTATAATTGACATATAACTTTATATCAGTTTCAGTGTCAAACATGATTTGATATTTGTATATATTGTGAAATAATCACCACAGTAAGTCTAGTAAACATCTGTGGCAATGCACAGTCACTAATTTCTCTTTTGTGATGAGAACTTTATTTTTTTAATGTTTATTTTACTTTTGAGACAGAGAGAGACAGAGCATGAGTGGGGAAAGAGCAGAGAGACAGAGACACAGAATCCAAAGCAGGCTCCAGGCTCTGAGCTGTCGGACCAGAACCTGACACGGGGCTCGAGCTCGTGAAGCATGAGATCATAACCTGAGCCCAAATCAGACACTCAACCGACTGAGTCACCCAGGTGCCGTTATGAGAACTTTTAAGGTCTACCATCTTAGCAACTTTCAAATATGCAACACAGTATCATTAACTATAGTCACCATGCTGTACATTACTTCCCCATGATTTCTTTATTTTATAACTGGAAGATTTTACTTTTTGCCCCCTTCACCCATTTTTCTTACACCCTTCCCTCCACTGACTTCTGGCAGCCACCAATCTGTTTTTGTTTTGTTTTGTTTTTGTATAAATGAGCTCTTTTTTTTTTAAATCAAAAAAACCTTTTTTAGAGTCCACATATAAGTGAGATAATATGATATTTGTCCTCTGTTGGAGTTGTTTCATTTGGAATAATACCCTCAAGTTTCATCCATGTTGTCATAAATGACAAGATTTCATTTTCTTTCTCTGGCTGAATAGTATTCCAAATAGATTTCCACATTTTGTTGATCATTCATCCATCAATGGACACTTATGTTGTTACTATATCTTAGCAATTATAAATAGTGATGCTATTGTAAATAATGCATATATCTTTTTGAATTAGTGTTTTCATTTTCTTCAGATAAATATCCACAGGTGGAATTGCTGGATCATATGGTAGTTCCATTTTTAATTTTTTGAGCAACCTCCATAGTGTTTTCCATAGTGGCTGCACCAATTTTCATTCCTACCAAGAGTGCATGAGGGTTTTCTTTTCTCCATTTCTTTACGAATGCTTTTTATCTTTTGTAATTTTGGTAAAAGCCATTCTTTTAAAAAAATTTTAATGTTTATTTATTTTTGAGAGAGAGACAGAGTGTGAGCAGGGGAGCGCAGAGAGAGATGGAGACACAGAATCCAAAGCAGGCTCCAGCACAGACTCTGACGTGGGGCTCAAACCCATGTTGTGCGAGATCATGACTTGAGCTAAAGGTGAATGCTTAACTGACTGAGCCACGCAGGTGCCCCTGGTAATAGCCATTCTAACAGGTATGAGGTGTTAACTCGTTGTGATTTTAATTGGCTTTTCCTGATAATTAACGATGCTGATTGAACACCTTTTCATGTACCTGTTGGTCATCTGTATATCTTCTTTGGAAAAATATCTATTCAGATCCTCTGTCCATTTTTAATTCAGTTTTATTTAAGTTTTTATTCATTTTTGAGAGAGAGAGAGAGATACTGAGAATGAGAAGGGGAGAGGCAGAGAGACAGGGAGACACAGAATCAGAAGCAGGCTCCAGGATCTGAGCTGTCAGCACAAACCCTGATGCAGGGCTCAAACTCATGAACCATGAGCTCATGACCTGAGCTGAAGTTACACGCTTAACCAACTGAGCCACCCAGGTGCCCCAAATGAGTTTTTATATTTTTTGGATATTAACCCCTTATCAGATATATAATTTGCAAATATTTTCCCCCATTTGGTAGGTTACCCTTTAATTCTACTGATGTTTTGTTTTGCTGTGCAGAAGCTTTTTAGTTTGATGTAGTTCCACTTGTTTATTTTTTTTTTTACTTCTGTTGCCTTGCTTTTTACATCAAATCCAAAAAATCATTGCCAAGATTGATATTAAGGAGCTTACTATGTTTTCTTCTAAGAGTTTTATGGTTGAAAGTCTCACTTTCAAGTCTTTATTCCATTTTGAGTTAATTTTTGTGTATGATATAAGATAGTGGTCCAGTTTCATTTTTTGTACGTAGCTGTCTACTTTTCCCAACACCACTTATTGAATATACTGTCCTTTCTCCCATGTATATTCTTTTTTTTTTTTTTTGGTTATAAATTAATTGCCATGTATGCATGGATTTACTTGTGGGATGTCTATTCTGTTCCATTGATTTATGTCTGTTTTTATGACTGTATGAATCTGTTTTTTTTAAACAATGGCTCAAAGTAAGGGGTTTATTTCCTGCTGTAATAAGATCAGAAGTGGGTTGATCAGAGTTTATGCAGCTGCTTAACATATTCATCAAAGACGTGGGCTGATTTTTTTCTCTTTTTTTTAATTAATTTTTTTATTATATAAAATTTATTGTCAGATTAGTTTCCATACAACACCCAGTGCTCATCCCGAAAGATGCCCTCTTCAATGGCCATCACCTCCCCTCCCCTCCCTCCCACCCCCCATCAACCCTCAGTTTGTTTTCAGTTTTTTAAGAGTCTCTTATGGTTTGGCTCTCTCTCCCACTCTAACCTCTTTTTTTTTCTTTTTTTTTTCCTTCCCCTCCCCCATGGGTTTCTGTTAAGTTTCTCAGGATCCACATAACATATGGTGAAAACATATGGTATCTGTCTTTCTCTGTATGGCTTATTTCACTTAGCATCACACTCTCCAGTTCCATCCACATTGCTACAAAGGGCCATATTTCATTCTTTCTCATTGCCACGTAGTACTCCATTGTGTATATAAACCACAATTTCTTTATCCATTCATCAGTTGATGGACATTTAGGCTCTTTCCACAATTTGGCTATTGTTGAGAGTGCTGCTATAAACACTGGGGTACAAGTGCCCCTATGCATCAGTACTCCTGTATCCCTTGCGGAAATTCCTAGCAGTGCTACTGCTGGGTCATAGGGTAGGTCTATTTTTAATTTTTTGAGGAACCTCCACACTGTTTTCCAGAGTGGCCGCACCAGTTTGCATTGTATGAGTCTGTTTTGATGCTATAACTTTGTAATGTAGTGTGAAGTCAGGAATTGTGATGCTTCTAGCTTTGTTCTTCTTTTTCAAGATTGCTTTGGTTATTTGAGGTCTTTTGTGGTTGTGTACAAATTTTAGGATTATTTATTCTATTTCTGTGAAAATTGCCATTGAAATTTTTATAGGGATTGCATTAAACCTATAGATTGCATTGGATGGTATGCAAATTTTAAAAATATTAATTCTTCCTATCCATGAGCATAGGATATCTTTCTATTTGTTTGTGTCATCTTCAGTTCCTTTCATCAGTATTTTATAGTTGTCAGAGTACAGGTCTTTCACATCCTTGGTTAAATTATTTCTAGGTATTTTATTTTTTGGATGAAATTGTAAAAGGAAGTGTTTTCTTAATTTCTCTTTCTGCTGCTTCAATATCAGTATATAGAAATGCAACAGATTTTTGTATATTGACTTTGTGCCTGGTTGCTGTTTTGAAAACAGTGCTGGGGGACCTAGGTGTCTCAGTTTGTTGAGCAAGCAACTCTTGATTTTGGCTAAGATCACGATCACAGAGTCCTGGGATCAGGTTCCCTGTGGGGTTCCATGCTGAGCGTAGAGCCTGCTTAAGGTTTTCTCTCTCCCTCTGCCTCTCTCCCCTACTCATGCTCTCCTCCCTATCTAAAATTTAAAAAAAATAAAATAAAAACATTGCCTTAGGTTCTCTCTATTAGCTTTCTTATTATCTCGATGCTCATCTGCAAGGTCTTTGCAGAGTTGACATCTTTGTATCATTCATGCTTCAGCTTCGTTGTCATCTTCTCAGAGAAGCATCTTTTCATCCTCAGATTAATGTAGCATCCCATTCCCATTCACTTTCTATCACAACATCTTGTTTTATGTTCTTCTAACATGTATTACTCTCTGAACTGTTTTTTCCATCATGATTTTATATGATCCATTTTATGTTCATTGTCTGTCTTCTACAACAAGAATGTAAGAATGTAAGCTCTGTGATGGCGGGGCATCTTCTCTGCCATATTTACCATGACTCTGACAGTGCCTGACACCTAGTAGGTGTTCAGTACTTATTGAATAAAATGAATTGATACTCCAGGATGACTCAATATTTCTTCTAAAGGTTGCTTTTCATCATGATCAGACTCCATTTATTAACTATCTGCTGAAACACAGGACTTGCTGGGGAAAATCACTATATGATTGTGCTCTTGAGCTGTTTATGATTTTAAATGAATAAAATAAGGACTAATAAATAAAAAGAAATGATTTAAGAAAAAGAAATAGAGTATATGCATATTAAAATATTATATTGCACACTTTAGTATGGAATTTTCATTTTTTAATTATATTTGAATAAAAGATGGAAAGAAAAAGAAAAGGAGATAGATCTTTGTTTCAGTCTAGTAAAGAAATAAAATTTTATTTTTTATTTTTAAAATATATTTGTTAATTGACATGAATCAAAGAAGCAAAATTTATAGAATAGTGCAAGAAAAAAAGATGTTTAAGTAGAATAGAAAGATTGGGTAGCTGGCATGATCTTGGGGTCAAGAAATCTTTAAGTGCATATTCGTTTAAGGATGACTAATTAAAGACCTAAAATGTAAGCAAAGGATAAGTACATTCAGATTAAAGAAAAAATTTCACCATTTAGGATGGAAAGAAAGAGACCTCTGTGGATTAATATATAAATGTACATTGTTGTATTAAAAAATTGGCATATTTTGAACTTTCATTATCAGTACAAAGTGTTCTGTATGAGAACAGTTATAAGTTGTGTGTTTTAGTTGACTCTTTAAGTTTGTATTTATATTTAAATTTATATTTATATTTAAATATATTTAATATTTACTTTAAGTGTATATTTAATATGGCCACCATGCAATAATAATAAATAATACTTTTTCTTACCAAATGGATAATTCATTATTACTGAGTGAATAAGAAATGAAAGAGAGTGACATAAGTGAGACAACACTGGTAGAAAACAAGGCTGAGAGTAAGTTGGAATTCATCAGGTCAAAGAGGAGCCATGTGAGAATGTAGCAATAGGCTCATCTTGAATTATATTCATTGAGAAAACGGGGGACTACTATATCATTCTCATTGTCTGCACACAGTGTTAGAACAAAGTGGAATAAAGTTAATGTCTTCAAGGGAGGGAAATCTGTCATTTTCCTGAGTGCAAAACTGCATCCATAACTCTAAGAGGACATCTTACAACTTGAAACATATGGCCAACAAGCCCTGGCATATTGCTGAAAGTAATCTGACTGAGCAGGCAACTTTCACCTTTCTGATGAAAGTAACCATAACTCCTGGAGTTGATGTAATTTTGTGATTTAGGGGACCAATCTCAATCATACTTGGACATCCTGCTGCTTTTCCAAAAGCACTATGCAAATTGTGCAATACTGTTTATCTGGAGGTTTTTTTTCAAATTGGACTCAAATTGAATACAGATCAATGTTACTTTTATTTTTGCCTGCAAGTAATATATTCATATAGGCTTATGGAGGAAAAAAATAATTTGTGAGAATATACTACTGTGAAACCCAAGTTTACTTTGAGAGGAAGTGGACAGGGTGTTGATGATATATTTGGACTGTGAGTTAATGCATTCTTCCATATTATGAAGATATTATAGAATTTTAATTCATATCTGGGAAGGCTATTAGTCATTTGTGAGTAGAAAAATAAAATAATATTAACTTTTAAAAAACGCTTTTATATGGTAGAAAAATATGGTAGAAATGTTTCATTTGTATTATTGGTAAAATATTTCCTTTGTAAAAATTTCTGAAAATATTTAGAATAAAAATTTACTCAAAAATTATTGATATTTCAAAGGAATTTTTTTTTAGTATTTTAAAAAATCAGGGCAAACAAGCTGCCTTAAAAAATGTAGGACCTGGACAACTCGTTGACATCTACAGACTTACTGCTCTCTTAATTTAACTGGTGTTGCTCTTCATTGTTTTCTATTAAAATATCTATTAGAATACATATTTAATAGTTATCTATTAAAATATCAAGAATCATTTAGTGGCACATTTGCATCACTTTATCATAATTTTATGAGATTGATGGGTATTTTGCTCTAGACTTTTATTAACAGCTTGTACAATATGAGAAATATCTCTGTATCTTTTTAAAAAATTGCACGTGTCATAGCTTTTAAGACCAATCGCCTTAATGGAACACCCGGAATGAAAGCTGGAGGTAACGTTCAGTGGACTGGTAGCCCGATAGTGTGGCCAAGTCAAATTTGAGGAGGATGTGGTCTGTCGAAAGGTGGTGTGACAATGGAAAGGAGATGGCATGGGCCAGACTGTGAAAACTCAGCTCCAACTGGGAAGGGCCGTTGGAAATTTCAAGCTAAAATGTGAGCTGAGAACTAGTAACAAATTATAAAAATCCAACATTAGGTAGCACAAGCATCTGATTTTGGGATTATAATTTTTATAATTTACGTTTATATATATATAATTTATAATTTATAAAATTATTTAAAATTACATATTTTTAAATAATTATATATACAATTATATGATAGCTAATAAACTAGTACTAAAACAAATCTATAAGTGCCTTAAAATGCCTGGTCTCATCTTTCTGGGCTGTATGAATTATTAATTCTAATTTTAAATAAATAGGGATGAACCATCCTGTAAGATGCTAGCATCATAGAGGAGGAATGCCCTGGAAGGAACTCTTCTTAATCACAGAGTAGAGTCCTTTGGATCCTTCCTTTCTCCCACTCTCCAGTCACCCACCCATCCTTTAGTTGGCTACCTTTCTTTAGAAGCTGGAGAAAAAAGAGCTAGAAATAGAGTAGACCATGATTCTGAGAGGAAACGAGGAAATAACTGGCAGAAGATGTTATTCTTTGTTATTAGTTTTCTGTTGCTGCTATAACAAATTACCATAAATTCAGTGGCTTAAAATGACACGTTTACTATCTTACGGTTCTGGTGGCCGGAATTCAAAATGGGTCTTAAGGGACTAAAATTAATTGCTGAGCTCTCCTGGAGACTTTAGAGAATATATTCCTTGCTTTTTCAAGCTTCTAGAAGGTATCTACATTCCTTGGCTTGTGACCAAATCATTCTCATCTATGATTCCATCTTCACACTTCCTTTCTAAACTATGACCCTTTGCCTCCCTACGATAAGGACTCTTGTGATTTTATTGGGCCTACCTGTATAAACCAGGATACTCTCCCTTTTTTTTTTCCTTTTTTTAAATTGTTTATTTATTTTTTCAGAGAGAGAGACAGCGCGAGTGGAGTAGGAGCAGAAAGAGAGAAGGAGACACAGAATCCGAAGCAGGCTCCAGGCTCCAGGCTCCACGCTGTCAGCACAGAGCCCTACAAGAGGCTCAAACTCACAAACTGAGATCATGACCTGAGCTGAAGTCAGATGCTTAGCCAACTGTGCCATCCAGGCATCCCTACTCCCCCCTTTCCAAGATCCTTAACTTAATCACATCTACAAGGTCCCTACTGACATACAAGGTATCATGTTCATAGGTTCAAGGAATTAAGATTTTATCACATATTTGGGTGGAGTGTGTGTGTGTGTGTGTGTGTGTGTGTGTGTATTCTGCCTACCACAGCCTTTTCCCCAGTGTTGTAGTGGGCTTTTTTTGTCTCTAATTGCCCATTATTGAGTTATACTATACAAAAGTAAGATATGAACAGATAAATATTTTTCTGATTTCCTGACAATTGGAAATTTTCAGTTTGCAAATATAAGCCATTGTTACTTGCTTGGCAGATTTTAAATGCAAGACCAAAAGGATAAATAAGTCATCAATATTTATTAAATGAATTCTCTGACATCATCCTGTGAGAAATTTCAAATTAGAGGTTAGATATACACAAAAACTTAAAGTTATAATAATGTCTTAATATTCAGATATGAAGACATTACTATTAATCTATAACTTTACTTATGAAAATAATTTTAAAATATCTTAATAAATTAATTTGCATAGAAAATTAGTAAATTTTATTTTAATACTAATATTAATATTAATAAAATATCTAGAGCAATATTAACAATGGTCTATACCTTCAAAAAGAATCTTATCTATTAAGGAACTTGGCTGGTGCTAAAATATGTGCTTGTTTCATATATATTCCTTAAAGGATAAATAAGTAATATCATCTGATCCACTTTCTGCACAGGGCTATTAGCTCCAAACTTCTTTTATTTAAGATCCGTATGAGAAACTTGAAGTGTATGCTGTTTCTTTTTTTCTATTTCTCTCTCCCAGAATTTTTGGGGTCCAACTTCTACACTCTTGATTTAAGATCTCTAAGTTTAAGACTCATCTTTATGGTTTCCATGAGCATAGATGGATGATGCATCTAAATCTGTAAAGCCAAAGGTAACATTAGGAATTCTATTTCTTTCCATGAAATACTTGTAGGAGCAGATCTACCCCCATTTCAGGCATAGACTATAAAGTGTTAAGATGCAGGAAGTGGTCTGTGGAGCACCAAGCGTATCCTGCGATACTGTTTCATTAAGAAGGTGCCAAAAAACAGAAAGGATAATGAAAACACAGGCAATATTGGATGTGAGAAACTAAAGCTACATCATTTATAACTCAGTTTCCCAAGAAAAGGCAGGAAGAAAGAATAATGTAGCTGTGGATCACCCACTTGAAACACCAGTTAAACTCAGAGAAGGGCTGGCAGAGAGATAATTGTACTTATTAAAAGTGCACATATCTGCAAGGAACCATGATGTCCTTCTAAAACTGAATGCATAGGGGGGGTTCCGGAAGATGGCGGCGTAGGAGGACGCGGGGCTCACAGCGCGTCCTGCCGATCACTTAGATTCCACCTACACCTGCCTAAAGAACCCAGAAAACCGCCAGAGGATTAGCAGAAGGGAGTCTCCGGAGTCAAGCGCAGACTAGAGGCCCACGGAAGAGGGTAGGAAGGGCGGCGAGGCGGTGCGCGCTCCACGGACTGGCGGGAGGGAGCCGGGGCGGAGGGGCGGCTCGCCGGCCAAGCAGAGCCCCCGAGTCGGGCTGGCAAAAGCGGAGGGGCCGGACAGACTGTGTTCCGACAGCAAGCGCGACTTAGCGTCTGGGAGGTCATAAGTTAACAGCTCTGCGCGGAAAGCGGGAAGGCTGGAGGACAAAGGGAGGGAGAGCTGCTGAGCCCCCGGACGGCAGAGCTCAGCTTGGCGGGGAACAAAGGCGCCAGCGCCATCTCCCCCGCCCATCCCCCAGCCAAAATCCCAAAGGGAACCAGTTCCTGCCAGGGAACTTGCTCGCTCCGCGCAAACACCCAACTCTGCGCTTCTGCGGAGCCAAACCTCCGGCAGCGGATCTGACTCCCTCCCGCTGCCACAGGGCTCCTCCTGAAGTCGATCACCTAAGGAGAAGCGAGCTAAGCCTGCCCCTCCACCCCCCGTGCACCTTGCCTACCCACCCCAGCTAATACGCCAGATCCCCAGCAACACAAGCCTGGCAGTGTGCAAGTAGCCCAGACGGGACACGCCACCCCACAGTGAATCCCGCCCCTAGGAGAGGGGAAGAGAAGGCACACACCAGTCTGACTGTGGCCCCAGCAGTGGGCTGGGGGCAGACATCGGGTCGGACTGCGGCCCCGCCCACTAACTCCAGTTATACACCACAGCACAGGGGAAGTGCACTGCAGGTCCTCACCACGCAAGGGACTCTCCAAAATGACCAAACGGAAGAATTCCCCTCAGAAGAATCTCCAGGAAATAACAACAGCTAATGAACTGATCAAAAAGGATTTAAATAATAGAACAGAAAGTGAATTTAGAATAATAGTCATAAAATTAATCGCTGGGCTTGAAAACAGTATACAGGACAGCAGAGAATCTCTTGCCACAAAGATCGAGGGACTAAGGAACAGTCACGAGGAGTTGAAAAACGCTTTAAACGAAATGCAAAACAAAATGGAAACCACGATGGCTCGGCTTGAAGAGGCAGAGGAGAGAATAGGTGAACTAGAAGATAAAGTTATGGAGAAAGAGGAAGCTGAAAGAAAGAGAGATAAAAAAATCCAGGAGTATGAGGGGAAAATTAGAGAACTAAGTGATACACTAAAAAGAAATAATATACGCATAATTGGTATCCCAGAGGAGGAAGAGAGAGGGAAAGGTGCTGAAGGGGTACTTGAACAAATTATAGCTGAGAACTTCCCTGAACTGGGGAAGGAAAAAGGCATTGAAATCCAAGAGGCACAGAGAACTCCCTTCAGACGTAACTTGAATCGATCTTCTGCACGACATATCATAGTGAAACTGGCAAAATACAAGGATAAAGAGAGAATTCTGAAAGCAGCAAGGGATAAACGTGCCCTCACATATAAAGGGAGACCTATAAGACTCGTGACTGATCTCTCCTTTGAAACTTGGCAGGCCAGAAAGGCTTGGCACGATATCTACAGTGTGCTAAACAGAAAAAATATGCAGCCGAGAATCCTTTATACAGCAAGTCTGTCATTTAGAATAGAAGGAGAGATAAAGGTCTTCCCAAACAAACAAAAACTGAAGGAATTTGTCACCATGAAACCAGCCCTACAAGAGATCCTAAGGGGGATCCTGTGAGACAAAGTACCAGAGACATCACTACAAGCATAAAACATACAGACATCACAATGACTCTAAACCCATATCTTTCTATAATAACACTGAATGTAAATGGATTAAATGCGCCAACTAAAAGACATAGGGTATCAGAATGGATAAAAAAACAAGACCCATCTATTTGCTGTGTACAAGAGACTCATTTTAGATCTGAGGACACCTTTAGATTGAGAGTGAGGGGATGGAGAACTATTTATCATGCTCCTGGAAGCCAAAAGAAAGCTGGAGTAGCCATACTTATATCAGACAAACTAGACTTTAAATTAAAGGCTGTAACAAGAGATGAAGAAGGGCATTATATAATAATCACAGGGTCTATCCACCAGGAAGAGCTAACTATTATAAATGTCTATGCGCCAAATACAGGAGCCCCCAGATATATAAAACAATTACTCATAAACATAAGCAACCTTATTGATAAGAATGTGGTCATTGCAGGGGACTTTAACACCCCACTTACAGAAATGGATAGATCATCTAGACACACAGTCAATAAAGAAACAAGGGCCCTGAAGGATACATTGGATCAGATGGACTTGACAGATATATTTAGAACTCTGCACCCCAAAGCAACAGAATATACTTTCTTCTCGAGTGCACATGGAACATTCTCCAAGATAGATCATATACTGGGTCACAAAACAGCCCTTCATAAGTTTACAAGAATTGAAATTATACCATGCATACTTTCAGACCACAATGCTATGAAGCTTGAAATCAACCACAGGAAAAAGTCTGGAAAACCTCCAAAAGCATGGAGGTTAAAGAACACCCTACTAACGAATGAGTGGGTCAACCAGGCAATTAGAGAAGAAATTAAAACATATATGGAAACAAACGAAAATGAAAATACAACAATCCAAACGCTTTGGGATGCAGCGAAGGCAGTCCTGAGAGGAAAATACATTGCAATCCAGGCCTATCTCAAGAAACAAGAAAAATCCCAAATACAAAATCTAACAGCACACCTAAAGGAAATAGAAGCAGAACAGCAAAGGCAGCCTAAACCCAGCAGAAGAAGAGAAATAATAAAGATCAGAGCAGAAATAAACAATATAGAATCTAAAAAAACTGTAGAGCAGATCAACGAAACCAAGAGTTGGTTTTTTGAAAAAATAAACAAAATTGACAAACCTCTAGCCAGGCTTCTCAAAAAGAAAAGGGAGATGACCCAAATAGATAAAATCATGAATGAAAATGGAATGATTACAACCAATCCCTCAGAGATACAAACAATTATCAGGGAATACTATGAAAAATTATATGCCAGCAAATTGGACAACCTGGAAGAAATGGACAAATTTCTAAACACCCACACTCTTCCAAAACTCAATCAGGAGGAAATAGAACGCTTGAACAGACCCATAACCAGCGAAGAAATTGAATCGGTTATCAAAAATCTCCCAACAAATAAGAGTCCAGGACCAGATGGCTTCCCAGGGGAGTTCTACCAGACATTTAAAGCAGAGATAATACCTATCCTTCTCAAGCTATTCCAAGAAATAGAAAGGGAAGGAAAACTTCCAGACTCATTCTGTGAAGCCAGTATTACTTTGATTCCTAAACCAGACAGAGACCCAGTAAAAAAAGAGAACTACAGGCCAATATCCCTGATGAATATGGATGCAAAAATTCTTAATAAGATACTAGCAAATCGAATTCAACAGCATATAAAAAGAATTATTCACCATGATCAAGTGGGATTCATTCCTGGGATGCAGGGCTGGTTCAACATTCGCAAATCGATCAACGTGATACATCACATTAACAAAAAAAAAGAGAAGAACCATATGATCCTGTCAATCGATGCAGAAAAGGCCTTTGACAAAATCCAGCACCTTTCTTAATAAAAACCCTTGAGAAAGTCAGGATAGAAGGAACATACTTAAAGATCATAAAGGCCATTTATGAAAAGCCCACAGCTAACATCATCCTCAACGGGGAAAAACTGAGAGCTTTTTCCCTGAGATCAGGAACACGACAGGGATGCCCACTGTCACCACTGCTGTTTAATATAGTGCTGGAAGTTCTAGCATCAGCAATCAGACAACAAAAGGAAATCAAAGGCATCAAAATTGGCAAAGATGAAGTCAAGCTTTCGCTTTTTGCAGATGACATGATATTATACATGGAAAATCCGATAGACTCCACCAAAAGTCTGCTAGAACTGATACATGAATTCAGCAAAGTTGCAGGATACAAAATCAATGTGCAGAAATCAGTTGCATTCTTATACACTAACAATGAAGCAACAGAAAGACAAATGAAGAAACTGATCCCATTCACAATTGCACCAAGAAGCATAAAATACCTAGGAATAAATCTAACCAAAGATGTAAAAGATCTGTATGCTGAAAACTATAGAAAGCTTATGCAGGTAATTGAAGAAGATATAAAGAAATGGAAAGACATTCCCTGCTCATGGATTGGAAGAATAAATATTGTCAAAATGTCAATACTACCCAAAGCTATCTACACATTCAATGCAATCCCAATCAAAATTGCACCAGCATTCTTCTCGAAACTAGAACAAGCAATCCTAAAATTCATATGGAACCACAAAAGGCCCCGAATAGCCAAAGTAATTTTGAAGAAGAAGACCAAAGCAGGAGGCATCACAATCCCAGACTTTAGCCTCTACTACAAAGCTGTCATCATCAAGACAGCATGGTATTGGCATAAAAACAGACACATAGACCAATGGAATAGAATAGAAACCCCAGAACTAGACCCACAAACGTATGGCCAACTCATCTTTGACAAAGCAGGAAAGAACATCCAATGGAAAAAAGACAATCTCTTTAACAAATGGTGCTGGGAGAACTGGACAGCAACATGCAGAAGGTTGAAACTAGACCACTTTCTCACACCATTCACAAAAATAAACTCAAAATGGATAAAGGACCTGAATGTGAGACAGGAAACCATCAAAACCTTAGAGGAGAAAGCAGGAAAAGACCTCTCTGACCTCAGCCGTAGCAATCTCTTACTCGGCACATCCCCAAAGGCAAGGGAATTAAAAGCAAAAGTGAATTACTGGGACCTTATGAAGAGAAAAAGTTTCTGCACAGCAAAGGAAACAACCAACAAAACTAAAAGGCAACCAACGGAATGGGAAAAGATATTTGCAAATGACACATCGGACAAAGGGCTAGTATCCAAAATCTATAAAGAGCTCATCAAACTCCACACCCGAAAAACAAATAACCCAGTGAAGAAATGGGCAGAAAACATGAATAGACACTTCTCTAAAGAAGACATCCGGATGGCCAACAGGCACATGAAAAGATGTTCAACGTCGCTCCTTATCAGGGAAATACAAATCAAAACCACACTCAGATACCACCTCACGCCAGTCAGAGTGGCCAAAATGAAGAAATCAGGAGACTATAGATGCTGGAGAGGATGTGGAGAAACAGGAACCCTCTTGCACTGTTGGTGGGAATGCAAATTGGTGCAGCCGCTCTGGAAAGCAGTGTGGAGGTTCCTCAGAAAATTAAAAATAGACCTACCCTATGACCCAGCAATAGCACTGCTAGGAATTTATCCAAGGGATACAGGAGTACTGATGCATAGGGGCACCTGTACCCCAATGTTTATAGCGGCACTCTCAACAATAGCCAAATTATGGAAAGAGCCTAAATGTCCATCAACTGATGAATGGATAAAGAAATTGTGGTTTATATACACAATGGAATACTACGTGGCAATGAGAAAAAATGAAATATGGCCTTTTGTAGCAACATGGATGGAACTGGAGAGTGTGATGCTAAGTGAAATAAGCCATACAGAGAAAGACAGATACCATATGTGTTCACTCTTATGTGGATCCTGAGAAACATAACAGAAACCCATGGGGGAGGGAAAAAAAAAAAAAAAAAAAAAAGAGGTTAGAGTGGGAGAGAGCCAAAGCATAAGAGACTGTTAAAAACTGAGAACAAACTGAGGGTTGATGGGGGGTGGGAGGGAGGGCAGGGTGGGAGGGAGGGCAGGGTGGGTGATGGGTATTGAGGAGGGCACCTTTTGGGATGAGCACTGGGTGTTGTATGGAAACCAATTTGACAGTAAATTTCATATATTAAAAAATAAAAAATAAAAAAAATTAAAAAAAAATAAATAAAAAAAAAAAAAAAAGAAAGTAGACTCTGAACTATAACTGCTAATGGTTGCTTTACAAATTACATTGATCCACTAATATCATGTCAAATTATTTCTTGTTTAGTTATCAAACAAAATTTTTAACATTCTAACAGGAGAACTGAGACATATTTTACCTTGATTTATGACTCACATTAGTAAAGTAAGTTTTGTTGGTGGGTTTCTTATTATAAAATTATTTAGATCATAAATAATAACACATGAATAAATTAAACAGTTTATTGAAAAAAGCAAAAAAAAAATAAAAAAATAAAACTGAATGCATAAACAAACTGTGGCAAAGGCATACAATTGAATATTATTCAGCGATAAAAGGAAATGAGTTATTAAGCCATAAAAAGACACAGAAAGCTTAAATGCATATTTGCAGAGGGAAAGAAGCCTTCTAAAAAGGTTACATACGGTATGATTCCAACTGCCTGACACTCTGGGGAAAGTAAAACTACAGATACAGTAAAAAGATCAGTGATTGCCGGAGGTTTGGAGGAAGGAGGGAGAAGGGGAGAGTGGATAGGTGCAGCGCAGATGACTTTTAGGGCAGTGAAACTATTCTGTATGATACTGTAATGGTAGATAAATGACATCATGCATTTGTCAAAACCCATCAAACTACAGCACAGAGTGAATCCTAATGTAAACTGTGGACTTTAGCTAATGATAATGTATCGGTATTTATTCATCAATTGTAACAAATGTACCACAAATGTAATCAATTGTAACAAATTGTATGCATGATGTTAACAATAGGGGAAACCGTGAGGAGGGAGATAAAGTTTATATGGGGATTCTCTGAAAAAACAAAAAAAACAAAGTTCATAAATTTGTAGTCTTGTTAGTTGGAAATAATGTTCTAATCACAGAGTCAACCAGCAGTCTGATACAGAGATTCTGGGGTCTACCAAAAGAGTTTCCAGGTTGAGTTTTGGTGGACTATAACCTTGTGGCAAAGGATCATGATGGAGTCTGGTTTCCTTGCCTTCATGAGGTATCACTTCTTCAGTTCTTGTCACTGCACTTTGGACAATCTCTTCACAGATTATCTGAAGGGAAATCATTTTTATGTCCTTCACTGGCCTCTTAAAGCAAACAGCATATTCCATGAAATAATGGCACACCCCTCTGACTTCTGTCTGCACCCTACCCTTCAGGGTATTTTATGAAAATATTTGAGATTGCTGGGATTCACCGGTTGTAGCCCAATGCAGACCATATTTATCCCTCTTGTGCCAGATTCTTATGGTAATAGTCCTTAGACTACTTAAAATACTTTGATCTTGGAGACTCCTCATTAATTCATTTGTGAGTCTTCTGCAAGGGATGAAAGTTCCAGTGTTGATCAAAAGTAACTACGTCACTGTTAGAAAAGATGGCTAAATTAGCTAAAGCAGGAGAACACTGTCATCAGTATGTCTAACTATTTGTGTGAGTCTGTGCTCTCTGGGTTAAATAGCCTATAAAATTCAAATAAAATTTTGAAAAAGAGCTACATCTGTATTAAGGGTGTATATGCAACATAAAAAAAAAATCAGACTGAATTTCTTGTTGAGCACGTTTAAATCTGTAAATATGACAAAAATTTCTATTGGGAATTAATTTTTCTTGATTTTTATAGAAAATTAATTGTATATTCATCTAAAGTCAAGATTAATAACATCTTTTCTTTAATCTCAGATGTAAATATTTATAACTAGCTTTTAAAATTATAAAATTGTTATTGCTGCTCAAAATGAAATTAATAGTTCAGAGAAACATATGGTGAAAAATGAAGGTTTCTCTCTTAAATCCCCAACTCCCCAGTCACACTTCTCAGAGTACTTTTTATGTAATGATTTCTAGTGTTCTAGTGTATCTATCCAGAATTATCTATGCTTGTACATGCTTATATATATATGTGTGTGTGTGTGTGTGTGTGTGTCGCATACTTTAAAATATATGATGAATCAAACACACACACATATTTTGACGTCACCACATGTAACACTCCACCCATCATATGGGTATGGATATGTGTATGTACAATGAGTATGTTTTTGTGGTTCAGGGATATGCATCTAAGAGAAAAATTCAGACTTTCTTTTAATTATTGGAATGTACTTCTAACAATATTTTCCTGATACAGCAAATAGCTTTGTCCAGATTCACATAGCTCATATTTTGAGAACACAGAAGTTACTACAGGTCATTAAGTTTCAGCAGTGGATTTCCTGAGCCCATGTCAGTCTTGCAAGACTCGGCTTCATAAGTTTAGTGCAATCTTGGAGGGTTCTGAATGTGACACAATACTTCAAAAGTTTACATCTGGCTGTTGGCCAAATAATATAATCTTAGTTTGACTGTCAGTGGAAAATATTCAATTAGACAAATGAATGTATAGTGGAACGATCTCTTCCTACAGGATTCAAACTCAACAAAACATTGCCATATAATTTCATAAGACTAAATTTCTCATAAAGCAATGCCACTTTGAATGTTAAATGAAATTGAATATGCTTTATTTTCTGGCAATAGCCTTACGGATAGATTATAAACCTCCCCCATTCCAAAGTTGTCTTATTTTTATGCCAGAAATCCAGAATTAGAAGGCAGCAAATTGTGGTCTTTAAAATCCTCAAGAGAGGCCTTGGTAAGTGGAACTATTTGTATTTTTTGGCTACATCATAGGCAGCTTGATAGTTACCCGGTATTATATTCCAAATAAGAAATCCTTTGCATATCTGGACAATTTGGAATGGTAAAGCAGATTTAAAGACTAGTTCATGAGAAGATATTTATAACATTTATTAACACTAGTCAAAGTTATTTGCCATATAGACAAAAGTATTAGACATTTACTCTAGAGCCAGTGGCTTTTAAAAGCCTTGTGATGAACAGAATATTTTATCTTACATACCCAGTACTACTCTATGCATTAAATTAAACACACACACACACACACACATACACACACACACACCAAGTGATTTATAATGAGAGCTCAATTTTAGTCATTTAGCACAAATGAAAGCCACTTGTTAAGAAAGGAAAATACATAAAATATGGAAGTCACAGGAAGTGAAAGGCTAGCTTTTAGTTACATGTACATAGTTTAAGTTTGCTTTAAGTTTTAGGTATATAACTTTTTTTATTCAAATTTTTTAATGTTTATTTTTGAGAGAGAGAGCAAGGAGGGGAGGGGCAGAGAGAGAGGGAGACAGAATACGAAGCAGTCTCCAGGCTCTGACTCTGATGCGTGGGGTGGAACTCAAAAAACACGAATCATGACCAGAGCCAAAGTTGGATGCTTAACCTACTGAGCCACCCCAGGAACCCCTAGATACAGAACTTTTTTGATAGTAAGATACAAACAGGGAAGGAGAACATAACTGTAAGAAGAAACTAGTAATTGGGTGGGACAGTTTTTTTTTTTTTTTACGTTTTATTTGCTTTTGTAAGATTTTAAATTGTATCTTTCAGCTTTTTTTATTAAAAAAATTTTTTTAATGTTTTTATTTATTTTTGAGACAGAGAGAGACAGAGCATGAACAAGGAAGGGGCAGAAAGAGAGGGAGACACAGAATCTGAAGCAGGCTCCAGGCTCTGAGCTGTCAGCACAGAGCACGACGCAGGGCTTGAACTCACAGACCATGAGATCATGACCTGAGTAGAAGTCAGACGCTCAACCGATTGAGCCACCCAGGCACCCCCTTTCAGTTTTTTTTAATGCAGTAATTACATTACTTGATGTTGTTTTATTGTTGAAACTGCCTGCAGATGCAACATGTGCTAACTTTGGATATCAGAAAAATGCCAGGAATTGGATGCTCCATTCCAGTAACAGGTACAAAAGCAAGACATCAGTTTACATAATTTTACTACTAGTGTGGGATATATAGGTTAGAGCTATATCAGCTTATTATTTTCGTATCAGGAGTCCATTCTCTTCATTCTGGCTTGTTAAGGGTTACTGTGAATGTTGCAAGACTTACATAGTAAGCCTAGCTACCAAGAAAAATTGGGACATAGGCAAATTAATAATAATAATAATAATAATAATAATAATAAAAGCTTAACAATAGTTAAGCTTCTCTTAACACCACCATATATCTCCTTTTTAGTTCTTTCTTCTTCACCGAGGACTAGCCAACATTCAGTTTTCTTGCCCTTTTGTAAATTGACTTGTTCTACATACCTTTCCTTGTCTTTCTGAGATTATAAAAATACTTTAATATTGACTACTTAATTTCACATAATCCATGTTGAAATACCAGTGAATGTCCAAGGTCTAGAGAAGCACATCCTCAAAGATGTCCATTCTCTTCCAGTATTTTTTTTTCCTGTTGCAAATAGATACATATAAATATAAATAAGAAATATATGTATTGAGAACACAAAAATGGGTAACAGGTCTAGTCTACTTTTCAGAAGTTTTGAAACAGAACTTAATAAGACTAATTATATCAATTCAAAAAGTATTATATATTAGGTGAACATTTAACCCCCATTGGATTAAATATTTCAACTTTTGAAGTCCTACTACCTGTCTTGCTCCCCCAGAAAACTTGAGAGCCCAGAAATAAATCCAATTTATACCATGTAAAAGGGCCATTGGCAACATGACTTAAACCTCACTATTACATTTTCGGAGAGAAATCATAATATAAAATTAAAATTCCCCTCATAATTAGAGAAATTAAATTTCAAAGCTGTTAAACCCTGAATTCGTGCATACCGATTAACCCTTTCAGCAACAGAGGTCTCCTTTATATGCTAATAATGACAGCTTTAGCCTAAACCTTCTCCCATTCCGAAAGGGAATAAATTCTCATCTCCAAACTGTTGTGTTTTTTCACTGTTCCAAAATTCCCATGGGTGAATAGGAAATAAAAACCGTTCTGCATCACTTTCCCACTCCAAAGCTGGCTTTATTGCCAGCGCTTCCTGGTGTTAGAGCTTCTACCTACACTGTAAATAGGGCACTCTCCATTTGTAGCAGTCAAGTCCGCTGACATCAATTGCCTTAATTCCACACATGACCAAACTTAGGCTTTTGTCTGTATTTTTTCAACACAGATGGGATGCCCTATTTTTTTTTTTTTTTTTTTTTTTTTTTTTTTTTTTTTTTTTTGTTCTGTGCTATAGTGACTATCACTGCTACGTTCTGAGAAGATTTTCTTCTGGGATCCTCACTGAATGAATGAGAGAGCCATTGTTAATAGATATCTGAATTTCAGGTGCCTCTATTGACATTTCTAAACTTACATGTTCAGCAACTCAGGGGATGAAAAAAATACCTTTTTTTGGCTGCTCCACATATTGTGCTTCCTTTCAGAGTTTTTAATTTTCCAAGCCATAGTATCTTTTATGAGTCATTTCAGAGAAATGAGGAAAACACTTTCGACTTCCTTTACTTCTAAAGCCAAGGTTCCTTTTCTTAACTCTTCAATTTTCCCGATTAACCCCAATCATCCCAAAAGCTCAAATTAAAAAAAAAATAACTACTTTTCAATTGCACATGTTTCTTTTCTGTTTTTGATAGGAAGAACACATATTGCTGGTAGAATTTACTTTTTATTATTTTGTTTGTTTCAGGTTTAGATATTTATTCCCTGAGCATACTCTTCTATTTTTTGCCTCAGTTTCTTCAAGAGCCAAGGACTAGGAGGTCTCTCCAAATCATCTGTTAATTTAAACAAACAAACAAACAAACAAACAAACAACATAAAACAGAATGAAACACTTTCCCACTACCCTCTTCCTGATTGTGGCATTTTCACACAGGAGATAGATTTTTATAAAAGACTTTATAAGATTTCATCTGGCTTTTTTTCTTTTCTTTTCTTTCTTTCTTTCTTTTTTTCTTTCTTTTTTTCTTTCTTTTTTTTATTTTTTTTTTTTATTTTGTAGATTTAATCTTTCCTGAATTTTCTTTTCACCTTCCCTAAACACAGGGCAGAACTGCCTTCCCAGGTACAATAACTTGATTCCTTTAAAACTATTAAATGGTTTCTGAAGTATTCTTATCTGATCTTTCTAGCTTTCTTTTTCAAATATATTCACATCTAAAGAAATTGACCCGTTCATGAAGAATAAGTTCCCCAACTGCATCAATTATTAACTCTTTCCTTTCAGGACAGCCTAAATA
Organism: Panthera tigris; assembly: GCF_018350195.1. Classification (NCBI taxonomy): domain Eukaryota; kingdom Metazoa; phylum Chordata; class Mammalia; order Carnivora; family Felidae; genus Panthera; species Panthera tigris. The sequence goes on from NC_056663.1 coordinate 155,127,776, forward strand.
TTTTCTTCATCTTGTCTTCCTCTTGGGAAATCAGTTCAATTTACTTTATGAAATCTTTCCACATTCTATTAAATCATCTTCAATCCTGGGCACATTCTCTAAGAAAACAATTAAGATATCTTAACTTTTTTTATAATCTTCTTTAAAAATATTTGTAATTGGTATTTCATTGTTTGCTTTTCATGTCTCTCTAGCTTGGCATCTAAGAATTCCTTTCCCCTAAGAAAATTTGTCTTTCCACAGGTCAATTAGTGTGTCTGCATTCACTTTTATTTCCCTTTCCCATTATTCTTATTGAGGATGTATAACACATTTTTTGTTTGTTTTAAATGTATCCCATGATTTAGTCAGTATGAAAATAGAAGAAATGTGAAAGATGGAGATTGTTGGTTTTCTCTCATTCTATGCCAGACCAGCTGCTATCTAAACTGGCTATCTAAATCTGGATTGATCTAAAGAGTGCACTTAATTAAACTACTTAGTTTGTACTTAGCAGTGTCTATTAGAAGTGTTGATGCACACCAGCTTATATCCTGACCTCAGATGCGAGGAGAGTTTGATTTCTTTTGATTGCTTTCTTTCTTGGAATTGAGTTCTAGTTATTGGAAATAGAAAGGTACTCATATTGAGGGTCATTTCTCCTATTGAGAACTAATTTTCTCTGTAGTTCTTTTAAGTGGGTGTAATTTCTTTTACGATATCCCATGAACTCAGGGCCAAGAATAGGGGTTGGCAGCTCTCTATTGTTGCTTCCCGGCCATTCTTCCTCGAATTCTTCTACATTCCTTTGCTTCCATAACAAAGTAACACAGACTGAGCAGCTTAAACAACAGAAATTTATTGTTATGGTTCTGGAGGCTAGAAGTGCCAGATCAATGTGTCAGGAGAGTTGTTTCTTCTGAGGCCACTCTCCTTGACGTATTAATGGCTGTCTTCTCCCTGGATCTTCATATCATCTTCTCTCTGTGGGCATCTGTGACCTAATTGCTGCTTCTTATGACACCAGTCATATTGAATTAAGACCTACTCTAAAGACCTCATTTAACCTTAATTGTCTCTTTAACATCCTTATGTCCAGATACAGTTACATTCTGAGGTACTGGTAATTAGGGCTTCAGCATATGAATTAGTGACGGGAGTGGGACGATTCTGTTCATAACACCCTTCTACTCATTCTTGCACCTTTGGAAATCAAGCTTCTACTATCATGTTTTTCTCTTGGTTACTGACAGTCTCTGACCTGATTATTCTTCTTTATTTAGCAAAAATGTAAACTCCTTATTTACAAGATTTGTTCTCATCTTTAATAATTCCAAAGCCACCCTCAATGTCTCACCCTCCAATAATCTGTTTTCTCTATGCATTTCTTTGTTTTCTTTGGTTTCTCTCCCACATTCACACTTTAAACCGTATCATCACCTATACATGCATTATCCTCACAATTAAGTATGTGATTTCACTCTTTTCCACCTTGCATATTCTACGACTGCCAGTTTAACTCTTTCTCAGAATCATGAGAAAACATTTATAACTCTATTTTTTCCCCAATATGTCAGCTTTCTTCTTCATTTATCTCCTTATCCAAATTAAATTCCATGGTTCATAATTTCATTTGTACTCTTACAAATATACCAAATGTCTTGTTGCTCATTTTTTTTTTAAAACCATACCTGTGTGACAACTCCCCTACCATGGATGAACCCAGCTATATGTTGTCTATATCCCAGCATGGAAAGAGAAATTCCAGTGAAAACAAATTCCACTAGAAGTGTGTGATACTTACGTCCACAATGACTGTCAACCTTATTATATTTCTCTTGCCAATTCAGTCATCCAACTATTTAAAAACTTACTTTTTTACCCTTCACAAACTCCACCTTCCTTTGTTTTCTGCTCCATTCCTGCTCCATTATCTTCCCCTGTACAGGGAAAATAGAATCACTTACCTTTTTCAGGTCTGGCATACCAGTCTATTTGGAACACACGTGCATATCCAATTGTCTGGAAGACTTTTCATATTGTAGATTTCAAAGGAACCTTAGAAATGTGAAGTTTCATTTCCCCAAATGAAATTGCCTCCCTTCTAATGTTACCTACTCAATGAATGGTACTTTTATCCACAGAATAAGATAGAAATCTATATACTCCCCTTGTCCCTCCTTTTACATTTTTCCCAAGCTTTGTAGCTTTTATCTCCTAAATATCTTCATCTATTTCTCTCCGCATCTTTCATTTCATCATCCTGCTGTTAATTACCATTAAATATATCTCCTAAAAAAGCAGTCTCCTATTTATATCATAGCAACCCGAACCCATTTTTTGACACCACAGTCAGAATAACCTTTTCAAAACACAAATGTAGTAATGGGACTACTTTTCTTCCTGTTTAAAAATTTGAAATTTACCAGTTTTTCTTAGATTAATGGTAATGAATGTATTGAATAGAGGTCTCAGTATGGTCTCTCAAGCAGCTCCTTTCTGCATCATATTTCCTTTCAATTTCAGTTCTAATCTACTACATTATTTTAGTTCATTGTACACGTGGCCCCTCTAGTCACAATTGCTCATGCTTTTCCCTCCATTCTTCTATCTCTTTTCAACTGGTTATGTCCTATTTATCTTAATACAGTGTGGAACACTCAGAAAATTCTTAATAAATGCTTCACAAGTTAATAACTGAATGAATGCATAAATGTAGACCAATATCTGAATTTGGGAGGAGGAATAAATTATATATCATATCAGTAAGATAATTTTTGGTATAGAAATTTCATAGAAATTATAAATATATGTGATGACTATTCATGGAAATGAATGAGTCTTGCATATGGTGAATTTGAATCATGTGCAGATTCCTCAATGTCAGTTCTAATCTCTTCACCGACCTTAACATCAAATTGATCACTTTAGCATATCTTTTCTATCTCTTACTTCCTATCAAATCACTTCTTTCCATCCTTATAATCATGGCCTTAGTTCCAGACAATAACTCTTTTTCATCTTATTTCTGGAAAGAATCTTCCAACTGGTCTTCTTGCATTAGTCTTATGTTTTTCTATTAGATTTTCCATTTTTTCAAACTTTAAGAGTGATCTTTTAAGAATACAAAATATATTAAATTTCTTCCTAGCTTATATACCCTCAGTGCCTTCCTATTGCATTCAGGATAAATCCTGAAGTCCCTAAGCATGGCCCCTCCCCTCCATCTTCTCTGGGATGCCTCCCTTAATTCATCTCTTTATACTGACATTGCCTGTTTTCTGTCTTTCTCTGTAGTTTGTTGTATCTTTATACTTATTTGTCACAGCTGGCACAGAAACATGCCATATTTTAGGTGTTCCATAAACATTGGTGAACAAAATTAATGATGAATTAATACATTTAAGAAGTTTGTCAAAACAGTAAAAAGCATTATTATGAAGCATTGGAGGTTATCTATTTTTCCTCCAAGTTTTGACAAATGAAGTTAACTGCACTCCTTTATGCATAAGAAATTGTGTTGCTAGGCTTTATTGGTCACATATCCAGGTCTAGTGAATTAATACTGATCTTGAATTTATATTATTGATTGCTCCAAACCTATTATTTCTCAAACAGGGAACAATAAGGTATATTCTCTGTGGCTTTAAATCAAGCTAAAATTAATTTGCCTTGACTCTAGGATACTAGGTCCTAATAACATGTTTTCACATGTTAGTGAATTAGACATGAGTTACTCAGTATTTGTGTACTGAATAAATAAAAATTTTAGATGGATAAATGAAGCAGGCTATGTCTTAGAGTTATATATGTAAATCATCAAATGATTATTTTAAATTTTGAAAAGATGAGTCTAAATTTTTTTATTTTATATTTTTATATGACTCTTTTCATTTGCTATGTTTCTTGTTTGCTACTACCACGTAGAACATGACGTCAGCATTTTATAATTTATATTTTCCCCTTTATCTTTTTTTTAGATATTTGAATTTAAAAGAGGGGGGGCTGGTTTTTATTTACTAACTCATTTAGCAAATGTATTGGCAACAACTGTACAATTCTTTTAAAAATGGAAATAGAATTAGTGGTTGTATATGTGAGAAATGGGCTGCTTCATTTGAGGAATGGTGCTTTTTTTCTGCTTAATAATGTGATGTTATCGTTTGTTTTTGGAAAGATAGTATATTCATATAAATTAAAGTCAATTTCCTGCTAGCAATTCACACTTAAAACATAGAGAAATTTATATTAGAAAATCTATTCTTAGAAATTATTTCTGAAGACATCAATTTGAAGTGAATGATTACTTTGAGAATTCTCTGTCACAACACTTACATTGGTCTTTATTAATGGCCTGCGGAGGTTACCAGACTGCCCTTTAAAAATCTAGTGTGAGGGGGTGCCTGGGTGGCTCAGTCGGTTAAGTGTTCAACTTCACCTCAGGCCATGATCTCACGGTTTGTGAGTTCGAGCCCCACGTAGGGCTCTGTGCTGACAGCTCAGAGCCTAGAGCCTGCTTCTGATCTGTGTCCCCCTCTCTCTCTGTCCCTCCCCCACTCATGCTCTGTCTCTCTCTGTCTCAGAAATAAATAAAACATTTAAAGAAAAAAAAGGTTTAAAAAATCTAGGGTGAGGAGTTCAATCTGCAGAACTCCCCTAATCACCAAACCTTTTCCTTGGATTGCCGTCATCACTTGATTTGAAATCTTGGCATTTTTGACATTTGTTAGACAAATTGGTGCAATACTTTAAAGTTATCTTCTATTTAGTTAAATATTATAAGTCAATCAAAAAATGGAAAAAAAAACCCAATACAACTTCAAGAGGGCCAACTTTATATTTATGGGTGAACTGAAAATTAACTGTATGACAGAATATCCAAATAAAATCTATCTACCTTGCATTTTGAAGTATCTCAATGTGACAGGACGATGCCAAAGAAGAAAACCACTGTTGTCTTCTAACAAAAGAATAGCCATTCCTGGGCTCCTGGGTGGCTCAGTCAGTTGAGCCCCCAACTTTGGCTCAGGTCATAATCTCATAGTTCTTGAGTCCAAGCCCTGCGTGGGACTCGCTGCTGGCAGCCAGAACGGGGCTCGCTGCTGTCAGCACAGAGCCTGCTTTGGATCATCTGTCCCCCTCTCTCTCGGGCCCTCCCCCATGCATGAGCGCACATGCACATGTGCATGAATGTGTGCGTGCGTGTGTGCGCAGGCTCTCTCTCTCTCAAAAATAAATAAACAAAACAATAAAGAACAGCCATTCTTTAGTTTTAAATTTTTACTTGTTAAAGCAATACAAAAGAAAACAACAATACTTATTTTTATAGACAAAAGTAATAACATACAGAAATAAGATCTGGTTGAGTCTAGTTAATGTGGAATAGTTTCATAGGTGGCTATAAGAGTAATGGTTGGTAAGCAATGTGAAAAGGACACCACTGGAATAAACACAAGGCTGACACACAGATAACAACATATGAAAATAATAATATTCAACAATAAAAATTAACATGTGAGAAACATTTGTAATAATCAGATATTGCTTGACAAAAATACAAAACCATTGATGGAATAAGAAAACAGAAAATTACTGCTTTATTTTTAGCTAGCCAATTAGTTTGCACAGCAAAAATGACTTTTATTCAGTGGCTCTCGAATAAGAAAATATAAACAGATTTCCCAAACCAGAACAATAGTGGGATGAGGGGGTGGTGTAGGGAATATTGAAGGATATAAGAGGGGGGAGTTTGCACCATATGCTCTAATTTAGATTTGGACAGCTTTTGGAAGTCCTTGGTAATAAAAAGGATTTCTGCTTTTTGTCTTCTTGATGCAGGGTTTACATTTTGGGGGAAAACCTACTAGTTTAAGGAAACAAATGAAAGACCTTCTGGTTTGAATATTTATTTTAATGAGAAGAAAGCCCATTTGGATGAGAAAGGTGAAGAAAAAGCAAGTTTATGCTCCCCTGATGTGCTCTATGATCACGTCTGTCTTACCCAGCTCTAATTTTCTTTGATTTTAACTCATCTGTATGACCAGACATCTGTGAGTATTTATGCCTTTTTTGGTTATGTGCTGTCCCATTCTGGCTATCCATCAAATCCAGAACAGACTTCCCAGCAACGTTTTGTACAAAATGTAGAGTAGAATGATAACTGATTAGCATTACGTGATAAATGGACATTCTTCAGCTGAAACTGTAAAGTGCAAAACAGCTGAGACAACATATGAGCAGGAAATATAGTGCACAGTCTGTCTCTTGGTTCCTGTTCACGCAGCTAATTTTTTACAGCTACAATTCAAAACTGTATGCGGCTTGGGTGTATATTCTATCCAACAAATTTAAAAAAATAGGCGGACTCCCTTTTGTTTGCACATATTTGGGGGAAGACATTTTGATGGCACACTACTAGGATGATATGTTTCTTGGTGGCAAATAGCAAAAGGTAATAGTCACTGTTGCTGATTTCAAGAATTCTGCTCAAAATCCTGAAGAATAGCTCTCCCCAAAGAAATGCTCTCTGTCGACCAAGCCTCATTTTATTTTCACAACTCAGTTAGTCCTTTGATGAATCTCTGAAATAGAGAGATTTAGATTTAAAAAACAAAAGCCTACAAAGTAAGTGAGAAAGTGAGACTGGGTGGGGGCTGAAATGGGCGCCCCGTCAAAGGGCCCCAGCTAGTCACCAACAGGCAATTGTTTCTCTCCACTAATGAGTGGACCAGTGTTCCTAAATCTTCCATTTTTTAAAAAAGAAATTAGATATTCAGATATCCGTATTTTTTAAATCATAGGTTTCTTAACTTAAAAAAATGATGTATTCTTTCTTTTAAGCACAGGGAACACTGGGCATCAACTGCTAAAGAGGTTTAACTCATTGGTTGTTGGTTTTTAACCTCTGTCTTAGATATTAAAAAAAAAAGTTTAGGGCTATATATTTGTAACAAAAGCTGACCTTTGAATATAGTTAAAATATACTAAACAACTATTAAAGTTTAAGCATCCGTCTTACGTTACACTGTATCTACTACCAACTGTCTTGGTTGATTTATTAGAGCATCAATGTATGATAGAGTATTAAATCAAGTAGCAGTCTATCACAGTTATTTTTCATTAGTTAGTACATTATCAGTTAGGCTAGAAGAATATGAATAGATTCTGTTACCCAATTCACTCACTGTTGAGATGAAAACAATCGGAGTTGAAGATTTAGGTGATGTGACCAAAGCATTACAGAAAACTTATAATAAGCAATGACCTGCACTGAGGTGTTTCTCCAATATTTCCTTTCAGTGCCCTTTTCACTACATCTAACGTCTCAAATTGTGATAATGGGAACAAGGGTTAGTTATGGCTTACTTAGACCTAACTGTGAAGAGGAGGAGTTTTAAGCAAATAGCTTAAGGCAGTGTCAAGGGCAGTGTTTACCTTTATAAAAGAACCGACTGCTTTTTAGTACTTCAGATCAGTTCACTGAGATCTGATCCTAGGCGTGACAAGGTAGTTCCTTGGTATGATAAATACAGTTTATTTATTAACCGTATTACACTGCAATTCTTCTTAACTTATTTTCTCAAAGGCTATACAGCTGAATTTCTTGAAACAATCTTTTAAACTTAAGAAATTGTAATTTCAGATATGCAGGCTTTTTAGCTTATCAAAACTAGAAATATTTAACAATTTTAAAAATTGGACTGTATAATTAATATTTATTTTGCTTCAGAAATTAAACAAATCATACTTGTCATCATAGTGGTCCATTCATTACTGTCTAAAATCTAATAACCATGTCAAAACTTTAACATTTCTAATTGTTGTAATTCTTCATCGGCCTCTGGGTGTTCATTTCCCTCCCATGGATCAGAATAAATTAAAATTTAGATAATGACATGTATTTTATCAGGAAATAATGGTTTTTTTTATATCTCCTGTGAAGCATTAATGCTCATAATAATTTTGTGCATAAAGACAGAGGACATGTATCTTCTAGTTGAATTTTATATTTCATCAAATCATGAACTCACTCATTTTAGGCAGAATTATACTAGATTATCTGCATATTTTTATTTGCTTTGTTTGGAAAACAATTCATGATATTTAAAACCTTTATGATATGTTCCGAAAATATGAGGATATATTTAAATCTGACACCTGATTTAAAAAAAATATTAGAAAATTTGTTCATGTTTTAAAAATATTATTTTCCCTAATTCTTCTTATAATCTGATGAGATTTTTATTAAGACCATTTTCACTTCTAAAAATATCAAGAAAATTTATTATTATCTACATTGAGTAAAATATATATTTATGCTCAGTATAAGATAACTTTAATCATGTCTGCATTTTGTCCTTTGAGATACCAATTGCCTTATGCTGCCCCAGGAATTGCCAGGTACCAGATTTTAGATATCTCACTTTATGTATGTTTGATTTATCTTCTGGCTCTAACCTTTACCTCTACGACATACTTTGTGTCCCATTTCCAAAGATTACATAATAAATCAATTTTTAATATGCTAATGACTGTAAAATATTAGGTTGAGTAAGCCTAATAGTGGATATTCACAAATAGTGCCCTAATCTAACATAGAAATCCAGTTTTATAGCTATGTTAACCTTGAAGGTCCATCCCAGGGAGGTTAGCTGCCAGACAATAAAATCCTTCTTTTGCCTCTTTTGTAATGCTCCGGATCGCCAATATTAACTATTACCCTATTCTTGTTTGTGTTCTTCCTACCTATTTCCAAAATCCTCAGCTGCTATTTTCATGAACACTTTTAATGTCTTGGATCTTACTTCATCCCTCAAACCTGGGTTTTTGTACTGTTTCTCTTGTCTTCATCTTTGGCTTTCCTATTTGACTAAGATTTCTACTAGTTTCCTTAAAACAGAATAGGTTTGTGTTAAGCAAGAGAGATAAAAAAATGGATGCAAGATTGAAACACCCAATAATATTTTAGAGAAATAGTACACAAAGTAATTCACAAAATTAAATCATAGACTCTCAGTGCTGAAATGTTGCTTCAGTATTTAGAATGCATGCATAACCAAAGTGAACTCAGCTACCTTTTATGTCAAGAATTCATGTTGATTTTATGTGGGCACAATAATATTAGTCTCATGAAGTCTCTCTTCTCCAAAGAAATATAAATAAAAATATTTCTAGAGGAATGTTTGAAATGTTAATCATTTCTCTTCTGAGATTATCTATCTTGAGAGTTTCTAAACAATGTTCCCATGACACTTGGTAAGATTTTATTTCAATACTTAAACTGTCTCTATTACAGTTTCTAGAACTATAGTATTTTTTTCCAATGGTATTTTGAAATTTTGATTTTATTACAGGAAAACTTAATATTTTATATTAATATTGTAGTCTAGTTAAGTTTTATATTTTCTCTAATCCCAGTAAGTGCTTCAATTAAGCTCTACAGTTCAATGAATAGAGGTATAACGAGCAGGTGTGAACTTCAAAGATCCAGACAAAAGCAAACCTTAGATATTGCCTGCATTCCTTTCTCCCACATATTACCTGGGGCAGTTGGGGTGAGAGGAGTTGCCTAAACATTGCTGTTGTGTTACCTCATTCTTTCCTCATTATTTTCTATTATTTCATAATCATCTTTATTGTTTAATACATTACATGTTATTTTCCACCTGGTTTGTCCTCATATAAAAAGTCAACGCATAAACAACAGACACTTTTCATTGATGAGCATGTATAGCTCTTCAGCAACATGCAAGGACTAGTATATTCTGCAATGGATGAAAGAATAACTGGGTACATGTCTATGTATGTATGTGAATGTGAGATTATATCAACATCTTTCTGTAAACTGAAACTTTCCAGATCGTGTATGCTTAACAAATAAGAATTGCTTAAAGACTGCCTTACATGTAAGAAAGGCTAAGAACTCAAAGATATTTCTGAGGTTTAGGAAGGCTACATAGTGCCCCTTCCACGAGTCCAACTGTCCACAATCTTCTTTTTTCCACTGACTGATGCTTGCAATTCTGCTGTCAGAATTTAATTTCTATTTACAGCTTTTTGGCCTGTTAAGAATAATTATTACTGGGAGATTAATATCTTAAGTGGTTAGTCATTCATGTAAATTTAAAAAATGGAGGACATTTTTTAGTGGGAACTTGTGGAATGATTATGAGAGTCCCAGGAGTCATAGAGGAAAAAGAAAAGATGTTAAACATTTCAATATATGCTTGCATGAACATAAGGAAACAATTGAAAGATACACACTAGACTGTTAATATTGGTTATCATAAAGTTGGGGTTTGACTGAATAACAGGGATGGATAAATGATTTTAAAGATTTATATATTTTTGCACTTTTTTTGTGTTATAATAAATATGTATTATTTGGTAATAATAAAAATGAAGATAAAAAATAGAGTGAGGAGAAAAGAGGGCCACTAAGTAGGAAGGGATCATTTATAGGATACATCGATCCTTACAGTTTTTATAATTTTACTCAGAACTACTCTGTGAATGTCACAGGGTGGCTGTGAAATAAATTTAATGTGGCCCATTAATGAAGGTTTTGTGAATGTAGTATGTAGGTTGGAAGGTTCAGCTGTGATGATTCCCCAAACAGATGGTATTAAAAATTATGCTGGAGTACTGCTAGTTTAATTAACCTACTATTGTGGTTGCATATTATCATCTGGCACTAGATGAGTAACACTGTAGGAGGGCCTAACTTCACTCCTGTGTAAACAACAACAACACAACAAAGAATAGAGATTTGACCTTTAAACACTGTTACAACATTAAACTTGCAAAAAAAAAAATGATCGCCATAATAAAATGACACACTTGTGAAGTGTGAAAAAAAATTTTACATAAGCACCAACATAAATTAGTATCATCCTTGGGGTGCCTGGGTTGCTGAGTCAGTTAAGTGACCACTTGGGTCACTTTCCACTCAGGTCATGATCTCGTGGTTCGTGAGATCAAGCCCTGCATTGGGCTCTGCAGTGTCAGTGCTTGGGATTCTCTCCTTCCCTTTCCCTTTGCTGCTCCCTCCCCCTAAAAATAAACGAACATTAAAACAAAATTAGTGCTACCTTTTCTGAAAAGCAGAGTGGAATACCATACAAATGCTAAAGCCCCAAATTCCCACTTCTGGAAGATAGTCTTAAAAAGACAATAGCAGAAAGAAAATTTGTGTGTACTGAGATTCTAGTTTTAGCATTATCTTTATCATTGAAGTATTGTTACCTTAATTAGCACTGGATAATTTATTTAATTTTATTACATTATAATCATGTAATAATAAAAACATAAAAAATTTCTGTGTATCATAACATCCCTTATATGGAAAAGGTCAAGGATTGAAAGGAATGTTAAAATGAAAATAATTGTGTTATAATGGTGGAATGGTGAGTAATTGAACATTTTTGAGCATTTATAGCCTTTTCTCCCTTAAAATGAAAACAACAATCTTTTTTACGGCTGAGTAATATTCCATTATATATGTAATATATGAAGTATATTTATAATATATAAATTATATATGTGAAATATATATATGAAATATATATATATATATATATATATATATATATATATATATATATCACATCACTTCTCACTAAATCTTCTTTATCCATTACTCAGTGGATGGACACTTGGGCTGAAATGTTGCCATTTGCAATGACATGGATGGAGCTAGAGAGTATTATTCTAAGCGAAATAAGTCAGTCAGAGAAAGACAAATACCATATGATTTCACTCAGTGTAGAATTTAACAAACAAAACAAACAAGCAAAGGAAAAATAAGAAAGAAAGAGGCAAACCAAGAAACAGGTTTTTAATAATAGAGAACAAACTGATGGTTACCATAGGGGAAGTGGGGTGGGGGGAGTAGGTGAAATAGGTGATGGGGTAAGGCATGCACTTGCTGTGACGAGCACATGGTGTTGTATGGAAGTGTTGGTTCCCTATGTCGAACACCTGAAGGTAATATTACACTGTATGCTAACTAACTGGAATTTAAATAAACACTTAAAGAATAATCTTCATATAGAAAAGAAATGTCTCAAAGTAATTATGGAGCTAGGAGTCCTATACATTTGGCTATGAGGAAGTGAACTACTTGTAACCTTTTGTTTTTATATAAGAGCTGCCAAAATAATTAACAATCAGCTTACCTTTAGAACGTCTGATTTCATGAGTCAGGAGTAGTGCCCAATGCTGGCATTTTTTAAGAGTTTATTTATTGTTAAAATTATTAATTTTAAAGTGTACAATTCACTTGCATTATTTTAAAATGTACATGTGTTGAATATTAATGAAGTGGTACAACTATCATCTAATTCCAGAGCATTTTCATCACCCCCAAAAGAAACCCATCACACATTAGCAGTCATTCCCCATTCCTCCCTTCTTATAGCTCCTAAAAGATGCTAATCTAAGTTTCTGTCTTTATGGATTTGCCTGTTCTGGACATTTCATATAAGTAGAATCATGTAATACATAGTACTTTTGTCTGGTTTCTTTAATTTATCACAATGTGTTCAAGGTTCATCCATGTTGTAGCAAATATGAGAATTGCATTCCTTCTTAAGGCCAAATAATATCCCATTGTATGAATACATCCTATTTCACTTATCTATTCATAGATTGACAGGAATTTGTGTTGTTTTCGCACTTTTGGCTATTATGAATAATGCTGCTTATTAACATTTATGTTCAAATTTCTGTATTGGCATATGTTTTCAATTCTGTTGAGTGTGTACTTTGGAGTAAAATTGCTAGGTCATATGGCAACTCTATGTTTAACTTTTTGAGAAACTGGAAAACTGTTTTCCAAAACATCAACAGCTTTATATATTTCCATCAGCAATGTCTGAGGATTCCAAATTTCTCGACATCCTTGCAAATGCTTGTTCTTATCTGTCTTTTCATCCTAGTAGATGTGAAGTAGCATGTCATTGTTGTTTTGATATAATCTCCCTGGTGACTATAATGTTAAACATCTTTTAAATGCCAGTTAGTCATTGGTATATCTTCTTTGGGGAAATGTCAATTCAATGTCAATTTTTAAATTTGTTATTTGTCTTTTTATTGTTGAGTTGCAGTGTTTCTTTATATACAGTAGATGCAATTCCTTTATCAGATACATGATTAAAAAGACCCAACCACTAGGCCGTTATTTCTGTTTCTTTGTTCACTTCATTACAGTTGTTATGATGATAAAAATACATACTATAAATGCAAACATAAGACAAAAATATCGAGTTGCATGTACCATAATTTCCCTTATATAGATAAACCTAAAATTAGAGGTTATGATGAAAATAATTATGTTGTGATGGTGGGATGAGTAATTAAATATTTTTGTGCATAATAACTTTTTGGCTATGATCAAAAATAATCTGAGAGATGTATACATGTGAAAAGATTAAATATAAAAAAAGTACAAAAGTTTTAAATTTTTATGTAGTTTTATTTATCTAATTTATCTTTTCTTATTAGTGTTTTTGTTGTCATATCTGAGAAACCATTACCTAATCCGTGAGGTTTGCTCTTACGTTTTCATCTAATAGTTTTATAGTTTTAGCTTTTGTTTTTGATTCCATGATCCATTTTGAGTTATTTTTGTATAAGGTTTAAGGAAGGGATATAACTTCATTCTTCTGCAAACGGATATCCGGTTTTCAGAGCACCATTTGTTGAAAAGACTGGTCTTTCCCCTTTGAATTATCTTGTCACCTTTGTCACAATTAGCTGGCCAAAATTTAAGGATTTATTTCTGAATTCTCAATCTATTCCATTGGTCTATGTATTCATTCTTATGTCAGTATCACATTGTTATTAGTATGCCTTAGTAGTATGTTTTGAGACCAGAAACAAATTTGTTCCTCTTAAGATTGTTTTGGATATACTGTACCCCTTGAATTGCTGTATAAACTTTTTGGATCTGTTTGTCAATTTCTGAAAAAGAAAAAAAAAAACAGCCGGGGTATTTATTGGAATTGTACTGAATCAGGAGATCAATTTTGGGAATATTTCCAACTGTATTATTTTTGTGGGACTGCTGAACAAAGTACTGCAACCTGACTGGCCTAAACAACAGAAATTTATTTTCTCACAGTGCTGGAGGCTGGAAGTCTGAGATCAAGGTGTTGGCAGAATTGGTCCCTTTTGAAGGCTATGATCCTTGAACAATGCAGGTCAAAATCTGCATATAAAATTTTACTCCCCCCAAACTTAACTACTGACAGCCCACTGTTGACTGGAAGCCTTACCAATAACACAAGCAGTTATTAACATATATTTTGTATATTATATGTATTACATAATTTATTTTTGCCATAAAGTAAACTAGAGAAAAGGAAATGCTATTAAGATAATTATGAGGAGAAAGTACGTGTATAGTACTGAACAATGTGTTCGGTGAGAAAATGAAACCTGAATTGTATTTAACTTTATTTTATTTTTTTAACATTAAAAAAAATTATTATTTATATTTGAAAGACAGAGAGACAGAGCATGAGTGGGGGAGGGGCAGAGAGAGAGGGAGACATAGAATCTGAAGCAGGTTCCAGGCTCTGAGCTGTCAGCACAGAGCTCCATGCGGGGCTCAGACTCATGAACTGTGAGATCGCGACCTGAGCCCAAGTCGGACGCTTAACGGACTGAGCCACCCAGGAACCCCAAATTGTATTGAAATTATAATTTAGGAGTTATAAAGTGTCAACTCTTTCATAATCTCCACTTTGCATAAAGATATTCTCTAATTGTTCTGAATCATGTTAAAATACTAGAAGTCCCTCTGATTAAGGAATATCGTCTTTGCTTAGTAAAGCATACTGGTTCAAGTATGTTATGATTCTCACTCTTTTATACTCTTCTTATTTGCTTAGGTACTTAGCCCTTAAATGAGACAGGAATGTTTGAGCTAGAATTGTGAAAGCAACATACATCCTGGAAACGGGAAGAAGGGAAAAGAGATAGATATGCTAGGGTTTGGGGGGGCTCAGGGGTAGAGAGTGGAATAGAGGGAGGTTTTGGCATAGATTTATGTGTTCCAAGTATCATATATATACTGGGTATACATTCCCATTGCGATTGTGAAAAATGGCTCTGCCTGTCTCATTGCAGCTCTGCTCTGGGGGCTAAATGTTTCCCCCAAATGTTTCTTCCCAACGTTCTGTGAAAATATTTCCCATGGATAAACGAATAAATAAATGCCATGGATAAATATCTCAATGGAAATATGATATATTACATCAAAATAAAACAATGGTTATGTCTTCCTGATGCCACCATTTCAAGGTGGCAAAACAAGGAAACTTATCAGTGGAAAATAGAAGGTGAAAGAATTGCCAATAATATTAGTAGTGAATTTGCAGCAGAAAAATGGAAGGCATTAAGTCCATATTATATACATATTATATATATTCCATACAATATATTATACATACTAAGTCCATATTATATATGTGTAGTGGGCTTTGCCAGTCAAATCTCTTTCATTTAAAGTATCTTCAAGGGGTGCCTGGGTAGCTCAGTTGGTTAAGCATCTGACTTTGGCTCAGGTCATGATTTTATGGTCCGTGAGTTTGAGCCCTGCATTGGGCTCTGCGCTGGCTGCTTCGAGCCTGGGGTCTGTTTAGGATTCTGTGTCTCCCTTGCTCTCTGCCTCTCTCCTGCTCTCTCTCTCTCTTTAAAATAAATAAACATTAAAAAAAAGAATTAGTTTACACGTACAAATTAGATATTACTTTATATTCAGTTTGGTATTATCCGGGGTTAGCAAAAATCCAACAATCATCAAAATTGTACTTAATGAGGTAGGTTATAGGAATGAATAAATATTACATTTCCTTCTGCCCCAAATCATTTTATCTTGAATTTCAGTCTGCGATAACCACAATTTATCTGATATTTCATACACATTTATGTGTATTTTTTACTGTGTCAGTTGTTTTGTTTTCCAGTTGATTCATTTATGTTTCACTGTTTTGATTCTTCAGCCAGATTTTAAACTGAGAATAGGACATTTCTTCTATTTTGTGTTTTCCATAACATTTTGCACGGAAAAAACCTCAGTAGTCACTACTGACTTTGTTCAACAAGTGAATGAATAAAATAAATATTTTACTTGCGTTGAAAGTTTACTTAAATTGTTACTCTCTCTCTTTTTATTTTTTAATGGTTATTTATTTTTGAGAGACAGAGAGAGATGAGCATGAGCAGGGGAGGGGCAGAGAGAGAGGGAGACATAGAATCTGAAGGAGGCTCCAGTCTCTGAGCTGTCAGCACAGAGCCTGACTTGGGACTTGAACCATGACCCATGAGATCATGACCTGAGCCAGAGGCGGACCCTTAACCAATTGAGCCACCCAGGCAGCACCCCCACCAACGTCATTTATTTTTTCTATTAAGTTAAAAAAAATTTTTTTTTAATGTTTATTCATCTTTGAGAGACAGAGCATGAGTGGGGAAGGGGCAGAGAGAGGGAGACACAGAACCCAAAGCAGGCTCCAGGCTCCGAGCTTTCAGCACAAAGCCCCAGGCAGGGCTCGAACTCACGAACAGCGAGATCATGACCTCATGACCTGAGCCAAAGTCAGAAGCTCAACTGACTGAGCCACCCAGGTGCCACCCCCACCTCTTTTTTTAATATCAAGAGTTTGATGCTTAGTTAAGGAAGAATTGTTTTCCCCCAGTCATTCTCTTTCATTCTGTTTGGGAATTGGTGAAATTAGCTCTGAAACACCAAAAGCAGTTTTTTCTGCATTCTATGGGTATTTTAGATATCAAGAACTTTTTAACACTACATTAAGAGAACTGTGGCAGTGTTTTCATAACCCTGTGGTGAATCAGAATTTTTATGAAACTACAGAAAAATTGATGAGAATTGCCATTAATAGGGGCATTGGGCGGCTCAGCTGGTTAAGTGTCGGATTTTGATTTCCACACTGGCTGTGTGGAGCCTGCCTGGGATATTTTTTCCCTTCTCTCTCTGCCCCTACCCCACTTGTGTGCACATTCTCTTTCTTTCAAACTAAATAAATAAACCTAAAAAAATTTAAAAAAAGAATTACTATTACAGAATTGTGGGACTGAGCTGCTCAGAGATTTAGTGTATAGTGTGTGTATATACATGAATGATAATCTCTCAATATTTTGAATATAATGAAGAGAGTATCATATTTCCTTTCTGAATCAATTGATACAGAATTTTCATTCTTTATTTAGTATGTGGAAGAATATGTAAAAGTATCTCTAGGAAAACTATCATATATTGGATATGTGATAGAGAAGCAGGGCCAATATAACGAAAGGGATAGTTCTATTTACATAGTGAGGTCACTTTTTCTTTCTTTTTTTCTTTTTTACTGCTTGTAATTCAAATGCTTTCATTTAGAAAGATAGTTTTTAAGTTAGAGGAAATATGATACTTAAAGTAAAATGCATGATCCCTCAAGTTAATTAATGAAGCTATTGTGTTTTTATTTTTTTTATTTTTTATTTTTATTTTTATTTTTTTTTATTTTTTTTATTTTTTTATTTTTTAATATATGAAATTTACTGTCAAATTGGTTTCCATACAACACCCAGTGCTCATCCCAAAAGGTGCCCTCCTCAATACCCATCACCCACCCTGCCCTCCCTCCCACCCTGCCCTCCCTCCCACCCCCCATCAACCCTCAGTTTGTTCTCAGTTTTTAACAGTCTCTAATGCTTTGGCTCTCTCCCACTCTAACCTCTTTTTTTTTTTTTTTTTCCTTCCCCTCCCCCATGGGTTTCTGTTATGTTTCTCAGGATCCACATAAGAGTGAAACCATATGGTATCTGTCTTTCTCTGTATGGCTTATTTCACTTAGCATCACACTCTCCAGTTCCATCCATGTTGCTACAAAAGGCCATATTTCATTTTTTCTCATTGCCACGTAGTATTCCATTGTGTATATAAACCACAATTTCTTTATCCATTCATCAGTCGATGGACATTTAGGCTCTTTCCATAATTTGGCTATTGTTGAGAGTGCCGCTATAAACATTGGGGTACAGGTGCCCCTATGCATCAGTACTCCTGTATCCCTTGGATAAATTCCTAGCAGTGCTATTGCTGGGTCATAGGGTAGGTCTATTTTTAATTTTCTGAGGAACCTCCATACTGTTTTCCAGAGCGGCTGCACCAATTTGCATTCCCACCAACAGTGCAAGAGGGTTCCTGTTTCTCCACATCCTCTCCAGCATCTATAGTCTCCTGATTTCTTCATTTTGGCCACTCTGACTGGCGTGAGGTGGTATCTGAGTGTGGTTTTGATTTGTATTTCCCTGATAAGGAGCGACGTTGAACATCTTTTCATGTGCCTGTTGGCCATCCGGATGTCTTCTTTAGAGAAGTGTCTATTCATGTTTTCTGCCCATTTCTTCACTGGGTTATTTGTTTTTCTGGTGTGGAGTTTGATGAGCTCTTTATAGATTTTGGATACTAGCCCTTTGTCCGATGTGTCATTTGCAAATATCTTTTCCCATTCCGTTGGTTGCCTTTTAGTTTTGTTGGTTGTTTCCTTTGCTGTGCAGAAGCTTTTTATCTTCATAAGGTCCCAGTAATTCACTTTTGCTTTTAATTCCCTTGCCTTTGGGGATGTGCCGAGTAAGAGATTGCTACGGCTGAGGTCAGAGAGGTCTTTTCCTGCTTTCTCCTCTAAGGTTTTGATGGTTTCCTGTCTCACATTCAGGTCCTTTATCCATTTTGAGTTTATTTTTGTGAATGGTGTGAGAAAGTGGTCTAGTTTCAACCTTCTGCATGTTGCTGTCCAGTTCTCCCAGCACCATTTGTTAAAGAGACTGTCTTTTTTCCATTGGATGTTCTTTCCTGCTTTGTCAAAGATGAGTTGGCCATACGTTTGTGGGTCTAGTTCTGGGGTTTCTATTCTATTCCATTGGTCTATGTGTCTGTTTTTATGCCAATACCATGCTGTCTTGATGATGACAGCTTTGTAGTAGAGGCTAAAGTCTGGGATTGTGATGCCTCCTGCTTTGGTCTTCTTCTTCAAAATTACTTTGGCTATTCGGGGCCTTTTGTGGTTCCATATGAATTTTAGGATTGCTTGTTCTAGTTTCGAGAAGAATGCTGGTGCAATTTTGATTGGGATTGCATTGAATGTGTAGATAGCTTTGGGTAGTATTGACATTTTGACAATATTTATTCTTCCAATCCATGAGCAGGGAATGTCTTTCCATTTCTTTATATCTTCTTCAATTACCTGCATAAGCTTTCTATAGTTTTCAGCATACAGATCTTTTACATCTTTGGTTAGATTTATTCCTAGGTATTTTATGCTTCTTGGTGCAATTGTGAATGGGATCAGTTTCTTCATTTGTCTTTCTGTTGCTTCATTGTTAGTGTATAAGAATGCAACTGATTTCTGCACATTGATTTTGTATCCTGCAACTTTGCTGAATTCATGTATCAGTTCTAGCAGACTTTTGGTGGAGTCTATCGGATTTTCCATGTATAATATCATGTCATCTGCAAAAAGCGAAAGCTTGACTTCATCTTTGCCAATTTTGATGCCTTTGATTTCCTTTTGTTGTCTGATTGCTGATGCTAGAACTTCCAGCACTATATTAAACAGCAGCGGTGACAGTGGGCATCCCTGTCGTGTTCCTGATCTCAGGGAAAAAGCTCTCAGTTTTTCCCCGTTGAGGATGATGTTAGCTGTGGGCTTTTCATAAATGGCCTTTATGATCTTTAAGTATGTTCCTTCTATCCCGACTTTCTCAAGGGTTTTTATTAAGAAAGGGTGCTGGATTTTGTCAAAGGCCTTTTCTGCATCGATTGACAGGATCATATGGTTCTTCTCTTTTTTTTTGTTAATGTGATGTATCACGTTGATCGATTTGCGAATGTTGAACCAGCCCTGCATCCCAGGAATGAATCCCACTTGATCATGGTGAATAATTCTTTTTATATGCTGTTGAATTCGATTTGCTAGTATCTTATTAAGAATTTTTGCATCCATATTCATCAGGGATATTGGCCTGTAGTTCTCTTTTTTTACTGGGTCTCTGTCTGGTTTAGGAATCAAAGTAATACTGGCTTCATAGAATGAGTCTGGAAGTTTTCCTTCCCTTTCTATTTCTTGGAATAGCTTGAGAAGGAGAGGTATTATCTCTGCTTTAAATGTCTGGTAGAACTCCCCTGGGAAGCCATCTGGTCCTGGACTCTTATTTATTGGGAGATTTTTGATAACCGATTCAATTTCTTCGCTGGTTATGGGTCTGTTCAAGCGTTCTATTTCCTCCTGATTGAGTTTTGGAAGAGTGTGGGTGTTTAGAAATTTGTCCATTTCTTCCAGGTTGTCCAATTTGCTGGCATATAATTTTTCATAGTATTCCCTGATAATTGTTTGTATCTCTGAGGGATTGGTTGTAATCATTCCATTTTCATTCATGATTTTATCTATTTGGGTCATCTCCCTTTTCTTTTTGAGAAGCCTGGCTAGAGGTTTGTCAATTTTGTTTATTTTTTCAAAAAACCAACTCTTGGTTTCGTTGATCTGCTCTACAGTTTTTTTAGATTCTATATTGTTTATTTCTGCTCTGATCTTTATTATTTCTCTTCTTCTGCTGGGTTTAGGCTGCCTTTGCTGTTCTGCTTCTATTTCCTTTAGGTGTGCTGTTAGATTTTGTATTTGGGATTTTTCTTGTTTCTTGAGATAGGCCTGGATTGCAATGTATTTTCCTCTCAGGACTGCCTTCGCTGCATCCCAAAGCGTTTGGATTGTTGTATTTTCATTTTCGTTTGTTTCCATATATGTTTTAATTTCTTCTCTAATTGCCTGGTTGACCCACTCATTCGTTAGTAGGGTGTTCTTTAACCTCCATGCTTTTGGAGGTTTTCCAGACTTTTTCCTGTGGTTGATTTCAAGCTTCATAGCATTGTGGTCTGAAAGTATGCATGGTATAATTTCAATTCTTGTAAACTTATGAAGGGCTGTTTTGTGACCCAGTATATGATCTATCTTGGAGAATGTTCCATGTGCGCTCGAGAAGAAAGTATATTCTGTTGCTTTGGGATGCAGAGTTCTAAATATATCTGTCAAGTCCATCTGATCCAATGTATCCTTCAGGGCCCTTGTTTCTTTATTGACTGTGTGTCTAGATGATCTATCCATTTCTGTAAGTGGGGTGTTAAAGTCCCCTGCAATGACCACATTCTTATCAATAAGGTTGCTTATGTTTATGAGTAATTGTTTTATATATCTGGGGGCTCGGGTATTTGGCGCATAGACATTTATAATAGTTAGCTCTTCCTGGTGGATAGACCCTGTGATTATTATATAATGCCCTTCTTCATCTCTTGTTACAGCCTTTAATTTAAAGTCTAGTTTGTCTGATATAAGTATGGCTACTCCAGCTTTCTTTTGGCTTCCAGGAGCATGATAAATAGTTCTCCATCCCCTCACTCTCAATCTAAAGGTGTCCTCAGATCTAAAATGAGTCTCTTGTAGACAGCAAATAGATGGGTCTTGTTTTTTTATCCATTCTGATACCCTATGTCTTTTAGTTGGCGCATTTAATCCATTTACATTCAGTGTTATTATAGAAAGATATGGGTTTAGAGTCATTGTGATGTCTGTATGTTTTATGCTTGTAGTGATGTCTCTGGTACTTTGTCTCACAGGATCCCCCTTAGGATCTCTTGTAGGGCTGGTTTCGTGGTGACAAATTCCTTCAGTTTTTGTTTGTTTGGGAAGACCTTTATCTCTCCTTCTATTCTAAATGACAGACTTGCTGGATAAAGGATTCTCGGCTGCATATTTTTTCTGTTTAGCACACTGTAGATATCGTGCCAAGCCTTTCTGGCCTGCCAAGTTTCAAAGGAGAGATCAGTCACGAGTCTTATAGGTCTCCCTTTATATGTGAGGGCACGTTTATCCCTTGCTGCTTTCAGAATTTTCTCTTTATCCTTGTATTTTGCCAGTTTCACTATGATATGTCGTGCAGAAGATCGATTCAAGTTACGTCTGAAGGGAGTTCTCTGTGCCTCTTGGATTTCAATGCCTTTTTCCTTCCCCAGTTCAGGGAAGTTCTCAGCTATAATTTGTTCAAGTACCCCTTCAGCACCCTTCCCTCTCTCTTCCTCCTCTGGGATACCAATTATGCGTATATTATTTTTTTTTAGTGTATCACTTAGTTCTCTAATTTTCCCCTCATACTCCTGGATTTTTTTATCTCTCTTTCTTTCAGCTTCCTCTTTCTCCATAACTTTATCTTCTAGTTCACCTATTCTCTCCTCTGCCTCTTCAAGCCGAGCCATCGTGGATTCCATTTTGTTTTGCAATTCGTTTAAAGCGTTTTTCAACTCCTCGTGACTGTTCCTTAGTCCCTCGATCTTTGTGGCAAGAGATTCTCTGCTGTCCTGTATACTGTTTTCAAGCCCAGCGATTAATTTTATGACTATTATTCTAAATTCACTTTCTGTTATATTATTTAAATCCTTTTTGATCAGTTCATTAGCTGTTGTTATTTCCTGGAGATTCTTCTGAGGGGAATTCTTCCGTTTGGTCATTTTGGAGAGTCCCTGGCGTGGTGAGGACCTGCAGTGCACTTCCCCTGTGCTGTGGTGTATAACTGGAGTTAGTGGGCGGGGCCGCAGTCCGACCCGATGTCTGCCCCCAGCCCACTGCTGGGGCCACAGTCAGACTGGTGTGTGCCTTCTCTTCCCCTCTCCTAGGGGCGGGATTCACTGTGGGGTGGCGTGTCCCGTCTGGGCTACTTGCACACTGCCAGGCTTGTGTTGCTGGGGATCTGGCGTATTAGCTGGGGTGGGTAGGCAAGGTGCACGGGGGGTGGAGGGGCAGGCTTAGCTCGCTTCTCCTTAGGTGATCCACTTCAGGAGGGGCCCTGTGGCAGCGGGAGGGAGTCAGATCCGCTGCCGGAGGTTTGGCTCCGCAGAAGCACAGAGTTGGGTGTTTGCGCGGAGCGAGCAAGTTCCCTGGCAGGAACTGGTTCCCTTTGGGATTTTGGCTGGGGGATGGGCGGGGGAGATGGCGCTGGCGCCTTTGTTCCCCGCCAAGCTGAGCTCTGCCGTCCGGGGGCTCAGCAGCTCTCCCTCCCTTTGTCCTCCAGCCTTCCCGCTTTCCGCGCAGAGCTGTTAACTTATGACCTCCCAGACGCTAAGTCGCGCTTGCTGTCGGAACACAGTCTGTCCGGCCCCTCCGCTTTTGCCAGCCAGACTCGGGGGCTCTGCTTGGCCGGCGAGCCGCCCCTCCGCCCCGGCTCCCTCCCGCCAGTCCGTGGAGCGCGCACCGCCTCGCCGCCCTTCCTACCCTCTTCCGTGGGCCTCTGGTCTGCGCTTGACTCCGGAGACTCCCTTCTGCTAATCCTCTGGCGGTTTTCTGGGTTCTTTAGGCAGGTGTAGGTGGAATCTAAGTGATCGGCAGGACGCGCTGTGAGCCCCGCGTCCTCCTACGCCGCCATCTTCCGGAACCCAGCTATTGTGTTTTTAAAAGCTCATTTGAAAAACAAGGAGAATAACTTCATTTTTAAAATTTCTTTAAAGTTTGTTTATTACGAGAGAGCGTATGTGCATGTGCACACCAAGGAGTGAGCAGGGGAGGGATAGAGAGAGAGGGAGAGAGAAAATCCCAAGCAGGTTCCACAGTGAGCATGGAGTCCCAATCTGGGACTTGATCTCACTAATTGTGAGATCATAACCTGAGATGAAGTCAAGAGTCGGTTGCTTAACTGAGTGAGCCACCCAGGTGCCTCGTGTCTGATTTATTTCACTTAATATATGCCCTCTAGGTCCCTCAATGTTATCACAAATGGCAAGATTTTATTCATTTTTATGGCTGAGTAATATAGACTCGCACATATACCACATCTTCTTTATCCATTCATGTATCAGTAGACACTTGGGTTACTGCTGTATCTTGGCTGTTGTAGATAATGCTGCAATAAAACAGGAACACATGTATCTCTTCAAATTGGTGTTTTCATTTTCTTTGGATAAATACTCAGAAGTGAAATTGCTGGATCATATGGTAGTTCTAGTTTTAATTTTGTTGAGGGAACTTTCATACTGTTTTCTATAGGGGCTGCACCAATCTACGTTCCCACCAGTAATGCACAAGATTTCCAAATATAGGACAATTAGAAATTTGTCCCGTCTTTCCTGTTTCTGTGCCATCTATACTATACCAAATATATAAGAAACTTTCACTTTGTCCTTCTCTCTTTTCTTGTTTTCCCACTGACTTCACCGAGATTAAGATTAATTTAGGGCATCTTGGGGAAAATGGGGAATAAAAAGCTATCAGAAGAAACATCGTTCTATTTTACATCCTGAATTGCTTCCGATGTGTCATGCTTTATTTTATTTCTTTACTCATTATTTCTATTACTATCTAGTTGTTATTAATTCATTATTGATTTTGAAGGTTGCTTCTCTGCAAGAGGTATATATTCTCTTTACTTTCTTTAGAAGTCTGTGCTTGGAGGAAAATGTGACCTAGGACTGTTTTCTAAGTCTGTATCGATATTTTAATCAGGGAAAAGTTAGTACTGACTTGGACTGAAATAAGGCTAATACAAAGTATTTTACCGTAAATCGTTTCTGGTTAGTGTTGGAAGAGTATGCAAACTTATTTCCACCTCCACAGCTACTAAACATTAGGAGAGACAAAAGACTTGTATGCGTAATAGCTCATTGATGAAGAGGTCCATATTAGAATTTTATAATATTTATTATTATGCTGTGACATCCATATAAAAATAATTAAATAATAATGATCTCACATGAATAGTTTAATAAAAATAAAAGCAGATATAGGCATTAAGATGTGGGTTAATCTTATCTAACTACTGACATGTGCTGAAAGAAAATCATTAGAAATGTGTAATTGAGAAGTAATTGAATTTACTTCAACTAGATTGGTTTCAAATTGGTAAGTAATTTACTTTTGAGGTCAGGTGTGAATTTTAAAGTAAAAAAAGGTGAATTACATTACTATTATTAAAAAACAAAATCAACTGACCTTATAGCAGGGAGATTAACCTGAATTATCTGGGTGGGCCTAATGTAATCACATGAATAGTTGAAAGCAGAAGGGAAAGGTAAAAAAGTCAGTCAGATATGTGTCAGAAAGGGAAATTAGAGAGCTCTGAAGCATGAGAGGAATTCAATCAACTGCTGGAGAGGGACTGCATGGAAAGCATTAGAAGGAATGTAAGTAGCCTCCGGGAACAGACATGGACTCCCAGCTGACAGCCAGTGAAGAAACAGTCATGAGCAAAGGGATACTACCAGCAGCCTGAGTTAGCTTGGAAGCAGATTCTTCCCAGAGTCTTCCAAGGAGCCCAGTTGGCCCACACTTTGATTTCAGTCTTATGAAACCTGGAGCAGAGAAAGCAGCCAAGCCAAAACCAGATTTCTGACTTCAAGAAAGGTGAGATAAGAAATTTGCATTGTTTCAAGCTGCTAAAAAAAACAGAAAACAAAAAACAAAAACACATGTGAGAACTCTATTGTCTGTTGCTTGGTGTCAGGAAATATACACTGGCACTTACACAGTGAATCCTTTTCATCTGAGAGCTTTTGTTACGAGTAATTCCAAATAAAGAGTAATAGATAAAGGCAGAATTGAACAATTAGATCTAAATATAAACAAATAGAAGGGCCCATATTTTACACTTAAAGTCCAAAATAGTGTGACATTAACTACTATCGATTGGATCATAACTTCCAACCAAGATGTGCCGGAAAGAATGAAAATCTTTCTAATTATGATGCATTAGTATATGGAGTACAGTTGTGTTTACAGAAAACTTTTTCCTGCGAATCATGGGTGTCTCTGCATTTATCATTTAATCTTTATATGATCATGAATGAACATTAATAAGCCACATAGATTCTTTCTTAGTCACAATCATAT
Organism: Panthera tigris; assembly: GCF_018350195.1. NCBI lineage: Eukaryota > Metazoa > Chordata > Mammalia > Carnivora > Felidae > Panthera > Panthera tigris. The sequence continues at coordinate 155,153,689 of NC_056663.1, forward strand.
ATGTGGCTTCAGAGCCACACAAGGGTGTTATTCGACTCTAACTTTGTCTAAGTAGAGAAAATGTGATGGTAGCTGTAGACCAGAAGTCAATCTGATTCTCTTTTTATCTACACTATATTCCCTCACTAATCTTTATCATATTATTTCCAGTTTTCCATTAAAAAAAACTTTCCAATGAGTGACCTTGTGAAGACATTTATTAGCATCCCTGATTACCATTATTTGCTAAGGACCCCCAGATACATACTTATAATCTACTCCCTACATTGATAGATTCTTTTTTCCAGCCATTATGCTGGCATCTGCTCCCAAACAAAATCTACAATAAGCATTTAAAAGTTTTTCACCCTAAGTTTTTGTTTTGCCTTAGTATCTCATCTTAGTTAAAACAAACAAGACAAAACAAAAAGCTAGGTATTTTTCCTTTTTACTTATTCATTATCCAATCCTTTACCTCAAATTTATTTTTTCTATTTATCCACTTATTACATCTCCATAACTACTACTTAGCTAGAACCACTCTCATCTCCCACCCAGATAACTTTATCTTATTTTTTTTTGTTTATTTTTAATAATCTCTACACCCTATGTGGGGCCCAACTCATGACCCCAAGACCAACAGTCACATGCTCTCCTGACTGAACTAGCCGGAAGACCTGTACCCGGATAATTTTAATACTGTTCTCACCAGTCATCCTAATTCTGTACCTACCACCCCTTTCTCCCCCGCCTCCCCCCACCAAGAACTGAGAGTGACATTTTAAAACCAAAGTTAGATTGTGTCACTTTGCTTTTAAAACTCTCCAAATTATTTCTCATTGGAATTAAAGTTCAAACTCCTTATTGTGGCCTTTGAGGCTTTACTTGAACGGGTTCCTGAGTAACTCTGACTTTCTTTCCCACCTCTTTTGCCCTTTGTTGAGCTTGGCTACACTGAACTTCTTCCTACACTTCAACTATAACAGACTTGTTTGGATTTGACTCTAAATACCAGCTCCTCAGAAACCATCCTTGACTATTATCTAAAGTAATTTCATTCTATACCCATTATTTGAACTAATTTTCATTAAAGTACTATATTATCTGATTATGTATATGTTTATGCATTTTTTATGCCTCTGCCTTCTTGAATACAAACCCCATATTAGTAGTGACATTGCTGTCTCCTGCCATGTTCCTATATCTTATAACAGCACTGAGAACATAGTAGTCTTTCGGTAATATTTTGTAAATAAATAAATGGACATTTTTAGAATGCATTCTTAGAAGTAGAATTCCTGGACCAAATGTAATGAAGGTTTGTCTCCTGAAGCAAACAACTAAATATCTTTCACAAATATTATTTTAACTTTTAATTCAATGGATGAGAGTATCTGTTCTCAAACATTCATCAAATAAGATTACATCAAAAAGAAATACAGGCAATTTGTTGGATAAAAAAAATAATACCGTATACACTTTGAATTCTTTATTGTGGAGGTTGAATTATTTATTATTTATTTTTGAGGTCTTATTTCTGTTGCTAATCTATATTTCTTCTTTTGATCTACTATTACCAATAATTTCTAACTTTGGTTGAACATGAAAATAGCCTTCTAAGTAAAAAAAAAAACAAAGGAACTAATATCTAGGTCCCGCTTTTGAAAATTCTGATTTAATTTGTCCAGAGTGGGCCCTGGCATTTTTTAGAAAAACTACTTCATGGGTTAATAATGTTTTACCAGGTTTGAGAACCACTTGAAATTCATTAATAAGTATTTTGTGTTCTTAAACATGCACCTTCAGATTTAAGCCCCCTTCTGTGAAATTGGGAGAATAAACACGGGCAAAATAAACTATCAGAAGATCTATATTACTTCTTTATGCCCTCTGTATGTGTGATAATTACTAAACTGTTTTCTCTCAGCTTCCAAACCACCCTTTCATACTCTGCTTTGTAAAGCTGGTGCTGAAACCCTGGAAACTAGGTTTTCTCCTTTGCCAGCTGGTTCCTGTTAAGTTCTGCCAGTAGGGGTGACACAGGGAGACTAGAGGGTTGGAGGTGGAGGAAGAGACTTAGGATATTACTACGCAACATCTCTTCACCTAAAGGCAACAGTTTGCTACAGTTGAAGAAGCCAATTCTGAGTTACAGATTTTCCAGCAATAGCAGAACCAGTCTCATTAAAGACATCCTTCTCAGAGTTCTGAATCCCAACTCCTTAGGGTCCCTCCTCTGAGGCTCCAATAATATTGGAACCCTGATCCTTTTGCAGAGATCTGATTCACAGTCCCGCTGGGCCCCTTCGCCAAGATTCTAAACTTTAGTAATATCAACCTTGTCCTTTTCTTCTCCGGGCCCTGGGTTAGCACTAGCTTCCTGCAGTTACTACTTCCTGAAACCTCCATGTTTCTTTTTTCCTTTTCAGTTCTCTGATACCTGGTGAGCACTTATTTATGTGAAATTCTCTCTGTTCACATAGCTTATGCGACTTCTACATCCGGACTGGATTGTGACTAACAAAGAAGGACTGAATCACTGGCTAATTAAAATGTCTAAGGCATATTTCAGGCTATATTTCAGTTTCTAAAAGAGCCCTTAGAGTTATGGGAAGAAGGAGTTAAGTGGCCTTCTGATGTGGATCCCAAAGGCACAAATTTCAGCTCTTTGGTTAAAAATGAAACAAAACAAATCCTCTTTTTTTAATAGTGATCTCATTCTAGCCACACATTTGCATATTCTTGAATTGCCCGGTGAGCTTCTTGGTTGCAGACCAGGGAGGGTAATGAGTGACATGATAATAAGGGTTCAGGGCAGAAGAAAACATGATGAAAAGATTATAGTATTAGAAAAGGAATCGGTACTGAGGGATATTTCTGAATGTATTTCTGAACATGTTTCTTCTTCTAAAACAGTAAAATAGTTATTCTCGCCCTACTTACATGATACGTTTTTTGGCAAAAATAGGAAATCATCTAACTAAAAATATTTTGAGGGATAAGGATTGCTACATTGGTAAATATTTAAGTGTGTATAATTAAGAAGATTAAATCGTATAAAAAAGGGTCTAGGCACATCATTAAATTTTTGTTGACTGTGTTCATTCCTTCTCATCTCAAGTGTAGGAATTAAAAATTCAGCCTTATTTAACATCTCTCTGTATTCAGGTGCATATAGACATATATATTTTGAACCATTAGTCTAGCATAAATTCCCACTTGGATTGCTAGTCCCTGGAGGTTAGGTACTTTGCCTCATCTTACACAGTTATCCTTGAATAATACTGGTAGCCTCGATATTGTAAGGAAAAAAAGTGTTGTGTCATGGGCATAATTACTGACACCAAGATTTGAGTGGAGGCTGACAAATTTGTATAGCACTTTCAAGAAAATGACTAAAGTAATATGCAAATATTTAGGTCCGAAATTAAATACAAAAATAATAAACTTGAAGCACTTTGTAATTGACACGTAATAAACATTTTAAAGAGATTAAAAATGATCATTTCTAATATTTGAAGCAATATTAACATGACAGTGTGCTAGTTTTAACTCTCTCAGCAAGGTTGGGCAGGTGGGACAATATAGAGACATCTAAGGAACAGAAATGAAAGTGCCAATCTTCCAATCAAGAGACTATTAGCTTGGTTCTCTGATTTTGAGTAAAAGCCTCCCCTTGTTGTCTTACCAAATAAATCAAGGACCATATATTGTCAATGATTCTGTGACCTCTTTGTGTGTTTGAGGGACTAGACGTTTAGAAACTGCCTTTGGACCTAATTGTCCCTCCTTTTTGCTTCTGAGAATTGGCTCTTATTACCTGCAGTGAATATCAGCTGTGGCTGCACCAGCTGGCACCAAAGAAAGTTCATGTGGAAGGAAACTTTCCATTTGGGGCACAAATTCTACCTCTCTGTCAGGTTTTGTGCCAAGAAAAAAAAAAAAAAGATGAAAGTCATCTATCTGTAACACACCAGATATAGAAAACAGTTCTTCCTAAGCATAGCAGAAAACATTATTTATTGAATCTGTGATAATCCTGGGCTTTCCCATAAACCAACCTTTATAGCCTGAGGGGTACACTTGAGTGAGCATCAACTCTTCCTAAACAGGAAGCGCTGACAGCAAAAACGTCACCTGACATTCTATGTCCCTTCTTCATGTCAGGCGAATCTGAGACCCCTGCTGCTGGCCTCCTCTCTCCTCTTGTCCGCATTCCCTTCTGCCTCCATTCTGCGGGGGCTCTGATAGCAGCAAGCCTCAGTTACTGCAGTTGTCTTGGCACGGACACTCAGATGTGCTGTTCTCTGGCTGCTCACTCTGACTATTGGCAGACAGGATGAACAGGCTGCAGAATCAAGCCCATTAGTGTCAACCTAATCCCCTGTAATGGGATCCACACTGGCCAAGATTAGGCACCATTCCCCATCCCCACCCTCATGGACTATGTCAGCCCAGCACAGTATTGAGCAGTTAATAGAAGGGATGATAGCATTGTGTTTGCCGCCACCTTTTGAGGAAAACCAGAACAATGCCACTGGGAATTGGGTGTTGTAAGTGCAAAAACCGAGCAAAATCTTAATTTTCATAGTGAAAGGACATGATTGAGATGTGTTCACATGTATATTCCTAGATGTACCTTTTTTTAGGACCATGTTGCTGGTGCCACTGCTACGGTAGTACAAATATTCAAGAAAAAATATTAGCTTTTTGAACAGGATTGCGCAGGTGTGTAAGAGATACAGAAAGCGAGAAAGAAAGGGAGAGAAACAGAAAGAATGAGAATGATGATCATTTTGTGTCACACTTTCATTAGGGGAGGGACGGGTAGAAATTCAGTTAAGGTTTGCTAGGGGGTAGAGAGGCTTTGAGACTGATAAGAGACGGCACTAGGTTTCTAATTATTAAAACTCTGTAGAATGTTGTATTAGGTGAGGAATAAAGTTTTTAGATTGAGTTATAAAAAAAGAGGATGATGTTGATGAACTTTTGCAGCCCCTTGTCATAAAGTTAAAAGTGTCTTTTATAGCCTGATGGACTTCTTTGGCCACTTTTTCTACCTCTCCAGTTCAGGTCATTTTGAACATCAGAATACACTGGGACACATAGAAGAAACCTGTGTTTTGGCAATAATACAGGGAAGCCAAAGTCTAAATACCAGCAGAAAAACAGTAAGTCAGTTTGAATGTCGTTCACCAGTGACAATGGCCTTGCACTCCCAAGACATAGTGGACATGGAACAACAGAGAGAAGCATCAGAAGACTGATGAGATTGTCTCTGCAATCTTGGGCAATGTCAACATGGCTACTGACAGTCATAAGCCCTTGAAACTTCCAAGCTCTGTTGATGGAAATATACTCTTACCGATATACTCTAGTAAACCATGGACGCCTCCGGGTTCAGCTGCTCCTTGAAGCAGCACCTGTGCAAGTACCTGTGGGGCTAAAAATAGCAACAGCTAAAACTACATGGAAATCAAAAGCAAACCCCATTGTGTTCACAGTTTGTGTTTCCATCTAACTCCTTGTAAGGACACCCACTTAACATACTTTCCCAGATTTTATAGGTAGCTGCAGCATTGGTTCTTATTTCTTTCCAGGGTAGTTTTTTTTTTTTTTTTTTTTTTTTCCCCCATCAAGAATTTCGTTTTAGAGAGCTGAGTCATATTTGCCTACATTTCCGGATTATGTGGGCCTCCTCTGAAAGCTTTACATAATAAAGCTTTTCAATTGGGAAATACAGTGAATGGTGGACAGACTAAGTTTTCTGTAATTAAGAGTAATTAAGATTCTCAGTGGGAGACGAACTCAGAAGGAAGAGCCACAGAATATACCTGAAACAGTCTCCATTGATCTTCCAATCCCTATTCAGAGTTATTACAACCAGGCAGAATACGAGGAAAAGTTTCAGTCTTAGTGAGGAATATGTTCTGTGTGGACCCTCTGGGAGGATCCAAAGATCCTGTTTGTTAGCTTTTGTCCCTGGAGTTTAGAATCATTTACATCAACTCTAGCTCCACCCAGTTCAGGTCATATTGAACACATTGGAAACAACAGATATGAAGGATGTTTTCATTCCTAACAGAGCTGCCCCTTTTAAGCCCAAATCTGAACACACTAAATAAGACTTTACTAGAGACTTCTATTTCCAACTTCAGCAGCCATTTCTTTTTATAAAAATGTCACACTGTCCATCTGGAATTTAGGTTTGTGATAAGAGCTATGCCAGAGAATCACAGGCTCATGATCCAAAGTAGATCACACCTTCCTCTGCCTTCAACAAAAACTCCACCCCAATCATGAATTGTGGTGAAATGAGTTAATAGTCATATATATCTCAGCAAGAAAGGCAAAAACTTCCAAACTCAACACAGGATTCTTTGGGCTGCTCTGGCTTTCCCCAACTTTCTCTCTAATACCATCAGGTTTGCACTCAGAACTGCAGAACAGCACAGATGTCCCTTGAGTCATCCCCTAAATGACATTCAGGAGGCAGAATTAGTTTTAGACACTGCAGAAGTCTGGCAAGTATTGCCATGCTGAGAGAAAGCAATAACAACAACAAAATGTATAACTCTACTCTTCTTTTCGGCAGTTTTAATACTTTCTATGACGTCATAATTGCAGAGTTGAGAAACAATGTACTTGAATAATCTGATCTGAAAGAACATTCTCAATTACTTCAGAGTCATCTTCTCCTTCTCTTGTGTAGACCTGTAATTAAGGAGAATTTACATCACAGACATTTCCGACTTCTTATTGCATATATAATTCAAACACAATGATGATTCATTACTTTTTGTGTTTGGCATAATTATTTTAAAGATTTTTCCATGGTATTGGCTGGATTAATAGCTCATGTTGTAAATTGCTCAGTAGTATTATAATGTCTATATACGCCACCATATATTGTTTATTCACTTGTTGGGCATTTGGGTAGTTGCCAGTTTGTGACTGTTATGAATAAAGCAGCTACAAACATTTTTGTGCAACTCTTTTTTTGTGTGCAGGTGTCTTAATTCCTCTGAAGTAAATACTCAAGTGAAATTATTAAGGTGCAGTGTCGGTGACAAATTTTTTTAGTTTTCCAAAGTAGTATCATTTTATACTTCAAGAGAGATTTGTGTGTTTAATTTTGATCAAGCCTAATTTATAACTTTTATAGCTATGATTTGCAGTGTCCGTTCAAGGAAATATTGGTCTACTTCATAACCATTAAGATATTCTCATGAATGTACCAAGGAGTTTATACTTTTAGCTTTCAGGGTTAGGTCTGTGATCAATTTCAAAATAATTTTTGTGTATAGTGTGAGGTAGCTCCTGCTATGTATCTTATTTTATATGTTTATCCGGTTGTTTCAGTACCATTTGTTGATTTCCATTTCCCCAATGAATTGCATTGCATTTCTGAACTCTCTGCAAATTCCATTTCTGAACTTTATTTGGCCTATTGAATTATTTTTCTCTCCTTATACCAGTATTTCACAGTGTGATTATAATACCTTTTTAGAAATTCTTGAAATCAGGCAGTGAAAGTCTTTCAAATGTTTTTTTTTGTTGTTGTTGTTTTGTTTTGTTTTTAAATAAGGTTTTTTCCAGGAGCACCTGGGTAGCTCAGTTGGTTAAGTCTCTGACTCTTGATTTTGGTTTAGGTCATGATCTCACAGTTCATGGGTTTGAGCCCTGAGTTGGTCTCTGCTCTGACAGCATGAGTCTTGCTTGGGACTCTCTCTCTCATCCTCTCTCTCTCTGGCCCTCCTCCACTTATGTGCACCACACATGCACACATGCTCACTCTCTCTCTCTCATTTTCTCAAAATAAATACATAAATTAAAAAAAAAGTTTTTTTCAGTTATAAGATAAATAAGTTCTGGGGATGTAATATACAGCATGGTGATTTTAGTTATTACCAATACTGTATTGTATATTAGAGTCGCTAAGAGAGTAGATCCTAAAAGTTTTCAACACACAATACAAATTGTAACTACATGAGATGATGGATGTGTTAATTAACCTTATTGCGGTGATCATTTTGCAACATATCCATTTATTAAATCATCAAGTTGTACACATGAAACTCATTCAAAGTTTTGTGTCAATTATATCTCAATAAAGCTGGGGAAATTTTATAAGAAATAATTTTGTTTATGCAAGATCTTCGCATTTCTATATACACTTTGAACTAGCTTCTAAGTGGCTACCAAAATTTTTATTATGCTTTTGATTGGGACTATATTGAAACATATGGGTCAATTTGGGGAAATTGATATCACAACAATATTGTGTCTTAAAATCCATGAACATGGTATATTTACCCATTTATTGAGGCCTCTTTTAATTTCTTTAACCATTGTTTTGTAGTTTTTAGTGTAGAGGCTGTGCTTGACATTCATTAAATCTATTTCTAAGTGTTTTTATGTGAGCTTGTAAATTTCCTTTGTTCTCAAGGAGCACAGTTTTGGGCTGTCTGTTCTCCAATTATGAAAACAGTTACCTTGTCTATTTTGTCTACTGTCTTATTTGTTTATTCTGGCAGGGTAAGTTTGACACCAGTTACTTTCTCATGACCAGAAATGAAAATGCTGAAACAATCATTTTTTTTTTTTTTTTTTTTTTTTTTTTTAATTTTTTTTTTCAACGTTTTTTATTTATTTTTGGGACAGAGAGAGACAGAGCATGAACGGGGGAGGGGCAGAGAGAGAGGGAGACACAGAATCGGAAACAGGCTCCAGGCTCCGAGCCATCAGCCCAGAGCCTGACGCGGGGCTCGAACTCACGGACCGCGAGATCGTGACCTGGCTGAAGTCGGACGCTTAACCAACTGCGCCACCCAGGCGCCCCTGAAACAATCATTTTGAAACAGAAAACATTTTATGTCTTCCTCTTTTTAAAACCTTGCTCTGGATCCCATTTCAATTACAGTGAAAGGCCTTACAAGTCTCTAGGATCCTGCCTAATTCACATACTATCATTCCCAAGCCAACTCATTACCTCTCTTTCTGTTGTGGCTATAATACCAGTTACATTAGGTTCACTGTTGTTTCTCAAACTTTCCAGGCAAAAATCCAATGGGATTGGATGTCTTTTCTGCTTGTAATAATCTCACACAGATATTTGGTTGATTTTCGCCCTCCTCCTTCAAATCTGTATATACATCTCATCCTCCCAAAGGGGTTTACCCTGTTCAACTACTTAATAGTGGAAACTGGTCTTTCCTTTGCCTGGATATACCAATCCCTCTTATCTTATTCCTTTTTGCCAACAACATTTGTTACCTTCTAATGTTCTTGTAGCTAACTTTTTAAAAAATGTTTGTTCTTTTTTGTCTTAGTATAGCATACCTGCAAGTGCCTTATATATACCTAGCAGATATTTTACTATATTTCTGCTCATACCTAAGTGCCAGTTTCTGCATCTTTGAGCTTGACAGTTTCCCTCTGGATCTGTAGAAAACTGTTCTGTGTGTGGGAGACTGAATATGTGGAGACAGTAACAATCTAAAAGAAGCTCTCAAACAACTTCCATGAGTTAGTCCGCAATTATGCCAGCTCTCTCAAGCCTTTTGTGCCTAATTCTCAAGACTGTTTAATTTTTATTGCCCAGAGTTTCTCCCAATACTGACACTCTCTACTATGATAATTGACATAACAATTTGTCATTGATTGGTTGCCTTCATATCCCTAATTCAATTGCTTACTATTATACCTTCCAAAACACCTACTTCTAAATAAATTATTTGCACTCAAACTCAGGATCTGCTTTTGAAAAAAACAGAACAAAACAAACTAGGACATCAACTAGAGTGTAAGTTTCATGAAAGCAAGGATTTTTTCTTTTACTACTATTACTATTATTTTAATTGATGTATCTCAAATCCCTATGATAGTGTCAAGTACAGAGTAGGTATACAAATATTTGTGGAATGAGTTCATGAACTTAGTTAATACTTTCCAGAAATATTCCCTACTAATGATACTCACAAAAAGTATGAGTTTTCATAACTTATGTTTAGAATTTTGAGTGCCAATTTTAGAAATGTAAAAGTAAACCTCATTGCTATTGCATTTTAAGAGTTATTTAATAATTTAAAATGATTTCTTTAATAATTAGTGATTTTTTATTTCTAAAGTTTTCTTATGGTTATTTATATTTTCTTTATGAATTGGCTTGTTCTTTGTAGTTTTGGGGCAGAGGTGTAAAATATTTTAATATTTACTTTTTTTACAAGTATTTTTCCTTATTTTAAAAATCTTCTAATATATTTTATGTCTAGAAATTTTATGTTTATGTAGTTGAATCAATTGATCTTTTTTGAGATTCTTCCTATACCCTCACTCAAAATATTATGTTTTCTTCTAGCATTTTGTGTCTTTTAAAATTATATTCACTCTTTATTTTACCCAGAATCTGTTTGTATTTCAGATGATTGCTTTCTCTTTAGAATAGATAGCTAATTACCACAGCACTGTTTCTTGAATGTATTGAATTGTATTTGGAAGAATGAGTATGGTTTAACTAGGAGGATAAGGAAGGGAAGGAATTTTCAGCAAATGTAATCGCATGGTAGAAGACAAAAGTACAATTAAAAAAATAGTGGAATCTATGGCCTATAAATAATTTAGCACATGACTGGAAAAATAGTTTGGAACTCTACACTTAGTTCTGGATCCCAGTTCTATTATACTACTATATCTTTTAAATGAGCAGATGGTACCTGTGGCAGAGATAGTAATGCTTACCAAGTAATCCACATGCTCCCCTACATATCCCAGCCTCCCTTGAAGTTATGTTTAAGCCATGTGATTCGTTCTGTACAAAAAGCTGTGAGTGGAAGTTACGGCAGTCCTGTCTGGGTTGATGCAGTAAACAGTATGAGGTTACTCTAGTCTCCTTTTCTCCTTCTGTGGAGCTGTCAGAGGAGCTATGTTGAAAATGCCGGCTGAGATGGCAGAAACTTCATCAGCCTAGGTCTGTATGAGCAGAGTCCATAGACAATCCATGTGGGACATTTAATGAGTGTGAAAAATAAGCCTTTATTGTATTTGATTTCTAAAATACAGGAGATAACTTTCTGCAGCATCACTTACTTTGTCTTGACTAAAATTGTATCTAAAACCACAACATTAAATGAAACTCATTATCCCTCACTCCAAAACTATTGCCCCATCAAGTTTTCTAATTTCTGTTAATGGCAGTCCTTAGTTTCATAGGAAGGAAACTGGTTCCTTAGTTTCATAGGAATGGTCTGAGGATTAAATAAATGAATACATTTGGGGAACTTAGCAGCTTCACAGTAAGTGTTTGATATCATCATTTTAATTTTTGTTAGTTACTTGGGTGCAGAATCCTGGATTTGCTTTAGCTTAAGCCTTATTCTAATTTCATTCATTACCAGTATATTTATTCTAACTCCTAAAGTTAGCATTAAATCAAGCTGACTTCTATATCCTCTCCTGCCACCTTAGTTCAAGCTTGACTTAGTCCATTGTAATAGTCTTATAACTGGAGTGCCTTCCATTATAAGATTAGTTTTGCTATTATAGAGGAAATACAGTCAATCAGATTTCTCTCAAACTTAAATTGTTGAGTGCTTTCCTATTGCATATTAGGGATAAATTTTCACTTCAGGTTCTCTATGATGGAAGCCCAACTTACAATTAGGCTTGGTTGTACATTAAACCCTACTATGTTTTCTCTAACCCTACTATATTACTATCCTCAAACCACATCCTATATTTTTCTGCTTATATGCTTTATTGGGGTGCAAATGTTAGTTATTATGCAAATACTCTAAATCTCGATTAAGATCCAAACTCAAATATCACCCTTCCTAAAAGTCTTCCATGGTTTTCCTAAGTAGAAGAAACGTCTGCTGAATTCTTAAGGCATATTGCATCCTCCTGAAATTGCTCTATATCTTTATCACATCTATAAGATATTATATATTTAATATAGAAACTCATCTTTAATTTTAATTACCCCTTAAAATAGCATCCTATATCTCAGGGGTGAATGATGTGTTTCTTGAATATAGAAGTGGGTAAAAGCTAATAAATGAGAAGTTAGAAAATTTTCATGCTGAGTTCTGCAAAGCCTACATTTCTTTTGCAGAATTTAGTTTTTATTTATGTATTTATTTAGGGTCTATTTTTAATTCAAATCATTTGATTGAATCCAGTGCATTTATTAATTATTAAATAAAACATTTAAGTTATCTTCTTTTACTTTTCTACAAGGTAATGTTTATGTTATTTTTTTCTTAACAGAAAATCAATGACAGGTTTAAATTTCCCTTGTATAAAAGCCTAGATTAAAATATACCTACAGAGGCAACATGAAATAGCAAAATTAGAAAAAAAAAATGGTTTAGGGGGACACTAAAGCTAAATGGTGCTACACTTTGAAAGAAAGAAGATATGAAAGGTCCTGTAAAGCAGCTGCAATTATAAATGTTAATAAGAAACCATGAAAGAACAAGAACTATAAATGAGTCTTTTAAAAAGTAGAGAAATATGATAAATTGTGGTACTATGGATAGTCACAATTAGCAAAATGGAAAATAATTAAATAAATCGAATGAGAGGAGATATAGTGATAAATGAGGTTAGACTTGTTCAAGAACTCTGTCATTAGCAGTATCTTTCTGTTGGTGAAGAAAAAAATGAGAGAAAGAATTTTTCTGTGAAAATAAAAGATAGGTGTCTATGCCCTATTATACTTATTGAAATGGTGGTCTGGCAGTGAGCTATCCACAGGGATGATAATCTACAAATAGGCAAATGTCCCTGAATCCTCAGGGATGCAACCTCTGTCGCATGACTGCCACTCAAGCAAGTACTTGGAAGATTTAGGTCACTAAAGACTAACCTTTTCCTGCCTGTGTTTTCCTTTGCCTAGTGTGGCTATGAATTACACAGCAGGGAAGGGGTTTGTCTGTGCTCATTAAAGACACAGGATTGAACACATATGGTTTCTAATACCTAAGTTTAACTGTGGTAACCCTTTAGAATATTCCTAAGGAAACAGTGACCTACCATACCAGTAATTCTTAAAAATACAACTGCAGAGGTATAAATTATAGATCCAATTCTAGATTAAAAAAAGAAACAAAAGAAAAAAATTGACTGTTGGCCTAGGAAACATGGCCTAATCTCAAATTCCAGGATTGGTGTTGTGTCCACATATATCTCTGAAATAATGGAACTGTCAGGCCTGTGTCTAGAGCTCTCCAAAATTGAACCCATTAGCGTAATCTGTGCAGAAATGGGTATACTGACTGGTCTTATTTAGTTCTTCCCATTCAAATTAAGTTAGAGCCGCAGACTTAACTTAGAAGTCACAGTTATATGCTGACATTAACAGGCCAACAGTTACTGGCCTTCAGACACTGCTTTTACCCTAATACCTATCGCTTTCAGTCACTGCCTACATGTTAGAGTTACTTTGGTGTGGGAAAGATGTACTAGTCAGGAAATATATATAAATTCTAAAGATACAAGCTTGATAACTGCTATGCTGTCCATAGGTAGGAAAATTACTGATTTCTGGTTATTACTAAATTACATAAAGCTTCTCAGCCTAAGCCAAGCTGCCGTTTTATTAATTTCTTAAAGAGATGATCGAAGCTCTACCTAAATATCTGATGCCGGGGCGCCTGGGTGGCTTGGTCGGTTAAGCGTCCGACTTCGGCTCAGGTCATGATCTCACGGCCCGTGAGTTCAAGCCCCGCGTCGGGCTCTGTGCTGACCGCTCAGAGCCTGGAGCCTGTTTCAGATTCTGTGTCTCCCTCTCTCTCTGCCCCTCCCCTGTTCATGCTCTGTCTCTCTCTGTCTCAAAAATAAATAAACGTTAAAAAAATTATTTTAAATATCTGATGCCATTTCATCCCTATTGTGAGTCGCTACAACTACATATATTTAACTTTGCTCCTTCAACATGTGTTGAAAGTCTCCTAATGGGAAACACTGTTTTAAGCATTATGTATAAAAAATTGAGTTATACAGAAGAAGCTCTGTGTAAAGATTATATTTGGTGGGCAAGGCAGACAACAAACAGATAAATACAAAATAATTAGTATAGTATCTTGAGTGTAAAACAGGATGATGTGCCAGAGATGAAGTGGGCAGGAAAGGCCTTTCCGAGAAGACAACATTAAAGTTAATTCCTGAATTTTGCAGGGTGAGCCATTCAAATATCCTAGAATAAAGGTTTAAGATTTGAATGAAACTGCTATATTTGAGGGACAGAAAGATAGTCAGTATAGTGTACTGAGTTGGGGGCAGAGTGGTGGTGTGTGTGGTCAGAAGTTGGTAGGGGTAGATACTGAGGTCTATTGTATGTACCTATGTTGTATTCTAAGTAAAAAGGGAAGCTTTTGGTTGTTCTTAAGCAGAGGAACAAAGCACTGTGATTTATATTTTAAAAAATCCTTCTGTTTGCTCTGTTGAGAATGGATTGGAAAGGGGCAAGGGTGGAAGCAGAGACATCCATTAGAAGTTCGTTGCAATAATCTAGATGAAAGACGATGACTTGGGTGACAACAGAAAAGATGATGAACGGTTAAGTTCATCAGAACTGCTTGAGAGTAGGGTCAGTGGGTGGTGAACACAGTTTTTCTCTAGATATGTTAGTTTTGAGATGCCTATTAGAACCCCAGGTAGAAATATCAGGTAGATAGTTCCGTGTATGAATCTGCAGTTTGAGTAAGACCTCAAGTCTGAATGCATACATTTAGAGGGCAAAGGTTCATAATTGTATTTAAAGCCATGAGCTGAATGACATTGTCAATGAATATATGGACAAAATCATGGATTCTAGATCCAGTGAAAAGTCTAGTGGAAGTGGAGAAGCCAGAATAGGAGATTCGGAAATGGCGGGCAGTAAAGAAGGAAGAGAACTAGGAAAGAGGTATCTTGAATATATGCAGGGAAAACAAAAGAAAACAAAACAAACAAAGCTACAAGAAAGAAAGGATAACCAGCAGTGTCTAATATTGCTGATTGGCCAAATCATATAAACACAGGGAAGCGACTCTGAGATCAATGGAAAGAGAAATGGGGTAGTGATTATAGGAGGACATGGGGTCCAGAGACGGTTTATTTTATTCAAGGTTGTTTGCATGCTACTGGCCATGCTACCACAGAGAAAAATTGCTGCTGAGGAAAAGAGAATTCTTGCAGAGTTTAAATTATAGAGAGTGCATCTAATCCCAGGAATTTGGGATTTCTTTTGGCTGAATTGATAATTTTGAGTTTGTGCACTGCAAAATTAAGAACGAAACTCAAAATTGCCCAGCACAGTAGTAAGCCTGTAACGACTAACCTGAAAAAGCCAGTCAACGTGATTCATTATATTTCTACAAAAATAAGGACTGTGAATGTGGTTGGCATAGATTAATTTATCATCCTACAGTGTTAATGTTGTGGAATGAAATTAATACTCAAAACTGTGCTAATTTTATATTATTTAATTAGAGTAATATAGTCAGGATAGAATTTTTGGGTTTGAATATAAACTTACAGAACATCTAGCTCTATTATCTCATATTATAATAGGTGGAAACTTGGCTGTAAATTGCCCAAAGCCACACAAAGTAGCTTTGGATGGTGGAGAGGTTGTGAAAACGTGATCTTGATATATCCTCTTTTTAACCTTACTTAATAAATATGTAGGTTTAATGGAGTGTGGTGATTCACATCTGAAGAGTCTTCTAAATGTCCAAATATTTCTTTGGAAAATATCTTTGTTTTACTATAAAGAATAAGGGTGTGTGTGTGTGTGTGTGTGTGTGTGTGTGTGTGTGGGTGTGTGTGTGTGGGTGTGTATGCGTGTTACATGCAGCTTAGGTTTTCACCCTCTTCAATGTTCTTATAATGTATTTTCAGAATATGTCTTCAGAAATGTAAATTATGAAGTAGTAGCAATATTTAATGACTGCCTTTTAAAGTAGTAGTATCTTTACTCATCAATCCCGTTTTTTTACAACAGCCATTTACTGAACACTGCTTTCATGCTACACGCTCTGTTTACATTACCTGGAAACTTGACAGTTGTCAGTGGGGTAAGTTTTATTTTGCAATATTATAGATTTAGGCAATAGAAATCTAGAGGTTTGAAATAACTTTCCTAAGGTCACTCATATATTCATTGTTGGTGGCCAAATCTAGATTTGAACTTGCATATGTCTGATTTGAAAATCTCAATTTTTTCATATTGTAACACACTACCTATGTCAATGACTGAATTTCTAACTGCAAAACATTATGCAGTAGTATATAAGTGCCCTTAGATGTGGGTCACTTTAAAATAATTTTTATTCTGGGAGAAAATGATATGAAGGAGGAAATAACTTTTAAAATTCTAGCATCTTAGAGGTGCCCGAACTTTAATTTGTTGGTAAGAGGTATAATATGACAAAATGTCATAGCTGGGCTTGTGTCCTTGCATAGCAACTTAACATGTGTGTAATTTTAGGCAAATTGCTTTAACTCTGAATCTGAGCTCTTCATCAGAAAAAAGTTTGTTATAATAACTACTTCAGAGTTTGTGAAGTTTAAATTACACATATTTTGACAGTACATAAGGGCATAATGTACTATTCCTCAAAACTTGAGGGTAAGGATATATTTGAGAATAAAATTGTGGACAATCCACATGTAAGTAAGATTTATCAAAGGAAATGAAAATGCCTATATAACAATAATTCAATGGTTAGCCACACTGGAAGATTTCAATTCTAAACAAGTTGTACTCTCCAGTTTTAAGCCCTTGTTTACTTTTTATTTTTTTTTTTACTTATTTTTAATTTAAATTTTTAAAATTTACATCCAAATTAGTTAGCATATAGTGCAACAATGATTTAAGACGTAGATTCCTTAGTGCCCCTTATCCATTTAGCCTGTCCCCCCTCCCACAACCCCTCCAATAACCCTCTGTTTGTTATCCATATTTATGAGTCTCTTATGTTTTGTTCCCCTCCCTGTTTTTATATTAGTTTTGTTTCCCTTCCCTTATGTTCATTTGTTTTGTCTCTTAAAGTCCTCATATGAGTGAAGTCATATGATATTTGTCTTTCTCTGACTAATTTCACTTAGCATAATACCCTCCAGTTCCATCCACGTAGTTGCAAATAGCAAGAATTCATTCTTTTTGATTGCCAAGTAATATTCCATTGTATATATATGCCACATCTTCTTTATCCATTCATCCATTGATGGACATTTGGGCTCTTTCCATACTTTGGCTATTGTTGATAGTGCTGCTATAAACATGGGGGTGCATGTGTCCCTTCGAAACAGCACACCTGTATCCCTTGGATAAAGGCCTAGTAGTGCAATTGCTGGGTCATTAGGTAGTTCTATTTTTAGTTTTTTGAAGAACCTCCATACTGTTTTCCAGAGTGGCTGCACCAGCCTGCATTGCCACCTCAATGCAAAAGAGATCCTCTTTCTCCGCATCCTCGCCGATATCTGTTGTTGCCTGAGTTGTTAATGTTAGCCGTTCTGACAGGTGTAAGGTGATATCTCATAGTGGTTTTGATTTGTATTTCCCTGATGACGAGTGATGTTGAGCGTTTTTTCATGTGTTGGTTGGCCATCTGGATGTCTTCTTTGAGAAGTGTCTATTCATGTCTTTTGCCCTTTTCTTCACTGGATTATTTGTTCTTTGGGTGTTGAGTTTGAGAAGTTCTTTATAGATTTTGGATACTAACCCTTGATCTGATATGTTGTTTGCAAATATCTTCTCCTATTCTGTCAGTTGCCTTTTAGTTTTGCTGATTGTTTCTTTCACTGTGCAGAAGCTTTTTATTTTGATGAGGTCCCAGTAGTTCATTTTTGCTTTTGTTTCCCTTGCCTCCAGACACGTGTTGAGTAAGAAATTGCTGCGGGCAAGATCAAAGAGATTTTTGCCTGCTTTCTCCTCAAGGATTTTGATGGCTTCCTGTCTTACACTGAGGTCTTTCATCCATTTTGAGTTTATTTTTGTGTATGGTGTGAAAAAGTGGTCCAGGTTCATTCTTCTGCATGTCGCTGTCCAGTTTTCCCAGCACCACTTGCTGAAGAGACTGTCTTTATTCTATTGGATATTCTTTCCTGCTTTGTCAAAGATTAGTTGCCCATACATTTGTGGGTCCATTTCTGGGTTCTCTATTCTGTTCCATTGCTCTGAGTGTCTGTTCTTGTTCCAGTACCATACTGTCTTGATGATTACAGCTTTGTAGTATAGCTTAAAGCTTTCTATAGTTTTCAGTGTATAGATTTTTCACCTCTTTGGTTAGATTTATTCCTAGGTATTTTATGGTTTTTGGTGCAATTGTAAATGGGATCGATTCCTTAATTTCTCTTTCTGTTGCTTCATTGTTGGTGTATAGGAATGCAACCAATTTCTGTGCGTTGATTTTATATCCTGCAACTTTGCTGAATTCATGAATCAGTTCTAGCAGTTTTTCTGGTGGCATCTTTAGGGTTTTCCATGTACAGTATCATGTCATCTGTGAAGAGTGAAAGTTTGACCTCCTCCTGACTGATTTGGATGCCTTTTATTTCTTTGTGTTTTCTGATTGCAGAGGCTAAGACTTCCAATACTATGTTGAATAACAGTGGCAAGTGGACATCCTTGTTTTTAAGCCTTTGTTTAACAGAAAAAAAGTGACATGAGAAAAATCATCCACAGAATTATTTGAACCATTAAAATAAGAAAAATTTAGTTCCATTTTTTTTTCTGGATGGCCCATAAAAATGGACTTGAATATTATGGGCATTGAAGATGTGTAGATTGTTAAGAAGTAGGTATAGATTGCCAGGCTTCATTGTAATTGAGTAAAATAGCTAAGTATTTGAAGTTTATTTTATTTTATTTTATTTTATTTTATTTTATTTTATTGCATTAAGAAATGCATGTGGTGTAAGATCATACTAGAAAAATAAGTAACATATCGTGCAGTTATTTCTTTTTCCTAAAAGGTATATAGAAGTATAATTGACATACTAAAACCTGCACATATTTAGAAAGTACTATTTGGTAAGTTTTGGTATAAGTATACACCCATGAAACCACCCCCATGATGAATATAGTGACCATAATCATCACCCCCAAAGTTTCTCCATGCTGTGTTATAATCCCTCTCTTCCGTCTTTGTCTCCTACCCACAATCACCAAGCACTCTTCTGCTTTCTGTAACTATAAATTAGTCTGAATTTACCATATTTTTTCATAAATGGAGTCATGCAGAATTTACTCATTTTGCCTGGCTTTTTTTTAAACTTACCATAATTATTTTCAGATTATCCATGTTGCATATATAGGCACTTCATTTTTTTAAATAATAGAGGAATACTCCATTGTACACATTTACTACTGTCTTTTTATCCATTTATCTGTTGGTGGATACTTGTGTTGTTTTCAGTTTTTGACTATCAGAAACAGACCTGTTATGAAGATTTATGTACAAGTCTTTATACGCTCTTATGCTTTCTCCTTTCTTATGAAATGCCTAAGAGTGAAAATACTGAGTTAAAAGTTGGGCATATATTTGACATTTTAACATATTTCCAAAGTGTTTTCCAAATGGGGTAGGAACATTTTACATTCTACCCAACAACACACATGAAATTTAATTGTCCACATCCTTACCAACATTTGGTATGATCCATATTTTAAATTTAAGCTGTTTAAATAAATGTACAGTGGTATCTTTTTGTGATTTTAATTTATGTTTCTTTAATGTTTAATAGTGTTGAGCATCCTTTCATAAGCTTATTTGACATCCTTATGTTACCTTTGCTGAATTATCTGTTCAAATATTATTCTCATTTCTCAATTGAATTGTCTATAGTCTCATTTTGAGAACTATTGAATTTTGAGAACTATTTATCTAGAATTGTCTATAGTCTCATTTTGAGAACTATTTGAATTTTGAGAACTATTTATCCATTCTGGATAAATCCCTTATCAAATATATGATTAGAAAATATTTTTTGCTAGTGTTATCTTTTCATTATCTTAACAGAATCTTTTAAAGAGAAGTTTCTAATTCTATGATGTCTATCCATCATTTTTTAAATAAGTGGTGCTTTTGATAGTGTATATAAACTTAGATAAATGCTTAACAGAAGTTCAAAAGATTACTATAGTTTTCTAGAAATTCAATTGTACTTTTAATATGAAAATTTCAAACATATGCAATCTAAGGGAACTGCTTACATTTGTCACCTCTTTTCAACAGTTATCAATTCAAGGCCAGTCTTGTTTTATGTGGATTTCTTCCCTCTTCCACATGCTTCCAAGATATTAAAATTTTTAAAGCATATTATTGATGTATATAGAGAAATCTGCAAATCATTGAGTGTTTAACTCAATAAATGTTCACAGATGAAAACATTTTACTGTATTTTCATTGTATGTATGTGTATATATTCAGAATCTCAGTCAAAAATTTAAATATTACTAGCTCACAAGAAGACCACTCATGTTCTCAAAGGAAACTCTATCCTTTCACTATCATGCAAGAATTTTGTCTGTCGCTAAATTTATATAATATAATCATACAGTATGTCCTCTTCTATGTCTCAATTATTTTGTTCACTATACGTTTATTAGTTTATCTGTGGTGTTCCATGTAGTAAATTATTTGTTCATCTGATTGACGTATAATATTCCATTGTATGAATATAACAATTTACTTATTATTAATTCTGTTATTAATGGATATTTGGATTGTTTTCGGTTTTTGGCTGATCTGAATATATATTTTTAAAGTTTATTTATTTATTTATTTATTTAGAGAGAGAGAGAGAGAGCAAGTGAGCATGAGTGGGGGAGGGGCCAGACAGCTAGCTATATAGAGAGAGAGATTGAGAGAATCCCAACCAGGCTGCACACTCAGAATGGAGACTGACATGGGGCTCATTCTCACAACCAGGAGATCATGACCTGAGCTGATATTAAGAGTCAGATGTTTAACTGACTGAGCCACCTGGGTGTCCTGCTCCTCTGAATATTCTTATACATTTTGTTGTTATTGTTGATTATATACATAAATTTTTTGTTGGGTACATAGCTAAAGAAGAAATTGCTGGCTGATTTGAGTACACATATGATTAGTTTTAGTAGATACTGATGGTTTTTATAAGTACATGCACCAGTAAGATATGAAACAATATTGCATCCATGCATACCATATGATATTCTGAAAAATAATTTTTAATCATCTAATTGCCTTGTTATAGTATGCTTGCACCTATAGTTAATGAAAACAATATTGTTTTAGCATATTATTACACTTATCTGCCATTTGCACTTTTTTTTTCATAACTAATTTCTGTGAACTTGTTCAATTCTTTGGTTCAATCGCTGCATTTCTAGAAGTGCAAAGCTGAAAACTGGATCTTAAATGAGGAAACTGACCAAAGTTTTTCTACTCTCTGATGTTTCAACACCGTGTTGATTTGGTCTCCCTAGATAATATTTTTGGTCCATTTCATTATAACTGCAATAGTTTTAAAACAACACAAAACAAAGTAGTATCCTAAAGCCTGGTACATAGATGAACAATAAATGTGATTCTCCTCTTTCTATTACAGTAATCTTTTTACAATTTCCTTTAGCATTTTCATTATTGTTAACATCTAGTGTTTTATAAAAAGTGCTTCCATGGCCACAGCTTTAGTACCATCTAGACAAAAAGTAGCAATCCATTGCCATGTAACCCTTCAAGTTTCAATGACAAATCAATACCACATCTCTATGAAACAAGTATATTTTAACAGTGTTTTCACAAAGGACCTGACCTACCCCATCTTTATGTAAGTTTGGGACCAATCCAAATAGCAGTATAGATCTGAGTAAAATGTTCCCATGTGAAGAAATACTGTTGAAGGCTTTGAAATAAGCTCATAATAATAAAAATAAAATAATCACTTCAAAAATTCAAATAACTCACTGTTGTTATTGCAAATAAACCAGTTACTGATTCATGGTTTTCAGTATAGTGAGCAAAATTATTTGGATTACACATAGACTATCTTATACTTAGTTATTATTTAAAAACCATTGCATTTTTGTGTGTTCATATCTGTCTGGATTCCATATTTATTGGAGGTAACTGACAGAAAGCCAGAGAATTCAGGGAACAGAGTAGTAGTATAGCACAGTCTGGTGTTCTGTATGATTTTACTTATTGCAACTTGTGAATAAATATTTTCACATTGGATAGTGAACGGATAAATTGATTACAGGTTATAAACCAATTAAGTTGCCCGAAGTGATTGAGGCATACAAGATTAGAGCAGAAGCAAACATGAAGACTCATTTGTACATAAATAATGTAACCAAAGAGATATAAAAAGTAAAGCTGCTCATTCTTTTTCTCAAGTCACTCACTAATTGATGCGTAGTCTTCTACACAAGCCTGTTAGCAAACAAAGGACAAATGATAGAACTTGATCCTTTGATATTTATTGATCCCAAGTAAGTACTAATTATTGCTGGAGATACTCTTAGAGGACAAAAGGAAATTAAAAAAAAAAAAGTCCTCAGAGAGTTTATAGTTTAGTTGATCATATGTAATATGTGTGTACTATAGGTGGAAATTTAAGAAAATGTGCAAAACAATGTAGAGTTTCTAAAGGGTTGAGTATAACATTTATTTTGTTGAGTTTTTAATGGGATAGGTCAACCGTTTTATTCTATTTAGTATTTAACCTATTTTAAGAAATCTTCTAATTTAGTCTGTGCCATAAGAATTCTTCCCATCTGTGTATGTTATCAGGGCTGTTCAGCAGTCTATTTAGTTTTTACCTGTAGAATCATTACCCCTCGTATACAGCAAAATTATCTGTGCAAATACAGACTCCTTAACTTTCTGGCTGGATATTAGATATAAAAGGTTTAGGATAGTGGCTCAGGCATTGGTATTTTAAAAAAGCTCCATAGAGAATTCTGATTCCAAGAATTAGTTTGCCATTCAATTCACTTTCTTTCCCTGTGTCTGCCATATGTCTGTGGCACTAAATTCTAGCAGCTCCACACCAGAATGATTGTTCTCTTCTTCCTTGGCAGACAGATTGCATTTCTCAGCCTCCTTTACAGTTAGGTATGGCCATTTGGTTGAGTTCTAGCCAATATGGTGTGAGCGGTAGTGATTTGTGATTTCAACAAAGAAGATATTTCTATTAAGGCTTATATGCTCTTCCTTTTTTGTCAGTTGGATGCTTTTTTCATGACCAGCTTTTATAGCCATGAGTTGAAGATTCCAGACACACCATCAATCCATGTCCCTAAATCAATGTGTGGAGAAGAACATTTCTACTGACATAGAAATTGTTTCTGAACAAGAAACAAACCCGTATTGTGTTTGAGACATTATTTAAATGTAGAACTTTTTGTTATAATTAACCAGCTGTAACTAATATAGTACCAAACTACTAGTTACTAAACTAGAAGACATTGTTTCTGTCCTTTAAGAGGACCAAAGTCTAAGGGTAAAATAAATAGATAAATAAATAATGATGATATAATGTGAAAACCTATTTAATAAGATGAAAAATACAGATAGGCAAGCAATTTGTCTAAGGGAAGGAGGGAGGAGGGGTGGATGATCAAAAGAGTCAGGGAGGTATATAGAGAAGAGGTATTTTGAATAAGGCCTAAAGAATGAATAAGACTTTACCAGGTAGATAAAACAGTTTAGACTGAAGGTTCAGGCACATAGAATTACAAGGGTGTTTAAGTGACTAGGACTGGAGACATAGCAATAGAGGCTGATGGCTAGTAATGGATCGGATTGTGATCTTTACACCATGCTATGAACTTGGAATTTATTCTAAAAGCAATCAATAGGCACCAGTTTTGAAAGAAGTAATAGAATCAATAGAATCAGCTCTGTTTTGAGAAATAGTACACTCAAGGAAGAGAGAATGGGGACAGAGAATATGACCAGGAAGTTTTTTTTTAAAGTTTATTTATTTATTAGAGAGAACGGAGAGAAAGAGGGAGAGAGAGAGAATCCCAAGCAGACTCCGCACTGTCAGTGCAGAGCCCGATGTGGGGCTCGAACCCATGAGCCATGAAATCATGACCTGAGCCAAAACTAAGAGTCTAATGCTTAGCTGACTGAACCACCCAGGTGCCCCTGATTAGGAGGTTTTGAAAAAATGTTCTGACATCAAGTGATATAATTATGGTACTAACAATAGGATGGCTAGAAGATAGATGCAAGAGATCTTTAAAAGGATAAAAGGAAGTATTTAGCAAGGAATTGAATATCTGGGCCATGAGGATGTTGGTAGAATTGCTTCAAAGTTTCAACTTGGGCAAATGGGCATATAGTGGTGATCTTCACTGAGGGAGGAAACTTAACAATAAAAACAATAAAAGTGAAAATGGCTTTCTTTTATCAGGCTCTTAATATGTATTCTACTAAGTAATTTCTATTAATTTATTGAAACCATACGACTACTTTATGAAGTTAGTACTATTTTTTCTGCTCTTTGCAGAGATAGTAACTGAGATTCAGAGAAGCTAAAAACTTGCTCAAGATGATAATAAGGAAGTAGATGGAGAAGCAGGATGTGTGAGTATAGCTCTAGAACCAAGATCTTAATCATCACACTGTTATGCCTCCCCCCAAAAAGATGGAAAATTAATTTCTGATATGCTGAATTGTAATTGACTGTGAGTCATTTGGCTGAGAATTTGTGGACAGTTTAAATATAGCTATGTGTTTTGTGACAGGACAGGCTCAAGCATAGCTATGACAGTTGAAGATGCGTAAGTAAATTCTATTTCACAGTGAGAATATTATAATGAAGAAATAGGAGGGATTGAGAAGGTTATATTAATGAATACCAATATTTATGGACATGGCAAGGAAAAAATCAGTAGAAGTGATAAGTATCAGCACACTATGAATCAAAACATTTCAAAGGAGTTGGGGCATCTGGGTGGCTCAGTCAGTTAAGTGTCTGACTCTTGATTTTAGCTCGGGTCATGATCTCATGGTTCGTGAGTTCAAGCCCTGCATTGGGCTCTGTGCTGTGTCAGTGAGAAGCCTACGTGGAGTTCTCTCTCCCTCTCTCTCTGCCTCTCCTTCACTCTGTGCTCTCTCTCTCTCTGTATTTCTCTTTCTCAAAAATAAATCAATATACTTTTTAAACAATTAAGATGAGAATCAAAAAGGAAAGAATTTGGTGTCATGGACAGCTAGGAAATGAGAGTTCCTTAAGGAAGAGATGATAAAGATGCCAGGGGTAGCAGAGTCTTCAAGTCATATGAAAGTGGAAAGAAATCAGTGGTGACTATTGCCAGGTTAATTTGAATATATGCCAGTTGAAGTGGAAAGAGTTGAAAATTCTTTGGGGGGAGAGGTAAGAAAATAAGTGGAGGCAACAAAAATCTCCCAAGACTTGAGGAGATGGACGTCTCCAGGTAATACATTTTCAGGATGAACACAACTTGAAACTGTTTTCAAGATGTACTTTCATAATTTTCCATAAAACTGTCAATCTCCCAAAGTCTTGATTATCTTCAGAATTTTGACTCTAGTTTATAGCATTAATTGTTTATAAAAATCTATTTTGTCATACAACTCTCAGTAAGAGTCCTTCCAGTTATTTTATTTAAATCTTGCTTCTGCAGTTTTACTCTTATTCTTTTATATGAAAGAACAACTATGGCTATTGCCCCTAATCATTTACCATGTCTGGGAACATTGCTGATTTCTAATAACATAAATCAACTTCCAGAGCTACATAAATGCTAACTGGACAGAATTGAAACCTAGTGATCCATTATAAGGCTTTAACTTAAAGCCAGAGAAACCATGGGATTAAAACAACTTGGAACAATGGAAAAAGCCAATAAATACAAATTTAGGCTTAATGCCTTAAAGTAAAAATTTTAAAGATAAAGATCTATTACTTTGTATAGAGATGATCAGAAATAAGTAATATGTTGGCAACCAGATTAATAAAGACTCCCTCCTAAACTGTTAAAATTTATTTCTCTGGTTTAATGTCTGATTAGACAGGGTAAGTCCTAATATATGAACATTAAATCTCTGGGACTTTTACACAAAAGAAAACCTGCACAAGAGCTATCCTTGGAATCTGACTTTTGATTTTTGTTTATATTTGGGTGTGTGGGAGAGGACAAGAAAGCGAATGTTACCTATGAAGTTGCCAGTCTCATTTTCTTCATTGTCAGTTGACGTTTTTCTATATTTATTGATGCTCATCAATTAGGCCACTGAAATGAAAATGGGAAATATTTTGTCCTCAAGAAAATTATACAGTAGTGGTAAAGACAAATAGTTAAAAAATAATAGATTTAATATAGACTGTGACACATGGTGTAATGGAAGAAAGGAAAGTGATAAAGTTGTTCTGAAATAAGTAGGTCTGTTCTCATAGATTATACTGTATTCTCAATAGACAAATCAAAAAATAAATAGCTCTTAGTAGCTAATTGCATTTGAATCCAAAACGAGTTAGAGTAGAGGGTAGTACTGACATGGCACAAAAAGAGATGCTGGCCCATTTTATTCCCCAGCAAGAGCATACAAGGGCTTGTGATGTGGCATTTGTGTGCCCTTACTAGTTGTATCAGAACATCTGGAGCTTCAGGAACAGTAAGGAGAGAGTAAACAGCAATTCCTGGGAAATGAGTAAGTTATTAATAGACCTCGCCAAAAATTTAGGTAAGAAATGGTGAAAGCTAGGGCTAGTGGTAGAAGTTTAGGTAAAGAAAGGGAAGAACTGAAATTAAAAAAAAAAATATATATACACATATATATATACACACACATATATATGTATATATATGACAATAAATATATACAATAATGTAATTAATAATATATAAAATTGTATATAATAGCAATATTATATACAATTATATGTAATAGCAATAATATATAATTATATATAACAGCAATATAATATATAATAATTAAATATATCTATCTATATCATCTGTATCTATATCTATATCTTCCATATCTATATCTGTATCTATATCTATATCTATATCTATATCTATATCTATATCTATATCTGTGGCACTGGTTATAGATAAAATGAAGGAAGAGGGAGATGTCCAGAACTCCAAATTTTTGTCTTGGGTAATAACTGGAAGTAAACATAGAGATAAGTTTGGAGGAGATATGTAGAATTGGAGGTGCCTTTGAAATATCTGAATGTTGAGTGTCTTAGTCCTTTTGGGCTGGCATAACAAAAATAACATAGACTGGGTGGCTGAAACAGCAATTGATTTCCCACAGTTCTGGAGGCTGCAGAATCTAAGATTAAGGCTCTGATATATTGAAGGTCTGGTGAGGACTGGCTTCCTGGTTCTCACTATAGCCTCGCATGGTGGAAGGGGCTAGTAAGCTCCCTGGAATCTTTTTTATAAGAGCACTAATCCCATTCATGAGGGCTCCATCTTCATGATGTTATAATTTTCCAAAAGCCCCTCCTCTCTTTTTTTAAGTTTATTTATTTATTTTGAGAAAGAAAGAGAGAGAGAGAGAGAGAGAGCGAGCACAAGTGGGGGAGAAACAGAGAAAGAGGGAGAAAGAAAATCCCAACTAGGCTCCATATTGTCAGTGCAGAGTCCAATGAAGGGCTTGAACTCATGAACTGTGAGATCATGACCTGAGCTGAAATAGAGAATCGGAGGCTTAACTGACTGAGCCACCCAGGTGCCCCTAAAAGCCCTCCTCTTAATACCATCACATTGTGGCTTAGTTTTCAACATGTGAATTTGTGGGAGACACAAACATTCAGTCTATAGCACTAAGGTTAGAGGTCAGCACTAAAAATTGACTTACACAATTGCTGATGGATCTCATACTATCTATCAGTAGTAAACAACCTAGATTTTATGACTATAAATAGATTAAGAAATAGAGCTGTATAATCCAAGCAAGCTGTCCGTTGAGACAAAACAGGAACAATTTTAAGATGTAGTATTAATTCTCAGTGATATTTAGCTCATGCCCTTGATATCAGGAAAATAACTTCAAGATCTGTGATAGAAGTTGTTTCAAAATATAAACCAAAACATGGTTTGTGAATTAGAAAACTTGATATCAATAGGGAATCAGAGAATCCTAAAAAGTGAAGAAAAAATAAACAAAAAATTGTGTTCTACTGGAAAAAATATAAAAGAGAAATAAATTTTAAAAGAGAAGAATGCATGAAATTTAAAAGAATGAATTTGTTATTTATTTAATTATAAGAAAGGAAGAGTGAATCAGAAGGAAGATAGCCAATAAATAAAGAAACAAGAAGAAACATTGCATGATAGCCAAAACCAAAAAACAATAAAACACCCAAACTTGTTCCTTAGTTACTGAGCAGGATTACAAAAAAAGTAGCTATATTAGATATTTACTAATGACATGTCTTTATTTTGCAACGGTAAAATAGGAGTTGCAGGTAAACTAAACCAGAATCCTACAAAATCCCATACATTGAACCAACAAAAAAAAAACAAATATAAAAAGACTGGGGTCTGGACTGGTTTCAGGTGTCTAATATGGTAGTAAAAGTTTGGATGACATACAGCAATAATTATAGATTTTTGAGTCTTTGATTTCTATACCCAGAAAAATTATCTTCCCTTTGGGAAGTGGAATTAAAAAAAACATGCAATTGATCTTCATTTGTGGGTTCTGTATTTGTAAATTTGTCTAGTCAGTAAAATGTATTTCTAACCCTGAAATCAATACTCATAGTGCTTTCATAGTCTTTCAGGGATATGCACATGTGCAGAACAGCAAAAAATTTGAGTTGCCTAATGCAAAATTTCCTGGTTGAAGTTAGACAAAGTGACACTCTGCCTTGTTTCAGCTCTCCTTCTGTAAAAAAGCATACTTTTCACAGTCTAGTGCTCTGTTTTTCACTTTTTTGTGCTTTTGTTAGTGATTTAGCTGTTTGAAATAATTTCTAAGGGTAGTGTTAAAGTGCCATCTCTTGTTCCAAAGTAGAAGAAAGCTATGATGTATGTTAGATAAGTTCCATTCAGGTATGAGTTATAATGCTATTGCTGTAAATTCAATGTTAAAAATTCAAAATAGATTAAATAAGCTGTCTTTAAACTGAAATTATGTATTGATGGGGTGGTGGAAATATTGAGACTGGGGACTCAAAATAACCTAACTCTGTATTTCTGTTAGGAGTCATGAATCAACATTCTCTAATTCTGTATTTGCAGCAAATTTATAGAACATAACTGCCGCAGATAACAAGAATTGTTGTACTTGTGGACATAAAGGATTAGCCATTTCTGAGAAGAAATCTAAAGGATGAACAAACTTCAGTTACAATGCTGATGAATCCCACAAACAATGTGTTAGGCAAAAGAAGCCAGACACAAAAGAGCATATACATTATTAATTCATTCATATAATGTTCAAAACCAGGTCATACTACACTGTCCTGGTAGAAGTCTGGATAGTGGTTGCTTTTGTGGGGATATGTGATCAGAGAGGGCACAAGAAGTGTTTTCTGGATGTGGTAATCTTCTGACATTGATGTAGATGCTTGTTACATGGATTTGTTCAGTTTCTGAAAATTCATTGAGATGTACAATCATGATTAGTGTCTTCTTAACTATATATGTTATACAGAAAAAAATGGGATATTATGCATAAACAAAAAGAAGTGATTTATATTTATATTAATATAAAGGAATGTCAAACACAATATTAAGCCAATAAAGGAGATTGATGATAATGTATGATATCATTTATATACTTTTAAAAAATAGTCAAAAGCCTATAAAAGAATCAATACTGTTTACAGATAAATAGGCTTATGTTAAAATTATGACAGAATGCATGCAAATGATAAACATGAAATACAGGAGAGTAGATAATTTGGGGAGGAGAAGAAAAATTTAAGCAAAATTATTTAGACGCTTCTAATTATTTTATATAATACTTTATTTTTAAAGTGTATGGCTGATACATAGATGGGCTATTTATCTACCCACATCTTGAAATAATTTCATATTTCTGATCAAATATTTCATTATATTAAAAAGGTACACATTAAGATAAATCTTACAGAAAATTCCTGATTGCTTTACCAATATAGGCAGCTCAAATATACAAGAACATTCTTTGTTTATTTTTTATTTTATTTACTATTTAAAAAAATTTTAAGTTTTAAAATTTATTTTGAGAGAAAGAGAAAGAGAGCATGAACAGGGGAGGGGCAGAAAGAGGGAGAGAAAGAATCCCAAGCAGGCTCTGTGCTGCCATTGTGGATCCTCAGGGCAGGACTGGAACTCAGGAACCATGAGATCATGACCTGAGCTAAAATCAAGAGTCGAATGCTTAACTGACTGAATCGCCCAGGCACCCCACAATAACGTTATTTAAAAGCAAGTTAAAACTTCCATAATCACACTAAGGGATAACATTAAAATTAGGGGTTAGATATAGTTCCAAATAAGGAGCTTCTAAAATTCAGCTATGTCAAAAGAGTGAATGAATGTCCAGGATGGCATTGGGGGGGGGGGGTGGGTAACCTCAAGAGATTTTTAACCATATGAAGCTTACAATGCCATTGAGTGGGCATTTAGCCATCATGTGGCTGTTAATAGAATCCTGAAACAATATAGTATAAATGGACTTGCCAGAATATCATTTACATGTAAAGACTTTCTTGAGTTATTTCAATCTCGGTGTCTGCATTTATAAAACTGATATTGAAAAGCATTTACCACTCAAACTGGTAATGAGGATTAACAATAAAAAAGACTGAAGCTTAAAGATTTCTTGGGGCACCTGGGTGGCTCAGTCAGGTGAGTGTCCAACTTCAGCTCAGGTCATGAACTCATGGTTCATGAGTTCGAGCCTTGCATTGGATAATACTGCACTGGTAGAACAGAGCTTGCCTGGGATTCTCTCTCTCTCCTTCTTTTTCTGCCCCTCCCCTACTCTCTCTCTCAAAATAAATAAATAAACTTAAAAAAACGCCACATAATTTCTAAAGAATGATTTAAAATATTTGTGAACTGTAAGACTTTTTAAAATTTGTTCAACATTATATAATTATATGATTTGATATAATACTAAGAGAGATTAAGTTTGTTTGCTTTTGTGTTTGTTTTATGTTGTTGCTGTAAGCAACAATGCCAGATAAAACAAGGGATAGCTCCCAACTCATGGTAGGAGCAGTTAATTCATGTTTCTCTTACTGAGTTTAGATAGAATCCATTCCTATAGGACAAGGGAAAAATGGGGTTGGAAGAATTCTCTTCCTCTCCCCTATCTCCTTTAAAACAAACAAACAAACAAATGACCACTTCCATAGAAAGGATGCTAGACTAAATGGATCATTAATATCATTTGGAATGGCAAATTCTCTCCTTTTATGCTCAGAAAAACTGTCATTCTTTGAGCTATGACCTTTAGCCTGGTATTCTTGGGGACATGCAGTAATCTGTCGACAGATCTGGAGTAATGACAACTCTTATTCCTGACGTTATCTTGCCAATTCTCTCTTCTTTTGGTGGTTTAGCTAGTTATTTATCATGCAACTCTTCCACTTCCAATGGCTCAATAGTACGTGTAATTTTTATAACATTAAATATAAAAATAATATTTCACCAGAAATCAGTAAATAATGTAAATATTGTTTTAAAAACTTTTCTTGGCCTCACAGGCTTTATGTTCCCATTTGCTTCCGGCTATTAAAATGTTACACAAAACACCAGGCTAAAAAAGACAGATTTCCAAGGAGCTGAGCTGTAAATTCTTGACATATTATTTGATGAAGGTAAATAGTGTCATTTTCTACTTTATTAACTTCATGTGATAAACACTCTGATCTTAAAAAATTTATTATATTTGGAAGAGAGAAGAGATAGCTTGTTTAGAGTCATCCTACCCATAATTTATTGGGCCCTTCTGTGACTGCTATGGATCTCAAACTCTGATCTGTTAATGTTATCTAGTATTTGGCTAATGGGATATATTTTCTTTTTTTCTTTATCTAAAAATGTGACAAAAGAAGACTAAGAAATGTTTTCCCAAAGGGCAATGGGATTTATGAATCATCAAATACATAAATCAGTTGTCTTCCTCTCTTTCTTTCTCTCTTTCTCTTTCTTTCTGACAGCAATCCATTCCTATTTAAATCTGTTTATAGATTATCATTATCCTAGTTCTCTTATAGTTTTTCTTCTTATTGTAACTTCTGTCATTTCCAAGCAACACATGTGAATTTGACCTTGACATTGTTAATCTTGGCTGTGCTTTGCCACAACTTTATCTTCATTTCCTCCCTCAAAGCCTCAGTAAATAGACTGTGATTAATCAGGTAACTGAATAATTTTTAGCTCATATATTTTTGAGCCTAAGCAGTCAAATTACTTCTTATATCTCTGGGAATTATTAAACAGGATGTCCATTAACATTAGTGAATATGTGTGGCATTTTTCCTTAATAAGGACGCTGAGTATATATATATACTATAACGAAGGATAATTTCTCTAGATTAGTGGCCCTCATCATTTATTGTTTTTTGCAGAGATACACTTGACGGCTGATACTCTCATGACCAACATGTTTGCATGGAGTCACACTGGAGGACTTTCAGTCCCCCTTGCAAGTTCACTCTTTCCTGGTCACTCATGAATTCCCACTAAATGGCAGTGAATTACTATTAGAGTTATAACTACAAACAACTTTATTTAAATACTTTTTTGGAAGTAATTTATTTGGGGAAAGCAATGCTTAAATATCATCAGTAACCACTCAGTTTACATGCCCCTCTCGGCCTGCCAGTACCTTACCCACAGTGGAGCGTTGTGGCTCTGATGATATCTATGGATATAGACCTGAACTCAACACTGAAAACTCAGAGATTGGTCACATGGCTATCTTTGCACACCTCTTTTATAGAATATGCTGTTATGGAAGTAGTAATGGTTCAAGTTAGGAAACTAGAGAAGAGAGAAGTCCAGTTCCTAGACTTCTTGGTGACACTGGTAAAATAACAAAAGAATATTGACACTTGTTATGCTCTTGCTTTGGTTTATACTAAGACTTTCAACTCTCAAAATGAAAGAATGAGGATCTTACCAACCTAGAGGAGTCTAAAGATGCTATGGACTTAATTAGTAAAAACAAATAAAGGCAACGACAAAAAAATTGGTTCCCCATTAAAATGAAACCCTGATTACTGAAGGAATTATTTGCCTGATAGATCATTTCAGGTCACATATGCTTTTAAGTATTTGATGAGTTAGTAAGTACCATGTTTGATTACAGTTCTTTGACATTTTCTACTATGCTATTTAATA
The DNA here is from genome assembly GCF_018350195.1 of Panthera tigris. Taxonomy (NCBI): domain Eukaryota; kingdom Metazoa; phylum Chordata; class Mammalia; order Carnivora; family Felidae; genus Panthera; species Panthera tigris. The sequence continues at coordinate 155,186,984 of NC_056663.1, forward strand.
ATAAATTGGAAAGAAAGGCCATTTAAAGCAAATGTTTACATTCTTTTAAATACACAAAGCAACTATGAGCCACAGAGACAACAAATCTAAAAAGAGAAGAGATTCTTAAGAAAAGGGCTTAGTTCATAAACCCTTAAAATCAGTATGCAAAATTATGGGTATATGCATACGTGTGGTGAGAAAAAAGTTCATAACCTTTATTGGTTTCTTAAGTGGGGTTCATGATCTATTAAAAAGCTAAGGACTAGGGGCGCCTGGGTGGCTCAGTCGGTTAAGCGTCCGACTTCAGCTCAGGTCACGATCTCGCGGTCCATGAGTTCCAGCCCCGCGTCGGGCTCTGGGCTGATGGCTCAGAGCCTGGAGCCTGCTTCCGATTCTGTGTCTCCCTCTCTCTCTGCCCCTCCCCTGTTCATGCTCTGTCTCTCTCTGTCTCAAAAATAAATAAAACGTTAAAAAAAATTTATAAAAAAAAAAAAAAGCTAAGGACTAAACACTACTTTAATAGTAATGTTTTATAAGAGACAGAATAACAATTTTCTGGTGGACTGGGGAATGAAAAGGATACAGGTTGCCAAGTTAGATTGCTTTCCAGCCATTCTGACTGAATTTGCCACAATAGTATTTCGTTTTTAGTTAAAGGAAGTTGGCACAACACATATAATCACAAAAATGTTCACAATATCAAATACAAACAATTTTAGGGCTAATCATCTTGTGGGTCCTTTTCTGTTGCGTCTCTACATCGAATTGGGCCGAAGTTTGGCAAATTATGGCCCATGGTCTAAATCTGACCCACAGTCTGTTTTTATATGGTCTGCCAGCTAAGAAAGCTTTAACGTTTTTTGGAGAATTTGCAACAGAAAGCCTATGCATCCTGTAAAGTCTGTATATCCTGTAAAGATATATACTTTATGTTCCTCTATAGAAAAGTTCAATACCCCCAATCAGTGAATTAGACAATTCAGTAAGTCTTTTGGACAGTAGCTAATATTTATTAAGGGCTACAAATTGCCTGGTTATGTCCTGGAGCTGGTGATACATCAGTGAGAAAAAAAATGACCCAGATTATTTGCTTTTACGAATCTCATTTAGAGGTTATTTAGAGGACACAAAAATAAGATAGCAGATGAATAAATTGAATCAATTTTATAGTATGTTCGAAAGGAATAAATATTGTGGAGAAAAATGGAGCAGGATATGGGAATTTGGAAATTTTGAGGGACGAGTGAGATTAGCTCTTGAAAAGGTGGTTAGAGTTGACCTCACTCAGAAGGTAATATTGGTGCAGACTTGAAGGAGATAAGGAGATAAAAGTGTAGCAAACAGTCAGTGCAAAGACCCTGAGGTTGTATCTGATGTTCAATAAAGGTGGAGGAGAACAATTAAAAACTGACTTTTTGCATTGATAAGCCATGTGTCAGTCTCTCTCAGGCACAGTTTCTCTTAAGCATATATAGTTTCAATTTTGCCACAAGTAAATCTCTCTTTATGTTATGAAAATTCACCCAAGCATAATGAATGAGTTGTCAGGGTTTCTGAATCAAAATGTTATCTGACAAAGCATCGAGCGGGCTCCGTCAGCAGCTCCTGCTGGGATGTACCTGCCACGACTCGGTGGAGTGTTGCAGAGTCGAGGGGAGCGACATCGGAGGAGCCGGATCTTGCTCGGGTATCAGGTTCAGGTCAAGGCAAAAAGTAGGCGCCACCGCCTCCTCCTGGGTCGTTGCTTCTCGTCCAAGCTTGGCGGTGTCCCGGGCTCCGGAAAGGAGGCCTGCGGAGGATCCAAACTGATGAGGTCTGGGGTGCCCCTAGGGGCGACAGAGGTGGCGGCTAGAGGAACCCCTGCGAACCGCCGCTCCGCCTTGGATTGAAGCACGTGTGGGTCAGCGCTGTCATTGGTCGTGGCGCGTCGAAAATCAGAGACCTCCAGGGGTGCCTTGGTGGCTCCGGTGAAGCTCTTCCTTCAGCTGAGGTCGTGATCTCACAGTTCATGAGTTCGTGAGTTCCTGCCCCGCACTGGGCTCTGTGCTGACAGCTCAGAGCCTGGAGCCCGCTTCAGATTCTGTGCCTCCCCCGCTCTCTGCCCCCATCCTGCTTGCGCTCTGTCTCTCCCTCTCTCTTTTTTTAAAGTTTATTTATTTTTGAGAGAGAGAGAGAGAGAGAGAGAGAGAGAGCAAGTAGCGGAGGGGCAGAGAGGGAGAGGGAGAGAAAGAATCCTAAGCAGGCTCCAGGCTCTGAGCTGTCAGCACAGAGCTTGACATGGGACTTGAACCCACAAACCCTGAGATCATGACCTGAGCCGAAATCGGATGCTCAACTGACTGAGCCACCCACGCGCCGCTCTCTCTCTTTCTCTCAAAAGTAAATGAACATTAAAAATAAGAAGAAAAAAAGCCTCTTAAAAAAAAAAAAAGACCTCCAAAGTACAACAAACAGGAAAATACAGATAATCAAAGATTGTCTCCATGCACAGGTCAAAATTTTTGGCAGCAAGGCAATGAAGAAGAAGCCAAAACAGTGACAGATAATTTTCTTTAAAAAACAAAACAAAACAAAACAAAACACTAAAATTACAATGCAAAGCCCAGAATTGATATTGTTGCATTCCAACCTTCTGTGGGAAGACATGTAAGGACACATAGTAATGTTACAGAGAATCAGCTATTCACTGATTGGGATCAAATTGGAGAAAATGCTTTGAAATGGAGGGAGGGAATGGGAAGATTTACCTCCAGTTAAGAAAAACTTTACATGGAATCAGAAACAACAAGTTCAGCGTCCAAGTGCAAGTAGACACTTGGAGGAAAGAAAATTTTGATATAATGTGTGATGACTTGAAAGATGGTCAGAAGTGTCATATACCCAGTCCTACTTGTAAATTTGAGGATGTTTTTCAATGCAGGCATGGCCAATAGTTCTACAAGGAAAAGATCTTATAGGAGTAGCCCAAACTGGAACAGGGAAGACGTTGTCCTACTTAGTGCCTGGATTATCCATCTTGATTTACAGCCCATAATTAGAGAAAAAAAAGAACGGACCCAGAATGTTAGTTCTTACACCCACTAGGTAATTAGGTCTTCACGTAGAAGCAGAATGTTCTATGTATTCATATAAAGGCCTTAAAAGTGTTTGTATATATGGTGGTGGAGATAGAAATGGAAAAATACAATAACTGAAAAAAGGAGTAGATATTATCGTAACTCCTGGAAGACTGAATGATTTACAAATGAGTAACTGTTTCAATCTCAGAAGCATAACCTACTTGGTATTAGATGAAGTCGACAAGAAGCTAGACATGGGATTTGACCCCAGATAATAACGATTTTATTAGATGTGCACCCAGACAGGCAGACTATTATGACAAGTGCAACGTGGACATATGCTGTCCGTGGACTTGCACAATTTTATTTGAAAGAGCCAATGATTGTATATGTTGGTACTTTGGATCTTGTTGCTGTAAGTACCATGAAACAAAACATAATTGTCACCACAGAAGAAGAGAAATGAGCTCCTATCCAAGCGTTTTTAGAAAACTTGTCTCCCAAGGACAAAGTCATAATGTTTGTCAGCAGAAAAGTTTGCTCATCAAGTGACCCAATTCTGCGACATGGATTGGTGGGAGTCCCTTCACGGCGACAGAAAACAGATGGCCAAGAGAGAACATTAGAAAAGTTTAAAACAGGTAGAGTAAGAATAGTGATTGCTTCAGATTTGACATCTTGAGGTCTCAATGTCCATGATATCACACGTCTATAATTATGATTTCCCTGGAACATCAAAGAATGTGTACATAGAGTAGGGTGCACTGAAAGAGCAGGGAGGACTTAACATCCATTACCCTCATCACTAGAAATGACTGGAGGGTTGCTGGTGAGTTAATATTCTGGGTATCTTCTTTGAGAAATATCTGTTCATGTTGTTTGTCTATTTTTTACTTGGATTAGTTTTTTGGAGGGATGTTGAGTTTTATAAGTTCTTTATATATTTTTGATACTAACCCTTTACTAGATATGTCACTTGAGCATATCTTCTCCCGTTCCGTAGGTTGCCTTTTACCTTTGTTGATTGTTTCCTTTGCTCTGCAGAAGCGTTTTGCTTTGATGTAGTTCCAGAATTTGCTTTTCGTTTTTGTTTCCCTACTTGGGAGACATATTTAGAAAGAGGTTGCTATGGGTGATGTCAAAGAAGTTACTCTGTGTTCTCTTCTAGGATTTTTATGGGTTCCTTTCTCACATTTAGGTCTTTAATCCATTTGGGTTTATTTTGCGTATGGTGTAAGAAAGTGGTCTAATTTCATTCTTTTGCATGTAGCCGTCCATTGTTCTCAATACCATTTGTTTAAGATACTGCATTTTTCCCATTGGATATTCTTTCCTACTTTGTCAAAGATTATTGACCAAATAATTGGAGGTTTCTTTCTGGATGTTCTATTCTATTATATTGATCCATATGCCTATTTTTATGCCAGTACTCTATTTTGATTACTACAGGTTTGTAATATAACTCAAAGTCCAGAACTGTGATGCCTCCAGTTTTTCTTTTCTTTTTTTTGTTTTTTAAGATCACTTTGTCTATTCAGAGTCTTTTGCAGTTCCATGCGTATTTTAGGGTTTTTTGTTCTAGCTCCGTGAAAAATGCTGTTGGTATTTTGATAGGGATTACATTAAATATGTACATTGCTTTGGGTAGTATAGACATTTTAACAATATTTGTTCTTTCAATCCGTGAGCATGGAATGTCTTTGCATTTCTTTGTGTTGTCTTGAATTTCTTTCATCAGTGTTTTATAGTTTTCAAAGTACAGATCTTTCACATCTTTGGTTAGGTTTATTCCTAGATATTTTGTTAATTTTGTTATTTTGAGTACAATTGTAAATGTGGGTTGTTTCCTTAATTTCTCTTTCTGCTGCTTCATTATTAGTGTATAGAAATGCAACAGATTTCTGTGCATTGATTTTGTATTCTGCAACTTTACTGAGTTTGTTTATCAGTTCCAGCAGTTTTTTGGTGGAGTCTTTGTTGTTTATATGCAGTATTATGTCATCTGCAAATTGTGAAAGTTTTACTTTTTCCTTACTGATTTGGATTCCTTTTATTTCTTTTTGTTGTCTGATGGCTGTGGCTGGTACTTCTAGTACTATGTTGGTCATCCTGGTCATCCTGGTCTTGTTCCTGAACTTAGGGGAAAGCTCTCAGATTTTCTTCATTAAGGATGATGTTAACCGTTGGTTTTTCATAGATGGGCTTTATTATGTTGAAGTAAGTTCCTTCTAACCCTGTTTTGTTGAGGGTTTTTATTATGAATGGATATTGTACTTCATAAAATGCTTTTTCTGCATCTATTGAAATGATTATATGGTCCTTATCCTTCCTCTTACTGATGTGATGTATTGCATTGATTGATTTGTGGATGTGGAACCACCCTTGAAACCCAGGAATAAATCCCACTTGATCGTGATGATAATTTTTTTAATGTATTGTAAAATTTGATTTGCTAGTATTTTATTGAGAATTTTCAAATCTCTGTTCATCAGGGATATTGGCCTGTAGTTTCTTTTTTAGTGGTGTCTCTATCTGGTTTTGGTATTGGGGTAACATTGGCCTCATAGAATGGATTTGGAAGTTTTCCTTTCTTTTCTATTTTTTGCAATAGTTTGAGAAGAAAAGTTATTAACTCTTCTTTAAGTGTTTGGTAGAATTTGCCTGTGAAGCCATCTGGGCCAGGACTTTTGTTTGTTGTGAGTTTTTTGATTACTGATTCAGTCTCCTTGGCTGGTAATCAGTCTGTTCAAATTATCTATTTCTTCCTGTTTCTGTTTTGGTAGTTTATATGTTTCTAATAATTTATCTGTTTCTTGTAGGTTGTCCAATCTGTTGACATAGTTCATATTATTGTCTTATAATTGTACTTCTATGATGTTGGTTGTCATTTCTCCTCTCTTTTATTTTGTTTGAGTCATTTTTCTTTTCATCTTGATAAGTCTGGGTAAAGATATATCAATTTTGTTGATTTTTTCAAAGAAACAGCTCCTGGTTACATTGACCTGTTCTATTATTTTTTAGTTTCTATATCATTTATTTCTACTCTAATCTTTATTATTTCCTTCCTTCTACTGGTGTTAGGTTTTGTTTGTTGTTCTTTCTCTAGGTCCTTTAGGTATAAGTTTAGATTGTTTATTTGAGATTGTTCTTGATTCTTGAGTAGGTCTGTATTCCCATAAACTTCCTTCTTAGAACCACTTTTGTTGCATCTGAGAGGTTTTAGACTATTTTGTTTTCATTTTCATTTGTTTCCATGTACTTTTTCATTTCTTCCTTTATTCCTGGTTGACCCATTCATCGTTTAGTAGCATGTTATTTAAGCTCCATGTATTTGTAGTTTTTTTCAGAATTGTCCTTGTGGTTGACTTCTAGTTTCATAATGTTGTGGTCAGAAAATATGCATGGTATGATTTTGATTTACTTGAATTCGTCAAAGTTTGTTTTGTGGACTAGTATGTGATCTATTCTGGAGAATGTTCCATATCCACTTGAAAAGAATGTGTATTTTGCTGTTTCAGGATGGAATGTTCTGAATGTATCTGTTAAACCCATCTGTTCCAGTGTGTCATTCAAAGCCATTGCTTCCTTGTTAATGTTCTGTTTAGTTCATCTGTCCATTGATGTAAGTAGAGTGTTAAAGTCCCCTATTATTATTTATTATCTGTTAGTACCTTTATGTGTGTTATTAACTGGTTTATGTATTTGGGTGCTTCTATGTTGGGTGCATAAATATTTACACTTGCTGTATTTTCTTGTTGGATTGTCCCCTTTATTATTATATAGTACCCTTCTTTTGTCTCTTGTTACAGTCTTTGTTTTAAAGTCTATTTTGTCCAATGTCAAGTATTGCTACTCTGGTTTTCTTTTGCTGTTCATTTGCATGATGCATGTTTCTCCATCCTCTCACTTTCAATCTGCAGGTGTCTTTAGGTCTAAAATGGATCTCTTGTAGGCACACACAAAAATATTTTTATCGACTTTTCTTAATGATCATGCCTGCATGATATGTTGAGAATTTGTATGGATGTCTGCACTATTCAGTACAGTACTAGCTACATGTGACTATTTAAATTTAAATTGTAATTAACAAAAGTAAGCATTCTGTTCTTTAGTTGTACTAACCACATTTCAAATGCATAATAGCTACATGTGACAGTAGTTACTATATGGAACAGCATAGATTATAGAGCATTTCCATTATCACAGAAATTTCATTGGAGAGTACTGCTCTAACAGAAATACTGAATACACTTAATAGAACTTTTCTGAAGAATTGAGATTATAAGAATGAAGTTGCCTCCAAAGACAAGTATTTCACCTAAGGGAATAATATATGAGGAAAATTGGTCATTCAACCAGATAATACTTTGCATATTGTAAGCATTCTATAAATTTTTGAATGATGTCTACATGAGGGAGCAATGTTGCATTATCACCAAGTAATTCTAATCAACTTTCCTGAAATATAGTCTAGTGTTATCTTCTTTTTCCAGAAAAACGCACAATTTAAGTAAATTATTACTTTTAGAACTGATATGTTGACTCCATCCTCTTTTGAATCTTTAGCCTCTGTCTTTTTAATTAGATTATTTCTAGATATTTACTATGTTATTTACATATTAAATGCCCAGAAATTATCCTTATTTCAAAAATCTGGCCAGAAATGATATAAAAACAAAGTATTTTATGTCTACCTGAAGATGGTCATCCCCCCTTGAAAAGTAATGTTCTGTGCTCTAAGACAGCACTGTGATTCCTTTAATTAAGAGAAGATAATTTTTTAGCACCATAATTGAGGCCAGCACTGGAGCAGGAAGTCATTTTGGCTCCGGATTAAAGAAATATTAACCGCTTGGCCCCTGAAGACTCAAAGGCCGACTAGAAAAATGATAAACTTCAAAGTACCATCCCATAGATTGTGATGGTCTTTGAAGAAACCTAGACATGAAAATACTGGCTTCACCCTAGACATGCCAAAGTTCCTCAGCTACTGCAAAATTTAAGGTCAATAAGAAAAAGATTATGAAATAGGTTTTCCGTATATGGAACAAATAAATGTGAAAGCCCTGAGATTTGTATATTAGATTGGTTGCAACTGGTAACATGTTGTAATAGAGATCACAAAATAGAATTGATAAACTTAAGCTGGGGAGAATCCTATTTTTTTTTAAAAAAGGAAACTAACAGTGATGGACAGAAGAGGTCACACGTTGCTATTTTCCTAGTTTACTTCTAGATTCATGTGAAAAATGATTCATGATTCTAGATTCATGTGAAAAATATAAAAACATATAGCATATTTAGGTATGAAAGGCCAAAGAATGAAATAATGTTTCTAAAGGGACTTTAATACACCCAGACTATAGCATTTATAAACTAGGACATGCTACCCCCTGGTTCACTTCCAGACCATTGCTCAGTGTACTGAGAAACATGACCACATACTGACTGGCACATGTTCAGAACTTGACGATTTGACACGGGAAAAATATTTTCATATTTAAGTGTACATTTGGCAAATAGAAGTATTAACAATAAGACTGTGGGTAACTTGCCGTATGTTTTATACAACGGGTACTTATTGATCTTATAAACAGAGAAGAGCACAGAGCTGAATATTTTACAATTGAAAACCCTCGCTTACTTTCTAATATAATTTTTTTTCCTTAGTTCGATAGACATAACAAAGGGCACATAGCCTAAATAGTTCTGTTAGTCTATGCCATGAATGGTAAATGGATGCTACCCATATCATTGGACCTACATTTCAAAGTGTATGTGAAATGTTTGTACTGTTAATATGTCCAGAGTTTCCCAGGTGAAACATAAACTTTGAAACATAAACTGCCAGGTTTCCAGTGTAAGGTGTTTTTTTTTTTTTTTTTTTAAGCAGAACAATAGGACTAAACAAAATATTTTAGCTTCTCTAAATATTTTCTCCCCTTACCTTGCATCTCACCCTTTGGTTGGTCAGTAAAATGCTGCTAAAGTAAAAGAAATTTCTGATACTTTCACTAAAATGTGCTACAGTTATGTCCTGGATCTAAAATTGTAGGACAAGAGGACAAATAGATACCCAGAAACAATTATTAAAAGACACAAAGAAAAACAACAACTAATACCTAGGTAGCCTTGCATCCTGTAGATTTTGGATGAAGTTGTTACAAAATGCTTTTGTTGCTATCCAGAAGATGGTGGGAGAAAATACAGCCTTAATTCAGGTCGCATAATCATTTTCCGTTAAATGTTTAGAAGTCCTGCTTTCTTCCACAGCACAACAATTACACAGCAGAGCATAATTATTTTACAGTCAATTGAGTACACCAAATGGGCATATTTATGAAACCTGATTTATACTTCATGCTTGCAACACTACATGAAGCGTGGCTTTACCTCCCACCAAACCTGCAGTCAGTAAAACCGTCAAAAGGACTCTTTGCTTCAGCTCCAAAGCAAAATAACTGAAGTTTGAGCAATCCTTTTGAAATGTTGGTACCGCACTTAGCTTTTTCCTATCAAGTGTACTGCAAAGAGGAAAGGCAAAGAAAGCAATGTGGTATCTGTGGACAGGTTCCATAAAAGTTTTATGGCTTTAGTTCATGCCCTGATTCTTGCTGTGGTGAGCAAGTACATTTTTCATTAGCCTATCCCACAAAGCAATGAGACAGTCTACATTTAAGTGATGACCTTCTCCATATAAGCTCAAACTTGTTTTCCTTGTACTTCAATAACTAATAATTATTTATGAAGGTTTGCATAATTACCTAAGATACTGCAGGAGTTTGGTCACATTGTGACCTTCATAAGAACTTCTTGGAACATGGAATTTCCAAATTTTTGAAGAGATACTCTAATTCCTTGTCTTTTTTTCTCACACATTTATATAGTTGGCAATGAGGCATCAATGCACAGTGATGACTTACTGGTACCATCAGTGAGTTTAAGGAGGCCTCTGTAAATATTTAAATTAGGCATTTCTGTTTTAGATGCAAAAAAAGTCCAGGCTGCTGTTCTAATGCAATTACAGAAAAACTAAATAATAGGTGATTTTGTTGAATTTGCTGATTAATCATGTGTAATGTCTATGTTTTTCTTATTAATTGCTTTATCTTAATTGCATAAGAATTATCTTCTGATTTCATTCAGGACTGAAAGAGGGGAAATACTTATTTGGAATTAATGAGCAAACTGTGGAGTCCCGGGTTTATCGGTAATTCTTTATCTTCAGGGTCTGAGCACGGCCTAATATGGGGACTATGAAACAAGATTCCTCTATGTGTTATTGACTTCCAAATGAAAAAAAAATTATTCACTCCTTTCATAAGACCTGTGCACAGCAGCTCATGTTGATGGCCTCCAAGCACAGTAAACTAACACATTAGGGTAAACAGATGTTTTCTCTATTAACAGTATCAACCATCTGGCTGCAGGCCAAATCAAGTCTGGGAAGTAATTTCAACTGGCCTGTCTGTTAATGCGAAAACTGACTGAACAGTCTCTCCTGCTCATCTTCCCATCCTGCAAAGGATGTTTCTTCCAGTGTATGATTCATGGAAGAACAGGAAGGAGAGAGATCATTTCAAAGAGTTAATTAATTCTTAGTTGCAATTTTATTCAATTATCTGTTTAAAATATAAAATGTACAGCATTAAAGATGCTAAGATCTAAACTAAGTATGATGTAGAAAATTAGGGAAAATGTAGAGATAAATTTTCTTAAACACTGGAATCAGCTGCGGTATCTAATTTAATCTTTATTTAAAGAACCCAGTCCCTGGGAGACCATGAAACTAGGTTGCCAACTGCCTACTAAAAAAATAAAGGAACAAAAGTAACTTTTGCTAAAAAGAGGTAAAATCATGACCATCTCACATGTTATTTATTTTTGGTCATTAAATATTGTTTATTCAGATATAATTGCCTTAGTTCATTTTATCTTTCATATAGTAATGATTCTTGAATTATATCAATGCAATATTAATACAGACATTATCTCTTAACCTAACCTAAACAAATCAGAATAAAACAAAGGAAAATTATAATTCATAATATCATTTGCACAGATGTAAAATCTCAAGTAAGATTTAGTAAAAATTAATTTCTTTCATTTATTCCCAGATACTTGTGATAAATACCCACCTTTGCAGAATTTCCTTTTGTTCTTATTTCTTAGTTCTTTCTTTGCCTCTAAATCATTTTCTTTTCCTAACCATATTAGCTATATATATAGTGGAAAATTGAATCCCAAGAAGACACATCTTTATAAATGGATGAATAATTCTCCTGGGCTAGAAATTATTTAACTGATACTGAGCTACAAAATGGTATCTTCACGAGGCTAAAACTAATACAACTATTTCTTGTCCTATCTGTAGACAGACTAGAGGATTAACTAGGAATTGTGTGGGTTTTTTTAAATGTTTATTATTTATTGAGAGAGAGAGAGAGAGAGAGAGACAGAGAGTGAGCAGGGGAGGGGCAGAGAGAGAGGGAGACAGAGAATCCCAAGCAGATTCCACACTATCAGTACAGAGCTTGACATGGGGCTCGAACACACAAACTGTGAGTTGATGACCTGAGCCGAAACAAGAGTCAGAGGACTAACTGAGCCACTCAGGCACCCCAGGAATTGTGTTTTAAGGAATCTAGTAGCAAGCTTATTTCTAGTGGTTTTCTAATGTTCCCACAAGATTTCCTGAGTTAATCAACTAACATAGAGGTGCGGTATGAGGAAGGAGCTGCCAAAGCATGTTGCATAGTGTGGACAGAACGTGAGATGAGTAGATGTAGATGTAAATCCTGAATTAGGCACTTACAATTTGTCTATTCACTGAACAAACGCACACCCAAACTCCTTTTAAAAATTCATTAAAGTGCTGGGGCACATGGGTGGCTCAGTGAGTTAAGCGTCCCACTCTTGATTTCAGCTCAGGTCATGATCTCACAGTTTGTGAGATCGAACCCTGTGTTGGACTCTGCACTGACAGCACAGAGCCTGCTTGGGATTCTCTCTCTCCTCTCTGCTCCTCTCTCTCGCTCTCTCTTAAAAACAAATAAGCATTAAATTAAAAAAACTATTAAAATGCTTATTATGCTCCAGGTACTGTGTTTTAATATTTGGTATACCATAATGAAAAAGATTGACTAGACTCTCGACTTTCTTGAGTGTCTAGTCTAGTGGAGAAAATGTGTACCAACTGGCAACCTATCAAATAAAATAACTGAACATTGAGATCCATGCTGTGAAAAAGAAGAATAGAGCAATGTAACAGAAAGTAATAGGACTTGGGTTTTGTAGCTCAGTTGGTATTGATGGATCAGAAAGTACTTCTCTGAAGAAGGGGCATTTAAACTGAGACTCTAAATTGTAATGGAGGCAGCCATTTGGAAAATGACAGAAAGAATGATTGAGGCAATGAGGGTGTAATCTATAAGCCCATGAGAAGAAAGAGCTGAGCTCATTAGAAAGTTGAATGAAGGAAAATATGTCACCTCTTAGGTAAGATTTTAAACCTTTCAGAAAGCTTAGATGAGAGTCTGTAAAAATAGGTCTGGTGTGATCTGCCTCATATATTTGTTTGGGAATAATAATACCTAATGTATATTGATAAGTTCTATTTACCAGCACTATTTGAAGCGCTTGCTCTGAATTTCTAATTTAGATCCTATAACAAGACCTCTTCTCTGTCACTGTCTGTATTTATTTAGGTAAGGAAACAGATTTTTAGTAACTTAGGTAGTTAGTAAGTCAATCCAGCAATCTGACTCAAGAGATCATCCTCTTAGCAATAACATGAAATAATGTAGAAAAAGTTTCCAAGACATCATGCTTGTTCTTGTAAGTGTAGAAATTGTTGTTAGGAGCACCTAGGTAGCTCAGTCGGTTAAGCATCCCACTTCGGCTCAGGTCATGATCTCCTGGTTTGTGAGTTTAAGCCCCGCATTGGGCTCTGTGCTGACAGCTCAAAGGCTGGAGCCTGCTTTGGATTCTGTGTCCCTCTCTCTATCTGCCCCTCCCCTGCTCACGCGCTCTCTCTCTCTCTCTCTCTCTCAAAAATGGAATAAACATTAAAAATTTTAAAAAAAGAAATTGTTGTTATTATTATCAGTACTCTGACTGATATGTAAGTATTTCAGTCTGACCCAGCATTGATCTTTCCTACATGTATGTATAAAGTGATTAAATTTGTCTTTAAAACCAAAGTAATTTTGAGAGTGAAGGTGTTTGATTACATGGATACGACAGGCATTAACTAATACTGTCTTGGGATAGTATGGGATAAATGGCTGTTGTACCTAACATGTGAATTTGCCATCATTGGCCTGAGGTCACATTTGTAGTGAATACAGCAGCAGGCTACTGTTTCGTGAATTTCTTAAGCTGGGAGAGAATTTAGAGGCCATCAATTACAACATCTTGTTTTATAAATAATTTGCTTTTAAGGCCCAGAGAGATGAAATTACTTGCCCAAGATAAGAGCTGGTTAGTTCCAGAACTAGACTAGAAACTCAGTGATTTTTTTTAGTATTCCTGGCTGCTTAAAGACAAATGTGTATTTCTTTAGCTGGAACTGAATGGAATGGATAGAAATTTACTTATCCTATCACCCCACTGGCAGAGTGTTTTGTTTTTTTTTTTAACTAGTAACTTGTATCATGAAGCCAGCCAGGATTCACAGACAATCCTAGGAACATTTTAGAGTAGGACCATCAGCAGTGTTATGGAATGTGGAATCAGAAGGCCCTAAATTAGGTTTTAGCTTTGACCTTGTCATTGTTTAATTTAAGGGCCTTAAGCCAGTTACTTACTCTTTCTAAGCCTTGATTTCCTCACTTTGAGAGAGAGGACTTGAAAAAAATCCCTTTGAAGTCCTTTTTTTTTTCTTTTCTTTAAGTTATATAAGAACAATAGTCTGAGTTTGGGGAAGATAGTTGGTAAAGAGAAAAGTGAAGGTACCACAGACAGATTTCAATTTTGCCAATGGCTAGTCTTGAGTCTGTTGCATGCTAAATCACATAGTTCTTGAACTGGATTAGTGAGTAGGTAGATAGAGATATTGATTAGGACACCAGTGATTATCCAGTAAATTATGCATGACTGAGTTTAAGTAGACCAACAGGATACTTTTGGACCATTTCCCACAAGACGAACTAACATTGACAGCTCATTTTCTGTAATCATGTGAGACTACTCAGGGGTTACAAATGGATAATAATGGGGATTTAAAAATTTAGATCCTAAAATAAAGGACAACTAAGGGCCTGGAAAAGAGTTCTACTATTGGAATTTTTTTTAAGTTATTAATGTCCCGAGACATTTATTTGTCTCTACATTTTTATATAACATGGAAATAATTGCTAAGTGTTCATGTTGTTCAAGTCAGTGGTAACAATAAAAGAAATATAGGTAAATTTTTAGGTATTCAGTTCTAGAGTCAAATAAGTGGGTTTAAATAGTTGATTGCCTGATTTACAGGACGGTGGTGAGAATTTAGTGAGAAGGTGTACGTAGTCAGTCACCCTAGTGTGCCTCAGCTGCATTGGCTTTCTTCCCCTTCTCTGATTGCATTACACCCTCTTCTCTTCTGTACCAAAACACAGAGATTGTGGAAAATATTGTAGATTGGCTTCCTCAACCTATGTTGTCTCTCTAATAGCATACCTTCCTTTAAACTAGAGTCTACAAAAATAAATAAATACCATATTTATTAGATTTCAATGTGTCAGGATTCCAATGAGACTGTCTTCCACCAAATAGATACACATATATGAGAGAAGGAAGGCAAGAATAAACATCTGGGACAAAGGCTAGTTGTTTCTTTTTATGAGAATTGTCTTGGAGGCCTTTTATTAAGGCCTGTTAAGAAGATTCTGCTATGTGAATGTATGAACATTTGGTTTTCATGACTGTCAAACAGCAGATGGTAGCATCAGTGACATCTCTGGTGATAGTGTTAGGCTTATCTTCTAGTTGGGTCATTTTGACTGTTTAGCATCAAGTTCAGTTCCCCGGACTTTTCCAAAGTTCTTTGAGTTAGTAAGAGGCTATAATAAGGGCTCTTTTGCATAAGTCAGCTAGAGTGGACTTTGTTGTCTGCAACTAAGAATCCTGAAGTAATACAGCAATTTTGAACAATGAAAGACAGAAGCCTCATTAACGTTTCTTAATATAAGATCATATTTATTCATATGTGTATTCATTTGAAATAATTATTGAGCATAAGACACTGGGTTAGATGCTGCATATAAACTGGTGAATTAAAATAGGTATCAACCCTAGATATGGAAGCTAAAATCTATTGCAAGAGATATAATTAACAAGTAAATAAACAAATGAATATATGCTTGAATAATAATTAGTGCTCTGAAGAAAATCAGTAAGATATAATAATATAATAAAAGAAGCCATTTAAGTCAGAAGAGGTTCTCTGAAAGATGAAAAGAAGCTAGCTAGTAAGAATGTGGAAGGTGCATTTTCTGTGGTTCTGAATGGTGCACTAAGAGCTTCTGGTGAATTTTATAGTCACCAGTAAAATAATAGTTAAATAAGAGTGGTTAAATAAGTAAAACCTATAATTTGGCAGAAATCTGTAGCTATTTAGTCAACTAAATTTATAGAATGTAATACTGAAAACATAGAAACATAGAAAAGCCAGCAAGAATGACTTATTTCCGGTAACTGGCCACCTACATAATTATTATATCCAAATACCATAAAGAACCTCTTTTTTTCCTGATAGAAAAGGGAATGGTGATTATCTCTCAGACAACTAGATTTTTCAGTAAAACATTACTCAAGTGAATGTTATTCTTTCATTGGAAATTGTGTGACCTATTTATGGTGGTGGAGTCCCTATGACCTCATACGATAGAAAAATAAGGTGAGGAACCAATACAATTATAAATAGCACAAGGAGCAAGCTAAAGATTGTAGAATACCCAATTTAAACACTATCTCCTTCCACTGTCAAGAAGACTGTGATTATTGAGTTTTCTGTTACTCTTCTACAACAATCCTAATTTTACATAACTTTTATTTTATTATAGTTATTATTATAGTAAGTTATTATATATAGTATGTTATTATACAGTTATTATAGTAAGTCCTCTTACAAGGACTTACTGCTCTTAAAGTCCAAAATGAAGTGCCGAAGGGTTAGCAGTTAGTTCCTACAGTTTAAATAAAGAGACTGGGATTAACACTTTGAAGAACAAACTGGATCTTCCTTTTGAAGGTGAGAATTTATCCTGATCAAGAGGTGTGAAATGATTTTAGTGTTCATAATTCAGATGTAGAGCCTTCAGAGACCAGGCACATTTTTTTCCCCTTTGTATGGCCATTTGCATGTGAAACAAACTCCCTTTCTAGCCTCTCCTTGGCTACACCTTTGTCCAGATAAACCTGGCAGAGCATCTTGTGAATGGGCACATTGCCATCATGGCAGATGGACTGGGCAAGCAAGTTCAAGAGCCAGAATGTATGTCACATTTGACTAAGAAGGGCACATTGACACCAGTGTATGTAGAAACAGCATTTGGTGTACATTCTCACTCCCTATGGCCAAGGGAATATGACCCAGCACTGTAGCTGAGCAATACATTAACTTTGTAAATCTAAAACATTTAAGCCTAATCACTACAGATCTATTGCCCAGAAATTAGGGCTATAATTTAGACTTCTTGGGAGAAAAAATGTAAAGCTTTGTCCTAAATATTGGATATAGATATTTCTTCACAAAAAGCATCATCATCAACCACAAATACTATATTGATCATTTGTTCTATTCATGCCATTTGTAAGGTCGTACATCTTACAAATAATCTTTCAGAGAAGAAATTTGTGGTTTTCCTTTTCACATAAGCACAGGTACATTATCTGAGCAATAGTGATTTTATATTTTATATCTTTCTTTATATAACTTATTAATATATCTCAAACTATTCTCATCCATTTCTTCAATCTCACCTTTTCTCTCCAAATGCCCTGATGTAATTTATATTTCACTTCATCGGGAATGAATATTTTGAGAAACATGTTTTAAATCATTATCAACCTCACCCCCATGCTCTTAATCCTTCCACTTTTGTGATCTCTGCCAACAATGTTATAATTATTCTGATTTAAAACATTAAGACCAACTTTAACATTAACTTGTCTTTTATTTCCATATCTAACTATTCTTCAAAATTTTCCAATGACAAATCAATCCTCTCCTTTCCAGTCATAGTTCTATTACTTTAATTCTTAACCTCATTATATCTCACCTAAACCAGGAAAGCTCTCTATTAAGTATTTAGCATAATGGCTTCAAGGTCAGACAAACCAGGTCATAAATCCAGCCAACCATTTATGAATATATGTAAGTATGTATGTATACGTTTATACACATTCAACTGTTTTCTTTTTTAGCCCAACTCAGTTAAAAGTATTTTATAGAAAAACACAAATGCCATTCCTAAATACTTCAGTGTATCGCCCCTAAGGATAAGAACATTCATCTACATAACAATAGTATGGAAATATTATGAAGGCAGGCCTGGAAGGATGTCCTGATGGGTTGTTTGTGAGGATATAAAAGAAAGTCAAAGATATTTCCAGAGATTTTGGCAGGAGCAAATGGAAGTATGGAGATATCATTTACATAGTCCAGGAAAACTGCATTTAGAAGCTATTTTGGATTATAGAGATAAATTTCCCCCCATTCTTTGCTAGAGATTGGCTGGGTCAGGCCATAATTGAAAATTCTGGAGTGTGTAAATTTCCTCGAAGTTGAGGAAATCTTGCATGAGGCAAAATAAGATATCAAACCCAGGTTCTAGAATATTTTTAGTGAAATAATTTAACAAGAATCGCAAATGGAAAATGGAGCCATTCCATTTAGCATGCTTTGGCTGTCGGCAGAATATCTCACTCAAATTGCTCTACAGTTTAGAATATGTAAAGGTTCCAATGTGAAGAAGTACAGACTAGGGCAGTCTCCAGAACTGGCTGAGTTAATGGTTAGGGCTGTGACCAAAAATCCAAGTTCTTTCTACATCTCTGTGCTATCATCCTACTTGTGGACTTCATTTTTATATTGGTTCCCATCATATTCTTAAAACAGCTGCTGGAAGTATCTATGGCAATGTTTATTTATTTGTGTCCAGTGGAAGGTCAAGAGAGAAGGTGCTTGCCCAAGCATGGATTATAATTCCCTCTTTTAGTCATGTTTGGTCTGCTTGAGTTACCATTTCAGTAATTACCGAGATCGCGCTCTGGAATTAGGAATGAGAGAGATAACAACAAGTAAGTAAGAAAGTAAGTTAAGTAAGCAAATAAAAATAAAAACTACAATATGTTATTGGGAAAAAGGTAGGTAATCAACAAAAGTCATTACTCAGAAAGTTCTCTTACCTCTCCAAATACAACCCATCCCCTGAGACATATACTCTTCGTATGTTTTTTACCATAGATTAATTTTTCCTGCTGAAGGGCTTCATATAAATTGAGTCATATGGTATGTACTCATTTGGGTATGGCTTTTTTCTGCAAAATTATTAATGTGTCTCTCTGTGAATTGCTTATTTTTATTCTACAGTAGCACTCTCTTGTATGAATGTAGCACATAGTATTGGGTTGTTGACACTTTTTGGAATAGGGGATAAAGCTACTATAATTATTGTGAACAAGTCGTTGGGGAACTGCACGTATATTTTATTTCTGTGGGTAAAAAATCTAGAAGTAGAATGTCTGTGTCATCGGATAGTCTACGTTCAACTTAATACAAAAAACTACCAAATCTTTATTCCAAGTGGCTATACATTACTGGTCCTGAATATAACAGAAGAAGAGACAAGGTCTGTAGCATTAGCATTTTTGGTTATGGATTTGTAAAACAAAATTTAAATTATTATGAACTAATGCTTCATTTCCAAATTGCCATGTGTACAGAGAGGTGTGAGACATAGGTTTTATAAACAGGGTTGATGAATCCAAAACTGCTAGCATGTGATATTTGAAGCCCAGAAAAGAAAGTGTCTATGTGTCTTCCTGATGAAATGAGTACTCAACACTCTCTTAAAGATTCAGAAATTGAGTGTGCAGTGACATTCGGTCACTACAGTAATGGAGGGGCAAGGACGCAGGACTGGAGATAATTCCTCATGTTTAAATAACATGAAATTCCAAGAAAAATAATATCCGCCGAATGGCTTGTGTTTTCACTGAGTTAGGAAAGGCCTGGTTCCTTGCTAAATTACAGACATAATCAGTTTTACCTCCGTGCGATGGGCAGTCACACTATCCCCGGTAGGTCGGCCTTTGACTCAGCTGTGTGTTCCTTCACTAGAAACTGACTGACAACTTCATGTCTATTTATGTGTCATCATCTGTTACAAATTGGATGTTTGTGTCCTTCCAAAATTCATATGTTGAAATATTGACTTTCACTGTGATTGTACTAGGAGCCACGGCCTTTTGGAGGTCATTAGGTCATGACAGTGGAACCCTCCCGAATGGATTTAGTATCTTATAAAAGAGACCCCAGAGAGCTCTCTTGCCGCTGCTTCCATGTGAGGACACAGCAGCAGAGGGCTATCTGTGAACCAGAAGTGACCAAACATGGAACCTGCTGGCACCTTGATCCTAGATTTTCCAGCCTCCAGAGCTGTGAGAAATAAACGTCTGCTGTTTAAGCCACCAGTCTGTAATATTTTTGTTATAACAGCCTGAACAGACTTAAACACCATCCATCTGGGGTGTGGGTGAAGTCTAAGATATTCAATTTTAATATATACATAGAGTTGAAAAAGTCTGTTTGTTATGGCATAGTAGTTTTATGTATTAATTTGGCCTATGCTTTACCTCGCTATGAGCCCTGAAAAATGAACATTTACAGATAATAAGCTCTTTTCTTCATCCTTTCTTTTCCTTTCCTTCTTTTTTTCTTTTTCTTTTCCTTTTATTTCTTTTTTTCCTTTTCTTTTTTACTATCAATGATTTAAAGCTGGATTTTTGTCTATATCCCCTAGTTTCATGACCTCATAAATATAACACTGTGTACTTCTTATCTCCTAGATAGAAATTGTTTGCGCTGTATGACTCTATTTTATCTAACATGTGTAAAAGGTCCCCACCATCAGTTCAAAAATATATTCTTGTTACTCCATGTATGCATGTGATTTTGGGGATCCTGGTCACTAAATGAAAGCTGGTGCACAGCCAGAGTTTAAAAGTGTCAACTCTGTTTAAAATGTGTTTTGTTTCCTTCATGTACATGATGCTTTGTTACTGGCAGACAAAAATAAACAATTATAGGCCTAATGTAATAATTGTTTCCACTCTGTTTTGAATAAAACCAGTAGATTGAGGTCACTGTTTTTATTAGAGAAAATATGATAATGTGATTATTGTATTTCTAGCTTGAGATCTAGGTCTCTGTTTTGATGCAGTAACTACTGTGGGAATCATTTGCTCTGTGAGTTGCAGGTGTTTTTTAGGTGCTTTCTATATTTGTTCATGGGGATGGACATGAGTTTGGGGAGTGTGTATCATTCTTTGTAGCCCTTTTGTCAAAATAATTAAAATTTCCTAGGCAAAATAACTTTCTTTCTCTTCCTTTTATCCCCCTTTCTCCCCTCTTTCTTCCCTCCCTTCCTTTCTTCCTTTCTTATTTGACTCTCAGACAGATTATTTGAGCTTGAGCTGAGTCTCTGGGGCCACCTTTATGTCTCCAGTCACTTGCACAGGGCTTACAATGCTCCACTTACAGGACGCTTCATCCAGCTTCACCATTTTCTTTTCTTTCTTTTTATTTTTTAAGTTTACTTATTTTTGATAGGAAAGAGAGGGTCGGGGGGCAGAGAGAGAGAGGGAGACCAAGGATTCGAAGCCTGCTCTGTGCTGACAGCAGCAAGCCCAACGTGGGGCTCAAACTCACAAACCAGGAGATCATGACCTGAACCACCCAGATGCCTCATGTCTTCACCATTTTCTCATCATCACTCTAAACTTCTGCAGCTGCTATCATGCCAGACCCAGACAGCTTGATTTCTCCCTTCATTTTCCTAAATCATTACACAAGGTTATTGCATATTACCAACACTTACCAAAGGGGTAGCAAAGGGTAATTAGAGCCCAAGGAAGAAGAAAATTTCAAATTCAAATAGAAACCACTAACCTGAAAATTTATCATCTCTTCTATGCCATAGGGGATTTCTTGCTTCATTAGACCTCAGCTTCTCACCATCTCCTTGGGCCTCTTTCTCTAACCTGATATCCTTTGCTATTTCCACTAGACTACCAAATTCAAATCCTCACATTGCTATTATTTCTCATGCAGAACAATTTCATCTCCTGTCTTGTTCTCATTCTCAACTTTCCTAGTGTCGTGGACTCAGCAGCAAGTTTCTACTATGTGTTTAATATAGTGAAAGCAATGAAAACCATTTTCTTTCCTTAAGAGCAATTTTTAATCCTGCTACATCTTTAGTTATGGACCTACCTCTTTTTCCCTGTGTTGAGATTTCTTATCCATATCCTCATTCCAATTATAACTTAATCAAAGTTCTGAACTCAATGATTGAAATCATTTTTGAATAAACTCAGTTTAAAAAGCAATGAACAGGAACCACGTTGCATTCAGATTAAATTTTCCTTCAGATGGCCCAAAGTAGTTTTCTCTTCATATTTAAATATTAAACTGGGCATACAAGAAGGGGTTGCCAAGTAGTATAAAGCAATTATTAACAAAATAGTAAATCATAGTAAATTGAAATATCAATCTAGTACTATTTTTCTTAGCTTTGTAAGGGACATGGTTAACTGAAAGTTTGGGTGATACACACCAAAGATACCTCTTTAATACAGCTCCCCTATATTTTTGCCTTTCTATTGCTAAAGTCCATCCTGCAAAGATACATTGGTGTCTGCAGCAGTCTCCACCACTTTAACATGACTTGACTTTCCAGGAAGTTTCTTTCTCAGTCTGCTGAGCAGATGAGAGATGGCTTGAAGAGGGATGGCTGCTTATGATCCCACTTCCGCAAAGCACTTAGGAAAGACCTAGAAAGTGCTTAACTAATGTTAGCTGTCATTAGTAAAGAGAGGTAGCATAGGTAGTAGTGAAAAGACTCACTGGAGTCCTCCAAAAAGTGCTTCCAAAAAGCACTGGAATGAGACTGCCTGCATTTGAATCCGGACATACCACTCACGACTTGCTGTGATCTTAGGCGTTAGCTTAAATTTTCTGGGACTCAGTTTCCTCATCTGTGAAAAAAAAAGAAGTCAATGATAATAACAACTATATTAAGACATTGGTCAGAGGATTAAATTACTTAATAGAATGTAAAATGCTTAGGATGGTGCTGGTGCATTATAGGTGCTTAGTAAGAGGTCCCTTCCTCTAGTTTTGTTTTCTCCAGATGTGACCCAGGCTCACTTTGTCTATTCGTCATGATTTTGATTTTTCAGAGGCTGGTGAAGACTTTGTAACTGTAGTGAGTACTGCATCAAGACAGTAGTTTTGGGAGAGAGCCTGCATTAACAGAATTTCTGCTACTATAGGCTAGGTATGGATCTGCCAAGAAAACTTCAGAAAGGGGTCCTCTTGGGGAATCTCAAGTATGTGTGTGATGATACCAGTGGAGGTTTGGGGGTGTATATTCCATATCCAAATGGAGAAAAGTTAAAAAAAAAAGAGTCCAGGCCTGAATAAAATAAAATGTCTTTTATCTGGGGATCTCACAAGTTTCAACAACTCATTACAGGAGGAAAATGGAAATCTTGCCGTGTGAACCATTTCTTTTCATTTTACCTTTTTAAATGTTTATTTCTTTGAGGGGGAGGGGAGGCAAAGAGAGAGGGAGAGAGAAAATCCCAAGCAGGCTCCAGGCCCCGTGAAGAGCCTGATGAGGGGCTCAATCCCACTACTGTGAGATCATGACCTGAGGAGAAACCAAGTCAAACGCTTAACTGACTAAGGCACACAGACACCACCATTTCTTCTTCTTCTTCTTCTTCTTCTTCTTCTCCTTCTTCTTTCTTTAGTGCTCAAATTTGAAAATGTTGCTAGTCTAAGTGCATATAGTGCTTTGCATTTATTCATCATGCTTCTGTTTTGGCAAATGGAGGTCATGAGGACTTTATTAGGATTTCTGAAAGGGTCATGGGAGGCCTTTTTATTCCACTAGTGTGTCCCTAGCCCCTGGCACTGGTTAGTGGTGTTTATATGTGGAATGAGTTTGGTGAACCTTGATAAGGCTTCGACCATCTCGCTGGGAACCCTATTTTGGACTTATTTTAATTTTGTGAGTCTTTCATTCTTCAGTTTCTAGAATTGGGTTTGGAATTTGTTGGCTCTGTTTGGCAGTATGAAGCTTCTGATTTGTAATGGAGGGCTGGGATAATATTCATACATCTGCTAGGAGGTAGGAATTGAGCCAGGGCAACTGCTTGAAAGCATTTGACTTTTGACAACACAGACCGGCTGTTTTTGCTTCCACATATGCAACTCTGTGAACAAAGGCAGAGGGGGAAGTGATGAGTGTGGTATGTGGCCTCTTATTTACTATGAAGCAACTGTGCAATTTACTGGCATCTCCAAAAATCTAGCTGTGTGACGCTGTGCTATATCCATGGAAGTGGGTGTAAAGCTGAATAAATGGGCAAAAATGAGCAAAAATCCCAGCATCTTTTGGATCTTGGCTGGATTAATGAAGTGGCCTCCACATGAGGCAGAACAAAAAAATAAATGGATTCAGAAGAAGAAGAAAGCCAATGTCATACAAGTCCACAAAACCAGAACTGAATGTATGATCTTCTAAAGGCTGCTCTAACATTTTAAAAGTAACAGCATCATAGAAATACTACTGACAGGGTTTTCGTTGGAGCAAATGTTTCCTCTACACTATCTCGTACTCAAGTTGCATGCTTTAATTGAAATCAGACTTTAATGCTTAATGTACATAGATTTATGTTCTTAAATGAAAACCCCAAGATAATTTTTGATTGTGTCAAGCAGCGTAGTACATGAGTCACTTGTTAGTTCACTGATGGTAACGAATAGATTTACTATGGCCTAAAACAAACAAGCAAGCAAACAAACAAACACAATGTAAATGTTGGAAATGCGTTTAATATTAAAAATAGAAATGGCTTTAGAACCCATTGCTTTGGTTGTGTTAAGAAAGTGAGAATTGAGATACTTGCCTCAATTAACCCCATTGCTCACTCAAAGTCATTTACTCAGTGACTCCTGAGTGCAAGGCACATTACTGGCTCTGATGTTACTGCTGCATAAGGCTTATCTCTTAGCTTGGAGAAGATGACAAACTAAAGAAAAACCAACACTGAACAAGTAATCATGATAAACCAGAATTATGCATTCTCTGACAGAGGCATCAAGCCTGTATGTACACACCGTCAGGAGGCTGGGCCTTAGCTGCACTTCCAATGCTCACAAATGCTTTAGTTTTTGGTTTTTCACCTCTCTGAACCTCAGTTTCCTTCCTCAAATGGAGATAAAAGTAATACCTAACTCATTGGGTTGTTGTATATATCAAAGAAATGCCTACAATATGTGTAAAAGTACCCAGCATATACTAAGTCCTTAGTATATATTTTATTATTATTAGCTTTGATACCTATCTGAGAAATTGAAAACATAATGCAAACATCCTGATCTTTCATATATCTTGTACATGATAATCTCATCCATGTATTTATTTCATTGGTTTAAGAAATATCATAATGATGTCTGTATGGATTCTAAATATTCATCCATTTCATGACAAATCTATGTGCTATTTATATCTCAGTGCTACACAGCTAGCTCATATCTAATGTAAATGGATTCAACTCCTCTTACATCTAACTTAAATACTCAACACTTCCACTTGAATTTCTTTAGTTATGATTGTTTTGGCCACATGTGACCAAAAAAACAAATAAATAATGGTGCATAGGCAAGATAGAGTTCATTTTTGCCTCAAGTAAGAGAAGTCTGGAGGTAGAATATCCAGGGCTGGTTATGATCAGGGAGCCAGGTCCTTTCTGACTTTCTCCTTAATTCTTAAAGTACAGGTCTCTTCCACCGGCTCCAAGATGACTGCCCAAGTATGTCTGCATCCCAACAATCAGAAAGGATAAGGAGATAGAAAAGAAGAGTCAAAGACACCTTCTTGACATCTGGTAAGGAAGTTTCTCATTTAGCTTCCTCAGAACAATTATTTTTATATCTTTCAGCCATAACATAGGCACATAGCCATAACTAGCCCCATGAGAGGCTGGAAGTGTGTTTTTTATGAGAAGCATCCATGTGTCCAGCAAAGAGTTGGAGTCTAATGTTAAGAGAGCAGCAGTAACAGGATAGTGGAGGAGAATGCATTAATCAGTCAGCCAGTTTGGATAGAACTGACGTAGAAGGAAAGACCATGAACTTCAAAGTTGACTGCCTCTTACTGGTTAGATAACTTTGGGTATGAAGCTTAATATTTCTATGCCTTAATTTATTTATCAGGATCTTAAGTATGTTTCAGGAACAAACGAGTTAGTGCACGTTGGCACTTAGAGCAGTGCTGTGTATGTAAAACATGCTTATTTTAATGTATGGAAAGCCACTGGAGAAGACTGAGTAGGAGAATGCTGCCATCTGAGCAGTGTTAAAATGATCACTCAAGCTGATTGCAGGAAAAATATACAGATGGAAAACATGCGTAGATGTACAGAAAAGCATTAGATTACTACCATAGAAGCAGTGATAAGGGAACAAAATGGTGCCAGTGGAGTTGTAAGGCGTGGTTGTAGTTAGGATATATTTTGGTGGTGAACAAATAGGACTTATGTGGGCTGACAAATAAGAGGTAAAAGGACTATCTTTTTTATGACTATGCCATCAAAACCATCATGTCCCCTCAGTCACATTATATACACCACAATATCTTGCACATGATAAGGGCTACACAAATGTTCTGGTCAGTTCAATTGGAAAATTAGCTACTCCCCCAATTATTTGGGGGGCCTCCCATTCATTCTCAGACACACACTTACTTATACCAAGATCATAATGTTATAATCATATCAGTTTAGTGAAAGGTGTTCTAATTAATATATAACGAAGTCATTTAAGTGGATCAAATTTTAGATAATCATGTAATTCCTCCTAAGAACTTAAAAACTTCTGTACCATGCTTTAAATAAAAATACATTTAAAATAGATAATATTACTATCAATATAGAGTCATTATGGTAGAGTGAAAAGAATAGGACTTTATAAGCAGGCTGTCTGAGGTTCAAATACCAGTCTTCTAAGTTTTCTTATTTTTTGAGTTTTATTTCCCAAGTGTTTCCAGTTCAGGTCTCTGTATGGCACCTTTTCTAAGGCCTTCTAATTCAGAGGTTTTTGTTACTGCTGTTATGCCACCCATTTAAATTATAATTAAGGTAGCTATCAAATTATTGGCTCAATACTATTTTCCTTTACTATTTGAGGAATATTATACTGTCTCCTTGTATCCACTGACATTGACATTCTTTGATCCTTGCACTTTTATACGTGATCACTTTCTATGGGCTTTAGTGTTTTCACCTTTCACATTATCTATCCCCTTTGTCAATGTATAGATCACTTAGATTTGTGATCTTTCATCTTTCACTTGTCTTTTTTTATGCTTTTAATTTTCTGGGGCTCCTGTTATCTGATATTGGCATCTCTATCTCTCTGTGTATACCTTCCATGTCTCTTTATCCCTTCCTGCTACCTTTAGGAGAGTTCATGCATCTGATCTTCTGACTCACTAATTTGTTCTTCAGCAGATTGCATCTTACTACTTATGCACTATATTGTCTCATTTGTTTTACTCCATTTTTCTTCTTTTTGATTCATGATTGCAATTTATTTCTGATTTACATTTGCTCCCATCTTTACTTATGTACAAACGTATTATTTTAAATAACTTGTGTGCCCATTTCAGTAACTCTGTTCGGAGTGATATGTTTTCTAGTAAGTTACTTCATATTTAAGGTAGTCATGTAGCTCAAGTGTCCAGTTACTTTGCCCTGTGGCTTCATGCCCTTCTAGGGAGAATTATCAGCCACACTGTCTGCAATGTGTATTAGGAAGGACAAAAGTCAAGAGTTATCCGTGTTGGTCACAAGGAGTTTAGGGAAAACTGAACACCGAGTGCCAGAGTGGCTGACTCCAAAGCCACACTCTGCCAAAAATTGTCTTGAGTGAGGTATCATTATAAATCCTTACTGAGAAGCAGCTTTGTGGGAGTATTGTCTCCAAGCTGTAATCTAATCATACTGGATATTTGAAAAGGAAGTAGTGGAGGAATGAATTTTCATGGTTTTCTGGTCAATCCTTCAACTTCTCGTCTCAGTAGGGAGCAGGACTTGTGTTCACCTGATAATCCTCCCATGGACTTCTGTGCTAATGTCTGGAATGCTGCTGTTGGTTGGTCTGATTGAAAGGGCCCAGTATGACTTTCTAAAGTCTGTGCTGGAGAGAGGTAAAAACGGAATATAAAACTCTGCTTCCCACTTCCTGACATGGATGGTTGCCTTTGCCTCTGGGTTGGCCTGCTGACCCTCATTCTTCCTGCCTCTAGCACCTACCAGTGGAAGAAAATGGTCTGTCTCCCCAGGGGGTTGTCATTTCTATTGTTGCTGGAGTTTTGTTGTTTAGTTGTTGTTCCTTTTAATTCCTAGTTTAAGTCCAAGTTCTTCTCTGGCTCCGGTAGCTTTTCTGGATTGATTTCATAAAAGGAAACAAGCAGTCCATGCCAGTTCATTATCTAGTGTGATCCTTTACTCTTTAACAGACAGAAGGCCACAGGCCTTCAGAGATCTTCAGAGAAACTGAGCATATCTATTTAGGACAACGTGATCTCTCATTTTCATATTAAGGCTTTGATAATTATTTTTACAATTTTGCTTAAATGTCCTTCCTAAAACAACATTTTCTTTCATTTCCCCCCTAATTATTAGACAATGAGAAGTGTATAATATTTGCTTGTAAAACTGCCCATACTTACGCAACTTGAAAAATTAACTTTCTAAAATATAAGCTCTATTCTATTGTCACATGTTGTGAGATGATAAAACTGTAGGTCTACAATGTGATGCATTATAGTTATATTTTGTCTTTATTGCCATGGCTTTGCAAAAACACATACTTCACTAACAAAGTAGATAAGTAGTAGGCTTGACTACAAAAATATTGCAAATAATGTTAGAGGAAGTGACAGCTCTCTGATCTTCCAAATATTGTAGAAACAATTGCTGTGAAAAGAGATTATTATTTTTTCTCCCTATCTATTTATTATTTCTTCTTCCTGACTTTGTTGAAATGAGTTTTTGTTTGATTATGAAAAGGTACATATTTCAGCAATCCAAGCACAATATAGAACATGAGGTAGTTAAAGATTCAATGTTTCACTTATTTTGTTTGTTTCAGGAGTCCAGGGCCAATTATAATGATAATATATTCATTAATGAGCTTATCTAGATGAAGCTAATGGACATGATTCATTGGACTTTAAAGAAGCACATTAAATAGTGACGGGAATTTTTTAATGATTGAGAAATGTAGGCTCGACTGGAAAGGAGGAGGTTGAAGGAGGAAACAAAATTGTGCTGGTTTTCTAGGCTAGACCCTCACTCTACTATATAATTTGGAAGTTAACCTGGCACATTCTGCAGTTGTTTAAAACACATTTATTGAATGTTTTACAATTATGTGTTTTCCCTGTTTGCTTGGGTAGGTGACCTTTGGTTCAGCTTCTGAGTATGTACACAATTTAATTGAAGCTTTTAGAGAGTTCTAAGGAAATGGAATTAGTTTTCAAGATGTTGTCTCTTGGAGAAATCTAGCCAGGGGGCGTGAAGGTTCTGAGGTTAAATAGCTCTCTATGTAACAGTAGGACTATACAATTTATTTTCTTTACTCCATTTTCTTTTCTTTTCTCTCCTGCTGTATTTATATTCTTCTCTTTTTGGTAAGTGTGTATTGTGAGATAACTAGAAACAGGACTAGAATCGATTAGACAGAATGGAATATGACCTTAAATAAGTCAGTTTCAGATTATATATATAAAAACCTAAGAGATTTATTTTGTTATATATATTATGATTAATACAACCACCACATATAGTATTATTAAATGAAACTGGTTTTAAAAAGCCATACAACAAAATATGTAATTAGGAATTATTTCCAAAGTCAATGCTATTTAAAAAAGTCCTTTTTAGTGGAAAAATTATTTTTATAATATTAGAGTTTTTAATTGCATAAGATATTCACAAGCAAGTCTAATTAATATAATAAAAGAGTTACGTTAGTAGTAGCATTATGTTTATATGGTTAGTACAAAAATGAAATGTAATTTAGGAAAAAGAAAATAGATTTTGTAGGTTCTAAACATATTGAGATGGCAGTTTCTGAATAAGGAATTCAGGTGTGATAGAGTACAAATAACATCATTAAAATAATGTACAGACTTCAACGGGGATGACAGAGAGTACTTGTTCGTATTTTAGCCCCTACTGTGTTTGTAACTAAATCAGACATCCTTCTAGACTAATATTTTGTGTAAAATACTCCTTATCCATTTCATATATTGGGAGAAAAGATGAAAAAAGAGAATGAAAGAAGAGAGAGGTTTTAAGTCCTGTTTATGTGCAGTGAAACTCAACTGGACTGAAACGGTGACACGAAGGAACAATTTTCCAGGCAAGAATACTATATTACCCAACGATTACACCTGAGACATTTAGGTTGCTGGTTATTACATGACAGAGGGGAAAACAAAAGGTTTTCTATTTTGAGTCACTATATCTATCAGCTCTTTTTATTTTTTAAGTTTATTTATTTTGAAAGAGAGAGAGGGAGGGACAGCAAAGGATGGGTGGAGAGAGAGAGAATCCCAAGCAGGCTCCAGGCTCTGAGCTGTCAGCACAGAATCTGACATGGGGCTTGAACTCATGAACTGTGAGATCATGACCTGAGACGAAATCAAGAGTCAGATGCTTAATTGAGCCACTGAAAGCCCCATCAGCTCTTTTTTATTAGAATCTAGAAACATGGGAAAACTGAATAGAGTTAGATGCTAAGAAAAAAGAAAGAAGATAAATACAGTTTAATCTGTTTACCGTTTATTCACATGCAGAATAACAGAACTTAGATATGAATTCTATAGGAAATCCCTAACTACATGCTGGTCCTAGGATTATATTGTTTGGTAATGTAAAAGATGAGTAATGTACCATTCCTACCCCCAAATGCTTGCTGTTACTCTAGTAATGATGTATTTTTCTTTTCTTTCTTTCTTTCTTTCTTTCTTTCTTTCTTTCTTTCTTTCTTTCTTTCTTTCTTTCTTTTTCTTTCTTTTAACTTTATTTATTTTGGGAGAGAGAGTATGAGCATGTGTGTGCATGTGCCCATGAGTGAGAGAGGGGCAGAGAGAAAGGGAGAAAGAATCCCAATCCCAGTCCCAAGAATCTTCCCTGACAGCATGAAGCCTGATGTGGGGCTCAAACCCACAAACCGTGAGATCATGACCTGAGCCAAAATCAAGAGTCACTGAGCCACCCAGGTGCCCCATTACTCATCTT
Organism: Panthera tigris; assembly: GCF_018350195.1. Classification (NCBI taxonomy): domain Eukaryota; kingdom Metazoa; phylum Chordata; class Mammalia; order Carnivora; family Felidae; genus Panthera; species Panthera tigris. Next base: position 155,217,616 of record NC_056663.1, read on the forward strand.
TTCATCTTCAGATAAAAAAAACAGGCTTTGGTATTAACTATAGAGAACATTTGTCCACTTCTTCCCTTCCCTTCCCTTCCCTTCCCTTCCCTTCCCTTCCCTTCCCTTCCCTTCCCTTCCCTTCCCTTCCTATCCCTTCCCTTACCTTCCCTTCTCCCTCTCTCCTTCCCTTTCCCCCTTCCTTCCCCCATTTTTTTTTCAATTAAGCATATGAACCCCCTTCTTAGGTTTAGAGAATTTTCTACTTTATTGGCCTTAATTGGGTAGAATCTACCTGCAACATAGAACCTAAGCAAGACCTTACAAGCTTTATGTCAGCTGAAGCATGAATATGCGACTTTTTACCAGCACTCAGGGTTTGGTAAAGGGGGCAGGGAAAGTGGGGCATTCAACCTGGTCATGGACGGAAAGCCACCTGTTCCCAGTTACAGATATGCTGTGATACCAGGGGCAGCATCCCATGTCTGGTGGTGGAAAGTGCTTGATGCCATAGTTATTCCATAAATGAATTAGCAGTGTGATCACATCACATATCAATTAATCTCTTGAGGGTCACACATGTCAATGTATGTATTTGTAAATATTACTTATTATCATATCCTTCAAACAATATAAAAACAATATAAAAATAAGGTAATATTTGGAGAATTACTTTGTAAACCAACAAGATTAAAATCATTTAATTTTAGGGGTGCCTGGGTGGCTCAGTCAGATAAGCGTCCGACTTCGGCTCAGGTCATGATCTCACAGTCCGTGAGTTCGAGCCCCGCGTCGGGCTCTGTGCTGACAGCTCAGAGTCTGGAGCCTGTTTCAGATTCTGTGTCTCCCTCTCTCTCTGACCCTCCCCCGTTCATGCTCTGTCTCTCTCTCAAAAATAAACGTTAAAAAAAAATTTTAAAAAATCATTTAATTTTACATTAATAAACATTATTCCTAATCCCTTGGATACAATCCCTTTATGTTAGAGATAGATGATGTGATAGTATATATCACCCACCAACTACCACAAATACATCTGTTATTGTCCAGATAGAAAAACAGAAACAAATGCACAAATTCAAACAGAGAAAAAATTATCACAAGGAATATGTTGTAAAAGTATTGGAAGGGTTTGAGAAGCAAAAGGGGGAATGTGGTTTTACTTAAACTTCAATAATTACTGGAAGTCTTTACTGTGCCTATTGTTGAAAAAATAAAAGAAAGAAGTGTGACCCAAAGAACAGTAATTGTAGAAAGCCCATTTTCGCCCTGGAGCTGAAGGCCTGGTGTGGGGTTAACTGCTAAAAGATATCTGACATTACATTAACTTCTAGAGCCATTTTAATGCATATCCATTAAAATATCATTTTGCTTAGCAAGTTATTTTTATTAAGAAATTTATTAAATTGGGGGCACCTGGGTGGCTCAGTCGGTTAAGCATCTGACTCTTGATTTCGGCTCAGCTCACGATCTCACCGTTCATGAGTTTGAGCTCCGCATCAGGCTCTGTACTGACAGCTTGGAGCCTGCTTGGAATGTTCCCTCTCCCTCTCTCTCTGTCCCTCCTCTCTCTCTCTCTCTCTGAAAATAAATAAATAAACTGAAAAAAAAGAAGTTTATTGAATTGTTGTTGATTGCAAGTATATCGTTAGGTGGAATTCTACTAAGTATGACTATCATACTCTCTCATCTCAATAATGAGCAGATAAGAATATTTAAAACATTTATTGACATTTCATCAATTCCATAAAATGGGCCTGTGTTTTGGTCAAGCTTTATAATGCTGGCTAAGGGTTCAATTATTCTTCAAATCAAATATCATAATACTATCAAGTTTCAGAATAGGAAAGAAGTCTTTGAGACTTTATGCTTTAATTTAATATGTTATGGAACTGGGTGACTCCTTACTCTGTCATTTAATTTGTATCTGAAGATCCTGACATAACTACTAAAAGAACCAAAACTATTTTTGCATATGATAGTATATAGAAAGGCATGGATCCCACTGTGTCCTAATGACATACCCTACTATGAAGAACTAAAGTTCACTTAAAGTGTAGCTATAATGGTAACCATGTTAGAATCAGAAAGAAAATTCTAAAAAATAAAAAAAAAATTAGGCAGTTATTCTTCAACACCCAAATGAGCATGAGCATCAGTGAAAAATAATCTATCGAGAATGTTAATTCAAAAGGACATTTGAGAGTTTATTTATACTTAATTCACCGTTATGGACACTCCAGGATAGAGTGCCATCAAAAATCAATCGATCAACAAGTTATTTTATTAAGATAATAAATTAATGAAACTTCCTCTCTTCATACAAAAATTCTAATCATCTCTCTTAGACGTATTTGTTTACTCACCATTTAAGGAAAGAAATGTTAGTAACATTTGTTGAGTGTATACTTGGGGCTAAGTGCATTCCTAGGTACATTACATATGTTACTGGTTTTATTTATTTTCATTTTTATTTATCTTTATTCTTTTAGTAATCCTATGGAAGGGATATTAATCATTTTTACATTTAGGAAAATTGAGACTCAGGGAAATTAGTCTAGGACGCGGAAGAGCTGAGATCAGAATTGACATTGCTCTGATTCCAAAGCAAATGTAAATTTCAACACAACAAACTACATGAGAAATTCCTTGGAGGGAAACAAACAAGTGTTATTACCTACAGATAATCGGCCCATATAATTTTTTCTATGTTTTCAAAACGTAAAGGAATTTTATGATATCTAAAGCATATGTACTTTTATATAGATGAAACTAGTAAAATTGGAAGAGAAACCCTTGCTTATTCTCCCACATATTGTAGTCTCATGGCAGCACTGGTGAAGTCCGTGGCATCTTCAGAGGAGCAGGGCAAACCATCCTGGGACTGAAAGTCAGATTTATATACAGGAAATGGAGAAGAGGCCATAGACACAGTGGCAGGTGTAAAGAATTTAAATGAAGTAGAAAGACCGTAGTTCCAGGGAATGTAGTGACAGAAGCCCAGACCTGCTCTCAGCATGGGAGTTGTTGAGAGTTGGGCTTAACTGGAGAGAGCCAAGCTGCCAGGTATCAGAGTAGTTGATTAAGGCTACTAGCCAAAGTGAAAGTTACAGCCACACCTTTAATCACTTAATGTGATAGTATAAGCAAGAGGCTGAACAGGAGAGAGTGCTGGCTCCTACAGTGTTTTACCTTTTCTCATAGACTGTTGCCAGATAGGGAGTATGTGGATCAGCACCCAAGGTGGGGATCGCCTCTCTCCCGACGGACCCTGTACAAAAGTCTGCTGCCATTTAATGGACCTGTGGGCTGAGCGGAGGGAGAGAGAAGGACTAACGGAGCCTGAGAGTGGAGGAAAGCACTGAGAGTGGAGAAAAGTGCTTCAAGGTACTCCCTTCCCCATAAAGGAGGTCTCAGCGGAGGCACCTGGGGAGGCCTCCGCTGAAGGTCCCTATAAAAGGCCTGTGAGGGGGCGCTCCTGGGTTAGGGATGCGGCGCTGCTGAAGGGTGGGCCGCCCAGGATGGGTTAGCTGAGACCTCAGATGCAGCTCCAGAGACCGCGGTGCATCGGCTGTGCACAAGTCTGTGGGGGCATCTTCCCCAGGAGCACTGCCAGGTGATGCCCTCCTGATTGCCTACCGTCAAGCCTGAGAAATCCTTCACAGCATATCTGCTAGGAGCCAGACTTTTCAGAGGTAAGCGGGGTCCAGTGCTCCTGACATAGGCAGGCAGACGGTATGGCAGAGAGTGGGGAATTGACACTTTTTAAATGGAGGTGAAGCACCCACAGAGAGTGGTACACTTGGCCACTGGGTCTCCGACTTTGAAGGACCAGGATTATGAGATCCAATAATATTTTGAGGCTTTACAGGATGGGTTTTCTTTCTTTCCTTTATTTTGGAGATGGGTGAAGAAAGGGGAAAATAGTGGTCTCCATGATGTTTTTTCTCCAAATAATTCAACCCCAAAGTGAGAAGAGGATTTACAACTAGCATTATGAGATGGATATTTTTCTTGTCTAGAAAAAAGCCTCATTCTGGGTAGCAAAAAAAATGGAAGGGGAGTGAATGGAAATCTGTGGGTGCTAAAATAGAGAGGTAGAAAAGCCCAAAAGAGGGATGGTGGCAGGGGACATCTCAGAGTCAGAGGCATTCATGAACAGAGACAACTGATGACAGAAGACCTTATATTCTCAGCCTCCTCCCATAACCAAGAACTTCACTACAGGTGGCTGAAGGCAGGCCACTAGCATAACCCTGATGTGGGGGTGAGAAGAAGTGTTTCATCATCTGAGCAGACTAGATTTTGAGTAATTAAGCTGAGTTGGAGAAAATTAAATTTTGACACGAGCCAAGACTCACATGTGTTGCTATGATGCAGACAGAGGCTAATGTGATAATAAGCATTTCGTTTTAATGAACATTTATTGTGTGCCCGATGTTTTAAATGCTTTAAATATATTAGACCTGATCGTGAAAATCCTTTGAGACAGATATTATCAATAAATGCTTTTTATTGATGAGGTCGTTGAATCTCGGGTATATGAAGGGATACTCTCCTACTCTTGAAAGTTGGTAAGAGTGGTTCACCTCATACTTGAACATAAGGATCTACCTCTAAAGATTATGCTTTTCACATTCACAATGATGTGAAGAAATTAGGTGAACAACAAGACTGATTCTTACAACTGAAAAATAATTAAATCTTAGATAAAAAAAAGTAGAGACAAACTTTCAGTAAATGTTCCTTGGTGCTATATTTCAGACCTCTCTATAGAAGTTTGAGCATGGCCTAAAGATGCAGGTTGTGTTGGGCCTTGCAGAGGGAATTCAGATAATGTGGATGATGAAAGAGATTTGTGTGGAGGGCCCAGCTTAGAGACCACATCTATCTTGTCATCATTTATTAATATATCCCCACTGCAAACACCATGCCTAGAATAAGAAAAAAAATAAAAAGGCAGTGAATAGACTGCTAACATCAGTTAAGGAAATAAATTGATCTTGGACATTCCACCTTTATTAAAGCTTCAGTTTTCCCAACTGTAAAATGGAAAATAAAAATGTCTGTAATCTGGAATGCCTGGGTGGCTCAGTTGGTTAAGCGTCCGACTTCGGCTCAGGTTATGATCTCAGGGTTTGTGAGTTTGAGCCCCGCATCGGGCTCTGTGCTGACAGCTCAGAGCCTGGAGCCTGCTTCGGATTCTGTGTCTCCCTCTCTCTCTGCCCCTCCCCACCACTTGCACTCTGTCTCTCTCTCTCAAAAATAAATAAACATAAAAAGATTTTTAAAAATGTCTGTAATCTAAGGTTTTTTTTTTTTTTGGATGAGATGATAAAGTGTTTCATAAAATTTAAAGAGCTATGAAAATATAAGATATGACTCTTGTAACCATTTTTCATGATAGAATTCTATAGAAATAGAAAATTGGACCTTGAGTCATGTAATTTAGTGCTTGCCAAAATCTTTGTGCAAACATGTGAAATCTGAAAGCGAGAATATAAAGAACAGATCAACTATGTCATTCTTTTTAGGTAGTCCTTCTAAACACACCCCTTGTATTAATTTAGGGCATGATAAATTAAAATACCTGGATATTATCTGAGTTACTCATACAAAGGCCTTCTTGAGGTATCATTTTATTCCATGTCCTGGATATTTTATACCAGTGCTTATTAGAAGATGTGGTCTTTTGAAAAATGATTTTATATCTGTTACAAAATCCTATCTGAAAATCTTACTCATTATGATAATGTTATATTAGGAAGCAAGCGTGGGTGCTGCATAGACTTGAGTGCAAAGAATGTATTTGCTTTCAAAATGCACTTGGATATTCCCATTTGTCCCACAAGATAATCTATATTTACTGTATTTTCCTTATTGCCTTGGCTGCCAGGAAAAAAAAATAGGAGCTAAATCTAGAGCTTACTTGAAATAAGTAGATTATCCTATGTCCCTGATTTAGTTTTATACTGTCTTCATCATGCACAAGTTTTCTAGTATATCTCAGGCACTGGCCATTAAACAAATAAACCAAATCATTGTTGTTAATGTTTGTTCTTACATATGGTTATTTTCCATATAAATTTCATAATCTTTAAGTTTTTCATACAAAACAAATACTCAACTCCAGTCTTGGCAGACAGCAAATTTTAGAGCAAAAGGTAGACATTTCTCTCCTAGTCTGGTTCTCACAGGTCTCAGGACTTCTTACTATCCTGTTTCATTTTTCACATTAATAAGTTTAAGAGAAGGATTGTGATGACTTATTGGTCATGCGATATAAGAGAAGACAATTTTGTAAATTACTATAATCTAAAGCACCAGGGAGCTTAAATTCTAGGAGCGATATAAATAATACATTATATTGCAGTGCCAGTTAATTTCCATAGACATAGAAAATAGTAAGTATATGTAAGGGTTGTAAATTATTGTTTAAAAAAGCGTAACTGATTTTGGGTATATTTCAAGATCAGATGATGCTATTAATATGCTTGCCTTGGTCATAATCATGTCATGGAAACAGATGCTAGGAAACCTGAAGCCCAACTGATTGAAGATATTGCAAAGTAGCTGTAAAGTAGCCTGTGAAGATATATTTTGCGAGGTGAGGATGGTGAGTCCAGGTTAGAAGACTCCTTAGAATGACACCTTATACTTGGTTGAAGTTCTCTTTCATTTTGATTAACCACTAAACAGGCAAAAAGTAAGAGAGGTCAACATTGAAGTGTGGGAGAGCCTCTGTGCTGATTGCCTTAATTCCTCCTGAGGAAAACTCCAAGTTCAGGCATCAATGCAGTCCTTGAAGACCAGGGAATCTATCATGTAAAAGGAGACCATGAGAGCGGGGCTTTCAGGCTGCTGCTTTTTCTTCTTCCTCTTCTTTTTTTTCCTTGCTTTTATTTTTTTAACTATTAGCCTGGGGACAAATCCAAATTATAATCAAAGGTCTCTACTATCACCAGTAAGGTCGTTCTGCCATTCTTGATGTGCCAGTGTTCTCTAGGTCCATCTTTTGTTTCTTAATGCCATCATCTGGTCCAAGGCAGGCTGGTTCCTAGCCTATCACAAATACAAGAATGAAAAAACAAACAGAGGGGCAACTGGGTGGCTCAGTCGGTTAAGCTTCTGATTTCGGCTCAGGTCATGATCTCATGGTTTGTGGGTTCGAGCTCCATGTGAGGCTCTGTGCTGAAGCCTGTGCGGAATCTGAAGCCTGCTTCGGATTCCGTGTCACATTCTCTCTCTGACTCTCCCCTGCTCACACTCTGTTTCTGTCTCTCTCTCTCAAAAAATAATAAAATAAACATTAAAAAAAAAAGAAAGAAAACCCTTTTGGATAGAAGTATCAGGGCTCCTGGGTGGCTCAGTCAGTTGAACATCCAACTCTTGATTTTGGCTCAGGTCATGATCCCAGGGTTGTGGGATTGGCCCCGCATCTGGCTGTGCACTCAGCATGGAGCCTGCTTAAGATTCTCCCTCTCGCTCCCCCTCTCTCTCCCCCCTGTTTGAGCTCTCTCTCTCTCTCTCAAATTGAAAACAAATGTTAATAATAAACAAATTGTTATATATGAATATTTATTTTCTGGTGTGTCTCTACCCAGAACTGAATGAAAGCTCATTGAAGGATTGTAATCCATTGTTACCAATGAATAATTTCTTCTTTGGGGGGAAAAGATACTAGATAAAGATATTTCTTGCAACTAAAGACTATTCTAGTTCTTTATACATAAAGCATACTTAGAATCAGATACTTTGAACAAAAACAAACTATATAAGAATGTGATTTTGATTATTTTATTTGAGATTCACTTTAGGACTTTGGACAACTTCCTGACTTTTTTTTAAGACCCTTCTCCACCTTGGAGCTTATGACTGTAAGAAATTATAATAATAATAAATGCCAGTATATAAAATGTACATAGTTTACAGCATGGTTTATAATAATTCATATTTATTGACTAGATATAAGACTTAGAGGTCCATGAAATATTACCTGGCACAAGAAAATATAATCAAATGAACAATGATTTGGCTATTTTTCTTTGAATTCTTGACTCCTCATTTTCCAATATTTATTTGACTACCCAAGCTAGAATGGTTTTAAATTACAAGGCTCTGTAAATATAACTTTTTATATTGGTACATTATTTTATAACTTTCTGAGATAGCCAGTTACTTTTTTATAATGATATTGTTTAAAATTAATATGACACTACAAACCACTTTTACTTTTAAAGGTCCTAGAAATATATATATAGATATATATATATATATAATATAATACATATATATATATACATATATATATGTAATATATATTATGATCAGATTTCAGTAGTGGATCAATGAAAATGATAGCAATTAAAATGTGTATGTATCAACTCTCTTTTCTAGTTTCTGAACTTTCCCTTAGCATCATTGGGCTTTCTTGAGTGGTTTGGGATTTTGGATAGTAATTTTTGCAGGTTAAGGAGAATAAAACAAACAAACATAGGAAAGAGTAAAGGAAGTTAAAGGGTAATTACTTCCTCTGGGAAGAAACAAGATATAGCCTATTAATTTGCAGCTGTAAATTGCACCATTGTCTTTTCTACCTGTCCATAATACAAAGAGCAAATGGCTATTTTATTTACTATGTATTGTTACATAACAAACTAGCCCAAAACTTAAAACAACCACCATTTCATTTACTCACAGTTCTCTGGGTCAGCTTCTAGGTAATTATTCTGGTATGGATTAGCATGGTTGATATCTGTGCTCAACCGGTAGCTTGATTGGTGCTGAAGAGTGTAGGATGATTGATTTCCATGCTGGCACTTGGCAGGTCCAGGGAGCCTTAACTTGCTTCTGCTTCATGTCTTTCCTTGTGCTCAATTATGCTGGCCTGGGGCTTTTTCACACGGTGATGAAAAGGTTCCCAACAGCCAGAGGGAGCAAGCCATAAGGCAAAAGTGATTTTTAAGTATCTTCTTACATTCTGCTTGCCAATGTCTAATCAGTTAGAGTGAGTCATATGGCCAAATGCAGACGCAACAGGTGGAGAGATAGAAGTCATCTCCTGATGTAGCAATGTCACATTGCAAAAATGTGTGCATAGAGGGATAGAGGAATTCGCGAACGTTTCTTTTTTGCAATCTACCAATATATGGTTAGACACAATGGAAAGCTCTGCTTCTGTATATTACTTAGACAATTATTTGTAAAACTCCATAGTATTTTGTTTTTTTGGGTAGTCAGCTGGGGTCTGGATATAGCTTTATTGATTGATTGATTTTATCTCATTTTTTTATTATATGAAATTTATTGTGAAATTGGTTTCCATACAACACCCAGTGCTCATCCCAAAAGATGCCCTCTTCAATGGCCATCACCTCCCCTCCCTCCCTCCCACCCCCCATCAACCCTCAGTTTGTTCTCAGTTTTTAACAGTCTCTTATGCTTTGGCTCTCTCTCCCACTCTAACTTCTTTTTTTTTCTTTTTTTTTCCTTCCCCTCCCCCATGGGTTTCTGTTAAGTTTCTCAGGATCCACATAAGTGTGCAAACATACGGTATCTGTCTTTCTCTGTATGGCTTATTTCACTTAGCGTAACACTCTCCAGTTCCATCCATGTTGCCACAAAGGGCCATATTTCATTCTTTCTCATTGCCACATAGTACTCCATTGTGTATATAAACCACAAATTCTTTATCCATTCATCAGTTGATGGACATTTAGGCTTTTTCCACAATTTGGCTATTGTTGAGAGTGCTGTGGATACAGCTTTATTTAAAGGGCATTTGTTGGGGCGCCTGGGTGGCTCGGTCGGTTAAGTGTCCGACTTCGGCTCAGGTCATGATCTCACGGTCCGTGAGTTCGAGCCCCGCATTGGGCTCTGTGCTGACAGCTCAGAGCCTGGAGCCTGTTTCAGATTCTGTGTCTCCCTCTCTCTCTGCCACTCCCCTGTTCATGCTCTGTCTCTCTCTGTCTCAAAAATAAATAAATGTTTAAAAAAAATAATAAAGGGCATTTGTTTGTAGTTGTAGGCATTCTACTAGAAATCTCCCTCTGCTTAAGTTTGTTTGTGCAAGAAAATGCATAAGAATAAAATGTAATTTAAAAAATTAGATGAAAATTTAGCCTTTGAGTCAGTTGAAAATGAGATGCTCAGCAATAAATTTTGATTGCATTAGAAAAGAAACATCTATAATATGATGTCCATAGAAGGGGAAAAATGACAGAAGTTGAACGAAATTAACTGGTTTTCTTTCAAAATTGAGGCTTAATCACATAAGGTTTTGGTATATAATAGGAAAAAAACACTTATATAGCATAGCATGAAGAAATAAATAGATGCGTTGACTATTTTAGATGGAGAGCTGGACTTTCTACCATTTTGATGCAAATGTGAGTGCCCACGATGATTGTCACATTCTGAATCATGATTTGCTTTGTAGCTCTGTTCATGCTATTCTTTCACATTATAGCTACCAGGTGGTTATTACTGACAGTTTAAGATAGGAAATGTACATGGTGGACCAGTCCTAGACAAATAGCAGGTTGCTGCCCCAGAGAGCTTGCAGTTAAGAGACATGAACAAGTATAATATAGAACAAACAAGACAAGAATATGGACTGTCTTCTGCAGCTAAAACTCTTAATGATGCAGGAAAACTTTTTGGAAATTAGTGAAAGAAAAGAGACAGGACTCGGGGAAAAAAATACACTAAGGGTTATTATTAACCCTTCTTAAATATCTGTGACTTTAGAGTTAAATAGAATGCTGATGTGTGATGTTACCCATTTATCTGGGAATGTCAAAATAAGCACAGGAAAAAAAGAAGCATGAGCAAAAACTATATGAAAAATTTATTGGTTTTATGAATAGCTATCACAGGGAGTGGATCTGCTGATAATGTTTGAATCATGAAGACAATTACCCTAAATTTTATTTTTAGGAGATAACTCATGATATTTTATATATATATTAGATATCTCCTACTTTATAGCAAAATTTGGGAAGTATTTACAAATTCCTTCAGGGGCTATAGATGCCTTCTAAAACTGCATTTTCTTAATGTAAAAGATTATTAGAGGGACTACCTTAGAGTCTAAAATTTATCCTAAAAGGTATCCCAGTGATACTAAAGGATTTTAAAAAGGGTAAAAACTAATCAAGTTTACCTTCTGGAAATATCTCTGTAGTAACAATGAGATGGAAGTTAGTGGAGTTAAAAGGATAGGACTATAATCCAGTTTGTAAGGGATAAGAACCCTGAGAATGACAGGAGAAATAGCAAAGGTGAAATGATTTCAAAGGAGTTAGAAAGAGAGAATCTATGGGTCTTAGTAATTAATGAAAGGAGTCAGCAATTGAGAGGGAACAAATCTAAGGTAATCAAAAGTTAATGACCTCAGTGGTAATGGTACCCTTTACTCACCAAGCATGGAAAAAGGGACCTGCTTTGAAATTTTGTGTTGAGGGGTATGAGACATCCAAGTGAAAATAGTCAAAAGTCATGGGATGTATAAATTTATAAATCAACAAGGGAATTCTAAACTAAGTACACAAGTGTTGGAAAGAGCATTTACTTATTCAGTCCAGAGTTATTTGTGAAATATGTACAGTGCACTACAGGTACTATGCTAGGTACTGATAAGACCATGGTTAGTCAGACACCTCTCTTCAAAGAGCTTACAGTCTGCTAGGCAATAAGAACAACAGTTTAGAATTATAATAAGACATTGGTAGATATGACCAATGTGCTTGAATTGGTTAGTTGGGTGAAAATGAACATCCCCCGTCACCTAATTGGACAAAACTGGTAATTTGGAGCCCCAGAAGGTTTATTTGAAAACTATCAATATTTCCTTTCAATGTTTGTGGGGTTTTTTTCCAGTGCAAAAATAATACATAATCATGATGCAAGATACATATAAAAAAGATAATTCACAAATATTTATAATGTGCCTGATACATATCACATATTGTGGTATTTGCTGACAAGGGATTTCTTGTTCTCTCTCTTCTGTATCTGAGTGTGCTTGTTTCTATCAGCCTAGAGTGTTATACATGTAGTATCTTCTCCTCCTCCTCCCCCTTCTTCCTCTTCTTCCTCTTCTTCCTCTTCTTCCTCTTCTTCCTCTTCTTCCTCTTCTTCCTCTTCTTCCTCTTCTTCCTTCTTCTTCCTTCTTCTTCCTTCTTCTTCCTTCTTCTTCCTTCTTCTTCCTTCTTCTTCCTTCTTCTTCCTTCTTCTTCCTTCTTCTTCCTTCTTCTTCCTTCTTCTTCCTCTTCTTCCTCTTCTTCCTTCTTCTCCCTTCTTCTCCCTTCTTCTCCCTTCTTCTCCCTTCTTCTCCCTTCTTCTCCCTTCTTCTCCCTTCTTCTCCCTTCTTCTCCCTTCTTCTCCCTTCTTCTCCCTTCTTCTCCCTTCTTTCTTCTTCTTCTTCTTCCTTCTCTACTTGCACCTTATTTACTCCTATTTGTCTCTCTGGTTTCTTACTCTGGGATGCCTCCTTTGACCCATTATATCTGCCAGCCAGATTGGGTGATGTGATTCCAGATCATCTTCAACTTACCCAGCTCTCACTGTATTCCCTAACATGTTGTAATTGCTTGTTTACTAGCACCTGGTGACTCGGCTAAAAATAATTTGGTCAAAAGCAGATTGGTTAACTTGGCAGTAGGTCTAAAATGGCATTTTGATTGAAAATAAATGTTTCTAGTCACGGGATTTGGTTTTTAACATTGATAATTTAGGCATGTGTAAAGGTCATTTGCAATTCATGATGAATCATCATACATTTTGCCCATTCTTTACTAATTATTTCTTATTTCTCCTTCTCGAAATCAACTTGTCAGCCAATCTTCTGCTTTGAAATCTTTTCAGTTGTAAAATGTTGACATAATTTTATGGGATTATTTAAAGCAAATTAGATGATCAATCATATTGACTGAGATGAGAAGCTCAAAAGCTTAGGAGGTCTTTATAAGTCATTTGAGACATGCATTTCAGCTGATGCCATTAAGATCAAGTTCTAGTACTTGACCTTTGCTGTTAGTAGCTTTACTTCAGTTACAATTGCTCTCTAATTTTAACTCACTGTTGTCACACACCTGGTTACATCAAAAATAGAATGGCAGACTCAATAAATAATATTTATTATTAGTCTTCATTATATGCACAATCAATATCAGGGAATATTTAGCGTTTGACTCATTTAAAATAGATCTATGAGTTGATGTCCCATCTTTTTATTTTTTTATTTTGAGAGAGACAGAGATAGCACAAGTAGGGAAGGGGTGGGAGGATGGGGACAGAGAATCTCAAGCAGGCTCTGCATTCAGTGAGGCTCGAACTCATGAACCGTGAGATCATGACGTGAGCCAAAATCAAGAGTCGGGCACTCGGCCAACTGAGCCACCCAAGTGCCGCTTCCTATATTTTAAATTCAGATGGCCTGAGGATATAAGATCCCATGGCCAGAGAACCATAAGAACATGAACACCAGTGGTCAGAAGCCTCATCATCCTCAAATCTAGGTTACAGTTCCAGTTTCAGAGAATGAGTCACTAACAGGAAAGTGAATTTGGCCTTTTTTCTTGATTATAGAGTGTCTCTTTCTATAGGCCATATGAGGTCCCTGTAAAATTTTATCCAGTTACGTTTTATCTCCACATTGCTCTTGACCTTCTTCCAACCATTCTGCTGGAAAATTATAAGAGGGAAGGTGGCCTTTTAAAAAAAATGTTTATTTATCTATTTTTGAGGTGGGGAGGGGCAGAGAGAGAGGGAGACAGAGAATCCCAAGCAGGCACCACACTGTCAGTGTAGACACTTGTGTGGAACTCAGGTCATGATCTCATGGTTCATGAGTTTAAGCTGAAATGAAGAGTCAGATGCTTAACCAACTGAGCCACCCAGACACCCAAGAGGCAAGGTGGCCTGTTAAGTCTAGAGTCCCCAACTGTGTCTGTATTCACAACATACAGGCATGAATCATGAATCATGGATCATGAACCAAGCTAGAGTGCTACCACTTTCTACCTTCCTGCAATGAACTCCACACTGAGCTTCATCACCAGCTCCAATACCTGGGTCCTTCCAACAGGCAGGATGCATTTCTTAGGTATAAGTATAATCCAGAATACCTAGACTATCTCTATTTCAAACAAGGGATTTGGGTCCACCTAGAGCTTTTTCTTTGCTTAAAGCATTTATTGGAAACAGACACTTGAATTCTACATTGCATGTTCAGAGGAAGAGAAAACCAAGGTCTTGTTCAGTTTTCTGGCCTCATCCAGAAAGATAGTGGGCCTAAAGGCAGAACCATTACTTACTCTGTATTCTGAGGGATAGAGCAGTGGCTGGCACTTTTGAAACATAACTATCAACTTCCTCCTCTGGATTCCTCTAACAACACATTCATACTGCCATGTAGTCATTAAATTAACAAATATTTGTTAAGTCTCTAGAACATGTCAAATATTCTTTTAGGTGATGAGGATATAGTAGTGACTAAAACAGATAAAATATCTTCCCTCATGTAGTTTATAGTTTTGTTTGTTTTCAGAAATAAGCATTTATGGACCACATTTTAATGCTTTATTATGACATGTAAATTTTACTCAACTGTGATTACTTAAGAGAGGAACATCACAAAATGTCAGGTTTCCCTTCATGCCCTGGATATCAGACATAGGCTCAAAAATAATTTGCCCTCAGGGTATCAAGGTATCAACTCTTAGAGAGTAAGAGTTTAGCCTGTACATAGGAGCTAGTAAGCTGGCAGGACTTAGTCCATTGTTGCCGGTTTTTTGTTTTTGTTTTTGTTTTTGTTTTTTTTTTTTGTGATATAACTAGGTGTATGACAACAATGGGTTAGAATCATGGAGCATCCATCATTGAAGTAAAGTTGCCAATACCGATGGTCAAGTACTAGAAAGTGATCTTCAGGTCACATGCTGACATGCATGTCTCATAGTCATTTATGACAGAATGGTTGGCCATCAGCAAAGATTCTCACCTCTATCATCAGATCCCTAGTCAGCACACAGATCAGGACTGATGTTACTGTAGAAAGGTCTTAAGTTTTCTTTCTTTATCTTTTAGGTGATTCTGCTTAGGTCTTTTTTATACCCTTCAGTAGTTTTTCATAATTTGACCTTGTTTATTGTTCATGTTTGTGGTGAAGATGAGAGAATGAGCCAGCATTTGCTGTTGTAGCTATTTGATCTTGTGATATACCCCTGCCCCTAGCATATCCAAGCATTCCAAACAATCACACTCTAGCTATAGCTCTGTAAAAAGTATAGTAAAACTTACATTTGCCCAGGGTGTGAGATACATTTTTTATTTCCTGGCTCCTGATGGCAGGTGATGATGGCCCAGTGCCTCCTTTGTCTCCAGTGATTAACATAATTAGAGAAATGTCAGATTTTTAAACTCACCCTATAGCAACTGGGGCCCTAGGTATGGTAGAAGGGATGGAGGGGCAGATAGCATAGATTACAAAGCATATCTGGGACCAAAGTCCAGACATGGCAACACGTCCCAATATTTGGGGCGAAAGGGCATTGGAGGAGAAGTATATATGTGACAGGGAGATGCAGGTGATAGACCATTAAAAGATTTTGAGGGTGGTGAGTCTATTGAGCTGGGACAGGCACAAGGGTATTAAGTTTGCTGACAGGGCCAGAACAGTTTGTCGAGAAGAAAAATGGCAAAGATGTGGAGGTCGCTAAGTCTATTGCTCCATTACCACCACTGTGTAAGAAGGTGACGCGTTCACTAATGGAATTTTAGTGTGACAATGACAGCATCAGGTTATACTTTCAAGGTATTAGTGTTGCTTCAGAGTGAAGACCTGCTATGTGCTGGTAAATCAACTGAAGTGTTTGTTAATTTCTGTAGTACAAATACTTGCTCTATTTCTGGTCAATTTCAAGCTATCAATGGTTTGAAAATTCATGAAAAAAACACAAACAAGACAAAACAAAAAAACCCTGAGAGATAACCATTGGTTCTCCTGAATTGGTAGGAGCTGATTCCAACTCCCCACTTGCCAGGGAGTGGTATTTTAATTATCTTCTTTTGTTTTGTTTTGTTTTGTTTTTGTTTTGTTTTGAATACCTCATCTAGAGGTAGGACATCCTGGTAGAAGGATGTTTCGGGTATTCAAACACAAGAACATAGATGATGGTAGATAAACAAGTGTAATTTTATGGAAATTGATAAAGAGTGGATCTAAAGCAAAAAAGATAACTTGGTTTTAAATTTTTACAAATGAGGGCACCTGGATAGTTCAGTCAGTTGAGCATCTGACTTTGGCTCAGGTCATGATCTCATGGTTCATGGCTTTGAGCCCCACATCAGGCTCTGTGCAGACAGCTCGGAGCCTGGAGCCTGATTCAGATTCTGTCTCTCTCTCTCTCTCTCTCTCTCTCTGTACCTTCCCCTGCTCACGCTCTGTCTCTCTGTCTCTCGAAAGTAAACATTAAAAAATATTTAATCAAAAATAAATTTTACAAATGTGCTGAATTAGTGGAAGGATTCAAGGATGGCTACAGGGTCAAGTTTGGGTACCTGGATAGATGCTGGTCTCATTCACTGAGAAAGGGAATTCTCAGTGAATTCACTGGGAAGAGGGAGAAATCCTAGAAATGGCCTTCTAGGATTAACGATCAAATTCAATTTTGGATATGCTAAACTTTAGGTATATGTAGACCTCCAGTGAGATTTATTTCAGTACAGAATTGATGATTGTTATTGCATGGTCTCTAATAAGGCAAGTGATGGCAAAACCAAGAACACAGCTGGTGAATAGTCTCTCACTGAAAGACTATGTTGGGAAAGATAGAGAAAGTATAGATCCTAATAACTTTGTTGGCCTGGAAGGAAGTTGAAAGAGTTCTTGGCTGATATCCTTGAATTACTTTGTAAAGTAAGTTGAGGTATAAGTAATATAGGGGTATCTACTAAGAATGCATAGGAGAGACACCTAGAAGAAAAATTTGTAGGGAGTATTAAAGACCTAAATGAAATTAAATTTGTAGTGGTTTTGACTCAATGCTTTAAATAAATTACATACCTTTTTGGTAATCAGAGATTTATATTTTCTCTAATGCAAACTTGCCACTCATTCTGCTATCTCACACTAAGAAAAGACTGCTGTATATTCTAATAGCAAATACTTTTATGGTGCTTTGCCTTTAAGAGTTTTGTGTATTATGCACTCCTTTATTTTTTTTAATTTAATTTATATATTTTTTAAATTTACATCTACATTAGTTAGCATATAGTGCAACAATGATTTCAGGGGTAGATTCCTTAATGCCCCTTACCCGTATAGCCCATCCCCCCCTCCCACAACCCCTTCAGTAACTCTTTGTTTATTCTCTATATTTAAGAGTCTCTTATATTTTGTCCCCCTCCCTGTTTTTATATTATTTTTGCTTCCCTTCCCTTATGTTCATCTGTTTTGTATCTTAAAGTCCTCCTATGAGTGAAGTCATATATTTGTCTTTGTCTGACTAGTTTCGCTTAGCATAATACCCTCTAGTTCCATCCACCTAGTTGTGAATGGCAAGATTTCATTCTTTTTGATTGCTGAGTAATACTCCATTTTGTGTGTGTGTGTGTGTGTGTGTGTGTGTGTGTGTGTGTGTGTGTGTATATATATATATATATATATATACCACATCTTCTTTATACATTCATCCATCAATGGACATTTGGGCTCTTTCCATACTTTGGCTGTTGTTGATAGTGCTGCTATAAACATTGGGGTGCATGTGCCCCTTTGAAACAGCATACCTGTATCCCTTGGATAAATACCTAGTAGTTCAATTGCTGGGTCGTAGGGTAGTTCTATTTTTTTAATTTTTTGAGGAACCTCTGTACTTTTATGCGGAGTGGCTGTACCAGTTTGCATTCCCATTCACTCCTTTAATCTTTATGGTAATGCTAGAAGGCAAGTGCTATTATTTTTCCTCATACTGGATGAAGAAAACTAGTTGTAGAGGATTAGTAGCTTACCCAAGGTCTTATAACACAGCAGAAATTACAACCAGTTCTACTGGCACCAGAGGTGGTGCTTTTAATCATTTTACCTGCCTCTTAGTGTAGAATATCTCTATAGTCTATTCATAAAAATCGTATTTTATTGTATTTTATCATTATGTAGACTAAGAATATTAAAACCAGAAAATGTAAACAGAAACAAACAGTTAAGGCAATAAATGAGCACCTTTATTCAATCTTAATTATTGATACTTGAAGAAATACTTAATAGTTCAACACAAGATATAATCACAGATGGCATAACCTTTACGAATAGAAGAAACATATTCTATGATGATCTGTGTGAAAACTGTTTTGCTCTTTTCAAAAGTCGAGAAAATATACAAACTTGCTTTGATCCAGCATAGAAACCATTTCCAGGCAATCATATACAACAATGATATTTAACAGAATTTCCACAGGTCAATAATAAAATAAATATAGTGTTAGAGTTATATAAGCATACATGATGAAGTCTGAGTATTTTAAGGACTGTGTATTTTGTAATTACATAGATTTAAATGTCTTTAAAATTAGCATGTCATTTCTATTATAAGGATATGATCAGCCAAGTTAAGTAAAATGGCAAGAGAAAAATTTGACAGTTCTCTAATGGTTTATGCATGGAAGTTTTACACCTAAGAACAAAGGATTTTGTATCATGTATATTTTGTAGTTTCTATCTATACTAACACTAAAATTTATTATTTAAACAATCGAGTTATAACAATTCTATTAAGTTCAACTCACCAATTAGAAAAAACTAACTTACTTTTTTTTAAAGAAAAAAGCCAACCAAACTGATATTTATAACTAGAATTCTAGTGGCCAGAGAGAAAAGCTAATCAATTTAGCTGCATTCCTCACAAAATTTTTTCTAAGTCTGGTTCATAAATCTCCACAACTTTGTAATATCACCACACCTTAAGTCAGAATTTAAGTTATATTAATATTCTATTAAACTTAAAAATTAAATCCACCTTGGATTTAGTTAGTGTTATATATAAAATAGAGCTTTGGTGTCTCCATCTATTTTGCTGTGATACCACTGTTTGCTGAGAGTACATAAACTTTAGTCTTACCACTATTTAAAAGCATCAATCCAAAGAACATCATGCTTTTAAAAATGGCCTGTGGCATCCCAAACTCATTTATATTGTATTAGCTACTAATTCAGTAATGTGCCGCTATTTTTGTTGCTCTAATAACGTCAACAATGAGTTTGAAAAAAAACTCATGGTGCTTAGAATGAGAATTAGGTACATTTAAAAATTTTCCTACTTCTATTTTCTCAACACATTAATCCTTATCACATATCAATTTAGTTCTACAGACATTATCAAGGTTGTACTATGTGCCAGATGGTGTGCTAAATGTTGGTGATACAAGCTGGATGAGATATAATAAAAGTATTCTATGAGGGGTGCTTGGGTGGCTCAGTCAGTTAAGCGTCTGAGTCTTGATTTCAGCTCAGGTTATGATTTCACAGTTCATGAGAGTTAGCCCCACATCGAGCTCTATGCTGACAGCCTGCTTGGGGTTCTCTTTCTCCCTCTCTGTCTGCGCCTCCCCCACTCCTGCACACACACTCTCTCAAAATAAATAACATTAAAAATAAAAGAGTATTCCATGAGTTTATTGTAATAAAGATACAGAGTGTGAGGCAATCTGTAGAAGTGTATTCATTAAACATCTAGTTATTGGGCACCAATTATGTGCCAGACACCTATACATGGTGCAGCCCCTGAGTCGTGAAATATTTAACCTTGAGAAAGTTAGGTGAGTTTTCCTGAAGAAGAGAACATCTAAGCTAGGTGGTACTGCAAGTAAGGGAGCAACATATGCGAAGATACAGAGATGTGAAGTAGCGAAAGTTGGAAATATTCAAGTAGCGAGATATTGCTGAATTACGGAGTATAAAACAGAAAGTGAATCAAGACTCATATCGGAAGGTTTATAAGATCTTCCTTAATTATGCCTATAATTACTCTTTTCTGCTTTCATAACTTCAGGTGTTCTCAATTCCATATCAAATCGATCGTGACTATACATGGAGATACAGATCTTTTAAAAATCTAATACCAGCTACCTTTTCATCCTTAGGAGCTCATTCTGTCACTGCAGGCAAATTTAGTCTTTGCTGTTTTCACCTAAAATATTTGACATTTCCTCACCTTGCCTCTTTGTTCCTGCTGTTCCCTAAGCCTGAGAAGCTGCAATTTGTCATGATTCCATCCTTCCTTGAAGCCAAACGTCAGAAGGTACAATTGCAAGAAATATTCAAAGATCTCCCAACTCCATGTTATTGCTTGTCTTCCTAGATACCCTGAGTTCCTTTAATTGAAGATACTTTTTTCTCCTAGAAACTTCTTACAACATTGAGCTTTAAAATTGTGTGTGTGCTTGCATTTCCGTAAGTTTAAAAGTTCTTTTAGCCCCCAAATGTGTCTTATTGATATTTTTATTTATTACTACCTATATTAACTAGAAAAGCATAGGGTACCGTAAAAAAAAATCCCCAAAAGAGTACTACTCAATAGGAAATTAATATCATGCTTATGGGAAAGTCCTGGGCAAGTGGATGGGTTAGCTGGGCAGCTCTGCTCTACACATTCGGGAAGCTGGGCTGTCAAAGATTCCGCAGTTTTCACCAAGTTCCTTCCAAGGCTAACTCTGGCACTAACACTCCAGCCAACCAGCAGGGAGACTGGGAATGGATTGTAGGGAGTTTTTCTAGGCCTGGCAGACTTCACTTAGATTCCCCTAGCTGTAGCTGAGTTACATGTGTACAGTTAACAGAAGAGGGCTCCTACGTTTATACTCCAAATAATTTGGATGTTCAGCTACTGATCCCTATCATGTTGGATTGTGTAGCACCTTATATATAGTAATATTAGCCAATATTTGTAGAATACTTCTATGCCAGACCGTTTTTCCTAAGTGACTTACATATATTAACTTATTTACAAAAGCCTCATAAATGTAGGTCTTCTCCTGTCTCTTAGAGTTGAAGAGACTTAAACAGATTGTTTTTTGTTTTTTGTGTTTTTTTTACTAACAAACAAAAAAAACCTTTACCGGGGTCACATAGCTAGAATGTGGTAAAGCAAGCATTTGATCTGAGTCCATATGCCATGCTGCCTTTAGTAAACCACTATGCATACTGCCTTCAGGAGATTAAACTACATAGATATTAGTTGAATTAATATAATGTAAGTTTTCAAGTAACTAATCCTGTCTAAGACTCAAGTTTGAAATATTGGTATTCACATTTCACTTTCTACATATACAAAATAGGGAAATGGTTTATTTGAGCTATCCTAAAGAAAAAATTTAAGGATATACATGAAAAACATGTAGAAAATACTTTTAAAAAGACAATTATGGAATGGTTCATAGTATCATATTGAGTCTCATTATCAACATATGTGGAAATATTAGGCAATAGGCAATTTCATATTTCATTATTTCATATCATTCTTAATAGATAAAAGTCTACAATAAATATAAAGGCAGTTTACCAATGCTTGATTTAAAATACTGCCTGGAGGTGCCTGGTGTACCAGACATCTTGGAGACATTGTATTGATAGCTGAGCCTCTGAGTAAATCAATGGATTTGTGCCTTGAAACCAGTTCAAAAAGCATTTTTACCAATCCATTGAAGGATACTGAAGGTAAAATTGTAATGGGAAGGCCTTTAGTGAGTGGGGTCATCCATTCTTGTAATTTCTTTTTACTTTTTAATACACAGGTAACCAATGTGTCTTCACAGGTCATCACTTTTTTAGTTTGCATCAGTTTTATGCTCTATTCTGTGTGATCCCCTCTACCAAGAAAAGCATGTATTGATTTCACTTTGAGTGGCCACCTGCAAACTTAGAGTCTCTTGGCTCAATCAACCAAACCCAAAGCATTTTGCAGAGCATGAATATGGATTGATTTATGGGATGTTTCTTAAGTCTTTCCTTTATTAATTGAGGGAAGTGTATTTATTGCTTGATAGGCATAACTTAAATATTAGCATTGGGTTTATGTATGGATGTTTTTATTAACACAGAGATAAAGTAGTAACTGCCATCTTTTGAGTTCCTAACAATGATACCACATTCTTTTGGTAACAATACTTTAATTTTCATTGGGGTAGTTGCCATTTCTCTATCCTTGATTGAGGTAGGTCAGTTACCTTTTGGAGTTGGCCTCTGCCCATGCCTGGGGAGGGAATCACCGTGTTTGGTTTGAAACTCATAAGAAAACTCATAAGATTGAGACTGGGGCTACCAATAAAGGTTGACAAACTGTTTTCTGCTGAATTGAAGCTGGGAGGATGAGAAGCTAGGGTTACAATAGCCACAGCTCCTTCATATAATTTAACAAATATTCAACATCCACTATGTGCCTAACACAGGATGTGGGATACAGAAATGAACAAGATAGACAAAAATTCTAAACAATTAGATGTAAGAATTAGCCTGAGAATGGAAATAACACAGATGAAGTAGGGCTGAAAAATTAGAGGATTGGGATTTTGTTGACATTGTTTGTGTCATCCCAGGATCAAGCCTGCCTGAAATTTCCACTGAAATGAAAAATTCTGTTTCACAGCCAATACATTTCCTTCTTAAAGTGCGGGTTTGTTACTTGTATTCAAAGGCATCTCAATAAATACTCAGACTTAAACTCATGGACACTATAAAAGTAAATTGAATATTTAATCTGACATGGACTATCTGTCTTGTTATTGTAAATTCCTCAGTTTTCTTCTTGCTACCACTGCCTTATGTTTTAGTCCATCTTGAACCTTGTGGGAAAAAAATATAGGGATCACATTATAATCTCTATTTTATGGCTGAGAAAATTGAGTATCAGGTACTAGGAAATATAAATATCATTATGTGTTCCTACTGCCTGGGGCTTGGGATGTAAATTGGAAAAGAGAACTGGCATGGGTAGGTGCATTGCTGATCAAAAGTGACTAAATCTACTTTATATTAATCAAAGGTATATAGCTTAAAATTTACCTTCAACTTGATATTATTATGTACGATATGACAGATTTTAAATATTTAATGGTTTTTTTCCACACCAGTCATATGATTTAAGCAAAAATGATCATGCCCAGTCAAAATATTTTTAAACTGTGCATGTGATGATACTTTACTAATTCTGCTTCTAATACCCCTTAGTCCATATCAAAGCTGTTTGTTTTTAGGTGTGATACTGTATTTGTTTCCGATGTGGGAAACAAAAATATCTAACCTACAGATTAAATTATTTATATTTTTAGATTATGAATCAATGTATGCTATTACAGAAAATACAGAAAAGTTTAAAGTAAATAAAGTTAGCACTCCTAATGCTGCAGTCAACTGCTATTCTGGTGCATTTACTTCTAGAAAGTATTTAAATAGATAAATGTTTATTCAATAAACATTTTAGATGAATTTTTGTTGTGTTGTTGATTTTACCCATTTGACAGGTGGGAGGTGATATCTCATTGCAGTTTTGATTTGCATTTTCTTGATGATGAGTGATGCTGAGTATCTTCTCATGTGTCTGTTGGCCATCTGTATGTCTTCTTTGTAGAAATGTCTATTCATTTCTTCTATCCAATTTTAATTGGATTATTTGGTTTTGGGGTGTTGTATCACTTTTTGTTTATATATATATATACACACACACACTATATATATATACACACACTATATATTATATTTTATATATATATATATATACTATTTGTATATATACTATATATATACAACATTTATATATATACAACCATATATATAAATATTTTATAAATATATACTACATTTTATATATGTATAAACACCCTTTATCAGGTATGTCATTTGCAAATACCTTCTCCCATTGTGTAGGTTGTCCTTTAATTTTATTATTTCTTTCACTGTACAGAAGCTTGTTATTTTTATGCAATCCCAATAGTTTACTTTTGCTTTTATTTCCTTGCCTCAGGAGGCATATCTAGAAAAAATGTTGCTATGATCAATGCTAGAAAAATTACTGCCTGTCCTCTCTTCTAGGATTTTTATGGTTTTAGGTCTCACATTGAGATCTTTAAGTCATTTTGAATGTATTTTCGTTTATGGTGAGACAAAGTGATCTTCATTATTTTGTAAGTAACTGTCCAGTTTTCCCAACTTCATTTGTTGAAGAGAGTGTCTTTTTGCTCTGGATATTTTTTTTCCTGCTTTGTCAAAGGTTAATTGGTGATATAAATGTGGGTTTATTTCTGGATTTTTTATTCTGTTCTACTGAATCTGTCTATTTTTGTGCCAGTACTATACTGCTTTAATTACTACAGCTTTGTGATGTAACTTGAAGTATGGAATTGTGATGCCTCCAGCTTTGCTTTTCTTTTTCAAGTTTGCTTCTGCTGTTTAGGGTCTTTTGTCGTTCCATGTACATTTTAAGATTGTTCTAATTCTGTGAAAAATGCTATTGATATTTTAATAGGGATTGCATTAAATGTGTAGATTGCTTTAGGTAGTATAGACATCTTAATAATACTATTTCTTCCCATCCATGAGCATGGAATGTCTTTCCATTTCTTTGTGTCATGTTGAATTTCTTTTTATCAGTGTTTTATAGTTTTCAGAGTATAGGTCTTTCACCTCTTTGGTTAGGTTTATTCCTAGGTATCTTATTATTTTTGGTGCAACTGTAAATGGGATTGCTATCCTACTTTCTCTTTCTGCTGCTACATTATTAGTGTATAGAAATGCAACAGATTTTTGCCCAGTGATTTTATATCCTTCGACTTTAGTGAGTTCATTTATTAGTTCTGATCACTTTTTGGTGGAGTCGTCTGGGTTTTCTACATATTGTATCATGCATCATCTGCAAATTGTGAGAGTTTTACTTCTTCCTTACCAATTTCAATGCATTTTACTTATTTTTGTTGCTTAATTGCCGTGGCTAGGACTTCTAGTACTATGTTGAATAAAAGAGGTATAGTGGATATCCTGTCTTGTTCCTGACCTTAGGAGGAAAGCTCTCAGTTTTTCCCCATTCAATATTATGTTCACCCTGAGTTTTTCATACACGGCCTTAGTTATATTGAGGCATATTCCCTCTAAGTCTACTTTGTTGATGGTTCTAGATGAATGGGTGTTGTACAGTGTCAAATGTTTTTTTTTTTTTCTGTATCTATTAGATGGTCATATTTTTTTTAATCATTTCTCTTACTGATGTGATGTATCACATTAATTGGTTTGTAAATATTGAACCACACTTGCATCCCAGAAGTAAAATCTACTTGATTGTAGTAAATGATTTTTTAAAATGTATTGTTGGATTCTGTTTGCTAGTATTTTCTCAAGGATATTTGCATCTATAGTCATCAAAGATATTGGCTTGTAGCTCTCTCTTTTGTGTGTGTGGTGCATTTACTTGGGTTTGTTTACATGGTGATACTTGCCTCAGAATAAATTTGGAAGTTTTCCTTTCTCTTCTATTTTTTGGAATAGTTGGAGTAGAATAGGTGTTAACTCTTCTTTAAATGTTTGTTAGAATTGGCCTGTGAAGCCACCTTGTTCTGGACTTTGTTGAGAGTTTTTTGATTATTGATTCAGTATCCTTGGTAGTAATCAGTCTGTTCACATTTTCTATTTTCTTTTTGCTTCAATTTTGGTAGGTTACATGTTTCTACGAATTTATGCATTTCTTTTGGGTTGTCTATTTTGTGGCATAGTTTTCATATTATTCTCTTACAGTTGTGTTTCTGTGGTGTCAATTGTGATTTCGCCTCTTTAATTGGTGATTTTGTTGAACTTCTTTCTCTCTCTCTCTCTCTCTTTTAGTGAGTGAGGGTAGAGATTTTTCAATTTTGTTGACCTTTTCAAAGAACCAACTCCTGGTTTCATTGATCTTTTGTATTAAAATTTTTTTTTAATGTTTATTTTTGAGACAGTGAGACAGAGCATGAGTGAGGGACGGGCAGAGAGAAAGAGGGAGGAACAGAATCCGAAACAAGGTCCAGGCTCTGAGCTGTTAGCACAGAGCCTGACGTAGGGCTCGAACTCCAGAACAGCAAGATCATGACCTAGGTTGAAGTCGGAGGCCCAACCAACTGAGCCACCGAGGCTCCTCTCTATTGTTTTTTGTTTTGTTTGTTTCAGTTTCTATTTGTTTTATTTGTGCTCTAATCTTAATTATTTTCTTCCTTCTACTGGGTTTGGGTTTTGTTTTTCTTTTTCTAGCTCCTTTAGGTGTGTGGTTAGGTTGTTGGAGATTGTTCTTGCTTCTTGAGGTAGGGCTGTATTAATATAAACTTTACTCTTAAAACTGCTTTTGCTGCATCTGAAAGGTTTGGGACCATTGTGTTTTCATTTTCATTTGTTTCCATGTACTTTTTGATTCCTTCTTTAATTTCTTGGTTGACTCATCGTTGTTTAGTAGCATGTGGTTTAACCTCCATGTATTTGTTGGTCTTTCCGGATTTTTTCTTGTGGCTGATTTTCTAATTTCCTCGTGTTGTAGTCAGAAAAGATTCATGGTATGACTTTGATATTTTGAATTTGTTGAGGCTTGTTTTGTGGCCTAACATGTGATCTATTTTGGAGAATGTTCCATGTGCACTTGAAAAAAATGTGTATTCTGTTTTAAGATGGAATGTTCTGAATATGTCTGTTAAATCCATCTAGTTCAGTGTGTAATTCAAAGCCGCTGTTTTCTTATTTATTTTCTGTTTGGATGATATATTCATCAATAAAAGTGGGGTGTTAATGTCCTTTAGTATTTATTATCAATTAGTTCCCTTATTTTGTTATTAACTGTTTTATGTTTTTGGGTGCTGCCATGCTGGGTGCATATATATTTACAATTGTATCTTCTTGTTGTATTGTTCCCCTTATAGTGTCTTCCTTTGTCTTATTATGGTCTTTGTTTTATAGTCTATTTCCTCTGATGTAATTATTCCTAGCCCAGCGCTCTTTTCACTGTCATTTAATAAAAATCCCCACACTTTCAATCTGCGTATCTTTAGGTCTGAAATGAGTCACGTATAGGCAGTATATAGATTTTTTTTTGGTTTTGGTGTTTCGTTCCCCCCCCCCCCCACTCTGTCCCCTTGGGGCTTTTGATTGGAACTTTTATTCCATTTACATTCAAAGTAATTATTGATACATATGTATTTATTGCCATTTTGTTGCATGTTTTGTGGTTGTTTTTGTAGTTTTTCCTCTGATATTTTCTTCTCTTTTTCTCTTTCATGGTTTGTAGGTTTTCTGTAGTAATATAATTGGGTTCCTTCCTTTGTATTTTTGCATATCTATCACTGTTTTTTGATTTGTGGTTACCATTCAGTTTATATATAACATCTGCATATCACAGTCTATATTAAGCTGATGGTTGCTTGTTTTTGAAACAAGTTCTTTATCCTCTCCCCTCCATGTTTTAGATATTTAGTATTTTTTTTTATTTCATGTTTCCTGTTTTTCTTACTTATAGTTTTTGTTTTCCATTCATAGAGTCCTGCTTAACATTTCTTTTAGGATTTGTTTAGTGTTGATCAATTCTTTTAACTTTTGTTTTTCTGGAAAAGTCTTATTGGTCCTTCTATTCTGAATGATTCCTTATTGGGTGAAGTATTCTTGGCTGCAGAATTTTTCCTTTCAGCACTTCTTGCCTGCAAAGTTTCTGCTGAAAAATCAGCTAATAGACGTCTGGGGTTTGCTTTGTATATAACTGCCTTCTTTTCTCTTATAACCTTTAACATTATTTCTTTATCACTATTTCTTGCCACTTACTAGGTGTCTCATTGTGGACCTCTTTGGGTTGAATTTTTGGGGCATCTCTGTGCCTCCTTAATCTGTATCTCTGCTTCCCTGTCCAGATTCAGGAAGTTTTCAGCTATTATGTCTTCAAGTACATTTGTCCCCCCCGCCCCCCATCTGTCTCTTCTTCTTTTGAGATTCCCTATAACACAAATGCTATTATGCTTGATGGAGTCACTGAATTCTCTAAATCTGTTCTCATTAGGCAGTCTTTGTCATCTGTTTTGCTCGATTGCTTCCCGTTATTCTATCCTCCAGGTAATTAATTTGTTCCTCTGCTTCCTGTAGCCTACTGTCTATTCCATCTATTGTATTTTAAATTTCACTTATTGAATTCTTTTTTTTAATGTTTATTTATTTTTGAGAGAGCGAGAGAGAGACAGACAGACAGACAGCACAAACAGGGAAGGGGCAGAGAAAAAGGGAGACACAGAATGTTGAAGCAGGCTCCAGGCTCTGAGCTGTCAGCACAGAGCCTGACATGGGGCTCCAACTCATGAACTGTGAGATCATGACCTGAGCTGAAGTTGGACACTTAACTGACTAAGCCACCCAGACACCCCAGATTTATTGAATTCTTTATCTCTGATAGGTTACTTTTTATCTCTGTCAACCATCTCACTTTTGTCCTCCACCCTCTTCTGAAGTCCAGTGTGTATCTTTTATGATGATTACTTTTAATTCTGTATCAGCCATATTATTTATTTCTGTTTTGATTAGATCTGCTGTGATTTTGTCATGTTCTTTTATTTGGGACATGTATTCCTCTGTCTCCTCATTTTGTCTGCCTTGCTGTGCCTGCGTCTGTGTGTCAGGAAAGTCCACTATGTCTTCTACTTTTGAAAATAGTGACTTTCTGAAGAAGTCCTGTAGTGCCCTGCAGTGCAGTGTCCCCCATTCACGAGGATCTGGCACTTAAGGAGAGTTCCTATGTGTGTTGCCTGCATCCTGCTATTGTGTTTGAGTCACTTTTCCTTTCAGTTTAGACATCTGCACTGACTCTTTGCTTGTTGTGGGCTGTACTGCTTTCTATAACATTAAGATCTAGGCAGGCTGGCTCTGAGGGAGTGCGACAGCAGAAGGGCTTGGGGGAAGGGCAGCAGTGATAGAATTTGCACTGAACCACTAGTCCTAGGCCAGTCCTCTGAAGTGCAGTGGCTTCAGGCACAGCTTGTGGAGGTGACTGGGTTGGGCTTGCCCTGCCTTAACAAAAATTGAGCTGAGCCCAGAGCCAAGGCCAGCAGGCTTGGAGTTGGTGAATCCTCAGAAGAACTAGTGGGTGTGGTTCACTGCTAGCAGGTTAGGTAGCAAGTGTTTGTGCAGCATCACCTCCCACAGTGGCTCTGTATTTATGCTGGGAGGCAGGGGAGGAAAATGGCACCTGCTGGCCCCTTTGTTCCCAGAGGAGACTGAACACCCCGACATGCTCAGAAATCAGTATGAACAGATCCCTTTTGTTGCCCTGTGCTAGATGTCCCTCCTATGTTGCTTATCCTCAAGGTTGTTGTCTTTTTAAGGGCTATAACCTGTCTATCATTTGCCCCCAGGGCTTGCCTAGGCAGAGTGAGCTGATTTTTAAATCTCCAGCTCCAAGTCCCATTGATTATACAAACCCCCAGAAGTCAGCCCTTCTGGTTTTCAAGGCCAAATGTTAGGGGGATTTCCCCCTAGCTGTGGGCAAGTGACCACAGTTTCTGTCCTTCCTAACTTCTCCAATGTGGCTTCTTTACATTTAGTTGGAGAGTTCTTCAAGTCTTTGGATCCCTTTCCAGTTTACTGATGTGGATGTGAGTGACACCTAATTGTAAACACAGGATGGAGTGAGCTTAGGGGTCCTCCTACTCTGCCATATTTCCCCAATTATTAGGAATTTTATAGAGAAAATTGCTTAGAGCATGATTGGAAAGGCTGGAGGAGTGAGAATCGGGGGCCACCTGATTTCAAGAACACTCCATGCCTGCAACCCATAGATCAGGAAAATGCTACTACTTTGTCTACAATTACCTCTTCCCTATAAAGTTTGGCCACTAGGTGTGGAATATGGCCACTAAAACTGTCTCTCAATACTCATGTTACTGATGTTGCTTGCAATCAGAAGGAACACGTGGAAGAGGGCTTCTGCTTCATTTGTCTTCTAAATCTGACAGAGATGCAGTTAATTAGTGAAATATATTTTGCATCCAAAACTTCAGCTTCGTGTAGTCTAGGAAGTGTAGTTTTTAGGTTGTAACTCTATGTAGAATTGGAAGTAAGCTATTATGTAATAATCTTTCCATTACATCTTTCCACATTATTGTTGATGGATAGTAAATCTTTGAATATTTCTTATATTGAGTATTTTAATTCAAGTTGGTTTTATGCAACACTAGTTATAGAAACAATATAAATACTGTATAATTATAAGGAGTATTTGCACATGAGCCTGACAAATGTAGATTAATTTGTAATTTAGAATATAGTTTATAATTTAAACTATAAACCATGGTAAATTATAACATTAAAATGTCACAGTGAAGTCAAAATGGGATTCATGATTGGCACTTATTTGATAGACATTTTTCTCTTTTTTCATTTTTCTCTTCTCTGGACCTAAAACCAAGTTATTCATATTCTTGGTTGTATAGTATATAACAGGACTTTTGTTTTTTCATTTGTTGTGGTCCTATCTGGTTTATTGTACTGTGAATCTTGAAAGACATCAATAATGAATTTGATACCATTTTCCCTACACATTGATTTTTGATATCCCAGAAATCAAATTATCTTATATTGCCAATACAATAAATACTGTAAATGTGACCAGATTATAGAAGTTTTGCTTCAGAAAATCCTATGAATTAGCTTTTAGACAATTTACTCAAGTATACATTAAAATATTTCAAGTTAATATTTGTTGATTTATTTTGAAGCGTTTTAAGCTATTTTTGAGAACTTTTCTATTTTCTAAGCCAACATATAATTCAAAAGTCAGAAAAAAATGATAGAGCACTGCTTCTATCACTTTTGTATTTCTGCATTTAAAAAATATTCTTTTTAAAAATGAGTATTATAAAAGAAGGATTCTGTCCTGATATTTATCATTGGCCATTCTTTAGTGTAGTTGATATTGTGATGGGAGAAGGAATTTAGAACCTGTTACCAGTGGTTTCCCTGGTTTTCTGTTATACCCCTGCTTTCAGTGCACACCAGTCAACAAAAAAAAGCAATGATGGCACGGCCTATCAACTTAAAAAAAAATCTTTTAAATGAAAATGACTTTCTCTATTCTTGGTGTGCTATTTTATTTTGTAATATTTATGTGAGTAATGTCAGCAATATCTGGATACTGTTCAGTGTTCTCTATAATTTCAGTATAACTCAATGCAACATACTTATTATACAGTAATATTTGATGAGGTTTGATGATTTAGTATTTCTAATTTTGCTATAAGATGAAAAAGTTTGCCAGTGGAAGACTTGGTTTCTGATTTATTAATTATGTGTTTCAAAAGGTATTATCGCTATTATATATGATGTCTGTATATTTTTATGTATGGTTGTGTGTGTGAATCCACAATTATATCCTTTACCCCAGGCATTGCCTTTATTTATTACTGTGCCTAGTGTCTTATTTCTAACCAGAAGTTCTGTTTATTTTTGTCTTTTCTGAGTCAAACACCCTGGTAACTTTGAGTGACAATACCACAAATACTGGATATTCAGAGTTCAAGAGCAAATTAAACTGAAAGTTTATAAATCAAATCCTCACTCAAATACATTCCTTACAACTGTTTTGTTTTTCCCTTGTTCTCTTTTGTTTTTGCCTTTTGAATTTGAAGAAGACTGTGCACATGTTGATGTGTGACTATGACTGTTAGAACTTTCTGTAGATATAGTAGCTGAAGTTCACTCAGTGGTATTATATTTGTAATAGACAGAAAACTGAACTGGGAGTCAGGAAATTGGATTTCTAGCTTCCTCTGATGTGTTGCGCTGAGAGAAGCTATGTTTTCTTTTGTACCTCTTGTACTGAAAAGGCAGTTAGAGCTGGAGGGAGAATACTGTTGTGATTAATCCTGTGATTGAATATGACAATTATATACAAGTTGAAGACAAAGGTGTTTTCTAAAGAGGAAGAAAATTATAGAGTTGGGTTTCTTGATAGGAAATATAAATGGATCCCTGGAGGTTTTCTATGTGGATAGAAAACAAATAATATACTTACCATATACCTGTTCCATCTTCTGGATAATCGATTGATTTTAATAAAGCCAACTCTTTAAAGGACTAAAACTTTAAGATTTATTCCTACATTTAATTCCTAACTTAATGTATTAAACTACATATGGCAACAGAAGTATATGATTAAAGTTTTTATATTAACTAACTTATTCAATATTTACTGAAAATCTAATAACAGAAGTGCTAGCCTAGGAACTGGGAATACAGTAGTGAGGGAAACAGAAAAAATGAATATTGTTGTTGTGGAATTTATATTTTAGTGGATTTCAAGTACCATGTATTAAGATTCCAACATCAAAAATCCTGAGACTCTATATTCTGAAAATCCTGTAGAAAAATGGACAAAAACTTGACTATTCACCTCACAATAAATGTTATCCAAATGGCCAATAAACACATGAGAACATGTTCATCTTGATCAGTTGTCATGGATAGAAACATGACATATGATACTACTCTACACCCATCAGACTGCCTAAAGTTAAAAAAAAAAAAAAAGGTGGTAAATACCAAGTGTTTGTTGAGATTTAGAATGCCCAAAGTCTTGCATTGCTAGTGGGAGTGGATATGGCTATGTCCACACTGAAAAACTATCTGGTAATATTTCTCAAAAGTAAACATATGCATATTCTCAGAACCAGACATCTATTAGGCATAACACAATATAATTGAAATATTAACAGTGTGATACATGTTTTCTGTCAACAAAATTTGTAATCAGCAAAAACAAACTAGGCAAATATCCATAGACAGTAGGGTAGAAAAAAAAAAAAGAAAAACTGTGGTATCACAATGAAATGAATCTTACAGACACAAAGTTGAGCAAAACAAGACAGAGATAAAAGAATACATACTATATGGTTTGAGCTGTATAACATACAAATCCAGGGTGAAATACCTCTATGTTGTTAGAAGTGAGACTAGCGGCTATCATTAAGAGCAGGGGTATTGTGGCTGGCAGGGGATAAAAGGAGCTCTTTTTAGTAATATTAAGTAATATTAGGTTTTTTTTTAACTTGGCAAAACAGTCCTTGACAGTCAGAAAATTCACTGAGTTGTACACACACAATACATTTACTTTTCTATGTGCATACTATATTTCCAGGAAAAAAAAAAGCTGTTTCCTGACTACACACTACTGAGTTCAGCCTACTCAATTAACTGGTTATAATAATTTTCCCCATTAAAAATGGAGATAATTCATAAGCCAGGATGAGGTTATGACAGACTTGTAAGTCCTTGTTTCATGAAAATTGACAATCATGCTTCTAAATATAATGGGAAGACTGTGGAACTTTTATTTTTATTTTTTTTATTTTTTATTTGTAAACATTTATTTATTTATTTTTGAGAGACAGAGGGCAGGGCAGAGAGAGAAGGAGACAGAGAATCCCAATCAGGCTCCATGCTGTCAGCTCAGAGCTCGATGTGGGGCTTGAACTGACGAACGATGAGATCATGACCTGAGCAGAAATCAAGAGTCAGATGCTTAACCAACTGAGCCACCCAGGCACCTCAAGACTATGGAGCTTTTAAACAAAACTTTCCTGACTAAATACTAACCTTGTAAACAGACTCGTAGTGATAATGGGAAAAAAATAGTAACTCCCAAGAAGTTAAAGTTTATTATCTTTTTAATAGAGGTAGTGATAGAAATAATTTCCTATATAATATTAATTATGTGAAAATTAAAAAAAATGAAAATATATATGAAATATTTAAAAATGAAAATTAAAAATATGAAAATTTATGAAAATTAAAAAAATGAAAATATATATACTTTTGGAATTTCTGGAAAAATTTTACATAGAAGGGCTTTGAAGCTATATCTACCTGATTCAAAATTTTATTTCTTTAAGTTTATTTTGAGAGAGAGGGAGAGTCAGGGAGGAGCAGAGAGAGAGAGAGAGAGAGAATCTCAAGCAGGCTCTGGACTGTCATGCAGAGTCTGACCTGACATGAGGCTCAAACCCACAAACTATGAGATCATGACTTGAGCTGACATCAAGATACAGATGCTTAACTGACTGAGCTACCCAGGTACCCCTGTCAACCTGGTTTTAATCTGGCTGTTCTACCAGATAGCTATGTAGTCGCAAGTTATTACATGCTATGAACCTTAGTGTTCTGTATACTAGTTACTAGATTGACTGGATCATGGAGGACATATGACAATCTGTTGGATCTATGAGGGTTGTACTGTACTTGTTCATCGCTGTATCTCTTGAGATCAGTTTGTTACCTGGTCTCAAGTAGCCATACTAAATATTTGGAAAATAAGGTAAAATTGTACATAGATGCTTAATAAATGGTTCATTTTATTATATGTAAAATTTATATCCTGTTTTAGAATTTTTTTTTAAATTTTTTTTTTGACGTTTATTTCTTTTTGGGACAGAGAGAGACAGAGCGTGAATGGGGGAGGGGCAGAGAAAGAGGGAGACACAGAATTGGAAGCAGGCTCCAGGCTCTGAGCCATCAGCCCAGAGCCTGACGCGGGGCTTGAACTCACGGACCGCGAGATCGTGACCTGAGCTGAAGTCGGACGCTTAACCGACTGAGCCACCCAGGCGCCCCTCCTGTTTTAGTATTTATATATTTTGATTTTCACTCACTATTCTCCAAAGAATGTATAAACCTTTCCAGATGTAATACTAATCCAGTATCTCAAAATTAGTATGCAGAGTAAATACTTCAACTTTAGATATCTCATACAAAGTCTAGTGCTTTTCTGACTCTAGAGTAGCAAAATAGATGGTTGTTGTATATATGTGGAAAGAAATGTAGTCTCATGGGCTTTTAGGGCTACAAATGTTTTTCATGAATATTTATTCAAGTCTCTATCAAGCATCCTTGTCAAACATATCTTGATTAAATCCAATATGAGGGACTCTTCCTCTACCAGTGGGTACTCTATAAATCTACAGCTATTGCTGTTAAATATTCCATATATTG
Source organism: Panthera tigris (assembly GCF_018350195.1). Lineage (NCBI taxonomy): Eukaryota > Metazoa > Chordata > Mammalia > Carnivora > Felidae > Panthera > Panthera tigris. Next base: position 155,252,609 of record NC_056663.1, read on the forward strand.
ATTTCAAAATTGCCTCTAAAATTGGTTATACCCTCTGGAGCAACAAAGAGTAAGTCATATTCACTGCTACATGACAATCCTTCAACAATTGAAGTTGAGCTAAATCTTCATATGGTAAATTTCTAGATTGTTCATTGTACTGTTTGCCTACCTTTGATTTTTGTATATCTTAGAAAAGTGGTTCCCAGTTTATAGGTGATTTTCAAAGAACATAATAAGACAGACAAACTATGATCTGAGCCTAGCCTTGTTTTTGATCTAGCTTACAATTTTACCTTTAGTGGCTACAAAACAATACGGATCTATACCAACTGTGTTATGGAATTTTTTTCAAGATATTGAAATGAAAATGAAAAAAATGAAATGGAAAAAAACTTAACATTTTATACCCCCGCCTTTGGCAACCACCAATCTGTTCTCTGTTTCAGTGAGTTGGATATTTTTTTTTAATATTCCACATATAAATGAGGTTAGAGTATATTTGTTCTTTATCTGTCTGACTTATTTCAATTAGAATAGTAACCTGAAAATTGATCTGTGTTGTCACAATGGCAGGATTTTCTTCCTTTATATGGCTGAATAGTATTATGTGTGTGTGTGTATACATATATACAATCTTATAAATAAATATACATGTGTATATATGAAAATATACACATTCATATACATATACATATATCACATCTTTATCCATCCACCCATCAATATATCAGTAGACACTGGTTGTTTCCATGTCTTCACTATGGTAAACAGTGCTGCAATGAACACATTGTGGGAGGGCAGATATCTTTTTGAGTTAGTGTTTTTATTTTTATTTTCTTTGGATAAATAATCAGGAGTAGGATTGCTGGGTCATATGGTACTTTTTTTTAAGTTTATTTATTTATTTTGAGAGGGACAGAGACAGCACAAGTGGAAGAGGGGGAGAGAGAGAGAGAGAGAGAGAGAGAGAGAGAGAGAGAGAGAGAGAGAATATCCCAAGTAGGCTCCACACTGTCAGGGCAGAGCCCAATGGGGGACTCAAACTCATGAAACATGAGATCATCACCTGGGCCAAAACGAAGAGTCGGATGCTTAACTAACTGAGCCACCCAGACATTCCTGGGTCATATGGTAGTTCTATTTTTAATTATTTGAGGAACCTCCAAACTATTTTCCACAATGGCTATACCCACTTACATACCTACCCACAGTGCACAAGGGTTTCCTTTTCTCCATATCCTTGCCAAAACTTGTTATTTCTTATATTTTTGTTAATGGCCATTCTAGGGGGTATCTTATTCTGGTTTATATTTGCATTTCCCTAATGATTAGTAATGTTGAGCAACTTTCATGTAACTGTTGGCAATTTATATGTCTTCTTTAGAAAAATGTCTATTCAGATGAAAAAAATATATACTTTTTAAGTTTATTTTTTTGTGTATAAAATTCATAATGGTCACATTCAATTTTGAAGCAAGTATTTACTGAATGGCTATTGTATGTCAGTGCTTTTCAAGGGCTAAGGATAGAGTAGTGGATAAAACAAAGATCCCTTCCACCAAAGAACTTATGTTCTAGTTCAGAAAAGTATCAGCCCGGACATAAAATGGTGAACTGTAATCTACTTTTTCAGAAGTGTACATTTTTTTATGAATAATTTTAGTGTTCCAAGCCCCAATTATTGGCTATTATAGTTAATAAAAGAATGCTGATATTTAACTAAGATTATTAAGAATCATGCCTTCAGTGAGCAGAGTCCAATGAGTTAATAGCTTTATATTGTTCCTAGTCAAATGAACTTTTTATGTAATTTCATTCTTCTTTGAGAAGAGCTATAATTAAAACTCCGATTGCAAACCCTCCAAATAATGTTGATTTTGGAGTGGGTGGAAATTCTTCCTGAAATATATTCTCTAAAGTAAGATGGAACATTATTTTGATAATTCTGTTGAATTAAGTCAAAAAAGGAGGGCAGGCATTTAATATTTTTAATAAGGACAGTCACTATACATCCAAGCATCATTATTTGAATTTGCAGTCAGCAAAACTATTACATATTAATTTAGTATAACTTTACAATTTTGGCTATTGCTCTCATTAGGGTGTAACTGCTCATAAATGAGAATTGTGAATTAAATGCATGATGATGGTGGCAGTGGTGGTGGTGAGACTATATTTACTTCATATACTCTTTTAAGAGTATTCATCCAGATCAAAATAGCAGGAGGATGAGAGGCTTATCCAAAGGTACAGACACATAGAAATATTCCCTACTTTGAAAAAAAAATCACTAAATCACAAGTGGGGTAATAATTTGATCTCCAAATTAAGTAGATTACAAAGGTTAATTACAAAGCTTAGCTCATGTTATTGCTAACTTCAGTTATTTTATTTTAAAAAATAACATGCCTTGTTTGAATGAAGCAATATATTAAATACAACCCTATCACCTCGAATTGCTAAAAACCCACAAACACTAGAGTGTGGGTGAGTTTGTTTGGACTGCTGCCTAAGCACAACGTTTTTTCTTTGAATGCTAAGCTTATTCATAATGAAAAATCAGTTTTCTGGCAACAGGCACATGCATTTTACTTTATTTTATGTTGTATATCAAATAGCATATCCATTAATAAACTCAAATATATTTATATTTAATGAATATTTCCTCTAGTCCTCTAAGTTTTCTTTGGCATCTCTTTCCAAACTTACTGTACTTAAATTGATATCACTACAAATGACTGTGCATTTATCTGCTTGGGCAGCCATAATAAAAATCACAGGTTGAGTAGACTAAGACAAGAGAAATTTATTTTCTGGGGCATCTGGGTGGCTCAGTCGGTTGAAAATCTGACTCTTAGTTTCGGCTCAGGTCATGATCTCAAGGTTTGTGAGATGGAGCCCCACGTTGGGCTCATGCTAGCCAGGAGGAGCTGCTTGGGAGTCTATCGCTCTCCTTCTCTCTGTGCCCTCCACCCACTTGTGCACACTCACACACTCTCTTTCTCTCTCTCTCAAATAAATAAAATGAACGTAAGGAAAAAAAAAAAGACATTTATTTTCTCATTGTTTTAGAGGTCGGAAGTCCCAGATCAAGGGGTTGGCAGATCATTTTCTAGACAGACCTCTCTTTCTGGCTTATAGATGGCTGCCTTCTTGCTGTGTCTTCACATGACCCTTCCTCTGTGTGCATTTGGAGAGAGGGAGAGGGAGAGAGTTCTGGTGTCTATTCCTCTCCTTATAAGAATACCAGTCCTATGAGATTAGTGCCACACCCTTATGACTTCTTTTAACCTTACCTACCTCCATAAAGACCCAATCACATTGGGAGGTAGGGGCTTCAATATATGAATTTAGAGGGTGGGGTGGTACAAGCAGTCGATAATTCTTTATATTTTTCATTTAAAAAAATTTTAAATTTTAAAACATTTTAAAGTTTAAGAAAAATTGTGAAGATAGTATAGAGTATACCTACATGCCTCTTACTGAGTTTCTTCTACTATTAACATCTTAAGGTATATTAGTTACAATTAATGAATTAATGTTTATACATTAATTAAGTCCATACTTTACCCATACATCTTTACTACCTACCTTGTTTTCATTCTTCCTCTATCTCTCCCTTTCCTCCCTTTCTTCCTTCCTTTCTTCCTTCCTTCCTCCCTCCCTTCTTTCTTTCCTTCTTTCCTTCCATCCTTCCTTCCTCCCTCCCTCCCTCCCTCCCTCGCTTCCTCCCTTCCTCCCTTCCTCCCAGGTTGCTAAGTTCTTGTCCCAGAGGTAGCAAAGAATTGGAGACACAAGACCAGTATGGGGAAATGGTGTATTGAGTAGAAAAGTGTCGTACCCTTTCAAGACAGAAAGTGAGCCAATGCTGGAGCAAGAGTGACAGTGGCTCCAAGAAGCTCTAGCTGCTTCCTTTTAAGCCTGCTTTCTGCATGTGTAAAATTTGGCTCTGATTGACAGTTTTGACTGACAGCTGGTGCTTGTGTAACATTTTGGCTTCTGCGCATGTGCCTACCTATGATGCAGTCTGTTACAGTTGTATTTATTTATGTATTGTATATTTATGAGTTTCTAATGGGCTTTTGCTGTGACCTTAAGGGCAAGTTGCACCTTTTGTGTGCATGCTCAGCTCTTAGAAGGCCTCTTGTGGCTTTTGAGCCAGCTCTGTGGCTGGGCCTTTCCTGTTCTGTTAGCCCTTAGAGGTGACTCTGAGGATGTGATGAGAATCTGCTTTATCCCTCCTCCCTCATGCCTAACTGCCTAACACTGCCTTTCTTCTTTTTTGATCCCAGTGTTTCATTCAGAATATCCTATTACTTTTAGTAATCATTTTGCATAAGTCTCCTCTTGGCTGTGACAGTCTCAGATGTTCCTTGTTTTTGTTGACCCTTATACTTTCGAGAAGTACAGTACTAATTTGGTATTTTGTAGAATCAGTTGAAATTTTCTTATGCTTATCTCATGATCAGACTGGGGTTATGCATTTGTGGGTGGAAGCCCACAGAGATAAAATGCTATTTTCATCACATCACAAAGTGTGTGTAGTATCAATGTGGCATCATTGGTGATAACCTTGATCACTTAGCTGTGCAGTGCTTGTCAGTTTTCTCCACCGCACAGGTACTTTCACCTCCATTCCGTACTGTGTTTTCTAGGAGGAAGAAGCTATTCACTGCCTCCACAGTTAAGGAGTGGGGAGTTACACTCCATGTCTTAGAGAGCAAAGTAACTGCATAAATTATTTAGAATTCTTCTACATTTATTTATTTAGTCATCTATATCAGTATATACTCATGGACAATTATTTTGTACTTTTGATTATAATCTAATACTACTTAATTTTGTCATACAAATTGTTATAGTTTTGACCGTTGGGAGCTCTTTTATTTACTTGGCTTTTGTGTCTCTTTGACATACTCCCATTATTCTTTTTTTATTTTCTTTTTTAATTTAGTAATTTCTTATTCCCTGGCACTACAAGATGTTTTAGGCTGTATTTATATATTTCCTGACCCAGCCCTAGAACCATCCATCTTCCAAGAAGACTTTGTACCTTTTATTGCAGAATGGTATTAGAAACCAAGATCTGGGTGCTAGCTGTGCTTATTGCTACTGGAGTGCTGCTGATTCCAGGCCCTCTCGGCTGAGAGAACAAGGAAATATATTCACGCATGTAATAACACACATCTATAAATATCTATTGATACATATTAATAAATACTAAACTGAAGTTCATATCAGTATCTCCAACTCTAATCAATTACCACACGGAGCTTTCTAGTCTTCTCCCCTTGTTTGTTTGTAATCTTTCACTCCAGTAGTCAGTGGGAAACCTCACTCTCACCATATTCTATGCATCTGGTTAATTATTACATACTACTATACATGTATAGAGGTATCAGAATTGTTAACCCATACCTCTGTAGAAAACAACTCTATCAACTATAATTCAGTGCTATGTACAGTTCCTTTTACCTCTATTTTACATATTTTACTGATTTTCAAAATTTGGTCAGAAACTTTTTTAATTTTTTTTAACATTTTATTTATTTTTGAGACAGAGAGAGACAGAGCATGAACGGGGGAGGGGCAGAGAGAGAGGGAGACACAGAATCGGAAGCAGGCTCCAGGCTCTGAGCCATCAGCCCAGAGCCTGACGCGGGGCTCGAACTCACGGACTGCGAGATCGTGACCTGAGCCGAAGTCGGACGCCCAACCGACTGAGCCACCCAGGCGCCCCGGTCAGCAACTTTTCTTACCATCCCTTCTGTGAAGGTGTTTCATACATTTATAATATAGTGAATTTGGTTTGTCATATATTAATTTCCATTATGGGGTCCTGCAGTCTCCTGAATAACTTTTTAAAAGTTTATACACATTTAGGTTTACTCTTTGTGCTATAATATTTTATGGGTTTTGACAAATTCATAATGTTACATACCCATCATTACGGTACCAGACAGAATAGCTTTATTCTCCTAAAAAATAAGTTTCCCCAGCTTTTTAAATCGATTTAAACAAATGCCATCACTGATATATTTACCATCTTTTTAGTTAAGGCCATTTCCAGAATTCATATAATTGGAATCGCCCAATATTTAAGATTTCAGATGGGCTTCTTCCGTTTAGCAATATGTGTTTACAATTCATCTGTGTCTTTTAGTGGCTTGAAAAATCCTTTCTTTGTTTATTGCCGAATTATTGTATGATTGTATCATCTTCATTTCTGATATTGGAACTTCTCTTACTCTCTTCTCACTGTTTTGCTTGGCCGGGCAAGAGGTTTATCAATTTGTTTATCAGATAATTAGTTTTTAGTTTTGTTGGTTTGCTCTATTTTTTGTTTTCAATTCCATCGATTTTTCTCTGCTGACATTTTTCTTTTTTCAACCTCCTTTAAGCTAATTGCTCTGTGTTATCTAGTTTTATAAGATGAAATCTTAGGTCACAGATTTTAGATCTTTCTTGTTTTCTAATACATGCATTTAATGCTATATATTTTCTTCCAAGCACAGCTTTCACTGCATTCCACAAATTTTGATAGGTTGTATTTTCATCATCATTTAGCTCACACTATTTTGAATTTCCCTACAGACTGTTTTTTTGATCCATGCTTTCTTTGATTTCCAAATATTTGGACAATTTCCTGAGGACATACCTGGTATGATTTCTATTCTTCCAAATTTTAGTATTAATGAATTAATTATTCAATTTTAATTTTTAATTTTATGTTAGGTTGTTTATTGTCCAGAATGTGCTCTATCTTGGTGAATGTAAATCACGAAATTTAAATCTGGATAAATCACGAAATTTAAAACTGAAGTAAGTACGTATATAGCATGCAGTTTTATGTTAACCTGGCCAGGAGTTGGGCTGTGTTCAATATTTACTGTAGGTGTAGGTGTCAGAGGCTTTGTACTTCTTGTTTTTGTCTTTGCTCTTGACTTTGGAATTATTTGGAAAAGGGCTTATCTGGTAGTTGGATAAGTGGTAATCCTGTGTTATTTTAATATAACCCCATTGGTGTTGTGGTATGGTGTTGGGGAAGGAAAGTGTCCTATAATTTTCTGATTAAACTTCATTTATTTAGTGAGTTTGTGTCTCTAGGTTCACATGAACTTCACAAGTGTTTCTCCAGTATACATTATCTGCCACCCCACCCCCCACTCCTACTCCTTTGGTGAGATAGGGGAGCTTACAGGTAATGGAGAGGAGGAGTTCTCTTTCCCCACCTAAGATAAGGTCCTCATACATTTCCCCTGTAGAGTAGGTATTCGTTAAGGAAAATGCTCTGAGTATGTTTCCTAATTAGTCTTTCCTTCTCTTTCCAGAGCCACTAGGGGATCTTTCTTGACACTTCACTGTGAGATCCTAGAACTGAATCTGCAGATAAAACCTAAGAAATGGTGAAGAGCTCCCTAAGATTTCAGTGTCCAGGACTGTCTCTCTCACATGCTAGTCTCATGTTCAGCCTCCAGCAGTTCATCGAATAGCCATTTAAGTGTTCCTACCAATCTGTGGCTCCAGCATCTTCTGTTCTAGCTAAGCAGATCTCAGTTGTGACTCTGTATTTTCCTAGCCAGCTTTTGGGGTGACAAGTTGCCCTGAGACCTCAGTTCTCTGATAGGATAAAAAAGTCATCGACTTTGTGTTTATTCGGATTTTTATTATAAGAAATGACAGTCTTTTTACATGTCAGTAATTTCAATCTTTTTACATGTCAGAACTAAAATCTGCAGTCTCATATTTTTCTTTAAAAGACTTATGTAGCCAGATGCTTAACCAGACTCTCAATATAAACATCTGTAGCTTAGACAATTGAACAAAATGCTAATAATTTTATTTATATACTCAGAGAAAATAGCCATCTTTGATTGCTTCAGCCAATTAAATCATATGTGATCAGTATAGGTGGCAATTTCTGAGTACGAGTTAGAAGGTAAATGTTTGTTCTTGAAACTATGAGCATTTGTGTGGCTTAATAGTTATCATAAACATCCAAGTTAAAATTTCAAAATATCCACTGGGTGCCTCCGTGGCTCAGTCGGTTAAGCATCTGAATCTTGGTTTTGGCTCAGGTCATGGTCTCATGATTCATGAGATCGAGCCCCACATCAGGTTCTGTGATGACAGCATGGAGGCTGCTTGGGAAACTCTTTCTCCTCTCTCTGTGTCCCTCCCCTTCTTATTTGTGTGCACATGTGCTCTTTCTCTCTCAAAATAAATAAATATACTTTAAAACATTTCAAAACATCCAGATTAAAGCACTGGTAGGCAGAATCCTAAATTAGCCCCCAAGATTCCACCAAGCTGGTATACGTACCTTGCATCACATCTCTTCCTTTAAGAGGGACTTGTGCTATGATGAGAGATCACTCCTGTGATTATGTTACATTATATAGCAGAGGGATTTTAAAGATGTAATTAAGGTTCCTAATCAGTGATTTTGAGTTAATCAAATGAGAGATTATCCTGGTTCAGCTTAATTTAATCATATGAGCCATTAAAAGGGGTCAGAAAGATTAGAAGCAGAAGAGGTTTCTTCTGCTGACCTTGAAGAGGGGAAATCCATACTGTGAACTGCTTATTGAGATGGCTGCATGCAAGAAATTGAAGGTGGTCTGTAAGACAGAGTGGTTATCCAGAAGAAAATAGAGATTCAAGTTCTATAATTACAATTAACTGAAATTTGACAACAACCAGTAAGATTAGAAGAGAATGCATATCCTTAAAGGAAAACATAAGGATAGCTGACATCTTGATTTCAACCAGTGAGACCCTGAGCAGAGGTCGCAGCTAGCCGACCCCTGACTTTTGAACCATGGGTAATTAATGCATGTTATTTTGTACCTCTGTTTGTGGTAATCTGTTACATAGCAATAAGAACCAAATACAAAAACTGAAAGAAGGACAATATCAAAATATTTTGGTATTTTTTAACAGCCCTAGTGGAAACATACTCAGAATTTAGAATTAATAGAATTAAGTCCCATTCATTCATTAATGAAATTAAGTTTCATTTTCATACTATAGTTATAACTTACACAAAAATAAAGAAAAATGTGTCGACTTGAATTATCCATTAATAATATTCTTAAGTATTATGTCAGTCTGTTTGGGCTGCTATAACAGAATACCACAGACTAGGTGGCTTTTAAACAACTGAAATTTATTTCTCACAGTTCTGGAGTCTGGAAGTCCAAGCATGCTAGGTGCCAGCATGATCACCTTCATGTGAAGACCGTCATCTGGGTCTCAGATTACCATTTCTTGCCATGAGCTCACATGGTGGAGGGGCCAAGGGGTTATCTGGGACCTCTTTGATTAGATCACTAATACCATATTTAAGATCTCCACCCTTCTGATCTAATCACCTCCCAAAGCCCTATATCCTGAATACTATTACCTCAGGATTAGGTTTTCAACCTATGAATTTTTGGAGAATACAGTGAGTCAGTCTCTAGCGGGTGTGTTAACACCTTCAGCCAAGTGTGGTTTTGGTGTGGTACTCCAGCCAAACAACATGCAAGCATCCATGAAACTCAGAAATATTTATCGGTTTTGACACCAGATGGTGGTAGGTAGGTAGTGATTGCTTATAAGAGCTGATATGCTTCTGAATGTTTATTTTCCTAATTCTGATTTTAGGAATATTTAGGAATATTACTGCCTATATTTCTTATAGGAGTTTTGTAGTTTCAGGCTGCACATTTAGGTCTTTAATCCATTTTGAATTTATTTTTGTGTATGGTGTAAGACAGTAGTCCAGTTTCATTCTTTGGCATGTTGCTGTCCAATGTTCCCAACACTATTTGTTGGAGAGATGATCTTTTCCCCATTGCCTTTTTTGTTATAGACTGACCACATAAGTGTGGGTTTATTTCTGGGCTCTGTATCTTCTTCCGTTGATCTATGTGTTCATTTTTATGCCAGTGCCATACTGTTGATTACCACAGTTTTGTAGTATATCTTGAAATCTGGGATTGTGATACATCCAGCTTTGTTATTCAAGTTTGCTTTGGCTATTGAGGGTCTATTGTGGTTTCATACAGATTTTAGTATTGTTCTAGGTCTGTGAAAAATACTTTTGGTGTTTTGATAGAGCTTGCATTGAATCTGTAGATTGCTTTGAGTAGTATGGACATTTTAACAATATTGATTCTTCCAATCCATGAACATAGAATATCCTTCCATTTATTTATGTCATCATCAATTTTTTTCATGTGTGTTTTATAACTTTCAGAATATAGGTCTTTCACTTCATTGGTTAAGCTTATTCCTAAGTATTTTATTATTTCTGGTGCAAATGTAAATTAGGTTGTTTTCTTAATTTCTTTCTGCAACTTTGTTATGAATGTATAGAAATGCAATGGATTTCTGTATATTAATTTTGTATCTTCTGACTTTATTAAATGTATTTATCAGTTCTAATAGTTTTTTGGTGGAGTCTTTAGGATTTTCTATATTGTGACAGTTTACCATCTTCCTTATCAATTTGGATGCTTTTTAGTTCTTTTTCTTGTCTAATTGCTGCAGCAGAACTTCCAGTACTATGTTGAATAAAAGCAGTGAGTGGACATCCTTGTCTTATTCTTTATCTTAGAGGAAACAGTTTTTTACCACCGAGTATGATGTTAGCTACGGAATTTTATATACAGCCTTTATCATGTTTATTATGTTCCCTCTAAACCCACTTTACTGAGAGTTTTTTTTTATCATGCATGGATGTATTTTGTCAAATGATTTTTGTACATCTATTGAGATGATTATATGGTTTTCATCCTTCCCTTGTTAATGTGATGCATCACATTGATTCATTTGTGAACACTGCCACACTTGTATCCCTGGAATAAATCTTCCTTGATTGTGGTGAATGATTTTTTTAAATGTATTGCCAGATCCATTTGCTAATATTTGGTTGAGAATTTTTATATCTATGTTTATGAGAGATATTGGCCTGTAATTTTTTTTGTAGGGTCTTTATCTGATTTTGATAGGGTGATGCCAGCATCATAGAATGAATTTGGAAACTTTTCTTCTATTTTTGAATAGTTTCAGAAGAATAAGTATCAACTTTTTCAATACCTGGTAGAATTCACCTGTGAAACCATCTGGTCCTGGACTTTTGTTTGTTGGGAGTTTTTAAATTACTGATTCAATTTCATCATTATTAATTGATCAGTTCAATTTTTCTATTCCTGATTCAGTTTTGGAATATTATGTATTTCTAGGAGTTTAACAAGTTCTTCTAGGTTGTTCAATTTGTTGACATATAATTTTTCATAATATTCTCTTAAAATTCTTTATATTCTGTGTTGTCAGCTGTTCATTCTCCTCCTTCATTTCTGATTTTGAGTCCTGTCTTTTTTTTTTTTTTTTTTTTGATGGGTTTGCCTGAAGGCTTTTAAATTTCATTTATCTTCTCAAAGAACTAGCTCCTTGTTTCATTGTTCTTTTGTATTATTGTTTTAGTCTCTATTTCCTTTATTTCTGCTGTAATCTTTTTTCTTCCCTGGTACTAGCTTTGGGCTTTGTTCTTTTTTTCTAGCTCTTTTACATATAAGTTTAAGTTGCTAATTTGAGATTTTTCTTGTTTCCTGAGGAGGTAGGTTTGCATTGTTATAAATTTCCCTTTAGATATGCTTTTGCTCTGTCCCAAATATTTTTGAGCATTGTGTTTCATTTTCATTTTTATCCATGCATTTTTTAATTTCCCCTTTGATTACTCAGATGACCCGTTCATTGTTTAGAAGCATATTGTTTAGCCTCCATGTATTTGTTTTCTTTTCAGCTTTTCTCTTATAATTGATTTCTAGTTTTATACCATTGTGGTTAGAAAAGATGCTTGTATGTTTTCAGTCTTCTTAAGTTTATTGAGACTTGTTTTATGGCCCAACATGTGACCTATTCTGGAGAACGTTCTATACGCACTTGAAAAGAATATGTATTCTGCTGTTCTGGGATGGAGTGTTACATATATACCTGATAGGCTCAGCTGGTCTATTGTGTTGTTCAAAGCCACTATTTCCATGTTGATTTTCTACTTGGATTATCTATCCATTAATGTCAGTGGGGCTTTAAAGTCCCCTACTAGTATTGTATTATTGTCAATTTCTCCATTTATGCCTGCTAATGTTTGCTTTATGTATTTTGGTGCTTCTATGTTGGGTGCGTAGATATTTACTATTGTTGTGTCCTCCTGTTGGTTTTATCTCTTTATCTTTATGTAGTGCCCTTTTGTCTGTTGATACAGTCTTTGTTTTTAAATTTATTTTGTCAGGTGTTAACTATTGCTATCCCAGCTTTTTCACTTCCATTTGCATAGTATATGTTTTTTCCAGCTCTTTGCTTTCAGTCTATGTGTCTTTAGGCCTAAGGTGAATTTCTTATAGGCAACATATAGGTGGTATTTTTTGTTCATTTAGTTACCTCACATTTTTTATTTGGAGCATTTAGTCTATTTACATTTAAAGTAATATGGATAGGTATGTACTTACTGTCTTTTTGTTAATTGTTTTCTGCTTGTTTTTGTAGTTCTTTTCTCTTCCTTTCTTCTCTTGCTCTCTTTCCTTGTGGTTTGATGGCTTTTTTTAGTAATATGCGTGAATTCCTGTTTTGTTTTGTTTTTTATTTTTGTGTGTATCTATTATGTTTTGGTTTGTGGTTACTATCAGGTTTATACGTAACATCTTATATGTATAGGAGTTTATATTAAGTTGATAGTTGTTTAAGTTTGAACGCATTCTAAAAGCACTAAATTTTCAGTTTCTTCCATGTTTTTTGTTTATAGTGTCATTTTTTACATCTTTTTATTTCGTGTATCTTTTGACTGAATTTTTTGATATAATTGATTTTACTACTTTTGTATTTTAACCTACATACTGGCTTTATAAGTGATAATCTACTACCTTCACTATATGTTTGGCTTTACTTGTGAATTTTTTTCCTTTCATAATTTCTTCTAGTTATGGCCTTTTCTTTCTGCTCAAAGAATTCCCTTGCTTGTGTCATTTTCTTAAATTGTAGTTTAATTTTTTTCTAATTGCATCCCCCACATTGTTATCATTTTCTTTATGGTTCTTAACTTTTGTAGCATAGGACTCTCCAAATGCCCAAAAAGGCACCCCTTAGAATTGCTACCTCCATTTGTCATAGTATCTTCCAGCTTTTCCACTCAAAGTCAAATTCCTTGATTATGACTTCTCCATTTGTTGCAAATTGCTTCTCCACCAAATTCTCAATAAAGTGTACCCTATATTCTTCCTTACTGCCTTCCTGCTTAAAATGGTCAATACACTCATTTGGCTCTTTTCTCTTCCTGTACCTGCGATGACTCATTTTCTGTCCCTTTTTAACTCTCCATCTCTGGAAACTACAGTGTCATGGCCTTATTTAGATTTTGGTGGAATTATTTGGGTTTCACTTGTGTTAGCCTCTTTTTCTACTGGCTTATCTCTTCTTACATGATTAATCCTATGAGTAACTGCATATTCATGATATCTGGTAAGAAAAAAAAACTTTTTTGCTTATGTTATTTTTGTTTTACTGTTTTATCTATTCTCTTTGATAACTTCTCGTCTAGTAGATACAGTTTAATATTGATAGATATAGTATTTTCTATAATAACATGTTGAGTTTTGTAGTGTGATTTCTTTTGCTATATATTAATGCTATGCTCCTATTTAACTTCATCAATAAATAACATTTTGTGGACATGATAAAAGTCATGAACCCAATATTGACTATGAATGAAAAAATAGAAATCCTCATGCAAATGACAGCAGCAAAAGAAAAAAATCTGACTCCTCTCTTCATCTGAAATAATTTAGCTCCATTAAAAAATACTCTTTCCAATTTCTTAATAGAGAAAATCCAATAAACAAAAATAATGATTCTCTTACACACCTTTTAAAGTAATGGAGGAGGGATGGGGTAGGTATAGAGAGAGAGGTGAGGAACAGACTCATACTCCAGGTACCTCTGGCATGGGGAAAATGAATCCCATAACATTTGGTTTTGAAAACCAGAGGGGCCTCATTTTGAGGGTTTTTATAATCAGGGACTTAACACCTGGAACACTAAAAATCAGGAGACTTCTCTCTCTTTTTCTCTCACTTTCAAAAGAAACAGCAGACTTGGCTCTGGGAGAACCTGGAGGGCATGGAAAATTTAGTTCCCACCCTTAAAGAGAAAGCACAACCAAGAGCCCCAGAGAGATGTAGTATAGAAGTAGCAGTTTGAAAAACTCCTAGGGCACGCTGAGGAGGAGATTTCTTAACCAATCACAGAGCATATGTTGAAGGGGAGGGGATCTTTTGGAGACTTCTCCAAGACCAAAAGAGCTGGTAGCACCATTTCCCTTCCAATCCCACAGCCTAGATACACAAACATGTGTGGGAACCAGGTCAGTACCAACACTGTACACCTCTCTTGCTTACAGCATTCTCTGCTCTTGAGAGCTTCTGTGGATCTGCCCTTTCCATGTGGTCAGCCATGGCAGAAGGTTAACCAGGTGGCTGCAGGTCTCTTCCTGCAGCAGACCCTTGTGGACATTACTGTTACTGCATTCAACATCTGCTGCAACTCTCCTGCACTACCCACCCCCCCCCCCCGCCCCCAAACCCTGCTCCAGAGCTGTAGCAGGGGTTCTCTAAGAAGCTCCAGATCCCTTCCCACAGCAGATCTGCCAAACTTTGGTAACACTGCAAGGCCACCCCCGTGTTCTTCAGTGGATATAATATTCCAATATGCCCTTGGCTAGAGCCCATGCAAAGTGGTTCCACAAGCCTAGCAATGTGCAAGCAGTTCTGACAGTGGCCAGCTCCAATCCAAAGTGACACCTGTCCTTGGAGAAGATAAACACACACACCAGTCTAACTTTGGCCCAACAGGGAGTTGGGGGCAGACATCTGGTCAGACTGCAGACCTGCCCACCATTAAAAGCTTACCATGATGCCTAGAGAGAGCTCTTTGTAACTTGGTGTTGCCAAATCACTGGCAAACACCTGGTCTGACTCAACTCAAGCCCATGGTGGCCCCAGACTGCCTCACTAACACAGGGATCCAACCCTGCCCACAACAGGCAAAGAGAGCAATTGCAGACAACTGGACTGTAGGCAAAAGTGGCTCAGCCACAATAGTAGGGCACTTCCAACACATAGAAGAAATATCCCTGAAGTGCCAGATTCCACTGAACAGGAAATATTGCAATGCAGGGCACTATGCATCCTTTTATTCTGAAGGCTACTACTTTCAAAAACAGGAGACAAAGCTGACTTTCCTAACACATAGAAACAGACATAAAGAATTAGACAAAACAAGACTGAGAAATAAGTTCCAAATGAATGAGCAGGACAAAAATCACAGGAAGAAAGCTAAATGAAACAGAAGTAAGTAATATGCCTGGTAGAGAATTTAAAGTAATGGTCATACAAATACTCAATTGACTTGAGAAAAGAGTGAAGGAACACACTGAGGCTTAGAAAACATTAAAAAAGAACTAAATAAGTGAAATTAAAAATACACTAGATGGAATAAACAGTAGACTAGAGGAAGCAGAAGAATAGATTAGTTATTGGAGGACAGAGTAATGGAAAGCAGAAAGCCAATAATGAAAGAAAATGAAAATAGATTAAAAGAATTCAGTGACACCATCAAGCATAATAACATTTACATTATAGGGATGCCAGAAGGAGAAGAAAAAGAAAAGGGGGCAGAAATTTTGAAGAAATAATATCTGGAAACTTCCCAAATCTAGGGAAGGAAACAGAAATATAGATTTCCAAACATAAAATCAACAAGGAAACAGGGGCTTTGATACATTGGACCAGATAAATCTAACAGATATTTTTCAGAACATTAGCCTAAAACAGTGGAATACACATTCATTTCAAGTGCACATGGAACATTCTCCAGAGTAGATCACATGTTATGCCACAAAACAAGTTGTAACAAATTCAGAAAGATTGAAGACAAATCATGCATCTTGTCAGACCACAACAATATAAAAATAGAAGTCAATGCCCCCCCGCCAAAAAAAAAGAATCTGGAAAGAGCACAAATGCATGGAGGTCAAATGACATGCTACTAAGCAACGAATGAGTCAATCAAGAAATTAAAGAGGAAACCTAAAATTATGTGAAGACAATGAAAATTAAAACCCAATGGTCCCAAATCTTTGGGATGTAGCAAAAGGTGTTTTAGAGGGAAGTTTATAGCAATCCAAGCCTAACAAGAAGCAAAAAAAAACCCCAAAATACAAAAACTGAAAAACAAAACAAAAAAACCCTCAAAAAAATCCAACTTTGCAGCTAAAGAAGGTAGAAAAAGAAGAATAAACAAATATCAAAACCAATGGTAGGAAGAAAATACTAAATATTAGAGAAAAATTTAATGAAATAGAAACTAAAAACAAAAACCCAATAGAACAGATCAATGAAACCAGGACCTGGTTCATTGAAAAGACCAACTAAATTGATGAGCCTTTAGCCAGGCTCATTAAAAAAAAAGACTCAAATCAGAAATTAAAGGCAAGAAATAACAACAAACAACACAGAAACACAAATGACTTTAAGAGCATATTATGAAAAATTTTATGCCAACATACTGAAATTGCTAAATTTCTGGAAACATAACCTCCTAAAACTGAATCAGGAAGTAGATTTTTGGAACAGACTGATTAGCAGCAATGAAATTCAATCAGTAACAAAAAAAAATCCCAAGAAACAATAGTCCAGGGCCAGACAGCTTCACAGGTGGATTCTACTGAATATTTAAAGATTTAATACTGATACTCCTGAAACTATTTAAAAAAAATAGAAGAGGAAGGAAAGCTTCCAAATTCATTCCATGAGGCAAAGATTAACCTGGTACCAAAACCAGATAAAGATGCTACAAAAAAAGTGATCTAGGCCAATATCTCTGATGAACATAAATGCAAATATCCACAACAAAATATCAGAAAAGAATCCAATAATACATTAAAAAATTTCATTTGCCACTATCAAGTGGGATTTATTCCTAGGATGCAATGGTGGGTCAATATTCACAAATCAATCAATGTGATACATCACATCAACAAGAGAAAAGATAAAAACCATGTGATCATGTCAATAGATGCAGAAAAAGCATTTGACAAAGTACAATATTTATTTATGATGAAAAGGCTCAACGGAGTTTTAGAGCGACTATACCTCAATATAATAAAGACCACATATGAAAAACGGACAGCTAACATTATATTCAATGGGGAAACCTCAGTGCTTTTCCACTAAGATCAGGAACATGGGATGAGTGTCCACTC
Source organism: Panthera tigris (assembly GCF_018350195.1). Taxonomy (NCBI): domain Eukaryota; kingdom Metazoa; phylum Chordata; class Mammalia; order Carnivora; family Felidae; genus Panthera; species Panthera tigris. The sequence continues at coordinate 155,269,893 of NC_056663.1, forward strand.
TCACCACTTTTATTCAACAAAATGCTAGAAGTCCTAGCCACAGCAATTAGACAAGAAAAAATAGATAAAAGGCATTCAAATTGGTAAGGAAGAAGTTAAACTTTTACTATTTGCAGACATAATACTATATATAGAATACTATATATAGAATATATATTCTATATATAGAAAATCATAAAGACTTCAACAAAAAAACTACTAGAACTGATAATTCAGTGATGTCACAAAATAAGAAAATGAATCATAGAAATCTGTTGCATTCCTATACAATAATAATGAAACAGAAGAAATGGAAATTATGAAGACTATACAATTTACAATAGCATAAAAAAGAATAAAATACCTAGAAATAAACTTAACCAAGGAGGTGACAGACCTATACTGTGAAAACTCTAAAACAAAAATGAAGGAAATTGAAGACAACACAAAAGGGAAGATATTTAGTGCTCATGGATTGGAAGAACAAATATTTTTTAAATGCCCTACTACATAAAGAAGCCTACAGATTTAATGTAATCCCTATCAAATTCCAACAACATTTTTTTACAGAACTATAACAACTAATCATAAAACTTATGTGGAACTACAAAAGACCCCAAATAGCCAAAGACATCATGAAAAAGAAGAACAAAGCTGGAGGTATCAACCCCAGATTTCAAGATATGCTATAAAGCTGTTGTAATTAAAACAATACAGTACTGGCACTAAAATAGATGTATAGATCAGTGGAAAAGGATAAGAAGCCCAGAAATAAACTCACAATTATGTGGACAATTAATCTTTGACAAAGGAGGCAAGAATACATAATAGGAAAAAGGCAATCTGTTCAACAAATGGTGTTGGAATGTTGCACAGCAACATGCAAAAGAATAAAACTGGACCACTATCTTACACTATACACAAAAATGAACTCAAAATCGGTTAAAGACCTAAATGTGAGGACTGAAACCATAAAAGGCTTAGAATTACTGCACAGGCAGTAATTTCTCTGACATCAGCCATAGCAACATTTTTCTAGATGCCTCCTGAGGCAAGGGAAACAAAAGCAAGATTAAACTGTTGGGACTACATCAAAATAAAGATCTTCTTCACAGCAAAAGAAATAATTAATAAGACTACAAGACAAACTATTGAATTGGAGAAGATATTTGCAAATGACATAGGCAATAAAGGGTTACAACCCAATACAAAAAGAACAAATAATTCAGTTTAAACATGGGAAGAAGACATGAACAGACATTTCTCTAAAGAAGACATACAGATGGCCAACAGACAAATGAAGATTCAGTATCACCCACAATCAGGAAAATGCAAATCAAAACCACAATGAGATACACTTTACATCTGTCAAAATGGCTAAAATAAAAAACACAAGAAACAGTGGCTGTTGGTAAGAATGTGGAGAAAAATTAACTCTTGTGCACTATTGGTTGACGCGAAACTGCGGCCACTGTATGGAAGTTCCTCAAAAAATTAAAAATTGTATTACCATATGATCCAGTAATTCCACTACTGGGTATTTATCCAAAGAAATGAAAACACTAATTAAAAAAGTTTTGCACCCCATGTATTTATTACAGCATTATTATTTACAATAGTCAAATCACATAAGTAGTCTAAATGCCCAATAGATGAATAAAGAAATGGTATATATACAATGGAGCATTTATTCAGCCATAAAAAAAGGATGAAATCTTGGCATTTGCAATAACATGGATGAACCTAGATAGTATAATGTAAGTGAAATAAGTCTGTGAGAGAAAGACAAATGCAATATGATTTCACCCACGTGCAGAATTTTAAAAAAGAAAAGAAAAAAGTGACAAACCAAAAAAGCAGACTCTTAACTATAGGGGAAAGAACCTGTGGTTACCAGAGGGGAGGTGGGTAGGGAGAAGGGTGAAATAGTTGATGGGGGGTTAAGAGTACATTTATCATGATGAACACTAAGTAATATACAGAATTGTTCTAATCACTGTATTGTATACCTGAAACTAATATAACACCATATGTTATCTATACTGGAATTAAAATTTAAAAAAGATCAGGATAGTTTTTATGTATGTAAGTAATGATTTATGTACATTTTATGTACATTTTCTTCCCTTAAAATCTGTGTTAAATTTCAATCTAAATTCATACTACAATATCCACTATATAAACAACTTTTCAATTTCATAGCCCTTTCTTCTTTTATATGCAAATTGATTTGTTATAGAATAATTGGATTAATTTTGCAACCAGGGAAATCAGTATTTTTTTTTTCCATTTGTTGTCAGGCAATGTAAAAAGAAAATAAGTTTAATGAGGTATCCTAGATTGGAAATCTATTTACAACCTTTGAGTTTCCATTACTACTACCATACTGGCTATCTTGATAGTGAAATCAGTCAGTGTTCAATTATCCATTTTGGAGGCAACCTCAGCATCTTAAGAAATCTACTTTTCCAAAGCTATGTCAGTAAATAACTTCTCTGAGATGGATGTGTCAGTAAATTAAAAAAGTAAAGTAAAAGTTAAATTGGCTTAATGCTTTTTCCTAGTGTCCAGTGTGCACTATAATATAAATGTAATTTTTTTTACTTTTTATTTTTAGAGAGAGTGAAAAGAGCATGAACAGGAGAGAGGTGGAGGAAGGGAGGGAAGGAGGGATGGAGGGATGGAGGGAGGGAGGGAGGGAGGGAGGGAAGGAGAGAGAGAGAGAGAGAGAGAGAGAGAGAGAGAGAGAGAGAGAGAGAGAGAATCTTAAGCAGGCGAGCTCCACATGAGGCCTGATCCCACAACCCTGGCATCATGACCTAAGCCAAAATCAATACTTGGATGCTCAACTGACTGAGCCACTCAGGTGCCCCTAAAAGTGTAATTTTAAAATTAGAATTCTGAGAAAGAATTGGAGGTTGGAACCTAGAGACAAATTAGTTTTATGCATCATTATATTGATGCTAATATCTTCCTCACAATGATACTATGCAATAGTTTTCCTACTTTAGTAGATGAAGAAACAGAAGCAGAGAAAAATCAACATATGCAGGACACTCTTAATACCATATGGCAAGAGATTGCTCATATTGGCCTCTCTTTCTCCCATGTAGTAAAGAGACTGGCAGGGCCTGTCCTTGGAGCTCTTTATTGTGTGCAAGAATCTACATTTACTGGGCTTGCTGAAGATGTCGAACAAAGATCCATGTGAACAACATAAGGGGCTCACTGGACAAGGCACACCAAATTCTGGTTTTATGTCCATTCTTAACTGTTTTTGTTTTGTTTTGTTTTGTTTTTGTTTTTTTTTTTTTTTTTGCCTTGTTCTAGGGGCCAGGTCTATATAGGTCTGGTGGAGGGACCAAATAATCTGCATAACTGTTTAGGACTGGTTGACTGGAAGCAAATGACATCATACAAATGATACCAATGATAGCTAGCATTGTGATAATTAATAATAACAACAGGTAAAATCTCACAAGGTTTTCAGAAGCTGAGTTACAAAATAATAACTGATATGTATAGGATTAGGACTTACAAAACAGTTCCTAAATTCATGATGTGCTTTATTAGGCAACATTATTTAGTATTTTTTAAAATTTGTCTTAACTTTAAAGACGGAGAAACAAGATTTTCAGAAGCTGAGTCACATAGCCAGAACTTGGTAGAACAATGTCTTTTAGTTCCAAACTCTTGGTAAAAAGGGTAAAAAGTCTCCTTAAGACTTACCGGCTTAAAACAGCATGGTTGCCTTGGAGGTGAGAAATTCTGATTGGATTCAGTTGGGTGGTTATTCTTCTGATTGTGGCCAGGCTTACTCAAGCATTTGCAGTCAATTACTGGTCACCTAGATGTCACAGCTCTGAGGGTTGGCTAGCTATCAGCCTAGGTGTACGATAAGACAGGGGCATACTCTGTATCACCCAGAAAGGTTCCAAAATCAGAAAAACAAGGAAAATCCCAATGTTCAATCACTTTTTAAGTCTTTTCTTGTGTCTCCTGGCTTTTGCTTATTTGGTAAAAGAAAGTAACATGCCCAAATCTAGTGTCAGTGTGTGAGGGGACCTCCTGAGGGCATTGATACAGAGAAATATGAACAAATTTGAGGCCATTATTGCAATAATCTACCGTAGTTACTTAAAAGAGAAAGCCCCTCCATTATAATAGGCTCTACTAATTTTATTGCTTTCTGAGGAAATATTGATTCAAAAAGGAATGAAGAACAAATCTTTCAAAGGTTATGAAGGGAGTGAGATGTGTAGTAATGGACTCTAAAGTCTTGAGCAACAAATTTCAAATATGTTGACTAGAATGTTGGTCTTGGGAACTGGGCCTCACAAAGATGGAATTTGTCATAAAAATGTTTAGAAAATACTCATATGTCCACCCCATTTTAGTCCTGAGAATGTGTGATGGTTAGTTTTCTTTGTCAACTTGACTGAACCATAGGATGCACCGACATTTGATCAAACACTATTTGGTGTGCACCTGTGAGTATGTGTCTGGATATGATTAGTGTTGGAATAAGTATCCTGAATAAAGCAGATAACCCACCTCAGTGTGGGTGAGCCTCATCCAATTAACTGGGCACTTATCATCCAACTAACCTGAATGGAACAAAAGAGCTAAAAGGGAACTCCTGCAGTCTTTCTGAGCGGGGACATGGATTTTTCTGCTGCCTTTGGACTCAGAGAAACTGACTCTTTTTAGGTCTTAAACCTGTTGGCTTTTGGACTAGAACTTACACCATTGATTTACCTGGTTTTCAGAGTTTTGGAATCAGAAGTTGATTGGAATTGCACCCTCAGTTCTTTTGACTCTGGATCTTGGGTCTTCACAGCATCTATAGTATGTGAACCAATTCTTTATTCTCATGCTCTTTACTTCTGTGTATCTCTCTCATTCTCTGTCTCTCTCTCTCTCTCTTTCTCTCTCTCTCTCTCTCTCTCTCACACACACACACACACACACACACACACACACACACACACACACACATGCCCCTCTTCTATTGATTCTTGTTCTCTGTAGAACCTGGAATAATACAGTATGTTATACATTGACATACTAACATACTAATGACGTTAAGATTGTCTGGAGTGAAACATATAAATTATTCTTTTAATATAAAAAGTTTCAGAATGAGTAGAAAAGTCTTGATTCAGGTCTTGGTTATGCTACAAACTGTGACTTTCAACATTTATGTGAAGGCTCTTAGATAAATTTCTGATTCGTCATCTGTAAAATGGAAAGATTGAGAAAGTACTTCTAAAGCTATTCTCATGCTAAATTTTCTCTAGAAAATACTTAAAGAAATTATAGCCATTAAAATTAAAATTACCACACTTAAATGACTACTTGAATTTAATACATTTTTAAAACCAGAGAACCCTTTATAGTATAATATCTATTAATATTCTGAGAAATTAATGTTCCAGTGAATATATTTTATTAAATGTATTTACAGAAGTAGAAAGACAAGGAAAATGATAACTTAAAAAACTTGTGTTGGCATGGTGAAACTTTGACCTGCACACACAATTTGGCTGTGTGTGTGTGGGGGGGGGGGATATGTTTGAGGTCAAAATGAAATGGCAGAATATGTTCATTTTAGACACAGATGTTTCTAAGCAAAAGCAACAGAACAGAGGTTTCAACAGGAGAATTCTCGTTACATTTTTTGAGAAACAATGATTACTGGATATCTTGGAGGAAACTTTGTATAGTAGGAAGATAATATAAATAATAGTAAAAACAGTATCATACACTTCTCAATCACCATTCAGTTTCAGAGTACTTTCATATCTATAACTTCATTTGAAAAATGATTCATGGACCAAAAAAAAAAAAAAAAAAGAATACCTTTGATTCAGCCATATAGTTGTGTAGACCGCTAGAAGGTTTTGGGTAGATAAACTACAAAGGAAGCAGAAAGAGGTTTTCTCATTTTGGTAAAAGGTCATGGACACCTTGTTCTTACAGAGAGTAAAAACACAGCCTGGCAAATGGTAAATAGCGTTGACAAAACCGATTACACTAGAATGTAAAAAGTAAAACTGTGGTTTCTGCCTGAATTGTTTTTCAGTCACTGCTACTAACTAGACATTGCATTTGAAAAATATTTCTCTAATCCAGCAAATCTCAAAAAAAAAAAAAAAAAAAGAAACCTTGAGATGTCTTTGTGAAATTTTTTTTTAAAGGGGACATATTTATTCCTCTTAATACCCCTTCCCAGTAAAGCATATTTTATGAGCAACAGATGATCTCACATATATATCAAAATGTGATGACTCTAATACTCCTACTTCTTCTCCAGTTGGCTTATAATTAATATAGGCTTCTGTTATCCTGCTCATTCTTTTGCTCTGTGTGACCTATTAGCACAATGAAAAGGCAGCCGAAAACTTTTCTAGCTGTTACGTTAAGGACCATAAAAAAGTTCCACTATTTTTCTAACTGAAAATAGGACACATACTACTTCTTAAACTATCTGATCTTAAAAGTAAAAACAATATGCAGAAACACAGATGTTTTTGTATACAAATTTTCAGTGAGTAGTAAAAGTGTGACTAGTATAAATGATGTTTACTTTTGATCTCTATAGTTACATTGTCTACCTCATAATCACAGACTAGACCTCATGTAGAATAATTATTTCCTACCTTCATAAAGGCTCCTGGCAAAATGTTAGTTAAAAGATGAATCCCTTGGGGTGCCTGGGTGGCTCAGTCAGTTAAGTATCCGACTTTTGGCTCAGATTATGATTTCATGGTTCGTCAGTTCAAGACCCATGTTGGGCTCTGTGCTGACAGCTCAGAGCCCAGAGACTGATTTACATTCATTCATTCATTCTCTCTCTCTCTCTCTCTCTCTCTCTCTCTCTCTCTCTCTCTCAGAAATAAATTAACATTAAAAAAAAGATGAATCCCTTATGCACTGAAAATCTTTACTGGGACAATAAATTAATTTGAATACCATATTGAGAAGGAAAACAATGGAGCTTTATTAAAACAAAAGAAAAATTGTCTTTAGAATTTTGCAATATAAAGCTTAATATTTAGTCACCTCTTTCCCAGACACATTTTCTTAATTCACTCTGCGACTACTCTCTCCATAGATTACAGTATCTATTTCGAATCCTACTTCCTTTGTGAAACTTTTCCTATAGTTTACCTGAAGGTAAATTTTTCTTTTTCATCTTCCACATCAATACTTTCTACCCTGCTTGTTTTGTCTTTTTTTTTTAACATGTAAATGAGTAACGTCAAGGTTAAGAGCGTGGCCATCCATCTAAAAATTCCGATTCAAATACTAGCTTTACATTAATTTACTCTATACATTTGGACAGATTTGGGGTGTCTTCCTGCCTCCCTTATTTGATAAACGATGGAGTAGGAAATGTTTATATGCCTTGTCAGGTTGTTATAAAACAATATAATGCCTGGTGCATACTCTGCTTATTAAAAGATGATGGTTTTTTGTTATTATCATTCTCAACATTTTAAACTTCATTTATCTAACTTCATTTTAGTTCCAAGGGGATGAGAAGAGCTCCTACCATATTTTTTTTGACGTCCACATTGCCCAGGACTATGTCTTGCTCATAGTAGATGCACAAAAAATAGTTGTTGAGTAATAACTGTCTGACACTGATGAAGAAGGAGGAAGAGGGAAAGTTAAAGGGTACGATTACTTTATATGGACAGTGGTAATGTTAAAATTAATATCCTGGAGTTAATATTTAGCTTCTATATTAAATCAACAGTGTAAATGTTAAAGTTTTTGACAAAGATTCTTGCAGTGTATGCTCAAATAAGCTGTGATTCTGCTGCCGTGAGTAAAATATTTCAAGTACTGGAGGGCCAATGAAGAAATGATCTGTAATGTTATGAATGTGTAAAATGGAGGAATATCTAAAGTAACACTGAGATAATTGTCCATAATTTTCTAGGCACTGTGGTAAATGCTGGGAATCAAATGATTACAAGATTATTCTAAAGTAACTCAAGATCAAGAGGGCAAATGACTAAGCAATGAGTTATGAGAGGCTTATATGTCCTACATAAATGTTTATACAGGATGCTAAGGAGGCAGAAAAGGAAGGGCATGAAAGAAATCCAGAGGAAGGACACTGGGAAACATTTAGAAAAAAAGTTATATTTGAGTTAAATCTTGAAGACTCAGGAAAACATGCTGAGAGTTTGCTATGATTGCTCAGGAAAGGTATGACCAGTGTCTTGACAAAGAAGCTAAAAGGCAAAATTAGGAAAAGGCATGAACCAGAAACATAATACAGAAGAACTCTCTAATGGTTCACTCTGAATTAATCCAAGTTTGTAAATAGTGGAATTAATGATTAGCTCCCATCTTTTGATCAAACTCTATTCTTGAATGGGAGCAGTCTAGTCTTTTCTGTCTAGAGGGAAGACAAGGCCAACCAGGGAAATGGCAAACACCTACATCTTAAGAAGTTGGATCCTTATATGCTCATTATTCTCCTGGCCCAATGCCTGCAGGTTTGGTCAACCAATCAGGTCCATTACTTGGAATCACTGCTTCTGTCTCAGAAGTGCCAGCCTGTCACAGGATAGAGTTATCACCATTCATATTTTAAGCTGGAGTGGACAACTGCCACCAGGTGGCACCAAAATGCAGGCAGGACTTACATGATTTTGGATTTCACAGGCTCAGATTCCCTGACCAGTGAGCTACACAGGCTTACCCCAGTCATTTCATTAACCTTGCAAAAATGTGATCCAGCATTTTATGTGATTAAATTTTTAGATCCTACATTTCATATCATGGGAAGGATTTTATTACATTTTTAAATGAGAGAAGAAATTTAAAGCCTGGAGAAGGAAGACAAATGTAAGTTAATTTAAAACTGCTGATTTACCAGTTCATGATGTGGTTCATTGACAGATTGGGAAGAAGACTGGTTTACAGGAGAAGGAAGGGCAGAATTCTGGCCTTCAGTATTTTAAGTTTCTGGAACAAGCATTCACAAAAGAGTAAGAAGCAGAAAAAGAGTGAGAAAGGCCATCTGAACGAGCAGGAAGCCATTTTTCTGGTTTATTTCATAAGCAATGCACAAAGACTGGAGAAGTGATAGCATCATCAATAGGAAAAACAGCTTTTGATGTTCTTGTTTTCGTTTTGTATTGCTGCCCTGTTTTAGTAGTATGGTTAGTTTTAAAATGTACAACATAACTTCTACTAGATTCTTTCAGAGAATGGCATTTGAATCATTTTTGCCCTCTAATAAAAGACATTTGCAATGTCATCTGCCCCAGACCCTATCTAGGTTTCAATACAGAATACTTTAAGATGACTAATTTTTATTTCCCCCTAAATCTCCATGTCTCTGTTTCCCTAGTGCAACTCCCTAGTGTGAGTTCTGCCTGGTGACATAGCTTTTCTATTATCTCATCATGAGGCATTTTCTGTCCTCTGCCACTTGGCCAATGTTATTGTCTCTTGCTGTGGAATTGCTTATGCCTGGGAAACTTGCCTCCCAGAAAACTTTGCCCCCAGTACTCATAACTATTTCTGCTGTGGAATTTCTCCCAGAAGATCCCTAAATTGAAAGAACTGTTAACCCATCCAAAGGTGTTCCACTAGGGCCCAGCAGTGAACAATAGCTTTATCATGTATGTCTCAAGACACTGTCTTTTCCCAGCTTTGGATGAGGTGGACCTTGTTTAGAATTCCAATCTATACCACTATTCAGTAGTAGAATATGCCTCTAGTCCGGTGCCTCTGGACTCTGTCCTCGGAAAACAGTAGGCTAGCTCTTTAAAAAAAAGCCTCACTTCCCGTTTTTAAAACAATAGATCTGAGCTAGCATAGGAGCCTTAATTATTATTTAAAGTACCCTAGGTACATGAGTATGTGCAGTGTTAAAAACCACTTCCCTACTCCTTTAGGAAGGATCAAATGATTGTTCTTAACATCTTAACTGGCTCCTTAGGTTGATTCTTTTCCTTTTCTTAACACATGCAAGGATATTGTTTACTGGAATTGTGTGCCTACTTTTGATTTACATTTTCTTCACTGTATGTTGTTTTGTTTTAACATACTTTTCTAGATTGTTAAAGTCTCTTTTAGTGAGAAATATAGGCCTGTGAAATATATCCACTGCTCAAATAGTCTTGTGTCTCTGACTCACCCTAAATTGGTTAATCCTATCTGTAAGCTATTTTCCCATCAAACTAACATCTACTTCAAGCTTGAATTCTATTTACTTACTATAGCTCTTCCTGACTTCCTTTTGGTATGGCTAATTTCAGAACTGTTATGTTTATTTTTTTACATGGTGAGCTGCAAAAGGAGGTATTCAGTCGGCATCCCCATCAGAAAGCTGTGTGCCCTTATATGGTACTGTCTAGCTGAAACACAGAGCAACATATTTTAGTTGCACAATTTTGCCTTATGGGATAGTAATGGCCCTGCTTAAAGTTTTCTCTCCCTTTGACTGGGATTCTAATTCAATACACTTTTCAGTTATGTGTCCAGGGCACAGGTAATCCTGTACTTCACTCACTAATAAAGGAATCACTTTAGAACCAACTCAATCATTCTTGTAGCATATTATAGTAATGTTTCTGGTCGTCTCTAAAATCTCCTCAACTTTTCTGCAAACACATTATATCCCTATAGCAATCCTTAGGTGCAAGGTTTTTAGTTACTCTTATCTCAGCCACTTTAAATGCATGTAATGGTGGCAAATTTCAGTGTTTCCCTGGACCCTGAATCTTGTCTGGTAAGTCATTCCAGTGTTTCTGTGATTTTTAACATTTAGGGGCCAAAACCTTGCTGCCTGGTTGATCACAACTTAGAACAACATTTCTCTCTCCTGATCCTCTCTTCAAGAGCAATTACATTCAGCTATACCTCATTTCCCCTTTTGCATCTCTCTATCCTGGCCTAGCAGATCATTTTCCAATTTATATCTGTTTAATATCTTTCTGAAATTGTTTTTTTCCCTAGAGGAAATTTCTCTCTTTTTTTCAGAACAATTGGTGTTTCTTATGCTTTAATATTTTGCTTTTTTTTTTTTTTTGGTTTACCTAATGAGAGAATTAAACTGTGATTTTCCAATAATCCAGTTTCTCATTGATCCTCTGAACAAGTATTATTTCTAAACTCGAAAATCCCAAGCACAGATTTTGTAAGAACTTCCTCAGTGTTTGGATTTCCAATCATTTCATTGAGTTGTTTATCTACTAAAATACAAGTAGGTAGGATATTCTTATAGGTCCCCTTCTTTATTATTTATTAAGAAAAATATGGCACTCATTTGAGAATGATGCTATGTTTTACTACTGAAAAACTAATGCTATGATCAGAGCATATTTAACCAAATTTAATGATCAGTTGAGATGAAGGACAAAGGGCAGGACCTCTGCTGCCAGGCAGATCCCAGATATGGAGAAACTAGATGTTATAGGTTTATCAAATTCTCTGAAGTCCTGTAATCAGATAGGTCAGATATTTGGAGAAAAAGTGAGTATATACGTGGCTAGAGACTGTGGCAGTTTCTGTAATGGATGATCATTTTATGTGGAAAAAAAACTTTAGGAAAGAAACAAATGTGTTTCCACTTCCTGATGCCTAGTACTAGGTCAGTGGGGTTTCTTCCAAATGAATGGGATGAGGAGTACATGGTTAGGGGAGGGCAGTGCACCATATTATTAAATGTCTCAAAGTTATTCTGAAAATGATCCAGAAAGATTGCTTTGTCAGAGATTAATGAAAGGATGATCGTACATATGACTGTTGGTTAATTGGGTTTTTCTTCTGTCCTACAGTTCACAGTTATCTCAATTGTTATGATAAGGAAGATTGATAGCAAAATCAAGTATATGCTGAATATGATAATATTTACAAATATACTAGAATGCGTGTCCTTTAATTGTATTTCAAATTACTAAGTATGTATAGAAAATGTTTAGTAATATTGAAAACTAGAAATAATATCCAGTCCTAGAAAAAATTAGAATAATGTAGTTGATAAGGTCCAAAACAGAGTGAGTTAACTGTGAAAAAGTGTTGGCAGAATGTAGGGATATAAGAATCCATGTGCAGCTGATAGGGTAGGGTTTACACAAAGCAACATGCTAAATATTTAAAGCATATTTCTGAATGAAGCATGTAAAAACTGACTTATTTTTGTAGCATAGCACTAAGCATATAAATGAATACAAATACACATGAAGCAGCCATACATAAAAGCATATACTCCAGAAGACTTATAATATGCCAGAATAAAATGGTGCAAATAAATAAGTCCAAAGACAATTCTTGAACTCCCAATAGAGGTTAATGAACAAAGAATGTGTGATTAATGCAATTTCTTTTATAAAATCCCTAATAAATAAAATAAATAAATAAAATAAACATATTAATCATGTATTTTCATTTGTTTTAAATTTTTTTCTGATAATAAGAATAATAATTTCTTTTAACTGAAAATGAATAGATGTTTTGAGAATTGGGGCACCTGGGTGGCTCAGTTGGTTAAGCATAGGACTTCAGCTCAGGTCATGATCTCATGGCTCGTGAGTTTGAGCACTGCATCGGGCTCTGTGCTGACAGCTCAGAGCCTGGAACCTGCTTCAGATTCTGTGTCTTCCTCTCTCTTTGGCCCCCACCCCTGCTTGTGCTCTGTCTCTCTCTCTCTCTTTCTCTCTCAAAAATAAACATTTAACAAAAAAAGAAGTTTTGAGAATCAGAAAAGAAAACTGTAGTCCCCTACTGCTTCCACATCCTTGCAATTTTGGTATATTTTGGTATATTACAATTTTGGTATATTTTTCATTCAGGTTTTCTTATAGATATTATTCTATGCTTTTCCTATAATATTAAATATTCTCCAACATTAAAAAAAATACTCAACATTAAAAATAGTCTCTAGAAATATATAGTTCAATAGCTACATGATATCATAACTTCAATTACTAGTCTCGGATCAACCTCTGTATAGTCCAAATAGAAGTTACCTGTTAATTTTTCTAAGAAGCTGGTGATTCATAATTTTGAGTTTGGACGTCATATGATCATATATCTGTGGCAAAGGAGAATGTGACTTTATAAGGTAAAATACAATTACATAAAAAAGGAGGCTTATGAACAGGTATAATAAAAATGGAATTTTTCTATTCTTTCCAGTGTGGTTAGCATATGAGATTTGTTCACAGCTGCAAGTGCCCCTGCCTTCTACACACACACACACACACACACACACACACTCCAACCAGAAATGCCTACTTCCTTTGAACCAGAAGGAAAAAAAAAGAGCTGTAAGAACTCAGGCACAAAATATCTGTTGAGATATTAATTTTAATCCTGAATGCACTGTTAAGCTAGTGACTAGAGTATACCAGATACTAAAATAGTGGAAAAATTGCTCTCTACTGACAGGAATGTGATTACTTGGAAAGGAATTCAGTTTGTGTAGGTGGGAAATGACAAGAGGAAGTTGAAATAGATTTTTTAAAAGATGATTTGTGAATCATCTACTTAGTGGTAACCACTAAGAAGATAGAATCAATGACTCATAGAGAAAGTCCTGAGAAAAAAGAGATATTATAAAACAGATAATGGCTTTGGTGAGAACTAGGTGTTCCTTTAGTTAAATTTCAGAATGAAGAAAAGAAAAGGAAGCATTAAAAACAAGAAAAATGACCTAATACCGGAGCAGATGCAGTAACGTGTAGCAGCATAAAAGCAAAGACGATGTTGTCAAGGCTGTCAAATATCAAGGAGAAATCAGAGAGTGACTTAAGTAATGTTCCCTGTATTTTAAGATCAGTTTTGAAAATGCATGGACTCTGATGCTTAACATTGTAGAATACAGCAAAATAAATTATACTGGGAATTGGGACCTAGATTCTACTATTAAAACGCCCAGATTTCTGAGACTTGGGGAAAAAAGTCCCATAGCCTGGCTATGTATCTTTGCTTTTCATTTGTAAAATAAAGAGTTTAAAATATTGATTTCCAAAACTCTTTTCAGTTGTAAAATGTTAGAATTCTGAGTGTGAAAAATACAGGAGAGAAAAAATTATATATGGTAATATAAATGAAATAACTTTGACTCCTTATCCACATTAGATTGAGAAAAATACAAAATGTGATTTATGATTTTATTAAGACATTTATATTTACGTTTACTTATGTTATTAAATATATTGTTATTTATGATTTTATTAATATTATCCCATTTCATATATATAGACTTGTACATATTCTATAAAATTATCTATTTATACCTTTATATCTTTTACCTATAACTAAAGAATACCTTAGAATGTAGACCAAATTAAAGGGAGAGACTTTTTAGTGCTGCATACTTTATCTATTGGAAGTAGCCAAGGCATAGAATAGGGACATTGTCCTGGGATGAAGCCAGAGGATACGATTGCAAAGGGCCCTAAGTCTCTCCTAAGGTCAGACATATACATAAGACATGTCCTTCTTCCATACATTTCTATCAAAATCTGGGGAAAGAGGTAGATAGTTGAGATATTCTTGAGCGACTGAGCAATTTTTCTAGTGAGAAGACTATTACCTAAATGCAGTCTTTAAATCATGGATTTGAATTTAAATTATTTAAATTATTAAATAGACTCTAACTTATTGAATTGGATTAAGTTTTTTTTTTTTGTTAAAAACTTTTTTTAATGTTTAATTATTTTTGAGAGAGAGAGAGACAGAGTGTGAGCAGGGGAGGGGCGGAGAGAGGGAGATGCAGAATCTGAAGCAGGGTCCAGGCTCTGAGCTGTCAGCACAGAGCCCAACATGGGGCTCAAACTCGCAAACCATGAGGTCATGACCTGAGCTGAAGTTGGACGCTTAACTCACTGAGCCACCCAGGCACACTGAATTGGATTAAGTTTTAAACCAAAAACATCCAGAGTGAAAGTGTATCCTCATACATGTGAATGGAATCTCAGGGAATAAAAATCATAGATTATAGGCAAACTAAGGCATATTTTTCTTGGTACATGTGAAATACTGTGTTAAATTTTGACATCCACATGTGTCATTTTATATATCATAAATCTCAGACTGTATTCTTTTCCTGTTGTGTACAGGTATATTGCTGCCTTCTAGAATACAGGTTGTGTAAACAGAAATTGTTTCTTATATTTGTCCAAGCTGTGAAGTTCAAGGGAAGGGACCTCAGTGGCATCAATCAAAGATTCATTAATTAAGATTCACAAACAGGCAGTTTGAACAACATGGCAGTGCATTCTGATAGCTTATATAGCTGCTTCATTTTATGCTGAGAAACTTTTTCTTAAATTCTTTCCTTCATTTATTTTTGGTTAGACACTCTCCATTTCCTAAGAACCGCCCTATTAATAGAAGATAGGAATCCAAGGAGGTGAAGGTATAGACAACAAGGTATAAGTAAGTCATGTGTAACCCTCTATCAAAAGAAAAAAATATATATATTGGTCACCTACCAGATATCAGGTATTGCTCTGGGTGGTGGGGATAAAAGAATGAACAAGAGAAATACTGCAATGAGGGGGAAATAGAGGCAAAAAAATGATAAATAAGATAATTTCAGATTGCAGTAAGTGCTGTAAAGAAAATAAATTCATATGACCAGGAGTCTGTGGGGTATGGGGATATGGAAACTTCTTTGGAACTAGTGGTAAAGAAAGGACTCTGTGAAAAGAAACAATTTTAGTTTAAATTAGAATCCTACAATAGAGTCAGTCTAGGACAAGGGGGTCAAAGAATTCAGGCAACAGAAATAAAGCCATATGGATCAAACTTGGCTGTAGGTTAGTTTGGCTATGGTGAGGGTTGTGGAGGAGAGCCATATAAAATGAGGTTGCAGAAATAGGGCTAAATCTCAATAAGCCATGGTAAGTAGTTTGGATTCTTTTGTAAGTGAGAATAGTATAATGGAAAATATTGGTCTCAAATTCCCTGGGATCTGTCTGACCATTTTTGGGCATATTTCAACTTCAGTATGCTTTTCTTCTAAGAGCCAGTGCCTGCCACTCCTTTTTGGAGGAATGCCTTTCACTGGCTGGAGCCCGCCTTGTCCCTGCAACAGAGAAATATCTGACAATTTATGTCTATTACCCCTCAGCCAATAATTAGGTAATTCATGAGTGCAGCTTCAAGTTGAGGAAACCCTGAGAGGTAATTTCCTCTCCAGAGGTTTTCTTTTGAGATTAGGTTGAAACAACCCTCAGCCCTCTCTGGGATTTAGCCTGTGATCACATCCTTGCCTGTATCTCTCTTTTTCTGTTCTGTTCTCCCAATTTCCCCTGGGAACACTTCCTCATTAGTTCCCCTAGGAATTTTTTCTTACAAAATCACTTGCATACCAAACCTCATCTTACACTCTATATCTGGGAAACTGAAATTCTGACAGTTGGAAGATTTGGGAGGAATCTATAAAGGAGGACAAAAACTGACTAATGTTTCAAAAATATCACTGTGGCTGCTGTGTGAGGAAAGATAGTGGAGGATGGGGCGGGGGACTGGAGAATGAGGGACAAGGGTAAGCAGGTTATTTCAATAATCTGGACTAGATAGCAGGCTATAATTTGCCTATACAAAAATTCTCTAAACAAAGGTATGTCCATTGGAGGAATTGTCATAAGTGATGCATTGAGATATAAAAAGAACATAATAAATCCTATTTGTGTTGGTCTAGAAATAAAAAAAAAAATGTGCCTCACTATTGTTTATCAGTTGACAGAGGTACATACGCTTCTACTTTGAAAGAAGTTTATATATGTGCTTAAGATTTTGTACTGAGGATATAGGCCATCAAAAATGTTTAGAGAATACTGGTTTTAGACACCAGCCAAATTTATGGTCTCTATTAACATGCTGTTTATTCTGGGTAATCTTACGGAATGCTTTTCTTGTGTATGTGTCTCTTGTGAAATGTCTTTGCCTTTAATTTTTCATTTTTAGGGAGGAGGTTTAATTATTTGGGCACTTCTCTAGCTTGGCTATTATGAAGAATGAGACTATTCAATTTCTTCTGAAGAAATGCATAACTAGTTGTAGGGGCAAGTCTGGTAATTCTCTATTATTTTCTGAGTATAAGAAAATTAAAAGTGCTCCAGATGCTTTAAGTGTAATTTTCTATCTACCATAAATTCACTTCAAAATGCTTTCTTCAAACAAGGTCAGGGCATTAGTGCTCATTAAGGACTATATACATGCACAGCTTGAGAATTCATCAGAAAACCAATCAGTTGTTTGAACTCAAAGAAATTCTATAAAAAATTGTGAGCTTCTTTTCCACTCACTCAGCAATCTACTGCCACCTCTTACATCAGATACCACAATTCTAAAACGTAGATGTTATTAATCAGGTATTATCAGGCCAACAGATCAGGAGGCAACTGCCATTGAAGAGATAGTTTGCTACCCACAGGTACCAAAAGGAGAGACACTCCATGCTATACAGGACCACATGGGGAAACACCCGGGTCAGGCAGGAGGCTGAAGGGGCAGGAAGAAGATGTAACAGTGGCCTTTCTTGTGGTTTCTTCAGGAAAAGCAAGGGAAGACAAGTCAATAGGTTTAGGTTTGACAAGTTTGAATAATTTCAGCAGGTTCTGAGGCATAAGGACTGTCTCTAGGTGTCTGTCACCTGTCCTGAGGTGATTAGGACAGGGAGATAATGTCCTTCAATATTGGAGCTCTGTGAGAACTAGACAAAGGAGATGGTTAGGATACAGGCTTTGGACTTGTTGATTTGCAAGTGAAAGACCCTCTCCCAGGCAAGTCCATTGCTAGCTCTAGAAATTGACTAGACTCAAGAATGTCAGTTTCTTTGTGTCAGCAAGGGCCCAAGATGTCAAAACATCAGAAAATACAGAACATAAAAAGCATGACCAATGTAATTACAAAGAAGGAAAATGTTTCTATGATAGAATAAAAGAAGCAAAGAAAGAAGAAATAAGTGAGAGAGAAATAAAAGGTAGTAAATGAAAGAGGAAAAGAAAAAGAGGTAATTGGAGAGAAGGAACAGGGAAAACAGGATAGAGGAAGAATGGAGAATATAAAGAAAAATTGTTTCCTTTAAACTAATTCTTAAGCCAGAATGATTTTAACATGATATTCCAATAACAGTTATAAAAGTTTCTTTAACTACTTTTATTATGTATTGACTCATTGAACAGTAAAGAAAAATGCAGCTAAGTTAGTTTGAGACAACTGAATGACTACATATTTCATAAAATAACTCCATATTAGAAATCTATTGAATGTATTTCAACTTAAGTTTTTACATAATATTTTTTTTGTAAATCGTGTACACTTGAAGATTTATTCCTTAAATTAATAGTGGGAATTTCTAGTAGTCAGAAATTGAGAACTTGACAGGTGTTTGAATGGGAAGCTGGAATTCTTGCTTCTAATAAAATATGGATAACTTATAAAAGCCATATATTTTCTTGCTGATACTATTTTTTCCCTTTTTTCTTGTTAGACCAAGACTGTGTACTTTGGTTTTAATAAAGCATTATTTAATTATAAATATTCTAGGTATTATAGGCATCACAATTGGCTTTTGAGGGCACCTTGGAATTTGGATCTTATTGAAACTTTTCCCACTACATAATAAACTTGTAGTGTGCTCACTTTCTCACATTTATTCTCGTGTGAAATCTCTATTTTCCATATGATTGTGAGGATGAGTATACAACAGACCATATGTGACAGTTGAACTTGAACCTATAATGTCATAGTCCAAGAAGCCAAATCACAGCTTTTGAAACAGCACAGAATATTCAGGACTTAGTGACTGACATCTCCCCCAGTTTTTGTGTCTCAGGATCAACCAAAAAAAGTCATGTATGCTCCCAAACTAATCACATAGGAACATGCAATGCCCCACTTCTAGGTAGCCCTCATCAAGTTTCCTACGCCAACAACTTTCATTCACAAAACGCCTTGAGCCTTATTCTTTTTTTCTTTTCTTTTTGTCACTCTAAAGCTTTTCCACTCTCTTCCCTGAATTTGAGTCTCTGTCAAAAGTAAGTGACAGTGGCTGACTCTCTTCTACAGCAAGCTCTGAATATCTAGCCTCTGCTTGTTCTCATTTGAATGGTGTTCATTGTTTCCACAGGCTTTTTACTTCTTTTCCTGAGACTGATTTGTTTTCCTTTCACTAGTCTTTATAATTTTCCTTATGATAAGGAAAGTGATTTTGTATTTCTTCAGTAATAAGTATTTTTTCTTGTCTTAATTAAAATATAATTTACATATGCTAATTTCAGGTGTATGCCATATTGATTTGATAGTTGTATATTTTGCAAAATGATCACCACAGTAAGTCTAACATTTATCATTATATAGAGTAAGTTGCAATTTTTTTCTTGTGATGAAAACTTTTAAGATGTACTCTTTTAGCAATTTTCAAATACACAATTCAGTATTAACTATTGTCACCATGCTGTATATTATATCCCCAGGATTTATCTATGTTATAACTGGAATTTTGTATTTTTTGACCCACTTCACCCATTGGGCCCCCACTTCTGGCAATAACCAATCTGTTCACTGTATCAATAAGCTTTTTGTTGTTGTCATTTTAAAATTCCACATATGAGTGATAATCATACAGTATTGGTTTTTCTCTGTCTGACTTATTTCACGTAACATAATGCCCTCAAGATCCATCCGTGTTGTCACAAATAGTGAGATTTTGTTATTTTTTATGGCTGAATAATATTCCACTGTGTGTGTTTGTGTGTGTGTGTGAAACACGTTTTCTATATCCATTCATCCATCGATGGATGCTTAGGTTATTTCCATACCTTGGCTATTATAAATGATGCTGCAGTGAACTTGGTGGTACATGTATCTTTTTGCATTAGTGTTTTTGTTTTCTTTGGATAAATACCTAGAAGTGCAATTCCTGAACGATATGGTACTTCTATGTTTAATTTTTTGAGGAACTGCCATTTGCTTTTTGTGGTGGCTGCACCAATTTACATTCCCACTCCCAATGTATGAGAGGTCACTTTTCTCCACATTCTCACCAATACTTGTTATTTCCTGTCTTTTTGATAGTAGTTATTTTAACAAGTGTGATATGATCTCTCATTGTGGTTTTGATTAACATTTTCAGATGATTAGTGATGTTGAGCACTTTTTCATGTACCTGTTGGCCATTAGTATGTCTTCTTTGTAAACATGTCTATTCAGAACCTCTGCCCATTTTTTAATTGGGTTGTTATTGAATTGTATGACTTTTTATATGTTTTGGATTTTAACCCCTTATCAGGTATATGATTTACAACCATGTTCTCCCATTCAGTAGGTTGTGTTTTCATTTTGTTGATCAATTCCTTTGCTGTGCAGACACCTTTTAGTTTGATGCAGTCCCACTTACTTATTTTTGCTTTTGTTGCTTTTGCTTTTGGTGTTAAATCCAAAAATTTATTGCCAAGACCTATGTCAAGGAGCTTATTGCCTATGTTTTATTCTATGTGTTTTATGGTTTAAGGTCTTCTGCTCAAATCTTAAATCCATTTTGAGTTAGTTTTGTGTATGATGTAAAAAATTGTTCCAGTTTCATTCTTTTGCATATGGCTGTCCAGTTTTCCCAACACTGTTTATTGAAGAAACTATCCTTTTCCATTGTGTATTCTTGTCTCCTTTGCCATTAATTAATCCTATATACATAGGATTATTGCTGGGCTCTCTATTCTATTCCATTGGTCTATGTGCTGTTTTTATGCCAATACCATACTGTTCTTATTACTATGGCTTTGTAATATAGTTTGAAATAAGGGACCATGGTGCCTCCAGCTTTGTTCTTTTTTCTCAAGATTGGTTTGGGTATTGGGGTCAGCACTAGGCATTGTTTTTTAAAAAAAATTATGTTTATTTTTGAGAGGGAGACAGAGACAGAGCATGGGCAGAGGAGGGTCAGATAGAGAGGGAGACCCAGAATCTGTGAAACAGGCTCCAGGCGTGGTGCTGTCAGCACAGAGCCTGAAGCGGGGCTCAAGCTCACAAACCGTGAAATCATGACCTGAGCTGAAGTCAGACACTCAACCAACTGAGCCACCCAGGCACTTCCTAGACAATTTTTTTTAAATGGGATTATATTATATCAGGCAGGGAGGAGCACATGCAAAAGTATGACCTTAAATGGATGAATTTGTTTTCAAGACTCCCAGACTTACAATTATTCATTCTTACCTGAATTTTAACATTTTAACCTTTTCTTTCTTTCTTTCTTTCTTTCTTTCTTTCTTTCTTTCTTTCTTTCTTCCTTCCTTCCTTCCTTCCTTCCTTCCTTCCTTCCTTCCTTCCTTCCTTCCTTTCCTTTCCTTTCCTTTCCTTTCCTTTCCTTTCCTTTTTTTTTTTTTTTTGCTTTCTAACTTTTAATCAATGGTAAAACCTTCCCCTACCCTCTCCTCAAACCAAAATATGTTTCCAGACCTTTTTTCAATAGTAGAAACAACACATAATTATATATCAAAGATCCTGGAAAAAATGGAGTTTTTCCATTTAAAAATCTATTCCACTTCAGGCAATTTATTTAACTGCTCTGAGTTTCAGTATTTAATCTGTTAATGAGACTAGTATTACCTTCTTTGTAAGATCAAATATAAAAAGCAATGCATAGAAGTGTTTTGTAAATTAAGTGACTCACAAATATCTCCCCTTTTTTGATTAAAAAATTTTAATTTTGGTAAAATAAACATAACATAAAATTTACTATCTTACCTTTTTTTCAAAAAAAGTACAGTTAAGTAGGGTCAAGTACATTCACACTGTTGTGAAGTAATCTCTAGAACACTTTTTATCCTGGAACAAAACTATATATTTATTAAACCACAACTCTTATACTTCCTATATTTGTATATTAGTGTATGCTAAGTCCTTAAAGTCAAAGGATACTCTTTTGACTGTAGATTCAAAATTCAATCTGTAGGAAGATTTTGATGGCTATGAAATAACTTTATATTGGTCCAAAAAATGGCCTAATCTGGCTTTATTTACTATTCATTTGGACTATTATTGTCTCACAACTACTCTTGTCCTATTACACTAAAACCAAAATGACATTTCCAAAACTAAACTGAGATCATGTGTCTCTCAGTCTGAAATCTTTTGGTGGCTTCCTGATATTCTGAGAATAATACAAAAATCTTTAATACAGGCATATCTCATTTTATTGTGTTTCACTTTGTTGTGCTTTGTAAATATTGTGTTTTTTTAAAACAATGAAGTTATGTGCCAACCCTGCATTGAGCAACTGTGTTAGCATGATTTTCCCAATAGCATTTGCTCTTTCATGTCTCCGTGGCACATTTTGCTAGTTCTCACAATATCTCAATGTTTGTTTTTTTTTTTTTTCTCTTTATCCTCCTTGCTAATTTATTGGGAGCAGTGTTTCTTTTTCTTTATAGGAAAAGAGACAGTATTTCAAAATTTTTAATAGTTACTATATTTTTATGGTGAGCTGTATCAGTGATCTTATATGTTACTATGTTAACTGTTTTGGGGTACAATGAACTGCACCCATATAAAACAATGAAATTAATCAACGGGGTGTGTTCTGACTGCTCCATCAACTGGCTATTCCCACATGTCCTTCCTTCTCCTCAGGCCTCCATAATTCCTGAGGCACAACAATATTAAAGTGAGACTAATTAAAAACCCTACAGTGGTCCCTAAGTGTTCAAGTGAAAGGAGTCACACATCTCTCACTCTAAATCAACATGTAGAAATTATTAAGCTTAGTGAGGAAGGCACGTCGAAAGACAAGATAATGCCGAAAACCTAGCCTTTTGTGCACTTACCCAAGTTGTGAATGCAGAGGAAAAGTTCTTGAAGGAAATGAAAAGTGCTGTTCCAGTGGACACATGTATGATAAGAAAGTGAAACAACTATATTCTTGATATGGAAAAAAAATATTTTGGGAATCTGGACAGAAGATCAAGCCAGTCACAACATTCCCTAAACCAAAGTCTAATCCAGACCAAGGCCCTAACTTTCTTCAATTTTATAAAGGCTGAGAGACTTAAAGAAGAAACTACAGAAGAAAAGTATGAAGCTAGTAGAGGTTGGTTCATGAAGTTTAAGGGAAAAATCCACCTCCATAACAAAAAAGTATGAGATCAAGCAACAGATGCTGATGTAGAAGCTATAGTAGGTTGTGCAGAAGATCTAGCTAAGGTAACTAATCAAGGTGGCTGTACTAAACAACAGATTTTCAATGTAAACAAAATAGCCTTCTATTGGAAGATGCCATCTAGGACTTTCATATCTAGAGAGAAGTCAATTCCTGGTTTCAAAGTTTCAAGGGACTCTCAAGGCTTCAAGGCTGACTGTCTTGTTAGGGGCTAATGCAGCTGGTGACCTGCAGTTGAAGCCAGTGCTCATTTACCATTCCAAAAATGCTGGGGCCCTTAAGAATTATGCTGAATGCCCTCTGTCTGTGCTCTATAAATGGAACAACAAAGCCTGCGTGATAGCATATCTCTTTACAACATGGTTTACTGAATGTTTTAAGTCCACTGTTGAGACCTATTGCTCAGGTAAAACAAGAAGTCTGTCAAAATATTACTAGCTGTTGACAATGTACCTGGGCACTCAAGAACTCTGATGGAGAGGTACACCGAGATTAATGTTGTTTCATACCTACTAACAAGACATCCATTCTGCAGTCCATAGATCAAGGAGTCCTTTTGACTTTCAAATATTGTAATTTAAGAAATGTATTTCATGAAGCTATAACTCCAATAGATAGTGATTCCTCTGACAGATGTGGACAAAGTAAATTGAAAACCATCTGGAAAGGATTCACCATTTTAGGTGCCATTAAGAACATTCTTAATTCCTAGCAAAAAGGTAAAAATATCAACATTAACAGGAGTTTGGAAGAAGTTGATTCCAACCCTCATGGATGTCTTTGAGAGGTTAGAGATTTCTGTGACAAAAGTAACTGCAGATGTGGTGAAAAAAACAAGATAACTAGAATTAGAAGCAGAGCCTGAAGATGTTACTGAATAGCTAGCTGCAAACTCATGACAAAACTTGAACATATGAGGCGTTGCTTCTCATGGATGAGCAAAGAAAGGGGTTTCTTGAAATGTAATCTGTTCCTGGTGAAGATTCTGTGAGGATTATTGAAATGACAATGAAGGATTAATATATCCCCTAAACTTGGTTGATAAAAGTAGTGGCAGGGTTTGAGAGGATTGACTCCAATTTTCACAGAAGTTCTACTATGGGTGAAAGAACAGCATCTCATGCTACAGATAAATCATTTGTTAAATAAATAATCAATCAATGTGGCAAGCTTCACTGTCTTATTTTAAGAAATAGCTACAGCCACTCCAGACTTCAGCAACTACTACTTTGATCACTCAGTGGCCATCAATGTTGAGGCAAGGTCCTCCACCAGCAAAAAGATTACAACTTGCTAAAAGCTCAGATGATGGTTAGCCTTTCTTAGTAATAAAGTATGTTTTTAAAACAATGTTTGTATATTGTGTTTTAGGCATAATGCTGTTGTTGCATATTTAATAGACTCCAATATAGTGTAAATGTAACTTTTGTATTTACTGGGAAACCAAAAAATTCATTTGACTCACTTTATTGTGTAATTTGCTTTATTGCAGTGGTCTAGGACCAAATCCTGACATCTGAGGTTTCCTTGTATGCACTGTTAGATCTTGCAAGCTCTGATTCCAGCTTATTTCTTTAGTTTCATCTTATAATAATCTCTGTCATATACTGGTTCAGCCTCATAAACTTTTGCTTCCTGGGAGAGAGGTCATGCTTTCTTCACATATCCTTCTTTTGTACCTGTATATGCTGTGAGGGGTTTTGCCAGTCCCCTTCACTTAGGGGCATTTCCAGAGAACCCAAGAGATGGATTAGAGCATGTCATGATGCCACTTTGAGATCATTTTGTAACAATAAAACTCCAGTGTTCCATATTCCATTATGAGTTGGGTTCAAAATAGCTAATAAAACTTCCATGGAATGGGTGTTAATGGAGGATAGAGAGACAATACGACCTATTACAAAGCTTAAAAGTACCAAATGACAAGAATGAAAATAACACCTAAAATATGAAATAACTTTATATTTTAGCATAGGCTAATGCCTCAGACTTTATCAGAACTGGAGAGTTAGCTGCAAGTCCATAATACTGTGCTAAAATAATAGTGATACAGGTGAGCAGCTGAGGAAAACTTTCAGTGTACAACAGAACGATGAACAATTATTTTAACTCTCTCCTTTGTTTACAGACTTGACTTTTTCATGTTAATAAGTATCCCAGAAGCCAAGATTTTTAAATCGTAAATAATACCACTTATTTTGCAATTCCTTTTTCTAAGTGTAGAAGACAGCTGACCAAACCAAAGCAAACAACACTAAAGTATTTCACAAAGTGTAACACACAGAGGCCAAAATAGAGGTTTGCTATTATACCAATCCATGACATGGAAGACTTAAGTTCATTTGGGCAGCAAAAGAGAGTGGTACAGTGTATTAATACCATGAGAATGGTGAATTATTTCTTTATACTCTGGAAAACCAGCTGTGCTGAGACTTAGCAACAATCTTAAAATAGATGGAATGTGTGAAAATCTGGTCATTGTTGTCAACTATTTTCATGTTCTTTACTGTGATTTCCTTATATAAGGAGTATCCACTCCAAAGAAATTATGTGCTGCTTGTCAGAAAAATTTAAAGTTATGGAGATACAGAGAAAGAGAGAAAAGAGTCAAATATTTTCTTCAAGCAACTAGTTGTAACTTTTTGACTTACATTAGCAGACTCGGTTGCCAGTTACCATGGTAGTTAAACCATACTCAAAGTTTTGACAGATTCCTGGAAAGTTAAAACAGATTCTCTATTTAAACATAAAAAAGTTGAAACTGGTAGACTTTTAAGGACTATAAGTTATGTATTAATCCACAACAATTAATTATTGACCTTTGAAATACTAAAGAAAGGAACTAGAGGTAATTTTTCTTCAGTAAATTATATCAATCCAAGGATAAAAAAAAATGAAGCTTAAATTGGGCAGCAAATGGCAATATTTGTAATAGTTGTGATTTGTTTTGGTAAGTTCTAAAGTGATTTTTTGTTGTAATATACATAGTTTTAAATAATTAACTCATTTTTTTGTGATTTCTCCTAGTCCGTCAAGCAGTTAGCAATTTCAAGACTTTTGACCTTAATATATACCACAAAAGATTTTGGTTTTGAGAGAATAACTGGTGCAAAGGCCAAGTCTATGTTACTCATTATGGTGGACAAATCTCTCCCATAGGCCCCAACCTATCTTGTCAGAGTTTACCATGTAACTCACTCTGTACACTTCAGAAACAACAACGTACAGATCATTATCTGTCTACTTCTTATGCCTCTTGGATCTGAATTTCTGTTTATAATCTCACCTGGTTTTGAGTTTCCCCATTCTTACTACCACCTCATGACATCATTGAAAATGAGACTGAAAACAGTATCAGCAAAGTGAAAATAACATTTAAAATACAGTAACAGTTTTATCACTCCTCATAATATCAAGAATGTGGAGTAAAAACAAAATGAAACAAACAACTCATGCTTTGTGTGATGCACAAAAACTAAAGTTCTCTGAAATCTTTCCTAATTCGTAAAATGGGCGTAATGTGACTGAATCTGATGGGCTATTTTAACATTGGGATAAGTATGTAAATCAAGTCTATTCCTTAGTATATTATAAAACTTGGAGTTTTAGGAAATTGGGGATTTGTCAGGTTTTTTTTTCAACCATGTATCTTATCCAATAGCAAAGCAAGTTGATTCTCGTTTCAGAATATACCTTTGAAATTATTTCTCAGTACCTTCCCCAATATTACTTTAGTCAAAATAATAACACAGTGAGAGACTTCTAACTCTATGCCCTCTTGCCCTTTACACCACTCCCATAATACTTAACAAAAAAAAAGGAAAGTTGCTTTACATTATTCAACTTTTCAAAGACCTGCAGTGATTTCTTTCTACTTTTAAAATAAAAAGCAGTGTAAATATTCCTTTTCAGGCTACATTATTAGGTTCCTAGCTTACTAGCTAATCTCAAAAACAAACCAAAACAAGAAAACCCAGAACTCCAAACCAAAACCAAAAACCAACCAAACAACAGAAACATCCACCTCAAGGCTTTTTCATTGTCCTCTCTGAATGAAACATTCTATGCAGATATTCCAGTGGCTTATTGCCTCAACTTGTTGAGGTCTTTATACAAATATTACCTCCACAACAGTTTTTTGATTATCCAAACTAAAATGATATTCCCTCTCACTTTTTAGTTTTATTCCCACTGCTTATTTTTTCTCCATGACACTTAATGCTACCTACCATTATGTTATCTATTTATTTATTTATTTTTAATTTTTTCCCCAACTCTAGAATCTAGGCTCTCAAAGGGCATTAGGCTCATTTTGTTTTCTAATAATCAGTAATATGTGGTATATAGTAAGTACTCAATACTTAGGGAAGTAATAGAAAAACATGATTTAATGAATAGAATATAACTAAGAGCTATCAGTATAACAAAAATATAATACAAATTACCTTATATACACCTCCAAACAATGAGGTGGGCACTTAATATATTTTAGATTTTATAGATAAAAATTGAGACCAAAAAAGCTTAAATTACTTGCCCAATATGTAAAATTACTCATTCAATATCTTGTATCAAGTAGTTTTTTCAAACGTAGCTCTTTTGTCTCTCAAAGATCCTTTATCATTATCAAGAATACCACTTTCCTTTGGAGAATAGAAATGGAGCATGAGCTGATCAGTGATTTTTAGAGCAGGTTTCACATTAGAATTACCTGGGGAACTTAACTCCTGAAGGTTAGACATCATTTCAAGACAACTGAATCAGAATATTGAGAGTAGGGCCTGGGCATTATATGGTTCTAATTCTGACACCCTAGGTGTATTACATCCAAACTTCTATTTGTAATGTCAAATCTAGTTGGTAGTTGATTTTTTTCTTTCTCTTTTGTCTTTGTGTCATTGAAAAACAAACAGAAAACATTAGGGCAAATATTAAGTAAATTCATAAAATTAAATCAGACACACACAAAAAAGTACTTTTTATGTCATTGATAAAGGTAAAAAGAAAGCTTTCCAGAATTGTAAAAGCAAAATAAATGCAAAATAACACCTCAATGTGATACTCCTACATGGACCCTCAAAGGATAAATGAAAGGCCAGTTTGAATCTATTAAAAGCCTTAAGTATATATATACACCCTATCACCCACAATTTTCTTTCTTTCTTTTTAAAAATTTATGTCTTATAAAAAAATATAGACAGTTCATGAGTTTGTGTGGGGGCATGCTAATCTTCTCCGTATCCTTCCAATTTTAGTATATGTACTGGTGAAGGGAGCACCCACAATTTTCTCAAAATTATCCTATAGAAATGCTCACACAAATGTGCAAAATATATATGTAATATTTATTTCAGCATTTTTATAATCTAAATCAATGTAAACAAACATGGATAAGGAATAAAAGGACATTGTCTAGGTAGGAAAAAAGGACAAAAGAGCATCATCTTCCATATCTGACACACATATTCACAAAACACCTTTAGATAGAGAAAAATATTATTTCACAGGGATGTTTTAACATTGCAGTTTTGATTGACTACCTTCACTAGAAAAGTGACATGAGAGAAGGGCTCTGTCCTGTGCTGAGGTGCCAAGTTTTTGTTTTTGTTTCAATTAAAATATATATGATGTATAACTTTGTATACATTTAAGGTGTCCAACATGTTGACCTGAGACATGTACATAGTGTCATATGATTGTTAATGTAGCAATAATTAGTATTTCAATCACATCTTGATTTTTTTTCTTTTCAGTCATTAGAAAAATTGAGATTTAGTCCCAGCAAGTCTAATGATTATAATTCAAAATTGTAGTCTATTTTCACTACTAACGCATTAGGTCTGTAGAATTTCTTTACTCATTGCAAATTCGTTTCCTTAAGCAACATCTCTCCAATTCTGTCACACACCCAAGACCCTGGTAACCTCATTTCAATTTCTGTTCTTACAAGTTTAGCTTTTTGAGGCCTCATATATAAGTAATATCAGATAGTATTTGTCTTTCTCTGTTCCACTCATCTCACTTCTCATAAGGTCTTCAGGATCCATCCGTGTTGGCACAAATGGCTGGATCTCCATTCTCATGGCTAAAAAATATTCCATTGTGGATATATACAGCACAATTCTTATCCATTCACACAGTGATGGGTCCTTAGGTTTTTTCCACATCTTGGTTATGGTGAATAAGTCTGCAATCAACAAAGAAGGTGCATATATCCCTTTCATGTCCTGTTTTCATTTTCTTTTCATGTATAACCAGAAGTGAAATTGCTAGATTGTATGATAGTTCTTTTTTTTCTTAATGTTTTCAGGAATCTCCATATTTTTTTCCATAATGGCTGCACCAGTTTACATTCCCATAGTGCACAAGCAAAAAGTTCCCTTTTTGTCCATCCTCACTTCATGCTATCTTGAGTATAGCCATTCTAACAGTGTAACATAATGTTTCACTGTGATTTTGATTGGCATTTTCCTGGTGATTAATGAATTTGAGCACCTTTTCATGTACCTGTTGGTCATTTGGGGAAAAAAAATGTTTAGGTCTTCTGCCCATTTTTTTCATCAGGTTTTTGTTTTTGTTTTATGTTATTGAGTTGTATGAGTTCTTTATATATTTTGGATATTAATCCCTTAACTGATATATGGTTTCCAAATATTTTCTCTCACTTCATAGGTTGCCATTTCATTTTGTTGACCATATCTTTTGATGTGCAGAAGCTTTTTATTTATTGTAGTCCCATTTGTTGATATTTGCTTTTGTTGTGTGTGCTTTTAGTGTCATATCCAAAAAAACTATTGCCAAGACTAATGCCAAGGAGCCTCTTTTCTGTGCTTGCTTCTAGGCATTTTATGGTGTCATATCTTATGTTTAAGTCTTTCATTCATTTTGAGTTAATTTTTATAAGTAGTGTAAGATAAGGATTAAAATTTATTTTCTGCATGTGCTAGTCTTCTCAGCACCATTTGTTGAAGAGACTATCCTTTCCCCATTGGTTGATCTTATCTCTCTTGTCATATATTAGTTGACATTATATATGGGAGTTTAATTCTGGATCTCTATTCTGTTCCATTGACTTACGTGTCTATTTTTATGCCGGTACCATATTGTTTTAATTAGTATAGCTTTGTGGCATAGTTTGAAATTAGGAAGTGTGATGCCTCCTGGTTTGTTATTCTTTCTCAGAATTACTTTGGGTATTGAGGGTCTTTGCTTATTCCATACCCATGTGAGGATTGGTTGTTCTATCTCTGTGAAGAATGTTGTTGGAATTGGTGTTTGAGTTGTAGATGGCTTTGGGTAGTATGAGCATTTTAACAGTATTAATTCTTTAGATACATGGACATGGAATGTCCTTTCATTTGTTTGTGTTGTCTTTGATTTATTTCAAAAAATCTTGTAGTTTTTGTCATAGGGAGCATTTTCTTTCTTGGTTAAATTTATTCCTAAGTATTTAATTGTTTTTGATGCTATAATGAAAAAAAAAGTTCCTTTTTCAGATATTAACATAGAGAATTGCAAATGATTTCTGTATGTTGATTTTATATACTGTAACTCTATAAAATTCATTGATTAGATCTACCAGATTTTGGTTTAGACTTTGGATTTTCTATGTAAAAGTCATATTATCCTCAAATAATGACAATTTTGCCCTAATTCCTCTAGCTAGGTTTCTAGTACTGTACTGAATAAAAGTGTTGAGAGTGGGAATCCTTGTCTTGGACCTGATCACAGAGGAAAAGCTTTCAATTTTTTACCATTGTATATGCTGTGGGTTTGTCATATATGGCTTTTATTATGTTGAATTATGTTCCTTCTAATACCCAATTTGTTCCTGTTTTTTTTTTTTATCGTGAAGGGATATTGTATTTTATTACATCCATTTTTTGTACCTATTGAGATGATCATGTGATTTTTATCTTTCTATTGATATGATGTATCACATTTATTAATTTTTTATATGTGAATCCTCCTTGCATCCCAGGGATAAATTCCATGAGGTCATAGTATATAATCCTTTTAATGTGTGGGTTTGCTAATACTTTGAGAATTTTCATGTCTCTATCCATCAAGAATACTAGTCTATGGTTTTCTTATACTGTCCTTATCTTTCTTTGTTATCAGGGTAAGCTGGTCTGATAGAATGAGTTTGGAAGTATTTCTTTTTCAATTTTGGGAGGAGAGTTTGAAAATTATTAGTGTTAATTCTTCTTTAAATGTTTGATAGCTGTTGTGAAGCTGTCTGGCCCTGCAGTTCTGGGCTCTGATGTTTCAATTACCAATTCAGTCTTTTAACTTATTATTGGTCTGTTCAGATTTTCTATCTCTTCCTGACGTAATCTTGGTATATCGTGCATTTCTAGGAATTTATGTCTTCCAGATTATCTAATTTGTTGGCATATGATTATTCACAGTAGATTCTTATCATCCTCATTCTTATCATCCACAAATAGATTTCTCATTACAGCATGTCTCCTCTTTCATTTCCAATTTTATGTGTTTGAATCTTCTTCTTCTTTTTTTTTTAGTTTGTTAAAGGATCATCAATTTTATCTTTTTGAAAAATCAGCCCGTAGTTTCATTGATACTTTATTTTGTTTTTCTTATTTCTCCCTCTTTACTTCCATTTGGATCTTTATTATTTCCTTCTTTCTGCTAACTTTGGACTTAAATTGTTCTCCCCACCTCCCCCCACTTCCTTGAGGGGTAAAGCTGGGGTATTCATTTGGGATCTTTCTAATTTCTTAATATAAACATTTATAGCTTAAACTCTTCTCTCAAAACTCTTACAACATCACTTTTTCAGATATTTGATTTTTTTTAAATTTTTTATTTGACCCATTGGTTTTTCAGATGTGTAATGTTCAGTTTCCACATATTTATAGATTTTCCAGCTTTTCTCTTGCTGTTCATTTCTAGTTTCATACTGTTGTGTTCATAATGAGTTATTGGTTTGATTCAATATTCTTAAATTTACTAAGACTTGTTTTGTATCCTATCATATAATCTATCCTAAAGAATTTTTTTTTTTGCCCTTAAAAAGAATGTGTATTTTGCTGCTGTTGCATGGAATGTTCTGTAAATATCTAAGCCCATTTCGTCTAAAGTATGGTTCAATCCAGCATTTACTTGTTGTTTTTCTGGGTGATCTATCCATTGCTGAGGTCGCTTCTTCTTCTTATTGTCTATTTTTCCCTTTATATCTGTTAGTATTTGCTTAATACACTTACGTGCTCTGATGTTGGATATGTATATATTGACAGTTATTATATCCTGATGTATCGATTCATTTATCATTATGTAATGACCTCCTTTGTCTCTTGCTGCTATTTTTGGTGTAAAGTCTAGTAAAGTCTATTTTGTTTAAGTATGACTACCTCTTTTGGCTCCATTTGCATGGAATATCTTCTTCTATTCCTTCACTTAGAAACTATGTGTGTCTTTAAGGCTGAAATGAGTCTCTTGTAGGTAGCATATATTGGGTCCTTTTTTTCTTAATTCATCTAGTTACTCTGTGCCTTTTGATTGGTGAATTCAATACATTTACGTTAGAATGATTATTGATATGTAAGGACTTACTAATGCCATCTTATTAATTTCTGATTATTTTGTATTTCCATTGTTTCTTTTTCCTCTGTCTTTGCCTACTTGTGTAAATTGGTTATTTTTTGTGGAGGTGTGTTCTACTTTGTTTCTTTGTCTTTTGTGGCTCTACTCTCAGTTTTTGCTCTCTGGTTACCTTGTGGATTGCATAAAACATTTTATAGATAAAACAGTCCATTTTAGTCTGGTAGCAACATATCTTTAAACAGCTATAAAGATGCCACCCTTTTACTTCTCCCTTTTATATTATTTATGTTATAGGTCACCTATTTTATGTTGTACATTCATTAATAGTTTATACTATCTATAGTTATTTTTACTACTCTTTAACTTTTATACTATTGTTGAGCAATTAACATGCCATCCAAATATAGCGTTACAGTTTTTTGACTGTCTATTCACCTTATTGTGCACTTTCACGTATTTACGTGTCAGTGATTAGTGTCTTTTCATTTCAGCTTAAAGAACACCTTTCAGCATTTCTTGCAAGGCAGGTCCAGTGTTGGCAACTTTTTTTTTCCTCTATTGGAGGGAGTAATTGAGAAGGTGTGACTATTCCTTACCCTGTGAGCTGGACCTGGGCAATTGGAAGCTCCTTATCTCCCCTGTCCTTAGAATGTATGCTCTGCCCGCTGTTCCCACAGAGGGAACCATTTTTCAAGGACACACCCTTGAGAGTGCATTATGTTTGGAGACCCTCTAGATGGTATACGTGACTGAACTCAGTTAAGGCTTCTATATAAACTTAAAAGATTCTGGTAGGCAGGTGTGCAGATCTACTCATCTTGCAGACACCTAAGACACACCTTATAAGTTTCCTTGCATATTAAATCTGTCACCTACCAATCTGGAGTGGTTTGCATTTCTTTAGTCTCTCCCTCTGTGTACAGGAACCAGTTTGCAAACCAACATCTTTCAACATTTTGAATATGTCATTCTACTTTCTCCTAGTGGGTAGAGTTTCTGTGGAGAAATCTGCTGATAAACTAATTGGGTTCCTTTGTAGGTTACTTTCTTTTTTTCTTCCCCTGGCTGCCTTTAAGATTCTTTCTTTAAAATTGATTTTTTGACAGTTTCATTACAATGTCTCTTAGGGAAGATGTTTTTGCATCAAAATAATGAGGTGCTCTATTAGCTTAGAGGACTTGTATGTACAAGTGCTTCCCCCAGATTTGGGATGTACTATCTATTATTTCTTTAAATAAACTATGTCTTCTCCCTCTCCTCTTTTTCTGGAATCCCAATTATTCTAATATGTTCTTTTTGATTGAATCTGATAGTACTCATAGGCTTTTAAAAAATCTTAGTTCCCGTTCTTCTTTTGACTGAATTGTCTTTATTCCTATACTCCAAGTCATTTATTTCTTCCATCTGGTCTGCCTTGATACAGATGCAATCTTTTTCATTCTCCATTTCATTCATTGATTTTTTTCTGCTCCAGTATCCATATGGCTCTTTCTTACCATTTCAATTTCTTTGATAATGAATGGTTTCTATTCATTAATTTTATTCCTGATTTCATTGAATTGTTTTTCTGAGTTTTCATGTAGCTTTTTGAATTTTTTTCATAACCACTATTTTGAATTCTTTATTAGTCTGTGTATGTGTTTGCGATCCATGTTGAATTGTCATATTCTTTTTGTGATACCATATTTTCTTGATTTTAAAATATTGTTTGTCACTATGTGCTCTGGCTTTTGCATTTGAAATAGATATTTTCTTTTTTTTTAAAGATTTTTAAAAATGTTTTTATTTATTTTTGATACAGAGAGAGACAGAGCATGAGCAGGGGAGGGGCAGAGAGAGAGGGAGACACAGAAACCAAAGCAGGCTCCAGGCTCTGAGCTGTCAGCACAGAGCCTGGTGCAGGGCTTGAACTCACACACTGTGAGGTCATGACCTGAGCCAAAGTTGGATGCTCAACCAACTGAGCCACCCAGGCGCCCCTGAAATAGATATTTTCTTGAATAAACTTTTGTTTTGTTTCTTATAATTCATCAGGCTGGCTATAAGAATCCTTTCTTTTGTATTCCAAAAGGTAGCACTATAGCTCAGGTTTGTGGCTTCTTCCTTGGCCACTGATCATTGCTTATTTTCTGAATAAGCTCCCTGTCTACCAACACTCCCTCTCCTGAATGCATTGGGTGGAATACATATGGAGCTGTCCCCAGAGTGTAGGGAGATGTGCATTTATTATGTGGAACTTTAGGGTTGCCAACAGACCTGGTGAGGAGATCTTCTAGTGGGGCATTCCCAGAGGTTTGTGAGCAGACTTCCTGTTGAAGTCTTGAAGCAGACAGCAGAAAATGGGTTCCTTTAATATCCTTCGATACTTTTCTCTACTTCTTTCTCTTTCTTCTCCTATCCCTAAATTATAGTGGTTGCTCTTCAGAAATCAGGGTGTTGCTAAAGAGAAATGTTTTTTTTTTTTCCCAGCCACAATCCACACAACTTGGATAACCAAGCAGTTACTCACCAATTCACTTTCCACCTCCTCTATGGGAGAGGTTGCTGCTACCTGCCAAACAGCTTCGTCCTTGAAATGTCACCCTGGGCAAGGCTCTGGAGAGTTCATCTCTCTCCTCTGTATCCAGACTTTTTTTTTTTTTTTTTTTTTTTTTTTTTTTTTTTTTTTTCATCACACCAGTGTCATGTTGGAATCTCTTCTCAGGCAATATGAACTTCTAAAATTTCTCTTTCATCTATGGGTATCTGTCCAGGTTTTTTTCCCCTGATTGCTGCAAGTAGGGGTGGGGCAGGTTTGCCAACTCCCTTGGGTCCACAGCCCTTACTGAGGTCTTATTTATTTTCAGATTCACAGGTGAGCAAGAGTACTGTTAAGTCCCTTAGTGTAATTTGCTGAGGCAGTTTTGTTCAGTTATGGATGTAATTGTTAACAAAAAAAGGGGAGAGAAAAAAGGAATGGCTTACGATTCCATGACACTAATGTTACTCTTTGTGAAGTACCATGTTTAACAGTCTCACTTTGGTTATGTTGGTACCATTCTTCTGGCTTGATGAAATAAGACTGAAAGCAGTATTATGAAATATTCTGAATTCCTAGCCAAAGAGTTAGTTCAATTCCAGTTGCCTATTCCAAATTGTTGGAAAAAAAAAAGATTCTAAGTAGAAAGCAGAAAACAAAAAAAGTAAAAGGACAAGATATTGTAATCTCTTATTAAGAAATGTAGTCTAAAGATCTCACTGAGATCTGACTCCAGAGCAATGTTTTGTTTGGTTATGTGTTTGTGGGTAGGCTAGTGAATGGATGCTTAAATTGGCAGTCGAGTGAGTATTTAAAATAAAGATAAAGGGGTTGAAGGAAAAGACTGTTCAGATTATGTTAAGAATGAGACACAGGGGTGCCTGCGTGGCTCAGTTAGTTAAGCATCTGACTCTTGATTTTGTCTCAGTGTAGAGCCTGCTTGATATTCTCTCTCCCTCTCTGTCCATTCCCCCTCTCAAAATAAATAAACATTAAAAAATGACAGACACATAAACAAATGAACATAGAACGCTTAAAGGAACAAAATAATAACAAGCAAACATTCATGCTTAAAGCAACAGGATCAACATTTGTATCTGATAAAGTATTTGAGAAAGAAAGAAATCTACAACACAAAGAGGGTTATTTTATGATAATAAATGGAATAGTCTATACTGGAGATATTAGTGGTCAGTGTGCTAAATGACATATCAAAGCATGTTAAGTAAAAACTCTTAACACTACAAAAAAGAAGTGACTATATAGACTAGCAGTAGGGGCCTGACTACCACCATTCCTGCAACATAAAACAAGTAGACAAAAAAAAAATCATGGTTTTAAATAGCATCTTGTAGGCTTTAGTCAAGTGTGGCATGGCTGTCCAAAATGGAAGCTATTCTACTGCAAGTTTATATGGTTACACATTCTTATCAACACTTGTTATTGTCAACCTTTAATTTTTGGTATTTGGGAGTGTGTAGGAGTATCACACTGAGGTTTAGAAACTTTATTTTTCATTTCTCTCATGATTGACACTGAACACTAGTTATATAATTATTAGCTATTTGGGAATATTCTTTTTGGAAGTTTTTGTTCAAGTATTTCACCCACTTTTAACTTAGTGTTTTCTTTTCCTGACTGATTTGTAAGAATTCTTTATGTTTTCTAGATGTGAGTTATTTAGAAACAAACATACACATTAAAGGAACTGGAGAGTAAATAGATAACAGAGACAGCAAAAGAACTTCAGAATATAAAGAAAAAAAATCCATTTGAGGAGATAGAGAATTAGACTTTCACCCATAAATGAATTACACATTATAAAATAGAATCAAAACAGGAAAGAGCAATTTGAAAAAAAAATAGTGAAAATCAAGCATTTTGTAATAGTTTTGAATGAAGATGCATTAGTTTTGAATAAAAATGCACTAGATGAAATAGAAACAAATTCAAGAAAAGATAGAAAAATTAAATGATCAATTCAGAATATTAAATGTTCAAGTTTTAAGAGTTCTAGAAAATGAGATCATGGAAAATTGGTAAAAATCTTTTTGCATTGTAGAAAGTAGAGCCTGGGGAGAAGATTCTAAATGTTTTCAGGAAGAAAAAAAAAACTGGTTCATATAAATTATCATGAACCTGATACTAGAAATTCTCAGCTGCTATATCTAGAAATTAGAAATACAGGGAGCATCAGTGTCAGAATTATGGGGAAAATATTACCTAACCAAAATATCAATCAATACTTCCATAGTCAAAGAATGTAAATATTAACCAACAATTTAACATAATTTTGTCATATATTTATGTAGATATTTATATATACATATTTGAAAAATGCAAAGAAGAGTACTGAGGGAGTGTTTGTAAGAGAGCTAATTTGTCTCTACCATTAAGGAAACAAATGACATTTTAAAACTGAGCAATCCGTGGGGCACCTGGGTGGCTCGGTTGGTGAACTGTCACAGACTCTTGGTTTTGGCTCAGGTGGTGATCTCACAGTTTTGTGAGCTTGAGCCCTGTGTCTGGCTCTGTGCTGGCAGCATGGAACCTGTTTCTCTCTTTCTCTCCCTCCCTCTCGCTGCCCCTCCCTCCCTCCTTCTCTCTCAAAATAAAAAAATAAACTTTAAAAGAATTCATAAAAAAATAAAATTGAGCAATCCTCAACATCAGCGTATTGTTTAGATTG
This sequence comes from Panthera tigris, assembly GCF_018350195.1. NCBI lineage: Eukaryota > Metazoa > Chordata > Mammalia > Carnivora > Felidae > Panthera > Panthera tigris. The sequence goes on from NC_056663.1 coordinate 155,307,792, forward strand.
TATAAATATTAGGCAATTAAAATAGCTGACAATTGAAAGTGGTTGTTGAATTGTATAGGGTTAGATTACTGGGGATCTAGTGCCCTAAATTTCACCCAAAATAATTTGGAGCTACATATATATTTGGTGGGAACATCACCCACTGAAATATCAATAGGGAAATATTTACTAGAGGCTTTGTATAGCAGGTCTCATTAACTTAGATATTTGCATATTTTTTGTACCTGAATCTAATTAGTATTTATACAAAAAGTGATTGGTACCAGAAATTAAGACTGAGGAAATTGCAATGAGTGATAGGTATATTAATATTGGGAACATCGTTCTAATGTCCTTTTGCAATACTTAAGGGAATTGGAAAAAGTGAAGAATGTGAGTAATTAAAGTCATTTCTCAGATAAATCTAGAAGACTGCAGAACTCACATAAGTAGAAAGATTCCTTTGAGTTTGCTGTTGCAAGCTAAGAAATAGCCCTACTAATTATTAGAAATAAGAGAGACTGTGAGGAGATAATATAATGATTTATGGGCTTTCCTAATAATTTGGCAGAAACATGACCCAAATGCAGAACACTCATTTACAGGCCTTGGGTGCATGAGATTTGATAATTTTTGATACCAAGGAGTTAAATGGATAAACTTCAAGAGACTTCTTAGAAAATATCTGATGTTTGATATGTAATCCTGAGCTATCCTGTGACAGAGAAAAAAGTTTTCATTTTAATGGAGGAATACTGTTTTTGTTTGTTTCAGCTCAATAAATTCTGTTCAGTAAATTAGATTCTTAAATATGTGCTTATATACTGGGCATCAAATAGTTCTTTAATAAAGCAGACATTAATATTCTTCATTTTTCCTCCTTCCTTCTTATTAGTTGCCATATTGAGCACCTCCTCGATGGCGAGAATTGTGCTAGTGTTTTAAAATACACTAAAAATATCAAAACATCTCAAGGAGTTTCAGGAATATTCTGCACATGAGGAAATATTTGTTTGGAGATATTAAATAAATTGTTCGATATCACAACACTGGCAAAGGGAAAAATATAGCAAATGTAATATTTTTCTATTACATTATGCTGTATCATTTTAAACATATATATCTTTTTAGTCAACAAGTGTTCATTGAGTGCTTAGTGCCTATCATGCTCTATTATTGACAGTGAGAGAGAAATAAAATGCAGTCCCTTTCTTTATGATTCTCATAGTCTAGTGAGAGAGTATTTGCCTAAATACGTATTTGCGGAAGCATGAAAATTTTGCTTTGGCTTTAGTATTCCTTTTTGGGAATTCTATACAAGTTGAGAAAATGAATTAAGAGCAGAATGCCACTATAAACTATCATGAGGAAGAAAGATTCCAAAACATCTATGATAAATCATCTGATACAAAAGATAGTAAGAAGAAAATTTAAATTAGAGAAAAATGATGTACTAAAAAACATATTTTGTTTTCACTTATCAAACTTGAAAATTTTTCCACAAGTGATTTAGAAATATTTTTTCTGATGCTTTTAAGCCTATCAAGTCAAATATTTTGAACAAAATCTTATTGAACTGAGTGCAGTAGAATGTCAATCATTTTCTGTGGATGAATTTCAAAGAATTTTTAGTTTAACCCAAGCTATAAATTCCAAGAAACAGAACTCTATCTTTGAAACTGGTGCAGAAACACTAGTTCTTGATTCACATTCTGCTGTATGTACCAACAAAGTGTGCGGAATATTATTGAATTGGTATTTTTCTTATTTTCCTAATAACAAATTTAGACATAAAGATACAACCATACATTTGTTTTAAGTTTTATTATGCTGAGTTGTGAAGGATTTAATTCTTCTCGTTTACTTGGTAAGAAACTTTTAGGTCTCACATAGCTAACAACTGTGTGAATCTGATTGATGAACTATTTATCGAATGGAAAATCAGTGAAACAAATGTCATACAGCTGTGACTGACAATGAAGTAAATGTGGTGAAACCTAGGAGTGACATGTAAATAAACAGATGATGAGTATTTTTTCACATTCTTCAATTGTATGTTAGAGTAATTATAACACATTCTCATGTAACAAAAGTGCTGCCCTTAAGCAGGAAAATACTTACCACTACTTAATCCAGACACATTTATAAGATATAAAATAGATGATGGAACTGCTTTGTCAGATATCAGATGTTCAAACAAGATGGAATAGAAGTGATCACATTTTTTAACGAAGAGTGAATTAAAGATTTAACACCATACTCTGCCAATAACAATGCCAACTTTCAAGACAGCTTGCTTATAGAGAACTCAGTTTATTTGTTGGAATCTGCTAAAGAAATAACCAAATGAGTGTGACTTGAGACCAAAAGTATTTCTTACATTCTGTCTGCTATAAGGAGTCTCCCAAAAGTTTGCTTCACAGAACATGCTAAATTAATGTGCATGGAATGAAAGCTGAGATGCATGTGGGAATTTGGAGGTTTGTTATATTGAAACCAATTAAATTTCTCCATTGCTATATTTTTAGATCCAAGATTAAAAGAAATTTTATCTCAGGCAGTAAGTGTAAAACAACAGCTAAGCAAAAATATTCCTGATAAAATAATATGTGAAGACATTTTTAAGTCTTCTGAAAACAGGCAGAATCTTCTTTAAGCAGTGCAAACAACTCCAATTTGAGAAATTGATTTGATGAAATTACAAGAATTGAAGAGCTGATAAATCTCTACCTAGATGATAAAAGACTTTCAAAGTTAGTGGCAAACATTATCATCAACAGTATCCTACACTGACAGAATTATCCCCCAAACAATTGCACACCTACCAACCACACTGAAAGTGAGTGAAGTTTTCCAAATTAAAATTTCAAACTATTTGAATTGATATTTACATGGTTAGGAGTGAAATTATAATTATCACTTAGGGAAATTTGAAAAAATTTTAAAGTCTCATCACTTCATTCTATGATGGTATTAGTTGGCCTCCCCCAAATATTGATTTTAACATTCAACTATTTGGCATTCAATCAAAAAGTGTATTGAGGGCATATCTATAATTTCAATGTGGTACACTAATCTGCATTAGTGTATTTATTACTAAAATTATCAGGTAATAAATAGAGTAGGCAGTGGATTCTGTGGTAGGAAATCAAGAAAAGCTCTATACCAGTGTTTTGAATAACAGTTTCTCAAACAGCAGTCACTTTTATAATAGTATTGAGAAAGAAACAAGGAATAGTGATAACCAATTTGACACAAAATTAAGAGTTACTACAGTTATATTTACAACTGTAATAAAACAGTATTATTTTTGTATAGGTATCATTATGTCTTCTGTGTTGATTGTACAACCAGTCAAATATGTGTTATAAAATGTGCATATTTAGTATAATATATGTAATGCATTGCATTTGAATATTTATGTGAATGTTCAGTTTTACCATTAAAGGAAAGAGGACAGTTTTATTTATACCAATTGTGAATTATCAAAGATTATATACATACTTTCATATTCTGGGAAATACTAATATTTTTTTCTTTTTAGGCTCAAGAAATAAGTTTGCCTCTCCTGTGATCATTGGAATTTATGAGAGTTGTCAGGGCCTACGAATTAAAACTAGGTAAAATGGTACTGTTATAATTTCTCTTTATTAAAGGAGAAAGTTCTAGTTGTTTTCCTCTATAGACAGGACAGATAGAATAAGGGGGAAAAAAAGAAAGATGAATATAATTTTTACCAGTTGACTTCCAGTTCTAATCACACAGTCCTCTCTAGTATGAAAATAGGCAGAAAGAAGACTGGAATCAGCATTCCATACCCCATCCAAAGGAAGCCAATGGGGCTTCTGCTCTCAACTGGTACAAGGAAATGTTCAGGTAGTGTTAGCACTGGTGAAACAGTGTAGAGGTCCATTATATGATTTGCTACCTAAAGTGACTTTAGAGTGTCATTTAGAGAAAACAACTTGTGTGAATCTAACCTAGTTCTTCCAGTGTGAAGTTCTGTTTTTGTAGTTTTTATTTATCCTTTAAAATTCTAGCATAATTAACATAGTGTTATATTAGTTTTCAGGTGTAAAATATAATGAGTCAACAGCTCTCTAAAATATTTGGCACACATCGTAAGGATACTATGATTTTTTTTAAGTTTGTTGATTAGTTTTTTAAGATTTTATTTTAATTCCACTTAGTTAACATAGAGTATTATTAGTGTTATTAGTTCCAGGCATACAATATAGTGATTCAACACCCTGTACTCATCATGACAAGGGCACTCCTTCATCCCTATCACCTGTTTCTTTTTTTTTTTTTCCCATCACCTGTTTAACCCATCACCCTACCCCCTTCCCCTCTGGTAAACATCAGTTCTCAGTAAATAAGAGTGTGATTCTTGATTTGTGTCTCTTTCGCTCTGTTATTTTTTTCCCCTTTGCTATTTGTTTTGTTCTTTTAAGTTCCACATATGAGTGAAATCATACGGTATTTGTCTTTCTCTGACTTTTTACACCTAGTATTATGTCTTTGTAAATGGCAAGATTTTATTTTTATGGCTGGATAATATTCTATTGTATATATAGTGGAATATATATATATATATATATATATATATATATATATATATATATACACCCCATCTTCTTTATCCATTCATCAGTCAATAGACTCTTGGCTAGTGTTGATAATGTTGCTATAAACATCAGGGTGCACATATCCCTTGAAATTAGTGTTTTCCTATTTTTGGGTAAATCTCAGTAGTAGTATTGCTGGATCATTAGGTAGTTGTATTTGTAATTTTCTGAGGAGCTTCGGTACCATTTTCCAGAGTGTCTGCACCAGTTTGCATTCCCACCAACAGTGTAAGATGACTCCTTTTTCTCCATATCCTCATCAACACCTGTGGTTTCTTGTGTTGTTGATTTTACCCATTCTGACAGGTGTGAGGTGCTATATCATTGTGGTTTTGATTTGCATTTTCCTTATGATAAGTGATTTTGAGCATCTTTTCATGTGTCTGTTGGCCATTTGGATGTCTTCTTTGGAAAAATGTTCATGACTTCTGCACGTTTTTTAGTGAGTGTTGAGCTTTATAAATTCTTTGTATGTTTTGGATACTAACTCTTCATAGGATATGTTATTTGCAAATATCTTCTCCCATAAGTTGTCTTTAGTTTTGTTGATTGTTTTCCTCCCTGTGCAGAAGCTTTTTATTTTTAAATAGTCCCAATACTTCATTTTTTCTTTTGTTTCCCTTGCTTCAAGAGACATATCTAGAAAGAAGTTACTATAGCCAATGTCAAAGAAATTACTGCCTGTGTTCTCTTATAGGACTTTTATGGTGTTAGGCCTCACATTTAGGTATTTGATCCATTTTGGGTTTATTCTTGTGATGGTGTGAGAAAGTGGTCAAGTGTCATTCTTTTGCATATTGCTGTTGAGTTTTCCAAATTCCATTTGTTAAAGAGACTGTCTCTTTCCTATTGGATTTCTTTCCTGCTTTGTTGAAGATTAATTGACCTTGTAGTTGTGGACTTCTTTTTTAATATTCTGTTCTATTGATGTACGGGTCTATTTACTTGTTTTACTATGGGTACTTACCAGTACTCTATTTACATACTTTACTATGGGTACTTACCAGTACCATACTGTTTGATTATTATAGCTTTGTAATATAGCTTAAAGTCCAGAATTGTGATGCCTTCAGCTTTGTTCTTTTTCAAGATAGCTGTGTCTACTCAGGGTCTTTTGTGGTTCCATACAAATTTGAGGATTGTTTATTCTAGCTCTGTGAAAAATGCTGGTGGTATTTTGCTAGGGATTGCATTAAATCTGTAGGTTGCTTTGGGTGCTATAGACATTTTTAAAAATTTTAATGTTTATTTACTTTTGAGAGAGAGACACAGACAGAGTGTGAGTGGGAGAGGGGCAGAGAGAGAGAGAGAGAGAGAGGGAGACATAGAATCCAAAGAAGGCTCCAGGCTCTGACCTGTCAGCAGAGAGCCTGATGCGGGGCTCGAACTTACAAACTGTGAGATCATGACCTTAGCCAGTCACACGCATAACTGACTTGAGCCACCCAGATGCCCCAGACGTTTTAACAATATTCTTACAATCCATGAACATGGAATGTCTCTCCATTCATTAGTGTCATCTTCAATTTCTTTCATCAAGATATTATAGTTTTCAAAGTAGAGGTCTTTCACCTCTGTGATTAGATTTTTCCTAGGGATCTTGTTATTTTGGGTCTAATTATAAATGGGATTGTTTTCTTAATTTCTCTTTCTACTTCATTATTGGTATATAGAAATGCAACATATTTCTGTACATTAATTTTGTATCCTGAAACCTTACTGAACTCATTTATCAGTTCTAGCAGTTTTTTTGGTGGTGTCTTTAGGGTTTTCTATTTACAGTATCATATCATCTGCAAATAGTGAAAGTTTTACTTTTTCTTTATTTATTTGGTTGCTTTTTATTTCCTTTTGTTGTTTCATTGCTGTGGCTAGGATTTCTAGTACTATGTTGAATAAAAGTGTTGAGGATAGACATCCTTGTCTTATTCCTGATTTTAGGGGAAATGCTCTCAGTTTTTCCCCATTAAGGATTATTTTACTTAAGAGTTTTTCATATATGGATTTTAGAATGTTGAGGTATGTTCCCTCTAAACCTGTCTATTTTGTTGAGGGTTTTTATCATGAATGGATGTTCTACTTTGTCAGAAGCGTTTTCTACATCTATTGAAATGATCGTATGGTTCTTATCCTTTCTTTTATTGATGTGACATATCACATTGATTGATTTTCAAATACTGAACCACCCTATAACAGAAGAATAAATCCCACTTGATCATGGTGAATTATTTTTCAATGTATTGTTAAAGTCAGTTTGCTAATATTCTGTTCAGAATATTTGTATCTGTGTTCATCAGGGATATTAGCCTGTACTTTTTTTAGTGGTATCTTTGTCTGGTTTTGGTATCAGTGTACTGTTGGCCTCATAGAATGAATTTGGAAGTTTTCCCTCTTTTCTATTCTTTTCCAATAGTTTGAGAAGAATAGGTATTAACTCTTCTTTAAATGTTTAGTAGAATTCACCTGTGAAGTCATTTGATACTGGACTTTTGTTTGTTGGGAGTGCTTTGATAACTGATTCAATCTCCTTGCTGGTAATCAGTCTATTCAAATTTTTTATTTTTTCCTGTTTCAGTTTTGGTATTTTCTATTTTTCCAGGGATTATCCATTTATTTTAGGTTGTTCAATTTGTTGGCATATAGTATTTCATAATATTCTCTTATAATTGTATTTATGTGGCGTCAGTGTTATCTCATTTGAGTCCTTTCTATATTTTGTCTTGATAAATCTGGGTAGAGGTTTATCAAATTTTTTGTTTTATTTTGTTTCAAAGAGATGGCTTCTAGTTTCATTGATCTGTCCTATTTTTATTGTTGTTTTCTTTTTTTGTTTGTTTCTATACCATTTATTTCTGCTCAAATCTTTATAATTTTCTTCCTTCTGGTGTTTTTAGGTTTTATTTTTTGTTCTTTTTCTAGTTCCTTTAGGTGTAAGGTTAGGTTGTTTATTTGAGCTTTTTCTTGTTTCTTGTGGTAGGCCTGCATTGCTATAAACTTCCATCTTAGAACTGCTTTTGCTGTATCCCAGAGGTTTTGGAGTGTTGTGTTTTCATTTTGATTTGTTTCTATGACTTTCTTATACCTTCTTTTATTTCCTGGTTGGCCCATTCATTGTTTAGTAGCATGCTATTTAACCTCCATGTATTTGTGATCTTTCTAGATTCATTCTTGTGGTTGAGTTCTAGTTTCATAGTGTTGTGGTCAGAAAATATGCATGTTATGATTTTTATTTACTTAAATTTGTCAAGATTTGTTTTGTGGACTATTATGTGATCTATTCTGGAGAGTGGCCCATGTCCATTTGAAAAAAAAATGTCTATTCTGCTTCTTTAGAATGGAATTTTCTGAATATATATGTTAAAACCATTCTTTCCGGTGTGTCAATGAAAGCCATTTTTTTTCTTGTTGATGTTCTGTTTAGATGATCTGCCCATTGATGTATGTGGAGTGTTAAAATCTACTATTATTGTATCATGATCAATTAGTTCCTTTATGTGTTTATTAATTTTTAATTTTTAAATTTTTTTAGCTTTTATATTTGAGTTTATTCTTCATTTAACTTAAAAACTATAGTTGAATATTGAAAACTATAGCAAGTAGTGAGCTATGATTATAATCCTTTACTCATTCACCACTACATATAAAATGCCAGCAGTGGTATTCACTGGCCCCATTAAGAGGTCTGACACTGAACACCACCCCTAGAATGATGTTCATCATCTTCATATGATTTTCCATTGTGATGGCACTTCCTTTCCTGATTTGGATCATAGTTCACCAGTTCCACCTTCTCCGTTTCATCGATCTCTTTTACTTCCTTCATCTCGACTAGGAGTTTTTCCAGATAAGGGAGTTTATCAGGAGACAGAGTTATTCTCAGGAAAGTTTACCTTAAATTGCATGATTAGGCAACCCTTTTCATATGGTCTATGATAAATTGGCATGCCTTCATTTAGCATATCCTTGATGTTTCCATACTCGAAAGTCTGACCAGGATGAGAGGTGGTGAGGATGGTTCAGTTGTCAAGAGTAGATACTGACTTTTGAAAGTCACACAGTTTCAACCAGTTGTATATCCATACACATGAAAAGGTCTTCTTGCTCAATAAAAACATCATGGTCCATCTGGTCTAAAATAATGATAATATCCCTCGGTTCCAGTGCTGCTTCTTGGTCTCCTTCACTATGGAATGTTATCTTCTGGCCATCTTTCATGCCTTTGTTAATAGGAATTTCTAAATCTTCTCTTGAACTGCAGCTTTTTTTTTCCTTCCACTGCAGCTTTTACATCTATCTTTACAATTGATCCATTCTCCATGGCCTGGTACTCCATGAACACAGATTGGATTTGCTGAACCATTCCAGGTCCTATTTAATGAATTCTTATTTGCATTCCAGTACTTTGGTAATTGGGACAACATCATTACCACCTCAGTCCTCACATTTGTCACAAATCATGTTCTTTTGCAGAGCTAGTTTTCTTGTTGCACCATTATATAAATATAAGGTTATTGAGAAAGATATACAACATTTTTACCTCTCCTTTCTCTCTGCATCCTTCCTCCTCCTCCAAAAAATGTATTAAAGTTCTCCATGGGGGAGCCAAAACTACCACCTCCACCTTCTTTAATTACCTGTTCTCCTCCTTTGTCATTTAATTCCCTTTTCTTTGCATCAAACAGCACTTCATAAGCTTGAATCTCTTTAAACTTCTTTCCTTCATTTGGATTTTTATCAGGGTGGTACATCAAGGCCAGTTTCCTGTAAGCCTTTTTTAATTCTTCCTAGGTGGCATTGGGTTTGACTCCCAAAAACATCATACTCAGTGGTTTCTTTCACCATTTTCTACAGCTGGTGAGTGGGCTGAGGCCAGTGTGGGGGAGGAGGAAGGATGCAGACAACTCTGGCAGCCACCACTCTTCCCCTTCTCCCTGAACATTCTGTAAAGTTCCCTGTTAATAACTGTTTAATGTATTTGAGTGCTTCTATGTTGGTGCATAAATATTTACAATGCTTATATCTTCTTGTTGGGTTGTCCCCTTTATTATTATAGAGTGTCTTTTTTTTGTCTCTTGTTACAGTCTTTGTTTTAAAGTCTGTTTTGTCTGATATAAATATTGCTACTCTGGGTTTCTTTTGACATCCATTTGCATGATAGATGTTTCTCCATCCTCTCACTTTCTATCTGCAGGTGTCTTTAGGTCTGAAATGAGTCTTTTGTAGGCAGCATATAGATGGGTCTTATATTTATTCACTCTGTCACCCCATGTCTTTTTATTGGAACATTTATTCCATTTACATTAAGTACTTATTGATAGATATGTATTTATGGCCATTTTATTATTAGTTTTGTGGTTGTTTCCGAAGATATTTCTGATTGTTTCTTGTCTTTCTTTCATATTTTGCTGATTTTCTTTAGTGACATATTTGGATTTCTTTCCTTTTATTCTTTGAATGTTTATTAATGTTTTTTCATATATAGTTACCATTAGGTTTGTATATAAACTCTTCTGCATATGGCAGTCTCTATTAAGTTGGTGGTCATTTAAGTGTGTACCCACTCTGTTTTCCTCTCCTCCCCACATTTTAGGGTTAGGTTATTATATTTTTATATCCTGTTTTGTGAAATCCTTGACTGAATTTTTAAAGAAATATTCATTTCTATAGATTTTGTGTTTCCTACCTCTATCCTGTCACTTTTGGTGTGTCCTTTACACTCTAAGTGCCCCCTTTAATATTTTTTGCAGGGCTGGTTTAGTGGTCATGAAGTCTTGTCATTTTTATTTGTTTGGGAAACTCTTTATCTCTCCTTCTGTTCTGAATGATAGTCCTGATGGATAGAGCATTCTTGGCTGCAGATATTTCCCATTCAGCACTTTAAATATATCATGCCACTTGCTTGCTAAGATATTGTTGAAAAATCTCCTGCTAGCCTTATGGGTTTTCCTGTGTAAGTTACTTTGTAAGTTACTGACTTCTTTTGTCTTGCTGCTTTTAAATTTTTTATCACTATACTTTGCCAGTTTAATTACAATATGTCTTGGTGTGGTTCTGCTTTTGTTGATTTTGATAAGAGTTCTGTACCTCCTGGATTGGGATATCTATTTCAAGATTAAGGAAGATATCAGCTATTTCTTCAAATAGATTTTCTGTCCTCTTTTTTCTGTCTTCTTCTTCTAGGGCTCCTATAATATGAATGTTATTAGACTCAATTGAATCACTGAAATCCCTAAGTCTGTTTTCATTTTGTATAATTCTCTCTCTCTCTCTCTTTCTCTCTCTCTCTCTCTCTTTAGCTTGATAACTTTCTATTACTCTGTCTTCTAGGTCACTACTTCAATCCTGTACTACTTCCAGCTTGCTGTTCATTCCATTGAGCATGTTTCTCATTTCGTTTATTGAACCTTTACATCTGCTATGTTATTCCTTATCTGTGTGTTAAGGGTCTGACTCATGTCTTCTACTCTATTGTCAAGTACAGTGAGTGTCCTCATAATCAATGCTTTAAATTCTCTATAAGACATGTTACTTATATCTGTTTTACTTAGATCTCCGACTGTGGCCTGGTCCTGTTTGTTCATTTGGAATAAATTTCCCTGTCTCCTCATTTTGTCTGCTTCTATGCCTGTGTCTCTGTGTTAAAAAAAGCCAGTTGTGTCTTCTGCTCTCGAAAGTAGTGACTTGATGAAGAAGAGGTCCTGGAGTTCCCTTCAGTACAGAGTCCCCTATTCACCAGAACCTGGCACTTCAGGGGATATTCTATGTATGTTGCTTATATCCTTTTGTTGTGTCTGAGTCACTTTTCTCTTCAGTGCAGTTGCCTGGACTTATGCTCTGCCTATTGTGGGCTATGGTTGTTCTCTGTGATATCAGGCAGTGGGACCCAGGAAGGCTGGCTCTGAGGGCCATGCCTGCTGCAAAACTTGGGAGCAGGGAAGCAATATTAGCAAAATTTGTACTGGGCCACCAGTCCTATGCCAGATTTCCAAAGTGCTATGATGTTTGGTAACTGTGTGCCAGTGTGGCGAGTGGTGCAAAGCCAGGCATGATACATGCTGGTGGTTGGAGGTGTGTGGCTGGCATGGTGTGATGGCTGGGCATAGCACTGTAGCTTGGTGTGGTGCATGGCAACAGTTGTGGTATGCGGCAGCTTGGCATGGCATGAAGGTGTTTGGGGGTACATGGCTTGGTGTGGTGCGTGATGATAAATATACTCAATATCCTTCACCAATTTAATGCATCTCCTAACCCTCTCCCTTCCATCAACCACCAGTTTGTTCACTATATTTAAGAGTCCATTTTTTGTTTGTCTCTGTTTTTATTTCTTAAATTCCATGTTTAAGTGAAATTATATGGTATTTTTCCTTTTCTAACTGACTTATCTCACTTAGCATTGCACCCTCCAGATCTATCATCATGTTGCAGATGGCAAAAATTTCATCCTTTTTTATGGCTGCATAAAATTCCATTGTACACGTGTGTGTGTGTGTGTGTGTGTGTGTATCTTTATTATCCACTCATCTGTGGATGGACACTTGGGTTACTTCCATGTCTTGGCTATTGTAAATAATGCTGCAGCTAACATGGAGGTGCATACATCCTTTTGAATTAATGTTTTCATTTTCTTTAGGTAAATACCCAGTAGTGGAATTATTGGATCATATGGTAATTCTATTTTTAATTTTTTGAGGAATCTCTATACTGTTTCCCATAGTGTTTTCATCAGCTTGCCTTTGTACCAACAGTGTAAGAGGGTTCCTTTTTCTCCACATCCTTGTCAACACTTGATGTTTCTTGTGTTTTAACTTTAGCCATTCTCACAAGTATGAGGTGTATCTCATTGTGGTTTTGATTTGCATTTCCCTGATGATGAGTGTATTGAGCATCTCTTTATGTGTTCTGTGGAAAAATGGCTATTTAGGTCTTCTACCAATTTTTTAACTATTTGCCGTTTTGATGGTGAGTTGTATAAGTTGTTTATGTATTTGGATATTAACCCCTTATTGGATATATCATTTGCAAATATCTTCTCTCATTCAGTAGGTTGTCTTTCAGTTTTGTTGATGATTTCCCTCACTGTGTAAGTGTTTTATTTTGATGTAGTCTCAACAGTTTAATTTTGCTTTTGTTTCCCTTGCCTCAGGAGACATATCTAGAAAAATGTCACTAAGACCTATGTCAGATAGATTACTGCCTATGTTTTCTTCTAGAAATGTTATGGTTTCAGGTCTCACATTTAGGTCTTAATCCATTTTGAATTTATTTTTGTGTATAGTGTAAGATATTTGTCCAATTTCATTCTTTTGCATGTAGATATTTAGTTCTCATGACACCATTTATTAAAGAGACTGTCTTTTTCCTCATTGTATATTCTTGCCTCTTGTTATAGTTTAATTGACCATATCATTGTGTTTATCTTTCTATCCTGTTCTGTTGATCTACATGTATATTTTTGTGCAAGTATCATACTGTTTTGATTACTACAGCTGTAATATACCTTGAAATATGTGATTATGATACTTCTAGTTTTGTTGTTGTTTTTTTCAAGATTTATTTGGCTATTTGGGGTCTTTTGTGGTTCCATACAAATTTTAGGATTATTTGCCCTGGTTCTGTGAGATTGCTTTGGGTAATATGGGCATTTTAACAATATTTGTTCTGCCAATCAATGAGCATAGATATCTTTCTATTAGTTTGTATCATCTTCAATTTCTTTCATCAGTGTTTTATAGTTTTTGGTGTATAGATCTTTACACTCCTTGTTATTTTTGCTGTAATAGTAAATGGGATTGTTTTCTTAATTTCTCTTTCTGCTACTTCATTATTAGTATATAAAAATGCAATAGATTTGTGTATATTGATTTTGTGTACTATAACTTTAATAAATTTATCAGTTCTAGTAGTTTTTTGATGGAGTCTTTAGGGCTTTTAATATATACTATCATGTCATCTACAAATAATGGAAGTTTTACTTCTTCCTTACAAATTGAATGCCGTTTATGTCTTTTTCTTGTCTGATTGCTGTGGCCAGGACTTCAGAATTATGATGAATAAAAGTTGTAACAGTGGAAATCCTTATCTTGGTTCTTAGGGAAAAAGCTTTCAGTTTTTTACCATTTAATATGATATTAGCTATGGGTTTTTCATATATGGCATTTAGAATGTTGAGGTATATTCCCTCTAAACCTACTTTATGAGAGTTTTTATCATGAATTGTTGTTGTACTTTGTCAAATTCTTATTCTGCAAGTATAAAGATTATCATATGGTTTCTTTTGTCATTTACCTTGTTAATGTGATATATCATGTTGTTTGCTTTGCCAGTATTGAACTACCCTCACATCCCTGGAATAAGTCTCACTTGATTGTGGTGAATAATTTTTTACTGTATAGATGGATTCAGTTTTCTAACATTTTGTTGAAAAATTTTGCATCTTTGTTCATCAGAGCTAATGACCTGTAGTTTCCTTCCTTCCTTCCCTTGTTTTCCTCTCTCCTTTTCTTCTCTTTTCTTTCTTTCTCTCCCTTTCTTTCTTTTTTCTTTCTTTCTTTCTTTTCTTTTCTTTTCTTTTCTTTTCTTTTCTTTTCTTTTCTTTCTTTCTTCACCTGGCTAAAGATTTATCAATTTTGTTGGTGTTTTTAAAGAACAGCTCCTGGTTTCATCAATTTGTTCTATTGTTTTGAAATCTCCATTTTATTTATTTCTTCTCTATTCTTTATTATTTCCTTTTGTGTACTGGCTTTGGACTTTGTTTTATTTTTTCTCACTCCTTTAGATGTCAGATTAGGTTGTTTGAGATTTTTCTTGCTTCTTCAGGTAGGACTCTATTGCACAATATTACCTATTAGAACAACTTTTGCTGCATCTGAAAGATCTTGGACTGTTGTGTTTTCATTTTCATTCATCTCTATGTATTATTTCATCTTTGATTTCTTGGTTCTCCCATTCATTGTTTAGTAGCATGTACTATAACCTCCATGTATTTGTGTTCCTTACAGACTTTTTCTTGTGGTTCATTTCTAGCTTTATACCATTATGGTCAGAAAAGATACACGATATGATTTCAATCTTTTTCAATTTATTGACACTTGTTTTGTGGCCTAACATGTGATCTCTTCTGGAGCATGTTACGTACACACTTGAAACAATGTATATTCCCTCTGTTTTTGGATGGAATGTTCTGGATGGAATGTTCTATGTTAGATCCATACATTTTGGTCTAATGTGTCATTTGAAGCCAGTGTTGCTTTGTTGATTTTTCTGTCTGGGTCATCTATCCATTGGTATAAGTGGGATGTTTAAGTTCCCTACTATTATTGTATTACTATTGATTTCTTCCTTTTTGTCCATTAATAGTTGCTTTATATATTTGGGTACTCCCAAGTTAGATGCATAAATATTTATGATCATTATATTTTCTTTTGGATTGTTCCCTTTATGATTGTGTAATGTCCTTCTTTTTCTCTTGTTACAGTCTGTTTTAAAGTCTATTTTTGTCTGAGGTAAGTATTGCTATTCTGGCTTTCTTTTCACTTTAATTTGCATGATAAATATTTTCCCATCTCTTTACTGCCAATTTGCATGTATCATTAGGTCTGAAGTGAGTGTCTTGTAGGCAATATATAGATGGGTGTTATTTTTTTTTTAAATCCATTCAGTTACCCTATGTATTTTAATTGGAGTATGTAGTCCAGTTACATCCAGTAATTATTGATAGGTATGTACTTATTGCCATTTTGTTACTTGTTTTATAGTTGTTTCTGTAGTTCTTCTCTCTTCCTTCTCTTGCTCTCCTGCCTTGTGGTTCGATGGGTATGTTTGGTGATCTTTGATTCTTTTTCCTTATTTTTTGCATATCTATTACCAGTTTTTAATTTGTGGTTACTATTAGGTGTATATATAACACCCTATGCATGCAAAAGTCTATATTAGGTTGATGGTTGCAGAAGTATAAACTCACTCTAAAAGTGCTAAATTTTTACTACCTGCCCAATTTTTATGTATATGATGTTATACTTGACATCCATTTATTTTATGTATCCCTTTACTGATTTTTATACATACAATGTAGTTTACTGTTTTTATTCTTTAATTTTCATACTGGTTTTATAAGTCATTAATCTACTACTTTTATTATGTTTGCATGAACCTATGCAATTTTATTTCTTTCCTGATGTTCTAATTCCTGATTATGTCCTTTCCTTTCCACTCAAGAATTCACTTTAATGTTTCTTATAATGCTAGTTTAGTGGTGGTGAATTTCTTTAATTTTTTTTTTTTTTGACTAAGAATCTCTATCTCTTTTTCTGTTCTGAATAATGGCTTTGATGGATAAGGTATTCTTGGCTACAGTTTTGTATTTTTTTCTTTCAGCACTTTGACTATATTATACCATTCCCTTTTGGCCTTCAAAGTTCCTGCTGAAAACTCCGCTCATAACTATATGGGTTCTCCCTTGTACGTAACTGTTTCCTTTATCTTGTTGTCTTAGAAATTCTCTTTTTATCCCTAAATTTTACCACTTTAATTATTAAATGTCTTGGTATGGCCCTCTTTGGGTTGATTTTGTTGGGGGTTCTCTGTGCCTCCTGGATCTGGATTTCTGCTTCCTTCCCCAGATAAGAGAAGTTTCAGGTATTATTTCTTTTTGTTTATTATATTTAAAATTTATGCTCCCTTTCTCATCTTCTGGGATCTATATAATGTGAATGTTATTATGCCTGATAATATTGCTGAATTTCCATAACATATTGTTATTTTTTATTATTACTTTTTCTTTTTGCTGCTCAGCTTGGTTGCTTTCCATTATTTTGTCCTCCAGCTTCCTGATCCATTCTTCTGCTTCCTCTGGTCTATATTTATTCTGTCTAGTATCTTTTTAATTATACTTACTGAGTTCCTCATCTCTGATGGGTTCTTTTTTATATTTTCTATTTTTTTGTTGTTGTTGAAGGTCTCACTGAGATTTTCTACTCTTTTCTGAAGTCCAGTGAGTTTTTTTTTTTTTTTTTTAAGAGAGAGAAGCAGGGCTCACCCGAAGTGGGACTCATGTTTTTACCCAATGACAGGCTTGTGCTCACCTGAAGTGGGGCTTGAGCTCACTGATATGGGACTGGAAATCACGAACTGTGAGATCATAATCTGAGTCGAAGTCAGACACTTTACAAATGAGCCACCTATGCACCCTGAAGTCCAATATCTTTATGATCACTACTTTGAATTGTCTATCAGACATATTACTTATCTCCATTTTATTATCTCTTTTTCTCATTTTGTCTCATTCTTTGTGTCTGTTCCTTGTATAAGAAAGTTATATATGTCTCCTGCTCTTGAAACTAGTGTCCTTATGAAGAAGAGATCCTGTAGTGCTCTGCAGTTCAGTGTCCCTCATTCACCAGAACCTGGCACTTTAGGTATGTCTCCTACGTGTCACGCACATGCCCTACTATTTTGGTTTATTTCAGTTGGCTGCAGTGGCCCTCTTTGCTTGTTTTGGTCAAGGTTTGGTCCATATGCTGTTAAGGGGCCAATGTGAGGCTCTCTTGGGCTTGTGTTAGGTTATACCAAATGCTTGCCCTCAGTCCAGGCATCAGAACTATGGTCACATCGGGGCGCCTGGGTGGCTTGGTGGGTTAAGCATCCAACTTCGGTTCAGGTTCACGACCAAAATTCACGGTCGTGAATTTGAGCCCCGTGTCAGGCTCTTTGCTGACTGCTCAGAGCCTGGAACCTGTTTCAGATTCTGTGTCTCCCTCTGTCTCTGCCACTCCCCTGTTCATGCTCTGTCTCTCTCTGTCTCAAAAATAAATAAACGTTAAAAAAAAAACAAAAAAAAAACTATGGTCACATCAAACTGCAGGGTGCTCTCTTTGCATTGTTCCCTAAGACGTTTCCTTGGTGGGTAGGGCCTCCAGTCAGGCCACATGCCTGCCCCCAATCTGTCTATTGGTGTTACAGTAACCCTGAACTGCAGGGTTCTTTGTGTTGCCCCCTGTGAGGTTTTTTTGTTGGTGGGCAGTATCAGCAGTCAGATCAAACGTCTGCCCCCAGCCTACTGCCGGGACTACATTCAAACTGGTGTATGTGTCTATATTATCTTCCCCTCACCCCAGGGCGAGAGTCACTTTGGAGTGGTGCTGGCCAATATTGGGCCTGCTTGTAAAATGATAGATGTCTGGCACTGCTTTATTTGAATTCCTGCAGAGTAGGGCATGTTGGATGGGGCAGTCCATAGGAGAATACAGGGGTAGGACACACAGTGCTAACAAGCTAGGTGTGGAGTGTATGTGTGCTGGTTCTAGCAACTGTCTGGTATCTAGCCTGGGGGTTCGGGCAGAGAAATGATGCAGCCAGTTCTTTTGTTCTTGGAAAAGCCTCCTAAAGATCCCTGCCCCTCCTGTGCACAAGTTCTGAGATTAGTCAATAAATCTATTCATATACCCCAAGTACATTTCCAACTGCTGCTTTTATGCTGTATCTTTGCAGGATTATTTGTTATGCTGTCTCTGTAAGGGTGGCGACTATTTCCTATCAGTCTTGAGCCCTCACTGCCCAGAGCTAAACCAGGTGATTTTTAAAGTTCCAGGTGTGGGGTGCCTGGGTGACTCAGTCGGTTGAGCATCCGACTTCAGCTTAGGTCATGATCTCACAGTCCGTGGGTTCGAGCCCCGCGCGTCAGGCTCTGTGCCTGATAACTCAGAGCCTGGAGCCTGCTTTGGATTCTGTGTCTCCCTTTCTCTCTGCCCCTCCCCTGCTCATGCTCTGTATCTCTCTGTCTCAAAAATAAAAAATAATTTAAAAAAAAACATTAAAAAATAAGATAAAATTTAAAAAATATAATAAAAATAAATAAATAAAGTTCCTGGTGTTAAGCCTCACTGATTGTAAGAACCCAAAAGTTTAAGACTTTCTGGTTTTCATAACTATATATTATGGGACCATGTCTTCCCCGTATGAGTCCCTTGTGTCTGGGGAGCCTGGTGTGGCATCTGCTTCTCTCTCCTTTGTGCTTATGGTGTCCCTCCCACTTGTGGTTAGTCTCAAAGGTGCCTTTAGTTCCTGACCATGTGTCCTACCCTTCCTACCATTTTCAATGTGGTCTCTGTTCTATGATTAAATGTGGAGAGTCTGTTTCACCAGTCTTTGGGTGGTTTTCTGGGTTAGTTACACAGATGTGGCTGTTATCTGGGTATATCTGAAGGATAAAATGAGTATAGGATCCTCCTACTCTGGCAACTTCCCAGTCTCCTCCCAGTGTGAGGATTTACAAAAAACATTTTGCATATAATCCAATTTGTTTTCCTCTTCACTTTAGCTTTTCAATGCAATATAATTTACTTCCAGACCCTTTCAGACTTCATCCAAAGTAGAGCAAACTGAACCACTAGACTAAGTTTCCATCTCTAACTTCTCTTTACTAATTTTCGTATGATTATTTTTTAGCAGTGAGAGAGGACTCCATTTGAGGGCTACTGGGAGCTGCTCTTCTCCAGTATTTGGTCAAACTCCCACTGTGTTCTTGATTTCTCTCACTTTTGTGGTCATAAGATGTAATAATTTTATAGATAGCCTTCCTTTTTATTTTGGCTATTTTTTGCTGAGGTCTTGTGACCTCTGTGTTTCCAGAATGCACTGAGTCTACACATTATATTTCTAATTTAATAGCTTGCTGTCCTTCAAAACAACAGATTTCAATGTTGTCACCACTACCTATTCTACACTAAGCAATAGAGATTTGCAGAATTTCCTTGATTATCAATAAGATCAGTAAACAATTGTAACAAGACAGGCTTCATTGGAAAACATTTTCATTACCCATTATGCATATTTTATTAAGAAAAAAGCAATTATTTTGTGGCAAATTAAGACAGTGATAATAAATGGGATTAATAAACAACTTACCCTATGCTTTATCATGTTATTTTCTTTCCTCATTTCTGAAGTGCCCATCTCCTCTTCACACATACAATCCCCTATAGTTTTTAAGCCTCTCTTCAAGTATGTTCAGATGACTTAACATGAAGCTAACTAATGGTATTGATATTTAGCCCACAGAGACCTTTTTGTTTAGCACTGATTTTGAAGAAAAAAAAAGTGATGGTGCATTAGTTCAAATGCAAAAGTTTTATCATTAAAAAAGTGTGATATTTAATTTTAAAAATATACACTATTCCAAAAGGCCTCTACTGCATAAATGCTTTTCTCTAAATCACTGTGCCATTATTTTCCAGAGAGCCTAGTCTGAGGTAATTAGTTTTGCTTCTCTTTGTGAAATCCATTGAGAACAGGTCAGTGGATAATGAATGTGAATCAGAAAATCTTCAGCACATTCATTTTTAAACAATTCTTCACAATGACTAGTTGTTTCTGGCATAGTCCCCACTGAACAAGAGCAGCACAGGGGGCTAGGATGCCTGACCCAAGGTTCCTAACACTGGATGATGTGAATCAGGTTGTGTCACATTGTTTTAATATTTTAGATTTTTTTTCTAGTTAGGCACACATAAGGCATTTTCTCTTCATTAATTTAATTTAAGTCTTATGAAAACAGACAAGATTAAAATCAAATAATTTAGGAAGTTTGTTGGAAACATAACTCTTTGAAATCATTTTGGGACCTGGAGACTTGAATTGTACATCTAAATTGAACAGTATGGAAAATGGTCTTAAGGGGTAAACAAGAAGATAAAGTGGGTTAGGTGGCACAATTTGTGCCTTAAAATAATATTGATTTGGTTTCATTGGCTCCTGCGAGTAAAAATAATAGTGAAGATCATTTTTAAAAAAGCTAGTAGTAATCTGGTTATTTTCTCAAAATAATTTTCAGCTTTTCCATAAGACTTCTTCATACAAAAAATTTGACAAATTTTAGATCATTTTACAAATAATTATGGGTGGATTCATCAATTTTAGTATACTTATATTACAAACAATATAACTTTAGTAGTTATAGTTAAGTAACTAGTAACTTATATTTCATTTGAGATTACTTATGTGACATTTAATTTAAACAAATTAATTTAACTAGTAAGGAATACATTTCTGATCCTAGAAGGCCATAATAAATATACTAAATAACATTATATGAGAGAATTCTATAAATGAGGACTTCTAGGAAGACATATCTTATCTCATATAATGTTATTACTTGCTTATATGATCCTGTAATTAGCCAGGTAACATATACTATTGTAAAATGGCATGAAGTCTTCAAAGTATAAGTTATGTTCCAGTTTTCTTGTTTTTGGAGTACTATTTATACATCAGTTTGTATACTTTATTTTGAACTGTAGGTAAAATATCTTTTAAAAAGTGAGTTGAGGATTAATAGAACCCAAAAGGGAGCAATAAAATGTAATCTACAACTGTGTGTTTGTAACAGTTTTTAAAGGAATGCTGAATAGATATGTCTGAACAGAGGATTTATAAAATAATTTCATATTTTAATTTATGGCCTAGTTTAATGCTTTAATGGATGTGCCATGGAAATGAATGTAAATTCATCATAATGAAAGAATTGATAGATTTCTGACAATGCTGTGACAGCTGAATTAATGTGTGTGAAGTGTCAATATTAATGATAAACATTAACAAATACTGCATATAATTGGATTAACAATGGTGTAAAACAATCTTTTGCTCTTATGCAAAACTCATTTAACCAGGCAGAGAGATTTTCTTATGCTTAATATGAATACTTAATTCAAAATAGAGCACTTAGTACAGAATTCTCAAGGAGATTCCATTTATATATTTTTTTTAAGTTTATTTATTCTTGAGAGATAGAGACAGAGCATGAGACTGGGGAGAGAGGGCGGGAGGTACAGAATTTGAAGCAGGCTCCAGGGTCTGAGCTGTCAGCAAAGAGCTTAATGCAGGGCTCTAGTCCACGAACTGCGAGATCATGACCTGAGCCGAAGTCGGATGCTTAACCGACTGAGCCACCCAGGTGCCCCTCAAGGAGATTCCATTTATATTGCCGAAGCTTATATTCATAAAATCTGTTTTTGCTTTTGTGACTTCTTCAGGAATCACAGCTTTGGTGCTAAGAACTCAAATTTATTTATAAGTTATTATTTTTGAAAATAAATTGAGTACTCAAAGTATTAAGAATATGAAAAATCTATAATACCTACCAATCCACAATTCATTTTCTTTTTTTTTTTCTGTTTCTTTTTTCTTTTTTTCTTTTTTTTAAGTGGTAGAACGCTCATAATCTCCACCCTGCCAGCCAAGTCTACATTTCAGTATGGGCCTACATTGTGTATTAGTTTTTGAGATGTTTCAAAGCAAAGATACTTTGGATTATTCCAGTATCATATTAATTTTGTGACTGATGAAAAGACATTGACAAAAATAAGGCATACCTGCCATTCTCTTTAATCCTTTGGTCAATTATGTACCATGGAAAGCAGGTGGTATAGCTAAAACATTGTTGAACTCAGAAGAGCTGAATCTTGCCTATGGGTATAAGGAAAAGTGAACCTGATACATATACATTTTTTTTTAAATTTAAAGAATCATATGGTAATAGTTTACCTCACCCCTTATTTGATAGTAGATCTACCGGCAAAGGCCAAGGTATGACTGGGAGCTGATGCTGTGCAGGACTTCTGATTTTTAATATATTTTAAATTTGAAGTTTGCTGAAGTATACATTTCCTTAAAATGAGTCATACCATTGCTTTTGGCTCAAGGTTGAGTTTGTCTTATCTTACTGGTTTTGTTTTTGTTTTTGTTTTTCTGTTTTATTTTTCCCCAGCATTCTACTACTATGCTTCATTGCTTATAGTAACTATTATAAAAAATATTTGGGAAAATCATAAGGTATTGTTAGATGAAATGGGTAATAGTTTCATGCACATGCAAATTGGAGGCTAATATGTACATAGGTGAGAAACTTAGTCTCATCTAGAGTCTACTAAAAATATTAAATGTTATAAATTAAATTCATGTGCTCCACTGAAATCTAAATAACATTTTTTCTTAGATGTGATGTGACTATGTAACTTTCTTCTAGCATTTTAATTCTTACTACAACTCATCCTAAAAGACTTCATTTTAATGATTTTATTACAGAAATTTTAAACCATACCCTAAATGAGAAAGAATAGAATGAATATAATCATGACTTAAAATGTACCCATGACTGAGTTTTAGTAAGAAACTGATCATTCAGTTTTAGTCTGAACAAGTATGTACTGAATACTTAATAATTCATGATTCTTTTTTCCCCAGAAGTTTTTATATATCCATTTGCATTTATCTTCTCCAAAGCATATAAGGTAGATATTATTATGCTCTGATTGTAATAAACATGAAAAGTATGTACAAAGAAGTGAACCACCAATGGACACACTGAATCTTTCATAATATGAATATGGCACCTGACCCTCTAATTTACAGGTCTAATTCTCTTTTCAAAGAACCCCAAAGAGTCAGATTTTTCTGTGAGATCAAGGATGAAGCAGGAGGCTGAGGACAGAGGTTAAAGCAATGCTCAGAGACCACAGAAGAGGAATAAGACTGTCTTGCCATTCTCAATCTCCTTCCCTGAGAAAGAGATAGTGAATCAAAAGGAGATAAATATTCTTGGGATCCACGGTTCTAAGCTGTCTTGTCTGACACCGACTTGAGAAAATGGTGACTGTGGTAGACAGTTGCTATATGAAACTGTTATAAATCTGATTGGGAAAACAGAGCAAGTTGATCTTCTTAGACAACGATGCATCTAAAATGTGTCTGAACTATAAATTATCCTGGATATTACTAAAATAGATATCTGTTTTTAAGTAAGAGTGGCAAGGTGTCAATAGTCATATGTTATTGTTTTAGTGATGTTACGTTTTATACATTAATTTTTAATAAGGAAAATAACGTCCTATTAGGTTGGAAAATTCCATGTAATATAGTAATAAGCCTTTACTGGGTCAGAGACTAAGTGAATTGTGGAAAAGTACTTTTAATGCTCTCTCTCTTCATTGGGACCTTTTTTTTTTTATGAGGTTAAAAGTTCAAATACTTGACATTTTAGATGTTCAGCTTGTCTTCTAATTTTAGAAGTATCTAAATTTTATTGTGTCATAAAACTATCAAACAGTGGATCTTAAAATTACAGAAGTTGATTTTTTTAACGTTTATTTATTTCGAGACAGAAAGAGAGAAAGAGAGAGAGAGTGAGCATGAGCAGGGGAGGGGCAGAGAGAGAGAGAGAGAGAGAGAGAGAGAGAGAGAAAGACAGAGAAAGAATCCCAAGCAGACTCTTCACTAACTGCAGAGCTTGCCAAGGAGCAGGATCTCCCAGAACCCTGAGATAATAACCTGAGTCAAAATCAAGGGTCTGACACTTAGCTGACTGAACAAACCAGGCACACCTTTTCCTTTCCTTTCCTTTCCTTTCCTTTCCTTTCCTTTCCTTTCCTTTCCTTTCCTTTCCTTTCCTTTCCTTTCCTTTCCTTTCCTTCCCCTCCCCTTCCCTTCACTTCCCTCCCCTCCCCTTCCCTCTTTCCTTCTCTCCATTGATCTAGACAGACAAATTCATGGAGTCTTATGGTGGGAAATCACCTTATAATTTTTCTCTTTTCTAACAATCTTGGGCAAGTTTTCATTAAGCCAGCTGAATGTCTCCAATGCTAAGAAACTTATCATGTACTAAAGTTAGTATAGACTGCTGGTTAAGTGCAAAGACTCTGAAGTCAAATTTTTTTGTTTGAATGCCAGTTCTGCCATTTACTACACCTCATAAAATTATGAAGATTTAATGTGTTAATAAATCAAAATTATTCAGAATAGGGTGTCACATAATAAAGGCCATAAATAAAATAGTAATAAAGTATTACTATTATATCACAAGGACACTCATTTTATTTCTGAACTAATATACTTTTA
Source organism: Panthera tigris (assembly GCF_018350195.1). NCBI lineage: Eukaryota > Metazoa > Chordata > Mammalia > Carnivora > Felidae > Panthera > Panthera tigris. The sequence continues at coordinate 155,332,286 of NC_056663.1, forward strand.
AATATTTAATTTAGGATATGGGTTGGCAAACTTTTCTTATAAAGGACCAAGTAGTAAATATTTTCAGCTTTGCAAGCCATAGGGTTTCTGTTGCAACTACTCAACACTGCCATGAAAAGCACAAAAGCAGTCTTTGACAGTACATAAATGAATGGGTGTGGATGTGTTTGAATAAACCTTTATTTACAAAACAGGTAATGGGTCAGATGTGGCCCACAGGCCAGTTTGGCAACCTCTTATTTAAAGGATTTTAAGTCTTTTATAAAAATACCATTCAGAGAAAAAGCATACCTTAAAGCCATGATGAGGAAAATATTCCTTATAGAAGGGAGTCATGAACTCCATACTTCCTTGACAATTTGTCTGGGCCGCCCACCTGATTATGATTGTCTACACAGTGGTAGAATGATGGAATTTAATTAATGAGAGTGAAAATTTGAAAAGGAATATCAAGTTTGAGTTTATGACTAAAATATTCGTCTACCAAAAGAATATGTTGAACAAATTTTCAGCTAGCTTTTAAATGAAGACGTGACACCTGCTGTATTATATTACCATTTTGAATAGTAAAAACCATACATATTTATATGGTGTTTGAAGACCTTGTCTGACAGTGTATTAGAAGATCTCATTAGTATAGATTCATAGCACTTTAATTAAGATAATAATATTTTATATAAATAGAGCCTTAAAACACAGCATACAATAATTTGGAACTTAAATTAAAAATGTAAACTATTTAGACAATTTTTTACATAGCAAGTATATGTACTATTTCAAAATTATGCATAGGGCAGCAAAAATAAAAAAAAAATAGTTAATAATTTGAAATAGTATTCCAATAAAAATAAGTGGTCAAATGCATTTTTAAACTGAAAATTAGAAATAGCACCAAATATCAAAACTGAACAATTTTTAAATAGATAAGAATAGTATTCTAAGAAACTTTTAGTTTTAATAACTATATGTTCAAAGTGCTTTTAACAGCTGATAAGTTTAAATAAGGTTTTGAGGTCTCTGTATACAATGAAAAACTTAAATCTAAAAGATGGTAAGATACATTGCAATTATACTCATTTTTGTAAATATAAACAAAACTTTAATAATATCTAATGCAGATTAATAGAACTGGCAGTGATATTAAAATATATTGTACTTGTCTTTCTCTGTAAAATGTATCAGACTTTTTATAAGGCTATCCAGGTACCTATCTGAGAATAAGTACATGGATAGCGAGACAGCAAGAAGAGATTAGAATTTGTAAAAGAAGAAATGTAGAAAGAAAGAAATATATTAGTAATATTTAATAATCAGCTTCTGACATTCAAAACAAGGATCATGTGATTGGACAATAACCTTTCAAGCTAGATATTATCCTAAGGGAAGATTTCTCAAATTTCTTTTACCCTCATTTGTACTTCAGTTATCACCTAGTTTGCAGTATTAAGCACCCAAAGGTCAGTAACATAGTGGAATGCTCTAGTACACACTTAGAATTTAGCTAAGGCATGGAAAAGTGGGGACAATATACAATATAAGGGATTCAAAGTTCAATTCTCTCTGCCTGTATGGAATGACAATAAGGATAAAGACAAATAGGAGATTGGAACAACCAGGTCAATACTCGGTTTCCATCTTTTTGACTCTGGGTTGAGAGAAAAAGTGTATTAAATGAAATGAGGGCTGTGAGGGCCAAAAGTGGTATAGATCTTTCCTCTGGTTTCTCTTTGGAACTCTGGAGAGAATCCGAATTCCAAGCTTCTTTGTGTTAACCTGGGATGCAGGCCCAGAAGTCAGGTGGAGGTAGGATTTCAGAGTTAGCTCCTCTCAGGCAGACTAAGTGTCTATCAGTGACACTGAGAACTGGTCTAAGAGCTATTAGGACTGCTGTGGGGCCATGTGTGCAGAATGAGGCAACCTTGCAGCAGAGGCTGTGTGGACCTCTGGGCTAGTGGACTGGATAAAAGAAATAGTTGCAAAGTTAGATATCTGGAACCAAAGATTTCATTTCTGAAAGGGAATATCACAATACCATTGCCTGGATTAAAAAAAAAAAGTTCGTTTTTTTTCAGATTTCAGCATCAGAAGGTGGCAGGAAAATTAATGATGAATGGACATGTGACATCAGGCAGATGAGCTGATGCAGGCAGCATATGACCAAAGTCCAGGATAAAGTCTTTCTTACTTCTTTTTAGTGATGCACAGTCACACCTCTGTCAGTCCATACTCCCAGAGGCCACTTGGGGAGGATACAGACATAAGGTTGACTATATTATAGACCGAATATTCTTCTACTTAAAAAAGATAGAGCAGTACTTGTAGGTATTCCTACAGTTATCACATTGGTTTACCATTACACCAAATTAGACACTCAAATATGTTTCCCCACCTCAGCAATAGGTAATGCTTAGATGGAACCACCAGGTTAGTTATAGACTAAATGAAGAAATTCTGTACAATTCTGAACTGCAGTGAAATTATAATTTTGTAACCTGCCTTCAAGGTCACAACCGCAATTCATAAATGTTTTCTTTTTTTTTTTTTTTTTTTTTTAAATTTTTTTTTTCAACGTTTTTTATTTATTTTTGGGACAGAGAGAGACAGAGCATGAACGGGGGAGGGGCAGAGAGAGAGGGAGACACAGAATCGGAAACAGGCTCCAGGCTCTGAGCCATCAGCCCAGAGCCCGACGCGGGGCTCGAACTCACGGACCGCGAGATCGTGACCTGGCTGAAGTCGGACGCTTAACCGACTGCGCCACCCAGGCGCCCCCATAAATGTTTTCTTAATAGACTCACATAAATACTGCAACAGTGTTTTATACGTTAGATAGTAAAACATACAATTTTAAAAATTATGGTAACTGAAGATGAAGACAGAACATGAAACTTATTTAACAAATACATAAACTCACATTAACATATTGCTTAAAAATTTTCTCTGCCAATCATTAACTTAGCTGATGTGAAGTAATTATGTACAATGCCTATGAAGTATATCTTGCGTGTCATAGTGTTTAAAAAGATATAATAAAAAGTTCTCACCCTAGGAGAATTTCTTATTTAAGAAGCTAGAGTTTGAGTACTTATAAAATTTGATATTAACACTTAAAATTTTAGTAGGTAGAATATTGTGCAAATGTAAAAGCTCAGGAGGAAAAATCACCATTGTTTTACCTTAGAAAATTCCTAGGCTATTTTTAAGTACCCATAGGGGGAAAAAAAAACTTGAGGTCAACATGAGGGGAAAGCAATGGACAGTGACAGAAGTGTAGCATTTAGGAAGGAATGGGGATGGACTTGGTTAAAGAAAAAAATCTGTGTTTAGAATGAATAGCAAGTAAAAAATCATAGCAATATTTGCCTTGTACATATTTAATATTAATGGATCTATTATTATTTTCTTTACTTGTATATAACTTAGTAAGTAGACGATCCATATAGAAATCAATTTTTTTAGGTCAGCTAAATGTATATATACCTTGATATTATATCACTTATCTTTCTTTTACTCATCATACCTTATAAATACAAACTCCATGAATGGTTATTGATAGGCAGATCTGTTTACATTACCACATTTCTGGAGCTTCTGGAATCATCAGAACTGACCCTGTCTTGTCTTGGTTTGCTGAAGCTGTGTTACATTGATGTTTCTTTCCTAATGTATAGGAATAAATTAGGATCGTCATGATAATATCTGCCTCTAATCATGATACACCATATATTGGAGAATCCCAACATATCAGTACTAAATATATGTGAAAATGTATACATTTGAAGAAATGTTATTAGAATAATTTTCTCAAATTTAAAATAATGTTACTTTGTAGAGCCTTAAGTATACATTAAATGTGAGGGGCCTGTAAGAAGGGAAGAGAGGGACTCAGGGCTGTTTACTTCAAGATTATTCATCTCTCCACTCCAAAAGTATGAAATGGTGATAGTACAACTTCAGAACACTGAGGGACTAAGTGCTCTATTATTGATAAGTTGAGAATTAGAAGAATTTTTGCAGGTGATATTTCACTAAGAATAAGGCTTGTGATTCAAGGTAGTATAAGAATAGTTGGCACAATGTATAAAACTACCCACCTCACTAGCTGAGTCATGGTCCTAGAACCGTAGCACCTGTTTTAGTTATAATTCTGATTGAGTTTATCCCAATCATCTATAACAGAGGAGATTTAAAACTGTAGTACTTAACCTCTTGTGGGAAGGCAATAGTAAGATCCAAAAATAAAGAGACCTGGAAAATAAAGGATATTACTGAAGACAAAACACCAGCACCCACTTTGCCCTTCCTAAGATACAGCCAAGACTATCTGAACCCTGATAAAGGGGAGTAGAGTAAATTAGGGGTAGAGACTGAATGTGCATTTTCAGTAATCAGTGACCACAAAGCAACACAGTCACAGAGGTATGGAAATTTGGTGGATGCATTAAAACAAAAACATCTTTGGATCGCAGCTTTTGATTATAATTTGAAGGCAGAGAGGACTGTCAGAAGTTTGAACGGTGTTAATTTGAGTCATTGCACAAATATGGAAATGTGTGACTCTCTTTGGTATCTCTATGTCCATCAGTGGGATAAAAGGAGTTAAAAGGAGTATTTATTAAGAAATTTCAAACAATGGACATATCTTTATGAATCAAAAAGGAAACCTTTCCCATACTTTTCCTTATAATTATTTAAGAGAACTTTTCAGAAAAAAAAATAAAATTTGGGGTAAGGTTAAGACCCTTGGAATATGCTGTGGCATATTTTGCAATACACAGCATAAGTTTTCACACTGTCAGGGAAAATCGAATGCCCTTTTATAGGGAGTATTCTGAGAAAATGATATCTTTCAAGCATCAGGGAAAGAAATGAAATGTCATTAAAGTTCTTAAATGGTTGGGCACTTACAGATTAACAACATAGGCAGAAAGGGTTATATGCCTTGAAAATATTATTTGCAAATTTGATAAATAGTTCATGAAGACTAACATTACCAACAAGCCTTACTAATGTTACCTCATGAAAAATTTATCTAAAGGTTAGACAAGAATTGGATTTCCTGGATTTGATCTTAGCTTAGAATATAGTAGAAACATTGTCATTCAAAATGTATTTTATTTCCAAGTTTTATCAAATATATACTATTTAATATAGTATATTGCTGTGTGTTATATTAGAAAAATTTGGCATCCTCATATTTTCTTAGGGTTATAGCTCTGTATGCCAACATTTCTAATTTTATGTGATTTTTTTTTCAAAACTTAAATTTGAGGCAGTACAACATAGTTTAAGTCCTTTCTGAAATTATATAGTCAACTTTAATATGCTCTTAAACAGAATTAATCTAAAGGAGAAAGAGTAAAGGTAGTGGGTTTGCAGTTAAATCAGAAAATAATAGTTCTGGAAAAAATTGTGAAATATCAAATATGTTTGACTCCACCAGACACTTGAAATCATAAGATGATCTCAAAGTTTCTTAATCATTTAAGATCAATGTTAACATTCTGCAACATTTAGTCATCACCATTTTCCCATCCCCCATATTAGTACTTCAAAATAGATTTTTAATGAAATGTACTTTAGTAAGCAAATGCCATTTTTATATTCTTTATTTACTAATCCTAACCTTGTGATTTACTTAACATTTTTAGGATGGCTTTGAAATTTTTGATGTAAACAATCATATTATCTATGAATAAAGACAGTATTACTTCTTCCCACTTTTTATGACATATTTCTGTTTCTTGACCTCAAGTATAAGGTTGAATATAGGTGATAAAAGTGAACAGTCTTGCCTGGTAAAACAATTTTGTATTCCTTGAATAAATCAAATTTTATTATAATGGATACTCATACTTTTAAAAATTGGTGATTTAGTTTGCTAAAAGTTCAATTATGATTTCAGATTGTCTATTCATAAAAAAATAGCTATAAGTTTTATTACTAATATCACTTTCCTTGGAGATAATTCCTATTCTGGCTTTAAAATCAGCTGAAAAAAGTTCGCTTTATTCCTAGTCTTTGGTTATTTAGAGTCTTTAGACTTTGGTTATTTCTTCTTTAAATGTAAGGATTTACTGGTGAAGCCATCTAGGCATGGAGTTTAGTTGGTGTGAAAAGATTGAATTACTCAGTTTCTTTAATAGATAAAGGATTATTTAGATTTTTCAAAATTTCTTTCTGTTGGTTTTGGTAATTTATATATTTTTCTTAGAATTTTTTTCCAATATATGAAATTTATTGTCAAATTGGTTTCCATACAACACCTAGTGCTCATCCCAAAAGGTGCCCTCCTCAATACCCATTACCCACCCTCCACTCCCTCCCACCCCCATCAACCCTTAGTTTGTTCTCAGTTTTTAAGAGTCTTTTATGCTTTGGCTCTCTCCCGCTCTAACTGCTTTTTTTCTTTTTTTTTTCCTTCTCCTCCCCCATGGGTTTCTGTTAAGTTTCTCAGGATCCACATAAGAGTGAAACCATATGGTATCTGTCTTTCTCTGTATGGCTTATTTCACTTAGCATCACACTCTCCAGTTCCATCCACGTTGCTACAAAGGGCCATATTTCATTCTTTCTCATTGCCATGTAGTACTCCATTGTGTATATAAACCACAATTTCTTTATCCATGCATCAGTTGATGGACGTTTCGGCTCTTTCCATAATTTGGCTATTGTTGAGAGTGCTGCTATAAACATTGGGGTACAAGTGCCCCTATGCATCAGTACTCCTCTATCCCTTGGGTAAATTCCTAGCAGTGCTATTGCTGGGTCATAGGGTAGGTCTATTTTTAATTTTTTGAGGAACCTCCACACTGTTTTCCAGAGTGGCTACACCAATTTGCATTCCCACCAACAGTGCAAGAGGGTTCCCGTTTCTCCACATCCTCTCCAGCATCTATAGTCTCCTGATTTGTTCATTTTGGCCACTCTGACTGGTGTGAGGTGATATCTGAGTGTGGTTTTGATTTGTATTTCCCTGATGAGGAGCGATGTTGAGCATCTTTTCATGTGCCTGTTGGCCATCTGGATGTCTTCTGTAGAGAAGTGTCTATTCATGTTTTCTACCCATTTCTTCACTGGGTTATTTGTTTTTCGGGTGTGGAGTTTGGTGAGCTCTTTATAGATTTTGGATACTAGCCCTTTGTCCGATATGTCATTTGCAAATATCTTTTCCCATTCCATGAGTAGCCTTTTAGTTTTGTTGATTGTTTCCTTTGCTGTGCAGAAGCTTTTTATCTTCATGAGGTCCTAATAGTTCATTTTTGCTTTTAGTTCCCTTGACTTTGGGGATGTGTCAAGTAAGAAATTGCTGCGGCTGAGGTCAGAGAGGTCTTTTCCTGCTTTCTCCTCTAGTGTTTTGATAGTTTCCTGTCTCACATTCAGGTCCTTTATCCATTTTGAGTTTATTTTTGTGAATGGTGTGAGAAAGTGGTCTAGTTTCATTCTTCTGCATGTTGCTGTCCAGTTCTCCCAGCACCATTTGTTAAAGACACTGTCTTTTTTCCATTGGATGTTCTTTCCTGCTTTGTCAAAGATTAGTTGGCCATACGTTTGTGCGTCTAGTTCTGGGATTTCTATTCTATTCCATTGGTCTATGTGTCTGTTTTTGTGCCAATACCATGCTGTCTTGATGATGACAGCTTTGTAGTAGAGGCTAAAGTCTGGGATTGTGATGCCTCCTGCTTTGGTCTTCTTCTTCAAAATTACTTTGGCTATTCGGGGCCTTTTGTGGTTCCATATGAATTTTAGAATTGCTTGTTCTAGTTTTGAGAAGAATGCTGGTGCAATTTTGATTGGGATTGCATTGAATGTGTAGATAGCTTTGGGTAGTATTGACATTTTGACAATATTTATTCTTCCAACCCATGAGCAGGGAATGTCTTTCCATTTCTTTATATCTTCTTCAATTTCCTTCATAAGCTTTTTACAGTTTTCAGCATACAGATCTTTTACATCTTTGGTTAGATTTATTCCTAGGTATTTTATGCTTCTGGGTGCAATTGTGAATGGGATCAGTTTCTTTATTTGTCTTTCTGTTGCTTCATTATTAGTGTATAAGAATGAAACTAATATCTGTACATTGATTTTTGTATCCTGCAAATTTGCTGAATTCATGTTTCAGTTCTAGCAGACTTTTGGTGGAGCCTATAGGATTTTCCATGTATAATATCATGTCATCTGCAAAAAGTGAAAGCTTAACTTCATCTTTGCCAATTTTGATGCCTTTGATTTCCTTTTGTTGTCTGATTATTGATGCTAGCACTTCCAACACTATGTTAAACAACAGCGGTGAGATTGGGCATCCCTGTCATGTTCCTGATCTCAGGGGAAAGCTCTCAGTTTTTCCCTGTTGAGGATGATATTAGCTGTGGGCTTTCCTAAATGGCTTTTATGACGTTTAAGTATGTTCCTTCTATCCCGACTTTCTCAAGGGTTTTTATTAAGAAAGGATGCTGAATTTTGTCAAATGCTTTTTCTGCATCGATTGACAGGATCATATGGTTCTTTTCTTTTATTAATGTGATGTATCACGTTGATTGATTTGTGATGTGGAACCAGCCCTGCATCCCAGGAATGAATCCCACTTGATCATGGTGAATAATTCTTTTTATAAGCTGTTGAATTCCATTTGCTAGTATCTTATTGAGAACTTTTGCATCCATATTCATCAGGGATATTGGCCTGTAGTTCTCTTTTTTTATTGGGTCTCTGGTTTAGGAATCAAACTAATACTGGCTTCATAGAATGAGTCTGGAAGTTTTCCTTCCCTTTCTATTTCTTGGAACAGCTTGAGAAGGATAGGTATTATCTCTGCTTTAAACATCTGGTATAACTCCCCTGGGAAGCCATCTGGTCCTGGACTCTTATTTGTTGGGAGATTTTTGATAACTGATTCAATTTCTTTGATGGTTATGGGTCTGTTCAAGCTTTCTATGTCCTGCTGTTTGAATTTTGGAAGTGTGTGGGGTTTAGGAATTTGTCCATTTCTTCCAGGTTGTCCAGTTTGTTGGCATATAAGTTTTCATAGTATTCCCTGATAATTGCTTGTATCTCTGAGGGATTGGTTGCAATAATTCCATTTTCATTCATGATTTTATCTATTTGGGTCATCTCCCTTTTCTTTTTGAGAAGCATGGCTAGAGGTTTATCAATTTTTATATTTTTTCAAAAAGCCAACTCTTGGTTTCGTTGATCTGCTCTACGGTTTTTTTTTAGAGTCTATAATGTTTATTTCTGCTCTGATCTTTATTATTTCTCTTCTTCTGCTGGGTTTGGGGTGTCTTTGTTCCTCTGCTTCTATTTCCTTTAGGTGTGCTGTTAGATTTTGTATTTGGGATTTTTCTTGTTTCTTGAGATAGGCCTGGATTGCAATGTATTTTCCTCTCAGGACTGCCTTCGCTGCATCCCAAAGCGTTTGGATTGTTGTATTTTCATTTTCGTTTGTTTCCATATATTTTTAAATTTCTTCTCTAATTGCCTGGTTGACCCACTCATTCGTTAGTAGGGTGTTCTTTAACCTCCATGCTTTTGGAGGTTTTCCAGACTTTTTCCTGTGGTTGATTTCAAGCTTCATAGCATTGTGGTCCGAAAGTATGCATGGTATAATTTCAATTCTTGTATACTTATGAAGGGCTGTTTTGTGACCGAGTATGTGATCTATCTTGGAGAATGTTCCATGTGCACTCGAGAAGAAAGTATATTCTGTTGCTTTGGGATGCCGAGTTCTAAATATATCTGTCAAGTCCATCAGATCCAATGTATCCTTCATGGCCCTTGTTTCTTTATTGACCGCGTGTCTAGATGATCTACATTGTTGTAAGTGGGGTATTAAAGTACCATGAAATGACCACATTCTTGTCAATAAGGTTGCTTATGTTTATGAGTAATTGTTTTATATATTTGGGGGCTCCCGTTATTCGATGCATGGACATATAATTGTTAGTTCTTCTTGATGGATAGACCCTGTAATTATTGTATAATGCCTTTCTTATCTCTTGTTACAGACTTTAATTTCAAGCCTAGTTTGCCTGATATAAGTATGGCTACTCCAGCTTTCTTTTGGCTTCCAGTAGCATGATAAATAGTTCTCCATCCCCTCACTTTCAATCTGAAGGGTTCTCAGATCTAAAATGAGTCTCTTGTAGACAGCAAATAGATGGGTCTTGTTTTTTTATCCATTCTGATACCCTACGTCTTTTGGTTGGTGCATTTAGTCCATTTACGTTCAGTGTTATTATAGAAAGATATGGGTTTAGAGTCATTGTGATGTCTGTAGGTTTCATGCTTGTAGCGATGTCTCTGGTACTTTGTCTCACAGGATCCCCCTTAGGATCTCGTGTAGGGCTGGTTTAGTGGTGACGAATTCCTTCAGTTTTTGTTTGTTTGGAAAGACCTTTATCTGTCCTTCTATTCTAAATGACAGATTTGCTGGATAGAGGATTCTTGGGCGCATATTTTTTTTTCTGTTCATCACATTGAAGATTTCCTGCCATTCCTTTCTGGCCTGCCAATTTTCAGTAGAGAGATCTGTCACTAGTCTTATAGGTCTCCCTTTATATGTTAGAATGTGTTTATCTCTAGCTGCTTTCAGAATTTTCTCTTTTTCCTTGTATTTTGCCAGTTTCACTATGGTATGTCATGCAGAAGACCAATTTAAGTTATGTCTGAAGGGAGTTCTCTGTGCCTCTTGGATTTCAATGCCTTTTTCCTTCCCCAGATCAGGGAAGTTCTCAGGTATTATTTCTTCAAGTACACCTTCAGGACCTTTCCCTCTCTCTTCCTCCTCTGGGATACCAATTATTCATAGATTATTTCTCTTTAGTGCATCACTTAGTTCTCTAATTTTCCCCTCATACTCCTGGATTTTTTTATCTCTCTTTTTCTCAACTTCTTCGTTTTCCATAATTTTATCTTCTAGTTCACCTATTCTCTCCTCTGCCTCCTCAATCCGAGCCGTGGTTGTCTCCATTTTATTTTGCAACTCATTAATAGCATTTTTTAGGTCCTCCTGGCTGTTCCTTAGTCCCTTAATCTCTGTAGCAATAGATTCTCTGCTGTCCTTTATACTGTTTTCAAGCCCAGCGATTAATTTTATGACTACTATTCTAAATTCACTTTCTGTTATATTGTTTAAATCGTTTTTGATCAGTTTGTTAGTTGTCCTTATTTCCTGGAGGTTTTTTTTTTTGAGGGGAATTCTTCCATTTGGTCATTTGGATAGTCCCTGGAGTGATGCGGAACTGTGGGGCACTTCCTATGTGCTGTGTTGAATAACTTGTGTTGGTGGGCGGGGCCACAGTCAGACCTGATGTCTGCCCCCAGCCCACCGCTGGGGCCACAGTCAGACTGGTGTGTGCCTTCTCTTCCCCTCTCCTAGGGGCAGGATTCACTGTGGGGTGGTGTGCCCATCTTGGCTACTTGGACACTGCCAGGCGTGTGGTGCTGGGGATCTGGCATATTAGCAAGTTCCCTGGCAGGAACTGGTTCCCTTTGGGATTTTGGCTGGGGGATGGGTGAGGGAGATGGTGCTTAGGAGAGCCTTTGTTCCCCGCCAAGCTGAGCTCTGTTGTCCAGGGGTCAACAACTCTCCCTCCCATTGTCCTCCAGCCCTCCGGTTCTCCGAGCAGATCTGTTAGCTTATAACCTTTTAGATGTTAAGTCCTGCTTGCTGTGAGAACACACTCCTTCCGGCCCCTCTGCTTTTGCAAGCCAGACTTGGGGGCTCTGCTTTGCCAGTGGGCTGCCCCTCCGCTCCAGCTCCCTCCCGCCAGTCCGTGTAGCACCCATGCCTCTCCACCCTTCCTACCCTCTTCCGTGGACCTCTTGTCTATGCTTGGCCCTGGAGAATCCGTTCTGCTATTCTTCTGGCGATTTTCTGGGTTATTTAGGCAGGTGTGGGTGGAATCTAAGTGATCCTCAGGACGGGGTGAGCCCAGCGTCCTCCTACGCTGCCATCTTCCCAGAAGCACCAACAAATCTCCTTTTAATCTGATTCAACTACATTGCACAAATTTTAATTATGCTGATAATAATAATAAAAAATTCTGCTTTGATTTTTGTTTCTTTGATGCATGGGTTAAAACTGCATTGCTAATATTTGGAGATTTTTGGGTATCTTACTATTTTCTTGCTTAATTTCAGAATGCAATGCATAATTTTGAACTTTGCTAAGAATTGCCATTTGAATGTACAGAATGCCAATTTAATGTTACAAGATTACTAGAAAACAATTTGCATTCTGAAATTCTTTTTATTTATTTATTTTGAGAGAGACAGAAACAGTTTGAGTGGGGGAGGAGCAGAGAGAGGGAGAGAGAGAATCCCAAGCAGGCTCCATGTGGTCAGTGCAAAGCCTGATGCAAGGCTAGAACTCACGAACTGTGAGATCATGACCTGAGTTGAAATCAAGAGTTGGACACTTAAACGACTGAGCCACCTGATCAACTATAATTAAATGTAAGCCCATCACAAAATTGTCAAAATGGTTTCCATACAACACCCAGTGCTCATCCCAGAAGGTGCCCTCCCCAATACCCATCACCCACCCTCCCCTCCCTCCCATCCCCCATCAACCCTTAGTTTGTTCTCAGTTTTTAAGAGTCTCTCATGCTTTGGCTCTCTCCCACTCTAACCTCTTTTTTTTTTCCTTCCCCTCCCCCATGGGTTTCTTTCACGTTTCTCAGGATCCACATAAGAGTGAAACCATATGGTATCTGTCTTTCTCTGTATGGCTTATTTCACTTAGCATCACACTCTCCAGTTCCATCCACATTGCTACAAAGGGCCATATTTCATTCTTTTTCATTGCCATGTAGTATTCCATTGTGTATATAAACCACAATTTCTTTATCCATTCATCAGTTGATGGACATTTAGGCTCTTTCCACAATTTGGCTATTGTTGAGAGTGCTGCTATAAACATTGGGGTACAAGTGCCCCTATGCATCAGTACTCCTGTATCCCTTGGGTAAATTCCTAGCAGTGCTATTGCTGGGTCATAGGGTAGGTCTATTTTTAATTTTCTGGAGTATAGCATTTTCATGTGTCAGCTAAGTCAAATTGGTTAAACTTTTTCAAGTATTTTACAGTATTGTCTCTTTTTGGGTTGTTTGGTCAGTTACTGAAAAAAGTTAACCCTCACTTTGGTTATACTTTCCAATATTTATTGTCTTTATTCTTAATTTATATATTTAAAAAATGATATTAGGTGCTTATAAAACTAGAATTTTTGTAGATTGGCTCCTATATTACTCAAAAACTATTCCTTTTGGGGCAGCTGGGTGGCTCAGTCAGTTAAGCATCCAACTTCTTCAGCTCAGGTCATGATCTCACAGTTTCTGGGTTCAAGCCCTGCATCAGGCTCTGTGCTGACAACTCAGAGCCTGGAGCCTGCTCTGGGTTCTGTGTCTCCTTCTCTCCCTGTGCTCTTCCCCAACTCATGCTCTGTCTCTCTCTCTCTTTCAAAAGGATACAAACATTTAAAAAAAAAAAAAGATTCCTCTTTATTTCTAGTAATGACTATTGATTCAATGTCAACTCTCTTAAAAAAGTTTTTTTTATGTTTATTTTGAGATAGAGAAAGAGTATGAGCAAGGGAGGGGCAGAGAGAGAGGAAGATGCGGAATCCAAAGCAGGTTCCAGGCTCTGAGCTGTCAGCACAGAACCTGACATGGGGCTCAAACCCACGAGCAAGATCATGACCTGTGCCGAAGTCAGATGCTTAACCAAATGAGCCACCCAGGTACCTCAATGTAAATTCACTTTTTATTAGTCATTTATATTTTTTCCGTAGGCTTGCCATTTGCCATCTTGTATCCTTAATTGGGGATGTCTCTTAAAAAATAAAACTGAGTATTGTTTTTAAATACAGTATGAAAATGCTTGTCTTTTAATTGGTGTGTTTAGTCCACTTTCAGTTTGTATTTAAACCTAATATCTTCCTATATGTTATTCACTGGTGTGCACTTGTTCTGTACTCCTCTTTCTTTCCTTCCTTGACATTTTGGAGATTATTTAGCACTTTTGTTTTTATATTTTTCCTCTTTATTACCTTGTTATGTATACATTCTATGACTACTATTTTAAGAGTGCCTTGGATATTATATTATGCCTTAGCTAATTTTAACTATTATATGCAGTAGTATGTTAAGCATGTTTTAGATAATGTGGGAACATTAGACCCTTGCTCTTCCAAGTATGGTCCACAGACCAACAATACTGGCATCACCTGGGTGCTTGTTAGAAATGCAGAATTCTTGGAGACCTGCCCCTGATATACTGAATCAGAGAAGTTTTACAAGAATCTCAGATATAACTTATTGCACCTTAAATTCAAGGGGCATTGCCTTGGAAAACATTTAACTCCAACTACCCTTCCTTCTGCCCCTTTCTGTCACTGTGGCTATGTAATTTAATTCTAAAATACTTGCAAACCCCACAAATCATTACTATTATTTAAGTAGCAAATAGATTTACCCATGTATTTAGCTACATATTAGATTGAATCACATATTTATTATTGTTTCTCTCCTGTTTTCTATTCCTCCTTCTTTATAGTCACATCTGGAATAACTTTCTATGTACTACAACTCCTTCAGTATTTTCACTAGTGTGGAACAGCTGGTGTTTCACTTGAAAAGATAGTCACTAGGTATAAAATTCTAGTTAATGCTGCCCAAAGCAACTAGCACAATGTTTATGCCATTATAGATACTCTATATATTTGGTGAATTGTTTAACAATACAATGACTTAATTGATTTTAACATACAACAGAGCAGCGGTATTTTTTTTTAGAAATAAAGTTTTTTGTTGAACATAATAAAGCAATAAATTCTCTTTTTCTTTCTGATTGTGGAAGTAATCTTTATAAAACCTCATATTGATTGCAAGAGTCTAAAGGTCTCTATGAAGATCACAGAAGTTAAAATATTTAATCAATTCAAAGTTTTACAAAATCAAATGAATATGTAAAAGTACCCTATGCAGAAGTATTTTAGTTAAGTCTAAAATACTACAGTACAATATGCTTAATTTTGACAATAGATTTCATATATTGAAAAAAAATAAAATAAAATAATAAACAAAAATAAAAAAAAGAAAAAAAAGAAAATGCTACACTCAAGAAGTGCAGAATGCAGGGGTGCCTAGGTGGCTCTGAGCAAAGCAAGATTGAAGTGTGTACAAGGAATTGTAGTTTCTCATGACATTATACACCTTAGTTGGAAAAAAGTGATTTCTGTAGCTATAGATTTCTGTAGCTATAGAAGTATTGTTGAATAAGAATGCACTAAAACTTATTCAATTAATGCTGTGAATCTTACTGCAAATTAGAACATCTAGATTTGACAGTAGCTAGTTTGTTGTTGTTGTTTGTTTCAAGCATGTGTCATTCATATCATCTTGGTAACTTTTCTGTTTATAGTGACTACTCTCAGTGTTCAGCAAACAAAAAACCTTAACATGTTTTTGTTAAGTTATAACTTTTCTAATAGATTTCACTTTATATCCTTTATAATGGGAAGAAAGAGAAACTAGCAAATTAATACTTCTCCCTGAAGCTAATTTTTATTGCTATTTTTACTCTAAAGCACCCACAAATTAGCATGTTATTTATTTTTAACAAAAACATATTGAACATCTATTATGTTACAGGTAGTTAGAATTTTGGAAAATTATTTAATAATCTTAATTAACTGCCACCAATTTAGATTCTAATCTGCTTTGAGAAACAGCCAAGGAAAGATATTCTATATGCCATTCTAATGTTTGACGACTCTTATGAAAAGGAAATTCTTATCTACCTAAATTTTACATCGTGTAATTTAACATCCTTTGGTATGAAAAGTATTTGAAGCTAATAAGAATACCAATGACTGAGTCAACCAGCCCATTTATTTTCACATACATTTTTACAATTTTACCTGATGAATAAAGTAGTTTTCTTCAGAGCCATGAGGATCATTTGCATTGGTAATAGTTTTCAAATTCTTACTCCACTCAAGAACTACCCACTATTCCACCAGTATCTGCCATCTCAAAGGAACTACTGAGGATTTGGTCAGCTTCTGTAGATGGCATCTATTTGGCGACAATTTTCTTTTTGAGATATAACTGACATGTAATATTGTGTAAGTTTATGGTGCACATGTGGATTTGCCCCATTTACATATTTCAGTATGATTACCACCAAAGTTTCTATGTATGACATCTTTTGAGTGATAGAAGATCTGCTTTTTTTCTCATCAAGCCACTATGTAGTACCAATATGTAGAAGTTCAACCTTTTTGGAATTATGTAATTACAGAATAAGGAAGCATAAGTGCAAAGGTATTAGAATTGAAAACAAAAACAAGCAATGAAGAAAAATATGAGTAAATATTATCCTTTGGTTTTCTCTTATTTTGTTACAGTGTTTTAAATGTTTTCAATGTTTATTCTCTAATCATCATTACAAAATTGTGTTTAGCCTTCCTCAACTCTTTCTCATGTCAATTTACAAATCTCTTAATTTGATCCTATTTTAAATAGTGTCGATGAGAATTTAAAAAAGTCATGGACTGATGTATTTGTCTTATTTATATTTAGTAATATCAACTTCCAGTTTTTAAAAATTTTTGTACCACCTATGTGCCAAGGACTTTATATACATTTCTTAACAAAAAAAACCCACCCAAAACCAAAACAAAGATAATATTTTATCCCTGATTTAAGGAGGAAAATCATCATCAGAGAAGTTGTGGTATGTATTTGCTTACTAGGTAGCCATGAGAGCATGTTTCTTGACTCCAAAACACTGGAATTTACCTACATTATTTTTTTTCCACTACATCAAATTATTTTTCAAAATTTTCCAGTTTTATTGTGTGATACTGAGAGATAATTAACATATATCACTGTGTAAGTTTAAGGCAAACAGTATAACGATTTGATTTATATATATTGTGAAATGATTACTACAATAATTTAGCTAACATTGATCTTATATAAATACAAAGGTAAGAAAGAAGAAAAGAAAAAAATAATACTCCTTTTGATGAGGACTCTTAAGACTTATTCTCTTAATAACTTTCCTGTATATCATACAGCAATGTTAATGGTAGTCATCATGTTGTATGTTGTATCACTAGTACTTATTTATCTTCTAAGTGCAAGTTTGTATTTTTTTGGTCACCTTCTTCTAGTTCTGCCTCTCTCCATGCTCCCCCAGACCCTGCTTCTGGTAATCACAGATCTGATCTCTTTTTCTATGAGTTTGGTTTTTGTTTGTTTAGATTTCACATATAAGTGAGATCATGCAGTATTTGTCTTTCTTTGACTTATTTCACTTAGCATAATGCCCTCAAGGTTCATCCCTGTCATCGCAAAGGACAGAATTGCTTCATTTTTTATTGAATAACATTCCATACACACACACACACACACACACACACACACACATATACATATATATACATATATATATATATACACACATATAGCACAACTATATATATATATATATAGCATAACTTCTTTATCCATTCATCCATCGAGAGATACATAGGTTGCTTTTATATCTTGGGTGTTATAAATGATGCTGCTGTGAACATGGGGGTGCAGATATCTTTTTGCGTTAGTGTTTTTTCTTCTGAATATATTTTCAGTAGTGGAATTGTTAGATCATATGGTAATTCTATTTTTAATTTTCTAAGGATCCTTCATACTGTTTTCCATAGTGGCTATACCAATTTACATTCCTATTCCTACCTATAGGGCCCAAGTATTCTTTTTTCTCCACATCCTCATCAGAATTTGTTATCTCCTGCCTTATTGATGATGAAAAGGTGAGGAAAACATTTTTTTTCCATGACATTCCTCAGACAAACACAAAGCATTTTAGATCACACACATTAGTCATTTGAGCATCCCTATCTTATTCTGATCAGTATTGTCAGAACAGGGTTTTGAAGGAAACATTTACTATAGGCCATTCCGATTTCAATGTTAGTTACCAAAGACTGCCTTCTGGATACCAGCCATTTTATGATGGGAGAGAAATCAACAAACAGTGCACCATCTTTTATTCTAGACTATTAACATTACCAGTCCTGACAACATAGGAGTGACATCGTGGGAAGTATTATTCTCTATTTCTGTAGAAAACACCACCAATGGAAGGAAATGACCCCTGAGATTAGCTTCCTTTCTCAGCCAACAGGTAATTGGCAATTTTCCAACTTTTATGATTTTTCTAAGACAAGTATATTTTCTATTTTACTATGTAATAATGAGTATATCTTCAAGCCACCAAAAAATTAGGATCTGTTGTGTGAACCTAATATAAGAAAACTATTTGTTTTTTTGGAAAATGTTTAACCAACAAATATCTTCGAATTCTAGCATTGGAACACACCACAGAAAGGCCTCACTGTAAGGAGAAAGTATTACATATCATTTTGTTTTTAATTTCGAAGGCGAAATAACATACCACATAATTTTAAACAATCTTTTTTAATTGTAATAATTTGTTTTTCTTGAGGTGTAATTAATATACACTATTACATTAGTTACGGTTATCCAATATAATGATTTAACAGTTCTATATATTACTCAGTGCTCATAAAGATAAGTGTGCTGTTACCCCTTTATCTGTTTACCCCTCTCCCCACGCCACCCCTCTGGCAACCATCAATTTGTTCTCTGTATCTAGGAGTCTGTCTCTGTGTTTGCCCCTTTTGTTTCTTAAATTCCAAATGTGTATGAAATATTTTATTTTATTTTTTTAAATTGAAGTATAGTTGACACAATGTCACACTAGTTTTAGGTATAACATAGTGATTCAACACCTTTATGCCTTATGCTATGCTTAACTGCAATACAGCTACCATCTGTCCCTATATAACACTATTACAATACCATTGGCTATATTGCCTATGCTGTACCTTTTATCCCCATGATTTATTCATTTCATAACTAGCAGCCTGTATTGCTCATTCCTCTCACCTGTTTTTCCCATTCCCTATGGCAACCTTCAGTTTATTCTCTGTATTTTGTATTCTCTGGGTTTTTTTTGTTTGCTTGTTTATTCATTTGTTTTTTATTTAGATACCACGTATAAATGAAATCACGTGGTAATTGTCTTTTCAGACTTATTTCACTTAGCATAATACACTCTAGGTCCATCCATGTTCTTGCAAATGGCAAGATGTCATCCTTTTTATGGCAGAGTAATATTCCAGTGCTGTGTGTGTATGTGTGTGTGTGTGTGTGTGTGTGCTCACATGTGTGTGTGAACCTCTTCTTATTTCTCCATTCATCTTTTGATGGACCCTTCGGTTGCTTCTATATCTTGGGTATTGTAAATAATGATGTAATAAACAGGGGGGCATATATATTTTTTGAGGAAGCTCTCAGTTTTGCACCAGTGAATATGGTGTTAGCTGTGAATTTTTCATAGATGGCTTTTATTATGTTGAGGTATGTTGCCTCTAAACCCACTTCATTGAGAGATTTTACCATGAACAGATGTTGAATTTTGTCAAATGATTATTCTGCACTTTTGAGATGTTCATGATTTTTACCTTCCTTTTGCTGAAGTGGCACATCATATTGAATGATTTAAGAATATTGAACCACCTTTCATCCCTGAATAAATCTCACTTGATTTTAGTGAATGATCCTTCTAACATTGAATTAAGTTTGCTTAATATATTTTTTTGAGTATTTTTGCATATGTGTTCATCAGGGATATTGGCCTCTAGTTTTCTTTTTTTATAGTATCTTAGGTTTGGTATTGGGATAATGCTAGCTTCATAAAATTTATTCAGAATCTTCACTTCCTTTTCTATTTTTTGGAATAGTTTCAGGAGAATTAAGTATTAGCCCCTCTTTAAATGTTTTATAGATTCAACTGTGAATCCATCTGTTCCTACACTTTTGTTTTGGGGAATTTTTGATTACCAATTCAATTTCATTACTGACTGTTCTGTGCAGATTTTATGTTTCTTCTTGATTCAGTTTTGGAAGATTGTGCATTTTTAGAAATTCTACCATTTCTACTACATGTCCAGTTAGTTGGCATATAACTTTTTATAGTATTCCTTTATACATGATCCTTTACATTACTGTGGTGTCAGTTTTTACTTTTATTTAGTTTTTTATTTACTCGTGTCCTCTCTTCTTTTTTCTTCATGAATCTGGCTAAAGATTTATCAGTTCTGCTTGTTTTTAGTTTCTATTTCATTTATTTCTGATCTGACATTATTTCCTTCATTCTACTAACTTTAGGTTTTGTTTCTTCTTTTTGTAGTTCCTTTAGATATAATTTTAGATTGTTTGAGATCTTGTTTCCTGAGGTAGGCTTGCATCACTATATATCTTTCTTCTAAGACTGCTTTTACTGCATCACAAAATTGTGGATTATTGTTTTTCATGTTCACTTGTCTCCATGCATTTTTTAATTTATTTTTTTTATTTCTTCATTGATCCATTCATCGGTTGTTCGGTAGCATGTTGTTTACCTTCTGCCTGTGTTTTTTTCCAGTTATTATTCTTTTTAATGTGATTGATTTCTGGTTTCATACTGTTATGGTCAGAAATGTTGGCTGATAGGATTTCAATCTTCTTAAATATATTGACACTTGTTTTGTGGTCTAACATGTGATCTATTCTGGGGAATGTTTCACATGTACTTGAAAAGAATGTTTATTCTCTTTTTTGTATGTAATGTTCTGTATATATTTGTAGAGTCAATGTGATCTAATATGTCATTCAAAGCTACTGTTTCCTTATTGATTTTTTTGGCTGGATGATCAATCCATTGATGTAACTTGGGTTTAAAGTCACCTAAGTATTGTTGTCAATTTCTCCCTTCATGTCTGTTAATATTTTTTTTATGACTTTAGGTGCTCCAATGTTCAGTGCATAGATATTTACAATTGTTATATCCTCTTTTTAGATTAACCCCTTTATCATTATGTGATGCCTTTGTCTATTGTAATAGTCCTTGATTTAAGACCTGTTTTTTCTGATATAAGTATTGGTGTCCTGGCTTTTTTTTTTTTTTTTTTTTTGCTTTCATTTGTATGGACTATGTTTTTGCATACATTTACTTTCAGTCTGTATGCGTCTTTAGGTCTAAATTGTCTTTTGTAGGCAGCATATAGATGGATCTTGTTTTCGTAATCCATTACTGCACTCTAAGAGCTTTTCTTTCCCTCTTATAGAAGTCCATTTAATATTTCTTTCAAAATGAATTTAGTGGTGAAGTACTCCTTAAACTTTTGTTTGTCTGGGAAACTATTTATTTCTCTTTAAGTTATCTTATCAATTCCAAACCTGCCTGGATAGAGTATTTCTGGTTTTATTTATTTATTTTTTTTTCATTTCAGCTCCTTAAGTATATCATGCAACTCCCTTCTGGCCAGTAAAGGCTCTACTGAAAAATCAGCTGATAACCTTATGGAATTTCCCTTGTATGTGACTTTTTTTTTGTTTGTTTCTCTATCACTGCTTTTAAATTTCTCTCTTTATCTTCTACTCTTTGACATTTTTTTTTTGACATTTATTTATTTTTGAGAGACAGAGCACAAGTGGGAGAGGGGTAGAGAGAGAAGGAGATACAGAAACCAAAGCAGGGTCCAGGCTCTAAGCTGTCAGCACAGAGCCTGATGAGGGGCTCGAACTCACAAACTGTGAGATCATGACCTGAGCCGAAGTCGGATACTTAACTGACTGAGCCACCCTGGCACCCCTACTCTTTGACATTTTAATTATTATGTGTCATGGTGTGCACCTCCTTGGGTTCAATTTGTTTTGAATTTTATGCTTACTGAACCTGGATGCCTGCTTCCTTCCCTACGTTAAGGAAGTTTTCAGTTAGTATTTCTTCAAATAGCTTCTTTCTCTATTTCTTCTTCTAATACCCTTATAATGTGAATGTTTGCTTGATTTTGTCCACGAGAAACATTGTCCTATCATCTTTTTTAAAAATTTTTGTTTTCTTTTGTTCAGCTGGGTGCTTTCCAATATATGGTCTTCCACACATGTCTGATCTGTTCTTCACTTCCTTATCTCCTGTTGTTTCCCTCTAGTGTATTTAAATTTCAGTTATTGCATTCTTCAACTCTGATTGGTTCATTTTTATATTTTCTATCTCTTTGTTGAACTTCTCACTAAGTTCTATCACTCATCTCCAGCCCAGTGAGCAACATTATGATCAATATATTAAATTATTTATCAGACATATTGCTTATCGCCATTTCATTTGGTTCTTTTTCTGAGGTTTTGTTTTGTTCTTTTGTTTGAATATTTTTATATCCCCATTTTTCTGGACTTCCTGTGTTTGTTTCTATGTATTAAGTATAAAGCCTAATTCTCTTAAACTTGAAAGAATGTTCTCATGTATAGTCATCCCCAAGGTAGACTGTGTGTGTCTGATGACTATGGCTGGCTGGCTGGCTGAGGTACATCTTGCATGGGCTAGGGTCCTGTTGCACTTTGTACTGGGCTGCCCTAGTATTATCTAGAGCTGAATAAACATGGACCAGGGCCGTCCCAGGTCTCTGTGCAGAACGTACCCCAGAAAGACTGGTGAAGCTGAAGTGGGTGCAAACTGATCGGTCCCAGGGCTCTTTACACAGAGGGAAACATGGCAGGATAGCTAAACTAGATGCAGTCCTGGGTGTCCCAGGGTCCTCACTGCAACTGGAGGTAAGGCTAGTGCAGGCCAGAGTGTCAGAGTGTATTCCATGCAGGGCACCCTGGTGGAGTGCCTGGAGCCATAGCAAGTGTAAGCCAGGAGGTCCCTGAGTGCTCTGCACTGTGGATGCCCTAAAAAGTCATGTAGAGCCCACATATTTGGGTCTGAGGTGTTCTGGTGTGCTTTGTGTCTGTATCATCTTGGTAAGACAGCTGGAACTATAGTGAGAGCTGACAGGGTTATCCCAAAGTATGAAATGCTGGGAAAATCTTGGTGGGATGGCTGGAGTTGATGTGGGCTAGGCAGTTGGCCAGCTAGTATACAGGGACCTTGCTCCCATTTATACTGTCAAGGTGGAGCAGGAGTGGGATAGTAAACTGTGGTACTCACCAGTCCTTTTCACCTGGAAAGAATTCAAGTAGCTAGCTCTCTCCTCATTTGGCAGGGTTATGGGGTTAGTCCCTTTGTACTTTAGTTGCTCTTTTATTTTTTATTGTTTTTAAATTTTAATTTCAGAATAGTTAATATACAGTGTTATGTTTGCTTCAGGTGTACAACATAGTGATTCAACAATTCTATACATTACTCAGTGCTCATTATGATAAGTGTCCTCCTCCTAATCCACTTCACCCCTCCCTCCACCAACCTCATCTCTAGTAACCATCAGTATATTCTCTATAGTTAAGAGTCTGTGTTTTGGTCTCTTTTTTTTTTCATTTTTTGTTTCTTAAATTCCACATATGAATCAAATCATATGGTAGTCTTTCTGTGACTTCCCTTACTATTATACACTCTAGATCCATCCACATTGTTGAAATGGTAAGATTTCATTATTTTTTATGGCTGAATAATATGCTACTATATGTATATATACATACATATATACACATATATACATATATATACGTGTATATATACACACATATACACATATATACATATATATGTACACATATATATACCTATATACACATATATACATATATATGTACACATATATATACACCTATATGCATATATATATATATTAGGTTATTATTCAGGCATAACAAATAATGAAATCTTACCATTTCAACAATATGGATGATCTAGTGTGTATAATATACACATGTATATATACATATCTCATATCTTCTTTATCCATTCATCTATTGATGGGCATGTGGGCTGCTTCCATAATCTGACTATTGTAAATAATGCTACAATAAACATAGGGGTGCATATATCCCTTAGAATTAGTGTTTTCATATTATTTCAGTAAATACCCAGTAATATATTATTGTATCACATGATAGTTCTATTTTTAATTTTTTGAGGATTCTCTATACTGTTTTGCACAATGGCTACACCAGTTTGAATCCCAACCAACAGTACAGAAAGATAACTTTTGTCCACATGCTTGCCAACACTTATTTCTTGTATTTTTGATTCCAGTCATTCTGACATGTGTGAGGCAATATCTCGTTGTGGTTTTGATTTTCATTTCCATGATGATTAGTAATATTGAGCACCTTCTCATAGGTCTGTTGGCCATCTGTATGTCTTCTTTAGAGATGTGTCTATTCATGTCTTCTGGCTCTTGTTAATTGGATTATTCTTTTGATGTTGAGTTGTGCAAATTCTTAATATATTTTGCATTCTAATCCTTTATCAGATGTGTTATTTGCAAATATGTTCTCCCATTCAGTAGGTTTTCTTTTAGTTTGGGGGATTGTTTGCTTTTCTGTGAAGAGCTTTTTATTTTGATTCAGTCCCAGTAGTTCATTTTGACTTTTGTTTCTCTTGCCTCAGAAGACATATCTAGAAAAATGTTGCTGTGGCTAATGTCAGAGAAATTACTGCTTGTGCTGTTTTCTAGGACTCTTATGGTTTCAGGTGTCACATTTAGGTCCTTAATCGATTTTGAGTTTATTTTTGTGTATGATGAAAGAAAGTGGACTAGTTCCATTCTTTTCCATGTAGGTGTCCAGTTTTCCTTAACACCATTGGAAAATACGTTTTTCCATTGTATATTCTTGCCTCTTTTGTCAAAGAATTAATTGCCTTAATAAATGTGGGTTTATTTATGAGCTCTCTATTCTGTTTTATGTGCCTATTTTTGTGCAAGTGCCATAACATTTTTATTACTACAGCTTTGTAGTATAACTTAAATCTGGTTTTGTGATACCTCTAGTTTTTTTTTTTTTTTTAAATTTATTTTTCAACATTGCTTTGGCTATTTGGGGTCTTTTGTGGTTCCATACAAATTTTAGGATTGTTTCTTTGAGCTCTGTGAACAATGCTGTTCATATTTTGCTGGGATTACATTAAATCTGTATATTGATTTGGGTAGTATGGCTAATTTAACAATATTAATTACTCCAGCTTATAAGCATGGAATAGCTTTCCATTTGTTTGTGTTGTCTTTAATTTCCTTCATCAGTGTTTTATAGTTTTCAGAGTACAGGTCTTTTACCTTCTTGGTTAAGTTTATTCGTAGATATTTGATTCTTTTTGGTGCAATATTAAATGGGATTATTTTCTTAATTTCTCTTTCTGGGTTTTTTATATACAGTATCATGTTATTCTGCAAATAGTAAAAATTTTACTTCTTCCTTACCAATTTGTATGCCTTTTAGATCTTTTTCATGTCTTATTGCCGTGTCTAGGACTTTCAGTACTATGTTGAATAAAATTGGTGAGAGCAGACATCCTTTTCCTGCTCCTTATCTTAGGGGAAAAGTTCTCAGTTTTTCACCATTGATGTTCGCTGTGAGTTATTCATAGATAGCCTTTATTATATTGAGGTATGTTTCTGCCATCTATACATATGATAATAGTGTTTTTATCCTTTCTCTTGTTGATATTATATATCGAATTGATTTGTAAATATTGAACCAACCTTGCATCCCAGGAATAAATCCCACTTGATTGTGGTAATTTTTTAAAATATATTGTTGGATTCAGTTTGCTAATATTTTGTTGAGGATTTTGCATCTATGTTCAGAGATATTGGCCTATACTTCTCTTTTTTGTAGTGTCTTTATCTGGTTTTGGTATGAACGTATGTTCATGAGGTATGCTGGCCTCATAGAATGAATTTGGAAGTTTTCCTTCCTCTTCTATGTCTGGAATAGTTTAAGAAGAGTAAGTATTAACTCTTCTTTAAATGTCTAGTAGAATTCCCCTGTGAAGCTAATTGTTTCTGAATTCTGTTTGTTTGGAATGTTTGGATCTAGTACTGATTCAATTTCATTATTATTAAATGATCTGTTCAAATTTTTTATTTCTTCCTGATTCAGTTTTGAGAGGTTATATGTTTTTAGGAATTTATCCATTTCTTGTAGGTTGTCCAATTTATGGGCATTTAATTTTTATTTATCTCTTTTTAAAATTTTTATCCTTTTGGGGAGCCTGGGTGGCTCAGTCAGTTAAACGTCTAACTTTGGCTCAGGTCATGATCTCACAGTCCGTGAGTTCGAGCCCTGCTTCGGGCTCTGTGCTGACAGTTCAGAGCCTGGAGCCTGTTTCGGATTCTGTGTCTCTCTCTCTCTATGACCCTCCCCCATTCATGCTCTGTCTCTCTCTGTCTCAAAAATAAATAAACATTTTTTAAAAAAATTTTTTTAAATAAATAAATAAAAATTTTATCCTTTTATATTCTCATCCTTTGTATTTCTGTGGTGTTGGTTGTTATTTTTTCTCTTTCATTTCTAATTTGGTTTGACATCTCATCCTCTTTTTTTTTTCTTTATGATGAGTCTGGCTAAAGTTGTATCAAATTTTTTTTATCTTTTATAGAACCAGGTCCTGGTTTCACTGATCTATTTTTTTAATTTAATTTTTATTTTATTTCTATTCTAATCTTCCCTTTGCTGGCTTCGACTTTGTTTGTTGTTCTTTTTCTGGCTCCTTTACGTGTATGGTTATGTTGTTTATTTGAGATTTTTCTTGCTTTTTGAGGTAGGCCTATTTTGCCAGAAATATCCCTCTAAAGTAGCTTTTGCTGCATCTCAAAGGTTTTGCACCACTGTGATTTCAATCTCATTTGTCTCCCTATATAATTTTTTTCCCTTTGATTTCTGGCTGACCCATTCATTGTTTAGTAGCATATTAATCAACCTCCATGTATTTGTGTTCTTTGTAGATAGTTTCTTTTTTTTTTAAAATGTTTATATTTGAGAGAGAGAGGGAGACACAGACCTCAAAGTGGGTTCCAGGCTCTGTGCTGATAGTGCAGAGCCTGATATGGGGCTCAAACTCAGAAACCATGAGATCATGACCTCAACCAACTGAGCCACCCAGGCGCCCCTGATAGTCTCTTGTTTTTGATTTCTAATTTCATAGCATTCATTTGTGGTCAGGAAAGATGCATGATATGATTTAAATCTTTGTGGTTTGTTGAAATTTGTTTTGTGGCCTGATATTCCATGTACACTTGAAAGAAATGTGTATTCTGATGTCTTAGTATGGAATGTTCTGAATACATCTGTTATCTGGTCAAATGTGTCATTCAAAATCAATGTTTCCTTGTTGATTTTCTGTTTGTATTGATGTAAGTGGGGTGTTAATATCTCCTACTATTATCATATTACTATCAATTAGTTCCTTTATATTATTAGCTGCTTTTTGTATTTGGGTCCTCCTATATTGGGTTTATAATTATTTACATTTATTATGTATTCTTGTTGGATTGTTCCCTTTATGATTACAGTGTTCTTCTTTTTCTCTTGTTTCGGTCTTTGTTTTAAAGTCTATTTTGTCTGATGTAAGTATTGGTAGCCCAGCTTTAATTTCCATTCCATTCCATTTGTTCTTTTCTTTTCTTCTTTCTTTCTTTATTCTTTCTTCTCTTTCTCCTTTATTTTTCTTCTTTCTTTCTTTCTTTTTTTTCTATATTTGATACCTTCTTCCTTTAGCCAGGAAAGTATCTGAGGTGAATTTTCTTAAAACAATCACAGGAGCCATTATCTGGAAACACACTGAAATACCAACTTTTTAACCATTAAACACCTAGTCAGAACTAAATCTAAAAATTAATTATTCATAATTAAAATGTTTTTCAAAATATATGTAAAATTGGGCTACCAACACATTTATATAATAATATTCCCTTCCTTTTTCATGATGAATACTTTTCCATCCCTTCACTTGCCATCTGTGTGTGTCTTTAGGTCTGAAACCAGTCTCTTCTAGTCAGCGTATAGTTGGGTCTTGCTTTTTATATTTTTAAATGTTTATTTTTGAGAGAGAGAGCATAAATGGGGGAGGGACAGAGGATCTGAAGCAGGCTCTGCGCTGACAGCAACAAGCCTAATGTGGGGCCTGAACCCACGAACCATGAGATCATGACCTCAGCTGAAATCAGACGCTCAACTGATTGAGCCACCCAGGTATCCCAGATAGGTCTTGCTTTTTAATCCATGCCATTACCATATGTTTTTTATTGGGGCATTAAGTCCATTTACATACAAAGTAATTGTTGGGAGGTATGTACTTATTGCCATTTTGTTACTTATTTTATGATTGTTTTTGTAGTTCTCTCTTCCTTTCTTCTCTTGTTCTCTAACAGTTTGCTAACTTTCTTTAGTGATATAGCAAAACGTTGTTTTGCAAGCATAATTTGTTCAGGAAACATGCTTGTGATCCACAGTACTCATATATCAACGCGAATTTCAAGAACCATTGACTCAATTTTGATCATGTGACATTTGGCATCATGTACTACTTATATTGCAAGACATCACTTGTTTATCAAGTTAAAATTTATTAGAAATGTTTGCTCATCTTGCAGAACACTCACAGAACAAGTTACTCGCAATCCAAGGTTTTACTGTACTTACATCCCTTGCTCTTCATTTTTTGCATATCTGTTACTGCTTTTTTTAAATTTGTATTTACTATTAGTTTGTATGTAACATCTTATGCATATTAAAGTCTATATTAAGTTGATGGTCAGTTAAGTTTGAACCTGTTCTTTCCTCTTCTCAGTCCTGGATTTTAGGAATAGGCTGTTATATTTTATATCCTTTTATTTTGTGAATACCTTGATTGATTTTTATAGATATACTTAATTTTATTTCCTCTGTGCTTCCTAGTTTTCTTACTCTGGCTTGTGGTCTTTCCTTTCCACTCAGACTCAGAGTCCCTTTTAACATCTCTTGTAAGGACGGGTTGGTGGTGATGGATTTCTTTAACTTTTTCTTTGTTTTGTTTTTATTTTTGTTTTTGTCTGGGAAACTCTTTATCTCTCCTTCTATTCTGAATGGTAGCCTTGCTGGATAGAGTATTTTTGGCTGTTTTTTGTTGTTGTTGTTGTTGTTGTTGTTGTTGTTGTTTTCTTTTTCTTTCAGCACTTTGAATATATCATGCCACTCCCTCTGGCCTGAAAAGTTTTTGCTGAAAAAATCTGCCGATATATTTATGGGGTTTCTCTTGTATGCAGCTGTTCTCTTTTCTGTTGCTACTTCTACAATTCTGTCTATACCACTACTTTTTGTCATTTTGATCACTGTGTTGGTGTGGATCTCCTTGGGTTGATTTTTTTAAGAGCTTTGTGCCTTCTGGATCTGAATTTCTGTTTTCTTCCCTAGATTTGGGAAGTTTCCAGCTATTTCTTCAAATAAATTTTCTGCTCCACTTTCTGTCTCTTCTCCTTCTGTGACTCCTATAATGCAAATGTTGTTATACTTGAGGTTGTCACTGAATTGCCTGCATCTATTTTCACTTTTTATTTTTTCTGTCTCCTGTTCAGCTTAATTGCTTTCCATTACTCTGTGTTTCAGGTTGTTGATCCATTCTTCTAGTTTCTGTAGTCTACTATTTGTTCCATGTGGTGTATTTTTAATTTCAGTTGAGTTTTTCAACTCTAATAGGCTCTTTTTTTATGATTTGTATATTTGTTAAGGGTCTCACTAATATCTTCCACTCTTTTCTTAAGTCCATTGAGTATCTTTATAATACTTTATAATACTTTAAATTCTCTATCAGGAATATTACTTACCTTCATTTCATTTAGCTCTCTTGCTGTGATTTTGTCCTGTTCTTTCATTTAGGACATCTTACTCTGTCTCCTTGTTTTGTCTAATTCTATTTCTGTTTCTGTATATTAGGAAAGTCAGCTACATGCCTTGCTGTTGAAAGTAGTGGCCTTATGAAGAGGTCCTTTATTGCCCTGAAGTGCAATGTCCCTTCTTCATCAGAACCTGTCACTTCAGAGGGGTATCCTAACTGTTGTGGCTGAGCCACCTTAAAAAATTGTTTTTTTACATTTATTTATTTTTGAGAGATAGAGGGAGATAAAGTGAGAGTAGAGGTGGGGAAGAGAGAGAGGGAGACGCAGAATCTGAAGCAGGCTCCAGGCTCTGAGCTGTCAGTACAGAGCCTTACACGGGGCTCAAACCCACAAACTGTGAGATCATGACCTGAGCCAAAGTTGGACACTTAACCTACTGAGCCACCCAGGCGCCCCATGGCTGAGCCACCTGTTGTCTTCAATCCAATCATCTGCAGTGGCTCTCTTTGCCTGCTGTGGACAGGGTTTGCTCCCTGTGTTGTTAGCGGGCCAGTCTGGGGATGCCTTGGGCTTGAGTTCAGTCAGACTAGGTATTTGCAAGAGGTGCAGTAGTACTAAACTACAAGTAGTACTAAACAACATGACTTACGCTGTGTTGTACCCTGAGAAGCTTCTATTGGTGAATGGGGATTTCAGTCAGACCAGATGTCTGCCCCTAGCCCACTGGTTGCACTTCAGTGGAACTGCTGTGTGTGGTTAACTTCCCCTCCCCGAAAGGAGTAGTCACTTTGGAGGGGTGCTGTCTGGGATGGTTGCACACTGCCAGCCCTTTGGATGGGCTCTGGCCAAGAGCATATTGGAGAAGACAAGTTCACAGGACAATGTGGGAGTGAGTGTGGTGCTAGCAAGTTAGGTAAGGAGTGTGGCATTGCACTGGTTTCCACTTATGGCCATGTGTCTGTGCTGGGGATTGGGGAGGCAATGGTGCCCCCTAGCTTTCTCCCAAGATCTCTGCCCCTCCAGCATATTCTCTGATATTAGTAAATAAATCTTTCCACATAATCCAGGTATTTTTCAAACAGCTGCTTCTATGTTGTATCTCTACGGGGATATTAGTTGTGCTAGGGGCAGGGGCTCAGTTTCCTCTCACCTTGGTTCTCCCAGAGCTGAGCATGTTGATTTTTAAAGTTTCAAGGGTTAAGCCCCACTGATTGTAAGAATTTGTGAAATTATGCCCCTCTCCTTTTCCAAGCTATTGGTTATGGGGGCTCTTCTTCATCATGGGAGCTCCCTGGTATGAGGGTCAGTTTCTTTCACCTCTCCACACCTTTGATGTTCCTGCCTCCTGGGGTAGTCCTCTAGGTCCATTTGGCTCCTGATCTTCTCTCCCCTTTCCTACCCTCTTCAATACAACCTCTTCTCTACATTTAGCTGTGGAGAGTCTGTCTTTCCAGTCTTCAGGTTGGTTTTTAGGTTATTTACACTGATGTGGGTGTTATCTGGTTGTATCTGTGGGATAAAGTGAACTTAGGGTCGTCCTACTCCACCATCTTCCCTGGAAGTCTATCTAGTGGCTGTTTTAAACTTCAGCTTTTTTTTATGTGCCCCAGTGCTCTTAGGGCTGACTTGAGTTAGGGGCTTGGAACTCAATGCAGAGGCAGGAGAGGTATGGTGCCCAGACTCTGCCCCCATCTGAACTATCAAGGCGGTGGCAGAATATAAACTGTGGCACTTGCCAGCCACTGCAACACAGAGAAAGTTACCACAGTTCCCCAACTGTTTGGTAGGTTGCTAAACATGGTTCCTTTTTATTCAACTTGGCCTTTTATACTGTGGCTTTTTTTTTTTTTTTCTGTAATTCAGAGCAATGAGTCTGCTCGCAGTCTCTCAGTGCTATCCCTCCCCACTGCAGTGCAGCATCGGCGACAGTGGTTTCCTTTAGTACTGTATCTCTATCCCTCTTGTTATTTTCTTTGGGGTCTCTCTGTTTTTTGTTGTTCAAAAGAAGCCGTTTATTCAGCTCTTAGTTCTTCTTCAGGAGGAATATTTCTGTACATCACTCTTTTGGACCATAACCCCCCACTGCATCATGTTTTAGAGGAGGAAATTGGTCAAACAGAATCAATTAAAATTGTTATAGTAACATCGTAGAAGATAATTGGACTCAAGATGGAAAGTTGGGTGTATTCTTTACTTTGAAACTTGAAGTTTGGTAGCAAATTATAAGGACTCTTCTTTTAGGATTTATAAAATCTTTTTTAGAAATAATATAGAAGTGTATCCTTTGCATTTACTGCTGAATTTAAACAATAAACTTCTACTTTAGAAAAATATATGTCTAAGAAATGCTGATATAAACAAAAGTAGACTGGATTGTATTTTTCATACAATCTGGCAAAATTTTCATACGAAAAATAAAGATGATTTATAAAGCCATTGGATGGCATCATATCTAAGAAAGATTTATGTTTTATACCTACTCATAAATGAATCTTTTTATTAAAATCTTTGCTCTTTAGTTTTGATTTGTTTTTAGTTGTATACTTTGGTTACAGAAGATTAAGACACCTTATTTACATTTTTATGGGTCACTCTGTGAGATGAATGCACATATTTTAATTACTTAATTTTCTGCATTAGATTTCCAATATAATCATTAATTATAATTTGAAATGATAAACAATGATATAAAGGATGAATGAATAAAGACAATTGTAAATAATGATATGAAGGATAAGTAAGAACATATAGTTTGCAGATAATATATTCAACATTAAATGTTATATTATTTTGAATTGTATTATACTTCCAGCCTGTACAGAAGACCTATCTGTGGTTATCAATGGCAACAAAGAAGTAGTGATTTTAATGTAATAAAAGTTATGAATAATCAAGAATATATAAAATTAATCTCCAGCCACCTCATTATTGGCTCTACAATTTTCAAAATTTAACATTAGGTGGTTTATACAATTTAATGAAATAATTGCAAAAGAACATTTATATAGTTCTTCCTTTATATGTTGAGAAGAATGTAGATATGTATTAGATATACTATTAATAGTGACACTATCAACATGAATTAAAAAAATTTAATATTCATTGAGAACATGTATATTTGATATTTTTCTAACTTAATCTGAGTGTAATTACTATTATTCTCCTTAATTTACAAATAAGGATACTGAACCACAGAGAAATTAAGATATTTGTGCAATAAACTGCAAGAAATTAGTGGAATCAAAAACCAAACACAGGAATGTAGATTTTAGATGTACATAATTTAAGCATAGCCATGCTAACTTTATGATGACATGTTTACAATTTTGTATAGTTGTTGGATCATATCGATGGGTATGATGATAATAGGAAAGATTATACACTTCTTTATTTTTAAGTAATTCTGATTAATTAGATTTTATGAGAAACATCAAGATGAATTATATTTAAGGAATACAAACAATTCATGTCCCAATAAGCCATGCTTGTAGAGAGATGAAAATGCCAAATGTAAGCCCTGTGTTAGTTATCTTTCGCTACATAAAAGGGTATCACAGATTTAATGGATTAAAACAAGACACATTTGCTATGTTGTAGTTTCTGTAGGTTAGTAGTCCACTCACAGCTTAGCTTGGTTTTCTGTTCAGAGCCTCATGAGGCCACAGTCAAGCATCAGTGGAACTATTCACATCTGGAGGCTCAACCAGGAAGATTCTGCTTCCAAGCTTATCAAGCTAAACATAAGTTGTTGGAGAAATTATTTCCTTGTGGTTTTCTGACTTGGGGACTTTGTGGGGGTTTTTATTGTTTTTTTGTTTTTGTTTTTTTTTTTTGTGTGTGTTGCTGGTTATTAGCTAGAGACCATTAAACTTAGCTGCCTTATTTCACTTAGCTTAATGACCCCAGGGTACATCTATGTTGTTGCAAATGGCAGGATTTCTTTCTCTCTCATAGCTGAATAATATTTTATATATATATATCTCACATATCTTTTTATCCATCTGTCATTGTACACTTAGGTTGTTTCCATATCTTGGCTATTGTGAATAATGCTGCCATAAACATGCTAATGCACATCTTTTCATTATCGTGTTTCATTTTCTTCAGATATATACCTAGAAGTGAGATTGCTGGACCATATTATGATATAGATCATAGTTGTTCTATATTTTTATGTTTTTTGAGGAACCTCAATAATGTTTTCCATAGTGACTGAACTAATTTACATTCTAAACAACAATGTTAAAGAGCCCTATTTTCTCCATAAACTCAACGGTACTTGTCGTTGTTTTCCTGATAGTTATTTAACAGATGTGAGGTGATATTTCATCAGTTTTCATTTCCCTGATGATTAGTGATGTTAAGCATTTTTCAGGTACCTGTTGGCCATTTGTATGTCTTTTTTTGAAAAAAAAAAAAAAAGCACAGTCAGGTCCTCTGTCCGTTTCTCAATCCGATGGTTTTTGTTAAGTTCTCAATCCGATGGTTTCTCAATCCGATGGTTTTTGTTAAGTTCTTTATATATTGGATATTAACTCCTTATGCAATAGTTTCAAACATTTTCTCTCATTCTATAAGTTACCTTCTCATTTTGTCTATTGTTTCTTTTTATTTGAATTCTTTAAGTTTGATTTAGTCTCACTGTTGATGTTTGGTTTCGTTTCTTGTTCTTTAGGTATTGTATCTAAAAAAAATACTGCCAAAACCAATGTCATGGAGCTTCTTTTTTTCTGTTAAGAATTTTAAAGTATCAGGTCTTCTTTTTAAGTCTTTAATCTGTTTTGAATTAATTTTTGTGAGTGGTATAAGGATCTAATATTTGTCTGCATATATTTATCCAGTTTCCCCCACACCATTTGTTAAACAGACTATTTTCCCCCATTGAACATTCTTGGCTCCCTTGTCAAATATTTGTTGACTCCATATGTGAAGACTCATTTTCAGGCTCTCTATTCCATTGGAATGTGTGTCTGTTATGCCAGTACTCTATTGCTTTAATTACCATAGTTTTGTAATACAGTTTGAAATAACAAGGAAGTATGATTCCTCTTGATTTATTCTCATTTTTCAGGGTTGCTCTGGCTCTTCTGGATCTTTTGTAGTTCCACATGAATTATATATAGTATTTCTGTGAAAAATTCCACTGGAAGTTCTATAGGGATTGCATGAATATGTAGATGACTTTGGGTAGTATGGACATTTTAATATTATTCGTGTCAATGAGCATGGGATGTCTTTCCACTTTTTGTGTGTGCCTTCAGTTTCTTTTATGAGAATCTTGTAATTTTCATCATACAGATATTTCACTTCCTTGGTTAAATTTATTCCTAAATATTTTATTGTTTTTGATGTTACTGTAAAAGAGACACCTTTTTATATTTCTTTTTCAGAATTTTTCTTGTTTGTGTCTACAAACATAAGATTTATGCAAGTTGACTCTAAATCCTATAACTTTACTAAATTTGTTGATTAATTCCAACAGTTATTTGGTTGATTATTTAGAATTTTCTACATATAAGATCATATCATCTACAAATAATGACAATTTTATTTCCTTTTTTTATTTGGATGCCTTTTATTTCCATCCCCGCTTGCCCAAGATAGGACTTCCAATACTGAGTTGAATAACAGTGGTGAGAGTGAGCATCCTTGTCTTGTTCTTATAGGAAAATCTTTCCCTGTTGAGTGTGGTGTTAGCTGTGCCTTTGTTGTATATGATCTTCATTATCTTGAGGTATATTCCTTCTGTACTCAATTTGTGGAGAGATTTCATTATTATTTAAATATTTATTTATTTTGAGAGAGAGAGAGAGAGAATGAGCTGGGTAGGAACAGAGAGAGAGGGAAAGAGAGTACCAAGCAGGCTCCACACCCAGTGGGTATGGAGCCCAATATGGGGCTTGATTTGTGCTGGTGAGATCACGAACTGAGCTGATAGCAAGAGTTGTATGCTTAGTCAACTGAGCCACCCAGACTCAGAGATTTAATTATTTAATGGTTATTTTATTATTTAATGTTTACTATTTAATGTTATTATTTTCTTTTATTATTTTAATATGTATTTTTTTCAAATGTCTTTTCTGCATCTATTGAGATGATCATGTGGTTTTTATGTTTCATTCTACTAATGTGGTGCATCACATTTATTGATTTGCATATGTTAAACTATCTTTGCATCCAAGGAATAATTCTCACTAGATCATGATGTATATCCTTTTAATGTGTTGTTGAATTATGCTATATTTTTAAAGAACTTTTGGGTCTAAGATGGCAGCAGAGTAAGACTCTGAACTCACCTCCTCCATGGACACATCAAATCTACACCTATATATAGAGCAATTTCTCCTGAATAACTAAGGGCTTATTGAACAGCTTTTATACAATAAAAGATACAGGGACCATATAAAGAATTGCAGGAGACACAGAGATGTGGTAACAATGGGAACCCCATTCCCAGTGGTGCAAACTGCAATGGAAAGGGATCATACTAAGGAATCACAAGCAAACACAGACAAAAGCTATAGTTCAGAAAAACCACATGCACGGCACTGTGAGGTGGCAGGGAGGCTCTTCCCCAGAACTAGGACACACAGAGTGGGAATATTTAAGACATTGGGGTTTAAATCCCAGCCAAGCACCAGGGAGGCACCAGAATAGGCAGAGCAGGACAAACTGCCTCATTTGCACGTGCGGCACAGTGAGGATAGCCTGAACAGGGTGGTTTGGGACACCTGGTCCCTGGAGGGGAGACTGGGGTGTCACCATTTTTCTCCTCATCACCAACAAGGTGGAGCTTCAGGGATTGGACATGGGCCCACAGGGGAGGCAGGACCCACCTACACTAAACCACACCTCTCTACTCCTGGTAACTGCTTATCTACTAGAGCAGGACTGATGCTGACTAAACAGACAGCTCCTCCTCCAGACCTGCACTGCTGCATTGCGTGGTTTAATTCTTGGGAAGTTCTTATTATATAGATATATTCTTCCTTCCTTTTCTCCTTCTTATCTCTTCTGTCCTCTAGTCTGGTTACTCTGGTTGTTGGTTTGTTTAAGCAGACATATTTAGTCCATTCTCTTGATATGTGTTCCACACCTCCCTTTTTATTTTCCTTTTTCTCTTTCTGGATTAAGCCATAGAGTATCTCTGGTCAATTTTATTTTATTTTCTTTTTCCCCTGCCCATGTCTTTTCTCTCTTTGTATGGGATAAGGCCTCTTCCATCAGCACCCTGTTGTTTACTTGTAGCTGGTGTTTCTGTTTTTTTATTTTCATTTGTTTTTTGTTTGTTTGTTTTCCTTTCCAGGGCTCTTTTAATGAAAAAATCAAAGCACACCTGATGGAGGGTCCAAGACATCACTATGAGTAGGGAGATAAAGTAACCAAAGTCACAACAACAGAGAGCAAGTAACACTCTTTAAAAAATACCTCCTAAAGGGCCAGAACTTGGACACTGTATGACTCCTTTTTAATATAGTAGTGCTCACAGGTGCAGGACACATTACAATATTTTAAAACACATAAGGGATACATATTTTAAAACTAGCCAAAATGATGAAATGGAAGAATTCTCCTGAAAAGAAATTTCAGGAAGAAATGACAGCTAAAGAATTGATCAAAACAGATGTAAACAATATAACTGAACAAGAATTCAGAATAATAGTCATTAGGTTAATCACTGGGCTAAAAAAAAAATCATAGAATACAGCAGAGAATCTATTGCTGAAGAGATCAAGGAACTAAAAACTAGTCATGATGAGGTAAAAAGTTCTGTAAAGGAGGTGCAAAATAAACTAGGGGCAGTGACAGCAAGGATTGAAGAGACAGAGGGGAGATTAAGTGAAATAGAAGATAAAATGATGGAAAAAGATGAAGCTGAGAAAAGAGAGATAAAAAAATTCTGGACCATGAGGGGAGAATTAGAGAACAAAGTGATTCAATGAAACAGAACAATATCTGTATCATAGGAGTTCCAGAAAAAGAGAGAGAGAAAGGGGCTGAAGTTATACTTGAACACATCATAGCTGAAAACATCCCCAATCTGGAGAAGGAAACAGACATCAAAACCAGGAGGCACAGAGAACTCCCTTCAGACATAACTTGAACCGATATTGTGCAAGACATAGCATAGTGAAACTGGCAAAATACAAGGATAAAGAGAGAATTCTGAAAGCAGCCAGGGATAAACGGGCCTTAACCTACAAGGGTAGACATTTAAGGGAAGTAGCAGACCTATCTACTGAAACTTGGCAAGCCAGAAAGGAGTGGAAGGAAATTTTCAATGTGCTGAATAGGAAAAATATGCAGCCAATAATCCTGTATCCAGCAAGTCTGTCATTCAGAATAGAAGGAGAAATAAAGGTTTTCCCAAACAAACAAAAACTGAAGGAATTTATCACCACTAAACCAGCCCTACAAGAGATCCTAAGGGGGACTCTGTGAGTGGAATGTGGCAAAGACCACAAAGGACCAGAGACATCACTACAAGCATGAAACCTACAGATAACACAATGACTCTAAACCCGTATCTTTCCATAATAACACTGAATGTAAATGAGCTAAATTCTCCAACCAAAAGACATGGTTTATCAGAATGGATAAAAAAAAAAGACCCATCTATTTGCTGTCTACAAGAGACCCATTTTAGACCTGAGAACACCTTCAAATTGAAAGTGAGGGGATAGGGAACTATCTATCATGCTACTGGAAGTCAAAAGAAAGCTGGAGTAGCCATACTTATATTAGACAAACTAGATTTTAAACTAAAGGCTGTAGCAAGAGATGAAAAGGGACATTATGTCATAATTACAGGGTCTATCCATCAAGAAGAGCTAACAATTATAAATGATTATGCACCAAATTCAAAAACACCCAAATATATAAAACAATAACAAACATAAGCAGTCTTATGTGGTAAGAATGTGGTAATTGCAGGGGACAGAAATGGACAGATCATCTAGACAGAAAATCAATAAAGAAACAATGGCCTTAAATGATACACTACCACAGATGGACTTGACAGATACATTCAGCACTTTTTATTCTAAAGCAGCAGAATACGTTCTTGAGTGAACATGGAATATTCCCCAAGATAAAGCATACACTGGGTCACAAAACAGCCCTCAATAAATATAAAAGAATTGAGATCATACCATGCACACTTTCAGACAACAATGCTATGATGCTTGAAGTCAACCACAGGAAAAGTTTGGAAAACCTCCAAATTCATGGAGGTTAAAGAATGAACAGGTCAACCAGGCAATTAAAGAAGGAATTAAAAAATGTATGTAAACAAATGAAAATGAAAACACAACAATCCAAACCCTTTGGGATGAAGCAAAGGCAGTGCTAAGAGGAAAATACACTGTAATCCAGGCCTATCTCCAGAAATAAGAAAATCCCCAAATACAACATCGAACAGCACACCTAAAGGAACTAGAAGCAGAACAACAAAGAAACCCAAAAGCCAGCAGAAGAAAAAAAATAATAAAGATCAGAACAGAAATAAACAATATAGAATCCAAAAAAAAAAAATCACAAAACAAAAAAACAAACAACAGTAGAACAGATGAATGAAACTAAGAGTTGGTTTTTTGAAAAAAAAAAATAAACAAAATTGATAAACCCCTAGGAAGACTTCTCAAAAAGAAAAGAGGACCAAAACAGATAAAATAAAAAATGAAACTGGATTTATCACAACCAATTCCTCAGAAATACAAACAATTATCAGAGAATACTATGAAAATTATATGCCAACAAACTGGACAACCTGGAAGAAATGGACAAACTCCTAGACACCCACACACTACCAAAACTCAAGTGGGAAGAAATAGAACATTTGAACAGACCCATAACTAATAAAGAAATTGAATCAGTTATCTAAAATCTCCTAACAAATAAGAGTCCTGGACCAGATGATTTCCCAGGAGAATTCTACCAGACATTTAAAGCAGAGTCAATACCTATCTCTTTCATGCTGTTCCAAAAAACAGAAATGGAGGAAAACTTCTGGACTCATTCTATGAGGCTAACCTTACCTTGATTCCCAAACCAGACAGAGACCCACAACAAAGAGGAATTAGAGGCCAATATCCGTGATGAACATGGATGCAAAAATTCTCAACAAGATGCTAGAAAATCAAATTCAACAGCATATAAAAAGAAGTATTTACCATGATCAAGTGGGATTCATCCCTGGGCTGCAGGGCTGGTTCAACATTCACAAATCAATCAATGTGATACATCACATTAATAAAGGCATGGATAAGAACTATATGATCCTGTCAACAGATGCAACAAAATGCAGCATTGTTTTTTGATAAAAAAAAAAAAACAAAAAACCTCAAGAAAGTCGGGATAGAAGGAACATACCTAAACATCATAAAAGCCATATATGAAAATCCCACAGCTAATATCATTCTCAATGGGGAAAAATTGAGAGCTTTCCCCCTGAGATCAGGAAT
The DNA here is from genome assembly GCF_018350195.1 of Panthera tigris. Classification (NCBI taxonomy): domain Eukaryota; kingdom Metazoa; phylum Chordata; class Mammalia; order Carnivora; family Felidae; genus Panthera; species Panthera tigris. Next base: position 155,372,423 of record NC_056663.1, read on the forward strand.
ATGACAGGAATGTCCACTCTCAACACTGTTGTTTACCATGGTGTTGGAAATCCTAGCATCAGGAATCAGACAACAAAAGGAAATCAAAGGCATCAAAATTGGCAAAGAAGACGTCAAACTTTCACTTTTCACAGACAACATGATACTCTACATGGAAAACCTGAAAGTCTCCACCAAAAGACTACTAGAACTGATACATGAATTCAGCAAATTAGCAGGATACAAAATCAATGTACAGAAATTGGTTGCATTTCTGTACACCAATAATGAAGCAACAGAAAGAGAAATCAAGAAACTTATCCCATTTACAATTGCACCAAGAACCATAAACTACATAGGAATAAACCTAACCAAAGAGGTAAAAGATCTGTATGCTGAAAACTATAGAAAACTTATGAAGCAAACTGACGATACAACGAAATGGAAAAACATTCCATGCTCATGGATAAGAAGAATAAATATTGTTAAAATGTCAATGCTACCCAAAGCAATCTACACATACAATGCAATCCCAATAAAAATTGCACTGGAATTCTTCTCAAAGCTAGAACAAGCAATCCTAAAATTTGTATAGAACCACAAAAGACCTCAAATAGCTAAAGTAATATTGAAGAAGAAAACCAAAGCAGGAGGCATTGCAATCCTAGACTTTAGCCTCTACTACAAAGTTGTAATCATTAAGACAGTATGGTATTGGCACAAAAAGAGACACATAGACCAATGGAATAGAATAGAGACTCCAGAATTGGACCCACAAATGTATGGCTGATGAATCTTTGACAAAGGAGGAAAGAGTATCAAACGGAAAAAAGACGGTCTCTTTAGCAAATGGTGCTGGGAGAACTGGATAGCACCGTGAAGAAGAATGAAACTAGACCACTTTCTTATACCATACATAAAAATAAACTGAAAATGGATGAAAGACCTCAATGTGAGATAGGAAACCATCAAAACCCTAGAGAAGAAAGCAGGCAACAACCTCTTTTACCTCAGCTGCAGCAATTCCTTATTTGACACATCTCCAAAGGCAAGGGAACTAAAAGCAAAAATGAACTATTGGGTCCTCATCAAGATAAAAAGCTTCTGCACTGCAAAGGAAACAATCAACAAAAGTAAAAAGAATTGACAGAATGGGAGAAGATATTTGCAAATGACATATTCATTAAAGGGTCAGTATCCAAAATCTATAAAGAACTCACCAAACTCATTACCTGAAAAACAGATAATCCAGTAAAGAAATGGGCAGAAGACATGAATAGACACTTTTCTAAAGAAGACATCCAGATGGCCAACAGACACATGAAAAAATGCTCGACGTCTCATCAGGGCAATACAAATCAAAACCACACTGAGATACTACCTCACACCGGTCAGAGTGGCTAAAATGAACAGATCAGGAGACTATAGATGCTGTCAAGGATGTGGAGAAATAGGAATCCTCTTGCACTGCTAGTGGGAATGCAAACTGGTGCAGCTGCTCTGGAAAAGTGTGGAGGTTCCTCAAAAAATTAAAAATACAACTACCCTACAAACCAGCAATAGCACTACTGAGAATTTATCCAAAGGATACAGGAATGCTGACACATAGGGGCACATGTACCCCAATGCTTATAGCAGCACTCTCAACAATAGCCAAGTTATAGAAAGAGTCTAAATGTACATCAACTGATGAATGGATAAAGATGTGGTTTATATATATAATTCAATACTACTTGGGAATGAGAAAGAATGAAATCATGCCATTTGCAACAATGTGGATGGATCTGAAAGGTATAATGCTGACTGAAATAAGTCAGTCAGAGGATACGTATTATATGTTTTCACTCATTTGTGGATCTAGAGAAACTTAAGAGAAGTCCATGGGGGAAGGGAAGGGGAAAAAATAGTTACAAACAGAGAGGGAGGGTGGAAAATCATAAGAGACTCTTAAAGCCAGATAACAAACTGAGGGTGGATGAGGAGATAGGGGAGAGGGGAAAATGGGTGATGGGCATTGAGGAGGGCACTTGTTGGGATGAGCACTGGGTATTGTATGTAAGCAATGAACCACGGGAATGTACCCTAAAAACCAAGAGCATACTTTGCACATTGTATGTTAGCCAATTTGACAATAAGTTATATTTAAAAAAAAAGCTGTAGTTCAGAAGAGCTAGAACATAAGTAAGGGTTGATTTTCCACCATATGGTGGGGGGTCTGCTGGACCCTTCTTTGGGATTAGGTGCTGGCATTCTGTAAGGTTTACATACTCCCTTCATCCAGTTAGCACACACAAAAGCAGGATCTAGTCAGTGTTCTGCCTCAAAAGTCCCAGGTCCCTAAACCACACCAACCCTATATTTCTCCTTAAGGAAAGCCCTCCTGCACCCACCTGAGCTCCAGGCATCCCAGGAAAATGATTCCAGCACAGCACATACCAGGACATCTCCAGAGAGTGCCCACTACAGCTCCAGTTGTCTTGCCAAAATGAAAAAGCCTAAAAGCACTGCTGGACACTCCAGGCCTGTACCCACCTTATCTCCAGACAACATACCAGGGCATCCCTGTGCAAATCAACCTGGGAGCTCCCATACCACACTTGCTTTAGCTCCTGCATTCCTACCATGGTTCTCCCACTTCTCAAGCCAACTGCCAGGGTGACACCTGTGTGGAATTCCCCAAGACCCCCTGGCCCATGCCCACTGAAGCTCCAGACATCTTGACACGGTATCCCTGTGCACAATGCCTCAGGAACTCCTAACCTGAGTTCTTTTCGGCTCTAGCTGTTCCACAGGTTGGAATCAGAGTAGAATACCCCAGGAATACCAGTCTTAACCTGCTATACCTCCAGCCAAAGCTGCCAAGCACAGAAAATCTACACAGGGGATATTCCTACATAAGGCCTCTCCTTCAAGACTAGGAGAAGTAGCTGTTCTGCCTAATTCATTGAAATAAGCACAGAAAGTAAAACAATATTAAGAGAAAAGGAATATGCTCCAAATTTAATAACCAGAGAAAATGTCAGAAAGATAACTAAATAGCAATAAGTAATCTACCTGATAAAAAGTTCAAAGTAAAGATGCTCACCAGACTTGAAAATAAAGTGGGTATGAATTCAGTGAGAACTGAAAGGGAAGATATAAAACAGAACCAACCAGAGTTGGAGAATACAATAACTGAAATTAAAAATGCACCAGTAAATCCATAGCACATTAGAGGATACAAGAGAATGGATTAGCCATCTGGAAGACAAGGTAAAGGAAAGCACTCAAGCTAAACAGCAAAATAAACAAACAAACAACATAGGTTAAAAGACATCTTGGACAACAACAAGTGTACTGAAATTTGTAATATAGAGGATCCAGAAGGAGCAGAGAGAGAGAAAGGGGCAGAAAAACTTACTTGAAGAAATAATAGCTAAAAACTTTCCTAAGCTGGGGAAGGAAACAGATATTCAGGTACAGGAAGCATAATAGCTCCAAACAAGATGAACCCATGGAGGTCTACACAATGACACATAATAATTCAAATGGTAACAACTAAGAACACAGGAAGAATCTTAAAAGCAGCAAGAGAACAGCAATTAGTTATGCTCAAGGGGAAAACACATATGGGTATCAGCTGATTTTTTAGCAGAAACTTTGAGTATATCATGTCACTTCCTTCTGGACTTCCAAGTGCTGAAGGGAAAACACCTACAACCAACAATACACTACCTGGCCAGGTTATAATTCAGAATTTGAAGACTGATAAAGAATTTCTCAAACAGAAGTTAAAAGAGTTCATCACAATTTGACCAGATTTACAAAGAATATTAAAGGGAGTTCTTTAAGTAGCAAAGAAAAGGAAGACCATAATTAGAAGAAAATTATCAGATGGGGCGCCTGGGTGGCTCAGTCGGTTGAGCGTCCAACTTCGGCTCAGGTCATGATCTCACAGCTCGTGAGTTCCAGCCCCGCATCAGCCTCTGTGCTGACAGCTCGGAGCCTGGAGCCTGCTTCGGATTCTGTGCCTCCCTCTCTCTCTGCCTCAACCCACTCACATTCTGTCTCTGTCTCTCTCAAAAATAAATAAACATTAAAAATTTTTTTAAAAAAGAAGAAAATTATCAGAGGAAAAAAAATCATAGGTAAAAGCAAACAAATACCAAAAGTAGTAGATCGGTCACTTATAAAGCTAGTATGAAAGTTGAAAGGCAAAAGTAGTAAAATCAAATATATCTGAAAAATTAGTTAAGGGACTCACAAAATAAAAAGAAATAAAATATAAAATCATATTCATGAAACATGGAGCGAGCATTAAAATATAGTGCTTTTAGAATGTGTTTGATCTTAATAACCATCAACTTAATATAGACTGCTATGCACTTAGGATGTTATATATGAACCTCATGGTAACCACAAAACATAAACCTGTAATACATGTGTAAATAATACAGAAAAGATTCCAAGGGTAACACTATAAAAAATCATCAATCACAAGGAAAGTGAGCAAGAGAAGGAAAATGGAGCAGAGAGGAACAACAAAAACAACAAAAATACAATTAACAAAATGAAAATAAGTACATACCTGGCTATAGTTACTTTAAATAGTCTAGATGTAAATGGTCTAAATACTCATGTTAAAAGACATAGGGTGACTGCATAAAAATAACAAGATGCAGCATATGAGAGACTCACTTCAGACCTGACGACACATAGAGAAAATTATTGGATAGAAAAGATATTCCATGCACATGGAAATATAAAACAAGCTGGAGTAGCAATACTTAGACAAAATAGACTTGAAAGCAAAAACTGTAGAAAGACAGGACATTACACAGTGATAATAGATCAGTCTAAAAGGAGGGTATAAAAATTGTAAATATCTATGTACCCAACACAAGAGGACTTAAATATATAAAGAAAATATTAACAGAGATAAGGGGAGAAATTTACAGTTAAATAATATTTATAGGTGACTTTAACATCCTACTGAGATCAATGGATAGATAATCTAGACAGAAAATCAATGATACCGTGCATTTGAATGAAACATTAGACCATAGGGACTTAACAGATACATACATACTATTCCATCCCCAAATAGCAGAATGCACATTCGTTTCAAGTGCACATGGAATATTCTCCTGGATTTAGTACATTAGGCTACAAAACAAGTCTCAGTGAATTTAAGAAGATTGAAAGCATACCAAGCAACATTGCTGACCAATGGTATGAAACTAGAAATCAATCACTTAAAAACAAAACTGGAAAAACACAAACATGTGGAGGCCAAATAACATGCTACTAAACAACCAGTGAAGAAATCAAAGAGGAAATAAAAAACATGAAGACAAATGAAAATGGAAGTGCAATGGTGTAAAATCTCTGGAACACAGGAAAAACAGTTCTAACATGGAAGTTTATTGTGATAGAGGCCTAACTCAACAAATAAAAATCTCAAACAACCTAACCATACACTTAAAGGAATGAGAAAAATAAGAACAAATCCCAAAGTTAGTAGAAAAAAAAAAGGAAATAAAGAGGAGGGCAGAAATAAATTAAATAGAAGCTAAAAAAAAAAAAAGAAAAGATCAATGAAACCAACAGTTGGTTATTTGAAAAGACACAACAAAATTGATAAACCTTATCTAGACTCATTAAGGAAGAATAAGAGACAACTCAAATTAAGTCAGTAATGAAAAATAACAACACAAAAAACACAAAGGATTATAAAAAATTACTACAAATAATTATGTGCCAATAAATTGGATAACCTAGGAGGAAATCAATAAGTTCTTACAATACAACCTTCCAAAATCGAATCAGGAAAAAAATATAAAATTTGCATGGACTGATTACTAGCAACCAAATTGAATCTGTACTAAAAAACGTCCCTAAAAAAAAAAAAAAAAAAAAAAAAAGGCCAGCACTGAATAGCTTTAAAGGAGAATTCTACTAAACATTTAAAGAAGAGTTAATACTATTCTTCTCAAACTATTTCAAAAAATAGAAAAAAAATATTCCAAATATATTGTACAAGGACAGCATTGCCCTGATACTGAAACCAGGAAGACACACAAAAATTAAATAAACAAATCCAGAAGTAAATAAAAAAAGAAAAGAAAAATGAAAGAAAACTTCATGCCAATATTCCTGATGAACATAGATGTAAAAATCCTCAGCAGAATACAAGCATACTGCGTTGAACAATACATTAAAAAGATCATTAACCAAGTCAAGTGGAGTAGTGCAAGGATGTAATGATGGTTCAATATCTGCAAGCCAATCAATATGGTACATCACATTAACAAAATGAAGGGTAAAAGCATATGATTATCTTAATAGATGCAGAAAAAGCATTTGACAAAATTTAACATCCATTCATGATAAAAACTCTCAACAAAGTGGGTCTATAGAAAATATACCTCAACATAATAAAGATCAAATATGACAAATCTACATTATTCTTAATGGGGGAAAACTGAAAGCTTTTCCTCTAAGGTCAAGAATAAGACAAGTATGTCCACTGTCACAAATTGTATTCAAAACAGTACTGGACATTCCAGCCACAGTAATTAGACAAGAAAAGGAAACTGGAAAAAATCCAAATTGGTAAGAAAATAGTAAAACTGTCACTATTTGCAGATGACATGACACTATAAAAAATGTAGACTCTACCAAAAAAAACTATTATAAGTAATAAATGCTTTCATTAAAGTTGCAGGATATGAAATTAATACACAGAAGTCTATTGTATTTCTATACACTAATAATGAATTAGCAGAAAGACAAATTAAGAAAACACTTCCATTTACTATTGCACCAAAAAGAATAAAATAATCTAGGCATAAATTTAACCAAGGATATGAAAGACTTGTGCTCTGAAACTATAAGATATTTAGGAAAGAAGTTGAAGATGACATAAACAAATGGAAAGAGAGCACACACATATGGATTGGAAGGATTACTGTTTTTAAAATGCCCATACTACTCAACGAAATCTACAGATGCAATGCAATCCCTATAAAAATATCAATAGCATATTTCACAGAACTGGAACAAGTAATCCTAAAATTTGTATGGAACCACAAAAAAACCTTGAATAGCCAATGCACTCTTGAGAAAGAATGAAAAAGCTGGAGGTATCACAATTACAGATTACACTATGTACTACAAAGGTGGAGTAATCATACCAGTGTGGTTCACACACAAAAAAGACACAGATCAATGGAACAGGATAGGTCCAGAAATAAACCACACTTATGTAGTCAATTAGTCTATGAGAAAGAAGGCATCAACGTACAATAAGGAATAGACAGTTTCTTTAATAAATGGTGGTGTGCATTTATGCACATGCAAAAGAATGATACTGGGCCACTTTCTTATACACAAAAAAAAAACCTCAAAATGTAACTAAAGATCTAAATGAAAGACCTGACACCATAAAAATCCTAAAAGCAAATGTAGGCTGTAATCTCTCGGACATTGGCCTTAACAACATTTTTCAGGATATGTCTCCTTGGGCAAGGGAAACAAAAGCACAAATAAATTACTGTGACTATACCAGACTAAAAAGCTTTTGCACAGTGATGGAAACCATCAACAAAATGAAGAGGCAACCTACTTAATAGGAGACGTTTACAAACGATATATCTGGTAAGGAGTGAATATCCAAAATACATAAAAAACTCATACAACTCAACATCAGAAAACAAATAATCCAATTCAAAATGGGCACAGGACCTGAATAGTTATTTTCCAGAAGAATACCTACAGATGACCAGCAGCCACATGAAAAGATGCTCACCATTACTAATTATCAGTGAAATGCAAATCAGAACCACAATAACACCTCACAGCAGTCAGAATGGCTAGTAACAAAAACAAAAAATAAATAAGTATTGGTGACTATGTGGTAAAAACAGAACCTTTGTGCACTGTTTGTAGGAATGTAAATGGCTGCAGCTACTGTGAAAAACAGTATGAAGTTTCCTCAAAAAAAAAAAAAAAAGTAAAAATAGAAATACCATATGATCCAGTAATTCTGCTACTGGGTATTTACCCAAAGAAAACAAAAAGCACTACTTTGAAAGGATATGGAAGCAACCTAAGTGGCCAATGATAGATGAATGGATAATGAAAATGTGGTGTGTGTGTGTGTGTGTGTGTGTGTGCTCGTGCATGCACATACAACACACACACATAATGGAATAATACCCATAAAAATTAAATCTTACTATTTGCAACAACATGGATCGATGTATAAGATGTTAAGTGAAGTGAGTGAAAGAAAAACATGATTTCAATTATATGTGGAATTTAAAAACAACAAACAAAAATAAAAACATTTGGGGCGACTGCGTGGCTCATTTGGTTAAATGACTCTTGCCCTCAACTCAGGTCTTGATCTAAGGGTTGTGAGCTACAGCCCACTTTGGGCTCTGTGCTGGGTGTGGAGCCAAAATAAAAAAATAAAATTAAAAAGTTAAAACAATAAAAGCAGACTCATAAATACAGAGAACCGGTGATTGCCAGAGGGGAGGGGAGTGGGGGAATGGTCTAAATAGGGGGAAGGAATTAAGAGGTACAAAGTTCCAGTTATGAAACCAGTCACAGGGATGAAAAGTACAACATTGGAAATGTAATCAATAATATTTTATGTTGACAGATGGTGACCATACTTATTATGGTGAGTATTTTTGTAATATATGGAATTGCTGAATCACTTTTCACCTGAAACTAATATAACATGTAAACTACACTTCAATATTAAAATTGCATCTTATTAATCAAGGATACGGATTTACAATTTTTTGTTCTTGTAGTGTTTTTCTCTGGCTTGGTATCTGGGTAATGCTTGCCTTGTAGAATGAGTTTGGGAATATTCCCTCTGTTCAATATTTGGGGAAGATTTGGATAAGAATTGGCATTAATTCTCCTTTAAATGTCTGTTAGAATTCACCAGTGAAGCCATCTGGTCCCAGGGTTTTCTGTGTTGTGAAGTTTTGATTACTGATAAGTCTTTTTACTCATTATTTGTCTGTCCAGATTTTCTATTTCTTCATGATTAAATCTTGGTAGGTTGTATGTTTCTAGGAATTTTTCTATTGCTTCTAGGTTATTCCATTTATTGGCATAGTCACAGTAGTCTCTTAGGATTCTGTGTATTTCTGTGGTGTCCGTTACAATTTATCCTCTTTATTTTAGTATTTTTTTTCTAAGTTAGTCTAGATAAAGTTTTGTCAGTTTAACCAGCTTAGTTCTGTTCTTTTCTATCATTTTTCTTGTCTCTATTTATTTCCACTCTGATCTTTGTTATTTCTTTCTTGCTAATCTTGGGCTTAGTTTGTTACTCTTTTTCTACTTCCTAAGGCATAACGTTAGGTTGTTTGAGATAATGTTTTCTTAACATAATCATTTATTATGATAAACTTTCCTCTCAGAGCTGCTTTTGCAGCATCCCATAGATTTTGGTGTTCTGTATTTCCACTTTAATTTGTTTTATTTCCATTTTGATTTCTTCTTCAACCCATTGGTTGTTCAAAGGTGAGTGAATTGTTTTGTTTCCACATGTTTGTAAATTTTGTAGATTTCCTCTTTTGTTGATTTCTAGTTTCATACCATTGTGGTCAGAAGAGACACGTGGTATGATTTCAGTGTTCTAAATTTGCTAAGATTAGTAAGAGTCAATTCCCCTTTAGTCACTTTCCAGTTCAGGGATATTTTTATTCCCTGTTCTTTCTCCCAAGGAAATCTAAGTTGTCAAATACAAGTTCGCTTACTAAAAAGCAGCGTTTAGTAATATTGGAAGTGGTTTTTCTTAGTCCATTCTGTTGGCTGCTTCTCAGTTATAGATTGTCTTTTATCTGATCTTGGCCACTGGTCTCTCCCCTGCTGGATCTGCTGCTGTTGTACAGAATTCTATCATGATCTTTGTTTCATTTGGCCTAAGATACATCCCTTGAAAATATTCTTATTTTCCAAACTTGAGAGTTTTCCCATTCTGCTGGCCATTTCAGCCACTCAAATATCACTCTTCAGGGGCAAAGCACAGGAACTCTCAGCAAGCAAGGGAGGCAGGATTCTATAAATTTCTTTCAAGATTGTTCAGTTTAAATAAATGTCCTTCATTACTACTCCATTATTCTGGTATCTAAAGAGAAGAATTAACTGGGAGTCTGCTCTTATATCCAAATATATGAAGACCTGGTATTTAGAAGAGATGATGTATTATTTCAAACAGAACAGAACAACTGTGTTGCATCTTATCTGCCTTCAACCCCTAAGCTCCCACTGCATAGTTTTGTTTCTAATAGTCAAGTGTGACAAACTTTTTGCTATGCTGGACCTTAATTCTTGTTGTTTCTGAGTCTGGAAAGAATTCCTGTGAGACTGTCTCCTATTTAGAATTCAAATCTCAGCTCAAATGTTGCTTCTTCCAAAAAGGCTTGCTAAACACCTACTCTCATAGGTCACCTAGTCACTCCCAGTTATTTCTTCCTTTTTCCCCTTAATCCTATTATTTCACCTTTCTTCTTTCTCAATGCACATATCTGGTGGCTTATTGACTTGTTTCCTACTTTTATTGTGAGGTTAGGAGCTTTGTCCAGTGTCTCATTTGTCTTCCAAATATAGGCCAAGGCCTGACACATGATGGATAAATCGCTGCTTAATGAATAAATAACATAATGAATATACACATGTTGTTCGTATCTCTTATTTAGTTGTGACGATGGCATGAGAAACACAGTCAACTTCTGAGGACATGTTCAACTGTACATATCCTGTGATATTCATATCACAGCTGTTCAACTGTTTATAATTCTTTATTCAATCAGGTATTTTGTATAAAAAATGCAAGTAAGTCTACTATACCAAATATGTTATGAATGCCTGATTGCAAATTTTAAAATAGGCTTTGTACCAGATAGGACTTTAACACAGAATATTATTTTTATGCACCAGAGGAAATGAAATTTGACTTAAGTTAAAGTTAAGGGAATTAAGGCATCTATAATCTATAACAAAGAAAAGTATTGAAATCTAGAAAATTAGATATTATAAAAAAAACTATTTTACAAGTAGTTAAATTATAATTCCACTTTTTTTTTTAATGTTTATTTTTGAGAGAGAGATAGAGCTTGAGCAGGGGAGGAGCAGGGAGAGAGGGAGTCACAGAATTCAAAGCAGGCTCCAGGCTCTGAGCTGAGTACACAGCCTGACGCAGGATTTGAGCTCACAAGCTGTGAGATCATGATCTGAGCTGAAGTCAGGCTTAACTGACTGAGCCACCCAGGTGCCCCTAATTCCAACTTAAAAAAAATGTTTTATGTTTATTTTTGAGAGAGAGACAGGGTACAAGCAGGGGAGGGGCAGAGAGAGGGAGACATAGAACCTGAAGCAGGCTCCAGGCTCTGAGCTGTCAGCACAGAGCCTTACGTGGGGTTTGAACTCACGAGCTGAGAAATCATGACCTGAGCTGAAGTTGGGCTTCATGAACTAAGCCACCCAGGTGCTCTATAATTCCACTTTTATTTTTTTTTTTAATTTTTTTTCAACGTTTTTTATTTATTTTTGGGACAGAGAGAGACAGAGCATGAACGGGGGAGGGGCAGAGAGAGAGGGAGACACAGAATCGGAAACAGGCTCCAGGCTCTGAGCCATCAGCCCAGAGCCCGACGCGGGGCTCGAACTCACGGACCGCGAGATCGTGACCTGGCTGAAGTCGGACGCTTAACCGACTGCGCCACCCAGGCGCCCCTCTATAATTCCACTTTTAAAGGAAGTGACTTATCAGACTCTGCTATAAAAGGAAAAGGGAATATAGATATTCTGAAAATGAAACAAGAGATGAAAGAAACAGAATATAAAGAGTTACTTAGAGTTTAGAAAAGAAAATTAAAGTAGAAAGCCAAATATAGAATGAGTTTATTGTTCATAAATAGCTTTTAAGATTATAATAAAAATCATTTACAGGGGAGATATTTACAAGGGACATACTCACGGGAGATATTTTAACAGAGAAATACTCTAGAAAGTAAGAACATTAATGATGATGTTAAACTGGAACAGTACTGTCATGTTATTTGTCAATTTTCTCATTAAAGTGTAGACAAGTGAGAAATAAAGACCTTGAAAAATTGTCAGTTGACAAAAAGCAGATAAAAGAGTAGTAATTAGAAAAATTTACCATATGCAAACCAGTGGGACCTGTCAGCCTTATTTTCTGTGATTTTCAAAGTATTGCCTTATGCACTTACCATTTTTTGAACAGTCCTCAAGACATGATGTTTTACTGGTTGGTGTATGGAAACTCATTCAGTATTAAAAGTGCCTGAAAGTCTATAAATAGCCACAGTGAATCTAATTAGAAGGAGAAGTCTAATAAAACACCACAGATCTGTTGCTATGTTGTCAGGTTTAAAACCTTGAACAGTTTGGAAAAGGAAAGTAGGAAAATGACCTTTTTACATGTTAATAAGTAGGCGGGCACTATAAAAACTTTGAAATTAGAAATATTTTTAAAAACCTTAAGGCTATAGATTTATTTTTTCAAAAATCCCCACACTGTAAATAGCAGTAAATCTATATCTTACAAAGATTTATGAATCTTCCCTGTAACAGACCTGAAGACTGAATGTGTCTTTAAATTTTATCTGTTTGCCCACTGGGATGAGAAAGAGAGTTGACAAAGGAGACATGAGTGAAAAGATAATATAAATGAAATTTGAGCAAAAAGGGTGATAGGATATTACGTGCCACATGAAAGGGAGTAACTGCTCTTCTTTGCTCAGCTTTCTGGTTGGGTTTTTACCAATTTTATCTTTCCCAAAGAGAAAGGTATCTTGTAAGAATCTAAAGAATAGGGGCAACCATCTCCAACACACCACTTTCCAGGAAAGCTCGGCATGCAGGTCTACAAATTTATAACAAAACAAGGTTGGTAGAGAAAGAGGCGGATCATGAAGTCATCAAGCTGTTAAAAGACTTTTGCCAAAGGAAAGCAACGTTTATTTGACCTGTGTTAAAGCCCTAATCGCCAGTGTGAAGATTATTTGGGGGTGGGGACTGTCGGAGGTAATTATGTTTAGATAAAACCATGAGGGTAGACCCTTTGTGATATGCTTAGTGCCTTATAAAGAAGAGACCAAAGGGCTTGCTCTCTCTTTCTGTCTCTCTCAGTCATATGAAGATACAGTAAGAAGGCTTCCATCTGCAAACCAAGAGGGCTCTGACCAGACACTGAACCTGCCATGGTTTTGGACTTCTTTGGCTCCAGAACTGTGAGAAATAAATGTTTGCTTTTAAGTCATCCAGTTTGCTTTTAAGTCATCCAGTCTATGGTAATTTCTTGCAGCAGCCTACACTGACTGACTAAGCCAGTCAGTGTATAAAATGGTAACACATTACTGTAGATATACGTACACACACACACACACACACACACACACAATTGCTTTTCCTTGCATAATATGATGAATTGTACATAAGTCCTTATTTAAGCTGCAATGGAAAGATGAATAAGAAAGGAGAAAAGACTTAACCTTTAGCAGTGGATATGTGGTTCATATCTTGCCCAAATTCACTGACTTCAAACTTTTGTGAAACTAATCATCAAGAGTGTGTTAATAACTCACAACTAGTTTAGGTTCTAACTGACATCATTTATATTTTTAAATAAGAAATTTCATATATTATTTTCCTGCCTTATTGCCCCCTAAATATCCTTCAACTACCTCTCAATTAAAATTACAAAGTAAAAGTCAAATATTTATTGGGTACTTTTAGGACATATGATGTTAATTTTATGTGTCAACTTGGCTAGGCCCAGTTGTTTGGTCAAAAACTAGTCTCGATGTTTCTGTGAAGGTATTTTGTAAATGTGATTAACATTTATGATCAGTTGTCTTTAAAGCAAATTTCCCATGATAATGTGACTGGGCCTCATTCATTTAAAGGCTTTAAGAGCAAAACTGGAGGTTTCCTGCAGAAGAAGGGATTCCTCCTGAAGCCTAATCTAGAAAGCTAGCCTGAATTTCTAGCCTGCTAATCTTTCTGTGGATCTTGTACTCAAGATGTGAACATCAACTTTTACTGGAATTTCTATCCTACCAACCTGACCCACAGATTTTTAATTTACCAGTCTCCACAATTGTGTTAGCCAATTCCTTAAAATAAATCTACATATCTCTATCTGTATATCTGTATTACATTGTTTCTATTTCTTTAGCCAACCCTGACTGATAAAAGGCTCAATGCTTTCCTAGGAACTCTGGGATATACTAACATTTATACATGTACAATTTCCACCCTACTGTCTACTGGAAGGAGTACTTTTACATTACTTCAGCAGTGGTACAAAAGCCTGGAGCCCAGAGACAGGAAGTATAGTTGTAGACTTTACTTCTTTCATTTAAAGAAATATTTAAAATGAGTTGAAGGTAATGCTGTCACTAAAGGTAAGACTCTGTTATTACTAATGATAATGATGGAAAATTTAGAAATTAAATCACAGAACTGTAGCCCGGATTTGTGTTTTTCCCCCCTATAAAACAAATTATCTTGGGGTGCCTAGGTGGCTCAGTCAGTTGAGTGTCTCACTCTTGATCTCAGCTCAGGTCATAATCTCAGTCTGTGAGTTAAAGCCCCACATAGGGCTCTGTGCTGGCAGTGTAGAGCCTGATTGGGATTCTCTGCCCCTCCCCTGCTCTCTCTCTCTCAAAAAATAAATAAACTAAAAAAACAAAACAAAACAAAATAAATCATCTTTAGTGAACATATAATATATACCTATGAAATCATTAGAAACTTATAAGATCCTGGCATTTTTGGTTATCTTTTGCAATTAACATTTTTAGCAAATTTAGAGTTGTTAAAATATAGTACTTTTGTCAACTTCACTATATTTACTTAACCTGTCAATACTAGTAAGGATTTCAGAATATTTTGAACAGTGACTAAGAAGAATCAAATGATTTATGTCATAACTTTATCTATCAGCAATGGGCTAATATGCTAGAATAATGTTATATATTATTTAACACTTCAAACACTACTTATTCTAAAAACTCTCAATGAAAACATTATTGAAAAAAGCAAAAATTTAGGCTTCTCAAGGCATGAAAGAGGGAATGAAAATAATATTTAAAAAATGATAACATAAAGGAGGGTGTGAGAAGTCCTCCCCAGTTATTGTTTCTAATAAATAAACTTGTATCACACTTAGAAGTTTATGAAACACTTTAACACATGTTTCATACATACCTATGACATACAATAAGCTCAGCCAAACATGATTTTTTTTTTTCATTACAGTTGCCCCAATAGAAAACTCTATGAGAAGAAGTGGTTACTACCTAGGAAGTTTTCCCAACAAGGCACTGATCCACACTTTATTCTTCAAGAGAAAATGCTGTGGTGTTGTATGTGAGTAAATGTTTAGTCATATCTTAAAAATATAGCACAAAATAAAATTACAGAAAAACATCCAGCACGGAAAAAGAACTACAAAGGTTGTATGTTTTCCTTATTCCTTTCCTTATTTTTCCTTATGGAAAATAATATTTATTTATCAGCAGAAAGCTATAAAAATCATTACACTTTATGTCAATAGGGAAATATTAGGATCACATCGTACACACAATCAGTTCTTTTTTTCTTGGAAATATTTCCTAACTTAGCACTCTCATAGAACATTTCTCTTGCACTCCAAGTTATTTCCTTTACCAAAAGGCTTTGTTTTAAAACTTGATTCTCTTGAATAGTAATTGTTTTCTCAAACAAGGCTTCTATCAGATTTGATATCCAGATCACCATCTGCCTGTTCATAATATTTTCATAGAGTATGGCTTATTTTCTAAAGCTGAAATGTTAGGTACAAGCATGGAGGTTGACATTGTCAACATTGTCTGATAAACATTTTGTTCATTCTGCAGATATTTTCATGGCTTTTTTGTGTTTCTGTTCACAGTTCACATTCTGCTCTTCATTATAGTCAATTTTCATGAGACTTTTCACTTGTCAAAAGTCAGATTACAATGAGACTGACTACTTTATTCAGTTTTGATGAATGGAAATGCACTAAAGCTTTCTTACATCAATTTGTATAAAATCTTTCCAAATTGAGATGACTTAATCAACTATTAAAGAGCAAAATAGAAATTTTATCTTTGTCCAGGAAGGTATATATTCTAGAAATTCAGGTAAGATCATTCCTATTTTGTACTTCTAAAAGACCTTCAGTGTGCCATTAAATCATCTGAGGATGACAAGGCCTACTGGCTTCTATTATTCACTTCCAAAATATTTATTGTTTGCAGCATCAGGGAAATTTATAGATATTATGATGTTTCTTCTCCTCACTCTCCAGTCTACCAAAGCGCAACCTCTGATAACACTTTTCAAACACATACTTAGAGATCAATATCTATAAATTCCAGAAAATGTGTGCAAATTTTGTATGTATGTACATAGTTGTATTTTCCTGATAGTTTTATTAGATTTTAAGGGCGATGAATGATATTCCTACTTCCTCACTCCTACCAATTAATACTCATTTTTCTAGAGAACACAATTAGGTTGTCTTATTAGCATATTAAAATAATATAATCCATCTAACTAGTTAATATGGCTGCTATAAAAATAACTTTGTTAACTTATTTATTGGAAACACCATGATGGAAACTTAACGGTGTAGATAAGAATATACAGTAATTTCTTTCTGTTAAATTTATACCAATTTAGATAGAGAAGACAGGTATTTGGACATCTGCATGAGTTTTAAAAATGCTTTTAATGAGGCAAAAAGATATGGTCTAATAAACATTATACTTGACTCTTATACGTTATATGAATTTATTTTTATGATCAAATTATACACTAAAAAGAAATACTTATCTTGAAGATATTTAATATATGACTGCTTATTTTAAATAAATCCTTGCAGGGGATTCAAGTCCAAAATAATGAAATAGGAGGATCCTGAACTCACCTCCCATGAATGCCCCAATCTTTAGCTACATATGGAATAATTTCCTCTGGGAAAAAAACAAAAAACAACAACAACAAAACAAGCCCAAGCCAGCTGAGCAACTCCTACATATTGTGTGAATGAGAGAAAAACCTACATTGAAGCCAGGAGAGGCTGAGACACAATCTTGCCCCTGGTATGGTAAACCAAATCAGGAGGGAACTCACAAACTTGAGCTTCTTCCTGAGAAGTGAACCCCACATTGACACCCCATCATTTAAGATCTGAACCTGCAGGATCTTTGAAAGCCATGGGGCGTATAGCCACAAGACTTACAAGACCATAGCAAACTGAGAAATGATTCTTAAAGGCTGACACATACAGCCTCACCCACCCCAGGGATGAGCACAATAGCAGTTGATTTAGAGCCTGCGCTAAAACATGTCAGTGTCCCATAGGGGAGTATGGGACATTCAGCCTAATTGGAAGCCAGACTTTCAGGCAGCACATTTTATTTTTTGTTAAGAGATAGAGAAAGCAGGGGAGGGACAAGGCTTATTTGTGTGAAAAAGCTTATTTGTTTATTTTAAAGCATCGGCCTGCAGGCAGGTATTTAAGAGCCTAACAAAATTTTCTCCAAAGATAGAAGCAAGTGGGTGCCATCTTTGTATTTTCTTTCTGCCTCACTACAGCTTGTTGGTATCTCCTGGAAGGAAGCTTGCACTCTTGTCTGGAGCCCCAATTTTTGTGGCTTTAACTCTGGGGAAGCCTCTAGATCAACTGGCTCTGGTGGGTAGTGGGGCTTATGTTCATGGGCCCCATAGGACTGTAACAAATGGAGTTTTTAAATGGTTACTACCACTTCCAAGGCACAGCAGAGGCATGGCAGAATGAAAATCCCAGATTTTCTATAATGAAAGAGTCTTATTTTTACAGTTGTGACCTGAAAATCAGGCTTCTTATTAAGCACACATCAAAGACTGAGTGTAATTTTCTCCATTGGAATACAGGGTGGGTGCTATTTGCCCTGTTCCTGTCCTGTGCTTCAGTGACAATATCTCCCAGAGGGGAGTATGTGCATGTGTCTTAGGCCGTGTTTGTTATGTCTGGTACCTTAGTCTTTGTGGCTGCTGCCCAGGGGACACCTCTTGATTTTCTGGCTTTGGTGGCTAGTGGGGCTTCTGTTCACTAGTTAGATGGGATGGTGGCAAAGAAAGAAACAGTTCTTAATTAGTTATCAACCCAGGACTCAGTGTTGAGGGAGGAAAAATACTCACCTTCTAGTCTTCCCCTGAAAGAGGTATTTGTGTATACTTTAAAAGGCACTGCGGGGGTGCCTGGGTGGTTCAGTTGGTAAGTGTCTACTCTTGATTTCGGCTGAGGTCATGATCTCACAGTGGTGAGATAGAGCCCTGCATCAGGCTCTGTGCTGAGTGTGGAGCTTGCTTAGGACTCTCTCCCCACCCTCCTTCCCTCTGCCCCTCCCCTGCTTTCTCTATCTCTTAACAAAAAATGTGCTGCCTGAAAGTCTGGCTTCCAATTAGGCTGAATGTAGGTAATGACTGAGATACTCCCCTTTGGGACACTGACATGTTTTGGCACACTCTCAACTACTGGGAGACACTAGAAGTAAAGTGGGCTGCTTGCACAATTACAGAAGTTTGAGAGACAAATAAGAGATGGAGCAGCATCGAACAATAAGATTATTCTTCTACATAAGGTTAGTCCTTAAAGTCTTGGAGAGGTGGCTGTTTTATCTAGTGCACAGAAACCAACACATAAGAGTCCAGGAAAATGAAGAAACAGAGAAATATGTTTTAAATGAAAGAATAAGATAACACCTCAGAAAAGGGCTTAGTGTAAGATCATGATTTGCCTGATAAAGATTTCAAAATAATAGTCCTAAAGATGCTCACTGAACTTGGGAGTCAATTGAGCAACGTGCTAATTTCAGAAAAGCAATAGAAAGTATAAAAATGTACCAAAAAGAAGTCATAGAGCTGAAGACTAACTGAGATGAAAACAATCATAGAAGGGTTCAATCACAGACAAATCAGAAGAATAGATCAGTGAACTCAAAGACAGGCCACTGGAACTCACACAGAGCATGAAAAAAAGAAAAAAAAAAGAAAAAAAATGAACATAGCTTAAGGGATTTATGGGACAACATCAAGCAGAAGACATTCACAATTTATAGGTCCCAGAATAAGGAAAGAGAGAAAAAGGGATGGAAAACTTATTGCAATAAGTAATATCTGAAAACTTCCCTAACTTTGGGGAGGAATAGACATCCAGAGTCAGAGTTCCAAAATGATAAACCCGAAGAGATCTACATCCAGGTACATTAAAATTAAAGTGTCAAAGTGGAAGACAAGAAGAGAGTCTTAAAAGCAGCAATAGAGCAACAATTTGTTGTGTACTTGCAAGAGAACCTCCATAAGATTATCAAATTTTTCAGCAGAAACTTTGCAGGCCATAAGGAATGGAATAATGTATTCAAAGTGCTGAAAGAAAAACATCTGCCAACCAAGAATACGCTACATCACAATTCTTCAGAGTTAAAGGAAAGATAATGAGTGTTCCAGATAAGCAAAAGTTCCAGGAGTTTATCACCATCAACTGACATTGTCAGAAATATAAAAGTATAAAGCTCACCATTAAAGATAAATATATGTTTAGTAAAATTTAGAAGAACCTAACGTTGTAAAGGTGGTGGTTCAAACACTTAACAGCTTTGAAGATTAAAAGACAAAAGTAGTAAAAATAACCAGAATAATTTGTTGGATACCCAAGATAAAGTATGTAAATTATGACATCAAAAATAAGTGTGTGGAGGGTGTGTGTAGAAATGTAGAGCTTTAGGAATGTGTTCAAACTTAAGTTATTGACTTAAAATAGACTGTTATAAGGAGGTTTATATAAGTTTCATGATAATCACAAAGCAAAAACCTATAATAGAAGCACAAAAAGAAAAGGAATCTCAGCATACCAGGACAGGAAACAATGTCACAAAGGAAGAGAGCAAGGAAAAAAAAAAGATACCAGAGAATTATAATAGAGCCAGAAAACATTAAAAAAATAGCAATATACATATCTATCAATAATTAACTTAAAAATAAATGGATTACATTCTCTAAAAACAGAGTAGCTGAATGGACAAAAAAGAAAGACCCATATATGCTGTCTACAGGAGACTTAATTCAGATCTAAGGACACATACAGACAGAAAGTGAAGGGAAGAAAAATATATTCCTTGCAATGGAAACAGAAACAAAGCTGGAGTAACTATACTTATATCAGACGACATAGATTTTAAGACAAAGACAGTAATAAGAAACAAAGAAGGTCATTTCTCAATGATGAAGAGTCAATTCAACAAAAAGATATGACATTTGAAAGTTTTTCTCCACCCAAAATAGGAGCACCTACATATGAACATTAACAGAACTAACAGGAGAAATGAACAGCAATAAAATAATAACAGAGGAATTTAATAGCCCACATTCATTAATGGATAGATCATGGAAACTAAAATTTGTTTTAAAAAACTGGCCTTAAATGATATGTTAGAACAGATAGGCATAATAGACAAACACAGAACATTGCATCCAAAAGCAACAAAATCCATACTCTTCTCAAGTGCACATGGACATTCTCCAGGATAGATCAAATGTTAGGCTATGAAACAAATCTTAATAAATGGCAGGAGAAATAAATCATATCAAGCATCTTTTCTGACCACAATAGAAATCAAAACTAGAAATCAATTACAAGAAAACTGAAAAAAATCATAAGTATGTAGATATTAAATATCATGCTACTAAATAACTAATGGATCAAGGAAGAAATCAACAGAGAATCAAGAAATAACTTTGAGATAAAATATTTAAAAAATTAAAAAAAAGGGGTGCCTGTGTGGCTCAGTTGGCTGAGCATCTGACTTCAGCTCAGGTCATGATCTCATAGTCGGTGAGTTCGAGCCCTGCATCAGGCTCTGTGCTGACACCTCAGAGACTGGAGCCTGCTTTGGATTCTGTGTCTCCCTCTCTCTCTGCCCCTCCCCTGCTCATGCTCTGTCTTTCTCTGTCTCAAATATAAATAAAAACATTAAAAAAAATTTAAAACCAAAAAAAGAAATAACTTGAAATAAATGAATCTATAAATACAAAATACTGAAACTTCTGGGATTCAGCAAAAGCAGTTCTAAGAGGGGAGGTCATAGCAGTGAATGCTTACCCCAAGAAACTAGAAAAATCTCAAATAAAACTTTATACCTCAGGAAAAATACGAGAAAAAGAACAATAAATCCCAAGTTAGAAGAAAGGAAATAACAACTATCAGGAACAAAATGACATAAAGACTGAAAACACAATAGAAAAAATCAATAAATATGAGTGGTTCTTTGTAAAGAAAAAAAAATTAACCTTTAATTAGACTCCCCAAGAAAAAAAGAGAGGACTCAAATAGAAATAAAAGTGTGTTACAACAAATACCCACAGAAATTCAAAGGATCACTGGAGAGTAATATAAATAATTATACACCAACAAATTGGACAACTTTGCAGAAATAAATTCTTAGAAACATAGAACTTACCAAGACTGGAAAATGAAGAAATTGAAAATCTAAACAGAGTGATTATTAGTAAGGAGATTATATCAGTAATCAAAAACCTCCCAAGAATAAAATCTAGGACTAGATGGCCTCCCTGGTAAATTCTAAACATTTTAAAAATAATTAGTACCAATCCTTCTCAAACTCTTCTGAAAAATAGAAGAGAACACATTCAAACACATATTACAAGGACAGCATTAACCTGGTACCAAAACCAGACAAAGATACCATAAGAAAGTAAAATTACAAGCCAATATCCCTAATGAGTTTAGATGCAACAATTCTCAGCAGAATACTAGCAAACTGAATTCTACAATAAATACATTTAAAGGACCAAACACCATTATTAAATGTGATTTATTCCAGGAGTGAAAGGATGTTTCAACATCCAACAAATCAATGTGATACACTATATTAACAAAATGAAGGATAAAAATATGATTATTTCAATAGATGTAGAAAAATCATATGATGAAATTCAAAATACATTTATAATAAAAACTCTCAACATTTGAGAGCTTTCTGGCTATAGAGGGAACTTATCTTACTACAATAATGGCCATATATGACAAGCCTACAGCTAGCAACATGCTTACTCAGTGGTGAAGAGCTGAAAGCTTTTCTTCTATGATCAGGAACAAAACAAAGATACCCACTCTTGCCACTTTTATTCATCATAGTTTAAAAGTCATAGAGCAATTAAGCAAAAGAAAAATAAATGGCATCTTAGTCAGAAAGGAAGAATTAAAAGTGCAACTATTTTATCATACATAAAAATCCTAAAGACTTCACCAAAAGGCTGTTAGGACTAATAAATAAATTCAGTAAAATTGCAGAATGTACAATCAATTCACATATCTCACCTGTGTTTCTATACATTAATAAGGGCCTATCAGACAGATTAAGAAAACATTTCCATGGCATCAAAAATAATAAAAAAGGATAAATTTCACCAAGGAGGTAAAAGACCTATACACTAAACTGGAATACACTGATGAAAGAAATTAAATACAGCACAAATAAATTGAAAGATATTCCATGCTTATGGATTATAATAATAAAATTAAAATATCCATGCTTTTCAAAGCAATATACAGATTCAGGGCATCTCTATCATAATTCTAATGGCATTTTTCACAAAAGTAAACTATCCTGAAATTTGTATGGATCCAGAAAAGATCTTGAATAGCCAAAGAAATCTTGAGAAAGGAGAACAAAGCTGAGGAATCATGCTTCCTGACATCAAACTGCATTACAAAGCTATAGTAATCAAAAGAGTATAGTATTGTCATAAAAACAGAAACAACAGTGGAATAGAATAGAGAGCCCTGAAATAAACCTATGAATATATGGTTAATTTATGACAAAGGAGCCAAGAATATACAATGGGGAAAGAACAGTCTCTTCAATAAATGAGTTGGGAAAATTGGACAGCCAGATATAAAATAATGAAACTGGACCATTTTCTTACACCATATACAAAAATTAATGCAAATGGATTAAAGATTTGAACATAAGACCTGAAACTACAGAACTCCTAGAAGAAAATATAGGCATTAAACTTCTTGACATCAGTTTTGGTGATGATTTTTTTTTTTAATTTGATACTAAAAGCAAAGACAACAAAAGCAAAAATAAAGAAATGGGGCCTCATCAAACTAACAAAATGAAAATGAAATCAACTAAATGAGAGAGATATTTGCATATTATATATCCGATGAAGTATTAATGTCAAAAATATATAAGGAACTCCTACAACTCAATAGCAAAAATAAATAATATAATTAAAATTGGGCACAGGACCTGAGTAGACATTTTCCATAGAAGACAATGCAGATGGTCAACTAGTACATGAAAAGGTGCTTTCAATGTCACTAATCCTCAGAGAAATGTAAATCAATACTGTGGTATAATATCACCTCACACCTATTAGAATGGCTATTACCAAAAGGGAACCTTTGTGCACTGTTGGTGGGAATGCATGTTGGTGCGGCCACCATGAAAACATTATGGATGTTCCACACAAATGAAGATAGACCTGCCATATAATCTAGAAATTCCAATTCTGTGTGTTTATGCAAAGTAAATGAAGATACCAACTCAAAAGGTTATATGTTCTCCAATTTTCATTGAAATATTATTAATAATAGCCAAGAAATGGAAGCAACTTAAGTGTCCAGTGACAGATAAATGGATAAAATATATGTGCTATATATGTACAATGGAATACTACTCAGCCATATAAAAGAAGGAAATCTTGCCATTTGTTATAATATGGATGAAGTTTATGGCCATTATATTAAGTGAAAGAAGACAGAGAAATATAAATACTGTATGATCTCCCTTAAATGTGGAATCCAAAAAGCAAAACAAAACAAAGCAAATGCTCATATTCATAGATACAGAATAGAGATTACTGGTTGCCAGAGGAGGGGAGTAGATGGTGAGTGAAGGGGTCAAAAGGTACAAAATTATAAAATTTTGTACTCATGAGGATATAGTGTATAGTATATGATTACAGTAAATAATCCTGTATTAGGGGCCAACATGACAGAGAAGTAGGGGGATCCATACTTCCCGTGTCTCTCAGAGAAGTACAGAAGCCAAAGGACTTTGAACCCCAGAGCCTGGGAAGAAAAGATACTGATCTACCATGAAGAAAATGGGAAAACTGGAAAAAAGATAGGGTTACTCCAAGGACAAATAAAACACACCTGGTGGAGGGTCCAAAATATCACTTCAAGTAGGGTAATAAAATGACCAAAGTCACAACAACAGAGAGCAAGTAACAATCTCTGGAAAAACACCTCCTAGAGGACCAGGCCCTGGAAAGTGTATGACCCTCCTTTAATATAGCAGTGCTCACAAGTGCAGAGGGCATAACAAGGTTTTAAAATGCATAAGGGACTAAAAACTAGCCAAATGATGAAATGGAAGAATTCTCCTCAAAAGAAATTCCAGAAAGTAGTGAGAGCTAACGAATTGATCAAAACCAACTTAAGCAATATAATCGAAAAAGAATTTAGAATCATAGTCATAAAATTAACTGCTGGGCTTGAAAAAAGCATAGAGGACAGCAGAGAATCTATTGCTACAGAGATCAAGGGACTAAAAAATAGTCATGATGAATTTAAAAATGCTATAAATGAGGTACAAAATAAAATGGAGGTGGCCACAGCACAGACTGAAGAGGCAGAGGAGAGAATGGGTGAATTAGAAGATAAAATTATGGGAAAAGAGGAAGCTGAGAAAAAAGATAAAAATATCCAGAAGTACGAGTGGAGAATTAGAGAACTAAGTGATGCAATCAATTGGAAGAATATCTGTATCATAGGAATTCCAGAAGAAGAAGAAGAGAGAAAGGAGCTGAAGGTGTACTTGAACAAATCATACCCGAGAACTTCCCTGATCTGGAGAAGGAAACAGGCATTGAAATTTAAGAGGCACAGAAACTCCCTTCAGACATAACTTGAACCGATATTGTGCAAGACATAGCATAGTGAAACTGGCAAAATACAAGGATAAAGAGAGAATTCTGAAAGCAGCCAGGTATAAAATGGCGTTAACCTACAAGGGTAGACATTTAAGGGAAGTAGCAGACCTATCTACTGAAACTTGGCAGGCCAGAAAGGAGTGGAAGGAAATTTTCAGTGTGCCGAATAGGAAAAATATGCAGCCAATAATCCTTTATCCAGCAAGTCTGTCATGCAGAATAGAAGGATAGATAAAGGTTTTCCCAAACAAACAAAAACTGAAGGAATTCATCACCACTAAACCAGCCCTACAAGAGATCCTAAGGGGGACTCTGTGAGTGGAATGTGGCAAAGACCACAAAGGACCAGAGACATCACTACAAGCATGAAACCTACAGATAACACAATGACTCTAAACCCATATCTTTCCATAATAACACTGAATGTAAATGGGCTAAATGCTCCAACCAAAAGACATGGTTTATCAGAATGGATAAAAGAACAAGACCCATCTATTTGCTGTCTACAAGAGACCCATTTTAGACCTGAGAACACCTTCAGATTGAAAGTGAGGGGATAGGGAACTATCTATCAGGCTACTGGAAGTCAAAAGAAACATGAAGTAGCCATACTTATATCAGGCAAACTAGACTTTAAATTAAAGGCTGTAAAAAGAAATGAAGAAGGGCATTATATAATAATTACAGAGTTTATCTATCAGGAAGAGCTAACAATTATAAATGTCTATGCACCAAATACGGGAGCCCCCAAATACATAAGCAACCTTACTGATAAGAATGTGGTAATTGCAGGGTACTTTAAAACTCCACTTACAACAATGGATAGATCATCTAGACAGAGAATCGATAAACAAACATGGGCTCTGAGTGATACATTGGACCAGATGGACTTGACAGATACATTTAGAACTCTGCATCCCAAAGCAACAGAATATACTTTCTTCTCAAGTGCACATAGTATATTCTCCATGATAGATCACATACTGGGCCATAAAACAGCCCCTAATAAGTATAAAAGAATTGAGTTCACACCATGCACACTTTCAGATCACAATGCTATGAAACTTGAAATCAACCAAAGGAAAAAATCTGGAAAAGCTCTAAAAGCATGGAGGTTAAAGAACATCCTACTAAAGAACGAATGGGTCAACCAGGCAATTAGAGAAGAATTTTAAAAATATATGGAAACAAACTAAAATGAAAATACAACCATCCAAACGCTTTGGGATGCAGCGAAGGCAGTCTTGAGAGGAAAATACATTGCAATCCAGGCCTATCTCAAGAAACAAGAAAAATCCCAAATCCAAATCTAACAGCACACCTAAAGGAACTAGAAGCAGAACAGCAAACACACCCCAAATCCAGCAGAAGAAGAGAAATAATAAAGATCAGAGCAGAAATAAACAATATAGAATCTAAAAAAAACAGTAGAGCAGATCAATGAAACCAAAAGTTGTTTTTTTTTTTTTAAATAAACAGAATTGATAAACCTCTAGCCAGGCTTCTCAAAAAGAAGAGAGGACCCAAATAGATAAAATCATGAATGAACATGTAATTCTTACAACTAATCCCTTAGAAATACAAGCAATTATCAGGGAATACTATGAAAAAGAATATGCCAACAAAATGGACAACCTGGAATTAATGGACAAATTCCTAAACACCCACACACTTCCAAACTCAAACAGGAAGAAATAGAAAATTTGAACAGACCCATAACTAGTGAAGAAATTGATTCAGTAATCAAAAATCTCCCAACAAACAAGAGTCCACGACCAGAGGGCTTCCCTAAGGAACTCTACCAGACATTTAAAGCACAGATAATACCTATCCTTCTCAAGCTGTTCCAAAAAATAGAAATGAAAGGAAAAATTCCAGATTCATTCTATGAAGCCAGCATTACTTTGATTCCCAAACCAGAGAGGAACCCACAAAAAAGAGAACTACAGGCCAATATCGCTGATGAATATGGATGCGAAAATTCTCAACAAGATACTAGCAAATTGAATTCAACAGCATATAAAAAGAATAATTTACCATGATCAAGTGGGATTCATTCCTGGGCTGTGGGGCTGGTTCAATATTCGTAAATAAATCAATATGATACATCACATTAATAAAAGAAAAGATAAGAACCATATGATCCTGTCAATCAATGCAGAAAAAGCATTTGCAAAAATATAGTATCTTATCTTAACAAAAACCCTCAAGAAAGTGGGGACAGAAGGAATATAGTTAAACATCCTAAAAGCCATTTATGAAAAGCCCACAGCTAATATCATCCTCAATGGAGGAAAACTGAGAGCGTTCCCCTGAGACCAGGAACACGACAGGGATGCCCACTCTCACTGCTGTTGTTTAGCATAGTGTTGGAAGTCGTAGCATCAGCAATCAGACAACAAAATGAAATCAAAGACATCAAAATTGGCAAAGATGAAGTCAAGCTTTCACTTTTTGCAGATGACATGATATTATACACGAAAAACCCAATAGACCACCAAAAGTCTGCTAGAACTGATACATGAAGTCAGCAAAGTCGCAGGATACATAATTAATGTACAGAAATTGGTTGCATTTTTATACATCAATAATGAAACAACAGAAAGAGAAATCAAGAAACTTATCCCATTCACAATTGCACCAAGAATCATAAAATACCTATGAATAAACCTAACCAAAGATGTAAAAGATCTGTATGCTGAAAACTATAGAAAACTTATGAAGGAAATTAAAGAAGATAGAAAGAAATGGAAAAACATTCCATGCTCATGGATTAGAAAAATAAATATTGTTAAAATGTCAATGCTACCCTAAGCAATCTACACATACAATGCAATCCCAATAAAAATTGCACTGGCATTCTTCTCAAAGCTAGAACAAACAATTCTAAAATTTGTATAGAACCACTAAAGACCTGAAATAGCTAAAGTAATATTGAAGAAGAAGATCAAAGCAGGAAGCATCACAATCCCAGACTTTAGCCTCTACTACAAAGCTGTAATCATCAAGACAGCATGGTATTGGCACAAAAACAGACACATAGACCAATGGAATAGAATAGAGACTCCAGAATTGGACCCACAAATGTATGGCTGACTAATCTTTGACAAAACAGGAAAGAATATCCAATGGAAAAAAGACAGTCTCTTTAGCAAATGGTGATGGGAGAACTGGACAGCACCATGAAGAAGAATGAAACTAGACCACTTTTTTACACCATACACAAAAATAAACTCAAAGCTGATGAAAGACTTGAGTGGGAGACAGGAAACCATCAAAACCCTAGAGGAGAAAGCAGGAAAAAAAATCTCTCTGACCTCAGCCACAGAAATTTCTTACTTGACACATCTCCAAAAGCAAGGGAATTAAAAGCAAAAATGAACTATTGGAACCTCATCAAGATAAAAAGCTTCTGCACAGCAAAGGAAACAATCAACAAAACTAAAAGGCAACCGATGGAATGGGAAAAGATATTTGCAAATGACATTCGGACAAAGGGCTAGTATCCAAAATCTATAAAGAGCTCACCAAACTCCACACCCAAAAAACAAATAACCCAGTGAAGAAATGGGCAGAAAACATGAATAGACACTTCTCTAAAGAAGACATCCAGATGGCCAACAGGCACATGAAGAGATGCTCAACGTCGCTCCTCATCAGGGAAATACAAATCAAAACCACACTGAGATACAACCTCACACCGGTCAGAGTGGCTAAAATGAATAGATCAGGAGAGTATAGATGCTAGATAGGATGTGGAAAAACAGGAAACCCTGTTGCACTGTTTGTGGGAATGCAAACTGGTGCAGCTGCTCTGGAAAACAGTGTGGAGGTTCCTCAAAAGATTAAAAATAGATCTACCCTATGACCCAGCAATAGCACTGCTAGGAATTTATCTAAGGGATACAGGAGCGCTGATGCATAGGGGCACTTGTACCCCAATTTTTATGGCAGCACTTTCAACAATATCCAAATTATGGAAAGAGCCTAAATGTCCATCAACTGACGAATGGATAAAGAAGATGTGGTTTATATATACAATGGAATACTACTTGGCAATGAGAAACAATGAAATCTGGCCATTTGTAGCAATGTGGATGGAACTGGAGAGTATTATGCTAAGTGAAATAAGTCAGGCAGAGAAAGACAGATACCATATGTTTTCACTCTTATGTGGATCCTGAGAAACTTAACAGAAAACCATAGAGGAGGGGAAGGGGAAAAAAAGTTATAGAGAGGGAAGGAGGCAAACCTTAAGAGACTCTTAATAACTGAGAACAAACTGAGGGTTGATGGGGGATGGGGGCAAGGAAAAAGTGGGTGATTGGCATTGAGGGGACACCTGTTGGGATGAGCACTGGGTGTTTTATGGAAACCAATTTGACAATAAATTATATTTAATAAAAAATCCTGTAGTATATACATTTGAAAATTGCTAAAAGAGTAGATCTTAAAAGTTCTTAGCATAAGAAAATATTGTAACTGTGTGGTGGGTGATGTTAACTAGTTTTATTGTGGTAATTTCACAATGTACACAAATCTTGTTGTACACCTGAAACTAATATAATGTTACAGGTCAATTTTATCTTAAAAAAAGCATTGCTAAGGCAAATGACTTCTTCACATGCAAAACACAAAGCTTACTACTTAAAAAATTACTATGCTTAAAGAATAATTGAAATTCTTTGGTTAAGTTATGATTCAATCTAGAACATGCACTTTTTACGTCAGTGCACAAAAAGTACCAGAATAATGTTTTAGAGTAGGTATTTTATCTCATAATAATAATAATAATAATAATAATAAAATGTTGCTCAGAGGGAGTAGCCACATGCAAAATGAGTGACAAATTTTTCATAGTTGGAGCCAGTATTTTTTATTTAGGAAATGTGATATTTGAGGATTTATAATCTAGATGAATGATGCTTTGGCAAATTAACTGATCAATTTATCAGAATATTCAAAGAGCCATCTCTTTGTGGAAAAAATGCTGGGATATGAGCTTTGAAGATGAATAGTTTGGTAAATGTATACACAGTGCTAAAACATGTGAATGAGTTCTGTGTTTAGGTTTTGTTTACAGATATGTTAGTGTATTTTTGTTATGTAATGCATTTCTGACAGAGCATTTATTTTGCAGTGATAGTCTAAACATTTTTTTTTTACTTTGAAATAGGTTTTTAGAACAATATACTATTTAGAAAAAGTAGAGATGTTCCAAAAGAGGCCTTATATATAACATTTCATGTTAATGTATGCATTTTGCAGCATTTTGATAGTTTAGACATTACCATTGCTGGTGTACAGATTTTTTAAGGGTATTTATCTATTCTGGAGGCAGGGGTGGGCTGAGGGACAATCCTAAGCAGGATCCCTTCAGCTCAGATCCTGAAGTGGCTGAATCCCAGGAACTGCAAGATCATGACCTGAGCCTAAATCTAGAGTTGGACACTTAACTGACTGAGCCACCCAGGCTCTCCTACATATTTATATATCAAAAATAATTTTATTCCATCATACTGAAGACAACACTATCTTTCCACAGATTTGTTAACAGTACTCAAGTTTGGTGCACATATAAAGGAGGGATAAACCTCAAGAACACTAATGAGTGCTCTCAGAAAATTTACCCAGAGTAATTTTCCTTCACAATATTTCCATTGGAGACAAGTGCTTAAATAGCAGCATCGTTAAAATCTTGTAGTTGGTACAAATGGAGCAACCCTTCACTTTTAAAAATTGAGTGTTTTATCATTTTCAGGTCCTCAGAATGCAAAGAAATAGGCTTATTATGTATCTCTTACAGTAAAGAAATTTATTTTAGATGTGCTTTCTAACTGGAATTCCCTTCTGAAACAACTTGAAACTGTAACCATTTCTATTTATTGTAATATCACCAAGACTGATAATTCCTCCTTTGCACAATTCTAATGCAATTATCATACCTCTGTATATCTATTTAAAAATATAAAATTTCAAATTAAGACTTTGTCATGTGGATGTTTTCCTCTAGTTTTATTTTTTAGGGGGAGGGTTGATAGGGAATTAGAAGCTAAAGGGCCAATAATGTTAATGACAGAGAAGTAGCTGATGTATTTTTCAGAGGATGCTCCAAAATTTCTAGGAGATGTTTGGAAATAAGAGATTTGTTTTAAAGATTTGAAGCTGCTTACATTTTTAGCATCTAGATTTTTGTTTTGTGGCCAGGGGGCGAAAGATGGGGATTTGGGGAGTGGCTAAAGCCAGTATCTACCTGTTTGAATTTTTTTTATGCAACCTTGAGAAAGACAAGGTATCTGAATCTTAGAACTGCAAGCTATGTAGAAAGGTGCTGGGAATTTTCAAGGGTGACTACAAGTTCAAGACAGAGTTTTCTGCTATGCTCTGGAATCTCTGGAATGACAGTATCATGATCTGAGATGAGTCCCTATAAATATTCCTATTTGGAAAGGAATTTTTGAGTATTTCTCTTCATAGTTGACTAAAAAATTCCCCAAAGATTTATCTTTTTATTTTGCATCTTTTTTTGGGGACCTAGGACATCAGTCAATAAGTTGTAGTCATACAGTTACTAAGGGCATGTTCAACATCAGAATGGCCAACTAGGCACGTGTACTTAGCTTTAGTTTTCTCTCTGATTCTACTAAAATAAATTTTTGAAATTATGAAAATGATTCAAACAATCTCTATGAAGAGGAGAATTAGGTAGGTAATTCAACATTGGATGAGACATTTCAATACATTTCTGTAATAAGAAAAAACATAGCCAGTAGTTGAGGGGATGCAGGAAAATAATCTGTGGGTATAAGTGGGTAGTGGAGAAGGGACAAAAATGCGTGGCATTGCAACTCCCGAGATATTCTTCCCTGTGAATTCCAGAAGAGGGAAGTAGGCAGAACAGATATTTGTTAAAATAGTAAAGCAAATTGGGAGAAAGATAAAGCTTTAATGTATACATTGGTGCTCCAGACTAAAAAACTACAATAATCAATCAGGAGGGGAAACTGTCCAAAGAGAAACATATTTTAGGGGACTGAAGAGAGAAAAAAAAACCAACAAATTTGGTGTGTTTGGAGGGATGGGAGTTGACACTTGATAGGAAGCCTACTCTAAAAGAAAACCTGTGAATTGGAATGCCTTTTCTGCCTCACACTACATATTCAGAACTCCTATCAGGTAAATAACATTAAAGAAAGTGATTTTTTGCATCCACCAGTAATGGAAAATTGAGGATCCCCAGGCATATAAAAATAAATAAGAATGTAAAAGATCATGGCAATAAGCAAGTAGAAAAACAAAAATAATTCTAGAAGAAACTATTCAAGTAATTGGAAAAAGTTTTTTTAACAGAGCTAAATTAATATATTCAAATAAGGATTATTTTTATGAATATAGGAATACATATATATAATTTAACTTATATGGTATATATATTTATATATGGTATAAATATAATGTGGTTATATATATATATATATATATATAAAACTTAAAGAAATTAGAGGTTATGGCTTTTGCAAATTGAAAAGAACATTGACAAGTTGAAAAACAAATCAAAATAAAAGAAAATGCATTTTATAAATATTCCAGAATAGGAGTGCCTGGGTGGCTCAGTCGGTTGAGCATCGAACTCTAGATTTAGGCTCAGGTCATGATCCTAGGGTCATGGGATTGAGTCCCATGTTGGGCTCCATGCTGAGCATGGAGCCTGCTTGGTATTCTCTGTCTCTCTCTCTCTCTCCCCCTCCCTCCCTCTGCCCCTTTCTCCCACTCATGATCTCTCTAAAAAATTAAAGAAAAAAAAGAAATATTCCAGAATATAGGATAGACAAACAAAATACAGTAGGTAGGTAATGGGAGAAGATAAAGGACATGGTGGGCCAATCCAAGGGACTGTTACCAGAAAAAACAAGTTTTCTTTGAAAATTGCAGAAGTGTAATTACACAAGAGGATTTCTCAAAGTTTAATGCATATGTTCAAATTTTAAAAATCTACTTAGTGCCCAGCATAATAACAGAATACCTACCTACATATAATTATATCACTGTGAAGTTTCACAACGCCAAGAAGTAAGAAGAGATTGTAAAAATTTGCAGAGAGAAACCAAACAAAATAAAACTAAACTAAATGAAACTGAACAAGTTTTCTGTAAGAGAACAACAACAACAACAACAAAAACAGGCTGGTATGTGTTCTCACTGGGGATATTGGATGTTGAAAGACGAATGAAACAAATTATTAGTTAATACTTTGATTTCACCTTGGTTAAAATAATAGTCTTAAAGATATTTGATAGGCCTTGGGAATAAAATATTATGCTGGTAAGATACAGATATTTCAAGTCTATAACCTCAAGAGCATGCTAAAAACAGACATCTATTAATATATTAGACAAGTACAAAAGGGATCTTATTTAAATTGCAAAACATTATTTTTCACTTTATAGACTGTTGTAGGAAAATAAGTTAATGAACTGTGTTAATCTTACTTGGGACTATAAAAAAGTTAACGTTTTTTTTTTTTTCTCTTAGAAAAATATCAGTCTTTTGTATCTAATTTTTATTCTATTGAGATACTTAAGAAAAACAAATGGTGGTTTAGCAGATTTAAATGTAAATAGGACATAAAACTGATATTTTTTGACTGGTACTATAGCAATATTAAAAAAATCATAAGGAAACAAATTTTCACCTGTAATCCACACCTCAGTAATCAACTAATTGCTAATACATCATAAAGCTATTTTTAAGATATTATTGACATAATACCTTCACTTGACATGTAGGAAACTATTTTGGGATATAGCCCAGGAAAACTAGATGTATTTGTAAAATCAGATGTATTTGTAGAACTCAGGCACAGACCATCAGGATGCCAGCAGGTATACTGTAGCACTGGTCAATAATTAGTTCTGGATCTAATTAGGAAGAACAGTAGAAGGAAGGCAAGGGAATTCAGGACAGCAATGTCAGTTGGCATATTCTAAGCATCACAAATTGGAAGAACAAGAGGGGGCTTTCTGGGGAGGGGGGTCAGTGTGAAAGGCAAAGGGGGACTTAATAGATTATGTGATTTAGAGTCAGGATAGAAGTGTTCACTTAAGGTCATCAATTCTGTAGCTAGGTTACATTCATTAATAGCTCTGTACTTCAATTTCTTCATCTGTGCAATTGGGATGATAGGGTTATGGTAAAACAATTAAATGAACTCTTGTAAATAAAGCAATAAGAACAATGCATGACATAGGAAAACCAATAGTAAGAACTAAAGAAAAGATGAGGATATGATAAGAAAAACAAAGGGTTTATAAAAACTATGTGCAAGAAGGACTAATTTTCTAAAATATGGCATCACTTAAAAAGAATAACCCAAATTTTCATTTGATTTTGATCCTAGGTCCAATGTCACCTTAGAGGGCCAGACTTTGTTTTCCAATGGATAAATAAATGCTGTCATTCTAACTCAAAACTTGATATTGAATAAGATTCATAAAATCCTAAAGACATAAATACAAATTACTGGGAACTAAATTTTAGAGCAACCTTAAGAAAAATTAAGTTGTTGGAGAACACAAGGTAAATGTCACCATAGCAATGTAAAAGTAAAAGTAGATGTGTAGCTGAGAGAATGTGGGTGGTAAAAAGGACAAAAAAATAGTGTTGCTTATTAATATTCTTATCTGACCCAGTATTGAGCAAAAAGAACTTTTCATATTTTGATGGAGGTTCAGTTGTATTATTTTCAGTTATAACTAATAGAAAAATTATATGTATATATAATTTCTTGTTTAAAGATAGAAAAATCCTCATTCATGTGAAGCAATGTGTAGATTCTCCCTAGAGTTCTGGCGTACCACATAATAATGATAATAACCCGAATTAAAGCCTCATTATCCATCCCCCACCCCCTAAAATTGTAATTTGTATCTTTGGCATAACTACAAGATGGAGAACATTGTGAACTTCAAACTACTTGTACATGTGAAAAATAAACACACGAGTCCACTGGAAAAAAATTCGAGAGTCCACACCTAGGGGTGATCACAAGTGCATTCACTCAGAAAAAAAAATCCCATACTCAATATGGAGTAATACTCGTACTCAATATGGTAAACATGGAGAACAAATCTGATGTCACATAGATAATGTCCTCGAGAAATCAGAAGGAAGAAGGTTAAATGTTGTGAGGCCCAAGGGAACAGTATCAAAATACCATTTTTGTGGAATAGAGATAATTTGGAAGGAAGAAGCATCTTTTGGAAATTTGGTGGTAAATATAAGGAAGCAAATAGGAAAAGAAATTATCCTGCTGAAACACAGCAGATTACATATTCATAAGTCACACCCTTCATTAATTTCCCACTGTACTGGTACTGTAATAAATTGTCATAACTTAGTGGCTTAAAACAACCCATCTTTTCTCTTACAGGTCTTGAGACCAGAATTCTGAAATCATTTTCGCTAGGCTAGAGTCAAGGGGTTATCACAGTATTACAGGACTGATTTATTCTGGAGGCTCTAGTGAAGAGTCTATCTCTTGCCATTTTAAACTTCTAGTGGCTGCCAGTGGCCTTAGATTGCAATTCCTTTCTTCAGCTTCAAAGTACATCACTAAAAAAATCTGCTTCTATCATCACATTTCTTTCTGTTTCTAATTCCTCCTGTGTCTCTCTTATAAGAACCATGGTGATTACCTTGGATCCATTCTCATAACCCAAGATAATCTCCCCATCTCAAAAGCCTTGATCATAAAACCCCTTTTTTTCCATATAAGGTAATATAGGTTCTGGGGATTATGACATGGACATATTTGGGTGCCATTGTTCAACTTATCCTCCCCCATTCCCAGACAAAAGAGCACTATAAATAAACTTCAATTTACTACACCAATGGAAGAGAGCAGTCTTGAATTAAGAAACCTTGTTAGTCTTCCATAATTGCACCTGTGAATGCACACAACTGTTGTAGCTGGTCCAAAAGGAAATAAAATTAGGAAATGAACAGACGGTGGAAAATAACACTCATACAATACTTCAGAAAGAAGAAAAAAAACTAGGAAAAAAAAAAGTATTTCAAATTAGGAAAAATTTTTCCACCAGTCACCAACATAAGACTGAAGAAAACTACACCACAGCATTCTAATCTGAATAAAATATATTTAAGCAAGAATTTTCAAATATAAATAATGTCTTGAGTCAGAAAAAGCTCAGAGCATAAATCTTAAAAACAAACAGAACAATGTAAAACAAGAATTAACCAAACTCAGGAAAAATATTGAACAAAAATACCACATCATCTTAAAAATGATGACTAAATTCCAACCACCAAAGAGACAATATGCTCATTTAAGTTTAATGAAGGACATCGAGGAGGTGCTTGAAAATCCACAAGAATGTGAGTATGAAGTAGAGAAAAGTATAAAGGTCATAAAAAAAAAGATATTTATACATAGTACAGGGCTAAGAAAGTCTATAATACATATAATTAGAGTACCTGGAAGAAAAACCAAAAGAAAACAAAACAATGTGAAATAAATAATATATAATAATATCATCAATCTACACATAAAAAGGAATTAAAAAGAAAGCTATGGAATTAGACCAGATAAGGGAATACAATACCTATGTACACATACATAAATATAACACCATAAAATGGCAGAGATGGGACAAAAATATATAAATCCTATAAATAAATAAATGTAAATGAGTGTCACTCATTTATTAAAAGATTTTCAAATTGGCACACAAAATTAAGCTCTGTGTTGTATACACAACACCTACCTATAATAGAAGGATTCATGAAACCTAAAAATAAAGGCGCAAAGGTGTGCTGGAAAAATAATTTAAACATCACAAAATTAGAGGTTGCTAGATATCAAACTCAGAAATTCAGGATAAAAACAGAAATGTGTTGAATAATACAACTTGAGCTTCTGAGAGCCCCAATTCATAATAACATTAAAATGTTACCTGTTATTTCCTTTTTTTTCTTCCAGGTACTCTAATTATGTGTAATATAATTTTCTTAGCCCTGTACTATGTATGAATGTCTTTTTTTCTGCCCTTTATACTTTCCTCTATTTCATCCACACATTTCTGTAGATTTTAAAGTACCTCCTTGATATCCTTTATTAAATTTTGAGTTTTGAATATCTATATTCAAAATAAGATAGCAATAATCTTCATAATCAGGAGATTCAAGAAGAAGTAAACAGAAACACACTAATCGGGACTTAACTCACTCATAGTTAAATACAGCTCGCGTGAACCAAATAATATGAACATAACGTCATTAACAGCATATCCTTAAAGTAGATTTTAAGGTCGTGTCTCAAATATTATACTCTATAAGAGAGACTATATCTTTTGCTTAAGTAAACATGCAACACTGACAGTTTGCCTATACATTATATTTTGAAACAATATTAAGTTCCATGCTATAGAAAAGTTACAAACACTAGAAATTAATAGAGTAAAAATTCAGAAAGATTCTGTCACCTGGAAATTTGAAAGCTATCTATTAAAATACATTTGAATGGGGAGCTCTGGTCCAAGATGGAGATGTAAGAAGACCCTCAACTTCCTCTTCCACAGACACACCAAATGTACGCCTACTTATAGAGCAATTCTTCCTGAAGAAGAACTGACTGCTGGCCAAATAGTGTTTGCACAACAAAAGATAGAGAGGCCACATAGAGAATGCCAAGAGAGGTGGAGACAGTAACAAAGGGAGGTCCCCACCTCTGATGCTGTGAACTGCAGTGGAGAGGGATAGTGCCAGAGACTATAAGCGGCTTTATTTATTCTGGGGCACTCAAAAAGAGCTGAGGTTTAAAGGGACAACTAGAATATAAAGGAACCAGACCTAGAATCCTGCCAAACAGCCATGAACAACTAGACATCTCTGCAGGTCTGAGGAGCTAGAGATCGCAATGTTTTACGTCTTCCCTCCACCTTGATAGCATGGACTGGAACAAGGTCTGGGCTCCATAGCTGGCCTACTGCCCCTGTGAGACCTGGGCTCCTGACCCACACCAGCCCCAGCCATCCCATCAAGGCAGCCCCAGTGCAGTGCACACTACAGTGATCAGTGCTGATCGGTCTTCACTACAGCTCCAGTTGTCTTGCCCAGGTGGCACAGGCACAAAGCACTCTGGAACAGACCAAGGCTGTACTACTTTGACTCTAGCTGTTCTGCCAGAATGCCTCCTGCACAGAGTGTCCTGAGACACCCCAGCCCACTCTCACCTCTGTTCCATCTACCTCACCAAAGCACCCCCTGTACAAAGCACCCTGTGATTCCCTGGCTGATGTCCACTCCAGCCCCAGGCACCTGTTAGTGGGTCCCCTACAAAAATGATCCAAGAAACCCTGCCTGGCATCTACTTCAGCTTCACCTGTCTGGCCAGGGTTCCATCTGCACAAAGAACCCAGGACACCCTGGCTTGCAACCACTCTGGTGAGGGTACACTCTGCAGAGTCCCAGGACTTCCCTAGCCCATGACCACTTCAGTTCCAGCTATCCCACCAGAGCAGCCCTAGCACAGAGTGCACCAAGACCCCCGCAGCCCATTACAGTCACAGGTCCAGTCATCAGCCACTAAGTAGACAGTCTACACAGGGGGTAACCATATAAAAGATCATTTCATCAAATTTATGAGAAGCAGAAATTATAAAAGGAAAACAATTCATGAATAAAAGCAAACATACAATGAAGATAGTAGAGGAACACTTATAAAGCTAGTATGAAGGTTTAAAGACAAAAATAGTAACATCATTTTATCTAAAAATCAGTTAGAACTCAAGATAAAAGTATGTAAAAGATGACAACACATGCATAAAATTTGGAGGGGGTAATAAAAATGAAGTTCTTTTAGATAATGTGCTTGAACTTAGGTAAACATCAACTTAATTTAGACTGCTGTATATTTAGGATATTATATATGAACATCATGTACCATAAACCAAAAGGCTATAATAGATAGAGAGAGAGAGAGAGAGAGAGAGAGAAAGCCAAGCATAATAGTAAAGAAAATCATCAATCATAAGGAAAGAGAACAAGAGAAGAAAGGAACAGAGAAGAACTACAAAAACAACCAAAACCAATCAATAAATGGCAATAAGTACATACGTATCAAGAATTGTTTTAAATGTAAATTGTGTAGCCTGCCAGCCCTGGGACCCAGAGCCCAGCCCATGGCTCAGGAACAGTGCTGAGAGCAGCCCCAAGAGCAATGCCATGGCTGGGTTGACTGCTACATTAACAACATCATGGTGGATAGGACCTGTCAGGACTTGGCCATTGTAGGCTATAAGGACTTGCACTCCATCTGGGCACTGTCATCTGTGGAGCTCTCACTTTCAACATCACTGTCACAATGACTGCTAAGACTTCTGCTGATAAAAAAAAGGAGGGTGTTCACAGTGGTTTGATCAAAAAGAAAAGTTGCAAAATGGCTTCCCACCTGTGGTGTTTCCAGTAACTGACCTTGTCTGTCCCTTTCTCCCACAATTTCCCACTGCTTTTTGCACCCCTCTCCTTCCCATACACACACATACCCCATTTTTATTTTGGGGGCCATCACTCCACACCCGTTATGCTGCCTAAACCACAAAGGCTGGGTGGGGCTGGATGGAAAGAATTCTCCTACCTATACCCCTACTGTATGTGGTTGGAAAATGTTTTTTCTTTTTATGAATAAAAAATATTCTACTAACCAAAATATCAATCAATACATACATACATACATACATAGTTTAAATGGTGTAGTCAAAAGACATAAGGGGACAGATAGATTAAAAAATTATATGCTGCCTATAAGAGACTCACTTCAGACCTAAAGATATACATATAGACTAAAAATGAAAGATAGAAAAAGACATTTCATGCAAATGAAAGGAAAAAAAAGTTAGCATTAGTTGTATCAGACAAAATAGACTTTAAAAAAAAGACTGAAAAATAGACCATTATATTACATAATGATAAAGGGATCAATCCAACAAGAGGTTATAACAATTATAAATCTCTTTTCACTCAACACTGGAGCAGCAAGATACATAAAACAAATATTAATACATATAAAGGGAGAAATTGACAGTAATGGAATAATAGTAGGAGACTTTAACACCTGACTTACATCAATGGTAGATCATCCAGACAGAAAATCAATGAGGAAACAGTGGCTTTGAACAACACTTTAGACCAGATGGACTCAAGAGATACACACAGAACATTCTATCCCAAACCAGCAGAATACATATTTTTTCAAGTACACATAGAACATTCTCCACAATGGATCACATTAGGCTACAAAACAAGTCTCAATAAATTTAAGGAGACTGAAATTATAGCAAGCATCTTTTCTTTTCTTCTCCTTCCTTCCCTCTTTCTCTGCAGAGACAGAGTGAGCAAACAAGAATGTGAGCAGGGGAGTGGCAGAGAGAGAGAGAGAGAGAGAGAGAGAAAGAGAGAGAAAATCCTGAGCAGACTCTGCACTGTCATCACAGAGCATGATGGGGGTCTTGAACCCATGAACTGTGAGATCAAGACCTGAGCAGAGACCAAGAGTCAGACACTTAACCTACTAAGCTACCCACACGCCCCAAAAGCATCCTTTCTAACTACGGTGGTATTAAGATACAAATTAATTACAAGACAAAAAACTGAGAAACACAAATGTCTGAAGGCCAAACAAAATACTACTAAACATCCAATGGGTCAATGAAGAAATCAAAGAGGAAATTTTAAAAATACATGGAGACAAATGGAAGTGAAAAAACAAACAAACTAAACAAAAAACAATGATGCAATGTATTTGGGACACAGCCAAAGAATTTCTAAGAGGGAGGTTTATAGTGATATAGGCCTTCCTCAAAAAATTCTTATGTCTCAAGAAACTAGTAGTAGAATAACAAACAAAATCCTAAGTTAGTAGAAGGAAGTAAATACAAGACCAGAGCAGAAATAAGTGAAATAGAAACTGAAAAAAATATAGAAAAAGTTAGTGAAACCAAGAGCTGGTACTTTAAAAAAGATAAACAAAATTATTAACCTTTAACTAGACTCATCAAGGAAAAAAGAGAAAGGAT
Source organism: Panthera tigris (assembly GCF_018350195.1). Classification (NCBI taxonomy): domain Eukaryota; kingdom Metazoa; phylum Chordata; class Mammalia; order Carnivora; family Felidae; genus Panthera; species Panthera tigris. Next base: position 155,413,549 of record NC_056663.1, read on the forward strand.
ACAAATGAATGGAATTAGACATGGAAAAAAGTAACAATTGACACCACAGAAATACAAAAGATTATGAGACTACCATGAAAAATTATATGCTAACAAATTGGAGGATCTAGAAGAAATAGATATATTACTAGATACATAAAGTCCTTCAAAACTGAATCAGGAAGAGATAGAAAATCTGAACACACAAGTTACTTATAACAAAGTTGTATCGTAACTCCCAACAAACAAAAGTCCAGGGCCAGATGGCTTCATAGGTGAATTCTGCTAGACATTTAAAGAATTAATACATATTATTCACAAACCACTCCAAAAAATAACAAAAAAAGGAAGGAAAGATTCCAATAACATTTTACAAGGCCAGCCTTACCCTGATACCAAACTAAGACAAAGGCACTACAAAAAAGAAAAATACTAGCCAATATTTCTGGTGAAGATAGATACAAAAAATCTCAACAAAATATAGCAAACTGCATTCAACAATACATTAAAAGGATCATTCACAAATGGAATCTGTTCTGGGAATGCAAAGATAGTGCAATGTTCTCAAATCAACCACGATGCACCACATAAACACAATGAAGGATAAAAATCTCATGATTATCTCAGATGAAGAAAAAGCATTTCACAAAATGCAACATCCATTCATGATAAAAACTCTCAACAAAGTGAGTTTAGAGGGAACATAACTCAACATAATAAAGGCCATAAAAAAAAAACAGCTAACATATTCAATGGTGAAACACTAAAGTGCTTTTTCTTTAAAATAAGAAAGAAGATGTGGATATCCATTCTCACAACTTTTATTCAATACAGTCAGCAGTCAGATAATAAATAAATAAATAAATAAATACATACATACAGACATACATAATACAATAAAATAAAACAAAAAAGACATCCACATCATAAGGAAAAAGTAAAACTGTCTACTACTTGCAGATGATGTGATACTATACATATAAAACCCTAAAGACTCCACAAAAAAAAAACAATTAGAAGTAATAAAAGAATTCAGCAAAGTTGCAGGATGCAAAATTAATACACAGATAAGTTGAGTTTCTATATGCTAATAACAAAGTAGCAGAAACAGAAATTAAGAAAAAATTCCATTTACAATGCACCAAATAGACTACAATACCTAGGAATAAACTTAACTGAGGAGGAGAAAGACCTGTACTCTCAAAACTGTAAGACACTGATGAAAGAAATTAAAGACAATACAAACAAATGGAAAGATATTCTATGAACACAGATTGGAATAATCAATATTGTTAAAATATCTATACTACTCAAAGCAATCTACAGATACAGTGCAATCCCTGTCAAAATATCAATACCATTTTTTTTTACAGAACTACTCTATAGAACCACAACAAATAGCCACAACAATCTTGAGAAAGAAGAACAAACCTGAAGATATCATGATTGCAGGTTTTAAGATATGCTACAAAGCTGGAAGAATCAGATCTGTATGGTAGTAGCACAACAATGGACACATAGATCAATGGAACAGAATAGAAGAGAAATAGTCCTGCATTTATATGGTCAATCAGTCTATGATAAAGAGGGCAAAAATATACAATGGGGAAAGACAGTCTCTTCAATAAATGGTGATGGGAAAACTGGACAGCTACATGCAAAAGAATGAAATCGGATCACTTTCTTACACCATATACAAAAATAATTCACAAGTTCTATAACTTTCTTATACCATATACAAAAGTAACTCAAAATGGATTAAAGACTTAATGTGATACATGAAGCCATAAAATTCCTAGAAGAAAACATAGGCAGTAATCTCTGACACAGGCCTTAGCAAAATTTTTCTTGTTATGTCTCCTCCAGCAAGGGAAACAAAACAAAATTAAACTATTGGTACTACATCAAAATAAAATGTTTTTGCACAGTGATGGAAGCTATCAACAAAATGAAGAGGCAGCTTTCTGAATGAGAGAAGATATCTATAGATGATATATCTGATAAGAGGTTGATATCCAAAATATACAAAGACTTTGCTTAACACCAAACAATCAAACAAAAAATTCTAGTAAAAACTAGGCAGAAGATCTGAATAGACATTTTACCAAAGAACACATACCATACAAATGGCCAACAGACACATGGAAAGATGCTCAACATCAAGAATCATCAGGGAAATATAAATCAAAACCACAATATATTACGCTACACCAGTCATAATAGCTAGTTTCAAAAAGATAGCGAATAACAAGTATTGGTAAGGATGTGGAAAAATAGGAGATCTTGTGCAGTTAGTGGGAATGTAAATTGGTGCGGCCACTGTGGAGAACACTATGGAAGTTCCTCAGAAAATTAAAAATAGAAATACTGTGTGATCCAGTAATTCTACTAGTAAATTTACACAAAGTAAATGAAAACATGATTCACATATTCATATAAATAATTCATGTTTATAGCAGCATTATTTGTAATAGCCAAGATATGGAAACATCTCAAGTGCTAATAGATAAAGAAGATGTGAGATATATAAAATGGAATATTAGCCATAAAAAAACAATGAGATCTTGCCATTTGGGACACCATCAGTAGACCTAGGGGGTATTATGCTAAATGAAATAAGTTAGTCAGAGAAAGACAATAACCATATGATTTCAGTTAGTGTGGAATCTTAAAAAATCAAACAAACAACACACACACACACACACACACACACACACACACACATGCAGAAGCAACAAGCCTATAAATCCAAAAAACAAACTGGTGGTTGCCAGAGGGAAAGGTGGTGGGGTGATGGGTCTGTTGTAAAGGGGAGTGAATGGTACAGTCTTCCCATCATGGAAGGAATAAATCATAGGGATAAAAGTGCAGCATAGAGAACATAGTCAATGGTATTGTAACAGTGTTTTATGGTGATGGTAATTACACTTGTGATCATAACATCACATATAGAGTTGTGGAATAACTATGTTGTATGCTTGAAACTAATGTAACATTGTGTTTCAATTTTACTTCAATGAAAAAAAAGGCAACTTGGTAGTTTTTTGAATGTTAATTGCAAAGTGGATCTGAAACCATTTCAATCAGCTTCTGTCCTCTCACATTAAAATCATATGGTTGTCTTAGACTTTGAAGGAATCTGACATGATTTTGTAACATCATGCATTGATAATATGGAAAATCTCGGCTAAGTTATGCACATCTTACAATGTTGATATAGTTCATTATTTAATATTTTAAAAGTACAGTTGTTAATTTTGCCAACGATTGCAACGGAAAAGACTTAAAGTACTGGGAAGTTGTCAAGCTCACAGTGGCAAATATAAATTTTCAAAAATTCTAATTTTCACTTGGAAGCTCTTATTTTGTCAGCCACCATAAATACTGTTAGCTGTTTTCCTTGAAACAAAAGGCTCACTTTTTTTCCCCTCAAAAACTGTTAGCAAAATATCCAAATTAAAGGTGAGGTGCTAGATGTGTTACTTTACTTGATGGGGGAATCCTTTCATAACATATACTTAAAAAAATTTTTTTAAGTTTATTTACTTTGAGAGACAGAGCCAGTGGGGGAGGGGCAGAGAGAGAGAGAGGGAGTCAAGAGTATCCCAAGCAAGCTCCATGCTCCCAAGCAAAGCCCAATGTGGGTCTCAAAACCACAAAACCCGAAACTGTAAGATCATGACCTGACCTGAAATCAAGAGTCAGAGGCTTAACCCACTGAGCCACCCAGGTGCTCTATGTATACATTTTTTAAAATATACCACAGACTTTAAATATCTTAAAATTTTGTCATTGATATCTCAATAAAGCTTAAAAAACTTCTACCTAAAAAAGTAATAAAAAAGAACTTCTAGAAGAAAAGGAAAATGCAAACCAAAATGTAGAACTTATAAATGATAATAATATAAACACTTAATAGCAACAGAATACATTTAAAACAGTGGACAGGAGAAAAAATAATGCTTTAAATACTCTATCAATGAAATGTAAATAATGTAGATATGAACTGATTTCCAACTCAATAAAACAGAAAAAGTACAAAGTAAGTCAAAAGGTCAAGATAGGATGTTTCAGAAATAAAAGAAGAAATTAATGAGACAGAAAACATAAAAATAATATAGTAAATAAATCAAAATGTTTTTTAAAAAGTAGACAAGCAAAGAGAATTGGGGAAAAACAAATATTTAAAAAATTACAAAGAAAAACTAAGTATACCAGCAGGAAATTAAGAAAAATTAGATATCCTGTAAAAAATTTTTTTCAAAATCTAGATGAAATAGATAATTTTTGGAAAAATACATGAATCAAATTTGATGATAGTGGAGGGAAAAATTAAACAAAAAATTAATGGAAGAGATAAAATTATAAAAAAATATACCCTACAAAAATTTACCAAGTTCAGATGATTCACTGGGGATACACAGACGATTTCACTGGGAATGTTTAGTAACACTTAAAAGACCAGAAAACTGAATTGCTACATAAATTGTTCCAGATTTTAAGAAACTGATACTTGAACTTAAAGAATGGAGCCCTCTCATGTAAACTATAAACAAATCTTGGTTATGAATATTATGCAAAATTCATAAAGATTTATGAAAAGATTTATGCCAACATTCAGAGAATAACATATTGTGATTGAATCTATCAACTTGAGTAATACTTGTTTTTCTAAGAACTTCTCATTGTTGTTCAAAGACTCAACTGCCTCTCTGTAGTTGCTGTCCTTACAAATGATTCCAGGAAATGACTCAAAGGTAAACATATAGTGAAGACATCTTAAATGACATTTGAACTATAAACCAAGACCTGCAAATGAAACCTTTCTTCAGAAGAATCAACAACCATAGTGAAGTTATGGACCATCTCTGCTGATCTCTATTACAGCTTTGACCAAAACCTGAACTAAAGAGAGGGGGAAAAAAAGAGACAGGAAAAGAAAAAAGTACCCCCCCAAACAGAAAAGATCTTCACAATCCAGACAAATTTATATGGGGATTTTGAGGGGTGTTTGTTCTGGAATTGTGTTGCCTGCTGAGGAAAGACTGAGTTGATTTTTGCCTCAGAAGATATTTGTGTTGGTTCAAAGGAAGGAGGGGAGTCAAATTACCTACAAAATTTTGTTGACTAAAGTGAGTCTTACCACAGATCTGTTTGACTTTCAAAATATGAGGCAACTACTAATTGATTTATTTTCAGAAGAATGTTCACTGTAGTGATCTGTCGTTGATCAATCAAACATGAAACTCAGTTATAGTATTGCTTCTCATGGTTATATAACTTCCACTAATGAAAAGTTTTGAATCTTTTTTTGTGTTCATTTACAATCATTGATAAGGATGATCTTTTCTAGATCTATGAGAAATCATTATTTTTATCTCCTTGACTTTGTAGATCAGGAGATGTTCCCTTTTTAGCCAAGGGGAAAAAGTTTAATATTTTGTGTTTTCTATTTAAAAAGACCTATTTTTATCTATCATAAAGTCGGTTCTGTTGATAAGCACATAGAATTCAAAACATTTTGTGTCATGTATACCTTTCCAGTCAAGTATCTGTTCATCTTTCTTCATTCTTCAACTTTTAACATCTACTCATGAGACAATGTGGTTCATTTATGTTTCACTAAAAAGTTCAGTTTATTAATAACTATATGTTATTTCTTTTGGGGAGAGGCAGAAAGAATGTAAGATTTTACTTATTTTTCACTCAGTTAGATGGATTCATTTTGGATACGTTAAGTATTTTTACCATTGTATGGCGGAATAGAATATTGTGGCAGAGATCAGTAAGTACCTACTTAGTATCTATTCTCTGTTCTTAAAGACAGACCCCCAATTTGAGTAGAGGTTCCCACTGAAATCCATGTAGTTCTCTTAGCCATAGTTGCCCAAGAGATATAATTCACATGTGGGGCCTTAGGAAAAGACCTTATAAATTGGCTGTCTAATGTCTTGTGATCATTTGCTATGCACATCTCTTTCCCTTTAAACCTTTTCTGCAATGGGGGTATGATGCTTGAAATGGAGAACCACTTTGTGAAGTGCATACTCAAAAGATGCTGAATAAAGGCAGTAGAAGGTGCCTGGGACAGAGAAGACATCATGATACCACTAAGCCAGCATTGTCTTCCTCTAAATTTGTTGTTAAGTGATAGGGAATAATAAATAAATTTTTAAAAAGCCTACTAATTTGTTTAAATGAAGTGCATATGTGTGTGTCTATTATTTTTAACTAAATGCATCCCTAACTTTTACAAATAGCTCTGACTAGACCCAGCAATAGAACTGCTAGGAATTTACCCAAGGGATACAGGAGTGCTGATGCATAGGGGAACTTGTACCCCAATGTTTATAGCAGCACTTTCAACAATAGCCAAATTCTGGAAAGAGCCTAAATGTCCATCAACTGATGAATGGATAAAGAAATTGTGGTTTATATACACAATGGAATACTACATGGCAATGAGAAAGAATGAAATATGGCCTTTAGTAGCAGTGTGGATGGAACCTGGAGAGTGTTATGCTAAGTGAAATAAGTCATACAGAGAAAGACAGATACCATATGCTTTCACTCTTATGTGGATCCTGAGAAACTTAACAGAAGACCATGGCGGAGGGGAAGGGAAAAAAAAAAAAAGATAGGGAGAGAGGCCAACCATAAGAGACTCTTAAAAACTGAGAATAAACTAAGGGTGATGGGGGTGGGAGGAAGGGGAGGTTGGGTGATAGGCACTGAGGAGGGCACCTGTTGGGATGAGCACTGGGTGTTGTATGGAAACAAATTTGACAATATATTTCATATTAAAAAATAAATAAAATAAATGCTATTACTATATCCAGTTATACAAACTTACACTTATTCATCACAAAATGATAATAAATTGCCTTATTTTACAGTGACTTCACGTCACATAATGTGGACTGTGGCAAATATGCTCAGAAGTTTTGTACTAGAAAAAGACACCAGGAAATGGATATTTCTACGATATACCTTTATTAATACAGGTTGCATACAACTTGATTTTTTATGTGTTTGAATATTTTGTGTTTCATGTGGCCAGGATGGTGTCCTTGGTCTGTACAGTGAAACAACAGAATAAAATGTGATTCGTACTGCTTGTTTGGAATATATGAACAAAAACGTCAAGTAAACCTTTCACATTTCAACAGTGTTTTGGCATGATGTAGGCATAGGGGATCCAAATGGTACTACAGAAAATAATGATGATGTACTTTTTAGTGATTCTCTATGGAGAGGACATGGGGATCTATAGTCATAAAAAATTCAATCACCTTTTGAAACCAAACTATGATAAGAGATACAGCTTTGCATTTATTATCCTTTTACCGAGAGCCAAATTTACTTTATTAAGTGCTTTTGCTTAACCAACCTTAAAATAATTTAATTTTAATCATCAATTCCTTATTAAAATACTAAATATAACAAAAGAGGGACAGATTTGATTGAATATTAAGGAACCTTTTAATTCTGAGATAAAAACTTGCTGCTTCATCTTTTTCTTGTCATAAGAATACTCTCCCTGTTCATTATGTAAAATTAGTTACATTGGAGCAGTTATTTAGGCAAGAGCAAAGCAAAATATTTGTGTTTTTGTCATTGGACTAAAGTTTTCAGGCCTCCTGCTTCTCCGGGAATCCTCCAAGTTAAATTTATCTAAACATTTAAATGATCATCATTAAATATATAAACAAGCACTTAAGAAAATATATTTCAAGAACCCTGGGTCTAACAGCCCATCACACTTACGTTAATTTAGAGGGCATTATACTAACAAATGAACATTTACAATGGCTCAGGAGCACTCCTTCCTAAGATGATAATCATGCCACCACAGGTGTGATTTCAGTACGGCCTTGTGGCATTCAGAGCAAACTGTTGGGAGAGCAGAGTCCTAGTTCTGACTCTATGTGTATAGTAGCTCTTGGAAGCTGGGAGAGACTCATACGCTTTCTAGCTTTGGTTTCTAAAAAGTGAAAGAGGATACTGACATATGATGTTTAAAGTTTCACCCATATCTGGAAGGCAATGAAATTTACGGAAGGATGGTAGGAAATATTGTTTTATTCTTAATACATTTTCCTTCCAGGCCATGTTTGAGCTCTGTTGTTACCCCACTTTTCTGTGTCTATAGCACAAGCCAGTAGGGAGGGCATAAAGAATGTTGGCTTTGGAATTAGAAGACCAGAAAAGAACTAGACTAACAGTTTTACTGTTTACTGCCTGTGAGACCTTTATTAAAGCAATTAACCTCCAGGCACTCAGTTTTAAAATCTGCTAAATGGAGATTACTATTCTTCCAGATATAAACAATGGATGCGATAACTTTTGAAGACACCTATTAAAGTAGCTGGCACATTGTAAGAAGTTAATAAATATTAGCCTAATTACAAGTTTACTTTAAAAACAAACAGATAAACTCTGACATGGAATACATTGGTTTATTATGATTCATTAGGAAGTTGCTCAAATGACTTTATCAGATTCCAGGATAGCAGGAATCTTGTTTGTTCATATTTTGATGCCACATCTTGAATTATGTTGTCCCTAAAAATGCCTCCTTATTGAATTTGAATAATATTAACAAAATTGTACTCTGAAAGAATACGTGGGAGAGTTTGTATATTTGGATAGAAGACTACGTATGATTTAGGGATGTGTAGAAGAATATTTTAAGAAGACTTGTGTCAGTGAGTTGAAGAAGCACATCTCAAAGGAAAGGAAATAACCCAACGTACATAAAGAAAAATGAGTTTTTCTGGTTTATTTTTGATTAGCCAACTGGGTTTCAGGTTTTCATTAGAGGATAGAGAAGTTATTACTGCCTCTTGTGGTTTGAATTCCATATACATTATATAAGTCTAAACTATAATCAAGGGAAAGTCTTTTTTTTTTAATCTAACAAGTTCCTCAGAAAGTTGGGTGAGATTAAATGCCATTTTAAAATTTGTTAATTGTTTTTTTTATGCTGTTGAAATTAACTCACTTTTGACCTTTTGCCATGAAATGTAGTATTTATACTACAATATCTATGAGTTATCTGGAAGGTTTTCTAGCCTTATGTTAATTCTGTGGTCACTGTTATCAAATCTGCCTCTTCTTAGCTGGGAGCCTTTGTATTTAAATATAATTTACATATCAATTTTTATAATTACTGTGACACAACCAAATGTAGGCCTCTGTGACAAAGTTTCTCTTGCTCACTGGTCTCCAAACATCAATGGAGTAATAGAACTAGTATTTTCCATACTAATCCCTATAGTTTGGTCATTATGACTACCTGTGCTAAGCCAACTTTTCCTGATGTTCTAGAACCTGATAAAGTCATTTGAACTACTTAGCAGTGACTCATAATAAACAAATGTATTTCACATCAAGGTTTGTCTGCAAATTTTAATATGTGACTTAACACAGATGAATACCAGTCCAACCTCTTTTCCCCCTTCAATTAGTTACTATTTCCACTTTTAGGTCTAAAACATTATATTCTGGTTCACCGTGGGAAGTTTTTAAAGACTCATGATCTTATAAATGTTCAAATGGAACTTAAAATTGCTTTATATTGCAGCTTAAGTTAGATCAGATATTAAAACTGAGGGAGTTCATGCTTTATTTTTATGCAACTCTATGTTTTTCTATAGATACAAGATTAGAAGAATGCTATTCTTGTGAAAAATTATGTATCATGCCAATGTCCATTAAACTCTCTAATGTTTAAAACTTTTCTAATGTCCTCAACTAGATAGTTGTGAGAGACTGGATATACAAACAATGGCCAGATCATATATCAATATAGGACTCTGACCCACAACCTGTGATAAGCAGCCCAGGAAACCAACTCATTATCTAGAGTAAGCAGTACATGAACCATCCTATTATTTGTAAGTCAGACTTGTAGAAAGTCAGACCACCATCTCTAGACAATACTCTGCAAAACCAAAGAATAGCCCCTGTAGCAGTTGGCCCCAAATAGTCAGGACTTGATTAATAATTGATAGCTTTCCTAATATTTGTCCTGCTTCCAACTTAATATCAACCAGTGAGAGCTAAATATGCACGCCTACACAAACACACATAATACCTCATTTCTAATAAGGCTGCTGATAACTTCCCTACATCAACAGCCTCCAATCAGGACATACCTGAAACCTTCCATTTTTCCTCCCATAAAGCTTTCCTACTCATCTTCTCGCCTTTGAATTTCTGTCAAAATGCAAGTGACAGAGGCTGACTCCCTTGCTAGAGTAAGCTCTGAATACAGCCTTTGCCTGCATTCATTCGGTCATTTTTTTTTTCTTTTTTCTTTCCATACTTGCTTAGCCCACATAAAGTAAATTTAGTTTAATACCTTTGGTGTGAACATTTTTATCTGTTAGGCTTTGTGCCAGGAATAAAGATATGACAATAAACTAGATAAGTGAAGTTCATACCTTTACCCAACACACAATTGTCAAAGAAAATAAGCAAGCAAATAGAAAATATTAATATTATGGGTTGACTTTGAAGATAAAGATAGGCATAGGCTGTTACAGGAATACAGAGTGATATGCAGGGAGGATTGATTGTGTAGCTAAAAAAGAATAGTACATATACGATATGTTTTTAATATAAACATTTCACAAGCTATTTAATAAGCACAATCACCTCCTATATGTTTTACTTTTTAATTCCTCATTTACAATAGGATTATCTTTTCTATTATTGTGGCTTTATAATATTTGCAATATGAACATGCCTTCAGATTTGCTATTATGTTGATATATATTCAGCTGAACATATATTTTTCCTTCTGGATTAATGAGATTAGACACTTTCTTGAATATTTAATTGATGTTTCCTCTTAGATTCTCACATTTTTCACATTATATGTGGACTAAAACGAAGATTTTTATAATTTTGACTTGGTAATTAGTGTTCTCCAAGTGTCTCACACCTAAATAAGACCATATAGTTTATAAAATATTCTTTGAAAAATATTGAGCATGCTATTGGATAAAAACTTCCTTCTTTTGGGGCTAAGCTAGGGTATCTGCTATCCAGTATTGCTAGCTTGCTGAATTCTTTTTGAAACTTGGACATTATTTAAGTCTTAAAAAATTGTCCCTCAAAGTCTGTACTTAAAAAAATGAACTATACCTAAAATTTGAATTAACATAATTATGCCAAATTTAAAAACTTGTTTTTGATCAAGTTGATTCATAATGAATTGCAGCAAAGTCTAACATTTGCTCTTTCCCAATGACTATCCCACTTATGTCTTTTCATTTTTTCTTTCTCTTTTTAGTAGCTGGACAAATAAGTTGCCTCAACTGGTTCATGTGATTCTTTTAGTGATTAGAAATCCTTCTTTCTTATTTAATTTATCTCTGATGACAGACTTGATTAATGGTTGTTAAGATTTGGGGATGTGCTAAGTGTGTTGGCAAGAAAGAGGAGTAGATGAGTAATTGCAATTGAGTAAGTTAAGGTAGATTTAAAAAAGACATAGCTTGATTGTGAATTTCAAGTGGGATTTTGTAAAAGAGAAACAAAGAAAGAGAACTCTTCTTCTAGGAATATAATTTTCAGATATCCACTGAGTATTTATAAAACATATGAAAATATTAGCACACACATGTATTTTTAAATTAATTAACAAGTGGCAAAGCCTACCAGAATTAAGGAAAATCACTTAGAAGATAAGAAGTAATCACAGACAGCACTCCAAGTATATATCATGGTGACGAATCCCCCAGTGGTTTTGGAGTATGTGTGTAAAGTCAAGTGACATAATGCTTCCAAAGACTAAGTTTTTTTGGGGTATGGTTGTAGATAAACTACCCTCACTCTCAGGATGAGAAGCTAGTTAGAAGACCCTACACAACACATTAAAGACAAGATTCTAAAAGTGCTACAGTCTGAGAATAAAAAAAGCTAGTCAGAAAAAAACTTACCCAATAGAAGCAGTTTATCATTTTTTCCTGAAAATTTGCTGAGCTTTGGATAGTAGTGACAGTGGTAATTTCAAAAAGACAAAACAACAACAGCAACAACAGTAACATCAACAAAACCTTTGTGTGTTTTTTTTTAAAGTCACTAGCTTATCTTCACTTGGGTTTGGTATCTAAATGTCCACTATTTATATATTCTCCTCCCTCTCTCACCGGAAAACAACAGCAACAACAATTTGAAAGGAGCATTTGTATATTACAGTGGCCCTTGTATTATCATCGGAAAACAATAGTTAGAGAAAAGATGTCTGCTGGTACCTTTCTGTGGGAAGTCCCCCAAATTGAAATTAACCATTTAACTAAAATTAACAAAAATCACATAACACAAAAACGACAAGGCACATTTAGTAAGAGTCAGGAAAATCAGCAAATTTTCAGGAAAAAATGATAAACTGAAATTTTTCTGCACTAACAAATCGAAGCTAAGCCTTCAAATCCAGGTGAACTGCCAGAATGCAACAAAATTCAACATTCGTTAGAACAAGAGAGCATAACCCATATTCACTGTAATATATCAAGTTACCCAGTTTAATATAAAATGAACAAATTATTAGATGTGTGAAGCAACAAAAAAATATAATGCATAAAAAGGAAACAAAAAATAGAAAGAGATCAACAAATGACTCTAGTTTTGCAATTACCAGCTAAATACATTAAAACAATATATTAAAGGATTTCATGTAAAGATGGGCAGAATTGGTGAAGAGAAATTTCTTCAGAGAAGAAATGGATTCTCTAAAAGAAAAGCAAATATAATTACAGAAGTGGAGATTTCTATATTTGAAATAAAGAATTCATTGGAAGCAATTAGCACTCTGGAAAAGAAAAAAAAAACTGAAATAAAACAAACAACATTGGGGTTAGGAGGATAAAGTCCAAAAAATATTTCTAAATCAAGATCCAAAAGGGATAATAGACGTAAATAATAGCAAAAGCAATAACAGCAGATGTTTTTACAAAATTGTTGACAAATATTCACAGATGAAAAGTTTATAGTCATACTGTAAAGCTTATAGAAAATTTTAACCATAATCGGAAATAAGAAACAAAGAAAAATGATTCAGATGAAAGTTGATTTCTTAAGGTCATCAATGGTATTCAGATAGTGAAGAAATAAAAATACTGCAGAAAATCTCAGCCAACTTGAATTGTGTATCAAGTAAAGCTATTTTTCAAAAAAAAAAAAAAGGGTGCAAGAAAAATGTGTAATTTACAAACAAGAGAACCTTGGTATGGAAAATTCTTAAAGGACTTATTCTGACAAACAACTGACTCCAGAAAGATTTAAGAGAAGAAAAGAAAAGAAATAGGCTACTGGCAAATGTGTAGGTATATTCCAAGTATTTAGTGTATAAAAAGATAACTTGAATAATGTCTACGTTTTGTGGTTAAAAACACATTAAATTCTGGAAATGTTAGTAGATAAGTGGAGTGAGAGAAGTGTGATTGGCATTATAGAGGCTTATGATCCTTATATGTATTGAGCAGAGAGCAAACTTACTGGTAAAAAGAAGACACTGTAACACTGAAATGTTAACATTTCAATGGTAACTACTTAAAGAATAGAAATAAAATGTTTATTTTCCAAAATGGTAGAAAAAGGAACTGAGGATCAGAATGTAAAAAAGTACATCAGTTTGAAACTATGCAATAACTGATAAAAGATCCAGTGATAGAGCATGTCAGATAGAAATCACAAAATAAGATGATTTAAGTAGTGACAAATAGTAGTCAACATAAATATAAATGGATTTAACTGTCAGTTTAAAAAGGCATAGATTAACAGATTGGGTAACACAAACACACCCACTCCAACTATATGTTATTATCAAGAGACACTAAACCATGAAAGCAGAAAAAGGCTTAAAATAAAGCATGGAAAGATGTACTAGAAAAATGTTAATTATTACCATGCTTTAAAATCTATTTCATTTGATATTTGTATTACCATGCAGAATCTGGTATTACAATACCAGATATTTGTATTACAATCCAGAATTACCATTCAGAATTGCAAGAAGCAATAGAAATTAGTATGTATTCATATCATAGGAAAAGTTTTAATTCACTGGAAAGATATAGCTATTATACTTTTTATGAACCTAATAAGGAAGCTTTAAAATAAATATCAGACTATTGCATAAGAAACTGATAAATTTATCATCATATTGGAACATATCCCAGCAATTTACATAGCAGCAACATATATATTAAAGACATAAAAGGTACAAAAATTAACATATGTGATCCAATTAATATATAGAATCTTCAGCCAACTACAGGGAGTACATATTTTCTTTTTTTTTTTAATTTTTTTTTAACGTTTATTTATTTTTGAGACAGAGAGAGACAGAGCATGAACGGGGGAGGGTCAGAGAGAGAGGGAGACAGAATCGGAAGCAGGTTCCAGGCTCCGAGCCATCAGCCCAGAGCCCGACGCGGGGCTCGAACTCACGGACCCTGAGATCATGACCTGAGCCGAAGTCGGACGCTTAACCGACCGAGCCACCCAGGCGCCCCAAATATTTTCTTTAAGCATGTACAAATCAGTTATGAAATTGAGCATAAATCATGCATTGAAATGTGAGCCAACAAATCCCAAAGAACTAAGTTTATACAGGCTCAAGGGTTGTTTTTTTTTTAACCAAAATGCAACTGTTAAATCAAAAACCACAAAAATTACAAACTTTCATGAATCTACATACCATATACTTTTCTAAATAAAATCTGAGTCCAGATGGAATCAGAATGAAAATTAAGCTACCATAATTAAAAAATCTGCTTATCAAACTTGTGAGATGTTCATAAAACAGTAATTAGAGGGAAATTTGCCACCTAAGGTGCACATATTCAATGAGGAGAAAGGCTAAACAAGTAAACTAAGAATATGCCTTAAGCATTTAGAAAATGAACACCACTATACCATACGTAGAAATTAGGGGAAAGAAGCATAAGAAAAAGTAAAGTAAATAGAAAATCAAGGGGCAACTGGGTGGCTCAGTCGGTTAAGCGGCCAACTTCAGCTCAGGTCATGATCTCACGGTCCGGTCCGTGAGTTCGAGCCCCACCTCGGGCTCTGGGCTGATGGCTCAGAGCCTGGAACCTGCTTCCGATTCTGTGTTTCTCTCTCTCTCTGCCCCTCCCTATTAATGATCTGTCTTTCTCTGTCTCAAAAATAAATAAATGTGAAAAAAAAATTAATAAAAAAAAAAGAAAATCAAGATCCAAAAAGATTTTAAGACTCACAAAAATGTGGTTCTTTGAAAAGACTAACAAAAGTGATAAAACTTGTAGTTTACTCAAGAAAAGATAAAGCATAAATAAAAATATTAGAATATAAGAGATATAAATTTAGTAACAGTAATTTAGAGAAATTATATACTTTCCTAGAAAAAAAGTAAATTATCATGAGCAACTCAAGAGAAATAATTCCAAATAAGTCCTATAATCAATAGTAATCAAATCAGTAATTTAAAAAGTTTCCACAAAGAAACCCCAGTCAGAGAGTTTTGAATGTATATTGTACTCTATCAGACAATCAAGACATGGTTTTAATCTTTTACAAACTCATCAACAGGGAGTAGACAAAGAAGGAATAAAAATTCTTTAATTCTAGTGTAAATGTAATTCTCAAAACCAGATGTCACAGTTGTCCCAAATCTTACTGATTGGAACATTAAACATTTCTTCTCTGTTTTGTGGGTCAGGAATCTCAGCGTTTACTTGCCTGATAGGTTTTGACTCTGCATCTCTCTCTAGGCTGCAAGCAAGGGGTCAGCAGGGGCTACAGTCACCTCAAGACTCACCTGGAGGAGTGTCCACTTCTAAATTGACTCTCGAGGCTGCTGGCCAGCCCGAGCTGATTGCTGGAGGCAGATAACATCCCTTCTTGCTTCATGGTTCTCTCTGTGGGGCTCCCCACCACGTGGCAGCGGCTTCTCCCAAAGAGAGGTACCCGAGAGGAAGGGTGCACTCTAGTAACGAAGGCGGAAGTCACAATAATTTTAGGCGCTAACATTGAAAGTGCCGCCCTATCCCTTTTGCAGTAGTCTACTCATTAAAAGTGAGTGGTAACTTTGTCTAGTCTACAAAGGAGAGCGTTACTCATGTTATGTCAATACCAGGAGGCGAGGCTTCATAGGAGACCATTTTAAAGGCTGCCTACCATACAGATGAGGAGATTGAGATTACACAAATTCATAAACATAGATGCAAAAATCCTTAATGAAAGAGTCACTAGATTGCATCAGTGTTTTAAACTGATGCATCCTAACCAAATGAGGATTATCCAATAGTATAAAAGCGGTTTAAATAAAGTTAGAAAAAAAATATTGACTACCTTGCAATGTATTCCATTAATAGTATAAAGGTGGAAAAAATGATTCATTGAGTAGATGCAGGAAAAAAATCTTAAGTTAAAACACAACATCTACTCATGAGAAAAAGCAAATTAGATGAGGAGAGAACTTTCACAATCTTATAAACAATGTCAATTCAGAAGTTTATAGCAAACATATTTGGTGGGGAAGTTTAAGAATAATTACCTGTAGAATTAAGAAAAGACAAAGATAGCCATTATAATGGTATTTATTCAATAGTTCCCTGGAAGACTTAGGCAACTCAGTAAGAAAATAAATAAAAATTATAGACAGCAAAGTAAGAAAAGAATTAATATTGCCATAGTGTATCATTGTCCATATAGACATAAAACTACTGACAAATTGTAATTAAAAGTTTATTTTGTTAAATGTTAGATCAATATAAAAACTGTGTTTTTGACACCAGAAATAACTAGTAAATATAATAAAAAATAAGACGTCCCTTTTTTATTTATTTGCTGCTGCATTAGCAGACCTATGTTTCACATTTGTAATGTGAGAATCTTAGATTTGCTTTGGGGTGGAATGTGCTGAAAGGGAAGTGTAATCTCTGGGTGACCAGTCACACATTATAATGGGATAGCATAAAGTGACACACAGAAATAAAGCAATGGTATTGGCAACCCATCTGGCACATCATGTGCCAATTTTTTTCCCTTCAGGAAATCTCTTTTTAGTGACTCTGAAGTTCAGTTTGTATTGGAGTTTGATTTGTGACTGATGAAGGCAGCTCACATCTGGGGTGCCAACAAAATCACCTGGAAAGGAAGAAAATCTGTTATCATATAGACCCACAACAAACTCTGATGTCTCCACAAAGACCCTTGGCACAGGGGCACCGATCCTTGAAGCCCAGCAACCTCTGCAATAAAATGGCTTAAAAGAGGAATAGAGAATGGGGTGTTTTTATTCCTTTGTTGGGTTTGATCAAGCTTGTGTGTAAATGGTAATTGATACTTTTAGAGGCATAAATGGCCCTGAAGCTCGGATTGAATTTAGGTTTTTGTTGTTGATATCAACTCTCCTGAGGATTTATTCATTAAAAATGGTTTCTTTCTTTGCCTTTCACATAGTAAGAGATTCTGGGCCTGGTCTCAAAAACCCTCATGTTTGGGTTTCCTCTGTAAAAGACCCAAACCATGACTTGAAACTCACATACAGCCTGAATTGTCTTTTTTTGAAAAGGGGTTAATGAGTGTTAAGAAGAGTTGGCTAAATGGTTTTGCTGGGAAAGTTTAATATTTTAGAGCTAGACCATTGCAAATGGGATTCCCATGGTTTTCTCAATGCAGTTTTATTAACCTCTATACCGAGTTGAATAGTGGCCCTGCAAAATTAATGACCACCTGGAACCTGTTAATGTGACTTTATTTTGAAACAAGACCTCAACAAATGGAATCAAGTTAAGATTAGGGTAGACCCTAAGTCTAACATGACAGACGTGCTTTATACAAAGAGGGAAATCTGTACAGAGATACTGACTGACACAATGGGAAGAAGGCCATGTGACAATGGCGACAAAGATTGGAAAACCAAAATTTGCTGACAACCAACAGACACTGGGAGAAGCCAAGGAAGAATTCTCCACTGCAGTCTTCAGAGGGAGTGTGTGGTCTTGCTGATATTTTGATTTTACACTTCTAGCCTCCAGAAGTGAGACAGAGATTTTTGTTGCTTTAAGTCCCTGCATTTGTTTTAGGAAACAAATACGGATTTTGGTACTGGGAAATGAGGTGCTACTGTAACAGATATCCAAAAATGTGAAAGTGGCTATATTAAGCACAGATATATTTTTTCATTTGCACAAAGGGAGAATGTTCTCTCCTCTCAAAGGTAATGGGCAGAGGCTGAAAGCGTTTGGAAGCACATTATAGTAAAACCCAAACCATCTTGAAGGGGCCATTGGTAGAAATATGGGCATTAAAGGTAATTCTGGTAAGGAATCAAAGAAATGAACAAAGCTGCACAAAAGCTCCTAGCATCTTAGGGAATACATATATTGCCATAAACAGAATGTTGCTAGAAACATGAACATTAATGGTTTTTCAGGTGAAGTCTCAGATGGAAATGAGGAACATGGCATTAGAAACTGGAGACAGGCTACCATTATTATAAAGAGGCAGAAAACTTGACGGGATTGTTTTTTGATGTTAAATAGAAGGTAAAATTTGTAAGTGATTAATTTGGATATTTAGCTGAGAATATTTCTAAGTTAGGTATAGAAGATACAACCTGATTTCTCCTTGCTGCTTATGGTCAATTGTGAGAGGAAAGAGATAAATTGAGGAATGAATTGTTAGATAAAAAGAAACCAGTACTTGATGATTTGGAAAATGCTCAGCCTATCCAAAGAGCATGCCCTGGAAACAAGGCCAAGGGTGTAGTTGACAATCCTCTTACTAAAGTAACAGGCATGTGATTAGTCATGTGACTTACGGATCCAACAACCTTTTCAGCAGAAACCAGGAATAGGAGATGAAGTTATCTAGAAAGAATCTGTGAAGAACCCTGCTGATGGAATGGAGTCCATCAACAGTAACAGAAGATAAGCAAGGATTTTGAGAATTTTATACCAGCAGAAATACTACACTCTTGGATTAAAAGGGAAAGAAGTGGGATGAATGTCTGTTGTTTTACGCCACTGATTTTGTTTTAATTTATTACAACAGTCCAAGGAAATTAATATAACTTCTAAAGGAAAGAAAACTCCATCAAACAGTTACATACCTAGGGCACGTATCTATAATGGAGGGGAGATGGCCAAGATTAGTTTTATGTGCCTCTGTGTTTTTTTTTTTTTTAATATTTATTTATTTTTGAGAGACAGAGCATGAGCCAGGGAGGGTCAGAGAGAGAGAGGGAGACACAGAATCCGAAGCAGGCTCCAGGCTCCGAGCTGTCAGCACAGAGCCCGAGCAGATCTCACGAGCTGTGAGATCATGACCTGAGCCAAAGTCGGCCGCCCAACCGACTGAGCCACCCAGGCGTCCCCCCTCTCTGTTTTTTGAAAAGTATCTCTAATGTCTTATACGTTGAGTTCAAGCAGAAAAGGTATGTATCTACCTATACATACATGTATATCATTGCGTCCATATCTATATATTTATTCTTATAATTACATCTACATTTATATTTCTCCATAAAAGAATAAATGTATAACATGGTAGAAAAAGAAGAAAAAATCAGGAGAACAAAATATACTGAGGAAGGTATCAAACAAACAAACAAACCAACAGAGTTCAAGAACACACTAGGTTAGATCACAGGCAGAAAGAGTAATTGACAATTTATTGCCTTTGGGTGCTATCTGGGCAAATTAAATGAATGAAGCCCATGAGATGCTTATATCCTAAACACATGGGAAATATTTTCCAAAATGCTTTCTTGTTCCATCAAAATAAATGTTCCCACTTTTTATTGAGACAGTGGTATAACCACAGGGTCTTTGTAACAACTACTTAACTCTGTCTGCTACGTTAGAGTAAAAGCAGCCATAGACAATATATAAAGGAACAAACATGCCTGTATTTTTTTTTTTTTTTTTTACAGAAAAAAGCAGCAAGCTGGATTTAGACCATGGACCATAGTTGATGAATCTCTGCTCTAAAGGATAGCAAAATTAATACTCTTGCTCTCTACCAGAGAGATATTTAGTCATCTATGCAATATAGTATCTGCCATTAAATTCACATTACATTCAGTTTATGCGAGGCTGCATGTATGTGGAATATGACACTAGCAACCTTGCTAGGTAGCTTTCAGACATTTTTAACCTGATTTTTTTACAAACTGCTGGCCTGGTGTATAATTATGAAAGTGTTTGTTTTCTGTAAAACATATTCATAGGATTTCCCACTAATAACAGAAAAAAGTTCAAGCCCCTGCTGCCCAGCCTCCAGACTTCTTTAAAATTTCCTCCGCTTATGCCCCTTAATATATCTTGTTAAATTGAACCAGACCCTTTATGCAGCCTCCTTCTCTTCGGTCGTTCTTTTCCTGCCATTTTGAATTGTCCATATTCACAGCTAGCTGAAATGTCATTTTCCCCCTTTTTCAAGTGCAATTGTTCTTCATCACCCAGGTAGATGTCTCTCTTGGTAGAACTCCCACAATATCTATTTTATTCATACTTTCTTAATGCATTTCATTATTGAGTTCTCCTTGTATTCTTTGTATAAGCTATTATCTCTTCTATTATAATAAGATTTTTGAAGATAGGCTGGTGTTTGATTCATCTTCATCTGTTTCCAAAGCATCTCACTAGGTGCCAAATACTTTTGTGTTGAATTAATGTACATGGGAAAACTGTGACATAGCTTTAATTAGAAGAGTAGATTTCTATATTATTTATGAACTTATTCTAAAACATCTTATTTTGCATAGAGCTTAAATCAGTCTTCTTGAGATCTTTTTTTTTCTTGCTGTAGTGATTTTACATATACAAAAATGCATACATACATACATACCCATATGTATTCTTTTATATTCTTTAAAAAATATTTGATTAAGTATGGGTGTTCTTCAGATGCCTGAGTGGCTCAGTTGGGTAAATGGCCAACTCTTGATTTCAGCTCAGATCATTATCTTATGGTTGGTGAGTTCAAGCCCGCATCTGCACTGACAGTGTGGAGCCTGCTTGGGATTCTCCCTCGCTGCCCTTCCCCCACTCTCATCTCTCTCTCTCACTCTCTCTCTCTCTCTGTCTAAAAATAAATAAAGTTAAAAAAAAGTATGGGGATTCTTAAGAAGAAATTACTTGCTTAGAGTAAAGTGAGGGCATATTCAAGAACAGGAATGCTAAATATAGTAATCTTGGGTTTTATCTTGATCCTTCATTTATCTTCGGGCTGATAATGAAAAAATTCCTTAAATTCTTAATTTAAGACTTTTTCTGTAAAAATAAATAATAACTACCTCATAGAGTTTCTATTAGGACTAAGGGCTTAGCACAGAAGAGCTACATTTTTGTCACATCAATTAATTTTGGCTTTTGGTATCATTAATCAATACTAAGTGGTGGCCATATATATAAAGAACATTATATATAGTACTGGATTTGTACACTCATCATTCATATCACTGTAATAATTTTCACTTTTCCAACAACTCAAGCTAGATTTTCATTTGTATTGATTTCTGCGCTCTGTGGCAACAGCTGTTAACATACTCCAGTAGCGCAACAGAAGCAAATGCCACATCTGGCTCCTATGTGGTGTTGAAGACAGTGACTTCTAATTATACTAATATGTACAGAGGCTACAGTTTACTGAGCAAGTTAAGAATAACACAAATTGTAATGTCAGCAGTACTATTTATATTGAGTGAAGACATTTACACCAGAATGCAAGAAATATTTAAGAATTGAAAATGGTCAGAATCTATTTTCAACAGAAACACCATAAATTTTCAGGGTGTGTGTGTGTGTGTGTGTGTGTGTGTGTGTGTGTGTGTTTTCCTTTTGAAATAAAACAGTATGAAATGCTTCTCTGGCTTCATCTTTTCATAAATTAAAGAAAAAATAGTTGAATTCATATTTAACAGATTAGAGTTATCTCACTTTACTTCATAAATATAAATCATCAATAAATAAAACATCATAGGCCACAGCAATAAAAACACAGTACATGCTTAAGGTCTGGAAAATTATTCCATTTTCCTGGTATACTTAGGCTTTTAATAATTCTTCTCTTTTCAAAGTTAATAACATGCACTTTCCATTCCAAATGTGAACCCTTTCAGAATTAGGATTTTGATAGTTCAGTTAGTTTCTGGTTTATGAAACCACTGCCTCTGTGGGAACTTAGTTTTGGAAGCAATAGTAACAATCCATTGGTTGCTAACACAACCCACTACACTACACTCTTAAATCCTGAGACATACTTACTCATGTAACATTTGAATATTTTAGTACCAGCTTAGTATGTATCAGCTTAATTGTAAATCAGATTCTCTACCATATCAAAGCAAAAGAAGCTGTCCTAAACAGTGTAAATAAATAAATATTTTGTAAATTATTCTTACCAAGTAGCAGATGTTAAATAGTCGAGTTCTAAAAACTATGGCTCGTAAGCCAGACAGGCAACAGGTGCTGTTGTTATAATGCCTCTGGGTCTTCAGTGGAGGACTATCTGGTTAAACACAAGGGCAAGACAATAAATGACACAGGGAAATTGTAGGCCAAGCACCCCAAAGCTAGGTAGTATTCCAAAATTGAAGGAGTGGTGGCCTTTGTGTTCCAATGAATAAATGAACCACGTTAAATGATTGCAGGAGTGTGCTATGGACTGGGGTCAAATATAAATGCAGTAGCCTTCTTAAAGTCTGTAGTCGTAAGTCAAGAGACCTCATGTCAAAAATAAATGGCTTCGGTTACAGATATATTTTCTTTCGAGTCCAAAGAATGAAAATCTATCTGATTGTCTCCATCATCACTGGCCACCTGCTTAAATGGCAGTCAAAAATTAAAAAAAAAAAAAACTGGAAGGTCTGAATGTCCTGCAGACTAAGTATTTGGTCTTGCAGAATTCTTACCACTGTGGTCACTTCCATCTGGATTTTGTATTACAGTGATCCCAATGAAACTTAAGAAATTGAAGTTCAAAATAATTGTGAAAAAATTGTGTGTATATGAACATACAAAGATACAGAAAAAAAAAACCCAAGATATTACTTAGCAAAAATATTTGCAATTAAATAATGTGAAGGAATATATGGGCATTTATCAATGTTTCAATTTGATGTTTAAAATATAGAGAGAGGTGACTGGCTGGCTCAGTCTGTACAGCAGGCAACTCCTCATCTCAAGATCATGAGTTTGAGCTCCATATGGGCATAGAGATTATACACACACACACACACACACACACACACACACACACACACAGAGAGAACAAGCTTACTTAAAGAATCATGTATTAAAATGAAGATAATCATTCACCTCTAGATAAGAATCCCAGTGAATTAAAAACAGTTGGAGACATATGCATTTGTGTCATAGTTTTATTTTTTTATAACTAACATTTTAGCATGTATTCACACTGGTGGAGAGAGAGGGGGCAGAGAGACTATGCAAGAGCGTGGAGAGGAGAGAATTGTGCATAGTAGAAGAAAAATAAATAATAATATAGAGCAAGAGAATTATGACTGTCTTACAATAGTCACACTGATAGTAAGAGAAGTGCTGGGAGCTCAGTTATTGTAGGTTACAGAAGCCACACCTTCCATAGGTTTTAGTTTCTTCGTTAAGGATGTAAGAGTTTTGTATCCAAGACTGTACGTTAGAAGAATTCTATAGTTTAACAGACTTTGGTTAAATCTCACCACTTCCACTTGTATATAGCTTGGTTTGCTTAGCCAAATCTATTAAACAATTTGAGCTTTGTTTTGTTCAGCTATAAAGCTAGAATAATTTTATGTACCTTAAAGAATTATGATGAAAATTAAATGAAATAATAAATATTGGCTATTCTGGTGTAATTAACAGAGTATGTGGCATACAATAAATGCTGTTTGATGCTGGTGCCTCTTTCTTTTTCTGTTAACTTATATAATAATTCTACCATTAATATAGCAGACCTGTGAATTATCCTTTTGGAATGGTTCTTAAAAATTTTTTTTAATGTTTATTTATTACTGAGAGACAGACAGAAACAGAGCACGAGCAGGGGAGGGGCCAAGAGGTGGAGAGACACAGAATCTGAAGCAGGCTTAAGGCTCTGAGCTGTCAGCACAGAGCCCAACGCGGGGCTCAAACTCACAAACTGTGAGATCATGACCTGAGCCGAAGTCGGGCACTCAACCGGCTGAGCCACCCAGGTGCCCAGGTTCTTATTTTTGATTCAGTGAATATTTCTAGTCATCCCCTGAATGAAACCTCAGTCTCTTTCACCAGAGTAGTGGCAGGAAGTCAGTGCCTTCATCCTGGAATGTTGCCACTTACTTAAATGTGTGTGTGTGTGTGTGTGTGTGTGTTTAATAATCTCATCTAATTTTTGCCTTTTTTTTCTATTTGTTATTATTTTTAAAAGTTATATGTGGGCCATATATATCATTGTGCAAAATATTTTTGTTAAATGTGTTATATGTCTTTGCAGTGAATAGAGCTTAGGCCATCATACTCTGGACTTATTTCCCAGTTGACCTGAGTACATTGTTTGTATTCCTTTTATATAGAGATTCAAACTTCATCACGTAGCTCATAAAAGATGAAATCCTTGTATGCAAGATTACCATGAAGCTTTGTTATCATCTTGTTAAAATTCTGAAATACTATATGTCTATAGTCCACCTGATCTTTTGTCCTAAAGTCGGAATCAGTAAGGGAATTGAAGTAAGTCTAGCATGTCTAGTGCCTAGCCATGACCACTCCCCTTTGCAAATACTTTACAGGCTCTTCTTTAATTAATCCATTTGAAGATTTCATTGGTTCCAGGTTCACTGATCTGCATTTTTTTCTCTCATTTTTGCCCTTTCAAAAAGTGAAATATCGGCATATCTTTTCTTTCACAAATTTCCAGGTAGTCATGATTACTCAAAAATTACTACCTAGAGGCTCCTGGGTGGCTCAGTCGGTTAAGCGTCCAACTTTGGCTCATGTCATGATCTCATGGTTGGTGAGTTCGAGCCCCACGCCGGGCTCAGAGCCTGGAGCCTGCTTCAGATTCTGTGTCTCCCTCTCTATCTTTCCCTCCCTTGCTCATGCTCTCTCCCTCTCTCAAAAATAAATAAACATTAAAAAAATTACTACCAATGCATTTACAGTCTTAATTCAACTTTTCTCAGTACAATTGTTTCTATAGACTAAATTCACTGAAGAATATAATAAGTTTTTTTTTTACTATCTCCTCAATAATTTTTAACTTCTGCTCAGATTATACATTAATCATACCTTTTCTAGGCTGAAATTCTGCTTTTTGACAGAGGCAAGGGAAGTAAAATTCAGGTTTCATAACTCCCTCTGTCTGCTAAAGTTACTACTCCAAACCATGAGCGTACCTTTCTTTGTTTTTCTTACTCTGGTGTAATTAGCAATATCTCAACCTCACTCTCCTTTTCTACCTTACCATTTTTATAAGGCTCAAGGCATTCTGGGTAGGCATACTTGACCCTGAGTACATCATACTTCCTTTCACAAAGGAGTCAATCTTTAAGCATATTCAAAGGTGTCTAGCATCTAACTTTACCTATAATCTACAATCAAATGCTTATTCCCTGAAAGTTATTAGAGATGTTGGTTACACTTTGTGTGAAAAAAAAAATTAGTCTTATGTAAATATGTTTTGAATGGGTAACTTTGAAAGGACTTGTGCATTTAAACTTGGGTATTTAGAGTTTCCTCAGCCAAACTGAATAACAGTATGTCTAAAAATATTCTAAGAATTCTGAAAGTAAAAATAAATAACCCCTGTCTTAAATAGTGTTTCCTGGGAAACAGACACAGACATGAAGATTGGCATGCCTGTAGTTTACTAGGGAGTACTTTAGGATCAATATCTATTATGGAGTGAGGAAGGAAAGACTGGGATGAGTGGAGGTTATAAAGTTCTGTAGGAAGCTCTGAATTGGAGATGTCCTTATATTAAGCAAAGTGGCCAGGATTTCAAACTCCTGGATTGACCTAAAACAAATGACAAAATAGCCTCAGATGTATCTATTTGGTAGATACAAATAGAAGTATCTATTTGGTCAAGGGCAGTTTTTGGAGAATGAATGCCTAACTCTTAAGGGGTATCTAGAAAAACACACTATAATATCTACTGCAATTCACTTGTGCCACTAAGATCCATTTTCTTCATATAATAAATGGATCCCATCTTTGAACAGATTCTCAGGAATTCTGATGAGTCTCTATTCTCTGCAGAAACTTCCAGGAAAAAAGTTAGTGGGATAAACTATGAGCAGTTATCTTACTGCAGATGGTTTTAAGACTGCAACTGACATTTATCATTTCTCTCCTCTACTACTCATTCTAGAGTCTCCTCATTTCCATTTAGAA
Organism: Panthera tigris; assembly: GCF_018350195.1. Lineage (NCBI taxonomy): Eukaryota > Metazoa > Chordata > Mammalia > Carnivora > Felidae > Panthera > Panthera tigris. Next base: position 155,439,909 of record NC_056663.1, read on the forward strand.
ACTCTGATGGTCTGGGTGCCTTACTTGGTAAGCCCTCATTCCTGTACCCTTCTCATCATGCCTTTCTCATGCTGTATCTGCTATATTTGTCAATTTATGATAAAATCTGGGCAGGGGAATACCCATAGATGCACTTATGGATGGCAAACATATTTTTTATTGGCCCCTTGGTATAATAGCAGCCTACCTTCTCCTGAAATATCAGGTCACAGAGAATCAATTTCAACTTGGACCCTGGGTCCAACAGTCCTTGAAATGTCAGGGTATTCTCTGCTACTTTTCATCCCCCTTCCCCCATGCACAGTTATGTGAATAAATTCCTTCCCATGGGGAAGGAATGTAGAATTTTTACCTTATGTGTTTGCTACAGTCTTGCAGGGTCCTTGTTCTTAGAGAATCATGTCTCTCAGTGAATGAATTCCAAGTTTTAAAATTGACTCAAGGTCTTTGGGGATCTAAGCAACTGGTTATTCAACCTTGATTTCTTTTTATTATATAGCTTAACACCTTTGTTGATCATCTATATTGTTCCAAGGTTGCTGTGTTTTATTTTATTTTTTTAAAGTTGAAGATCTAGTTGACTTTACTAAGTGATTCATGGATTGGACACCATCACATCTAGCAAGTAGAGAGGTATTCTCTGCTGTGTTCTATTAACCATGTCTATAACTGTGTGTCTTAGACTACCTTGGCTTCCATCTGACCTGCCTACCCATACAAATATTATTCCCAGTTATTATGCCTCCACTTGGCCTCTATTATTAGGGGGTTTCAGTTCTATAATATCATCTCCTACCCTTATTTCTAGCCTATAGAGGACAGCCCCTATTGAGATTCTCACTAAGATGTTTTCTCCAGAGCATTTCTTATTTCTGTGGTAAATGCAGTACCCTTTGGACTCTCTTATGGATATTAGGTGGCTTAAACTGTATATCTATTCTAGCATTCCAGCTTCTCTGAGCCAATGATCTTTTCTTCCATTCTCTACTGTGGCAGCTCTGGCATTTCTACTTCACACACTCTGTGTCATAAATCACTGCTTGCTTCCAAAAGCCATCCTAGCTGTGCATTAGCACTGTGTCCTGAGGCCTTATTGGGGCGTTAAATCCTCATGGGAGAGTGACCCATATTGATAAATTCTGATTTGTTCAACATTATATTCTGTTCTTCTTAATCCAGCACCCTTAGGATCCATTCCCAAATACATTCATTCTATTCTTGCTGGTACATGTACTGCAGCCCCTTTAGGTTATAGTTCCTTTCCTTCCATAGCACATCTGACATTTTCTGATCAAACTGTATTTGCACTTAATTCTAGTTATTAGTCTAGTGACCAGGATATAAGATGAGGATACAATCTGAGGGGATGGTGGCAAGTTGTGTCTGGAGGGGCCTCTGCATCGTCTTCATGGAAGTAGAGGATACTAGTTTAACTAAGAGAAATGAGTCAAGTCTATAAGCCCAGAGGGTTCAGAAAGGCTTAAGATTCAAAAAGTTTCAAGTATGGTAATGCCAGTTCTTCTATCTCAAGTCTCAGGGTATTACTCCTTCCCAATCTGGACCCTGGTTTTAATTTATTAGTTCCACTACCGTTAAAATAAAATCCTGGGCAAGATTTTTTAATTTTCTCTACTCTCTGGCTACAGAAGATAATAGTTTCCTTAATGAGATCCAAGTGGACACTGTCACCCTCATCATTTTATTTTCTTTTGCTGAAGGATATATAGTCCTTTAAAATAACCATCCAATTTCATAGTTCTTATAAGTACTTTTTTCCCCAGACCTCACTAACACCTGAGATGTATTCTCCTTACTAGTACATTCCTCTATATTGGTATACCATCCCAACTTATCACCAGTAAAAGCTTCCACAATTTCACCACTACTTACCACTATATGGTAAGAGCTACTGACCCCTTTCCTACCTGTGAGCTGGTCTTCATTGCTGGCTGACTTGCAAACTCCAGTTTAGAATCTGTTTCCTAGGAGAACTCCTGGTCCCAACTGATGTGTGTCAGATATCTCAGGAATCAGAATCCGTAAAGAGATGGATTACTCCAGTGTGCTCTCAGAAACAATACCTTGAGAGAGTGAGAGAGTCAAGATTGAAATGTAAAAGACTTTGAACTTTGGTACAAGAACAGAAGAGACTTCAGCCAGTCCCATAGTAAACACTGAAGTGGGATTGTTCTTCAGTGATGTTCTATGTTCAATCTTCAGATACAAGTTGCCCTCAGCACAGGGCATACGCTTAGTCCAGGCAGCTTCCTTGTTGAAGGAAACTTTTATTTGTGAGCTGTCAGCTTGCAGCTCTCTAAGCAGCTGGGAGGATGAGTGTCTCAATGTCTAAGGGGTCATCTGGTTAGTACACTGCAGCATCGCCTATCTGATCTTATGAAGTTTACAACATAGTAGGATAAAACTTATTTCCATGGGGGGGGGGAGGGTGGGAAATGTGACATAATAAGGCAATATAGTGAAATGTTGTACTATGAATTGTATTTTCAACTATCATGAAAATGGTGCACTGAATGAAATATTTAGAATTCTCAAAAAAATGTACTTATAGAAATTTTAATTTGTTGACAGAAGTTTTTTCTTTTACATTTACTTGGTTTTAAAGACTATTGAACTAATATTATCATGCTTTCAGTTTCATGAAACACAATACCCTAAATATGACTTAAATAATGTTGACATATATTACTTTACTGAACAGTAAAATGTGAGACCTGAATTTTATAGGGTTAGTGTAGAAGCCCAACCATATCAACAGGGACTAGGTCCTTCTATATTTTCACTTTGTCCTCAGTGACACTCTGAACACTGCATCCACCAAAGTGTTTCCCACATAGGAAGGAAGGGGATGGGGAAAAACACTTGCCCCTCTTTTCTCTATTTATGCCAGAAATTAAAATTTTTCCTAAGCCCCTTATGCCCATTGTCAAGAAGTTTTTCACTTGATTACTCCTAGAGTTTCAAAGAGGGATGAGAATATTACAGTTGGCCCAAACCAATTCATTAACTGCCTGGGACAGGGCATTCTGTCTCCCATCTCAACTAAACTGGCATCTATAAAAAAGGAAAAGGGGACACAGATGTTGAATAGACAACCAATTTCTTTTGCCACAGTTACTGGAGAGGAATCAGGCTCATGTGTACATCAGGACATTGAAGATGACAGGGTCACATTTAAGGAATGGCAGAAAAGTGGGTGTGATTGTATTAAAAAAATTTATTAACTCACAAAGGAACAATTCTCTAAAACATTGAAGAAAACATTGCTTTGTGAGAATTTAAGTAAATCTAATGTCTTAGTAACCATTATATGGCATACTGTTTATGATTTTGCATTAAATATACTCATCTGTCAACATTTCAATGTATGGCATATCAATGTATCAACTTAAAATGATGGCAGGTAAATTTTCACTTCAATATTGTTTTTCCACAGTCAAAATATATTGTTATTTTAGAAAATAATGGGGTATGTGGTTCATGACTGAGAGCATACTTTTCTTGATTTTCTCTGTCTTACCATATATACATACACATACACAGTACCACTGTCCTTCGATAAGGATGCAGACTTTAGCTAGGGCATGTACATTTTAAAAGAAATAATTACCTTCAAATGTGGTTGTGAATGAGAAAAAAATGACACCTGCCTCTTTGACTTTGTTGTGTCCCTCTTCTTATAGCTCTCTGACAGCTTAGTTTGACTTTCTATCAGTAAAAATTCGTAGACATACAGCATTTTTAGCTTCTTTTTTCTAATAACTCCCTGTATTTTAACACTGTTCTTGATTACTCTGATTTCTTTAAGTCCAGTTCTTTGATTTGAACACTGAAGCAACACTCAATGCCATGTGACAGCTGGTTTCTCACGTATGGCCCTTTCTCAGTTCAGCTCACAGAGTTGCAGAGAAGTTCAAGTCCAATCTCTGTTAACTCTAAGATTTTAAAGTTCTTTCCCCCTACACTTAATCTTTTTAACAAAAAATACAAATTTTAGAAAGTAAACAATTTTCACAAAGTTTTATTTTTCCATAAATTAGTCTCTCTAAAAGAGAAATCTCTATGTGTATTTAAATTCCAATACATATATTTCCCAATAAAAAATGATTGCTGTTTTGTACTTTAAAAAATTTTTCTCCTTCCAGGGTACCTTTTGAGAAGACTCCTTATATGTGACACTTTTTAAAAAGACCAATTAATGATTATAGTTTCATCTCATGATAATAAGATTAGTAAAATTTCTTTATTTGCAGATGACATGATTTTATATATAAAAAATTCTAAAGACTTCATCAAAATATTACTATATATAATCAATGAATTTAGTGAAATTATAGGATACAAAATTATTACACAAAATCAGTAATGTTTCTATATAATAACAACAAATTATCTGAAGAAATAAAGAGAATAATTCCATCCACAATAGCTTCAAAACAATAAATACTAAGGGATAAATTTGGCCAAAGAGGTGAAAAATCTCTACTCTGAAAACCACAAGACACTGATGAAAGAAATCAAAGAAGACAAATAAATGGAAGGGTATCCCACGTTCCTGGATTGGGGTAATTAACATTATTAAAATGTCCATACTTCCCAAAGCTATTTATATATTCAGCACAATCTCTGTCAAAGTTCTAATGACAATTTTTACAGAATAGAAAAAAGAATCCTTGAAACTTATATGAAACCACAAAAGACCCCAAATAGCCAAAGCAATCCTGAGGAAGCACAAAGTGGGAGGCATCACACTTCCTGGTTTCAGGCCATAATAGAAAACTGCAATAATCAAAACAGTATGGCACTGCCGAAAAAACAGACACGCAGACGAATGATACTCAATGGAGAAAAGACAGTCTCTTCAATAAACACTGCTGGGAAAATTGGAGAGTCACATTTAAAAGAATGAAACTAGACCCTCATCTTAACACCGATTACAAAAATTATCTCAAAAGAGATTAGACTTAAATGTCAGGCTGGAAATCCTAGAAGAAAACATAGGAAAAATCTCCTTGACATGGGTCTTGGCAATAATTTTTTGGATATGACACATACAGTACAAGCAACAGAATAAAAATAAACAAGTGGGAGTACATCAAACTAAAAAGCTTCTACAGAACAGATAAAGCCATCAACAATATGAAAAGGCAACCTATGAAATGGGAGACAATATTTGGTAAGGAGTAAACTCCAAAGTATATGAAGAGCTCATGAAAATCAACAACAACAAAAAAGTTATCCAATTAAAAATGGAATAGACATTTTCCAAAGAAGATATATAATGGACAATGAGTACATGAAAAGATGCTTAACATCATTTATCATTGGAGAAATGCAAAATAAAACCACAATGAGATACTAATGACTTCATGCCTGCTAGAATGGCAAAAAGACAAGAGAAAAAAGTGTTGGCAAGGATATGGAGGAAAGGGACAGTGTGCACTGTTGGTGGAGTTGTAAATTGGTACAGCCACTATAGAAGATGGTATGGAGGCTCCTTAAAAAATTAAAAATAGAACTATCATATGTTCAAGCAATCCCACTTCTAGGTATACATATGAAGGAAATAAAATCATTATGTTGAAGAGATATATGCATCCCCATGTTATTTGCATATAATTAACATAATGAAAATAACCTAAGTATCCATCAACAGATGAATGGATAAAATGGAGGACAGAAATGAATGGAGAAAATGTGTTTCATGTATATGTATTAGGATAGTATTTAGCCATAAAAAAAAGAAGAAAATCTTGTCATTTCCAAAGACATGGATGGACCTTAAGGGTATTATTCTAAGTGAAATAAATCAGACATAAAAACACACATACTGTATGACCTCACTTAAGGGTTTTTAAACCCTTAAAAAAAATGAAACTCGTATGAAAAGAGATCAGATTCAATGGTTACTATTAGTAGGGAGTAGGGGATTGGGGAATTGGATAGAAGTGGTCAAAAGGTACAAGCTTCAATTATAAGATAAATATGTACTTGAGGTGTTATGTACAGCATGATGACTATAGTTAACATTATTGTATGGTATATCTGAAAGTTTCTAGCAGCAAATCCTAAAAGTTTACATTGCAAAGAAAAAAACATTTTTTTCATTCTATATAAAATGATGGATGCTAACTAAATTTATGTGGTAATCATTTCTCAATATGTGTAAGTGAAGTCACCACGCTGTATACCTTAAACTTCTATAGTGCTGTATGTCAATTATATCTCAATAAAACTGAAAGAAAAAAAGTAAAAGGATTAGAATGAATAAGAGGAAACTTCAGGTATAAAAATTATTTTCTGTGTTGTATTTGTGATTGTGCGTTTCTGTTTCTGTGTGTATACTGGTTCAAAATATAAAATATATTTGTTATAGATTTTGATTAAGAAATTATGAAGTCACCAAAGTGAATTGCATATTAAATCTTTTCCAAGACAGAAATAAGATAAAGGCATTTTTATTATATAATATCAGAATAATATAAATGAAGGATATATAGGAAATATCCTTATCTATCGTTTTTGGAAAAAATTTAAATGTTAACTAAAACTGTATGGAAAGTCTAAATATGACTTGAATCATAGTATGATAAACATTTTTTATCAGTTATTACAATGTATTCCAAAATTATTATAACTGGTATATCAACAATATTACTATTGTACAGATACAAATATATTTAGTTTATGAAAGAAACTAAGAATTAAATCAAAGACTGTTCATTTCTGGTCTCAGTTATATTTAAAATAGTGTGATCTAATTTTTAAGACCACTTTAAAAAATTAACCAGAATGCCTTTAAAGTACAATATTAAAGCTCTGTGGAAATTTTGCAGTATGTTCCATTAAACATACTAAAAATGATAAACCCTTATCTTTGTTTTTTTGGAACATGAAATAATATTATTAACTCTGCTCTAGTTCTGACTTTCTAGAGAAATTATTAACAAATGAGTATTAATTACTTACAGAATATTCTTGACTATATATTTCCACGTATTCTTATATTGAGTCTGCAAGGTTACTTTCATAAGTTCTTTAAATGGAATTTATTTTGAGACGCTTAATTAAGAAAAGTATAAAAACTTGTCCTATATCAAATGAGTCAAAGAAAATGCCATATGGAGTTAATTATATATATATTTTCATTTTATTTTAGACAATGATTCATAGCATGCAGCAATTTCCGCATTCCTTGGCAACCAAAGGATTATCTGGGTCAAAATGCCCATTTGACAAGAAGTCAATGTGGAATGAGATGCATTTTAGTAAAGATTTTCCTTTTTCCAAGGTTCAATGGGTAATGCAACTCATTAAAAGTTAATTTACTTTGTTAATTTAGTAATCAAATATGTAATTGTATTTACAGGTCAATAGATCTGAATTGAGTTGGTAATGGCACAGCTTGAAAGAATATGTACAGAACAGAAAAAGTAAATCCAGAAATGAAGACCTGCCATGTTTCCTCTTGAATTCTACTGGCCATGTGCCTCCATTTCCTATTATAGTTCGCACTTATTCAACAAACATTCTGGTGGTTGCCTGTGCTACGGGTGGAATGCAAAATAATAAAATTATGATTGCTGGTACACATCTTGAAATAATAGATTTCCCTATTAGTACTTTGCATCCAGCTGTGATATCTGAAAGAAATTGAACATGGTGTCTAATTGGGCTGACTAAATTTATTCACATATGATCCTTTGGGGTCTCCAGTCATGGCCACGTGTAACTTCATAATAGCTTATTATTCATTGTGTTTCTTTATAAAATTGCTTGAAGTCCTTTTAAAATGATATTGAAGAACACATCTTATTTTGTTTAATGATTTTCTTTTCATTTAGAAATAGCGTAAACTACTTGAACTTACATTTTCTTAGTATTTTGAAGACAACTTAGTTGATTTCTTTCTGCATTAGAGATAAAAGAATTCTGGCAAATAAACTTTGGAAGTCATGGATTTGCTAACAGTATTATCCAACATTTTTTTAAAGTAATTGCATAAATGATGAATACAATAATAATATTAGAAATTAACATTGATATAGGGATACTTTATGTGGAAAAAATTCAAATCATAATTATATGCCAGGAAATTTTCTCTAGGAAAAACAAATTTCTAAACAATATTTCTGCTTCTAGAAATTCCTGAAAAAAGGTGAACCTTGGCTAAAAATCCTATCACATTAAAAGGTTAAATTCAGTTTCAATATTGCTGATATTTCTTTGTGCTATTAAAAGGTTAGGGCACTTGGGTGGCTCAGTCAGTTAAGCATCTGACTTCGGCTCAGCTCATGATCATCTCGTGGTTCTGGAGTTCAAGCTGCAGGTCAGGCTATGTGCTGATAGCTCGGATACTGGAGTCTGCTTTGGATTCTGTGTCTCCCTTCTCTCTCTCTGCCCCTCCTCTGCTCATTCTCTCTCTCTCTCTCTCTCTCTCTCTCAATAATAAACATTAAAAAGATTTAAATTTTTTTAAAAGGTAAAGACATGAAATAGATGGCTTTTGTTTATCAGAGAACTTTAATAAGGTTTTACACAAATGTAGTTTAAACAAGCGCCTATTTTATGTTGGAGGGTATTGGCAAACACAAGCATTATGCATTTTAAGAATTAGATATTTGTATGTCATAAGCTGATTCATAAATTAGTATTTGCTGTATAATATGCCACTCCAAAACCTAGGGGCTTAAAACAGCAACTGTTTAGTTCCTATTCTACAGATTGGTTTGAGTTCAGATGGTTATTTCTTCTGTAATATTAACAGGTTTGTTTGATATTACCTGAACTCACTCATGTATCTTTGGTTAGCTGATATGTTGGATAAGGCTGGCCTGTTTATGATAGCTTCAGGTAGGAGGGCTGGGCTGTCTGAGACTTCTTTCCAGCTGGTCAACCTATGCAGAACTCCATTACACAGCCTCAACCCAACTGCAAGAAACAAAGCTGAAAAATCGACTTGTCTTTTGTGATGAGGAAGAGGAAAATAGGAATTTGTAAAGCACATAGCATGAGTTCTGCTATGACACTTAAGGACATATCCTGGGAAACAAGGAAGGAAGAGAGGGTCAGAACTTTCTCAGTGAAATCTAAAAGAGTGAGGCTGATATGGGACACAGCTGTGGTGCAAATAATATTAGGGAAACGTACCGATGAGAATCAAGCAACAACCTTAATCCAAAAAACCAGAGAGGGGAGATTAATGGATTACTAAAATTGTGGGGCCAGACCAGTTATTTAAAAAGTGATTAGGGAGCAAGTAAGTAGAGAGACAAGGTCAACATGTGCTGGGCCTGTCAGGTAAGAGAATCAAATATGGTAGGCTGTATTAATTTTCGAAGATATATTTGATGTTCTCTCTGAAGCAAGATTATACATTCCCATGCTTTTAAATTCTGGGATGGAAATATAACCTGCATTGACCAATGAAATATGAATGCAAGTAACAGGTGTCACTTCCAGGCATAAGTGAGTAAGTATTAAAAGCCATTGTGTGTTTTTTTTAATGATGACTTCCCACCATTCTTTGAACATTAAAGCTGTGTTGAGATACAGACTCCTTTAAGTGACTGAGATGAACATATCCTCCTCACTATCCGGTAAACATGCAGTATGAGCTAGAAATAAACTTTGTAGTTTTAGGTCACTGAAATATCCAGGATATTTGTAGTTTATTCCTTCCTGACTGATAAAGAAATTGAGACCAGGAACAGGTTCTTGATATATCAGAGAACTACAGTATGTGTATTGTAATCAGGTAATACACGGGAAGGATTCTATTATTGGGGGGTAGGGAAAGGTAATTCATACTTTGCAAAAGTATAACATCCCCTTGGAAAGCAGCTGAGGTAGTTAATATTTCATACTTTTCCAAGAAAGAGGGAAAAACAAAAGAGACTAAGTATGTGTCTCACAAAAGTCTGATAAGCTCAAAATATCTAGCATTCCTTAGTGTGGATATACCAATAGACACAGTAGCTATTCCACTGTGGACAAAGAATTCTGCAATGAGGCACAAATGGATGATACACATAAATGACTCTATGTATCTCTTTAATTGCTATTATTCCAAGAACATAGCAAATGCCTGGAACATAGTGATGTCATCAATATTGTAAAATGTTTCTATGTTGTAATATTTTTGTCTTCCCCCCAAAAAAGAAGAGAAGAGATGAGACAAAAAAATGATATCATATATTAGTATTTATATTTACTCTTTTCCTTTTTCTTATTTGTTCATATTTTTTGTTATCAATGGAATTAAAATAAATAAACCTTAAAATATGCAGCTTTTGAGTCTTGTAGAATCTAGAAATATTTGTCCCCTTAAAAAAAAACTGCCTACCACATACACTTTGGCTTCTCCAGAATGGTATCCTAGTGATAGGTGACATTCTTAACCCTGTTCGTCATTTATTTTTTCCTGAAATTCTTCCACGAATAACTTCTACATTATTGATAGTTTCTTAAGTTTTCTCATTACCTCCACCTTCCACCTCAGAAATTGATCACCACTCTTTACTCTCTTTATGAATGGAAAACGTCTATATATATGGAAAGTCTATCATTTATTGGGTTTTCTATATAGGTCTCTTCCTGTTTTCCTTTTACTTTTGTCTTAAAAAAGTCTTTAATTAATTGTATGATTTATGTTTTTTTTTTCCTTTTTTGCCCTATTCAAAATATCTCTATCTTTCATTTCTTACTTAAATAAATGGAATACTATTGTTTGTTAGAAATCTTGCTCTTATTAACTTCTTTTTACAAACTTTCTCTTATATGGAAACTCTGGTCCATCATTTTATGGACTCTTGAACAGGTGATTAAGTGCCTACCTTGCTTATTACTCTAATAGTTAAAAATATTATTTCCATATAAATAGGAATTTTCCCCCTCCAAATACTCTAGATTTCCCAGTTTATACTTATCTCTGTGTTGGAAAAAGTAGATATTTTTATATTGCCAACATTATGATTTTCTAAGTATTTTTTTTTATTCTGCTGATTCATATACATCTTTTGTTAGTATATTGTATTCAGTTAGAATTCATATCCAGAAAAATTAATTCAATCCTTTACTCTTATAGAATGGCTCTATCATCTGATACAATAGGATTTTTAACATGTTTTTACCCAGTCCTATTGAGACCTAATTGGTGTATAATATTATATAAGCTTAAAGGGTACAGCAAGTAAGTATCTATTACAAAATGATTACTACGGTAGGGTTAGTTAACTCTTCTATCACCTCACATAATTATATTTTAATGTGTATGATGAAAACCTTTAAGGGGTACTCTCTTAGCAACTTTCAAGTATGTAATACAGTATTGTTAACTATAGTCACCGTAAAACCCAAAACCATAAAGCTTCTAGAAGAAAATATAGGAAAAACTCCTTGACATGGATCTAAGAAGCAAGCTTTTTGCTATGACCCCAAAAGCATAAGGAATAAAAAAAATAATATGTGGCACTATACCAAGCTAAAATGCTTTCGCACAGCAAAAGAAGCAATCAACAAAAGAAGATGGTCATCTATGGAGTTGGAAAAACATTTGCAAACCATATATCTTATATTGTGTTTAATATCCAAAATATGTAAGGAACTTCATATAACTCAATATCAAAAAAAATCTAATTAAAAAATAGGCCGAGTGTCTGAGTAAAACATTTTTCCGAAGAAGGTAATAAATGGCCCATAGGTACATGAAAGGATACTCAACATCACTAATCATCAAGGAAATATGATTCAAAACTAGAGATATCACTCACACTTTTTAGAATGATTATCAAGAAGACAAAATATAACAAGTGTGGGCAAGAATTTAGAAAAAAAAACAGGGTCTCTTGTGCATGTTGGTAGGAATGTAAATTTTTGCAGCCACTATGGAAAACAGTATGAAGGTGCCTCAGAGAATTAAAAATAGAACTACCACGTGATCCAGCAATCCCACTTCTGAGTATGTATCTATAGGAAATAAGGATCTTGAAGTGGTATCTGCATTCCCATGTTCACAGAAGCATTATTCACAATACCAAGGTATTAAAAAAAATATGAGTGTCTGTATGTATATATGTTATATATGGATAGTTATTCAGCCATGAGAAGGAAGAAATTCCTGCCTTTTGTGACAACATAGATGGACCTGAGGATGCCAAGTAAAATAAATCAACAGAAAAGGACAAGAACTATATGATCTCACTTTTATGTGAAATCTAAAAACAGCTGAACTTCTAGAAACAAGAGAGTAGAATAGTGGTTGCCAGGCACAAGGGGCTAGGAAGTGAAAACGGGGAAATTTGGTCAAAGGGTGCAAACTTCCAGTTATGTGATGAAAAGTTCTGGCAGTCGAATGCATGAGATGTTGACTACGATAGGATTTTATTTACTTTTCATCCTCTTCTAGATTCAGCTTAAATGCCTTTTCAGTACTAAAACAGTCTTAAGTGTAGAAATGACATCATATATTTAAAGAGATTTTCTTTCTCATCTGCTTTTGATGGCATACAAATTTAGAACCCTGATATTTTCCATCCTGGCTCCAGACATTTGATAAAAAAATATTTTTATGTATATTCCCAATATCTATATATATATATATGTAGTAAAACTATTCTGGGTAAATGCTATAATCATTCATTAATTGATTATTGTATTTGGTTATTGATTTATTCTGCATACATTGTTTTGAGAGTATGACAGATATGAGATGGCAGATGTTCTAGATACAAAGGCAAGGAAATGTAGTGTCTGGTCTCAAGAAGCTCACGTATAGTGAGGAGACCCTCATTCTGTCATTCAATACATATTTATTGAGCATCTAATTATGTGCCAACCACTGTTCTGGGTAGGCGGGATATAATGGAGACAGGAGAAGTGAATATTCCTATCCTTTTGACTTATATTTTTTGGGGGAGGGGTAAACAAGCAAGAAGCAACAATAATAAGTAAAGTAATATATTACATTGTGCTTTAGAAAAAATTACAATGGGTCAAAGGAAATTAGAATGTGGGAAGAAGAAGTATATGGCATTGATCAGGCTAGGCAGGAAGTCCATATTGAGAAGGTAAGACTTGTACAAAGACTTGAAAGCAGTCAGGGCATTACCCAAGTAAATGTCTGGAGAAAGGGAGTTCTAAGCAGAAGGAACTTCTAGAACAAAGGTTAAAGTGAACCAGGCCAAACTCTTGGTATGTTTTAATTTAGAAGGCCAGTATGAATGGATTAATGTGAAAAGAGAAAAGTAGGAGGTGAGGTCAGAGTGATAACAAGAAGCAGAATATGTAGGTTATTGTAAAGACTTTAGCTCTTACTACCAATGACGTTATTTTTAGCAGAGGAGGAATTCACTATGATTTATGCTCTGAAATCATCAGTCTGGATATGTATGCAAAATACAAGAAAACATGTGTAAGTAAAGATGCATATAATATAATGTTATAATTGCTATAATAGTACAAGGCAGAAAAAAATAGTAACAGGCAGAGAGGTCACCCAAGGGAAAGGGCACTTTGTCTGTGTGTCTTCTTAGAGGTTGAAGAAACCCATGTACTTCTCCTTTTATCACTTGACACAACAATAATGACTTTTTCCAAAAAAATGGTTTTCTTTTGTGAAGTCCATGAAGGCAGGACCTTGTCTATCTTGCTCTCCACAATAGCCTGAGTGCCTTGCACATTGTGTGATACATATAAATTAGGTTTTGATGAATGACGAGAATAACACTTATTCAAGAATTGAAGCAGTGGCCTTCCAGACAGAGGAAATAGTATGCAGGTGGACTCTGAATGACACTCAGTTCCTTCTCTTTATGCAGTGATGGCACAGGACTAAAGATCTTTAATGTGAATAATTATTTTTTCAACTATAGGTATAGTATGGTCTTCTCTTGTAAATCAATCAAAACTTAGACTAGTTTTCCTTTCCATAGGCTGCTTACAAACACTTTAAGTCAGAATTTTGGCTGTATTCCCTATGTGTTTTCTTAGATCTTCTTAGGTTAATGCCTCCCTAAGGGATCTCAACTACTCTTACCTCAAATACTCTCCCTATACTGATGCTTCCCTCAAATTGGTCTCTAGCTCCCAACTTGTTCCTGAGCTCCAGGCCTGTAGATACAACCAAATCCTAAATCCTGTCACTGAACTATCCCATGGGTTTTTAAAAATAGCTCTGCTTCCCTGACCTGTTTTGTTCTATATTTCATTGAATGGCACTATGAACCACCAAATTTCTTAAGTAACCTGGCCTTTAGCTTGATTCCTTCATCTTTGCTGTTCACTTCCAGTCACCAAATTCCAAGTATTCTAGTCCCAGATAGCTAATATTTGTCACTTTTTCTGGCCCCACTGGCAATCTCCTTTCAATTCCACCACCAACTCAGGCCAAGATCACCTTAACAACATAGAATTTTTGCCTTTGATTTCAACTTGTCTTCACTTTTCTGCCAGGATGATCTTTCCAGAATGGAACTCTTATCCTGGCATTCCCTGACTAAATGAATGAGGATAGGAACTACACACTAAGGATGGTGAAGGGGCTATGAAGAAGGGAGTTCTGGATGTCTACAGAAGAGCCACGCCAGCCCTGGATTTCTCAGCTTTGAAGTTTTTTTTTTTTTTTTTTTTAATAAGAGAGAGAAAAAAAATTTGTCTTTTTTAACCACACATTTGTTTTTTGTTTGATGCAGTGAAATATATTTCCAACTGCAGGATTACCTACATAATTTGTCAGAAAGAATTAAAAAAAATAAAAGGCAAGGCCCCTTATTCAAAAATTATTATGACCTTCCAGTAATAACATCAGAACATTAAACCAGGCACAGGCCTTCTTTAAGCTGACATTCCTATAAGACTGCATAAATCACAAACTCCTGAAATCAGAACCATTGATTGAGCAATTCCTCTTTGGTAAATTACAAAGTTCTAAGTTCTGGCATTTACTTGTCTTCCCGGATTCTTCTCTCACCACTTGCAATCTGTGAGGCAATCATAATGAATGGTGATCAGCTTCCTTGTATCCCTGGATATGCCTACCCAACAAACGTCACCTTATATTCTATATCTAGCTAGTATTTCTTCACCTTGAATGACTCAACTTTGAGGTCATTTCTTTCCAGGAGTTTTCTCTAACTTTACAGACCTTGCTTAGATGTTCCTCGAAATACATTTGCTTTGAAACTTGTACTTCTTTTTATAATCCATAAAATATATTTTAATTATTTTATATCCAGATACACTGTAATCTTTGTGAATGTATCATGTGTCCCTTGCTCAACTTCAGATTCTTTGCATCTAATACAGAATTTGGAAAATAGAAGCTGCTCAAACATTTACTATTGGATATTGAGTGAAAGATAGTTTTCAAGAAGTGGAAGATTCTCAATTTTTTTTCCAAGATTATTTTCCACTTTTTCAACATGCAAACTTAAATGATGAGGATAGCATAGTAAATCAGATAGATATAAATTGTTACTTTTTGAGAGGTAGAGTGTTAAATGTAGGAAGTTCATAGTAAACATTCAAAGTCTGATGGGACACAAAAGACTGTGTATCCTAGTTGTAGTACTCAACACATAGCCTGTGTGACACTGAGCATCTAAAACAAAGAACCTGGATTGCTATGTCTATATTTTTAGTCCGTCCAAACATCTTTTGTGCATAGATTAACACAGGGTAGGGGTACCTGGCTGGCTCGGCTGGTGGAGTGTGAGACTCTTGAATTTGGGGTTATGAGTTTAAGCCCTATGTCGGGTGTAGATTACTTAAAATCTTAAAAATAAAATAAGTAAAAACAACAAAACAAAACAACAACAACAAAAACTACACACACACATACACACACACAAGAAACATAAGGTAAATTCCCATGAAGTTGGGAAATGTTTGTGTGAAACCAGTATACTTTTCGCTAACAACAGTCACAAGAATTAGTAGTTACAGATTCAAGGGAAGTCAATGCAGCCACCCAAAGCCTTACCTTTTTAAAATGTGTGGAAATAGTGGCCTTTTTGTTTAGGTATGTAAGATTAGGACTGTATGACCTTAAATGGACCATTTTAATGATATAAAACAATAGGTATCTAATTACTTACTGGATTTGTTATATCTCTCAAAGGAGTTGGTTCTAGATAGAAAACATAGGATTCTTCTATGTCACTTAAACATTACACATAGGCCTCGGATTGCTTGGAATTTTTAATAAAATTTCAAATTATTTCACAGTAATTTCCAAAATTATGTTTTGGCTAACTATAGAGTGAGAGCACGGATATGTGCTTGAGTACCCTCTGTCTGCATCTGTGTTATGTGTGTTTGGTTACATTTGCTTTCTGGGTTGGCTCAAACTATGAAAGTCATTTTAATTTTTTTTTTTATCAGTTTGCATTAACTCACTTCTTTTGAGTCTGAATTATTTTTCAGTTCCTTGGCTTACATGTGCACCTGCATACTTGTACTCTTACTGGCTCGGTTACTTGCTCTCTTTTTCCCTACCTCCTTCCCTCTCTCTCCCTCTCCCCCTATTAGATTTTACTTCTATTTTTTAAGTTTATTTATTTGTTTTGAGAGCGAGAGAGAGAGAGAGAGAGAGACAAAGATAAGAGAGAGAGAAAGATGAGAGAGAAAGAGAGACAGGAGTACACATGCACATGGTGGGGGAGGGCGAGAGGAAGAGAAAGTTCCAATCAGGTTCTGAGCTCTCGGCCTGGAGCCCTATACAGTGCTTGATCTCAAGAACTTTGAGATGAATAGTCTGATCCTTAACCAACTGAGCTACCTAGGTGCCCCTACTTCTACTTCTGATGGCCCTTTGCCTTCTTTTCCTTTGGTATTTCTCTCCATTTGTTCTTTTTGATGTCTTACCTAACACCATTCTTTTCACCCACTAATTCAGGAAAATACATTTCTTGGGAGGTACAGGCCACCTGCCTCCTTCCTTGCTCAGGCTCCCCAGTGCTGTCTTCTTTTCTTATCTCTTGCTTGTACCTCGCTAACCAGTTGTTCCCTTTTTCTCAACACTTTTTGTAATCCCCCAGATGTTTGAGCTTTCCCATTTTCTCCCTCCAATCCCATTTTACTCTTTTCTTTTGGGCAGTGAAGCAATACCACATAAGGTATGCCTTCTGAAATGGATCCAGAGAGAGTCCAGTTTAAACCTGGTTTGTCTCCGGCTGCCTACATGGTCTTGGACAAGTAATTGGTCTGTTCTGAGTCTCAGTTTCCTTCCCAGTGAAACTGAGATCATCATAATCATCTTCTGAGATTGCTGCCAGGATTAGAAATAATGAAGGTAAAGAGCCAGGCTTCTTGCCAGTACTCCACATTAAAGAGCCCTTCTTGTAATTTTTGTCATTACTGCCCCAGTAGCATTACTGTATTCACTAGGGCAGATGCTAGTAGTTTTGTTCATTCATTTTTCCTTTCCAACTAGATCCTTGAAGCTGCATGGCCAAGCTTGCTTCCATTTTAATTTGACATGTTTTGGAGCAGTTTGTACAAAGAAAAGTTAAATCCAATGGTTATATTTAACTGACTTTTCACTAAAACAAAAATTAAGAAAACACAATATTTATTAGTCTTCTACATCAAAAATGTTATAAATACCTTTATGTCTTCAGACTTTGTTTTTGGTGGCCAATAATAAGATATCACCCTTTTCTGTCCTAAATCTACTTTTGCAAGCTTTTTGTTGTTGTTATCCTTTTATTACACACTTTATTTTTTTTAATTTTTTAAATGTTTTATTTATTTTTGAGACAGAGAGAGACAGAGCATGAATGGGGGAGGGTCAGAGAGAGGGAGACACAGAATCTGAAACGGGCTCCAGGCTCTGAGATGTCAGCCCCGACGCGGGGCTTAAACTCACAGACTGTGAGATCATGACCTGAGCCGAAGTCGGACGCTCAACCAACTGAACCACCCAGGTGCCCCCTTTAATTACACACTTTAAACTATAAGTAAATATACTTACTTTTCCTGGAACTAAGATGACGTTATTTTAAAACTTAATTTGGGTAATTTAAAAACAGAACTACTCAGAATAAAATTCAGGAACCTGCCCACCAATTAAACTTCCTTGGGGCTATGTAAGCAGATTCACAGTACCCAATCTCTCCCCCAATCAAAGAAAAAACCATTGTCCCTTCAGGTCTCCTCCTAAAAAGTAAGTCCAGGACCTTGTTTGATTCTTGGGTATCAGAGACAACATGTGTCCCACTTAGGTGTGCTCTTTGGCTTTTTCTGTGGACTTATCTGCCTACACCATCTTTTGAGTGGAGCCCAAACCAGCCATCTGCAGGGGAAGTTTCCTGCCAAGCCATGCCACACCCTCCATCAATGGGGCCACACAACTCAAAGGACCTCTTGCAAGTACAAGTCTCTTTGACAGTTTTTGCAGTTGGAACATCAAACTACAAATGACAAATCTTTGGATTTTATATTCATAATTTTCCCTGTAGAGATTATTTCCCGTCAGATTTTCTTTCTTTGAAAAGCAGTTATTAGCCTGCATGGTTGGTTTCCAGTAAGACCTCTTTCCTGGGTTGCAGAGGACTGCCTTCTTGCTGTATCTTCACATAAGAGAGAAGGGGGTAGGTGTGAGACTCTCTAGTGTCGTTTCTTGAAATGCCACTAATCCCATCATGAGGGCTTTACCATCATGTCCTCTTCTTACCCCAATGATCTCCAAAATACCCCGTCTTCAAATACCATCACACTGGGAGTTAGAGCTTCAACATATTAATTTTGGAAGGACATAAACCTTCAGTCCATAAAAGCCTGCTACTGGGCTCTCATCAAAACTAAACACCTGACCCAATAGCCTGTTAGTGGTTTGGGAAATAGGACTCATCAAACTGACTGTGGTCAAGCAGTCTGCTATGGTCTGAATGTTTATATTCCCTCCTCCCCTCTCAATTGATGTATTCAAATCTTATTGCCTAATACAATGATATTAGAAGGTGGATATTGGGAGGTTACTATGTCATGAGGACAGAGTTCTCATGCATGGGGTTAGTATTCTTATGAGAGGCCACACAGAGCCCCTTAACAACTTCTGCAATGTGAGGATACAACAAAAGTCTGCAACATGGAATATAACCCTCACCTGACCATGCTGGCACTCTGATCTCAGACTTCCAGTCTCCAGAACATTGAGAAATAAATTTCTGTTGTTTATAAATTTCTGAGTCTGCTGGTATTTTGGCACAGCAACCTGTATAGACTGAGACGTAGTCCTTCCAAAGTCAAGGCCTCGATTCAATCTTTCAGGCAGAGTTGGGAACCTTAAGGCTTACCAGTCACCAGAGAGGGAGGCTGTGTGGAAGGCAATTCAACCTGGGTATACCAACCATGAAGGTCACATGTGGGAGAAGTGTCTAGGAACTCTAATGACATTTTCTTTCCAAGAGAGACATGTGTGCACTTAGCATTGTACACCTTGTGTAGAAGCCAGGCATTCGATTGTCTGCTTCCAAGACCATGGTAGCTTTCATCATAGGGACAGCCATAAGAGACCCTCAACTATTAAAATAAACTAGCAGATTATGCAATGCTCTATAAGAATATCTTTGAAACAGGCCACCCTTAGTTACAAGAGAAATCCCCAGAGGGATAACTAATTCATTAATTATACACACCCAGAAGGTGGCTGTTCCTTCCATGGGAGTCATCCAGTTAGAAAAGGTGGTATGAATTGTGTCCCAGACTTCAGTCGGCTGAATTCCTGAAAGAAATAAATCTTAACTGTCTGTCTGTCCACTAATACATATTCCTTAAGTTTTCTTCTTGCTTTGTAAACTACGCTATCCCTATTTCTTTTGTTGAGTCCTCTTATCCTGACCATTCTTTCTTCTTGAGGGCTCAGTAGGTCTGCAAACTCTGCTCTCTTCCCATTATTTTTCCTTCACCTTCTTTTGTTTCAACAACTTCAATTCTCATCTATATCAACTAATGTCCATATGTATATTTTTATCTTAAACATCTTTCCTCATATCTATTCAATATATCCAGCTTCCAGATACTTTAAATAAACATCTCATTTAATCTTCACACTAATACTGTAAAGTATTATTCATCCCATTTTACAGATGGTAAATAGACCTGAAGAATTTCTATAACAAAGTGGAGAAAACTAATGTAGAACCCATGCGTTAAATACTATGTTTTCTACCATCACCTAATCTGTGTGATTTAAATAATAATAATAATAATAATAATCATAAAGTAAATTAGGATTACCCTTCCTTAAGATCCATAATGAGCATACCACCCCTTGTAGAAAAGTTTGAGTTTCTTTCTTGGCTACAAGGGACACTATGACGTGGACCTATAAAGGTTTTCCAACAATTTCCCCAAATTCATAACCTATGACTGGATCATACTGAACTACTTATATTTTTCTGAAAAAAAAAAAAAAAACTTTGTCTTTGTTTCTTGCCTTTGTACATTTGAAGCTCTTTGTCTAGAATACCCATTTCTTCTTTATCAACCTAGAACACATATTCATACTTTAGTCTTTTTTTTTTCTCTTCCCAATTCTGTAACTGCTACCTAGGTAGAGGATCTTCCAGTGTGTTCTGATATTATGGCATTTTTAAAAAGGTGTTTTTATGTTTCTCTCTCCCACTCTTAATATGGTATATGTTTTTCTCTCCCACTAGATTTTAAGCTCACTAAAGATAAGGATCTATTCATAGTCAAATTATGATTTAAAGCCGACACATTTACATTTTATTAAGTAAATCAAGTAACGCTGTCTTTGGTTTCTGGCCTTGAAAAATGTGTTAACCATATATTTGTTTATGTGATTTTAAGCAAATCTGCTATTTTTCTCTCTCTATATTCACTTGATAATAATGTTCATTCCTAAATTCTCAAAATGTCTTAGCTATTAATATTATAGAATACATATAATCATTTTCCCCTTTCTTTTCCCATCTGTCTTGGTATGAACGTAAAAGAGTAAACATTGAGCCAAGCTAGGATCTCCATCACAGTAACAGACAGCTCTACTCCCCTACTGCTCTTGGGCTTCAGGCTTCATAGAGGCTAATGCAGAATTTTCATTGAATGTATAAGAACTTAAGAGATCATTGTAAGTGTGATTGGAATTGGAAACTAGAGTATTTCCTCTGGGCATGAAGCCAATTATGACTATAAACAAACAAACAAACAAAAGATCTAGATCAAATAATTTCATTGTTCTCTTGTTCTTCTTAGGTGCCTCTACTTAACTGGGAATATTTTCAGTTAAAAAGTTTCCATGGTCCTAACATTAGCAACTTCATTGACACATTAAAAAAAATATATTATTATGTTGAAGAAATTTAGTGACACTATTTCCAGATGGTTCTTTCTACATTCTGTCCTGGGACAGACATTTGTTTCATAGCAATATATACTAGAGCAAATACAAATATAGGCTCCTGACACTCAGGGCTTGCATTTAGTCTATTGCATTTGTAATGTTCTTTATCCAGAGTATTTTTAACTTACCCTTTCCAAACACTCTATTTTAACAAATATTCCTTCAGAAGCGACAAGTGAGATCACTCTAGGGAATTCCCTGGATCCTTCTATTATAGTCCCTAGCTAACAGATTTTGAAAGCTTCTACCCACACATATTTCTGCTATGGTAACATTTATGCTAATAATAAAATAAAAAAAATAAAAATTTCAAAATACTGCACTTCATCTATAAGTCAAATTGCCATTTTTATAGTCATTGTTAGAATGAAATTTAGAATATATATATATATGTGTATATATATATATATATATATATATATATATATATATATATATAATCTAGAAGACATTAAGAAAACCACTCTTTAACCTTTATTTTTTGAAGAACTAAAAAAAAATCTCAAGTTTTGGTAAAAATATTTTCTCTAAGTGTTGTTAACTCTTCCGTTATTAACTCATCATTTATATATTTTATCTTCAAGCATTTGAATCTATTGGTGCTGTTATAACTACTGTAGGCTGAATATGTGTTGCATTTTTAAGTAGCAGTTTATTCTGACTGTATTAAGCTAAATACATAATGTCTGATTTACAAATATGAATTAAGTACCTAATGAAATTTCAAAAATTGTAATAAAAAATCCAAAAGCTATAATAAATGGATTTTCACTGAAGATTTGATAAGAAAGTTACCTTTTTTTTTTTTTTTAGCTTGCATTTTACAGAGAAACCCCAGTATTACCAGGACATTCTGCATGTTACTTTGGTTAATACTGTGGCCCTAAAATGTAATTTCCACAAGAGCCAGGATTTTTGTCTAATTTATTCACTGTTGTAATCTAAAAGGTCTAGCAATAGTACTTGACACACAATAAACACAAAATATTTGTTGTAAGAATAATCACTTCTTGACTTTCAAGTCAATAGACAAAAGTTTGGAATATCAACCACATAATTCAACATGATCTCCTTTGCTCTTTACTAACTATATAGTCCCCACGGGAGATGGAGATTACTTGTTTTTAATTCATGGGAAAGAATGAGTAAAGAAGCAATTGATGAGTATTTTTCTGGAGACAAAACAATAAGAATGCAAACATTTTTAGAAGATAAACTAGACAGATCCTGTTGTATTTTATGATTAAGATAGTTGTTTTTCTGTCTCATGTTTTTCTTAACCAAGAAGCAAAATAATGAAGTACACCAAAAAAAAAAAAATGGAATAAAAATTCAAGTTCTATTCTGGAATGGCTCTGAGGGCGGAAGTTGGAATTCCAATTTTAAAAGCAAATCGAAAGTATCCCCTATGGCCAATCACTCTTCTACTTGTCCTCTGCCTTTGTATTTTTCCCACGTTGTAGACCACTCCCTACCCTCCTCACATCTACCAAAAACAGATCTAGACTTCACCTAATCCTGAACTCCTTGAGAACTACCTTTTAATTTTTAATCTGTAAAGTTGCTCTTAAAATTAAAACCTGTCTAAATGCCAGAAATTCCTCTACTTTGACAAGTCTAAAAATCCTTGGGATCATCTTTAAACAACTCCCAATTCAGCTAAGATACCTTATAATGTCAGTAATTGGGGTGCAAATGGCAGTTTTGCTGTTTGCTGTTTAGATCCCTTTAAAAGTGACCTTGATGGACACTGCTGAAGAGGTTCCAAATCGCTGCTTGGACATCAAGTAGGGGGCTCCCTTTCCTTTTGACAATGAAACTGAAAATTCTGCAAAATGTGTGGCTATCTCTTGCATCTTAAAATCTGACCAACTGTTACAAATCACTGTTTAGTTAGCCTGACAAGTAATAAGATGCCTCAAGGAATCCTGTTTTGTAGCTATCTGGCAAAATAATTATTAGAAAAATGGTATTTCATAAGGGGCAATGTATGTGCAAGCCTTTTTAAACCCCAGTGCTCTATACGTGTTAGTTGTTTTCATTACCCATAACTGAAGTTGTCATGACTTACTGTTTTGGGGGCTGGGTGAGAAAGTCTTTATTTAACTTGTGTTTCCTTTTGCACTGGCTCAGAAAGTAACATGGACATGAACTGCAACAATTTTTTGAAAAGCTTCCTCTTGTTTGCAATATCTTTGTGGAAGATTTCTTGAGATTACATAGCTAGTTTCAGAATGTGACATTTTAGGTGGCAAATGAATTATTTGTGAAGGAAGGTCACTGTGCAATGTATTATTGAAAACACTGAAGATGATGCAGTTTGCTGACTTTTTCTGAAAATAGTGATTCTTGAATATTTTAATATTAATTGAACCTGGAGTTTGTAATGGAAAGAGTTCAGAAACTGGAAGAAGAGAATCAGAGTCTAATGAGGAAATGCTAGAAGGCATGCTCATTAGTGCCCACTGGAACTTTAACCCATAGGACTACAAGTGCCTGTTCTCTGTGTCAATACTAATTCACATATTCAGGCCTTGCCTCAAAAAAGTACAGAAGAAAAGAATTCTCTCCCTAGTCATTCTCATTTCGCTTGTTACCTCCATATATGTGTTCTTGTGTGTGTGTGTGTGTGTGTGTGTGTGTGTGTGCGTATGTGAATGTGTGTACTCAGAAGTAATCATTTAGTATTTCAATATATACATTGACATTTTCAGATACATAATACATGCTTGTGGTGTATTAGCAGTTGAGACTTTTCTGCCCAGCTCGTCAGTTTCCACTCATCAATTTCTTTTACTGTAAATCTGTTCCTTAAGCAGCAACTAATGAGTGGTGATCTCTCAGCAGGAAATAATATAGGCAGAGGGGGAGAAACACTGCCCTATGTGATCCTCTCCAATTGACATCTGCTTAAATAACTTAGCACGGGGAATCTCTACTGCCTTGTCAGCAGCAAATGAGTATCAGTTTGGATGATGAGCAGACTCTGTAGCCCAAATTTCTATAGGTAAAGTGATATTTATCTATATAGCAGTTACACCCCAGGTATATGTATTAACATGATTAATATGATCTCACTTTGGTGCTAATGTTGAGAATATGCACACAAACCCTTGAGTTTTTCTAGCAAAGTTCTAAAAAATATTTAAAAAAATATTCCTTTTTCTTCAAGTTAACTCAAATGTTAAATTTGCATATTGTGCTAGAAAGCAAAATAGACAGGAAGCAAGCCAAGGCTTTTGTCCAGTATGAGATAATTTTTCCTCAAATATATACTGCCAAGGGTTCATTGAACAGTTTGGTAAACTCACCTTATAGGTCTGTAGAGATTACATTGCTTTACCAAGGGCTTGCCAAGTGATTTGAGAATCAAATCAAAGACCAATAAAATGTAAGAATAAAGATTTTTGAAAGTAGAACAAACTTTGAGACATTTTTTTTCAAGATTTCCTGTCTTCAGGCAGGGAAGTTTATACTATACTTATTTTAAGGAAGTTATCCGAAGTCCAGCATGACTTTAATCAGTGGTTTATGTGAGAGAAGTTCAAAATAGTGTTGACAGGAAGTGACAGGTCTTGGCCTTGTTGTAAACCATGATTCTACATTAATTTCTATACTTGACCACATTTACATGTGTGGACTATATTCTGCAGCTATTTTATTGCCTTAGTCCATTTGAGCTACTCTTAATGGAATACCATAGACTGGGTAGATTGTAAACAATAGAAATTTATTTCTCATAGTTCTTTCTGGAGGCTAGGAAGTCCAGGATCTAGAATTGGGAAATTTGGTATCTGGTACACACCTGCTTCCTGGTTTATGGTTGTCTTTTCATTATATCCTCATGTGGCAAAAGGAGTGAGGGAGTTCTCTGGAGTCTCTGATAAGGACACTGATACCATTCATGAGGGCTCTGCCATTATAACTTAATCACTTCCAAAAGGCCTCCCCTCCAAATACCATCACATTGGGGATTAGGTTTAACATATGAATTTTGGGGGAGACATAAAAATTCAGCACATAACATTTAATAAAGACAAGTTTCCAGCCAAAATTGAGGCCATCACTATGTGCTTAATATGTTATCAAGAACCAGTGTCCTCCCTCCTGTTCCACCATATTTGCTATGACTGCTGTACCTTCAGGCATTGTACACAAAGTGCAGGCCTAGTAGAAGTGGCAGGAGAAGCAGAATCCTGTTTCGTTGGCCAAGACTTGGACACATGGCCATCATGGAAGTAGAAACTGAGTTTTTAGCCTTTACAACCTCTAATAGAACATGTGGGCAAACTTTTGTCTTTTGCAGGTCAAAATGCTTTTGTTCTCTTTGCTATTTTAGAGGCACTGCTCCTCTAGAAAGCAAACATTTGTTATTCAGTAGAAATGTCCTCAGTGAAATTTGAAAAAATGATACTGAAAAATAGCATATATATAATTTCATAATTTGACATAGATTCTAATTTATAAAGATATAACATGTTTAAGGGACAAAACAAGAGGAATGATTCCGTAATGTCAGAAGTATTTATCACAGTGGAACACAGGTAGAGGAATTGTGTACAAGCTAGGGCTACGGATCCCTAATGACCTTTCGTACAGAAGTGGTGTTCTCTGTCCTTTCCCAGGCAGAGCTCCAACCACAGTCTAGAAATACTGAAGTGTGTGCAGGCCAATGAGCGTTTTATATTCTTAAGAACCAGAGAACAAGGCTCATTAACGTACTTACAAGATCTAAAAAGGAGCCAACGATGTGCCTCTTCTCTTATTTTCCCACTGAGAAATCCATCAGCGTTCTTTGTTCAAGCACTCAATTGCCAAAAACCTTCTGTCTATTCCTGAATGTGAGTTCGTCAGTGGTAATCAAAGAATAACAGTTGGAAACATTTTCTTAAAATATTTATCCTGTCTATTGTTATTGTCAGAAGCTTTAGAGCTTTTTTTCCTTTTTCTTTTCTTTTTTACTTCTGTGTTACTTCTTAGTATGGTATATTTTTATAGCAAGCTATGTCTGAAAAGACCAATAAAATCTAAGAACAAAGATTTTTGAAGGTAGAACAAACTTCGAGACATGTTTTTTTCAAATTTTCCTGTCTTCAGGCAGGGAAGTTTATATGATACTTATTTTAAGGAAGTTAGCTGAAGTCCAGCATGACTTTAATCAGTGGTTTATGTGAGAGAAGTTCAAAATAGTGTTGAGAGGAAGTGACAGTATTCAGTTCAGGCAGTCAGATCAGCAAATCGCTAGCCATTGAGTGTTGATGCACAGGTTACAGAGTCAGAGATTTTGCACATCCTCTTTAAAGGATGTCATTAGTGTGGCCTGACGACAGATAAGCTGGCACTATACATTGTATGATTCATGAATGGCTGGATGGAAAGAAGGAATTAAGGCAGGAAGGAAGGAGGAATGTAGGTGAACTCTAACCAGCAATTGAGTTCAATAGTAAATCCTCATTTCAAGTGCCAAGAACAAGCCATTGCTGAGAGTTTATGTAACTGCAACACAGACAAGCAGCAATAAGACAGACCTAGTTCCTCAGACTATTCATTTGTTCCTAGCCAGGGGCATTTTAAGACTCTTATTCAGAAGAGTGATAAAGAGACATGTTTTCTGTTCTGATTCAGGACACCAGTTGAAATAAATGAATTTCTGTCTTGTTCCTGGGTTCCTACCTGGAAATAGGAAACAAAGAAACTTATCTGATTTCCAATATAAGAATTTTCAAGAACCATTTTATCTGAAAAGAGTATCCAAGGATATAACCACACAAGACTACTGGAAACCCAGTTTGGCTGGTGAGGTCTCACTCAAGGACAACAAAAGGCTGGGGCTTTCCATGGCAACAAGCAGAAATGCTCAGAAAACACCATGAGCTCAAATCAGGATTACCAGTGCACTTGACTCTGCTCATAGTCATCTGAGTCTTTTTCAAATTATTTTTTTTTGTCTAATTGTCCAATATACAACGTACATTTTACCGGTTTATAACAGCAACAAAATGCAGCACCTTCCCTATTTCTCTCCACTTTTGATCCGTGCTTTCACAGAGGCAGCTGTTTAAAAAATTTCTTCCAGTAATAATCTATGTATTTCCAAATAGAATGCTTATATGATATTCTGTGAGTTTGCAATTTTATTATCAGATATTATCTGTTGACTATAAGAGTCTTAGATTCTTGCCGTTTGATTTTCTTGAGGTTCTCTACTTCAGAATTCCCATGGTTCAATTCCTTCACAATAAACTCTATTCTTCTGGAGGTTTAAGAAACTTTATCTGGAAAACTGCCTCATATAAATTTTTTCAAACCATCCTACTTGTCTTTTTCCTTGTTATTTTGTGACTTTTTTTAATGTAATTATAAAGAGATTTTATGAAGGAATGGAGGAAAATATGGATGTTGAATTCACCACAATTAACCAGGATTCTTTACTCAGGCCCTGATTAAGGACAAGAGTGATTCGAGAGCAGTCAACTCAACCAAGGATACTTAACAATGTCTGGAGATATTTTTGTTCATCACAACTAAAGGCTACCATATATCTAGTAAGTAGAAAACAGAGATGTTCGTATCCTATAATGCACTAGATGCCCCACACAAGAAGAGATTTTCAGCCCAAAATGTCATTAGTAGGGAAGCTGAGAAAACCTATTTTAAATGGAGCTTAAAGCTTTTCATATAGGTGTGGCTTCATGTTTTGAACTAATTCAGAGATTTGAATATGAATAGCACGTTAAATGCTAAAGCCTATAGCAACCAATGGTGATACTTCTATGCAAAAGATGGAAATAACTGAACTGTTGAGCATTTGTTTAAAATACTATAATAAATACTTAGACGAACATTTATTCTGATATAAACATTTTAATGTAAAGATAAAATCTTATAATTTTGTCAATAAGATGCAGAAAAAGCCTTTGACAAAACTAAACATCTATTCATAATAAAGACTCTCAACAAAATTGGTTTAGATGGAATATGCCTCAACATAATAAAGGCCATATATGAAAAAACCCAGAGCTCACATCATACTCAATAGAGAAAAACTGAGAGTTTTTTCCCCTTAGATCAGGAGCAAGACAAGCATACCCATTCTCCCCACTTTTATTCGACATAGTACTAGAAGTCCTAGCCACAGCAATGAGACCACAAAAGAAAGAAAAGCATCCAAGTTGGTAAGGAAGACGTAAAACTCTCACTATTTGCAGATGACATGATACTAGTTGGAAAACCCTAAAGATTCCACAAAAAACTATCAGAACTGATCAATGAACTCAGTAAAGTTGCAAGATAAGAAATTAGTAAACAGAAAACAGTTGCATTTATATACACTAGTAACGAAGTAGCAGAAAGAGAAATTAAGAAACCAATCCCATTTACTATTGCACCAAAAAACAAAATACCTAGGAATAAATTTAACCAAGGAAGTAAAAGACCTGTACTCTAAAAATATAAAACACTGATGAAAGAAATTGAAGATGATACAAACAAAGGGAAAAATATTCCATGCTCATGGATTGGAAGAATTAATATTGTTAAAATGTCTATATTACCCAAATCAATCTACAGATTTGATGCAATCCCTAGCAAAATGCCAATAAAATTTTCCATAGAATTAGAACAAATACTAAGATTTCTATGGAACCACAAAAAATCCTGAATAGCCAAAACAATCTTGAGAAATAATAACAGAGCTAGAAATATCACGATCTGAAATTTGAAGATATTCTTCAAGGCTATAGTAATCAAAACAGCATGGTACTGGCATAAAAATAGACATATACATCAATACAGAAAAATAGCTTAGAAATAAACCCATACTTATATGGTAAATTAATCTATGACAAAGGAGGCAAGAATATACAATGGGGAAAGACAGCCTCTTCAATAAGTGGTCCTGGGAAACCTGGACAGCTACATGTCAAAAAAAAAAAAAAAAAAAAAAGAAACTGGACTACTCTCTTACACCTCACACAAAAATAATCCCCACATGGATTAAAGACCTAAATGTGAGGCATGAAACGATTCTCTTGAATAGGCATGAAACTAAATCTCTTAAAAGAAAACATAGGCAGTAATCGCTTGGACACTGGTCTTAGGGACATTTTCCTAGATATTTCTCTTCAGGTAAGGGAAATAAAAGTAAAAAAGCTTTTACACAGCAGAAAAAACTATCAACAAAACCAAAATGCAAACTACTAAATGGGAAAAGATATTTGCAAAGTATGCATTCAATAAGGGATTAATATCCAAAATATATAAAGAAGTTATACAGCTCAACACCAAATCATCTGATTAAAAACTTAACGGAGGACCTGGATAGACATTTCTCCAAAGAAGACATACAGATGACCAACAGACACATGAAAAGATACTAAACACTAACTACAAGGAAAATGCAAATTAACACCACAATTTGTTATCCCGACACCAGTTAGAATGGCTAGTATCAAAAACACAAGAATAATAAGTGTTGGCATAGATGAGGAGAAACTGGAACCCTCTACACTGTTGGTGGGAATGCAAAGCGGTGCAGCCACTGTGGAAAACAGTATAGAAGTTCTTCCAGAAATTAAAAATAGAAATACTACGTGATTCAGTAATTCCACCACTAAGTATTTACCCAAAGAAAACAAAAGCACTAATTCAAAAAGATATATTCACTCCTATGTTTATTGCAGCATTATTTACAGCAGTCAAGATGTGGAAGCAACCTAAGTGTCCATCAACCATCAATATACATACATATACAATGGAATATTACTCAACCATACAAATGGGATCTTTTCATATGTGACAACATGGATGGACATAAAGGGTATTATACTAAGTGAAATAAGTCAGAGAAGGACAAATACCATAAGATGTCATTTATATGTGGAATATAGAAAACAAAACAAACAGAGGAACAAACAAACAAAAAAGCAGAACCAGACCCATAAATACAGAGATCTAGTGGTTGCCATATGGGGGGGGGGGGTAAAGGGATGGGCGAACTGGATGAGGGATGTGAGAGATACAGTTTTCCAATTATGGAGTGAATACGTCACAAGGATGAAAGGGAATATAATCAATGTATTGTGATAATGTTGTATGCTGGCAGATGGTAGCTACACTTGCTTTGGGCATTGCATAAGGTATAGAGCTGTAGAGATACCATATTGTATATCTGAAACTAATGTAACATTGTGCATCCACTATGCTTCAAGTCAAAAAAGTTATAGAAATTTTAATGTGAGAAGTTAACAGGAAAATGTATCCATGTTTTTCTTACCATATCTAGAAAACTGGCAGGTTTTCAACCTATTGGGTCATCTATATTAATTTCTTTGGCCTTCTGTGTAGTTTTCACCAAAGTGACCCTTGCATAGGGAGTATTTGACTCTTACCTCCACAAATATGGATTACCTCCAAATACACTTTTGAAGGTGAATTAACATAATTAACCCATTTTATGATTTATAATAAAACTTGAGGGCTCTAAAGATATTTTTTTAATTTTGTGTAATCATTAACTTCTGTTTAATGAAGTTTATAGAATAACAAAAAATCCCTATGTATAATAATATATGAAAGCTTTTAAAATACACAAATATGCTATATGTTGTGTGACTTTCACAATAATTTGTAGATGACATTTACAGAAAAATTACTATGCACAAGGCATATTACAGTATTAATTTATTTAACATAATTTATTTAATATAAATTAATAAAAATATTTAATCTACCTATGTGGTAAGTATCATTTTAATAATGAGGAAATAAAAGGCATAGAAATAATTGGTACATTGCCAGAGGTCACACAACTTTAATAGTTAGGATTTAAACTCAATGAGTCTAACTCAAGAGACTATGTCCTTACCTACTCTTACTACCTGGCTGAAGAGCTTTATAAATGTGTAAGTGCATGAAATAAAACTTCTGTGAAGAAAACAAATACAGCCCTATTTGTTTTAAATATCCCATATTTTGTTTTTCTTTACTATTTAATGATTTAATGGAAATGAATATGATTTTTCCCACTGACAAATTAAAAATTGCACATCACCTGTTTATTTAAATATATATATATATATATATATATATATATATATATACATACACACACACACACACACATATATATATATACATATATATATATATATAAAATAATCATCTGCATAAATATTTCTTCTTGTA
Organism: Panthera tigris; assembly: GCF_018350195.1. NCBI lineage: Eukaryota > Metazoa > Chordata > Mammalia > Carnivora > Felidae > Panthera > Panthera tigris. Next base: position 155,471,479 of record NC_056663.1, read on the forward strand.
TATTATTATCAGGGATTTGTACCAACTGCATGAAGATATAAATGTATAGATATGGACTTTTAATAAATTAAGTTGGATTTATTTATCATTGAATAAACATACCTGTTTAATACTGACTGGCCTTGAGCTATTAAAAATTAACTCTTTTTCTCTCATAATGGCCAGAATAAAAAGTTCACAACTATATTTCCAATATTCTCTTAGGCTAAGGTTTTTGGGCTGTCTCCTTGTTTGTCATAGTACATCAGAAAGGGAATAAGCTTTGGGTATCAGATATATATATTCAAGGCTTAATGTAAGAACTACATTTCCCAGCTCTATAATCTTCAGCACCTTGTTTAATGTCTCTGAGCTTCTGCTTTCCTCACTTTTAAAATGAAAATAACACCTAACTCACAGTGTTGTGTAGAGACTAATTTACATAGAATAGGTAAGAGGGCCAGTGTAGACTCCTAAAATGTTACATCTGTTACTGCCGCTCTTCCTCCAATCCTACCATCACCACCAGCCAGGTCAAATTCCTGGGGCAAAAAAGGGAACCAGATTCTACCAGTATATATTCTGCTAACAATCTTGGTCAAGAGGACATAAAAATGCCGACTTTCTATAAGGCACCTCAAGACGGGACAAAGAGGGTACAGAATTGTTCTAAGGGGTTCAGGGGTGGGTGTCTAAATATGGAAGTGTTATAGAAGCTGTCTTGGCAGTTTCCCCATCCTATTCCTAGGAGTAAATACAGAACACAACTCAAAGTATGCTCAGAGGAAATGGATAATTTGCTTGTTTTTTTGCACTTCCTTCTTATTTGGGAAGTGTTGAGCTTACCGCTTAATGGAACATTTCTCTTTACCTTAAGATCCTCAGCCTATATGCTGAAACCTATATAAATTATCTCCCAGAAGCATAGGGCCCTTTGTCTTCATTTTCTCCATTGAATTAAATGTGCCATAATTGCCCTGAAACTAGTCTAGTATTTTAGAGGTTTCTCAAACCAGACTCAGAGTGAGATTGAAATTCTTGGGCTTTAAATCCATAACTTCATATTCTGTTCTACTGATAGATCCAAACCTCCACCTGGCTACCTTGAAGTCTTCATAAAATGCACACAATTGGCCCATGTTTCCCCTAGTTTAGGATCCAACTGAGGTGTAGACACATGTAAGGAAAAGTCATAGAATCAAAAGTTTCCAAATAAGAAGAAAGCTGAGGAAAACCTCTAGTTTGTCACTCTTATTTACACAAAAGAAAATAATTTTCAGCAATTACTTCAGAAAAATCCCCTCCAGTAGCTTACTTAAATAGGTTATTTAATAAATTATTGTGGTTTATGCACATTTGCTAAAATATCGAAAATATTTAACCAAAAATATTTACTATTTCTCAATAAATCTCATAAATATATAATATGATATTTATATCAAAACGATCTTACAAAATTATCGTTCTTGCAATTCAACAATTTTCTATTGCATTCATTTATATGTAAAAATGTGTAGGAGTCAACATTTTAGCAAACAGAAAGCATTTTCCTTGCTTCTAAGTGCTTTGAATAAAGTACTATGTAATTGTACATATTTTGGAACTGGATTAAGTTATAAAATTATGATTTAATACATTAAGTTAATATATAATTATAGAGTCTTTTTGACTATTTAAAGTTATAGAATAACATTTAAAATTATAGAATAAGATTAAAAATATGACATCAAATTCTGAGGCCAAATTAATAAAGAATTGCTGAATCCAAATGTTAATATATGGTGCCTTTAAAGCTTAAAACAACAATAACCCTCTACATGTAAAAAGTTAATTTTAAAAAGTAGTGTTTTATTGGGGTGCCTGGGTGGCTCAGTTGGTTAAGTGTCTGACTTTTGGCTCAGGCCATGATCTCGCGGTTTGTGGGTCAAGCCCAGTGTTGGGCTCTGTATTGATGGCTCAGAACCTGGAGCCTGCCTCAGATTCTGTGTCTCCCTCTCTCTCTGCCCCCCTGCTTGTGCTCTGTCTCTCTTTCAAAAATAAATAAACATAAAAAATTTTAAAGCCTTACAAAATTGAAAAAAATTATGGTTTTATGACAATTACCTAAATTAAACCAAATATAGTTTAGGAATTTCTTAGTAAGGATTATAGACTGTCATACAGATCCTGGTTTAATGATGGTCTCACTAGTCTAGATTTTATCTATTATTTGTGTTAGAGTTACTCACTCATGCTGACATTTGGTTCACTGTTTTATTTTATAAGTTTTAGAAATAATTTTGTGGACAACAGTGTGTTAATTCTCAATGCTTAAATTTGCTCAGTTTGATCAACGAGCCAAATATGGCATTCTCTCGTTCTCAAAACTAAAACTAAATTTTGGAAATTTGTTTTTCCAAATATGCAACTCACTGAAATGTTTGTACTTCTTTTGTAACTTCTTACTTTTATAAATCTCTCTCTGTTCTCATTTGAACCTTTTTTTTTCTTTTTAACAACTAAAACTGCAATACCAGAGCTGTAAACTAAGCTAAATACTAGTGGTAACTCTCTTAAGAAAATTACTAAGAGCTATGGCATACTCAGGAGATAAATCTTTGTTCTACAAAATATAAGGTTTCAATTCCATATATTACTAAGATCCCTTCAGCCCAAGTTAGCATATTCATAAATGTTAAAATAAAATATCCTTTCTGGGGGCGCCTGGGTGGTTCAGTCGGTTAAGCTGCCGACTTCGGCTCAGGTCATGATCTCGCGGTCCGTGAGTTCGAGCTCCCGGTCGGGCTATGTGCTGACGGCTCAGAGCCTGGAGCTTGTTTCAGATTCTGTGTCTCCCTCTCTCTGACCCTCCCCCCCGTTCATGCTCTGTCTCTCTCTGTCTCAAAAATAAATAAACGTTAAAAAAACTTAAAAAAATAAATAAATAAAAAATATCCTTTCTGCTATTTACTGCCATTTTCTTTCTGTAAAGAAAGTTGCTTTGATTCACACATTTCAAAATTTTGCTTGACTATTAGTCGTTACCTGAATTCTTGGCATTTAGGTAAAAGTGTGAACAACAGAGAACAAATGATCGAGAAATACTCATTTTTGTATTCTCACATTTCAGATCCTTAGCATAAAATTAAGAAACAAAACAGTATCTAAGTGTTTAGGGTACAGTAGCAAGAGTTACCTATGTATCCAGAAATAAAATGTTCCTCACTGATATCAAACTAGAATTGGAGGGAGGAAGAAAGAAGGACCTATTTGTTGCTTATATGGAAGAGCACTTCGGTTCAATGAATTCTGAGACAAAGTAAATGTAAAGCTGTTGCTGGGCAGAATATGTCCATTACAATGAATTTCTTTTGAAATTTCCTCATCTAACTAGTGAATAGGAATTAAAATACTAATAATTAAGTATAAAGATGCTCTTTTTTTGAGGGATAGAAATGAAGGTTTAGTAATGCAGTCTAGTAAATGTAGGAAGGGACAGAGGGATTCTATGCTTTACAAGGCCAAGTTCCATAACTGTATCGATATAAATGGTTTGTTTGAGACTCTTTTCCTTTTGTGAGCCTGCCAGAGGATATGTCTACTGAATCTTGACTATGGAGATTTTATTTATATGACAACTATTAAAAATCAATGACATGTAGCAACTTACTTTTTAATATACTTTTGCTTTTTGATTGAATTTTGCTCTGTATGGAGACGGATGGTGATTGGCTCACTAGCTTAACTTTGTTCAAGAATGCTGCTCCCATTTGTTAAACTTAAGTCAGTCTTCACATATTTTTCCTGTCCTCACACTCTCAAGATTTTATAACAATATATCTCAGTATTGGTACATTCATGTTTATTTTTTGAGGCTAGGAGAAAACAACAACCAAAAGGATTCCTTAGTGACATATATCATCAGTCAGATCTTCCGCAATGGAGCTCCAACTTTCTGTGCTTAAGAAGCCATGAATGTATATACATCACTTCAAACCTTCTTTGCACTATGGCTGCGTCAGAAAATATAGACAAGCATAGGTTTGAAACCTATATTTTACATATTTATTTCTTAGGTAGAAATATTCACATCTCCTTGTATCTTGAATTGTTGTACGCCCCATGAGTTTTTGTAACTATAGCAATGCTTTTAAGATCATTCTTTTAACCTAACTTAAAAAAAAAAAAAGAAAAGAAAAACACATTGTAAGAGGCTTATCTATATTCTCGGTTTTTCTCTGCCCTTTACTAAGGCTGCCCTCTCTCCATGATTTCCAAAATGATTGTGGGCTAGAGGAACAAAAAAAATATTGAGATGTGGACAGAGTTAATTAGCTTTAGAACCCTAGTAAACCTCCTTATGTGAGAGTCATAATTGTAAATACAAGCCTGCTTCAAACCACTCTCATTTGAGAGCAATCATAACGAGTACCATCTGCCAAAGGGGAGAGAAAAGGCTGCTTGGAGCAGTTAGCTTGGAGGATGAACTGCAACTTGAATCATTGTGTCCTAGCTCTTTGTTTCAAGAAAGTGTGTTTGATTTGACAATGGGCTCTTATGTTTTCTTTTAAATATTGTTTACATGGGAGTTAAACATCAAATAAACAACATGCATTGATGTTAAAAAATTCAGAGCTGATTTCCTTTATATTCTTCTTTCATCTAGCAGAGGATTATACTCTATTGTTCCTATTTGCATTCAAATCGTTTGCATATGTTGTAATTAAAATCTTTGAAGTTTACTGATTACCAAAATGTGTAGAACAAAGTATCATCTTTAATCAATATGTGCTGTACAGATAAATAATATGTATATAAAACCCTGGCAGGCATTGTTGGTATATACTAAAATTATTGGATACGTTTTTCTATTATTAAGGGCTCTATTGTCTAGGTTTCAAGACAAGATGTATACATAATAATGTTGACAGCTAACATTTTTAGTATGCATTATAATACAGGTACCTGCTCATTTAGATACTTTTTTTTCTCCCTAATTACACGGTAACATTTAATTGCAAATCAAGATATAGTATGATTCAATGACCATATATGGTTCCAAAAGAGGTTCTACTATTGTTGAAGAGTGGAAAGTATAATGTTGATCAAAGTGATGATGAAAGACATCAAAGAAAGAGCTGCATAGGATTATGACTGACTTAAGTAGTAATAGATTATTGAAAAGGGATAAATAAGGAAAGCCAGATGGGGTTCCATTTAGCAGGATTATAAAGTTGCTCTAAGACATGGCCTATTTCAGAGGGGCATTGGTTAGTAAAGATATAAAGAAATGTCCAATGAAAAAGGGGAGCTAAAACTCAAGGGCCAATTTGGATAAGAAAATAATCAGTCAATTAACCCTGGCTAATTGTGATTTGAGAGTAGAAGAGATAGTTTATGCCAAGGCAATGGTTAAAGTAGGGATATAAGGTGTGGTCCTATGGATACCTCATCTTTTTATCAAACAGAGTAGTGTTGAAGGTCTTTTTTATTTGTTTATAGTCCTGGGTAAGTTTGCCGTTGAAGAAAGAATTTCACGTTTAGAAAAATTATTTGGAGTAATAATGAGTGTTGGAGAATTCTAATCAAGTCTGGGTAAGGCTGAAGCAGGAAGAAGCATTAACAAAACAGAAGGAAGGGTCAGAGATAGAAGAAAATGCAGGTGGGAATTACACATAACTAGGGAAAGGAGAGTTTTGGAAAGGAGAGTGGTGACTCCTAAATGTGCTGAAATTGCCTGGGGAATGAGTCCAAGAAGGGCTGCCTGGATGTTGTGATCAGTTGCTCACTAGTCACCTCTGTGATTACCTTTTCTGAAGAGAATAGGAACAGAAGTCAAACTGAAGTAAGCAAAGAAGGCAAGGGAAATAAAAGTAAAAATGAACTACTGGGACTTCAAGATAAAAATCTCTACAGTGAAGGAAACAATCGATAAAACTCAAAAGCAGCCTATGGGATGGGAGAAGATATTTGCAAATGACACATCTGATAAAGGGTTAGTATCCAAAATCTATCAAGAACTTATCAAGCTCAAAACCAAACAACAACACTCCCCATATAATCCAGTTAAGAAATGGGCAGAAGACACAGACACTTTTCCAAAGAACACATCCACATGGCTAACAGACACATGAAAAGATGCTCAACATCACTCATCTTCAGGGAAATACAAATCAAAACTATGATGAGATTAACCCTCATACTTGTCAGAATGGCTAAAACTAACACAAGAAACAACAGGTGCTGGCAAGGAGGTAGAGAAAGGGGAACCCTCTTATACTGTTGGTGTGAATGCAAACTTGTGCAGCCACTCTGGAGAATAGTATGCAAGTTTCTCAAAAAGTTAAAAATAGAACTACCCTAGGATCCAGCAATCACTGGTATTTACCCAAAAGATACAAAAATACTGATTGGAAGGGATACATGTACCGTAAGGTTTATAGCAGCATTATCAGCAATCACCAAACTGTGGAAAGAGCCCAAGTGTCCACTTACTGATGAATGGATAAGGAAGATGCGATATATACACACAATGGAATATTACTCAACCAAAAAAAAAAAAAAAGACTGAAATCTTCCTATTTACAACGATGTGGATAGAGCTAGAGAGTATTATGGTAAATAAAATAAGTCAGAGAAAGACAAATATCATGATTTTACTCATACATGGAATTTAAGAAATGTAACAGATGAACATTGGGGAAGGAAAAAAAAAGACAAAAAAGCAAACCAAAAGAGACTCTTATCTACAGAGAACAAACTGTGGTTTGCTGGAGGGGAGATGGGCAGGGGGATGAGCTAAATGGATGATGGGTGTTAAGGAGGGCATTTGTTGTGATGGGCACTGGGTGTTATATGTAAGTGATGAATCACTAAATTCTACTTCTGAAACTAACTAATTAATATTTATAAAAATGAAGTGAGCAAAGAATACAGTGAATGAGGAAATGAAGGATGATAGACTTACAAAAATGATGGGGAATTTTGTCAAAAAAGAGGAAAGAACAAAATAATCAGAAGGATCAGTAGAATCAATTAAATCATTATCACCAACTGATAATGGTTATTGCTCAAACACTAAATAAATGCATTCTATTAGACCATGATTACCCAAACAGAACATTCTGCGATGACAGGAATGTTCTATATCTGCACTGATCAATACAGTAGCCACTAGCTATATGTGCTTACTGAGCACTTGAAATATGGTTAGTGCAACTAAGGAAATTAAATTTTATTTAATTTTAATTTAATTTTAAATTATATAGCCACATGTGACCAACAGCTACCGTACTGGATAGCAGATACAGATATTACTGATATGAACAGCAGAATAAAATACCACTTTTGAAACTGA